>NW_023416324.1:97940871-99140871 GCF_014108235.1 Myotis myotis | reverse complement strand
AATGGCCTCCTCTTAATGTGATTACCTCTGCAAAGACCCTATTTCCAAATAAGGTCCCATCCACAGGTCTGGGGGTTAGGATTTTCATGTATCTTTTCAGAGGACACCATTCAACCCATGACAGGAGGTCATCTTAGTTCGGAGAGATGCAGAGGAGAGGTCCAGGCTGCCCCAGGGAAGACCAGCCTGTGAGGAAGCCTCTGCAGAACCCAGGACAAAACACAACTCTGAGGAGGGAGGCAGGGGAAGTGGTGTGATTATGTTGACTGATGGGTGAGGAAACCGACTCAGTGCAGCTGTGTTATGAGGTTCCACACTGCACAGATTGGAGCCTGGATCTGTGGTTCTCTGTTTGCTTCTATCACAGGTCACTTCCCTATGTCCTCAGAGATGGCAAGCAGCCACTTGGCTGAGGTCTCACCACTCGAGAGGAGGTGGAGCCAGAGCTAAGCTGCTGCTCTTTTGCCTCCAGGTGGGTGCAGGGCAATTGCTGGGAAGTCTCCTCTCTCCCCAAGTGGGAACTAGGACCTCCCTGCCTTTCTGCCATCTGTGCTTCTAGCATACACAGCTGGTTCTCCAGGCCTGGCCAACCCCACCTCCTTGGATTATGTTAGTCAAGAGGCCAGCAAGGGACTTGGCAAGGCCTCACTGCTTGAACCCCTTTCTTCAGGGCCGGCCCTGGTGCTCAATACCACAGCCAATGCACTGGGCCCACTGGGGAGCTGATTTGAGAAAGAAACCCTTTCAAATGCTGTCTGCTCAGAAGACAAGGGGTTCGTTCTTGCCAGAGTAGGGCCTGTCCCCTGGCTTGTCCACACCTGAGTTCGCAGCTGAGCAGCAGTGGCGCAAATTGCAGGTTGGCAGACGGAAGGCTCAGCACCTGAGGTTCGCTGGTTCGTGAGCTTTCCTGGGCTTCCAGAACTTCAGTATCTGTACCTGAAAATGAGGGTTCTGCTGCCTCCTTACGTGGCTGGAGATGAAAGTAAACAGCTGTGCAGCAGCGCCAGGTCAAGCTTGGGATACAGGGGAAGCTTGAGCAGCAAATGCTGGGTCAGACCAACTTTTGGGACTGCTGGCCTGGGTGACTGTATTCACACCCTACATCAGTGGTTCTCAACCTTCTGGCCCTTTAAATACAGTTCCTCATGTTGTGACCCAACCATAAAATTATTTTCGTTGCTACTTCAGAACTGTAATTTTGCTACTGTTATGAATCTTAATGTAAGTATCTGATATGCAGGATGGTCTTAGGCGACCCCTGTGAAAGGATCGTTCGACCGCCAAAGGGGTCGTGACCCACAGGTTGAGAACCGCTGCCCTACATTATTATGGATAGAAAGTGAACTGAGCTCTGCCTGTGTCAACTCTTTCCTCCCTACACCTTCCCTTTCCCAATAAAAAATAAGAACAAGAGAACGGAACTGTCCACATGCATAGAGACCTTCCTTGTATGCATTTGTATTCAGTGGACACTAGGCTGAAAAGCATGCCTCCCTGAAAGATGACTCTGGCCTGATGCTGAGCCTGAGCATCAGAAAGAGCCTTAATAACAATGCAGGGGCTTCTCAGATGGGACTTACACCGCATACGGTGCTGTGGCCATGGGGAGGGGGCAGATGAAGGTGCAAAAATGAACATGGAGCATTCAATTTAGTACAAGATTTGGGGGGAAGTTTTATGTTTTTTTCTTTCTCATGCATTGTTTTATCCTTTTATGCTTCAGTTTGGGTAATTCATTTTGACCTGCTTTTGAGTTTCTGATTCTGTAGCTGTAGTTAACTGACTTGATAACTGTTTTAGATTAAAAAAAAAAAGTGTCAAGCTAAATCAGTACCCTTATACCCTTATGAGGTGACAACAATGAACATGTAATTAGGTCATTCTTTGCCTGAAAGATGGACATCAGCACCTTGGCCGTCACTGGCCACTCCAAAATTTACAATGAGGGGTCTGTGAAAACATGTCGATTTACAAAATGATGGATGTTGTCTTTGGTGAGAAAATTGCAATATTCCTCTCATTCCCCATATCTGGAAAATAGTAAAAATAACATATTCTGCTAATTACTATGATTTTTAAAAAAATATATTTTTATTGATTTCAGAGAGGAAGGGAGAGAGAGAGAGAGATAGAAACATCAATGATGACAGAGAATCATTGATTGGCTGCCTCCTGCATGGACCTTACTGGGGATTGAGCTTGCAACTCGGACATGTGCCCTTGACAAGAATTGAACCCAGGACCCTTCGGTCCACAGGCTGATGCTCTATCCACTGAGCCAAACCAGCTAGGACTAGTAGGATTTTTAAGAAGAACAAATCATAACTAGCAATTATTAGGCATATGCCAGGCACTGTGTTAAGCACTAAGTGTTCTCATTTTTAAAATGGGCTCAGCTCACTCTCTGCACTGTGGTGGAGAGGCACTAACATTATGAGTGGTATCATATGTGTAAAAGTGCTTTGCAATGTGAGGCACTGTTATAGACTATGAGAGCTAAAAGAGACTGGAGAGATGATTGGACCCAAGTTCTCACTCCATTGGTACATAAGAAAGCTCAGAAAGGTGATAACACCCAATAGTTAGAGTAACAAAGTTGGAACCATTCATTCATCTTTTTTCTACAAAAGTTTATTGAGTACCTAGTATATGCTAGAACCAAGTTTAGTACTAGTATTGATGTTCTCAGATTCTCTATCTGGTCCCTTATATTGCTGATGTAACTTTGTAAACTTGGCAGTTGGCTCTACAAAGGGCTTGGCCTCAGGCTTACTTTAGTACACCTTTAATACACTTGGCATTAGTCACAGGCAGCCAGAGTAGCTTCTGGGCTTTATTCTTCTTTAAAATCACTTGTGCATCCATCCGGAGTTTCCATGGCTCAGTACCAAGGTTTTCAACCAATTGATTGGGGTATAGCCTTCTTGTTTTCTTACAGCCATAGAAATAATCATTTAAAAGTAAGATAGTCATTAAAAAATTATCAGTTAGCAAAATGTTTGTCTTCTTGTATAGTCTTTATTAAAGGATTTCTAGTAAGCAAGGTGCCAAGCTCAGAAAGAATGGTGTTCACTGAAATCTAGTACCACAGAATTCATCTTGGTGGATTAGTTTATAAATGTCAACTTAATCTTGTTGGTGGCTGATGTTCTGTCCAGCAGAAGTTCTATCAATTGTTGAGAAAGAGGTGCTAGTGTCTTACCTATGATTTGGGTTTGTCTGTTTCTCCTTTTAGTTCTATCAGTTTTGCCTCATATATTTCAAAGCACTGTTATTCAATGCATACACATTTAGGATTGCTATGTCTTCTTAGTGGGCTGACCTTTTAGTCAGTGTGTTATATTCTCCTTTGTCTCTGATAATTTCATTTACTCCAAAGTCCACTCTACCTGTATTAATATAGTCACTCCTACTTTCTTTTGATTAATGTTTGCATATTTTTTGTATCTTCTTACACTCAACCTGTCTATGTCATTATATTTGTAGTGAATTTCTTGTAGACTGCATATAGTTGGGTCATACTATTTTAACCATTGGGCTAATCTCTGTCTTTTAACTAGTGATTAGACCATTTTATATTTAATTGTGGGGAAGCACGGGACTTGGTTGGAAAGTCTGTAAGGAGGAATCTCTGAAAGGTCGGAGGCCTCTAGGAGACCTTGCCGAAGGCGGCAGCCCCTGCCTTGACTTTTCCAAACAAGTCTGAGCCCCCGGGTGTTTACTTAGATGTGTCCTTGCTTAAAGGATACTGCAGACACATGTGTCTTCTCAAGGATGCTTACCCTGCTGATAGGATCTAATAGTTAATTTTAGTTCAAGTTGTTGTTACAATAAAAGCCTAAGGAGGCAAGCTACTTGGTGGCTACAGCTAAGTAGTCCCTTAGCCTCTCTTTCACAGAAACATGTGTCAGAGTAATCATTCATCTGTCAATCAGGGTCTGCAGGTCAGTCTGGCATTTAATGTCATTATTGATATGTTAGGGCTTAAATATGTCATTTTAATATTTTATGTGTTTCCTCTGTTTTCTATTCATCTATTTCCTTTATCTTGCCTCTCTGTGGATTATATGAACACATTTTAGAATTCTATTTTGATATATCAAGAATTTTGCAGTGTATCTTTATGTATAGTTTTAAAAAATCATTGCTCTAGGTATTACACGTACATATATAACATCCCAGAATCTATTATAAATATTTTATCACTTTGTGTGAAATGTAGAAATCTTATCTTCATTTAGGTCTCTTTACCTTCCCACATTTTTAATTATCTTAAATGTTTATAGTACATAATTTGAGAAACACATCATACAATGTTATAATTTTGCTGCAACCATCAATTTAGAAAACTCAAGTGGAGAAGAAAAGCCTATTGTATTGATCACATTGTACTTTCTCTGCATTCTTTCTTCTTTCTTGATGTTCTAAGATTCCTTCTTTTATAATCTCCTTTTTGTTGAGAGGATTTTCTGTAACCATTCTCAGAGGGCAGTTTAACCTGTGACAAATTCTAAGTTGACAGTTCTTTGGTTTCAGCACTAGAAAAATGCTGTGCTCTTTGCTTCTGGCTTTCATGGTTCTGGATGTTGTCCTTCGATTTTTTTCCCCTTACAGGAATGCTGTCATTTCTCTCTTGACACTTTAAAAATTTTATTTTTGTCTTTAGTTTTCAGAAGTTTGACTATACTATCAAAGTTTATATTTTTAAAAATGGGCAAAGGACCTAAATATATACTTCTCAAAAGTGGACATACGGAAGGCCAACAGGCATATGAAAAAATGCTCAAAGTAATTAATCATCTGAGAGATGCGAATCAAAATGATGAGGTACCACCTCATACCTGTCAGAATGGCAATCCCCAACAAGTAAACAAACAAGTGTGGGTGAGGATGTGGAGAAAAGGGAACCCTCGTACATTGCTGGTGGGAATGCAAACTAGTGCAGCCTCTGTGGAAAATAGTTTGGTGTTTCCTCAAAAATTTAAATATGGAACTACCATCTGACCCAGTGATTCCACTTCTAGGAATATATCCCAAGAAACCAGAAACACCCATCAGAAAGAATATATGCACCCCTATGTTCATAGCAGCACAATTTACAATAGCTAACATTTAGAAACAGCCTAAGTGCCCATTAGCAGATAAGTGGATTAAAAAACTATGATACATCTATACAATGAAATACTATGCAGCGTAAAAAAAAAGAACTCTTACCATTTGCAACAGCATGGATGGACCTGGAGAGCATATGGTAAGCAAAACAAGCCAGTCAGAGAAAGATAAGTATCATATTATCTCACTCATATGTGGAATCTAATGAACAACATAAACTGATGAACAAAAATAGACCCAGAGACATAGAAATATTGAACAGACTGTCAATCCTCAGAGGGAAGGCAGGGGAGGGTAGAGTGTGAGAAGAGATCAACCAATGAGCTCATATGCATATATGCATAACCCGAACACAGACAATAGGATGGTGAAGGCTTGGGTGGGGGAGGGCAATGATGGAAAAAAGGGGACATATGCCATACTTTTCAACAATAAAGATTTATTAAAAATATAGAGGCCCAGTGCATGAAATTCATGCATGGGGGGTCCCTTCAGCCCAGCCTGCACCCTCTCCAATCCAGGACCACTTGGGGGATGTCTGACTGCCAGTTTAGGCCCAATCCTGGGAGAAAATAAACAAATGGAACTACATCAAAAGAAAGAGCCTAAACCTGGGGATTGGGCCTAAATCAGCATTTGGACATCCCACTCACAATCTGGGACCACTGGCTCCTAACTGCTCACCTTCCTGCCTGCCTGATTGCCCCCCACTGCCCCCCCTACTGGCCTGGTCACCCCCAACTTCCTCCGCCCCCCCCCCAACCTAGTCACCCCACGCAACCTGCTGCTCAGTTTTTTGGTTGCCCCTCACTAACCCCCGTGCCAGCCTGGTCGCCCCATGCAGCCTGTTTGGTTGTCCATTCAGTCAGTTGCGATGGTCACTTAGGCATATATATATATATATATATATATATATATATATATATATAATAATTTACAGGAATTCAACAGTAGAGGATGCAGAAAATCAAATCAGTGATTTGGAATATGAGGAAGCAAAAAACACCCAATCAGAACAGCAAAAAATAAAAGAATCTAAAAATATGAAAATAGTATAAGGAGTCTCTGGAACAACTTCAAGCATACCAATATTAGCATTATGGGGGTGAGAAGGAGAAAAGAGAGAGAGCAAGGTATTGAAAACCCATTTGAAGAAATAATGACAGAAAAAATCACCTACCTGATGAAAGTAATCGATTTAAAAGTCCAGGAAGCACAGAGAGTCCCAAACAAGAGGAACCCAAAGAGACCCACACCAAGACACATCATAATTAAAATGACAAAGGTTAAAAACAAAGAGCGAATCTTAAAAGCAGCAAGAGAAGAACAGTTAGTTACCTACAAAGGAGCACCCATATGACTGTCAGCTGATTTCTCAACAAAAACATTGCAAGCTAGAAGGGAGTGGCTAGAAATACTCAAAGTGATGAATATCAAGGACCTACAACCAAGATTATCCTACCCAGAAAAGCTCTTATTTAGAATTGAAGGACAGATAAAGAACTTCACAGACAAGAAAAAGCTAAAGGAGTTCATCACCACCAAGCCAGTATTACATGAAATATTGAAGGATATTCTTTAAGAAGAGGAAGAAGAAGGAGAAGGAGGAGGAGGAGGAGGAGGAGGAGAAATATGAACAATAAAATGGCAATAAAAACATATCTATCAACAATTGAATCTAAAATCAAAACAAACAAAGAAGTAATGTAATGAACAAAATAAACTGATGAGTAAAATAGAGCCAGACACATGGAAATATGGAACAGAATGGCAAATCTCAGAGAGATGGAGATCAGGCCTAAACCAGCAGTCGGACATCCCCCGAGGGGTCCCAGATTGGAGAGTTGCAGGCTGTGCTGAAGGACACCCCTCCAGTGCATGAATTTCCTGCACTGGGCCTCTAGTCTATTATATAAAAGCCCAGCAACCATTATGGTGGAACGACCAGAATGACCAGTTGCTATGACATGAACTGACCACCAGGTGGCAGACACCCAATGCAGGAGCATCCCCCTTGTAGTCAGTGGGCTCCCCCAGGGGGAGCACCGCTCAGCCAGAAGCCAGGCTTATGGCTGGTGAATGCAGCGGTAGTGGTAGGAGCCTCTCCCACCTTCACAGCAGCACTAGGGAGCAGCGAGCCAAGAGGCAAGGAGCCTGCTGCTAAGGAGCAGCAAGCTGAGCGGTAAGGAGCAAGCAGATGGGCAGTAAGGGTAAGGAGCGAGGGATCCCGGACTGCAAGAGGGTGCAGGCCGGGCTGAGGGACCCGCCCCTTCCAGTTCATGAGTTTTGTGCACCGAGCCTCTAGTTAAAGATAAAAATGTAATGAGCTTACTGTGCACATACATCTGATGCTCTTTGATTCATTAAAAAACAAGGCAAAGAATCAGTCTTTGTACAATTAATTTACAGTAGTCATTACCTGTAGAAATAATAACCACGACCTGCTCTTCCTCTCAGAGCATTCCTGAGCCTCCCCTACCCCAACTCACATGCATTACCTTTGCCTTTCTTTCTCAAAACTCCTAGGGCCCCTTTTTTGCTTCCATAACTTATTTCCTGATCCTACACAGCCCAGCTGGCTCACTTCTACTACCTCTGTACCTTTCTAAATAAGCGTTCTCTTCTAATTTGAAAAAAAAAGAAAAAAGAAATCTGACACAAACTAAGAGTGCACAGTGAAATCTGAAAACTGAAAAGTCACAATAGAAGGTAAAACTGTTTTTCTCTACTACAACACTCTATTTACAGTGGTAATGGCAGGAGCCTCTCCCACCTTCGCAGCAGCACTAGGGAGCAGATGTGTGGGAGCAGCACTGGTCACCAGATGTGTGGGTCTTCCACACCAAGCAGTTCTGCAACTCCAGCTGGGTATCCTACAATTTGACTTAATCCTGATACTAACCAGCCCCATAAGACAACCCCCTGACCAAACCCCAGATGGTTTGGCTCAGGGATAGAGCCTTGGTCTGCAGAACACAGGGTCCCAGATTCAATTCCAGTCAAGGGCATGTACCTTGGTTGCAGGCTCCTCCTCAGCCTGGGCCCTGGTCGGGGCTCATGCAGGAGGCAACTAATTGATGTGTTTCTCTCACATTGATATTTCTCTCTCTTTCCATTTCTCTTCTACTCTCCCTAAAAATCAATGGGAAAATATCCTTGGGGGAGGATGAATAAACAAACAAACAAACAAAAAGACTGTAGACAACAATCGCTAGTGATGAGTCCCCAGGTTGCTCACAATCTGTCATACTTGGCTATAAATCAGAGGTTCCCATGACCCCCACTGGGAACAGCTCACAGAACTCAGAAAAACAGTTCCCTTACTAAATTACTGGTTTTTACAAAGGATATCTATATATATAAAAAGCTAAGTGAGCAACCGTATGTTCATTCGACTGTCCGACTGACCAACCAGCCAGAACATATGATGCATACTGGCAATTTAAAAATAAACGTTGACTCGTGCATGCACAATACATATAAAGCTCTTGCTGGCACCAATTGCACGCATGTATTTCGATCTGTCATTGTTGATCATGAATTTGGTTGTTTTTGTTGACATTCTAGAGCTGAAAGAAAGCAGTGTCCTTGACAGAATATGTCTGAAGACCAACTATTGGCACAACGTACCTCTGACACTTCATCTCTGACATTTCTATTATAAAGAAAGGACAAATAGTGATATTAAAATATTTCTTCTAATTAACTTCCTTTCAATGTGCACTGGGCCACTAGTTAAAGTATAAGAATAAACAGCCAGATGAAGAGGTCCATGAGGTGAGGTCTGAAAGGGTCCTGAATTAGGGAGCAGCTGCCTCTGTGGATCGGAGTGCATCACCTCCTGGCATGTGATGCGTGATTGTTCACCAACCCAGAACCTTTTCAAATTTCATTCTTTTGGGTTTTCCTGGAGGCTGCATTACATGTGCATGGCTGATGAGATCATTGGCCCTTGATGACTAGTTCAACCTCCAGCCAGTTTTCCCTCCCTGGACCTGGGGGGAAGGGCTAAAATTCCAAACTGGTAATCACAGATCCCATCCAGTGATAGGGGCTTTCAAAAATCATCTCATTAACATAAACTCAGGTGTGGTTGAAAGGGGTTTGCTATCCTATCTAATAATAGACAAACATGGTAATTGAGCATACCTTCACTATGCCTCCCATTGACTAATCAGCATGATATGCAAATTAACTGCCAACAAAGATGGCAGCTAATTTGCATACTGCAGGCAGGGCGGGACATCGGGAGCCACCATCCAGGCCCCCATGTGCGACCCCAGGAGCCCCCAGAAAGCCAGGCCGCAGGCAAGGCGGCACCCTGGGACCCAGGAGCCCGTCGGTGAGGTCTGCAGGTGAAGCAGCAATCAATCTATGAGGGGAAAGGTGGTGGGCAGAAGGAGCTACAGAAGCAGCTCTGGCCGAAGACTGAAGACTCCCGCCGAAGCAAGGAGCAAAGACTGAAGGCTCCAGCTGCAGCGAAGACTGTGTCCAGAGCGAAGATGTAAGGCGGTGGCCAGAGTGAAGGTCTGTGTCCCGGGTGCCAGAGGAAAACTGGTGCTGGCAGCCAGGGAAAAGAAGGCCTATTGCACGAATCTTCATGCAACAGGCTTCTAGTGGATAATAAAAGGCATCTGTTTACCTTTATCTATATTTAAGAATTGAGGACAAAAACCAAATATTATAACAAAAATGCTCCCACTGCTTTAATAAACAGGAAATCACAAGGCTAAAACTGTGGATGAAGACTAAAATATTTATTTTGTATTATATCACAATGTCACACACATCTATGGATAGTGTTAAAAAAAAATCACAGTCCCCAAATGAAGTCACTTCTGGTAAACCCCATCAAGACTTATTACCCAACCCTACTGCAGTTTCAGCCGCTCCCAGCAGCTTGGAGTTTTCTGGTTGGCACCAGTGAGGTAACCTGCCCTAAGCACCCTGCCTCTCTCTACGGCAGTGGTTCTCAACCTTCCTAATGCTGCAACCCTTTAATACAGTTCCTCATGTTGTGGTGACCCCCAATTTCATTGTTAAAAATTGAACATAATTAAAGCATAGTGATTAATCACAAAAACAATATGTAATTATATATGTGTTTTCCGATGGTCTTAGGCGACCCTTGTGAAAGGGTCGTTCGACCCCCAAAGGGGTTGAGACCCACAGGTTGAGAACCACTGCTCTACGAGAAGGTGGCCTTGCCTGAAATCATCCACTCCTTTAACCTCCGCGTCCTGCAATATTTCTGCTTCTAAAAGCCTCCCATTTTATACAGCTCCTCAGAGCACCTTTCTACTTACTGGATGGGATGCAGCCTGATACATGACCTTTAAATTCAGAACTTTACATTTACTCAGTTGAATTTTTGTTTTCTAACAATAATATCAAAAATGCAAAAATTAAATCCAAAAAATTGGTCTGTGTGAAAATATTCAACATATAATTAAACTGTCAGTAGCTAAAGCTATATATGGTAAAATTTGTTATGTATTAAAATTGACAAAAGAATTAAATTGTCTTGGCAAAAGTGAAATTTTAGACTCTCATTAGGAAAATTGGATTTGTTAGAAATAAAACCTTGAAACCAGCCCAGCCGGAGTGGCTCAGTGGTTGAGGGTCAACCTATGAACCAGGAGGTCATGGTTTGATTCCAGGTCAGGGCACATGCCAGGATTGCAGGCTGGATCCCCAGTGAGGGGCTTGCAAGAGGCAGCCTATCAATGATTCTCTCTCATTGATGTTTCTGTCTCTCTCTCCCTCTCCATTTCTCTCTGAAATCAATAAAAAATATATTTTAAAATAAAAATAAAAAAAACAACGAAAAAACCTTGAAACCAAACTCACAATGTTAGAAGATGTGATATTATTCAATTTGACAAAAATAAAGGCCTAATGGACTTGTTTCTAATTGTTAAATTTTACAGCAAAAAGAAAAAACATGATTCTGATTAAATTTTTTTAGTAAAATAAAAATGAAAATAAGGGGGAAAAGTGCCTAACTGTGTTATATAGACAATTGATCTAGAAATTATATTCGTTTAATGATATTTGCTTCCCCAAAATGCTCTTTTGGTAAAAATATATTAATATTGGTGTAATTCTGTTTCTAATATTTTATATTTAGAAATCCAGAATCCAAAAACCTTCAGGTCAATATGATGATGTATCAGCTGGAGTTCAGTGCAGAAAAAGAAAAAAAAAACCCGCTTTAGGTATTTCAAGAAAAATGAGATTTTCTGCAAATAAGTCCCATTAGAGAAGAGAAACAGTCAGGGACTACCTCGAGGTTTGGGTCAGGCTGCCTCTGCAAGCTGTGATCCAGAGGTCAGGAGGCTGCAGGAAGCTGCTGCCGCCAGCACAGATGACAGGAAGAGGATGGGAAGGCTACCTGGCCACTCAAGAGCACATCTGCGGGTGCTGATGCTCCAGTCACCCTGCTGGAGGGAGGATGCCTCTGTCTTGCCTCCAAACCTCTTTCAAGTTGATCCATTGGCAAAACTTCAACCATATTCTTGCTGGTGAGAATGTCTAGGAGACAGGCTCTGCAATACATTGGCGAACATAGAAAGGGCAGGGAATGAATGCTCGTTGCCTTAAAACAATATCCAGCACTGTGATGGCTGATTTCATGTGTCAACTGGATGGGGCAATGAGGTTTGGCCAATGTTATTCCAGGTGTATGTCTGTGAGGGTGGTTTTGGGTGAGATGAACATTTGCATTGGTAGACTGAGTAAAGCAGATTGCGCTCCACAATGTGGGTGGGCCTCATCCTATCAGAAGGCCCCAATAGAACAAAAGGCTGACCCTTTCTCTGAGTAAAAGAGAATTTTCCTGCCTGACAGTCTTCCATCTAGGCCATTGGCTTTGCAGATTTTGGACTTGTCAGGCTCCATAATTGTGTGGGCCAATTCCTTATAGTAAATCTATCTATCTATCTATCTATCTATCTATCTATCTATCTATCTATCTATCATCTATCCATACACACACACACACACACACACACACACACACACACACACACACACAAATATTCTACTTGTTGTGTTTCTCTGAAGAACCCTGACTAATACAGGGGTCAAAACACCTTATATTCAGAGGTTAACCTGACCAAGGTCACTGTGCGAGGCATTGGGGATACAGAGCTGGGTGGAGAGAGTGCCTGCCCTCTTTGAGCCCAGTGTGGATGGAGGCAGACAGACACAGAGACATCTCTTGTAAAGCATGGCTATGTTTGCAAGGAGAGTTAAGCTCACATGGAAGTGGTGGGGAGGGAGCAGTTCATACTGCCTGGAAGACAGAGTCAAGAATAGGTTTGAAAGTCCACAGTCTTTAATTGGGTGTTGAAAGGTGACTGCATTCTCTTGAGGAAGGGAGAACCGGGGCTTGTGAAAAAGAGGAAACAACCTGAACAAGGCCTGGCAGTGCCATCTGAATTTGGACATACTGTGTGGCTCTTAGTAGTTAAGGTCTCAGGCACGTAGCTGGCATGTGGCTGGAAAAGGAGCCAGCGTGGTCAGTGGGCCAGGTGTGTTTGACGGGCATCCCTGCTGGCCATAAGCAAGGGAAAGGGAAGAGTGGCACCTGGAACTCACCAACATTGGGCTTGGTAAATGGTGCTGGGCTCAATAACCAGTCTGGAGAGAACATTCTGGGCCAGGCGCTCCAGGGGAATTACATTGCAGGGCTGACTCCAATCCCTTCTTCCCCTATACAAATTCAGTCCTTATTTTAGATAATCTATCTCCAATACTGCTTTCTGCTTTTTGGCTCTTATTTCCTAAATTCTAACAGGTAAATGCCTTTTATAATCTTTTAGATTTTCCAAATCCACCTACCATTTTAGCAGTTCCTAGGGTGTGACTGCTCCAACTGGTATTAGTACCAAGAGATGGGTTGGATTTTTTCAGTTATAACTAGATTCTTATAGCTGAGCAGACCCGATAGGTGGTGAGCCCCTGACTCTGGCCCAAAGCCCCCACTGATTCTATGTGACCAGATTGGCTCAGTTTTAACTGAAAACATGAAGGTATAACATCATTCAAGGTGATAGCTGCAGGGAAGAGAACCTCCTGAGGTCATTCACCTTTGACAACACTGGGAAGTGAGCACAATTATGCCCATTTTACAGATGTGGTAACTGAGTCTTATCTAGGTAGCTGAGACTTAAATTTAGTTCCCTGCTAGAGTCTAATGCTCTTCCCACAAGCAACGTGGCAAAACCCTCATTTGGTGGCCCTTGTTTCCTGCCTTCTTTGATGTTTATCCTTGAAAGAGTGTTCTATGGTTAATATATAAACAGGGACACTTTTGATGATGACAAATAGTAAACTGGATGGGGTGTCAGACATCTGATGTAAACCTTACTGTCCCAGTCAAACCGGGCTGCAGAATCACCCTACTTACAGTGGGCAGAGCTTGATATGCAAGGGAAAACGATACATACATGTCAATTACCAAGAAAAACAAAGGCGTGGGCAGATTTGTCTTAAGAATAACCTAGGGACAGAGTATATTTTATAGACGAGCACCCCTGGGAAGGCCTACTGCATCCATGGAAGGCCCCCAGATGGGTGTTAAGCTTCCCTGCCAGGAAGCTCCCTCCCTCCTCCAAATTTATTTTTCTCCTTACTGTAATCTCCATTAATATTCTGGTCTGCACTGTGTCCTATAAGGAGGCAGCAGGAAGTTGTGCCTGGATTAGCCAGACAGAGTGAGACTCAGGGACAAAAGATGTCCAAATCTTGCAGGTGTGGGCTGAATCTCAAGTCTGCTTGGCAAGGGGAGAGTCCCCTGAGGTGTCCAGGGATGTGTATGCATTCTCTCTCTATTTCTCTCTCTCAACACTCACACATAAAACCTTCCTTTTAAGTCTAAGAAGTCAGTTGCAAAGAACATCAATCGGAAAATATCAAACCTCACTGAAAAACACTTGGAGGTTCCTGCCCCATCTTGTGTGTAATCTGAACTAGCTGGATGATATGTTTGCTAAAACAATAAGTCCATTAAAGAATCATCCTAAGATCAGCATAATAAGACCTAAGTTAGGTCCCTATTCTGATGATTCTAGCTGTGTGAGCCTGAGAAAGTCTCTGATTCAGTTTCATCAGTAAAGTAATGGTAGTATTAAGTTTATTAAATTGTTGACGGATCCATTGGACACACTTAAGAAAATACATGATAAACTCTAGTATTAATTAAAATGTATGATGCAATGATGAGGATGATAATGATACAAGATGACGATGTTGATAAAAATGATGGTGAGGAGGCTTTTGGTGATGATGATAACAGTCATACACTCACTGCATAATGATGTTTCAGTCAATAACAGATCACATATATAATGGTGGTCTCATAAGATTATAATGGAGCTTAAAAATTCCTATTGTCTAGTGACGTAGCCTCTGTGACATTGTACAGCACACATGTTTGTGGTGATGCTGATGTACAGTGTTTATAAAGTCTACAGCTGTGCACAGTATGTCCTAGGCTGTCACACTCACTCACTGACTCGCCCAGAGCAACTGCCAGTCCTGCAAGCTGCTTTCATGGTAAGTGCCCTACACAGGTATGCCATTTAAAAAATCTTTTATACCATACTTTTTAATGTTTAGACCTGTTTAGATAAATAAATATTCACATGTGTTACAATTGCCTACAGTGTTCAGTACAGTAACATGCTGTACAGATTTGTAGCCTAAGTGTGTAGTAGGCTAGACCATCTAGGTTTGTGTAATTGCCTCTATGATGTTCTCACAATGACAACATTGCCTAATGACTCATTTCTCAGAACATATTCCCACCATTAAGCAACCCGTGACTGTAAAAGGTGACAATGTTGATGAGGACATTGATGATGAAGAGGAATGTGATGATAGTGCCACGAGTGGGGGGCTGGTTGAGAGTTGTCTTTATACAGTTGAAAAGCTGACAGAAGTAAAAGGATTAGGTATAATCTGTCTAGCTCCAAATTAGCACAAAGAAGCAAAACCCCATGTTTCTTTCTTTTTTTCTTTATTGCTGAAAGTATTACATATGTCCCCTTTTTCCTCCATTGACCTCTCCCAGCCTGCCCCGCCCCCCACCCCAGGCCTTCATCACCTTATTGTCTCTGTCCCTGGGTTATGCAACATGCATACAAGTTCATTGGTTGATCTCTTCCCACCTGCCCACCCTCCCCTGCCTTCCCTCTGAGAATTGACAGTCTGTTTGGTGCTTCTACGTCTTCAGATCTATTTTTCGTTCATCAGTTTATGCTGTTCATTAGATTCCACATATTAGTGAGATCATGTGATACTTATCTTTCTCTGATTGGCTTATTTTGCTTAGCATAATGCTCTCCAGGTCCATTCATGTTGTTGCAAATGGTGAGAATTCTTTATTTTTTACAGCTGTGTAGTATTCCATTGTGTAGATGTACCACAGTTTTTTAATCCACTCATCTGCTGATGGGCACTCAGGCTGTTTCCAAATCTTAGCTATTGTAACTTGCGCTGCTATGAACATAGGGGTTCATATATTCTTTCTGATGGGTGTTTCTGATTTCTTAGGATACATTCCTAGAAGTGGGATCACTGGGTCAAATAGGAGTTGCATATTTAATTTTTTGAGGAAACACCAAACTGTTTTCCACAGTGGCTGCACTAGTTTGTATTCCCACCAGTAGTGCACGAGGGTTCCCTTTTCTCCACATCCTCTCCAACACTTGTTGTTTGTTGATTTATTGATGAGAGCCATTCTGACTGGTGCCAGGTGGTATGTCATTGTCAGTTTGATTTGCATCTCTCAGATGATTAGTGACTTTGAGCATTTTTTTCATATGCCTATTGGCCTTCTGTATGTCAATTTTCGAGAAGTGTCTATTTAGACCCTTTGCCCATTTTTTTTTTTTATTTTTATTTTTTCATATTTATTTATTTATTTATTTATTTATTTATTTATTGCTTAAAGTATTACAAAGGGTATTACATATGTGTCCATTTTATCCCCCCGCCCTAGACAGTCCCCTAGGGGTCACATAGCCTCCCCTATCCCCCAGTGTCTTATGTCCATTGGTTATGCTTATATGCATGCATACAAGTCCTTTAGTTGATCTCTTACCCCCCTACCTCCTGCCCCGCAACCCTCCCCGGCCTTCCTGCTGCAGTTTGACAATCTGTTCGAGGCAGCTCTGCCTCTGTATCTATTATTGTTCAAAAGTTTATAATGGTCTCTATTATCCATGAATGAGTGAGATCATGTGGTATTTTTCCTTCATTGACTGGCTTATTTCACTTAGCATAATGCACTCCAGTTCCATCCATGACGTTGCAGATGGTAAGAGTTCCTTCCTTTTTAGAGCAGCATAGTATTCCATCGTGTAGATGTACCACAGTTTTCTAATCCATTCATCTACTGATGGCCTTTGCCCATTTTTTAATCGGATTGTTTATCTTTCTTTTGTTAAGTTGTATGTGTTCCCTATAAATTTTGGAGATTAACCCCTTATCAGATGTATTATTTCACAGCCTTACCTTGATTCACCCCTGCAGTGACTCTGAAAGTCTCTACATCAGTCTTAGCAAGGCAAAATGATTTTCCCAAAGTCATATGGGCTAAAAAAGGGGGCGCAGAACCAAAACTGAGTCATTTCTGGTTTTTTAAACTCTCAATCTCTTTATATTCACCACTTCCCCACATAAGGAAAACTGCTTCCTGCCAACAGAATGAACATCCTCAAATAGAGTGAGGAAAACACCGCTGGAACATCCAGAAGCCATTCAGACATCTGCTCATGAGCATTATTGTCTGGCACGTTAAGCCAGATGACCTCCTGACCCTGTCAGCTCTGTGGCTTCAGGGCATGGACATACATACGTACGTGTCCTACCTGCCTGGAATGACCAATTGGTTTCATCTCTTTTATACTTAACCAGTATAAAATGCAGGTTAAGATCAGAGACTCTGGAGTCAGCCAGACCTGGGTACAGGTCCAGCTCCACATTTTATTGACAGGCACGGAAGGCCCAGGGGGGACTTTCTAAGAATGCATGGCGAGTCAGGCAGAAACTAGAGGTCCTGATTTATCACAGTCTTCCCTAAGAGACCAAGCCCTCCTTCATGGATGCCAATATAGATTGTCCACAATGACTCTCAAGTGGCACTCAACTCTTCCATATTTATGCAACTGTTGGACTGGGTGTCACATGGGTACCCAGAGGCTGTTATTGATTTCATCTGCTTCAAATAGCTCATGGTTGTCTTGGTTCCTTTCTCCAAATCATCCGCAGTCCTGGGAAACTGATAAGGGTGCTCTTCAGAAGGCAGACAGTGGTGTGTGTGTTGCTGTGACTGTGATGGCAACCGGTTTCCCTAGGTGACCTTATTGACACCGCAGCCACAGCTGGGTGAAGCAGGCAGGGCAGGATGGTTATCTATTGTTGACAGATGAAGCAACTGAGGGTCACTGGGGTCACATGCTAGTTGCTCCCCTCTGAGGGCCTGTTTCCTCACCAAGGCATAAAGTCTTCTTCCAGTCTAACAGTCTATGCCTCTGTAATTTGTCCAAGTTCACTCAACTAGTTAGAAGCTAGGTCAAAACTAGGACAGAAGTCTTGGAGCTCCTATAGTGATCTTTGTAATACTGTTTGTTAGCTTTCTAGGGCTGCTGTAATAAAGTCACAAACAGGATGTCTCAAAACAGGAGAAATGTGTTCACTCACAGGCCTGAAGTCTGAAGTTTGAAGTCAAGGTGTTATCAGAGCCGTGCTTCATCTGCAACCATCAGGGACAGTTTTGCCTCTTCCAGCTTTTGGTGGCTCCAGGAGTGTCTGGCCTGTGGCAGCATCTCCCCGTCTCTGTCTCCATGTTCATATGGCCACCTTTCCTCTGTCTGTGTCTTCACATGTGCTCTGCTCTCTGGACATGTGTCCAAGTTTTCCACTTTTTACAAGGACACCAGTCATTTTAGGTTACAGCTCACCCCAATGATCTCACTTTAGCTTCATTCTATCTGTAAAGACCCTATTTCCAGAAAGGTCGCATTCACAGCCACTAGGGTTAGGACTTCAATCTTTTTGGGGAACTCAATTCAATCCACAAAACTAATAATTTCTAACTTTTAAAAAAGGCTTTCTTTTATTTCTGGTTCTTTTACATGGATTATCTCATTTAACATGCACCTAAAGAAGCACTGTTATCATCTCGCTTTTATGTGCAAGAGGACCAGGCAGAGAAACAGAGTGGCTTGCTCAAGGTCAGATAGGTACTAATGGGCAGGGCTGGGCTGACCTGGCTTCAGCTGACCACAGAGCCTGAATCCCTCAGCCGCCAGGTTACAGAGCCCATTCTTTGTGTGGCCCTGTGGTCCCTGCGCTCATGGTTTCATGTGGGTGTGGCTGTGAAGAAGGCTGTGTCTGTGTGGCAAAGCAGGCCAAATATGCTGGCCTGGGGTTGTTTTCTCAGCTGAACGTCCAACAACCAGTGAGTCCATATTGAGTTTGGCATCTTCCCCATGATTCCTTAAGTGGCTATAGCTTCCCTGAGCAGCCATGGCCCAGGGTGAAGCCACCCAGAGGTAGTGGGCATGACATGAGTCCTAGGGAGGTAGGAACATTGGAAACTTCACCTCATCATGGGGTCTGGGTGCTGGAAGGAGTGCAAAATGCATGCAGCTGAGCAACCCAGGGAGAACTGGCATAGTGACTTGGGCAGAGTGGGTATGAGCAGGGCCTGTGGATTCAGACAGTTCTCACATGAGATTCCTGATACATTGCCTATTAATTGTGCGACCTTGGGCAATTTACCTAAATTCTCTGATCTGCTTCCTCAGCTGTTAGATGCAGATCATAGCAATCCCTACTTCATAGAGTTACTGTGCAGACACACTAGAATAATGTATGTGCAGAGCTTAGCCCAGAGCCTGGCATGGAGGAAGTGCAGCAAATAGCCATAAGTGTAGCTAGTAGGATGGACTGTGGGTGGGCCAGAAGTGGGAAAGAAAAGGGAACATTGATCCCTTCAAGGAATTACAGGCAAGAGGCTGCACAAGGAATAGCCTTACTGTTAAACAAATGCAGGTGGAATGAAAGCTGACTCGGTGCTAACAGGGAGTGAGGGAGGTTCCATGGAGAAGTGGAATCTTAAGACGGATTTTAAAGGCTGGCAGGAGGGGAGACTGGAGCAGGTGAGGTTGCACAGGGCCCAATAGCGTGAGGGTGCTGGAGTCTTTTGCCATGAGCGGCAGGCCCCAGGTGATGCTCACTCTCCTCTGGGTACCTTGTCTCCCAGGATGGCCAATCTCCTCCTTCCCCATCTCCCTTCCTGCATATCACATATGCACCACCTCCAGCACACATATGCACACGCACATACATGCACATGCACACCACCTTTCCACGCCAATTTCTGTTTGAAGAACCACCATGCTTGGGTTTTCCCTGGGAAGAACCTGTCAGTCAAAAAGTATGTTACCCAGAGCTGATGAGTAACTCGAGAGAGATCAAAAGATAGAAGTGATGCTTTTATTAAGCTCACAGATTTATCCTAAGTGAGTCGGCAGGACCACACAGGTCTCCTGCCCCAGCGCAGGAACAGAGTGTGTGTGTGGTCTTCAGCAGTCAAAAGGCAGTGAGACTGGTGTGAGCCTAATAAAGACTACAATTGGCATCTCTTTTCCTGAAAAACCAAGCGGCCACCTTCTCCTAACACCAGGCTCTCTCCTTGTGGGGAGAGGTGTAAATGAGGAACCTGGGCCAAGGGAGGAGCGGGGGTCTGGTGGAGGCAGGTGGGATGATGGGGGCTGCAGCTTGAGAATTATGGCTCCAAATTTAGGGCGGCAGGGGCGTGGCACTTCTTCCAGGGACGCCATCCGTGGTTTATCAGGGGTGTGTTTTTGAAGACCCCCCCCCCGCAAGCTGGTCACGGGCATTCAATTCCATCCCCTCTTGGGACAGAGGACAGGGAGGATGAATCATTTTCACAGACTGGTGTCTGGTTCATATTAGTATTAATATTTAATTATAATAAATATTGAAATATTTGTTGCAATAAAAACAAAGTTTTTAAGAAAACTGTAGTGGTTGGCTTCAACTCCCACAACCCCCAAATCCTAAAAGAAGGCAGGTCTGTGTGTGTGGGCCCCTCTCTGCCCACTGGTGACAGACAAGCAATGGGCATTGCTTTGGGGCTTATACAAGATGAGCTTATAACTTTCTAGACATTTACTTTGGCCACACAATGGAACACTGGACTTCCCTTCTCTGAATGGTCCCTGGACAGCCAGCCACATACTGGGAGGCTCCTCCTCTATAAAACAGGCCAGTCCTTGGGCAAGTCAGAGCATGGCTGGGCCTCCTTTTGTCACCTGTTCCTAAACCAGCCTCATGGCAAGGCCCATCTGTGACACTGAGGCACAATTCCCGCTGCAGTGTCCCTCCGCTCCCCATCACTACCCAGCCCACCATTGCCACTGTCCTTCCAGCCCTCCCCTGTAGCCCCTCCCGCTCCCCAGGCTCCTGCCTTGCCTCCAGCTGTCTCCCCATGTGCAGGGTGCCCACCATGCATTACAGCCTGGCTAATTCTGCTTTGGCAAAGCCAGGAACTTGATAATCCCCAACATTCCTTGGCAGACTCTCCTCCTCCTCCTCAGCAGAGACTTAAGAGCCAAGGGCAGCCTTGAGCTCCTGTCCTTTAACTTCCAGAATCTGGCTTCATTTACTAATGTGCTACTAATTATTACTGCAAGTCCTTGAATCTAAGTTGAATATTCCAAGACAACTTTAAAAAATACCTTCAGTCCAGGAGATTTGCTTAAATGCTTTTTTAAATTAGTTGCTCTGCCCTCAGATGTCACTCTTATGGCAAAAAATAAAAATGTAAAGTTGTTGCTGAGACTAAATGGTACGCAAAGCGAGACTCCTGAGGAGAAAGAACAAAGAACACTGCCCAGACCAGGCCCTCCCTGTAAGCGTTGGCACAGCGGACCTGCATCAGTCCATCCACGGTACAGGGCCTGGAGCTTCAGGAAGGGGAGTCCCACAGCCAGTGCAGAGCTGGGTCGGAACCAGGCCCGCCTCCCTGCAAACACTGGTCTCCTGCGGTGCCCAGGACCTTTCACTCAGGCAGCGGTTTCTACAAATGTTATTTCAAAGGCATCAGCCCACAATAAGCACGTGTAGTAAGTCCTCACATCTGTTGCCAGCTGTGGTACTTGCTCATTTATTTCATCCAAAAGTAGGCACTACTGAATATTTTTAGACCTTAGAGAAAATCACTTAACATTTTGAGTCGGTAAGAATAATAAAACACAAACATTATACTAGTAGTTAGCAAGAAATGATTATTAATTGTTAATATAGCAGTAGAACAAATAAGTGGGTGGGTCTATATCATATAGAGCTGACTTGTAAAAGTCACTTTCTCCCCCACAGTTCCTGCCACCTCCACCTTCCTTTTTCTTAGGAGCCTTACTCCGCAGAAAGTGCTGGGTGTCCTGGTCCTCGGGAACGGAACCGTGAGTACCAGGCTGGGGACCATGTCCTGAATGCTAACACAGTGTATGCCTATGTTAGTGCACAGGTAAGGCAGGAGCCAGGAAGGAAAGTGTAAATGTTTGTCACAGAATAAAGTTTGAACATCATCGGTGGCAGGAGGGGTGGGGAGACAAGGAGAAGGCAAGAGGGAAGGGAAGCTTAGAGACTTGCTTCTTTTGGCCATTTTGACTTCTTTCTTTAGATCAAGGGTCAGCAAACTTCAAGCTTTGTGCAAATGTGGCCACCACCTTTTTTATATAGTGTACAAGCTGAGAGTGGTGTCAACCATTTTTAATAGTTGGAGAAAAACCTCAGCCATAGAATGTGCAACACCAAGAAGGGGTGCTGATATAAAGAACGGACCTGGATGACAGGACGTGTCACCGTAGCTGCATCAGTGTAACAGATGCTGGTCATGGGGAGGCTGTGCGCGTGGGGGCGGGAGCCACATGGGAATCTCTGTACCTTCCTGTCAACATTGCTGTGAACCTAAACCTACTCTAAACAAATATAAATTTTTTTTCAAAATCAAAAGAAGAATATTTTGTAACACATGAAAATTATATGAAATTCAAATTTCAGTGTTCATAACTAATGTTGGAGCGGCGCACAGCCGTGCTGTCTGCTGGTGGGTTGTCTCTGGCCGGGCCTGTGCTGCGACAGCAGAGCGGAGCAGTTACCACAGAGACCGTGTGGCCCTTAGACCCTGAAGTGTAAACCATCCAGCCCTGAGCAGAAAAGGCTGAGGACGTTTGCTTTAGATAATCCCTCTGCCAACTGTGCTGCTCTCCTCCTTCCCTCTCCTTTCTGTTCCTCATTCCACATCCCTACTATGTCCTTTATCATCAATGAAAGAAAGAAGGAAGGTGGCTACATGGAGTTGCTGGTTGTCTTAAAAATGAGTGAGGTGTGTGTGTGTGTGTTCAGTTTCATAATACTTTATTTCTTTTTTACTTTTTGTTGTTCAAGGAGCAAATTTTAGTCATCTGGAAATTTTTTTCTGGGACTCAAATGCCTCAGACTGTGTTAATCAGGTGCCCATTTATCCCTCACTCAGAAATGCCAGACAGATGTGTTAATGAACCCAGGATTTCAGGCTAGATGGGTGTGTGAACTAGGACAGAAAGCAGAGGTAAAGTCATTGTCAGAATAATCTGGGTCCCTACCCCAGCTCTTTGCAGAGGAGCCGAGGCAGAGGCCTGCTCAATTCACCGAGATGCACTCGCTGGGCTGTTGTAGCATCATTTCATGACCTGGGGTTCACAAAGCCTTCTCTGGGGCACAGTGATGGGTGCTTCAATCACAACCTTTGCTGGGAGAGAATCTCTTTTCATGCAAAACCACTGGGTTGGCACTGCCTTCAAAGTGCTGCACTTCTGCAGTCTTATCTCCATACCCAGAGGCAGGACACAAGGAGGGCTGTGAGGGGATGGCCCGTCCTGGTCCGTCAGCTTCTGGAGAAAGATGCTTTCCTGCAGCCTGGCCTGGTTCGTACCAGTTCCCTTGGCTTGGCTGACACTCTGAGAGTCCCACCTCTTGTCACCTCACAAGGATTAGAATTTACTTCTGGAGGCCAAATGACCTTGGCATTGTAGACTTTCTCTCTCACCACCTGTGGACCTCATTGGCTGAGTTTTCTATCCTTCCCTACCCACCACCCCTGCCCCCTCTAACCTCATGGACTGGATCCTCACATTTTATCTTCACTCATATATTTTTCCTGGAAGACCACATTCTCCCAGGAATTCAAATATCCTTTCTATACCGATGACTCCGAAATCTATATACCTAGGCTTAGCCCTTCCCTAGGACAACCAATACATGTTTCCAGTGCATTTGCTTGTTCGCTCATTAACTACTCGTTAGAGCTTGCCCTGGCCCAGCACTGTACTGAGACTGCGGTACAGTGTGCCCACACAGGTCGGAGCCCTGTGCTCAGGCAGGAGGCAGAGGTAACCAAATGATTCCACAAAATAGGAGATGCCCAGACGAAGGTACACAGTGCTCTGAGAGTGCCTCACACGGGGTGGATATAATTTGGAGGGGCTGGGGAACTTTGCCAAGTAATGGGATTTTAAGCTACAGTCTGAAAAACTAAAAAGAATTAATAAGATAAAGTAGAGAGTTCTGGCCACCAGGACCCAAATGAGTGACAGCCCAGAGGTGGACGGGCACGGTGGGTACGGTGGGTGTGGTGGACACAGTGGGTGAGGGGGGTGCGGTGGGCACAAAAACCTAGCACCCAAAGGAAAATCTGTCGTCTCAAAGTTTCTCTGGGTCAAGACCCAAAGAACAGCTTGGTCTTGCTCAAGCTCTCTCGTGGGATTGCAGCCAAGCTATGAACCAGGGCTGTGGTCATTGCAACACTTGACTGGAGCTGACCACCAGCTTCCAAAATTAGGCGAGTGACTTCTGGCAGGCTTCATCCCTCGCGTGGCGAGACTAAGAAGCTCAGGGCTTCAGTGCATGGGCTTCCCCACAGGGATGCTCACACAAAGCCTGCTTCCCCACCTGTAGGTGAGCAGAGAGAGCCCCAGGTGGGAGCTGCAGTCCTTTCATAGCCAGTCTCAGAGATGACATGCCCCACTCTGTCCTATTCTATTAGCAGAGTCCCTAGGCTCTGCCCACACTGAAGGGGAGGAGGCTACATAATGGAAGGAATACCAGGAGGGAGGCCCACTGTAACATGGTGGTAGCAGGGTGTGTGTGTGTGCGCATGCACGTGTGTGTGGTGTCTCGGGGAGGAGGGTCCGCGCAGGAGTTTTGGGGAGCAGAGTGCATGGCAAAATGCCCAGAGCCCGGTGGCTGATACCCGGCACTCAATAAATGGTTGCTGAGTGTTAAAGTTTCTAATAAAATCACCATAGAAACATCCCCTTATTAAATCTCATCTGCTTCAGGCTAAACATGTTAAACATTTCATGTGGATAATTCAAAGAGCCCACCATGTTTACACTAGAGTTTCTTTGACTTCAGAGCAGAAAGGAGTTTGGCAATTTCTCCCTCTCCTGTGGGAGACGCAGCCTCAGTGCACAAGCAGGGTCTGTGCGCACAGCTCTGGGAGGCTCCCGCTGGCTGAGGCGGCTGACCTTGGGTCCATCTGGGGCTTTGCCACTGACCTCGGTGCCTCGCTCAGCCCCAGGGACTTCTGAGGGGAGCCGTGGCCATGGCTGTGACAAGGCCTCTGTCGGGGCTCTGGTGAAGCTGAGGCAGAGACCTGCCCTGACCTCCTCTGTAGTGGCCTTTGCTATTGGTCTATGGTCCTTTAACCCCCACCCCCACCAGCTCTGGACCTCCTCCCTGTTCTCCCCTCCCCTTCTGCCACCTGGTGCTTCTGACAGGTTTTCTCTCAGTTTTGCTGCAAAGAGATGGCATCTAGCCTTAGAGGAGGGTCTATGCACGATGCCCCGAAGCAAAACCCAGTCCTTTGAAAGTTTCTGAAGCTTGTTGTGGCCACTTACAATGATGCTTGTGGGGGGTGGGGGTGGGGAGAAGCCTCAGCTCTACCATTTTCTCTTCCTCTCGCTCTCTCTCTATTTCATATATATGTGTGTGTTTACATATATAATATATATATATATATATATATGTAATTATTGATTTCAGAGATGGAGAGAGAGATAGAAACATCAATGATGAGACAGAATCATTGATTGGCTGCCTCCCACGCACCCACTACTGAGGATCAAGACTGCAACCCAGGCATGTGCCCTGACCAGGAATTGAACTGTGACCTCCTTTTTCATAAGTTGACTCAACCACTGAGCCACGCCAGCCGGCTGTCTCTGTTTCCACTTTCTCTACTCTCCCTCCTCCTTTTCTCCTTCTTCTCCTCCTCCTTCTCCTCCTCCTTCTTTCTTCTTGTTCAATCTCTCTCTCTCTCTCTCTCTCTCTCTCTCTCTCTCTCTCTCTCTCTCTCTCCTCCCTCTTCCTTTCCCTCTCCCTCTCCCTCTCGCCCTTGCTTCCCACCTAACATCTGTGAGAAGAGGCAGGTATGTATGTATCTTGTGGTGGTGATGAAGCTGTGAGTGAGAGAGTCTCTTGAGGGAAAAACAAATAGGTTCATCTCCCAAAATCTTCAGGCCAGGGGCTGGGAAAGGAACTTAGGAGTGAAACCAGGCTGGGTCTCTCCAAAGGTGGGGAATGAGAAGGGCATGTGGATTGTCAGTGGGATCACCTTGGCGGTGACATGGCTTTGAGAGAAGGTGGGAGAATGACCCTAAATGACCTTGTTCCCTCTCTCTTTCTTCAAGTCACATTGAGAACCTCACAGCCCCCAGCCCAGCAGTGACAGAAGAGGGGGAAGCTGTCCCCACAGCAGTGGGGTCTACAGTTATGAGCAGGAAGAGGGAAATGCTGGAATGCTGGGGCTGGGAGGAGAGAGGGTTGCTAGCCAGCCAGGTGGCAGTCTTGGGGTCAAGGGTGCACTCATATCAGAGATGTCAGAGACCAATCCCACCAAGCACCTTCATATGCAGATGCATTTCCATATGTGGAGGTGTATGCAATGTACACAAACTATATCTGTATACATATTGATGGATATGTTTAGATGGCAACAACCAGGTTCCACTGGCAACAATAAAATCAATCCCACAACAAGCGTCAACTTAAGCATCACCTTTCAACAAGTTCTTCCCCAACCTTAAAATAGCACCCTCTTCCACCTTCTGATCCTGTACCTCTTTCCTCTCTAATTGTTTTCCCAAAGCTCTCATCAGTATATGGTTTTCTTCTTAGTCTCCCTCCGCCAACTAGAACTTTAGCCTCTTGAAGATAGCAACATTGCTGTATTCTTTACTACATCACCAGCCCTAAAAATATGTCTGGCTTATAGTAGGTGCTCAATAAATATTTTTTGAAAAAAAGGGAGGGGCAGGGGGAAGAAGAAAGAGAAGAGGAAGAAAAGGAAATGAGAAAGAAAGTGGAAGGGTGGGAGGAAGGGAACTAAATGAAGAATGTGGACCAAGCACAGGAGGCGTCTGGCTTGCTGCAGACTACTTTTTATGATTCCCATCCCAGAATTCTGCATTGAGAACAGCTCAGATTATCCTGCAAAAGGGGTTTGAAGGGCCATGGGGTCTGGGCATGGGCTGACCAGGAGCTCCCTGGAGGTAAGTAGCTTGCGAAAGTGGCCCTTTGCTCATACTGCCTGAGGAAGCCTCCTCAGTGGCTGAGAGGAGGGCTCGCCAGCCCGGTTGTTCAGGCTGGTAGCTAGCATTGAACATTATGGGAGACGGGCACGTTCATCACTGAATATAAGCTTCAGGGCATCACTATGAGATGGGGTCTATTAATATTCCAGTGTCACAGAAAATTAAGGTAAATAGAGCCCAGGTGTCTTATTTGCCCAAAGTCAGTGGGGACTCTGAGCCTAGACCCAGATTTGATGGATCCCAACTCCTGCCACACCCTGTCAGCCCTGTGGTGCCCTAGCTTAGCCTCCTGGGGAGCATCCCCTTCCCTTCCAAATCCAAAATTCCCTGTCCTCTGGTTCCTGGTCATTTCATTCCCACGAAGATGCTGGATACTGGCAATGGCGGAGTTGTTGACCTTGGAAACCTGAATGAGACGCTCCTAAAGGCTCTGGCTCACCTGCTCCAAGCGCAAAAGAGATGGAAGCTAATAACTGCAGCATGGAACTTGGCATGTCGTAGGAGCTCAGCATGTTTTTGAGTCTGTAGTCATGATTTCTGAGGAAGGCAGGAAACTAAGTTGCATATTCTTCACCTCTTCTCTCTTTCCAGGCATCGGATAGTCTTTCACTGTTGAAAAAGTTCTCTAATGCAAATTAGCTCCTTTGGGCTTGGCAACAAGCCTGTGAAGTGGCCCAATGGCCCCATTTTTCAGATGAAAAAAACATACTCCCATGCCAGTGCAGTTTCTTGACTTATCCCAGCCCACTTTCTTCCCTCCTCTTTTTTTCTCAGTCCAAGAAGAGTCATTACCTGCTGGGTACAGAGAAGAGGAGCAGTGATACTTGTCTTCTGTCTCTTTTGCTCCTGTGATCTGGAGGTGACGAGGCTCCCAGGTCCAGGGGGACAGGACTGGCGTTGTCTGCACAGAACAGGAAGATCTGTGCCGATCAACCAGGGAATTTCTGGCTCTCACTCTGAAGACACTGGGAGGTGGGGCAGTTCTCAGCCCTGTGTTTGAGGGCTCAGTTTGAAGCCCCACTTCTCCCAGGGAACACTTTCAGGTGGGGATGGGGGTGGGAGCAGAGGGCCAGGCATATGTGTTAGCTTGACTTGGGGCTTTACTCTTGATGTCTGTATTGTTTGAATTTTGACCACTTTTTATTTGATGATGTGATTGGACATGGACCATGATGCACCTCTGTTATTATGTGGTCATTTGTGGACCGAGGAGCTAGCAGAGGAACTATCATTTATGCATTGCTCACAGTTTATATGCCAGGCTAAAGGGAAGGTGCACTGTGGGGCTGGGGAACTGGTGTTGTTAAATACATGTGGCAGCCGACATTGTGTGTATGGAAATATGTCTGTATTCAATTGACTGCTAAATCGCCCCAACCAAGAACTCAATAAGCATTTACAATTTGTCATCTCTCCATCAAAACCCTCTTCCCTTTCTGATTCCTGTTACACCTTCTACCTAGGCATACAGGCTAGAAACCTGGGAATCATTTCAACTCCTGACCCCCCTCACTCCACATCTAAGAAATTATGAAGCGCTGTAATTCCAGCTCCAAAATTTTTTGCAAATCTATCCTAGCCTCTCTCTCCCACACTAGTCCAGACCCCTATCTTGCTTGTAGGTATAGAGTGATATTCTCATCTCTATTTCTGGGGTGCCCTTTCAATCAGTCTTCTATACAACTGCCATTAACTAGAGCATGAAGCTGATGCTCTCACGTGCTTGCTCAACGCCTTTCAATGTCATCCCATAGAGAATAAACTCCAACACATCACCCTGGTGGACAAGGCCTTCTACAAGCTCATTCCTGCAGATGTCTGTTCTCGCATCACTCCCTGCTGGTACTTAGCACCTCAGAACCACGTGACTGTGCTCCAGTTGATTTCCAATATCTGTTTACCAGGAATGTCCTCCCCTGCCACTCTCTCACCTGACTGCTTCCAACACAGCATTTAAGACTCAGCTCCACAACCCTGGACTGGGCTAGAGCCCTCTCAAATCTCCTGTTGTTCTTTTGAATGGCTCTATCATTGCTTTCACTACACAGCTCCACGATCAAGTGCTTTTGTGTGTATCTCTTCTCTCAGAAGGCAGAGGCCAGATCTTATTCACCTTTGTATTCCAAATGCATGGTATAATAGGTGCTCGATAAATGTTCCTTTTTAAAATATATTTTTATTGATTTCAGAGAGGAAGAGAGAGGGAAAGAGAGATAAAAAACATCAATGATGAGAGAGAATCATTGATCAGCTGCCTCCTGTTCTGGGGTCCAACCCCAGCAGGTCCAGGGGTCCCCAAAGGTGTGGATGGAGTCGGTGAAGAAGGAATGACACGGAGACAGCGTTCAGTTGATCAGCAGCCTAGCCAGGATCTCTAGACAAGTTCTGGTCAGGATCTCCAGCCAAGTTCTGGTCAGGATCTCCAGCGAAGTTCTGGTCAGGATCTCCAGCCAGGTTCTGTGTCCATGTTCTCTTGCTAGGTTCTCCAGCCAGGTTCTCCAGGTTCTCCAGCCAGGTTCTATAGCCATGTCCCCTCGCTAGGTTCTCCAGCCAGGTTCTGTCCAGGTTCTCCAGCCAGGTTCAGTCACCAGGTTCTAGTCAGGTTCTCTTGCCATGTTCTATCCAGGTTCTGTAGCCAGGTTCTGTCTCTAGGTTCTGCGGCCAGTTTCTGTCCAGGATCTTTTGCCATGTTCTCTCCAGCGAAGTTCTTCTGTCTCTAGGTTCTGTGTAGGTTCTGTGTCTAGGTTCTGTATCTAGGTTCTGTGTAGGTTCTGTCTAGGTTCTGTGTCTAGGTTCCTGTGTCTAGGTTCTGTGTGTAGGTTCTGTCTTCTAAGTTCTGTCTCCAGTTTCTAGGTTCTGTTGTCTTGTTACATCTGTATTTATACCAGTTGATTCCAATCCTATCAATCTCTATTCCAAAGGTTAGGGCGTTTTTAATCTCCATTCCAGGGAGTAAAGATTATGTAGCTTAAGCATAATTGTTCGTAGTTAAAGTGATTAATTACCCGCCTGGCACTTAGTTAAGGGGTTTTAGTCCCTCCCTAACTTCAGGGGAAAATCCCTACCTGGGGAAACAACCTTTCTCAGAGAGGTGACCTTGGTTAAAACACATAGTGCCAAGAAGGTGAGCAAACATATTAAGAACAGTTATGCCATATATGCCAGGTCCCTTGAAACAGCAAGAATGGACCGGCTCCCGGCACTCCTGCACACCCAACATTTGGGACTGAGCCTGCAACCCGGGCATGTGCCCTATCCAGGAATCAAACTGTGACCTCCTGGTTCATAAGTTGATGCTAAACCACTGAGTACACTGGCTGGGCTAACTGTCCTTATGTAACTGAATACAAAGCTTGGAGTTGTGCAGTTGCATGAAATGTTGGAGCATACACAATGATTTCATTTATTCCCTTCATTTAATCATTGCAATGACAGCAGAGGAGTGGGCAATGCGACACCTATTGGAGATGAGAAGAGTGAGCTCCAAGGAAGGTAAGTGGTTCACCCCATTGTCATATGTCATTTACATGGCAGAGTTCTCTCAAACCTGGATCTTCTAAGCCTGGATTGTGGGTTCGATCCCCAGTAGGGGGTTGTGCAGGAGACAGACTATTTCACTTTCACATCAATGTTTCTCTCTCCCTCTCCTTCTCTCTTCCTCTCTCTCTAAAAATCAATTAAAAAATCATTTAAAACAAAAGAAAACAAAAACTCTGGATCTTCTGACTTTTAGTTCAGGACTCTTTCTCTGGTGGATTTAGACCTGACTTCTGTCTGTCAGTTAAGTATTGGGGTGCCCTTCATGGAGAGCAGGGGCTTTGCCCCTTTTGTCCACTCTTCTTTTCAGTGCCTAGAACCCATGGTAGGTACTAGATACATATTTGTTGAATTAATTAATCATGAGTTAGTGAATGTTGGCATGAAGTCAAGTTTTGTTGGTTGGAGTGGAGAAGCCAGGCTTCGGGAATTCAATAAGGGTGTATAAAAGATAGCCAAGTACCCTTCCGTTCTAGAGACAGCAGGTAGAAAGATCACTTTCTCTCCTAAACCCAGATAATAGGATGTCTATAGGGTCCCCCAGGGCCAAAGTCTGCACACACCAGCCTCCCCAGCAGGTGAAAGGAAGCTTGAGAAGGCAGCTGGCTCCTACCACCCGGCAGTGGGTTCTGGGAAAGGTATCATCACTCCCGGCTGTCAGGACGGGCTGGAGCTCATCGGCTTCCAAGAATGTGACTGATGGCAAATTTGAGTTCAAAAGAATATTGGATTTCAAGGCAACTGGAAGCTATTCAGTCAAAGCCAAGTTTTACCGGAGAGTTTCCTCCTGTCTCCTCTCCTCTCTTCCCTCTTCCTCCAGGGCAGCCCAGGGCCTGTTGAGACCTGAAAAAAGAACTGACAGTGCTTGACTGTTTCCCTAATTGAGTAAAGGAGAGACAGAAAACCAGGCTCTGGACTTGTTCACAAAACCCAGGGAGGATCTGAGAATCACGTCTCCCTGGGTGCCCTGGTGAGGGGCTACACGGAGGCTGGTGGGTGCCTGGCTAGGCCTGAGCACCATGTCCAGCACTCAGCATCCTCTCAGGAAAGGATACCTTTCCCATGTTCTCTGCTGAGTATAAAGGAAAAAAAAGGGGGGGGGGGCGCTATGACAAATGGAAATCTTATGTTTGTGCAGAACTTTCCAGGTTACTTCCACAAGTGAAGCAGTCAAACCAGTACATGAACACTTTGCAGATAAGAAATCTGGGCCGAGGGAGGTTAAAGACTTGGTCATGCCACCGCCAGCAGATGATGGTGGTGGAGCAAGGCCAGGCTCCTGATGGTGGACGGCCATAGCAACGGTGTGTCCTCTGTGGGGCACACCTCCCACTTTCACGTGTGAAGCATCGGATCCACACTGCAGTCCATGGAGTAGATGATATTTTAGGTCCCATTTTATTTATTTTTTTAAATATATTTTATTGATTTTTTACAGAGAGGAAGGGAGAGAGATAGAGAGTCAGAAATATCAATGAGAGAGAAACATCGACCAGCTGTCTCCTGCACACCCCCCACTGGGCATGTGCCCACAACCAAGGTACATGCCCTTGACAGGAATTGAACCTGGGACCTTTCAGTCCACAGGCCGACTCTCTATCCACTGAGCCAAACCGGTTAGGGCTAGGTCCCATTTTATTGATGAGGAAACAGAAGCTAAGAAAAAATAAGTAAATTGCATAAGACCACATAGCCATTAATAGTGGAACCAGAATTTGTTTTGTGAGCACAGCCAGTCTGACTCCAAAGTCAGTTATGTAACCACTACTTGTGTGTCAATTTCCTTGCTCAGAAGAAAACCTTGTCCACAGTTTTTGGGGGTCTCCACATCTGAATTTGAAGATGTGGTCACAGGTACAGCCCTCCTCATCAGCTCTGCACTGACGCAGTTGTCACACTTATCCATAGCAGGTTGAGGGGCCGGCGGGAGGACCCCTACCAAAGAGCACCAAGCACACGAATTCAAGAGCCAGTGCCTGCTGACTATGGGCGATCAAAGGAATCTAGTGATGGGGGGTAAAACAAGGAAGGATATAAGGAGTGCATGTGGCTGGTCAACCACCAGGGAGTCTAGAGAAGGAGGAAAGGACAAAAGAAAGGGGCCATTTAAGGGAAGCACATATTCAATCATCTTGTTGATTTCAGATGAACTTTACTGAGTGTTTATTGTGTGTACTATCCTATCATGCAACCTTATTTAAATCCCCAAACAACACAATGAAGAAACTGAGTTCTGAGAGGCTATTCCACCCACCAGTCCTACTATAGTGTTAACAAAGACATCCTAGTTGCTAGCATAAGATCATCATGACCTCCCAAGATTTCCTTCTTTCCTGATCCCCACGGGTTCATTCAATGAAAAGTCCATAGTTATCTAGTCTTCAAGACTGTTTGCAGGGAGTCAAAGGAGCATAGTATACAGCATGCCTGTCCAGCAGGACCTGGCCAATTCTCTGGGAAATGGCTGTTCTCAGTTCATCCTCACATTTACCTGTAACAGTGGGTGGACTGGTACTTTGTTTGAATAGCAAAATAGAGTGTTTTAGGCATGGAAAACTATGTCTAAAACACTTAAAACAAAACAAAATATAAACAAACAAGTGGAAATAACTTTTCATTTCCTCATTAGCACTAACTTTCAAACATTTACTAAGAGTAATAAAACAAGTTTACTTAGAATATACCCTCATTATGAAACAAGGAGAAACACACTCTGTTCAGAAGCCTGGTGCAGAGGAGTGGTGACATGCCTTTGCATAAGACTGATGCACTCCTCTAACCATTTAGTTCACTAAACTTGACTTTATTTATGGATTTCTCCTGGCCTTTCCCTGTTTGGGTTCTCTTCCTGTCTAAACTCAGTTCTCTCTGATCCCCCTGCTGGTCAGTTTTTCTCATCCTCGAAATTCGCCTGGGTTTTCTGTAGAAAACTTTCTCTTGTTCTTCTCAAGCCCAGCCCAAGGGGAAACCCAGTAAACAAGCAAACTGAGCCCAGCCCTCCCTCGAGTACACTCGCAGGGGATGAAACAGGAATTCACCCAGTGCGTGCCATGTCAAAAGCATGTTTCAGACCAGAGGTTCCTGAGCTTTCTTTGTTCATGAAACCTTTGGTGCCTCAGTAATTTTTTTCATAGTGCCCCTAGGCCAAAAGAAATACCAATAGTTCATTTACTAAGTAATTAAGTAATTAGGTCCAAATAGCTTAATAAGAATTTAGAGCTTAACAACTTAGTAGCCAATTGAAAAAATAATACTCAAAAGATTAAAAGAAAATATATTTGTATTTCATTATTAAATAATTGTGATCATTTATTAATGGGCCCTGAACAACTTTCCAGACCTTGGAGTCCTGCCGAATACAGCACGCCCCCTCATTTTCTGTTCCACATTGATGTTTCTAAGCCACTCCTTCAAAATTACAGCAATTGAAAACTACACCTTTGACACTGTCACTATCTTGACCTAGTGGTTTGCACGGTGTCTAACAGACATTTCTTTAAGAAAATCTAAGAGATTCTGCAGTGGCCTGTAACCCTGCTGTGGCGCCCAGCACCTGAGCACTGTGCTGGGAACCACAGGTCTGTACATTACATGCAGTGAGCATTCAGAGGAAGAACCAGCGCTTCCCACAAAGGTGGTCACAGAAGCTCTCCTGGCGAGGAGGAGTTGGACCTGGTTCGCTGGCCTAGCTGGGTGAAGAGGAAGGGATGTGAGCACACCAGAAGAGAATACAGGGTCATTTACAAAGTGTGAAGGAAGCCAGCAGACACTTGGACCAGCTCAAGTCACAGAGGAGAGAGCAGGCCACAGCATGTCAGCCAGGGCCCTAAGCATCCGCCCACTGCGGTCCCCTTCCTGTGGGCTATCCTTCATCCCCTCCATTCACTGAATTCTTACCAGTTTCTCTGCTCAACTAGACGCAGACCTGAGGGCAGGGACTGTCTTCATAACTTTGCATCTTCCATACCAAGGAGCACAGAGTTTGTGTAGACAGCTCTTTCAGCAAGTACTGACCACACTGACACACCCAACCTAGCTGATGCCTTTGTACCAGTGGCACAGCCAACATGGTGCAGGGTGTCAGCACCAGGCCAGGCTAAGGGCTTTCCTTCTGCTGCACATGCATCCCTGTAGCTGGTTTGGTGGGAAATGACAGGTGAGGGAACTCAGCCCCGAGCTGTTTCTGAGAACAGTCCTGTGGAGAGCTCGAGAATGAGAATGCTTGTTTCCAGATCTCTTATCTGCCACCTCTCCAACGTTTTTCCCAGGAGGGCAGATCTTAGGGAAGTGCCAGCCATCCTTCCCGACCGGCCTCTGCTTCCACGAGGGCTCCCGGAGGGGACAGCAGCTGGAGAGCTGCCTGTGTCAGTCTCATTCACCATGGAAGCAGCCTGGGCTGCAGCTTGAGAAGGCCTCCCTCCCTGTGTTCAGTTGATCCAGGCTCTGGGCGTGGTTTCTGAGCGAAATCTCAGGCATTCTGCGAGACAGGAGGCTCGGACTTCTCCCTTTTGTAGAAGGAAAGCCTTGGCCTTGGCTGCTGCTGCTCCCACCCTGCTTGTTCACATCGCTCTGAAGCAGATGTTCTCCTGGGACAGAGAGAGGCGGCGTGCTTTTCTTACCACCGCCCTGTCCTTCTAGCGCACAGCGCTGCCTAAAATAACAAGTCTCTGGGGACACCACTGTGTAAAGCACATTGAATTAAGAGCGAAGTCAACACCAACAAATGAAATCTTTGTAACCAAGGTCTGCAGAGCAGTGTGCACTGCAGCTGTGAACCCCAAGGTAAATATATCTGTTTCTGAGAGCATGTTATTTGTACTGGCTTCGGTACAAATATCGGTACGCTAGTCATTGGTGGTGTCTTTCATTCTGGGAAAGAGCTGAATTCTAGCAAAATGAACATCTACTGGATTCTGTTTCAGAAAAGCCTATTGGTTTCCGGTTAATTCCCTTCATAAAATTGAAAATGCTGTTTCTCACAGTGTCTTACAGGTCTGGTTTACAAGGTGGCAATCAAGAGACATTTCAATTCCTCCTGGGTATTTTGTTCTGAATTAGAGAAAATTACCAACAGTTGGATAGTAATGCCACGTGATTCAACCACCCAAGCTTTTCATGGGGCTCTTGCCCGAGGAAATGTTTGCATATTTTTCCTTTAAATGTGCCTTTAAAAGTAAAATCTATAGCATTGGTTGTGACCACTATGCAGCAGCCCTAAAGACGAAGCTAATGAAGAAAGTAAGTCTACTTTGGGAGTTCTCTCCCAATTCTTCTTGTTAGTAATCAATGCTGAAGAGAATTCTGACTTCCGTTTTCTTCTGGGCAGAGTAAGGGCCCCTAACTCACCCGGAGGCTAATGCTCCCTCAAGTCAAAGCCTTTCCCGGGCTGCTGGGGGTGGTTCACACCTTCTTCCATGCTGGGCATTACAAACTGAAACAAGTAGCCCTAGCCGGTTTGGTTCAGTGGATGGAGCATCGGCCTGTGGACCGAAAGGTCCTGGGTTTGATTCTGGTCATGGGCACATGGCTGGGTTGCGGATCAGTCTAACGTGCAGGAGGCAGCTGATCAATGGTTCCCTCTCATCATTGATGTTTCTATCTCTCTCTTCCTCTCCCAAATCAATAAATATATATATATATTTTTAAAAAAAACTGAAACAAGCCAACATAGCTCTGGCTTTTGTTCTACTCTCCAATTACCTGCTTTCCATGAACTCCTGCTTCCTCCCACCAGGACCCCAGCTTCACACAGGCAGGAGTCCGCGTGCCTTCTCTTCACTGGTTTATGCCAAGTGCCTGGAAGAGGGCCTGGCCGTCAGCCCTCGGCACTTCCTGAAAATGGTCGGAAGGGGGCAGAAGTGGAGAGCGGTGTTGTGAGGCTCAGGGGGTGGGAGGCACCAAGGTCCAGGCTCAGAGCAGTCCTCAGTCCCTGTGGCTGACTGGCAGCCTCTTGATTATTTACGACCTCAGTCCTATTTCCTAGAGTCTAGAATTCACTGTTCTGGTCACCACACCTTTGTTTAAATACGATAGTGACTGAACCAGTTTCCTGTAGCAAACTACCCGCAGACCGAGTGGCTTAAAACGGCAGCCATTTATTCTCTCCTTGTTCTGGGGACCAGAGTCTGAAGCTGGGTGTTGGCAGGACCCTGCTCCCTCCAAAGGCTCTGCTGAATGATTGTTCATTGTCTCTTCCAGGTTCTGGTGGCCCTGGCAGTCCATAGATTTCCTTGGCTTGTCACGGCATCACCCCAATCTCTGCTTCCTCTTCACTTTGTCTTCCTGCTTCTTATAAATACGGCTACTACTGGATTTGGGTCCCTAAGTCCAGGAGGATCTTACTTAACTTAATTCACCTTAACTTAATAATAATATCTGCACAGACCCTTTCCCCAAGTGAAACCCCATTCACAGGTTCTGAGTGGGTCCATGTCTGGGGGGAGGGCGGGCGGTGGGCAGAGTTCAGCCACTTCAGTGAGAATCAAGGAGCGCCCTCTACTGAGGTCTTACCAGTGCCAAGTACTAGACCACTACTCAGGATGACCTGATTACTTAACAAATGCTAAGGTTTTGAATGTTTCAGTTGCCAAGAATATTACTTTGTTATCAAGTCAACATTGATCTTATATGAATGCTGCTGAGTCAGATCTTCTTATAAGGACTGCATTGATGTCCTTGTTCATGAAGCAAAAAGAGATCATCTATTCCCCATTGATTTCACTAGAGAACATTTGGGGCCTCGGCTCCATCTCTGTTATCTAACCCAAAGTCAGCATGTTAAACACAAGGGATGAGAGTGGTGAGGGCAAGTAACTAGCATTCTCTCCCTCTGAGCACCCATCTCTTAGGCACATTGGTGTTTCACAACAGCCGGACACTGCACGGAGGACCCGTGACTTCCAGCCACAGCACAGTAGAGAGAGCACACATGTCATGAAAGCTCACAGAGCCGGGTAAGTGTTTCCTAGGTGTGCCTGTAGAGGTAAACTAAAAGCACACGCTGCTTATTCACAGCAATTTCATTTAAAAAACAACTTGCGAATTGTCAAAATACATTCCATTCACCAATCTGCCAATTCAGTAACCAGTCTTATCAGAAAGAGGTTCTGCTTAGCAGGTTTATTCTCATGAACCATACTGGTTCCTGGTGGTCACTGTTGAAAGGTTGATTCTAGAATGTTGGTGCTGACAGACGCAAGTTTACCACTCTGTAGTTACTGGGATGAAACTTTAAAAAAAGACACTTGCTCACATCATGTCAACTGACACTTCTTTAGCTTTCCAGGAATTCTCAGAGATGGCTGACGGCAGCTTTTTTTTTTTTTTTTTTTTTTTTTTTACAAGCAATTAACTCACCTGTGTGAAATAAAAGTTCCATGTACACTGAGTCCTGAGTGGATATGTGCATGTGACTTGCTTCTGTCTGATTAAGTCTCACAACAACCCTGTACAGTGGGAACTGCTGTTAGGCCTGCTGTACAGGTGAGGAACAGTTACAGCAAAAGGGGTGACAAGAAATCTCATTTCACTGGAGCTGGATGTTCAAAAGGAAGTACTCCTGGGCAAGCTGAGATTTCTGGCGCCAGGGACTGTCCTTTCGTCCATCGGGAGCACAGTGCTGCCTGTGTAGGATGAATGGCTGGCGGCCTCTGGATGGAGATGAGCCAGATGAATGAGAATCTTGTTGTTGTTGAAGGTCAGACATATTTAAATCAGGACACCATACTGGTTCATACCACATTCATACCAGCTCATGTCTCAGTCTTAGAACAATTCCTTCTTGTTTAATCCTCTGAAATACAAACTGAAAGTGTTTTTAAACAGTTAATTCAGGTCAATGATTCATATTAGAATCATCAGAGAGAACTTTAAACAACAACAGCAATAAAACGATATCTGGGCCCTTCTCCAGACCAATTTAAGGAGGTTCTGTAAGAGTGAGGCAGAGACAACAGTTTAAGAAAGTTTCCCAGGTGATTCTAATGTGCACTCTGGGGTTTGAACCACTCACCAGAGATTCTCCCACTTTACGTGATGGGATCAGTTTCTCAAACTTTTTTGTGCATAAGACCTAGAAGCTGTTAGAAATGCAGGTGCCAGGTGCTTCCACGAGGGATTCTGACTGCAGAAGAGGGGGCCTGGAATCTGCATTTGTAACCAGCATCTCAGGTGAGTTTAATGTATATCTATCCCTGGACCACATTTCAAGAAACACTAGGCAAGGTGCCCTCTTTTGGCCTATCTTGAACTAAAATTACTTTTCTTTGTCTTATGTGTTTCCCATTCCAGCATGAAGGTCAACCTTATTTCTAAAGAGTATTTAAATAAACCAGGAGTCATATTAGTCCTATCAGCTCTGCCACAGAAACAAACTCCCACCTCTCAGGGCACTGATACAGTTTATTTCTGGTTATACCACATGACTTTCACACTGGGGGCTCTGCTTCCCATGGTCACTGGGAGACCCAAGCTGATGTAGATGCTACCATCTTGTAATGCTGCCACAGCTGCAGGGCAAGTAGCAGAGAGCAGAGAAGAGTTTGCAAAAGTCACAATGACCTCCTCGGATGGGAAGTGACACTGGCACTGCTCCTCCCAGTCCACTGGCCAGAGGGAGCCACGGGACCCCCACGAGGCAGGGAAGAGCATGAGGGGCTTGGACAGCAATCGGTAGGCACAGTCGTCTCCCCCATGGGATTAGAACAACTGTGCTTGATCTCTGGCTTCTCTTATCTGTTGACAATGTATTATCTTCCTCAATCAAGCAAGCGTTCACTAAGCCCCAACTCCAAGATCAGCACTGCGCCAGAAAATAATGAACACAGGTTCCAAAAGAAATAAACGACGGCCCGCCCAGTCCCTAGGATTCTCAGGGAGAGAGCACTCAGGTCAGAGGGAGTTGGTGAACAAGAGACAATACTGTGTAATCAGGGCCAAATGATGTGGGCAGCTCCCAGGAGATGCTCAGAAGAGGGGCACTCAGGAGGCCTGGATGGCCAGGGAAGGTTTGATCAGCGACTCTGAAGCTAAACTAGGACTTAAAGGAGGTGTAGGCAACTGCTTACAGGTAAGAGCTTAGAAAAAGGTGCAGGAAGAATTGAGAATAAATCCTCAGAAAGGACCCATGGAGCCTGAGTGGTACGGGTGCTCCTCCCCAGTTTATTTTGGTTTTGATTAAAGCCCATAATTAACTGAACTCAGGCTGTCAGTGAAAGTCAGTTGTTGGCGAAGTGCACACTCTATTAGACAGTGGCTTGTATGTAAACTAACTCCTGCCTTTTCTCTATTTAAGAGGGAAAATGCCTTGATACAGGCTTTAAACCAAGAAAATCTGCAGAGCCCACCTGGACAGCCTCTCTGACATCCCCCCCCCCCCCCAAAATAGTGTCGCCCTCTCTGAGGACTCAGGCATAGCGCTCTCCAGGGAGGACCTGAGGACTGGGCTCCCGCTCATACGTGGGCCAAATCTGAAGATGCAAAGCCCTCATGTTCTGCTATGCCCCTGCCGCCACTGCCACCATCTTTCAGGTTGCAAAAACAGTGGGATGAGCTTGCTCCCAAGGCTCTCTCACCAAAGGTGGGGCTCTACCGGCCCCATAAATCAGCAGAGAAATAATAAATAGATGGTCTCACTGTCCCTCCAGAGGAGGCTTGTGAAATTCCCTTCGCCCCATGCTGCTGTCGCCACTCCTGCCTGAGACCAGAGAGACTCACAGGGTGAAGGGTGCCCATCCCAAGACAATGAGTCAAGTCTGGAGGGCTGAGCGAGGTGCTGCAGGCAACACCCGCGGGTGGGGCGGGTCAGGAAGATTGGGATCTGCTTGGCTGTTTTGAAACCCAGTCTTGTCCTGAGCCCGGAGGAACAATGCTGTCTGCAGATAAGCGAGCTGGGCTGGAATCTGGGTCAGGATGCTGCTCACCTCTGAGAACAGCCTGTTTGGCGGTGCTGTGAGACCATGGTTTGGGCATGCCTGCTTGCTTGTGGCTTCAGTCCCCACCGCAAGGAACGGGTGTGGGAGAGAAAGTGTTGAAATATCAACAGGGAGGCAGAAGCAGCTTTTGTGGGTGGCTGTGTCAGGGTGGCAACTAGGGAAGGAGGGGAGGTCCTGGAGCTTTTTATCAGGGGCTGCTAAGGGGGTGGTCCCTGTGTCCCCTCCAGGAGGCGCTAATTCCCAGGTTAGAACATCTCCAATTCCTATACTTTCTAAGTTAGCACAGCGAGGCCCAGAGAGGGAAGCTGACCAACCCAAAGTCACACAACGAATGGAGGCAGAGTCTGAACCTCTCAGTTCTCCTGGCTCATAGTCCAAGTCACTGTCCATCGTGCTGCCTGTCAGCGCAAAACATATGCATATATACACAATACATCCACACATGCGCTTCCACATGTATACATCACACATCCACACATGTCCACACCCACATCATGTATACACACATGTCCACACACATCACAAATCCACATACATACATCATACACTCATGCATGCACATACATATATCACACATCCACACACATGCATCTGTACACATATCCTCATATATATCATACATCCACACATGCACATCCATATACGTATATCACATATCCTCAAAAAAAAATCTACACACATGCCCATCCACATGCAAACATCTACACCCATATGCACGCATGTGTACACTGCACACATGGAAAATCAGACAGCAGAGCCCTGGTTTAACTTGGGATGGAAAGCTTCTGTCAGGAGGGAGGGGCCCCAGGAATCCCCACCAGGCCTGCTCAGCACCTGCTTCCTGTGGCTGCACCACAGTGGGTAGAAAAGGCTTTCTCTGGCAATAGGCCTGTGACTCATGTCATAGGTGACCTCCTATTGTTTAGTTAAGATTCCACTTGGTCATTCAAGAGGCTGCCACTGGCAGAGCTTCGAGTTGACCACGGAGGCCTGTCTGACACATCTGCATGCCTGTAGGGCCTCTGGGCGCTGGAGCAGAGTCTTCCTGAGGTTATTTTTGGGGAGTAAGAGGAAGACATGCTGCTCACTGGGGAGATTTTAGGCATCATCCCAAAGGGACACACAGTGTCATTTTATGACCCTTTAGAGAAGTTATGTGTGGACATTACTCCCTTGAAGGAATGAGAAGTCAGCACAGGGAGAAGCTCAAGGGCAGGCGGGACCGGGGAGAGGCCTGATGCCCATCCCACAGTCAGGAATCCCCCAAGAGGTGCCTGCTCTGTGGGGGCCACTCCAGGACAATTCCCAGTTTTCCCTGCCCTCCACTGCCTCAGTCACAGGGCCCTGCCACCCCTCACTCACAGGGCCCTGCCACCTCTCAGAGCACAGGTGTCCCAGAAGCACTGAATAGAGAGGACATGAGCCTATGCTTAGAAACATACCCTGAACCAGAATTCTCAGTTGGTTCCCCAGCTCCAGCATTTAGCCCTGAGATATTGAGCAAGTTAATTGACCTTTATGCCTCACTGTCATCATCTCTAAAATGGGAACAATAGGTTACATCATAGGATAGGTAAGAGGGATTATATTAATTACATGAGAACTTATTATAGCACCAAGTAATACTGTATTATAAGCAGTATTTCCCCTTCTAAAGATTAATCTAGTGTTCTGTTTTGTGAAGTGGAGCCAATGCAAGAGACAATATGTGTTCAATTGATAACAGCCTCCCAACCTCATTCACATAGCATGGCTGTGCTTTTCCTTTCCTTTCCTTTTTTTCCTTACATAAAAAAGCCACAGATAAGACAACTATTGAAATATAGCTTCGGGCACAGCTTAGCTTCCCCTTGTTTCACCTGGATCTCCAGCTGTTCACAACCCTGTAATTGTCCCAGCTGTTCTCTGACACACAGTCCCCACTCCTCCCAGGTGGTGAATGGCAGCAGCCTGGCAGCCTGGTCCCACCTGGGCGCCCAGCAGAAGCATTTATTTGCATATTTCCTGGGTTCTTTTGAAATTCCACACCAATAATTAAGGAGTTCTCATTCTCTAGTAACTGAGAGCCATTTGGGACTGATTAAGCAGATACTATCTAAATAATTATCTATCACTGCATTGCTTGCCTTTGTGTGGGCTATGGCTGGCTCTCCAAGTTAGCATAAACCCTTTCTCCCACCTGCTCTTAGGTGTGATACAGCCCCTCCACTCTTTCCCTTCCTGCTTCTGCCTCTTTCTTCCCGTCGCCCGCTCTGTTTCTCTTTCCCGCTCTCCTTCATTCACTGTGCTTGCCACAGTGCCACAGGACCCAACCATGTGAGTGATTTGGTGATAAAATCACCCTCCAGTGTTTGCTCTCTGGAATTCTGAACTAAATAATTAGTAGGGTTTGTTTGTTTGTTTTTTTTAGTGGTAGAATTGACTGGGTGGTTAGACTGTTTAATTTGTTATATCTAATCTAATTAAACCATCACAGCAATCTAGCAAAATAGATTTAACTCTATTTCACCAATTAAGGGATGGAAGCAGAAAAAAAATGTTAAGTGACTTGCGCATGAATGAGACATGTGTATCATACTTTAACATGTGTGATAATGTCAAACATGAGCCCCTTTCCATTTAAAGTCACTACTGGCCTTGATGCAGACAACAGAGACCCCTCTCCGCCCCAAGCCTAAAGGTCTTCTTACTTAACTCCACCTGCTGCTGCAGAAGTTCCTTGAGATCCAAAGGCCTTGTGACATCTTCCACTTCTAGTAATAACCTCAAGGTCCTTGAGGGCAGGGACCATGTCCTACCAGCCTCCATCTACTCCTTCAGCACCTAGTCCTATATCTAACACATAGTAGGTCCTCAGTGCTCACCTTGTGAATGCATTGAAGGGTCCTAGAGCCCTGTGTTTGCAGGTGCCTCAGTGTTTGGAGTTGCTCCTTCCTGGTTAGGACCCCAGTGGGGACCACACACCCTAACTGTCTCACCTGGTATGTCCTGTCCCGCTAATGAGATTGCACACATTCCTTTCTCATACACCACTACGCCTAAAGTGCTAAGGATACAGTGGATACTCAGAAAGTTCTTGCCAAACTAGACTGAATTACTAATATACGGCAGCTCTGGGGCATCTGAAAGCGGAAGGGCCACCAGCTTCCCCACCCCACGGTCCACCGGGCGGTTTCACCTGGAAGAGCAGATTGTTGGTAATGGATTCCTAGTTTCTGCAAAGTCCATATAGTTACTAGGTGTACCAGTTAATAATGGTGGATTTTGTAATCAAAGAAAACACGATAATTTCAAGAGAAACATCAAAAGTGCTTTATGCAGCCCTAACTGGTTTGGCTCAGTGGGTAGAGCGTTGGCTTGCGGACTGAAGTGTCTCAGGTTTGATTCCCGTCAAGGATATGTACCTTGGTTGCAGGCACATCCCCAGTAGGGGGTGTGCAGGAGGCAGCTGATCAATGTTTCTCTCTCATCAATGTTTCTAACTCTCTATCCCTCTCCCTTCCGCTCTGTAAAAAAATCAATAAAATATATATTTTTTTAAAAAGTGCTTTATGCAAAGTAATGTCCTTCGCTAGCTACACATTTCCCCCATCTTTAGGTAATTTGTGGATACCGTCCCAATAGAACTTTTCTTGTTTTGAGGCAAACCATTCAGAGACCCAATTTTCCACTTCTTTGTACATTTTGAAGTGCTGCTCAGAGAGTACGTGTACCATTGATAGGTAATCTGAAGGAGCAAGGTCTGGTGAATATAGCAGGTGGGTTAATACTTCCCAGGCAAGATCTTTTAACGTGTCTTTAACTGGTTTTGAAGTTTGTGATGGTGCGTTATCATGAAGCAAAATTACTTTGCCGTGTCTTCTGGCCCATTCTGGTCACTCGTTTCACGATCAAAGTGTGGTTCAAATTGATTATTTGCTGTCAGTAGTGATCAGTATTAATGGTTTCACCTGGTTTTAGAAGCTCATAATACACCACACCTTCCTGATCCCACCAAACGCAGAGCATTGTCTTCTTTCCGAAGCGATTTGGCCTTGCAGTCAATGTTGATGGTTGACCTGGATCAACCCATAATTTTGTGCATTTGGGATTCTCAAAAGAAATCCACTTTTCATCGCCAGTCACAATTCGATGCAAAAAAGACTTTCTTTTGTGCTGTTGAAACAACACTTTACTGATGGCTTTTTGGTTTTCCATTTGTCTTTTGTTCAGTTGATGTGGCACCCATTTTCCTTCCTTTAAAATCTTTCCCATTGCTTGTAAACAATCGGAAATTGTTCACTGAGCAACGTTTAATCAATCTAAAGTTGTTTTTTAGTTTGACACGCATCTTCATCCAATAATGCTTGTAATTGTTGGTCTTCAAACCTTTTTGGTTGACCTGTTCTTTGTCTTTCATATTGAAATCATCACTTTGAAAGCATTTAAAACAACGTATCTTGAGATGGAGCATGTTCACCATAAGCTTCCCAAAGTATACAATAACTTTCAGCAGCACTTTTCTTCAAAATAAAGTAACGAATTAAAACTTCCCACAAATGCTCTTTTTTTGGCATGAAATTTGACATTTTTAAGCGTAAAAATATCTATGATGTTAACACCTTCAGCAAATTTGACATATGAAGTTTTGAAACTTGTTGTCAATACAACAAAATAGCATACATATCAAATCGCATATATATCAGCATATGTGTAACTCCATCTATTGAAAAAAATCCACATTATTAATTGGTACACCTGGTAAATAAATAGTGGACAGGCTTACTCATCTCACAGTTTTGCGACCCCAAAAATGTCTAGCTGTGGCCAGGTGCTTTCACTCACCAATAGATTTTCAATTGTTAAAACCACCCCTGGAGGAGGGGTGAGATGTATCAAAGAGCTTTTATTTGGGGTCAGATTATAGCCTTTGTCCCTGTAAGTACAAGACGTCTTCTGTGCATGTGTCCAGACCTCCGGAGGCCAGACTCTGAGACAGACCCTCCAAGCTCTCCCTCTCTTTGCATCTTTGGAGGGTCTTGAAGCTTTCCTTAAAAATCCATAAATGACCTCTTCTCTGAGATGGTGTCCACAAATCTAACATACTAGGACAGTGGAGGTGGTATGAGAATGAGCCGTGAGAATATCCAGATAGTGATGGCGATGAACCTTGACTATGTAGGTGCCAGAACAATGCTAGGGGAGAAAGCCTGGGAGGATCAGCTCTGGGGTAGGAAGAATAAATGAGAGCTGAATGGAGGAAATAGGCAAGAGTAGAAGAGACTGGGAAGGATTCCAGGTGACAAGGCAGTCAGTCGGCACTGAGAGCTAGCTGGTGCAGTGTGATTAGGTTAGGTGCTTATGAGGAAAGGAAAGTTCCTGGGAGCTGGCAGGGGCTCTGGGCAGCACCTCTGAACTGCGGCCATCTAACCCGGGGAGATCATTAAAAATATAGATGCCCTGGGGATTCCATTTAAGCAAATCTGGAGTTGGCTCCCGAAGCCACTTGTAAATCCCAGGTGTGCCCCTGCAGTGGTCTGTGCTTCTACAGTGGCCTGGCCGTGCTCCTGCGGGGGCCTGACTGTGCTCCTGCGGGGCCTGACTGTGCTCCTGGGGGCCTGACTGTGCTCCTGGGGGCCTGGCTGTGCTCCTGCGGGGCCTGACTGTCTTCAGCGCAGTGCCAGGGCTTCCGTGATGGGGCAGGCTGGAATCCCAGAGTAGTGGAGCCTACTGGTCTAAGCATGCAGCAGCGCTTATGCTTTAGGACAGAAGGCCAGGTCCTGTCACAGGGGGTGTGTAAAATGTCTCCTTCCAGGTTCTTCTCGCTCTGGCTGACATTCATATGAGGATGAGGACTTGCGGGTGGCAGTGAGGAGGGGCTGCATAGTTCCAGGGCACTTTGTGTCTTAGCACAGACCATCCCAAATCATCTTTCTCTCTTAAGGGTCAGCAATGGGGTGTGAAGAGCATAGACTCCGGAGCCAGAATGCCTAGACTATCTCAGCTGGGGTCACCGGTTTCGCAAAGAAGAATACAGGATGCCCAGTAAAAACTGAATTCCAGTGTGTGTTTGATCTGCAATCCTAATCCCAGCTCCTCCTGCACTTGCTAGCCCAGTGACAGCAGGCACTGCTGATCCTCTCTGCACCTCTGCTCCCGCCTCTGTAACGGGGTGATAGTGTGCCTGATTCATAGCACTGCCAACAGGCTCAGGGCCCAGCACACGCAAGGTGCTAGACCAGGGGTGGGCAAACTTTTTGACTCGAGGGCCACAATGGGTTCTTAAACTGGACCGGAGGTCCGGAACAAAAGCATGGATGGAGTGTTTGTGTGAACTAATACAAATTCAAAGTAAACATCATTACATAAAAGGGTACGGTCTTTTTTTTTTTTAGTTTTATTCATTTCAAACGGGACGGATTCAGCCCGCGGGCCGTAGTTTGCCCATGGCTGTGCTAGACAGATGCTGGCTGTGACTGTCACTGTCACGGGATAGCACCCCTCCAATGTTTCCATCCCCACACCAGTCAGGGGCTGGACTGTTACAGTTCTTGAAGTTGCGACAATATTATTCTTACTTTTACTCCCCATATAGTAAGGTCCAATGTTCACTTCTTTTATGGGCCAATAGGATTCACAGAGCAGGAATGTTTATGGTCAAAAGCTGCACCACTGACTCTGGCTGGATGTCTCTCTAGTAGCTGCTCTTGGCCTCAAGTTGAGTTTCCTGGCAGAGCCTGACTAGCTCATAGTACCCACCTCACCTGCAGAGATCAGCTGCTCCTGACCGGGTTCCAGGAAGTGTCTCACAGACATAAGTAGTGATTGCTCATGCATCAGAAGCAAATAGCATGCAGACTGTGATCAAAAGGGTTACCTAGCTCAGTCACAGCAGCCTTCACAGTAGAGCTTCCTGCAAAACAGAGATGCCCACATCACTCCTAACAGCAGGCCAGTCATTGCCACGTGTAGCTGCTGAGCACAGGAAATGTAGCTAGCACAAGGGAGAAATAGTTTTTAATTTGGCTACATGTGGCAAGCAGCTACTATATTGAACAACGCAAGGATGCAGCATCTGGAACCCAGAAAAGTAAAATTAGTTTCCCAGGTCCTCGCAGTCCATTGTTTACAAACCTGGGCTAGGACCCAGGTCTCCTTACTTCTTTCTCAGTGCTCTTTCCATCTGAGGCCTTTAAGAACAAGTGCTGGGTGGCAGGGAGAGGCTCCTCTGCCTAGGGAGCCCTGTAACATGAGACCAGGGCATTCTTCCCCTAAGAGCACTGTCAGAAACATGCAGCCTGCAGAGTCAGAGACATTTCTTAGGGCCCTAATCCTCAAATAAACAGCTCTGCTCTTTCATCTCCTCCACATGACACCTCCTTTGTTAAAGCTGTCAGACTCTGTGACACCTTAAGCCCCACTGGCTACATTATCTGGCAAGTTGCAGAAGGGCCAGAGCTCCACCTCCACTGGGCCTGCTGGGCTCCATCAGCACAGGCCCCTCCTGTCTTTCTGAGCTGACACATTCTAGGGCGGTTCTCAACCTGTAGGTTGCGACCCCTTTGGGGGTCGAACGACCCTTTCACAGGGGTCGCCTAAATGCATCCTGCATATCAGATATTTACATTACGATTCATAACAGTGGCAAAAATTTCAGTTATGAAGTAGTAACGAAAATAATTTTATGGCTGGGGGTCACCACAACATGAGGAATTGTATTAAAGGGTCGCGGCATTAGGAAGGTTGAGAACCACTGTTCTAGGGACTTCATCTAGGTGGGACAGGATAAGGCTTAATACTGAGAGCAGGGGAGGCAGTAAAGTGTGATGGACTCTGGAGCCAGTCAGGCTGCCTGGGTTCAAATCCCAACTTTTGCCACATACTGAATACAAGTTGGGTGTCCTTGGACACATACATCCCTTAACCTCTCTGAGTCTGTTTTTCATGTGTAACATGGGAGACAATAACTATATCCATTCCACAGAGCTGTTGCCTGTTAAAAGAGTTAATGCATGTAAAGCACTTGGAACAATACCTTGGCACATGGAAACAGCACCTGACAAACACAAGGTGGTCAGAGCGGGCTCGACAGGGACGTTGTGGTTGGGAAGATGGCAATGCACAGGGGGGCTCAGGAAAAGGACTTTGAGCGAGTTACTTAATGTTTTGTGGGCCAGCAATTTTTAGGTCTAAATTATAATGAGAACAGTGGGGCTCCCAGATTAAGAATGTGACAGAGGGCAGCAGGAAGGGAATCAAAGGAATAGCAATCCTTTGGTGTGACTATGAGATGTTCCAAATGTTCTCTCCTAACATTTTCTGAGAAGCTCAGGAAGCCCTACTTTTCTCCTTCAGGACAGCAGCCACACTTTATGTCAGTCTCACAGGCTATCTATACTAATAAAAGGGTAATGTGCTACTTAGACCAGATAGACCGGACGTCTTCTGGACATCCTTCTGGACAAAGCTGTGGCAGCTGTGAGGGCCAGCATTGGCAGCAGCAGGGGGGGGGGGTGATGGGGGCAGCGCCTTCCCATGATTGGCTGGGTCACCTCCCACAGAGGGGAGTGGGCCTAAGCCCTCAGTAGGACATCCCCTGAGGGCTCCTGGACTGTAAGAGGGGCAGGCTGGGCTGAGGGACACCTCCCCCCCCATGCACGAATTTTCATGCACCAGGCCTCTAGTTTCAGAATAAGATGAGACTCTGAGTTGGAAGACTGTAGACCAAGACCCACAGGACAAACCCAGGCTGCACATGTTTATGCTTGGCCTGCAGGGAGGACCCAAATAATGTTTTAAAAATGTTTAATTAGTTGCCAACATTTAAAAAACAGGAGATTTCACATTTTAAAAAATTGGGTTCCCAGCTTCTCTTGCAAAACCAGATATGACAACACCTGCCCCAACTTCAGGCCAGGCAACAACTGACTGGCACTGGGCACAGGCCCTGGGGCAGCGGGGGAGGGGAAGGGGGGTGGGGAGGGAGTTGCCTACCTGGCCCACCTCACTCTGTGTGGCCTGCCAGATTCCATCCACCAGTGTCCCTCTGATCTGACCCAACCCTTCCTTTTATTGATGGGAAAACTAGGGACCCAGTTTCCCAGCCCCCAAGCCAGTGTCACTTCCTTTGTACAGTGGGTCTTGAATGTGAGCCCGCATGGAATCCCCTGGAAGACTTGTGGAAACAGGCTGGTCTCACTCCCTGAGATTTGGATCCAATAGGTCTGCGTTTCCGACAACCCGACACTCAGGCTGTGGACCAGGGACACACTTGACAACCTGCTTTACATCCTACCACCTTCTGTTTGGGAACTTATTTTTATCCTCCTGGCGCTGACCTGGCAACTGACTGTTCCCATTGACTCGTCCCTTCTTTGCCCATTGTCTTTTTTTTCTCTTGGCGGGTTTTCTCCTCTTTTTTCTTTTTAGTCGTTCTTTTACCCCGCCTGCACTTTTCTCAGTTGCCTATGTTTCCGGATGTCCGCTGTGGGAGCGACTTGAGGCCCCTCCTCATAATTTGCCTCAGCACCACCACCCCCATTTCCAACGCCCAGCCTCCCCAGGCCATCTTAGGGAGAAGGGCGGCGCCCCGCCGAGCGCACAGCCCTACAGTCCTGCCCGGGAGTCCCCTGGAGGTTTGCATCCCTGCAATCCTGCAATCACCGCAGTCGCCCCCTCCACTCCCCAGCCCCGTTACTGCTTATCTCCCAAACCCTTTCCGTGGTTTGGCGAGTTTTGAGCTAACAGGGCGGGTGCTGAGGTGCGCCGCGGGGATGGGCCGCCCCTGCCACCCCCAGACGCCCGAGGGCAGCCTCCTCTGACCGGCTCTCGGGGCGAGGAAAGCGATCACTGCCCTTACCAGAGGGATTTCTCTTATTCTGAAAGACCAGGCCGGCCGTTTCGGGCCGGCGGGACTTTGGCTCCTCCGCGGTCCCCGCCGCCCCCGCGCCGCTAACCTGACGTCCCAGGCGGTGGAGGGGCGCCCGCGAGTCCCGCCTGCGCCGTGCACCTGGAAAGCGCCCCAGGACGTTTGGGGGAGACTGTCCCCGAGGCAGTTCCGGAATGGCTGGTTGTCTCCGTCAGGGGGAAGTCCCAAGTAAACTCTAACAAGGACCAAGGCCGGCAGGCGAGAGCTTTCTTCAGGGCAAGGAGACAGAAGAGAGTGGGAAGAAGATGAATGTTGCTGCTGGGAACTTGGCGCCTTCTCACATGGCTTTGGGGTCACCGGGCAACAGAAGGGGGACGCCGATGCCCCTGGAGACCCTCCGCGTACCAGGTGCTTGCCTACGTCCTTGGCAGAGCAGGCTTTGATCGCTCTCCATTTTCCTCTTGCCCCAGAAGGGGGGCTCCGTTGGCTCTGGTGTTTCCACTTGGCCCCTGCCCATCAACCAGGGATGAAAGGATTTCTGGGTCCGAAGGCCCAGCCCCCTGTTGCCACTGGTTTCTTCAGGTTCCATAGCAGCTCTTGCACTTTGCCTGCTGCTCAGCATAAAAGTTCAAAGGCACACTGACTTGTAGGGCATGGAGGAATGGTGACTCCTAGAAAAGGGGGCTGTGAGAAGAAGAGCAGGCGGCAGACTTGGGGGGTGGTCAAAGGGGGGCCTCCTGCCATAGGATTTATCTAGTTCACCAAGATTCAGTATAACAGCTGCTGGTATCTGCTGAGCACTCACTGATTCCCTAGACTCTGTGCTAGGGGCAAAACTGGCTTTCTCTCATTTAAACCTAATAGCTGTATAACACAGGTACCCATTATAGCTAGAAAAGTTAGGTATTTGCCCTTTTCTATAGCTAGAAAAGTTAGGTATTTGCCCTTATCCATGCCCTTAAGTGGTGGGTGGAGATTCAAACTCAAGCTGGCTGACTCTGGAGCTTGAACTTAACCTTCTGTTACCTGGCTCTCTAAAGAGTGACAGACCAGGTCAGGGTTCCCAGGGAGGCGGGTGCTGGGTGAGCTTCACTGGCCTTGAATAAGCTAATAATGTTTATTTTCTCTTTTTTACTTTTCAAGGAATTGAATACGAGCATAAATAATGGTTAAAGGTTCTAAAATTTTCAGGCGTGCCCTCATTTCCAAAAGTCAGTCCTGGTGTGCTCATTAACCATGAAAAGGTCTTGGATACATTCTTAAATGGAACTCAATTGCCACTGATGCTCCTTGTATCTGGAAGCAATGTTGGTCTGTGTGTCCACATTTGGACATACAAAGGTCAGTTTCCTGTATTGCCTTGATGTTTCTATCTCCTTCTGTCAGGAAATGGAAGGAGAGAAAGGATTGGTCTCATTTTCATTTCACCATACTCAGACAAGACTTTTATGAGGGCATATGAGGTTTCTGAAAGGCCTGTAACTTCCCTTTTTATTTTTGTTTGTTTTGGGTGACCCCTATTTCCCTGTAGTGATTTGCAGAAGCACTTTGAGAGTTAAAGATACCTTACAGATTATATTCCCCAACTCCTAATTTTACAGGTGAAGTCAATGACGCCGAGGGAATAAGTGGCTCACGACAGCATAGTTAGGTTCTGGTCAAGGTGGAGCTAGACCCCAGAGCTGGGGCACCACAGTCCTGGGGTCTTTGCACTCCAGCGAGATGTAAACAGCTCTGTGCTTGTCTCCTGTGGTGTGAGTGCCAGGGGGGTGCGAGTGCCAATCTAAGAAACCATAGGAAATAGGCTAGGCTGTGGCTAGAAATAGAGAGTCCTGGCAGAAGGGAGGGGAGCAAAGGAGCTGGGCGGGCCCAGTGGGTACCGGAAGCCATGTGCATCCCCCGCATGTCCAGACAGCAGTGATTACTGAGAGTTCTCATGAGAACAGTCTCTCCTTGTTGAGGAAGCTTGGCTCAGGTATAAAGCATTGAGCAAAACTTCCAGGCACTCCCTGTCATCGCTACCTGTTAGTCGGTAGATATTCCCTTCTCAGAGGTATGTCCTTTTGGCTGTCAGTCTTTTCATCCTCCTGTTTCAATGATGGGGTGGCCTGCAGCCTCCCCTTTGGACTCTGGATGAGGAAAATAAATTCCATTGGAGCCCGGACACCTCTGGCTTCTACCCTCAAGTTTGTCCTGTCTGTAAGCCCTAGAGAGCACCAATTTTCCCAGGGACTGGAGGGTAGTTATCAGAATCTGGGAGGAAGGATGTCACTGATTACAAAGAAACCAGCTGACACTGAACGTGACTTAGTGTATTCTGCTCTCCACTCCATTAGATATACTCACCCTTATGTACCTCAAAACAAAACAGTAATATAAACAAACAAAACAACAAGGAAAGTGGCTCTTTTAAGATAAAAATAGAACTTTCTCTAGAAATTACTGCAGTTTCACTTGTTCTTAGTAGAGTACAAATGATTTACATTTTTTTAATGTTGTGGAGTTTTTAAAATAACACATGTGGAATCTACTGAGCAAAATAAACTGATGAACGGAGTGGATCCAGAGACATGGAAGCGTAGAACAGACTGACAGATCTCAGAGGGGAGGGGTGGGAGGGGACGGGAAGAGAATAACCAAAGAGCTTACATGCAGCCCTGCTGGCATGGCTCAGTGACTGAGCATCAGCCTATGAACCAGGTGGTCATTCCCAGTAAGGGCACATAGCCAGGTTGAGGGCTCAATTCTCAGTGTGGGGCATACAGAAGGTAGCCGATCAATGATTCTTTCTCATCATTGATGTTTCTATCTCTCTTTCCCTTCTTCTCTGAAAATATATATATATTAAATGGGCAAAGGACCTAAATAGACATGTCTCTAAAGAAGACATATAGATGGCCAAGAGACATATGAAAAAATGCCTAAGTCATTGATCATCAGAGAAATACAAATTAAAACGACAATGAGGTATCACCTCATACCTGTCAGAATGGCTATTATCAACACATCAGCAAATGACAAGTGCTGGCGAGGATGTGGAGAAAAAGGAACCCTCGTGAACTGCTGGGGGGAATGCAGACTGGTGCAGCCACTATGGAAAACAGTATGGAGTTTCCTCAACAAATTATGAAGAAAAAAAAAGAGAAATTAAATATGGAACTGCCATTTGACCCAATGATCCCACTTCTAGGACTATATCCTAAGAGACCTGAAGCACCAATCAGAAAGAATGTATGCATCCCTATGTTCATAAAACCACAGTTTACAATAGCTAAGATCTGGAAACAGCCCAAGTGCCCATCAGCAGACGAGTGGATAAAAAAGCTGTGGTACATCTACACCATGAAATATTATGCAGCAGTAAAAAATATGGATCTCTTACCCTTTGAGACAGCATGAAGGGACCGGAGAGTATTAGTCTAAGCAAAATAAGCCAGTCAGAGAAAGATAAGTATCACATGATCTCACTCATATGTGGAATCTAATGAGGAAAATAAACTGATGAACAAAGTAGATCCAGAGACATAGAAGCATGATACAGATTGTGGAACATCAAAGGGAAGGCAGAGGTGGGTGGGTGGGTGGGAAGAGATCAACCAAAGAGCTTGTATGTATATATGCATAACCCATGGACATAGACAATAGGGTGGCGAAGGCCTGGGGTAGGGGATGGAGGTGGGCTAGAAGGGGTTAATAGGAGGAGGGAGGGTGACATATGTAATACTTACAACAATAAAGATTTAATTTTTAAAATTAAAGAAAAAAACTTGCATATATGCATAGCCCATGGACACAGATAATAGTGCGGTGGGCAGGAGTTGGGTGGAGGTGGGCAAAGGGGAGGAAAATGGGGAACATGTGCAATACGGTCAGCAATAAAAATATGTATATTTAAAAAGAGTAACAAGTAGTACAATAAAAACAAGAGGAACATGCTGATTTTGAAAAAAACAAAACAAACAGATTTAGCTACTGCATCCAACTTTGCTATGGCCTTTCTTCCCTCCAGCCTGTTCCTGATACACACGTGGATATTTAGAATGCAGATCAGTTAGGATTGCCTAAATTATGCAGCAGTGACAAGTCCCAAGTTTCAGCAACTTAAAAGAGGAACCAGCAATTTTTTCTTAAAGGGGCAGATACTAAGTATTTTAGGCTTGCAGGCCATACGTCTCTGTAACAACTGCTCAGCTTTGCCCTTTTAGTGTGAAAACAACCATGATATGAATGTGTTTTAATAAAACTTTATTTATGAATATAGCCATCCCTCCGAATAGTTTACCAACCCCTGGTTTAAAAATAGCAAAGGTTTACTTCATGTTTGTGTTTCATGTCCATGTTTGTCATGGGTTAGGTAAGGGTTCTGTTCATATTTACCACCATCGTCAATCCAGGACCCAGCTTGATGGAGGAGTCTTTAAATAAAACTTGTTAATCATCTCTGCAGAGGAAATAAAACTGGCAACGCGTTCATTGGTCCTGAAAGCATCTGCCCACACATGATGCATCTGTTCTGCTCATATTTAATTACCCAAAGCAAGTTACATGGTCCCATCTAAACGCACCACACCAGAGAAGTACAATCCTACCATATGCTAGGAAAAAGGAGAACCAAACATTTGTGAATAGCTGTAGGGGTTACCACAGAATTCACAACTGTTGGTTTAAAAAATCTCTGTCTTGTACAGGAAAGTTTAGTCAACCTGCACACATCCATTGAATGTTTATAGATTGTCAAAAACTGAAGATACTAAGATACTTTAAAGGTAATCCTGCAAATAAGATACACATCTATACTAATAAAAGGGTAATATGCTAATTAGACCAGGAGACCTCCCGGTAGACCTTCCAAATGTCCTTCTGGACAAAGCCATGGTGGCAGGGCTGAAGCAGAGGCAGTTAAGGGCGATCAGGCCAGGAGGGGAGTCCAGTTGGGGGTGAGCAGGCCAGCAGGAGGGGGCAGTTGAGGGCAAGCAGGTTGGCAGTGGGGGGCAGTTGGGGGTGAGCAGGCCAGCAAGGGGGCAATTAGGCTGGCATGCAGAGTGGTTAGGGGTGATCAGGCAGGCAGGTGAGCGGTTAGGACCCAGCAGTCCCAGATTGCGAGAGGGATGTCCAACTGCCGGTTTAGACCTGATCCCACAGGGATTGGACATCCCCCGAGAAGTCCCAGATTGGAGAGGGTGTAGGCCGGGCTGAGGGACACCCCCTCCTCCCCCTCCCCTGCACGAATTTCATGCACTGAGCCACTAGTAGTGTCATAAGAATGGACAGAGAAAAATAAACCCATGTAGAAAAATGGCTAAAGAAAGGAGAAAATCAAGAAAGCAGTGGTGCCACAAGATAAGGGAGATCTATATGATAATAGGTAATAGATGATGATGGCGATGATGATGATAGATACATAGATAAGATGATAAACAAATACATATGCATACATATGTGCATAGCTGGATAGCAAAAAGACTAGAAGTATGTCCACCAAAATGTTGCCAGTGACTAACTCCAGATAGTTGGGATTATTTAATTTTGTTCTTTATGTTTTTCAGTATCCTCCAGTTTTTCTTCAAAGATTAAGCACTAATTATAGAAACAAATTTTCTTTCATAAAAAGAAGACAAGCAATGGCTCCAGTTCCCATTATGGTGAAATATCTAGTGTCAGCCTAACTCTCTCAGATTATAATTCTAAACTCTGAACGATTACATATGTAATTTGAAGGCATGGGGAATAGCCAAAAGCAGACAAAATCTGGAAAGGATTTGACTAATGGGAAAAAAAGAAGCATATTGTACACAAAACTCTTCCCTAAAAGCAACCTCAATCTGTGTGGCTCAGAGTAACGAGAATTCAACAGAAAGTTTTGATCTTATTGGCTTGGGGTATGATGTTCAGAGTTGTCAGAGTATCTGGAAAGTGAGAGAGGAAATACCATGAAACGTTAACCATGTCAGAGTGGAGCCCCCAAATCTGTATATAGATTCCTTTAATCCCTGCCTGACCCCTGAACTGCACACATGTAGGGTAGGCTCTAGGGAGCAACAGTGGAAAGACTGAAAGAACTAAGCAGAGATTTCAACTGCCACCCACTACAGAGAAGAAAGAGTTTGGAGTTTGGATCCTATCAAATTAGAGACATCTGGTAAACACCTTGGGTTTCCCATAAACCCAAATAAGTGTAAAACCAAGCCTCCACAATTTAAGTTGATTATCTAGTGACTCAACTGCCAGCTAGAACATACATACTTCAGCGGAAGATAGCAGATTCCAAAGTCTCTACAATGTTTCATCTACAATGTCCAGTATATAGTAAAAATACTATTAGACATGTGAAAAAAACAGGAATATGTGACTCATAGTAAAACAGTATCAGCCTATAAAAATAGACCATGAAGTAATATAGGTATTAGAATTAGCAGACTAGGACTTTAAAGCAGATACTTAAAACATATCTCTGAGGACTAAAAGGAAAAGATGATCATAGTAAGTAAACAGATAGAGGAGCTTAGATGAGAAATGAAAACTATAAACAAGAACCAAGTGGGCATTCTAGAAAATTGCAATATCTGAAATTTAAAAAAGGGGGGGCTGCTTGGTTAGATTTAACATCAGATTGATGATGTGAGAAGAAAGGGAAAGTGAAACCTAAAGATGAATTATTAGAAATTACACATTTCTATTGAAGAACAGAGAAAAAAAGAATTTTAAAAAATTGACCTTGGGACTATATCAAGTAAACTTGGGACAATTTTAAGCAGTCCAATATATATGTCATTGAGTCCCAGAAGAGAAACAAAGAGAATGGAGCAGAAAAGGTTTAAATAAATAACCTACCCATCCAAATTTGGTTAAGGAAAAGAATCAACTTACAGATCATTAAACCTTAAGCAGGATTTTAAAAACAAAGAAACATCAAAGCACATCATAGTAAAATTTACGAAAGGCAAAAAATTCAAAGAATATCTTAAAAGCAGCTTAACAAGGGAAAATACATTGAAAGATGATATAATTGATAGCTGACTTCTCATTTTTAAAAATGGACACTAGAAAACAATGAAATTATATCCATAAAGTATAAGAAGGGAAAAACAAAACTGTAAACCCAAAATTATAAATCAATAAAAATATCCTTTAAAATGAGGGTGAAGTAATGGAATTTTCAGAGAAATAAAAGATGAGAGAATTTGTCACTAATAGAACTGCATTAAGAAAAATGCACCCCAAGGTCAGGACGGCCCCGGTGAGGTCGGGACTGCCCAGGTGAGGTTGGGACAGCCCCAGTGAGGCCGAAATGGCTCCGGTGAGGTTGGAATGGCCCCGGTGAGGTTGAAACGGCCCTGGTGAGGCCGAAACGGCCCTGGTGAGGTTGAAACGGCCCTGGTGAGGCCGAAACGGCCCTGGTGAGGTTGAAACAGCCCTGGTGAGGTCAGGACAGCCCTGGTGAGGTCGGGATGGCCCTGGTGAGGTTGGGATGGCCCTGGTGAGGTTGGGACGGCCCCAGTGAGGCTGAAACAGCCCTGGTGAGGTTGAAATGGCCCCGGTGAGGTTGGGACAGCCCCGGTTAGGCCGAAACTGCCCCGGTGAGGTACAGCACCAGTGAGGTCGAGACAGCCCCGTTGAGATCAGGACGGCCCCGGTGAGGTTGAAATGGCCCCGGTGAGGTCGGGATGTCCCCAGTGAGGCTGAAACGGCCCCAGTGAGGTAGGGATAGCCCCGGTGAGGTCAGGACGGCCCTGGTGAAGTTGAAACTGCCCCGGTGAGGTCGGAACGGCCCCAGTGAGGTTGGGACAGCCCTGGTGAGGTTGAAACGGATAATGGGGACCAGTATAGACTGATGAACAGGGGTAGATGCCGAGGCAGAGCAGCATTGAACAGACTGTCAAACTACAGTGAGAAGCCTGGGGAGGGTTTGGGGGGGGGGGGGCGGGGTTAAGAGATCAACCGAAGGACTTATATGCATGCATATAAGAATAACCAATGGACACAAGACACTAGGGGGTAGGGGAGGCCGGGGGAATGTCAAGGGGAGGAAAAAAGGAGACATATGTAATACTCTTTATAATACTTCAAGAATAAAATTATTTAAAAAAAAGAAAGAAAAAAATAAATAAATAAATATCACCCCCTTTGAGAGGCCTGACTTGCAATCTCCACAGAATCAGCCTTTACTACTTTCCTGAAGCTGATTTCTTGGTTTACCATTTATTTTAATCCTATTACCATTTCTTTTCATTTTATGTTTCCTCATATAGATTGTTTACTTCCTTGTGTGCAGGATCATCATGTCTTATTCCCACCTAGCTGGCATTTGATTGATGCTTAATAAGTTTATATTGAATAAACATTTACTTACTGGCTGAAAAAAAAGAAAAGAAAAATGCACCCCAGCTGGTGTGGCTCAGTGGTTGAGCAAGGACCCATGAACCATGAGGTCACTGTTTTGATTCCTGGTCAGGGCACATGGCCCAGTTTTGGGCTCAATCCCCAGTAGGGGGATTCAGGAAGCAGCCGATCAATATTTCTTCTTGTCATGGATGTTTCTCTCTCTTCCTATCCCTTCCTTTCTCTAAAATCAATAAAAACATATTTTTTAAAAAAGAAAAATGCTAATGTCCTTTTGGCTGAAGGTAAATGACAACAGATGAATTTCAGATATACAGGAAGGAAAGAAGACCACAAAATTCTTAAGTATATGGATAAATACAAAAAAATATTTTTTCTGTTGGTTTCCCTAAAATGAATGTTATATGCAAACATTTTAACATTGTATCATGAAATTTATAACATGGAAATGTAAAATATGTGTTGGTAATTTCATGAAGGATAAGGTATGATAAATAAAATGTTATTGTTATAAAGTTGTAACATTTTACATAATGTAGCATATTGTCAGTAGACAGTGTTAAAAATTTGTATATTATAACCCCTAGAGCAGGGGTGGGCAACCTTTTTGTGAGTGCATGCGAAAACCAGCAAAATCTCTGACTCAAAATTCTTCTGCGTGCCAACCCTAATTATTTGAGAACATGTTACGCCTACTTGATATCTCTTAAGGTGTACATATGTGAAGAACCTTGAAGAAATAACAAAATTCATTCGAGCGACAAAAACACAGTATATGATGATGAAAAATACATTTATTTTTTAATGTATACATGTACACTGATAGTCCGACAGAAAACTTTATGACTCCATTTGATATCAGTGGGACTTTTGCTGCTGCATCACTGATGACAGAGATTTTACATCAGGTTTATATTTCGTGACCTTCAGAGATATTTACGAGCTACTACTTTCATTCGTCAGGCTACTCCTATTATGAGACTTAACAAAATTCATCACTGAGAACAAAGATTCACAAGCGTATGCGGATGAAAACATGGAGAGTAACGCTGTTGCAAAGTTTTTTAAACAGAAAAAATTTTATGGAATGGCATTCCAAGTCCTCAATAGTTCGTTTTCGACACTATTGAAATTGCTTTTCCCCTCTCTCGTCAATCCATGTCTATGGTCTTTAAGATAACTTGTTATGTAAAATTATTTATTTATCTAAGATGCACCTACACTGAATTTATCTGAAAAATAAAAAAGTCGATATTAAAAAAAAAATGTAAATGGAAGATAATAAAAGAGGGTTTCGCGTGCCAGCAAAAGTTACTGGCTGCCGAAACCGGTTTGGCTCGGTGGATAGAGCGTCATCCTGCGGGCTGAAAGGTCCCAGGTTCGATTCTGGTCAAGGGCATGTACCTGGGTTGCAGGCACATCCCCAGTGGGAGATGTGCAGGAGGCAGCTGATCGATGTTTCTCTCTCATTGATGTTTCTAACTCTCTATCTCTCTCCCTTCCTCTCTGTAAAAAATCAATAAAATATATTTAAAAAAGAAAAAAAGTTACTGGCATGCCATGTTTGGCACGCGTGCCAGGGGTTGCCCACCTCTGCCCTAGAGCAACTATTAAAAACAATTCAGTAAGCATAACTAAAAAGTCAACAGAATTAAAATAAAATACTAAATGAATATGTGATTAACCAAAAAGAAGGTAAGAAAAAGAGAAATAAACAAACAAAATAAAAGAATAAATTAATAAAAGACAAATATCAAAATAAAAGACTTAAACCTAAAAATATTAATATCTATATTAAATGTAAATAAGCTAAACATATCAATTTAAACCCAAAGATTGTCAGAATGAATAAAATAAAAGCAGATCCAACTATATCTGGTCTATAAGTGATACACTTAAAACATAAAAGCACAGATAGATTGAGAGTAAAGGAATGAAGAAAATATATTATGCAATTAGTAAGCATATAAAAGCTGATATGGCTATATTAATATTAGAAAAAATATCCTTCAAGATAAGACTTTAATATTAGCAGAAATAAGACATTTAATAATGATAAAGGGTCAATTCATCATGAAAACATAGCAATCTTCAATGTGTGTGCCTCTACAACTGAGCTGATGATAAAGTAAAAACTGACAGAACTAAAGAGAGAAATAGAAATTCATAACCATACTTTAGTATTTTAACACCCCTTTTAGCAATTAAATAGTATAGCCAGACAATAAAGGTATAGAAGATTTGAATATTATTCTCTAACTTGCCCTAATTGACATTTACAGAATATACTCTACCCAACTACAACAGAGTATATTCTTTTTAAGTGCACATGGAACATTCACCAATATAGAGCATATAATAGGCCATAAAATAAGTTTCCATAAATTTCAAAACTTTGAAATAGTACAAAATGTATCTGTGACCACATAAAACCAAATTAGAAGGCAAAACAACACACTTAAATAACCTGATGATTAAGGAAGAAACCATAGAAGAATTTAGAACATTTTGTGAAGTTAATGAAAAAGCAATCACAACACATCAAATTTTGTTGGAACCTGGCCGGCATGGCTCAGTGGTTGAGCATTGATCTATGAACCAGGAGGTCACAGTTCGATTCCCGGTTGGGGGGATGAGGGGTGTGCAGGAGGCAGCTGATCAAGAATTCACTCTTATTATTGAGGTTTTTATCTCTCCCTCTCCCTTCCTCTCTGAAATCAATAAAAATATCTTCTTAAAAAACAATGTGTTGGATACCCCCAAAGCAGCTTAATAAACTAGAAAAAGAAGAGCAATTAAGCCCAAAGTAAATAGGAAGAAAGAAATAACAAATATAAGAGCCAAAACAATTGAAATAGACAATAGAGAAAATTAATAAAACTCAGGTTAGTTATTTGGAAATATTAATAAAATTATTAATAAAATTGATAAAACCTAGCAAGGTTGATCAAGACTAAAAAACAACACAAATTGAAACCATCAAGAATTTTTTTTTCTTTTTTTTTTCTTTTTTTTTTAATTTATTGCTTAAAGTATTACAAAGGGTATTACATATGTGTCCATTTTATCCCCCCGCCCTAGACAGTCCCCTAGCCTCCCCTATCCCCCAGTGTCTTATGTCCATTGGTTATGCTTATATGCATGCATACAAGTCCTTTAGTTGATCTCTTACCCCCCTACCACCTGCCCCCCAACCCTCCCCAGCCTTCCCGCTGCAGTTTGACAATCTGTTTGAGGCAGCTCTGCCTCTGTATCTATTATTGTTCAAAAGTTTATAATGGTCTCTGTTATCCATGAATGAGTGAGATCATGTGGTATTTTTCCTTCATTGACTGGCTTATTTCACTTAGCATAATGCTCTCCAGTTCCATCCATGACGTTGCAAATGGTAAGAGTTCCTTCCTTTTTAGAGCAGCATAGTATTCCATCGTGTAGATGTACCACTGTTTTCGAATCCATTCATCTACTGATGGGCACTTAGGCTGTTTCCAGATCTTAGCTATGGTGAATTGTGCTGCTATGAACATATGGGTGCATATATCCTTTCTGATTGGTGTTTCTGGTTTCTTGGGATATATTCCTAGAAGTGGGATCACAGGGTCAAATGGGAGTTCCATTTTCAGTTTTTTAAGGAAACTCCATACTGTCTTCCATAGTGGCTGCACCAGTCTGCATTCCCACCAGCAGTGCACAAGTGTTCCTTTTTCTCCACATCCTCTCCAGCACCTGTCATTTGTTGATTTGTTGATGATAGCCAGTCTGACAGGTGTGAGGTGGTACCTCATTGTTGTTTTGATTTGCATCTCTCAGATGATTAGTGACTTTGAGCATGTTTCCATATGTCTCTTGGCTTTCTGAATGTCCTCTTTTGAAAGGTGTCTATTTAGGTCCTTTGCCCATTTTTTGATTGGATTGTTTATCTTCCTTTTGTTAAGTTGTATGAGTTCCCTATAAATTTTGGAGATTAGGCCCTTATCAGATATGACATTGGCAAATATGTTTTCCCACACAGTGGGTTTTCTCGTTGTTTTGTTGATGGTTTCTTTTTCTGTGCAGAAGCTTTTTATTTTGATGTAGTCCCATTTGTTCATTTTCTCTTTAGTTTCAAGTGCCCTAGGAGCTGTATCAGTGAAGAAATTGCTTCGGCATATGTCTGAGATTTTGTTGCCTTTGGATTCTTCTAGAATTTTTATGGTTTCCTGTCGTACATTTAAGTCCTTTATCCATTTTGAGTTTATTTTTGTGTATGGTGTAAGTTGGTGGTCTAGTTTCATTTTCTTGCATATATCTGTCCAATTTTCCCAAGACCATTTATTGAAGAGACTATCTTGGCTCCATTGTATGTTCTTGCCTCCTTTGTCAAATATTAATTGAGCATATTGGTTCGGGCCGATTTCTGGGCTCTCTATTCTATTCCATTGATCTATATGCCTATTCTTGTGCCAGTACCAGGCAGTTTTGAGAACAGTGGCTTTGTAATACAACTTGATATCTGGTATTGAAATCCCACCTACTTTGTTCTTTTTCAGGATTGCTGCAGCTATTCGGGGTCTTTTTTTATTCCAGATGAATTTTTGGAGAGTTCGTTCTAGATCTCTGAAGTATGCCGTTGGTATTTTAATGGGAAGTGCGTTGAATTTATAGATTGCTTTGGGTAGTATGGACATTTTAATGATGTTGATTCTACCAATCCATGAACACGGTATGTTCTTCCATCTGTTTATGTCTTCCTCTATATCTTTTTTCAACGTCCTGTAGTTTTCGGAGTAGAGGTCTTTTACCTCTTTAGTTAAGTTTATTCCTAGGTAGCTTAATTTTTTTGGTGCGATGGTAAACGGGATTGTTTTTATAATCTCTCTTTCTGAAAGTTCACTATTGGTGTATAGAAATGCCTCAGATTTCTTGGGGTTAATTTTGTATCCTGCTACATTGCCAAATTCATGTATTAAGTCTAGTAGCTTTTTGATGGAGTCTCTAGGGTTTTGTATGTATAATATCATGTCATCTGCAAATAAGGACAGTTTTACTTCCTCTTTTCCAATTTGGATGCCTTTTATTTCTTCTTCTTGCCGAATTGCAATGGCTAACACTTCCAGTACCATGTTGAACAGGAGTGGTGAGAGGGGGCATCCCTGTCTTGTTCCTGTTCTTAGGGGAAATGGTGTTAGTTTTTGTCCATTGAGTATGATGTTGGCTGTGGGCCTGTCATATATGGCTTTTATTATGTTGAGGTATGATCCTTCTACTCCCACGTTGCTGAGAGTTTTTATCAAAAATGGGTGTTGAATTTTGTCAAATGCTTTTTCTGCATCAATTGATATGATCATGTGGTTTTTTTCTTTCAATTTGTTTATGTGATGTATCACGTTTATTGATTTGCGGATATTGTACCATCCTTGCATCCCTGGGATAAATCCTACTTGGTCATGGTGTATGATCTTTCTGATGTACTGCTGGATCCGATTTGCTAAGATTTTGTTGAGGATTTTGGCATCTATGTTCATGAGGGATATTGGCCTGTAATTCTCTTTCATTGTGTTGTCTTTACCTGGTTTTGGTATTAGGGTGATGCTGGCTTCATAGAATGAGCTTGGAAGTGTTCCTTCCTCTTGGATTTTTTGTAGTAGTCTGAGGAGGATAGGTTTTAGTTCTTCCTTGAATGTTTGGTAAAACTCCCCTGTGAAGCCATCTGGTCCTGGGCTTTTGTTTGCTGGAAGCTTTTTGATGACTGCTTCAATTTCTTCCATAGTTATTGGCCTGTTGAGATTTTTTAGATTCTTCCTGATTGAGTTTTGGAATGTTGTATTTTTCTAGGAATTTGTCCATTTCCTCCAGGTTGTCTAGTTTGTTGGAGTAGAGCTGTCCATAGTATTTTTTAACAATCATTTGTATTTCTGTGGGGTCTGTTGTTATTTCGCCTCTATCGTTTCTGATTTTGTTTATTTGGGTCCTCTCTCTTTGCTTCTTGGTGAGTCTGGCTAGAGGTTTGTCAATCTTGTTTATCCTTTCAAAGAACCAGCTCTTGGTTTCATTGATTTTCTGTATTGTTTTTTTGGTCTCTATGTCATTTATTTCTGCTCTAATCTTTGTTATCTCCTTCCTTCTGCTCACTCTGGGGTTTTCTTGTTGCTCTCTTTCTAATTCTTTGAGTTGTAGAGTTAGATGATTTACTACCATTTTTTCTTGTTTTTTTGAGATAGGCCTGTAGAGCTATAAACTTCCCTCTCAGGACTGCTTTCATTGTGTCCCATAGGTTTTGGATTGTTGTGTTTTCGTTGTCATTAGTTTCCAGGATGTTTCGAATTTCTTCTTTGATTTCATTGGTAACCTAATCAATATTTAATAGCATGCTATTCAGCTTCCAGGTGTTTGAGTATTTTGGGTTGTTTTTATTGTAGTTTATTTCTAATATTATGCCATCGTGGTCTGCGAAGACGCTTTTTATGATTTCAATCTTCTTGAATTTGGGGATACTTTGCTTGTGACCCAATATATGGTCTATTTTTGAATATGTCTTATGAGCATTTGAGTAGAATGTATATTCCCTGGCTTTGGGGTGAAGTGTTCTGAAGATGTCTATTAAGTCCATCTGATCTAGTGAGTCATTTAGGATTGCTGTATCTTTGCTGATTGTTTGTCTAGAGGGCTTATCCAGTGTTGTCAGTGGTGTATTAAAGTCCCCTACTATGACTGTATTGTTGTCGATCTCTCCTTTGATATCTTCCAGGAGTTTTTTTATGAATTTGGGTGCTCCTGCATTGGGTGCATATATGTTTACCAGGGTTATATCTTCTTGTTGTATTGATCCCTTTAGTATTATGAAGTGGCCTTCCTTATCTCTTGTTATGGCCTTCACTTTGAGGTCTATTTTGTCCGATATAAGTATTGCTACCCCAGCTTTCTTTTCCTTTCCATTTGCCTGAAAGATATTTTTCCATCCTTTCACTTTCAGTCTGTGTGAGTCCCTTCTAATGAGGTGGGTTTCTTGTAGACAGCAGATGTATGGGTCATGTGTTTTTATCCATTCAGCCACTCGATGTCTTTTGTTTGGAGCATTTAGTCCGTTTACGTTTAAAGTTATTATTGAAAGGTACTTGTTTGTGGCCATTTCTGTTTTTGTGTGGCTGTTTTCTTTCTGAGCTTTTTATTTCTTATTTTTATACCAGTCCCTTTAGCATTCCTTGCATTGCTGGCTTGGTGGTGATAAACTCCCTTAGCCTTTTTTTGTCTGTGAAGCTTCTTATTTCCCCTTCAAGTTTGAATGATAGCCTTGCTGGATAGAGTATTCTTGGATTCAGTCCTTTGCTTTGCATCACTTTGTAAATTTCTGTCCATTCTTTTCTGGCCTGATGTGTTTCTGTTGAGAAATCATTTGACAATCTAATGGGAGATCCCTTGTATGTAACTTTCCGTCTCTCTCTTGCAGCCTGTAAGATTCTCTCTTTGTCCTGAACATTTGCCATGGTAATTATGATGTGTCTTGGTGTGGGTCTTTTCAGGTTCATCTTGTTTGGGACTCTCTGGGCTTGTGTGACTTTTTTCTTCTCCACCTCAGGGAAGTTTTCTGATATCATTTCTTTTAATAGGTTTTCTAATCCTTGTTCATCCTTCTGTTGTTCTGGTACCCCTATTATTTGTATGTTGTTTTGTTTCATGTTGTCCCAAAGCTCCCTTAGGCTCTCCTCCTGTCTTTTAATTTTTTTCTCCAATTGCAGTACATTTTGGGTGTGTTTTGCTTCCTTGTCTTCTAATTCACTAATTCGGTCCTCCGCTTCTCCTAGTCTACTGTTGATACTTTCAATGGAGTTTTTCGTTGCAGCTATATCACTCTTCATTTCTTCTTGGGTCTTACTTAAGTTGTTGATTTTTTCATCTGTTTCTTCTAGCTTCTTCCATATGTTATCGATTTTTTCATCTGTTTCTTCTTGCTTCTTGCAGAGGTTGTCGATTTTTTCCTCCATCCGGTTTATGCATTCTAGGACCCTTATTCTGAATTCTTTTTCTGTCATGTTGCATGCCTCTGTATTACTTAGCTGCTTTTCTGGAGAGTCCTCCTTCTCTTTCCTTTGGGGGTTTCTTTGTCTACCCATGTTTGATCTCACTGACATATCTAGACGTTGAGTCGTTCAGTGGTTGCTCCCTTGGTGGCAGTGACTCCTTGGTCTGTGGTTGCTCTTCGGGCGGTTGCGGTAGCAGCTGCTCTTCAGTTGGCAGCAGCTCCTCTGGTGGGTGCTGTTCACAGCTGTGGTGGCTCTTCTGGCTGGTGGGGCGAGTTTTCACGTACAACTGCTGTTCCTCAGCAGAGGGTGTGGTGCTCAGGAGGTTGCTGTTGCTTGGATCTGCTGCGTTGATTTAAAGGCACAAAATACAACACAACAACGCACCACGTACCAGGCACTATACACAAATATATTCACGATATTAATAACCCCAAATAAAGGTGACCACCTGAATTAACAGAATTAGGGGATAAGGAAGAAGGACGAGAAAAAGATAAAAGAGAAAAAAAAAAGAAAAGTAGGGACCAAAAAAAGGAGTGCAAAAATGAAATTCGGAAAAAGGAGGGGGGAAAATAAAAGTGAGAAAAGAAAAGAAAAGAAAAAAAAAAAGAGCGAAAAGAGAGAATGAAGTGGAAGAGGGGAAGAGACTTTTTTATATGAGGAGAATACTCCTATAGAACAGCCATTAATCCCAACAAATTCCAGCAACAGCTCCCTGGAGATGAATGCAAACTAGAAACAACCAATAATATAACGATGAAAATAGAATGGAGAACACTAATCCCAAAATAAAATAAAGAGAAAATAAAATAGCACTTTAAAAAAAATGGTAAAATGGTAGCAGTAATAATACTGGTTAAAAATAAGAAGGTAGTAATTAAAAGGTTAAAATCAGGTGATGGAAAAAGAAGAAAAAAAAAGAAGAAAAAAAAAGAAAAAAAATTGGTTTCTTAGTTAAAAGGTGAAAAAAGAAAAAAAGAATTGCAGTAGTGAAGGTCTTTCGGTTCTTCTATTCTTCAGTGTGGCTCGCCTTAGACCTGCCAGGTATTCAGGAGAGTGTTGAGTTTCCCTGCGATACACTGTTCCTCTGTGTGTAAACCACAGTCCTTATTTTAAAGCAAGCCGCATTTGTTTCCCAGACTGCCTTATTTTGTGTTTAGCAAAGAGTCAGTTTGTGGGTCAGCCTCTGGGTGGCAGTGTTCTGGGGTTGGCCTCTGAGGCTATAGGGCCTCTCTGTCCAGTGGAAGTTCACTGCCCAGAGCTGGCTGCATAATAGTTAGTTACTGGCGCTGTGTTGTTGCTGGGATTGAAAATCCCTCTATAGGCCAGACCCTGTTAACTCCCAGGGACTGATCAGGTTATTTTAATCCTTGATCTCCTACAGGGTGGAATCTGGGTGTGGCTGTGCTCCTTGCCTGGGGGCTGGGGGGAGGAGTCTCACTCTCCGGAGAGAATGGCTGCCCCAGTCCTGGGCTCAGGGGTGTCTCAGCACTCAATTCGCTGCCACCTCTCCTGGCCCCCCTTCTCTCCTCAGTCTCTCCCCAGATTCCACTCCTCCGCACCCTCTCCCTCTCTTCAGCACAGGTGAGTGTCTGTATCCGAAATGTCCCATGAACAGGATTCAGTAAAAACAAACAAACAAACGCCGGCCGCGGAAACGGGAAAGGCTTGGTTTCTGTAAGCTTCTTCTCTTACTGGGACTGCATGGTCTGGTCAGCTTTTCAGGCTTCCCCCTTTAGGCTCAGTCCTCTGTGATCACAGAACCCAGCTCTCAATTCCCCAGGCGGCACCAGGAATCCCGCGGTTCTCCTTTCCCCCATCAGGGGCTGTGCCTGTCCCAAGGGACGCAGCTGTCTGCCACGCGGTCTCCCTCCAACTCTCTGGGCTCAGAGGTCTGGCAAACTTTCCTGCCCAAATCCCTGTTTTTTTTTACCTTTCCAGGGGAGTTCTGCTCTTCCTGGCTGCAAACCATCTCACCAGCTGAGCAATTGCGCCAATTCGGGGTGGATGTTACTAGTTTCAGCTGCTTACTCCATTTGCTCCGGGACACGACCTGGGACGCGTCTGCCTATACTGCCGCCATCTTCCCTTTTATCGAAACCATCAAGAATTAAAGAGAAGATATAATTATAGATGCTTAGGACAATAAAATAATAATATGATATGCGCCGAAACTGGTTTGGCTCAGTGGATAGAGCATCGGACTGCAGACTGAAAGGTCCCAGGTTCGATTCCGGTCAAGGGCATGTACCTGGGTTGCGGGCATATCCCCAGTAGGAGATGTGCAGGAGGCAGCTGATCGATGTTTCTCTCTCATCGATGTTTCTAACTCTCTATCTCTCTCCCTTCCTCTCTGTAAAAAATCAATAAAATATATTTTAAAAAAATAATATGATATTATGAACAACTTTATAACAATAAATTTAACAACTTGAGAAAACGGAAATTTCTAAAATGGACTCAAGAAGAGACACACTAAATAGCCCTATAAATTAATCATCAAAAAATTTTCCCACAAAACCATCCCCTCCAAGCCCAAATGTTTCATGAGTGAATTCTATGAAGTATTCTAGGAAAAAATAGAAATATCAAATAGAATATCAAATAAATTAAATATGGCCACCAACTCTGTGTCACTGTTTCTACAGCAGGTGAAATCTACTTTCAGTCCCTGTAAATCCAGGCTGGACTTTGGACTTGCTTCAGTAGATGTATTATGGCAGAAATTAACTGCAGCTGTTTCAGCCCTAGTCTTTAAGAGGTCTGCTAATTTCCAGTTTCATCCTGGGAAGCCAGTTGCCATGCTGGAAATCATCTCAACCTCAATTTTTTTTTGCCCAAATTTCTGACCCACATAATCAACAGCAATAAATCATTATTGTTTTTAGCCACTAGGTTTTGGGGTGATTCACTACACAATAACAGATAACTGAAACAGAGGACAAGGAGACACTTAGCAAGTTATTTTATGAGACCTGCATGACCCTGATACCAAAATACAACAGACATCACAAGGAAAGAAAATTGCAAATAAATATCTCATATGAATTTATATAAACAAGTCCTTTAAAAATATTAGCCAATCTAATACAGCAATATAAAAAATTATAAATATCACCACCATAGGAGTTATCTCAGTAATTCCAGGTTAGTTTAATGTTCACATAAAGCAATCAATATATGAGAAAAGGAGCTTTAGGTGAAATTTGAATAAGGTCTATAAATAAGTTAATATTTTATCAGTAAGTTTTCTAGTTATGGTAATCATATAATGTTTCTGTACATGCTAATATTTAAGAAAGCCACTGAGTGAAGGATATATGGGAACTCAATGTGTTATTTTTGCAACTTTTTTATGTCTAATATTTTTTTCAAAATAAAAAGTGAAAAAATATCCAGGAAGAATAAATTGAATGAGTGGGAATGTGGTAGAAGGGATAGAAAAAGAAGTATATAGTTTTGATCTTTGCAACTATATTAATATTTTACATATTAAAAATGATCCTATATAATAAAAGAGAAACATGCAAATTAACTGTCCCTCTGCTACACTCAAGCCACGCCCACAAGTCACCCCCACAAGCCAATCAGGAGCGAGTATGCAAATTAACCCACCTAAGATGGCGGCGGCCACAGAGCTGGAGCAAGCAGGAGGCTTGGGTTGCCCCTGGCGATGGAGGAAGCCAAGCTCCGCACCTGCTCTGGCTGGTCCTCAGATCCACTCAAGGCTACAAAGTTTCAATTATAGAAGATAAATAAATCCCAGAAAAAAAAGGAAGAGGCTGGGAGCTTGGGTCACTGGGGGGCATGGCCAGCCTGAAAACGGCCCTCAGCCCCTCACCCAGGCTGGCCAGGCACCCCAGCAGGGCCCCAACCCTGATCTGGGACACTCTTCAGGGCAAACCAGCTGGCCCCCACCCATGCACCAGGCCTCTATTCTATATAATAAAAGGGTAATATGCAAATTGACCCTAACAGCAGAACGACTGGGAATGACTGGTCACTATGACACACACTGACCACCAGGGGGCAGACACTCAATGCAGGAGCTGCCCCCCCTGGTGCTCAGTGCACTCCCACAGGGGGAACTCTGCTCAGCCACAAGCCAGGCTGACGGCTGCCAGCACAGCAGTGGTGGTGGGAGCCTCTCCCACCTCCTCAGCAGCACTAAGGATGTCCAACTGCAGCTTAGGCCTGCTCCCCGCTGGCAAGTGGACTTCCCCCGAGGGCTCCTGGGCTGCCAGAGGGATGTCTGACTGCCAGCTTAGGCCCGATCCCCCAGGAAGCAGGCCTAAGCCAGCAGGTGGACATCCCCTGAGGGGTCCCAGACTGCGAGAGGGCACAGGCTGGGCTGAGGGACGCTCCCCCCACCACCAAGTGCACAAATTTTTGTGCACCAGGCCTCTAGTAAAGATAATAAGTATGAGAATAAACCTTAAAATTGAATACAGAGAAAAACAAATGAACCAAAAGTGTCTATTGAATTTATGAAGATTTATTTTATTAAATAATGGAAAAATTTTTAACCAGAGTCTTACAAGTTTTAAGAAGTAAAAATTAAAAAAAAAATTAAAAAAAAAGAAGTAAAAATTACTGAACATGTACTGAATGAATAGAAAAATTAGAAGAAGAATAAAATGCCTGAAACTACCTAAATAGAAGTACCTGATGTGAATAATCAGTAAGGAAATATACTTTTTAACTTGTGAGTGCTGCATTGTGAAATAATGGAGCCAGTAGATGATCACATTTATTAAATACTAGAGGCTCAGTGCACGAAATTAATACACTGGTAGGGTCCCTATGGGCTGGTTGCAGCCGGCCGGGTACTCCCTCCTTACTCTCCCCCCCAGCCTACCCCCTGATCGAACTCCTGGAAGAACTCCTGGTCAAGGGGACAATTTGCATACTACACTTATATTATATAGGATTTTACTACGGTTATTGGTTACCAATCAAGTTATTGACAGTTTCAGTGAAGGTGAATGTTTTTAATGTTACTAAAATAGTAAGTGGCTAGTGAATGCTATGCTCTTTTCTAGTATGTGGAAGTGAATATCTTAATGTTTAATAACGAATTTCTGTTTCATGGATTTAACTCCTTAATGGTGTCACCCTTCTGCCTTAAGCAACTAGGAAACTGGACAAAGTGTAAGAAAAAACTATTTTTCAATGTTGGACAACAGACAGTGCAAGATTGTAATCCCTGAGAGAAGAGAAACAAATTATTTACTAGTAAGTCATCACTTCTAACTTCTGCCAAGAGAAACATTCTGGGCCACGGAGCACAGGCAGCTCCCAAGCAGATCACTGAGCACCAAGAATCACTGAGTTGGGGAACAGATTAGAGCACATGAGACTGGCATGGCTATGAATCATGAGATGAGTACCAAAATGAAGGAGGCAAGCCATTAAAGGAGTTCTGGGAATCTGCTAAATCCTCTGATGAGTTAAGAACTAAAAAACATTGAGTCTGTACATCTGTGAATATCCTCAGTGAGTACTAAGACATGGAATGTAAGGTGAAAGAAATCCCATGAGGCAAAGAATGACAGGTCGCTCGCTGTGAGCTGAATGGAGAGTTCCCAGGGTATACACAGGGCTGAGAGTGGCTTGAATTTCAATCAGCTACACTGGAGAATACTCACTGATCAGCCAGGGCACTCAGTGGAGAACACAGAAGAACAGTACATTATTAGTGAAGCTAAACTCACCATAGAAGAAGGGTAGTCAAGACATTGGGATACAAGCATGATGATAACCATACCTATCTTATATCTATGTCTATGTCTATATCTATATCTATACCTATATCTATATGGAAATAGAAAGCTCAGCAATAGACCCACACATACATGGTCAAGTGATTTTTTTATAAAGGAGCTAAAGTAATTCAATGAGGAAAGTATAGTCTTCAATAAGTATTATTAGAAATTGATGCCCATATGATGAAAAATAAATATTGATTCTATTTTACACCATACCAAAAAAACCCCACAAAATTCAAAATGGACCACAGACCCTAAACATAAAAGGTAAAACTATAAAAATTCAAGAAGACAACATAAGGAATATTTCTGTAACCTTGGGGTACATAAAGACAGAAAGATTTCTTTGGTAACACATAAGAAACACAGACCCTTATAGGAAAATTTAATTAAACAAACCACCAAAATTTAAACCTGCTATTAAAAAAAAAAAACCTGTTGTTAGCAAATGCAAGGACATGCCACAAAGTAGGAAATAATATGTACTATCTGTATATCTGACAGAAAATTTGTATCAAAGGTTTTGCATCCAATAGTAAGACAAATGACCCAATTTAAAAAATAGGCAAAGATTTACACAAGCCCTTCATAGAAGGTGCTATTAATAGCTAAATAACACATAATATGGTGTTCAATACCATTACTCATCAGGGAAATAAAAATAAGATTCCACTTCTGCCTACTAGAAAGGCAAAAATAAAATTTAGAATGCCAAATGCTGGCAAAATAGAGAGTAACTGAAATCCTTGTATTTTGCTGGTGGGAATGTAAAATGGTACACTCACTTTAGAAAACTGTGTCACCTCTTTATAAATATAAATATATACATATTCTGCCACCTAGTAATTCTACTACTAGGTTTGTTGCAAGGAAAATGAAAGACATGCCCCCTCAAAGACTCACACACAAATGTTCCTCACAGGTTTTTTTTCCCTTAATACCCCAACTGGAAATAACCCAAATGTCCACTGACAGGTGTTAGAATAACAAGGAGAGAACCGTTGATACACACCATCATATGGGTGCATAAGAAACATGCTGAAAAACAGGCCAGACCCCCCAGTGCACACTCTACAGCTTCTAGGAAGCCCAGGAAGGGTCAATCTCAGCGTCAGTGACAGAAAGCAGGCAAGTGGGGAGCGGGACTGACTAGGACAGGGCGTCAGAAAAGCTCTGGTGTCATTGAATTGTTTTCTCTATATCTTGATTGTAGTTGTCAAAAGTTATGGAACTGCCTGGCCCATGTGGCTCATGAACCAAGAGGTCATGGGTTTGATTCCCAGTCAGGGCATATGCCATGTTTTCAGGCTTGATCCCCAGAAAGGTCGTGCAGGAAGCAGCCAATTGATGATTCTCTCTCATTAATGTTTCTCTCCCTCTCCCTTCCTCTCTTTCTAAAAATCAATAAAAACATATTTTTAGAAGTCACAGAACTGAACACTTAAAATGGGTGTATATTATTGTATGTAAAATATACCTCAATAAAGTTGGTATTTTAAAATCCTAAGTGAATTTTAAATGTCACAAGTTCTTTTCAGTTAACCATGTCTCATATGAGCTGATTATGTGACCTTCAAAACCATAATCCACTCTTCTAATATCATACATGTTCATAATGTAGCTGTAAACATGACACACTCCCTCCATCTCCTGAGGTGCTCCAATGCCTCCTAGTCTGTCTTTAAGTCTTTACACGTTTTATACTCTTTAATCAGCTATTTCACTTATAGGGACTTGTTCTAAGAAAATCATGAGTGTGAGCACAGCTTCCTGCAATGCTGCTCACTCCCCACTGTTTATTATAAGAGCAAAAATAACACTGAAAACATGAATGAGAGATTAAATAATGATTTATGGTCCAGCTATAGAATGAAATACCATGCAGCCAGGAAAAGGTGTAAGGATTACAAAACAGCATGTGATGCTTGATCTCAATCTTGGAAAAAGACAAATATATGTTTAGAAAGATTGGAAGGACATAGACTGTTGTTAATAACGATAATCTTTTCATGGTGAGCTTATGTGATTTTAAGTTGGAGGAAGTCATATATACTCTGGGTGGCGTGCATGTGAAAGGCAAACAATAGATGTGTCTCTCTCACAGCAATGTTTATCTCTCTGTGTCTCCCACCTCCCTTCCACTCTCTCTAAAACTCAATGGGAAAATATCCTCAGGTGAGGATTAACAAAATAATAAAATAAAGGCATGCTCTAAAGCACTTTGTGGTGTGAATAATATTTTGTAATCTATCCATAGGTTGTCTGATTCAAAATCTAAGATATTCACACTCATTTTCTAAAATGGAACCCGTCTTTCTGGTTCTGTTGTGTTCTTTCTGGCTCTGTTGTGCCTTGGATCCAATGTCTGAGCCTGGGTTTTGGTATCTGTGTCAGTTCAGTATCTGATCAAAAGAAGAACTCATGAACCTGGGATCCTAAAGGGGGAACCTCACTGAAACTAGTGGGAATCAGGTCTGCTGTTTCTTTATCCACGTGACCTGCATTGCTTACTTCTTGTTACCATGGCTTCAAAGTCCTGGAGACTCAGGCTTCTCCTGAACACCCTTACCCTGGGATATTACAATTTCATTGGGGTTAAGAAAAGGTCTAGGAACCCAGCTGGCATGGCTCAGTGGTTGAGCATTGACCTATGAACTATGTGGTCACGGTTCGATTCCTGGTCAGGGCACATCCCTAGTGTGGGGTGTGTAAGAGGCAGCCAATCAATGATTCTCTCTCATCATTGATGTTTCTATTTCTCTCTCCCTCTCTCTTCCTCTCTGAAATCAATAAAAATATATTTTTAAAAAAGAAAAGAAAAAACAAAGGGTCTAGAACAGTGGTTCTCAACCTTGGCTGCACGTTAAAATCACCTGGGAATCTTTTTAAAATCCTGATTTCTGGGCCTCATCCTCCGGAAATTCTGTTTCTTTGTTACTAATGTTGTGGCCTCACCCCATAACAAAGAAACAGAATTTCCAGAGGATGAGGCCCAGAAATCAGGATTTTAAAAAGATTCCCAGGTGATTCTAATGTGCAGCCAAGTTTGAGAACCACTGGTCTAGAGAATGAAAAATTCAAAGGCTACTTAGCAGGGTGACAATGGAAAAAAAATGTTGAGATACAATGCTTTAAGAGCTCAAAATTAGGGTGACAGCAGTCAGAGGGGAGGGGTGTTAGGGGCTGGATGAAAGAAGGTGAAGGAATTAAGCAAAAAAAAAAATTGTATATATAACACATAGATGCAGACAATAGTGTGGTGATGGTGAGAGGGAAAGGGGGTGGGGGTAGGAGGAGACCGCAAATAGGGGGAAACAGGGACAGGAAGAGGCTTTGTTTGGGGTGATGGGCACACATGGAGTGTGCAGATGATGTTTTGTTGAGTTTCACATTTGAAACCTACATGGTTTTGTGAACCAATGTCACCCCAATAAATTCAATAAAAAATAAATAAAAACTTAAAACGAAAGGGTTTATGGGCAAATTTAGAAAACTTTTGGCTGAAGAAACCAGGCATGCCTTGATCAAGGAGGTAAATTTGAAAAGGGAATTGACACCTGAAAAAGGTTTGGATTGTTGGGTACTGGGAGGAGGCATTCTAGGCAGAGGAAATGGGTATGGGATTATGGAGGTAAATAGGAGCCATGTTCCAGGAAAACAGCCAAGTTGATCCCAAAGGGAGCAGAGGCCCAAAGCAGGGAATCTCGGAAGCTTCCACGGAAAATGCAGACTACTTCATATACATATAACAATATCTCCCTAATTGGGTGGTGACATGTTCTTGGTATTTTACTTCATAATAGCCCCGCTTCCTCAGTACCATATGTAGCCAGAATGTGACCCAATTGAAATAGAAAAGTTTTATCTTTGACCTCACCTTTTTCATCAGCACTCTCCCTCCCTGGTTGTCCTCACTTTTCCCCTGAAGTTCATGGTCTGTAAAAGAACAGCCCATGGAAGGTATCACTGTATTGTTTCTACAGGATGTGTACCATTACTACTCACATATGGGACTTCAGCTAGATATATTTCTCCACAGAAAAGGAAGACAGGACATGTATCATTATCATGAACATCTGAGACTTGTGCTAGATCCCCTTCTCCACAGAAAAGCAAGATGCCACCTAGGAGAGGAGAGCGGGGCAGGGCTGAAGCTGGGAGCCTGGGCTTCGACGGGCTTATAGGCTCATTGAGATCTGGCTGGTGTCACTGATCTCTGCTATGCAAATGAGAAAAAATTGCAGTGTTTTGTCTAGACCAGAAGCCAGAACTCAGTGGGAGGTCGCTGAAGGGTGTGGCGTGGTGGAAAAAGAAAACTTCATTCATCTGGCCTTGAACAGAACAGGATATTCATCAGACTAGCCCCAGGGAGGCAGGTAGCAACAGCGCCCAGAAGCTGAGCGGCCTCAAAGTTGCTAAGATAGAATCCAAGACCAAGTGCTCACAGCCTCTGCCAGTCGAACACGGGCTGGAAATGAGATAGCCAGCCTCCAAAAAAACCTGGGCTGTGCACATCTATTCTTAGTCATTGTTTTCTTTTCTTTTAAAACATATTTTTATTGATTTCAGAGAGGAAGAGAGAGGGAGGGAGAGATAAAAACATCAATGAGAGAGAATCATTGATCGGTAGCCTCCTGCACGCCCCCTACTGGGGATCGAGCCCATAACCTGGGGATGTGCTCTTGACCAGAATCAAACCCAGGACTCTTCTGTCCACTGTATCCACTGAGCCAAACCAGCTGGAGCTGGTCACGTTTTCTATTTTGCCTATTTCCCTTAGGAAATAACTGAACCTTAAGGGGTTCTTGAACGCTGCCTGGCTATCATACCCTGGGCTTCCCTAGTCCATCCGGTTCCCTATCTCCTGGAGGACTATTCCACATCTTCTCTCTGCAAATATCCCAGCCCTCTGCCCATCTTTCAACAGCACTGAGGAAACTGGGCAAACACCACAGCCACCCAGTTACCAGCAACCATACCCACATACTCTGCTTTCCCACCTCTTGCCCTTCTTATTCCTGAAAAGCTGATTCTAACTGCACTGGACCCTGTGCTGCTACTCAAGGGCAGCGCTCCACCGACTCCCCTCTCCTCAATTCTCACTTCCTCTGTATCGTTCCTATCAGCTTACAAGCATACTGTCACTTTTTCCATTTTGAATAATGACAACAAACATCTCTTAATTACCGTCCTGTTTTTTGGTTTCCCTTTGCAGAAAGCTCTTCAAAAGAATTACCCACCGCCTTCCTAAGTCCAAAGGCCGAATTTCTGTCCTCATCCTATGTGACCAATCGGCAACATATGGCCCATCTCTTGCCGTCTCCTCCTCTTCATTTTTCTCTTATGTCACAGGCTGCTTCTCAGCCCCCTCAGCGCTTCCCCTTACCTTCCACCCTTTCATGTAGGAGGGAGTGTTCATGTTCTCTTGCTGCTATAACAAAGGACTGCAAACTTGATGCTTAAACAATGCAATTATATCTCCCTACAGATCTGAAGCTCAGAAATCCAACATGAACTCAGTGAACTAACTTCAAGGTGTCAGAAGGACTGTGTTCCTTTCTGGAGGTTCCAGGAAGCCTCATTTCCTTGCCTTTTCCAGCTCCCGAAGGGTGCCCTCATTCCCTGGCTCTTGGGTCCTTTCCTCAAAGCCAGCAACATTGCATCTCTCCAACTCTTACTCCATCATCACAGATCCCTCTGACCATAACGATGAAGGTTCTCCATCTTTAAAGATTGTGTGATCAGATGGAAACCAAGCACCTGATTTCCACCCACACCAGCGGATGGCCACCCCAGCCTTTCCTCTGCCCAGTTTAACAATCTTGGAACTAACTGACTCCTCTTTCTCTTTTACATGCTTCATCTTGCATGTCAGGAAATCTTGTCTCGACCTTAAAAATATATCCAGCCTGCTTTAAATAATCCAGTGTGTGTTAGAGGTGGCGAGAAGGAGAGGGAAAAGAGCATTTAAAAGAAACAAGATTGCTCATGTTCTGGTAATTGTTGAAGCAGGATGATGGGTCCATGGAGGTTCATTATGTTAACCATTATCTCTACTTTGTATATGTCTGAAATTTTCCATAATATGTTTTAATTGCATGTACCATTGAATCCAGCAGTCCCATTCCTTTTAAAGTAAAAGAAATAGTAAATAATAATACTCTAGCATTGTTTTCAGAAGCAAAAATAATGGCAACAAAGTGCATACCTATTGACATAGATATAGTTGTAGATCTATACAATTATAGATCGACATCACTTTGAACATTTCGTGTCAATCCCTTCTGGTCTGCAAGATTCCTATTGAGTAATCAGCCGGCAGTCTTATGGAAGCTCCCTTGTATGTAATTAACTTTTTTACCTTGCTGCTTTTATGATTCCCACTTTGTCTCTAACCTCTGGCATTTTAATTATGATGTGTATGATGTGTCTTGGTGTAGGCCTCTTCGGGTTAATCTTGTTTGGGACTCTCTGAGCTTCCTGGACTTGATGTCTATTTCCTTTGCCAGGTTAGGGAAGTTGATTCCTTCTAATGTATTCTTTATTTCAGTTATTGTATTCTTTATATCTGATTGGTTCTTTGGAAATGTTTCTGTCTCCTGTTGTGTGTTTTTTCCAAAAAATATGAAAATCAGATTTACTACTACAATATTTTATAACAATAGAAGGTAGCTGGAAATCCTACAGGCTAACACAGACAATATGATATACAACCCCAGGGGCAGAAGCCACAGGTTTAGATTAAGAACCTTTCAATGGACTGCTGAATGGATTGGATCTGTTGCTTCAGCAGTGAGCCTTCTTTGATGGTGACAGAACAGGAGACGACAGGCCTGGAGACCTCACAGGCCCACTCCAGTGGCTGCTTGGAGTGCACAAACAGGTAGGGCACATTCTTGTCATCACACAGCAAGGGAGGTGCAAGATGATCTCTAGGGCTCTGCGTCTGCAGCCATCACAATGAGCTCAGAGATGCCTGTTAAGGGTTTTGGTGGCCTCATTGGCTCCTTTTTGAAGCTGCTTGTAGTTACATGACTACTGAATGAAGTCCAATCGTTTTTTGGTGAGGTGGGCATCTGCGAGAGGTAGGCCTGCGGGTTTACCCTAGCCTCAGTCATAGCTGCGGTTCCGCGGTCCCGCCTCTCCTCTAGAAGCGCCGCAGTACAGAGGAGCACTCCACTCTGCTGGAAAGTTGCACCAAAGTCCTATCTCCAATTTTATGTTTCCTATGTCATTGTTGACATTTTCACTAAATTCATTGAGCTTTCTCATAACCCATGTTTTGAACTCTGCATTTGTTAGATTGCTTGTTTCATTTTCATTTAGTTCTTTTTCTGGAGATTTGTCTTTTTCTTTGGGACAAGTTTCTCTGTCTCTTCATTTTGGCTGCCTCCCTGTGTTTTTTTCTATGTATTAGGTAGAGCTGCTGTATCTTCCAGTCTTACAAGAGTGACCTACTGTAGCAGGTGTTCTGTGGGGCCCAGGGATGCAACCCCTTGTCACCTGTGCTGGGTGCTGCATGGCTGTTCCTTGTGTGTAGATTGTTGCACCCCTATTGCAGTTGGGCCTTGATTGCTGTTACAATGTCAGTAAGAGGGAATGGCCCTCAAACCGACTGGCTGTGAGGAATGGCCGTGAGTCCAGCATATGAGTTGGTGTGCAGGGCTGACCACATGGATAGGGATTTGCTTCAGCGGGGCTCTGGAGCCTGCCAAGTCCCTCCTTTGGGTGTGTTGTTTGTGGAGGTGAGTGGGTGGTGCTCTGATTTGGTCTGAAACCAGCCATTGGGTATGTTGATTCTGGGGCCTCTTGGGAGGTACTCTAGTCAGGCCACGGTCAGCCACTGCCTGTGCCTGGCCTGGGGCCACCTGGTAGGAGATGGTTGATGCCCGTGCTGGGATTGGAGGTGGCTGTGAGAAGCTGAACTGTGACCCAAGACCAACTGCCACTAGAGCAGGGCTTTGGGCCGCTTAGTAAGAGTTATGGGGCATGCTGAGGCCAGACACTGCTTGTCCCTAGTTGGTGAATCTTTGAGACATTTTAGTAAAGTCTGCATCTTGAACCAAGGCCGTCAATTTGTGTGGAATCACCAATGAAAGAGGTTCTAGCACAGTGGTTCTCAACCTTGGCTGCACATTAGAATCACCTGGGAATCTTTTTAAAATCCTGATTTCTGGGCCTCATCCTCCGGAAATTCTGTTTCTTTTTTATGGGGTGGGACCACAACATTAGTAACAAAGAAACAGAATTTCTGGAGGATGAGGCCCAGAAATCAGGATTTAAAAAAGATTCCCAGGTGATTCTAATGTGCAGCCAAGGTTGAGAACCACTGTTCTAGCAGGTCACAAGTGTTCAGGAATAACCAGGGTAGGTGAATGGTGTTAGCCAAGTTAATGGAGACTCAGATTTGGTGTCCACCTGCACCTGCTGACTGGATGGGGAAACAATTATCGCTTTTGTCGAAAGTAGAGGTGCCCCTCTAGCCCTCAATTTGAAACCAGATAATATACTTCTTCCCGGTATGTCCCTGGCACTTTCCAAGCTGCAGCCCCAGCGCTGGAGCTGAGTGAGTGAGTCTGTGAGCAAGTGAAGCTGCGCACAGACCCTTTAAGATCTGCAGTGCTTAGGTCCCCAGCAGCCTCCGGCTCACTCAGCCACAGTCTCTGCTGGTTTTCACAGCCATAAGTTTGGGGATGTCTCATCTGGCGCTGGAGTCCTGGTGTAGGGCTGGGACCCTTTGCTTATCACGAAGGACTTCCACAGCTCAGATATCCCTCTCATTTCCTTTTCTTTTTTTGTTTTCAGAGAGGAAGGGAGAGAGAGAGCGAGAGCGAGAGCAAGAGCGAGAGCGAGAGCGAGAGCGAGAGCGAGAGAGAGAGAGAGAGAGAGAGAAACATCAATGTGATAGAGAAAAATTGACTGTTTCTCCTCCCCCCCCCCCCGCCCCCCGCTTCTCACACACACATTCACACACATTCACATACACCCCAACTGGGGACCAAACCCACAACTGGGCATGTGCCCTGACCAGAAATCAAACCAGCAACTTTTTGGTGCACGAGTTATGGGACCTGCCCATTCTGGATTTCCATCCCTCCTACCAGTCTCATTGTGACTCCTGTGTATCTTTAGTTATGAAAACTCTGTCAGCTAGTTTTCAGGTGGTTCTCAATGATGATTGTTCTGTAATTTAGTTGTAATGTTGACGGGTTGTGGGAGGAGGTGAGCACTGCATTTACCTACTCTGCCTACTTGACTGGAAGTATGTGTTTGCATTTTAAATAAGCCCCTATTTTTTCTTTACAGATGATCCTATTATCTGTAAATATTGCAGTTTCTTCTCTTTCTGTTCTCATTTTCCCTATTTAATTATTTTCCCTTAGAGACAGGAATAAACTGTTTCTTAAAGTCTGGCAGAAGTCATCTAAGCATAGTCTTTGAGGGCAAGAGAAGACTGACTATCTTCCAATAGTCAGTCCAATGGACTATCTTCCATTTTATTTAATGCCTTTGGTCTGTCAGAGTTTTTTACTTTTACTAATATATTTGATAAACTTTATTCCCATATATCTTAAAGTATCATCTTGAATTAACTTTTCAACTCATTTGAATTCTGCCTCTATGAGTGCTTTAAAAGTGGGTATTTGTGTGGCATATATTCTGCAAATATTTGTGTTGTCTTTTCATATTGAAAACCAATATATAGGAATATAAAATTCTGGGTTTAATTTCTTTTCCTTAAAAATTTAAAAAACATTATTCCATTATCTTTTTGCTTCTGATGTTGCTGTTCAAAAGTTGGATGTCTATTAGCTTTTCGGTTGCTTTCTTTTATGATTACTTTCCTCTTGAAAATCTTGAGCATTTTCTTTTTTGATAGCCTATGCAGAGGTGAGCAAAAGTAGGTTTACAGTTATGAGTATGCAAAACTTCATTCTTGTCATATTTATTTACTACTTGCTGTATTATTATTTCTTATTATTATTAACCTACTTTTGCCCACCCCTGCATTTCACCATAATGTATATAGGGCTTTTTGTAGCTATTGATGAATGGGCAAAGGAATGACATACGGCCCTTGAACACAGCCAACCTCTCTGCAAGCTGTCCTTAACTAGGCCATGAAAACAATCTGAGCAATAGCTGGGTGAGCCCTCAGGGTGCCCTCACTGCTGGTTCTGAGCATGCACCTCTGCCCTCCCCGTGACACTAGCTCTGCACATTCCCTGTCATATTTTTTTACCTTCACTTCATTTTTCACCGCTTTGTCATTTTAATAACTTTAGCTTTATTGACATACAATTCAAATCTTTTTTTTTCAAATTTGAAAGTGCTTATTATCTTTTTTAAAAAATTTATTTTCTTGTTTAAAGTATTACAAATAGTTGTACATATGTCTCCTTTTTTTCCCCATTGACCTTCCCCCGACCTCCCCTACCCCCTTGCACATGCCCTTACCCCCGCCCCACAGTGTCTTGTGTCCATTGGTTATGCTTATATGCATGCATATAAGTCCTTCGATTGATCTCTTCCCCCCCAAACCCCCCGCACAACACTCTCCAGCCTTCCCGCTGTAATTTGACAGTCTGTTCCATGCTTCTCTGCCTCTTTATCTATCTTTTTGTTCATCAGGTTATAATGTTCTTTATTATCCATAAATGAGTGAGATCATGTGGTATTTTTCTCTCTCTAACTGGCTTATTTCACTTAGCATAATGCTCTCCAGTTCCATCCATGCTGCTGCAAATGGTAAGAATTCCTTCTTTTTTATAGCAACATAGTATTCCATCGTGTAGATGTACCATGGTTTTCTAATCCACTCATCTGCTGATGGGCACTTAGGCTGTTTCCAGATCTTAGCTATGGTTAATTGTGCTGCTATGAACATAGGGGTGCATATATCCTTTCTGATTGGTGTTTCTGCTTGGGATATATTCCCAGAAGTGGTATTACTGGCTCAAATGGCAGTTCCATTTTCAGTTTTTTGAGGAAACTCCATACTGTCTTCCATAGTGGTTGCACCATTCGGCATTCCCACCAGCAGTGCACGAGGGTTCCTTTTTCTCTGCATCCTCTCCAGCACTTGTCATTTGTTGATTTGTTGATGATAGCCATTCTGACAGGTGTGAGGTGGTACCTCATTGTTGTTTTGATTTGCATCTCTTGGATGATTAGTGACTTTGAGTATATTTTCACATGTCTCTTGGCTTTCTGAATGTCCTCTTTCAAAAAGTGTCTATTTAGGTCCTTTGCCCATTTTTTGATTGGGTTGTTCATCTTCCTTTTGTTAAGTTGTATGAGTTCCCTGTAAATGTTGGAGATTAAACCCTTATTGGAGATAACATTGGCAAATATGTTCTCCCATGCAGTGGGCTTTCTTGTTGTTTTGATGATGGTTTCTTTTGCTGTGCAGAAGCTTTTTATTTTGATGTAGTCCCATTTGTTTATTTTCCCCTTAGTCTTTCTTGCCCTAGGATCTGTGTCTGTAAAGATATTGCTATGACATATGGTGCAATTTTGCTGCCTATGGAGTCTTGTAGTGTTTTTATGGTTTCCCATCTTACATTCAAGTCCTTTAGCCATTTTGAGTTTGTTTTTGTGTATAGTGTAAGTTGGTGATCTAGTTTCATTTTTTCGCATGTATCTGACCAAATTTCCCAGCACCATTTATTAAAGAGGCTGTTTTGACTCCATTGTATGCTCTTGCCTCCTTTGTCAAATATTAGTTGAGTATAATGGCTTGGGTTAGTTTCTGGATCCTCTATTCTGTTCCATTGGTCTATATGTCTGTTCTTGTGCCAGTACCAGGCAGTTTTGAGAACTGTGGCTTGGTAATATAGTTTGATGTCTGGTATTGTGATCTTTCCAACTTTGTTCTTCTTTCTCGGGACAGCTGTGGCTATTCAGGGTCATTTTTTATTCCAGATGAATTTTTGGAGAGTTTGTTCTAGATCTTTGAAATATGCCATTGGCATTTTAATAGGTATTGCATTGAATTTATAGATTGCTTTAGGTAGTATGGACATTTTAATGATGTTGATTCTACTATTCCATGAACATGAGATGTTCTTCCATTTGTTTATGTCTTCCTCTATTTCTTTTTTCAATGTCCTGTAATTTTTCGTGTACAGGTCTTTTACATCCTTGGTTAAGTTTATTCCTAGGTATCTTATCTTTTTTGGTGCCATAGTAAATGGGGTTGTGTTGTTGTTTTTTTCATTTCTCTTTCTGTGAGTTCATTATTGGTATATAAAAAGGCCATAGATTTATGGGCATTAATTTTGTATCCTGCTACATTGCCAAATTCATTTATTAGGTCTAGTAAATTTTTTATGGAGTTTTTGGGGTTTTCTATGTATAGTATCATGTCATCTGCAAATAAGGATAGTTTTACTTCTTCTTTTCCAATTTGGATGTCTTTTATTTCTCCTTGTTGTCTGATCACTACCTACAATTCACATCTTTATGCCCAGCCAGCATGGCTCAGTGATTGAGCATTGATCTATGAATCAGGAGAGACCGCGGGAGGGCTTCAGGGCATGTCCAGCCCATCTCACGCAGTCCCAATCAGCCAGACCCCAGCAGCAAGCTAACCTACCAGTTGGAGCATCTGTCCCCTGGTGGTCAGTGCATGTCATAGTGAGCAGTTGAGTGGTCTTAGCATATCATTAGCATATTATGCTTTGATTGGTTGAAAGGCCACCAGACCCTTAGTATATTAGGCTTTTATTATACTAGAGGCCCGGTGCATGAAATTCGTGCATGGGGGGAGAGGGTTCTTCAGCCCGGCCTGCACCCTCTCGCAATCTGGAACTGCTGGCTCCTAACCGATCACCTGCCTGTCTGTCTGATCACCCCTAACCACTCTGCCTGCCTGCCTGATGTCTCTAACTGCTCACTTGCCTGCCTGATAGCCCCTAACTGCTTCTGCCTGCCTGCCTGATCACCCCTAACCACTATGCCTGCCTGCCTGCCTCATCGCCCCTAAGTGCTCACCTGCCTGCCTGATAGCCCCTAACCACCTCTGCCTGCCTTCCTGATGTCTCTAACTGCTCACCTGCCTGCCTGATAGCCCCTAACTGCCTCTGCCTGCCTGCTTGATCACCCCTAACCACCTCTGCCTTCCTGCTTCATTGCCCTTAAGTGCTCACCTGCCTGCCTGAAAGCCCCTAACTGCATCTGCCTCAGCCCCCGCTGCTGTGGCTTTGTCCAGAATGACATCTGGAAGGTCTTTTGGCTGTCCAGTCTAATTAGCATATTATGCTTTTATTATTATAGATAGTATCTTTAAAGTTTTGTACTGGTATTTTATAAGGCCTCTCTCTCCCAGCAATTCTAATGCTTTAGTCTATCAGGGGTGGGCAAACTTTTTGACTTGAGGGCCACAATGGGTTCTTAAACTGGACCGGAGGGCTGGAACAAAAGCATGGATGGAGTGTTTGTGTGAACTAATATAAATTCAAAGTAAACATAACTACATAAAATGGTACGGTCTTTTTTTTTTTTTTTAGTTTTATTCATTTCAAACGGGCTGGATCCGGCCCGCGGGCCATAGTTTGCCCACAGCTGGTCTAGGTGAAGATTCCAAAATCCTGAGAGGTCAAGACATGCCTAAGGTCACATAGCAAGGTGAGGCCAAGAGAAAAGAGCCCAGAATGCCTGACTCTTATTTCAGTGTCTTCCAAATACGTTATGGTGTATCTTTAAAAAATATATATAATATACACCACCTACTATGTCCCAGAGACAGTTTTAGACTCTTTACAAATACATTCATTTATCCAACCCTCACTCTCCAGATGAGGAAACAGAGAGATGAAGTCTCCTTTCCAATGTCACCCAGCCAGCAGAAAGCAGAGGTAAAATTGGCACCCAAGGCAGCCTGACTTCTAATACTGCCCTCTAGTGGGGGCAGCTCAGGAAAGGCACAGGTTTTGAAAATAGAAATCCCTACATTTATTTGTGTTCTGGTTCCATCACCATTTGCTGACCAGGCAAATCTAGGTAAGATAAATTGATTTAAACTATAATTTATTGAACCTTTACAAAGCACCATCAATTGTTACAGATTACCATATTTACTTTCTATAATCTCATTCAAAGATAGATATTATTTAATCTCTATTTTTCAGAGGGAGAAACTGAGAATCGAGGAGGTCATACTACTAACAAGGAGCAAAACCAGAAGCTGAACTCAGGATTAGTAACTCCAGAGAACATGCACACCCCACTTACCTGTCCTCCATGACTTAAATGGTTTTGAAATTTTATTTTTAAATTATCCTATAGTTTGTACATCACATATCTGATAAGACTTTTGTACAAAGAACTCTTCAAACTTAACAATAGGAAAGCAAACAACATAATTAACAATGAGCAAGAGGCTCTAAACAGATACTTCACTAAAGATTACATACAGATGGAAAATAAGCATAAAAAATGGACTCAAGCCTGGCTGGTGTGGCTCAGTGTTGAGCATCAACCTATGAACCAGGAAGTCACAGTTCAAATCCTAGTCAAGGCACATGCCCAAGTTGTGGGATCCATCTCCAGTAGGGGGCGTGCAGGAAGCAGCCAATCAATGAGTCTCTCTCATCATTGATATTTCTCCCTCTCTCTTCCTCTTTGAAATAAAATAAAATTAATTCAACATCAATTGTCATCAGGGAAAAGCAAATTAAATTGAGACACTTATTAGAATGTCTAAAATTCATATACAAGCAAATATCAATTTCTGGCAAGGATGCAAGAAATAAGAGGATTGGTGTTTCTCACATTGATGTTTCTCATTTCCTCTCTTTGAGAATAAAATAAAATAAAATAAAATAAAATAAAATAAAATAAAATAAAATAAGATGAAAAAGAAACACACATCATAGAATAGTTCATTACTTCCAAAAACTCTGTGCTGCTGTCCTTTGTGGTCACACCTTCCTGCCACCCTAATCCCTGGCATTCACTGATCCCATTCCTCATCACTATAATATTGTCTTTCCAAAATTATTACATATAGATTTCTACAATATTTGACATTTTGAGACTGGCTTCCTTCACTCAGCAACATGCTTTGAGATTCATTCAGGATATTGCATGTATTAATATTTTCCCCCTTTTTTTGCTGTGTTATATTCCATTGTATGGGTATACCACAGTTCATCCATTCACCTGCTGAAGGAGTTTGGGGTTGTTTCCAGTTTGGGGCAGTTAGGGATAGTGCTGCTATAAACATCTGTGTGCATACCAGGCCTTTTGCTTCTCTTGGATAAATACCCAGGAGTGAAATGGCTGGATCACATGACGGGTATGTGTTTAATCTTATAAGAGACTGCCAGACTGTGTTCCAGAGCAGCTGTGGTATTTTGCAATCCCCCCAGCAGTTTATGAGAGTTACAGTTGCTCCACAGCCTCACCAACACTTGATATCCTCATTATTATTCTACTAGGGGCCCAGTGCATGAATTTGTGCACTTTGAAAGGAACTGTGGGCCATGAGGCTGTGGTGGGCATAGGGGGCAGGTCTCGGTCTATCCTCCGCACCCCCACCCAGGCCCTCCCACTGCAGCCCTAGTCCCCTGTCTGCTGGCAGCCCCACTCCTGCCACCGCTGCTCCCACATGTGCAGAGTGATTGGGGCCGGCGCCAGCAGCAGGTGTGAGTGGGGCTGGTGCCGTCAGCAGATGTGAGCAGCGGCTGCTGCCCCGATCACCCTTCAGGAGCAGGAGTAGGTAGAGAAGTTCTCAGGGGTGATCGGGGCCAGCAGATGCCACTTGCACCCGCTGACAGTGCCAAGCGATCAGGACTGGCACCTGGCGCCAGCAGGGCCAGCACTGGCAGCAGGTGGCAAGTGCCAGGTGGGACTGCAGCACACAGGAGCAAAGAATTTTCAATAACCACCAGAGGCTAGCCCCAATGACAGTGACTGGAACCCTGCTTTGGTCTCGCGCCCTTACTTACCTGCTCCACCTTCCTTCTGTGGCTGACACTCGCCGTGTTCCGAGCTTACCCCCTGGTGGTCAGCACATGTCATAGCGACAGATTGTTCAGTTGTTTGGTTATTCGATTGTTCCGCTGTTTGGTCTATTTGCATATCAGGGTTATATATATATATAGATTTTAGCCATTTATACTTTGTAATTTAATTATACCTGCATGTATCCAAAAGCAATAAGTAGAATGGCTTTGTGTGTCTTTGTATTTTATATAAATGGAATAATGCTAAATATATTCTTTTAAGATGGTTTTCATTCTTTCAACCTTGAGTTTGAGATTTTTAGTATTGATTCATACACACCTGTTTCATCGGCTTTAACTGCTGCCTATGTGCTATTTTGTAAATGTATCTTCAATGGTTATGCAAGTCCCACCCAGACGGTCACTCAGACTGTTTCTCATTTCTTGCTCTCAAAACCAGTGCTGAAATGACCATCTTGCATGTCTTCCTGTGCACAGGTGGGAAAAGCTCTCTAGGACAGTTATTCGCAAACCTTTTGGTCTCAGGACCCCTTTATACTCATATAGATATATTTTTTTTATTGATTTTTTTACAGAGAGGAAGGGAGAGGGATAGAGTTAGAAACATCCATGAGAGAGAAACATTGATCAGCTGCCTCCTGCACAACCCCTACTGGAGATGTGCCCACAATCAAGGTACATGCCCTTGACTGGAATCAAACCTGGGACCCTTCAGTACACAGGCAGATGCTCTATCCACTGAGCAAGACCAGTCAGGACCCCCTTTATACTCTTAAAAATTATTGAGGACCCCAAGGAGCTTTTGTTTATGTGTATTATACCTAGAATGTTTACCATATTAGAAACTAAAACTGAGAAAATTTTAAATATTTAAAAATTTTATGTAATAATGTTTTTAAAATTAAAAAAATAACATATATGCCCGGCTGGCATGGCTCAGTGGTTGAGCATCAACCTATGAACTAGGTTCGATTCCCGTTGGGGCACATGCCCAGGTTGTGGGCTCCATCCCCAGTGTGGGGCATGCGGGAAGCAGCCAATTAATGATTCTCTTTCATCATTGTGGCTTCTGTCTCACTCTTTTCCTTCCTCCCTGAAATCAATACAAATATATATATTTTTAAAATAACATATAGAAGATAAACAACTATATCTTTTCAAAAAATTAGAGAGAAAGGTGGAATTTTTAATAATTTTGCAAATATCTAATGTCTGGTTTAATGAAGGAGGCTGGATTCTTCCTACATACTTCTTTATTCAAACTGCAGTGATTGTCACAGTCAACTAACATTTAGGAGACTCCCATTGACACTCAGGAGATAATGAGAGTAAACACAATACAGTGGGGCCTTGACTTACGAGTGTCCTGACTAAGGAGGGGTTTTTTTTTTTTTTTTTGAGATACCAGCTGTCTCTCAGTTGATTTTTTGCGTTGAGTTGATAGAGTAATTTGAGTTAATGAGCTCCTTAACGAGCTCGGTCTCTGAACGAATTAAACTCGTAAGTCAAGGCCCCACTGTATAACAGTTTAATGTTGTTATAAAAAGAGCGCGTTGGCCTCCTGGACTTTTGGGAGGGTGTTGGGGAGACAATCTTGAGAACTGTTGTCCCAGGGCAACTGCCTGGTTGAGGACTTGCTGGGCTGCATAGCTGAACTGATTGCTCTTCAATGTCCATTCCCATGGCAACATGTGAAAGTCTTACATCAAGCATGTCAAACTCACGGCCCACAGGCCGCATAGAGCCCACAACAAATATTTTTGTGGTCCAGCCAATATAACAATATGTAAGAAACGTTTTCATAAAAATTTCATAACTTAATTTTTATAATATCCTGATATACTAGTACATAATTATTAATAATGAACTACAACGTTCGCTAATGACTGATTACTATAATCGTGTTGCATGCATTTCCCTTACGCACCTTACACACAAGCGCACCCTTTCTCTCCACTAATGATAGCAGCGAATATTTTAACAGCCGATTGCATGGTGTGCACAACAAGAAATATTTCTCTTTCGGAGAACAAGAAAAATAGGTTTATTTGCATTATGCTTATTAATTGTGCAGTTACTCAATGTCTAGTAAGTTAATCTTCAAAAAAATATTAATTTTTCTTAAAATGTCCTATTATTTTGTTAACGATGACTCATTCATTTCAGCCCTTTGTATTCAGCATGTCTCTATCAAAATAAACCTATGTTCCTATGAAAATTGAAGCTTTTGTGTTTTTTGCGGCCCACATAGACTTAGACCTGGTTTATTTGGCCTGTGTCAGCCTTTGGGTTTGACATGCTTGTCTTACATCCTCAGTACTACTAGTACTTGGTGTTGTCAGGCTTTTTAATATTTGTCCAATCAAATGGGTGTGAAATGGTATATTGTTCTTATTTTTTTGTTTGTTTTTTGTTAATCTTCACCAGAGGATATTTTTCTATTGATTTTTAGAGAGATTGGGAGGGAGCGGGAAAGTCAGAGAGACGGAAACATCAATGTGATAGAGACACATCCTTTAGTTGCCTCCTGCACGCGGCCCTAGGGCCGGGGATTGAGCCTGCAACTGAGGCAAATGTCCTTGACCAGATTCAAACCCAGGACCTTTCACTGATGCCCTATCCACTGGGGCAAACCTGCTAGGGCATCTTGTTCTTATTTTAATTTGCACTTCTTTGGCTGCTAGCAGACCAGTTCTTGTACTATCTTTGTACACTTGGCCTGGCACCATCTCAGAAGCAGCACCTGTCCTTTCTGATAGGCTGCCTGTTTTGATCTTGCTCATACTACCCCTGATAGAAGCATCCCCAGAGTCTGGCACAGGCTGGGCACACAGTAGGTACTTGACAAATGTAAAAGTACGCATTATTTATTGCTTATAGAGTCACTCAGGCATAACATTTCACCCTGTATAGATTATTACATCAAATTCTCCCTCAAGGCTCCAGAAGGAATACAGCCCTCCCAATCCAGTCTGCACTTCTGACTTCCAGAACTATAAGATAATAAACTTGTGTTGTTTTGATCCACTAAATTTTATGTTTTTAAGTTTTATGATAACTTCTTACAGCAGCAAAACTGATACACTCATATACCCAAAGGCAGCATTTGCCTCCGTGTACTGCATGCTTACATATTGTCATGCAACAGGCACTATAGAAATAATATGTTCATATAAATCAGTAAACTGAAGTAAAGTATTACAACTTCTAAGCCATGTCTTTCAATTAATAATACATTTGTACTGAATACCCTCAAATATGGGTAGCAATTGGTTCTCTCTACTCTTGCCTGCAGCCCAGAGGAGGAAGTGGAAAGACTGTAAGCATCCTCAGATTGCTGACTTGTAGCTTCTACAAGTCAGACAGGCTGTGTGTGCCACCCCCAAACGTCTGACAGCAGGTCAAATATCACAGCCATAGCAAGTGGCCTGGACGTTAGGCTAGCAAACCTGTGGAAGTCTGGGTTCCAGCCTCTGCCTGGTGCGGAGGCGGGGCCCAGGAGGGGACAGAGATGTGGGCGGCTCCAGGGTGAGCTACAGCAGCCACTCATCACTCAGGCGCATCGGGGCATCGGGCGTGGGGAAGACCCAGCTGCATCGTCAAGGCTGCCCCAGAAGGCAGATGGACGGCAGCGCCACCTGAACATTTTGCCTGGTTTCCCTGGAGAAGAGTGAGGGAAAGTCACGTCCCTGCCACCTACACAAATCTGCCTGGTAATATGCTCAGTCTGCCCAGCAGGCTGGTGGAAGCTGCCTTCCAGATAACCCCAGCTCCAGTGAGGAGGAATGGAACCACGGCCCATTGTTAAAACTTGTCAGGCTCCTTCCACCAAGAGTCTGGCTGTGAGACGCAGTGGGCCAGCCGAGGAGCAAACAGCCATGAGGCACTTCACTTATGACCACTCTTCACCCAAATTTGGTTTGCCTGGGAACAAGGGCTTTCCCAGGGCACCAGACTGGGAAAATCCAAGGCAAACTGGCACGAGCTGGTTCCCCTACTTTTGAACCTGCATTCTGCTGTTTGTGCAGCCCTCCCACTGAGCAGCCATAGCACAGGTCAGCTGGACTGCTTTGCTGAGCGGGTATAACTCTATATGAATCACCAGTTTATACCTAATTCTCTCAGCTGCAAGGCTTCCCTGTTTCCCTGTAATAGCAACAACTGCCGTTCATCGGATTCTTACCATCAGGCCCTTTGGAAATCACTCTCCATTTTTTACTTCTATTAATGCATTTTCTAATCCTAAGAGGTGAAAACTTTTATTCTTATTGTGTAGATGACCAAACGGCAGGCTGTGAAAGCTTAAATAATTGCTCAAGGTCACAGTGAATGTACGTGGCAGAGCCAGGGTGGTCTTGGGCCTCTGGCTGTAGAGCAGACACTTAAAACCTTCAGAGGACCTGCAGTCTTTGGAGGGGGAGCCTTTGTTGCACAATTACAGTAATATGTATTACTGTGGGGCAGGTGTGGCCCTCTGCTCCTGGGGCCAATTTTTTAAAAAGGGGTTTTCTAGCCAGAGTTTCTGGGGACTGAAAAAATCAGAACCAGCTCAGGGGCCGAGGTGGCCCATTTCAGGCCCTGAGGTGCTTCGGTGCTGGGATGCACAACAGTCTCAGGGCTTCACTCCGAGAGCCTACACCCACCCTGCCTCTTCAACATCAGCCAGCACCTCTGCTTGCAGTAAACATGACCTTTGTCCTCCACCACCAACACGACATTGGCGTATTGGTCTATAAACACAATTGTGTTTTCAGTCTTTGGACTGAATTTTGTTACTGGGATCCTACCAGGCTGCAGGTCTCTGTTTATCTGTAAACAGCAGCGCCGGTTCCCAGCACAGAGGGCAGGATGCTGTTTGTTGTTATTACTCCACAGTAAGAGGAAATGTGGCTTCCACGCTGTGCCCTCCCTCTCCTGCCTGAGAGGTTACCCCGACCCCACCTCTTCTGGTGCACGCTTAGAGCCATCCCCCACACCAAGAGGAGGAGGGGGATAAAGCAGGGCTCCCTCCGCCTTTTGCATCCCTTGGAATGACACGAAGAATCTGGTGGAAATGGGGTGGATAACAAGTGTGCAGTGCTGCGCGGACAGGCCAGCACGAAGCCCTGTGCAGAGGAAGGACTAAGGAGAGCAGCTCCTGGGAGACAGCCCGGAGCACACAGCACAGGCTCTGCTTTTGAAGGTCACTCGCTGTGGGCAACATGGACAGGAGTGTATATCTTGAGCAACTTGTCTCTTTCTGCCTCTTTGTCGTGAAACTGCTTGCAGTCTGTTTCTGCAAAACTCAAATTTTCTGTTAAAAATCAGGGGCCCCTCACGCCTGGGTTTGTGTTTTGGCTAAAAGAATATGCTCTTTTGACAGAACCCGGAAAGAAGGTGGTGAGTTGAAGTTTTCTAATAAAATCTCCAGAATATTGCTTAACCTATGAAATGTAGTTCTGCGATGTGGGTCTCAGCTTTCGTCCATTCTAGCACAGAGGCGTCTCTTCCTCCACAGAGCGGGGCTGCGGGGGCATTGTGTTAGGAAGTTCACGTGTCCCTCAGCTCCTCTGCCTTTGGGAAGTGAAAAGGGAAAGTATAGTATTTATTCTGTTTAGAGGAAAAGAACAGCAACAACATGAAAGAACACTTACAATTCAAAAAGTAAAGCATAGCTCTTTTCCTCCCTGGCCATTTGAAGGTCCACTGCCTTCACGCAGGGCCCAGGAGCTCTGACAGGCGGTTCACGACCAACAGAAGTCTTCAGCGGAAACAGACGCTCATCAACGTCCACCATCTGGGAAAGCAACTGCACCCAAGACAGAAATTCAGGACAAACTAGCCATATTGTACAAGACCCTCCAGGTCTTTGTGTTTGGATTTAGAACCCATGTTAGTGGTGGCTCTGGGAAATAAGACATGGTGCCATCAACAGCAGGACACTTTAACAGATTGACGGAAGTTAGAAAGCAGGTGTGATTAGGAAAAAACACATCTAAAACAGCGGTTTCAGGGAAGAATGTTCTTTAAAGGAGTCCCCAGGGAGAGCTCTATGGGAGAACTGAAACTTTAATTAAAGGGCAGGAATTTTCAAAATGGATAAAAATGCAAGACCCAACAGCTATGGACTGAACTGTGTTCCCCCTAAATGTATATGCTGAAGCCCTAAGGCCCCGATTCGGCTGCATGTGGAGTAAGGAAGTAATCTAGCTTAAATTATGTCATAAGGGTGGAGCCATGGTAAGATTACTGTCCTTATAATAGGGGACACCTGAGAGAGTTAACTCTCCTCCTTGTGAACACACAGCAAGGAGGGGGGCATTGAAAGCCAGGAAGAGAGCTCTTACCTTGATCTTGGCCTTCCCATCCTCCAGAACAATAAAAAAGTGAATTTCTGTAGTTAAGCCACTGAGTCTATGGTATTTTCTTATGGTAACCTAGGTTAAGACACCAGCTATATGCTTTATTTTTATTTTTACTGATTTCAGAGAGGAAGGGAGAGGGAGAGAGAGATGGAACCATCAATGATGAGAGAGAATCATTGATTGGCTGCCTCTGGTGCACCCTCTACTGGGGATTGAGCTTGCAACCCAGGCATGTGCCCTTGATCGGAATCTAACCCAGTACCCTTCAGTCCATAGGCCAACACTCTATCCACTAAGCCAAACCAGCTAGGGCTATATGCTTTTGTTAGAGTCACTCAGAGGCTCGAAGTGAGTGGATTAGAAAGTATATACTATTTAAACATAAGCAGGATAAAGTTGAAGTGGTTATAGTAATATCAAATATATTTCAAGGCAGAAATTGCTACCAGAAATAAAGAGAAACATTTTATAATAATAAAAAGGTCATTTCATCAGGAATACTTGTCATAATGTACCTAATAAGAGCTTCAAAGTACATAAAGTAAAATTTGCCAAAATTACAGGAAGAATAAAATAATTCTTATAACACCTCTCTCAGCAATTAATAGATCAAATAAAATCAGCAAACTCACAGACAAAATGAGCAACACTATGAACCATCTTGACCTAATTGATATTTATGGAACATCATGCTCACCAATAGCAGAACACACATTCCTCACAAATGTACATGGTACTTTCACTGGAATAGATCATGCATTGGGCCACACAACAAGTATCAATAAACTTTTAAAGATTAAAATCATATCAACTGTGTTTTCGAAACACAATGGAATTAAATTAGAAATCAGTAACAATAAGACAACCAGGAAGAATCTGTATTTGGGGAAATTAAACAACACACTTTTATACGAGAGTTTCTAAATCCTATTTTGGAAAATTCATTGTTATAGAGAGAGCTATGCTGTGGACTACAGGAGGTCTAGCAGCATCCTTGGATCTACCCACTAGAGGTCATTTGCACCCCTCCAGTTCTGACAACCAAGAATGTCTGCAGACATTGCTAAATGTTCCTTGGGTGAGTGGGGGGAGTGGGCCTAAGCCGTAAGTCGGACATCCTTAGCGCTGCAGCAGAGGTGGGAGAGGGCTTCTGACTGAGTGGCACTCCCCCTGTGGAAGCACACTGACCACCAGGGGGCAGCTTCTGCATTGAGCGTCTGCCCCCTGGTGCTCAGTGCACGTCATAGCGACGGGTCCAGTCCTTCCACTGTCAGGTCAAAACGGCTCTCCACCATGTCCCGAGGGGTCCTGGATTGCATGTCAGCCACCAATCTCACTCAGTCCTGTTGGCGGGAACCCAGCAGCAAACTAACTTACCAGTCAGAGAGTCTGCCCCCTGGTGGTCAGTGCACATCACAGCAAGCAGTTGAGTGGCCTTAGCATAGGATATTTGAAAACTGAGGTAAACACACCAATTTCTTGAAAGATAAAAATTTACCAAGATGTACTAAAAAAGAAATAGAAACTTTGAATAGTCCAATATAATGTAAAAACTTTGATTTCATAACTGAGAATTTTTCAGGCCCAGTTAGCTTTGCTTATGCATTCTAGAAAAGAATCCTCCACAAACTCTATCACATAATAGAGGATAAGAGAGAACTTGCCAATTAATTGTATGTGATCAGCATTACACTGATAGTAAAACCAAACAATAAAAATCACATGAAGAGAAAACTATAAACAAATAAGCCTCATGATCATGGGTGCAAAAATCCTTAACAAAATGTTAGTAAATGTAACCATATATAAAAAGGATAACACATCATGATAACGTGTTTTTTTCCCTGGGAAATTTGAAATTCCAAAATATGTCATCTCCCATACTAGTAGAATAAAGAAGAAAAAGCATATAATCTGTTGAATAGATGCAGAAAAGGCATTTGAAAAAATTCAACATGCGTTCATCATAAAAGACCTCACCAAACTAAGAATAAAGGGGAAATCCCTCAGTCAAATTAGGGCGTTAGTGAACATTTTCATTGACATGGTAGTCAATGATGAAATCTCAATGCCTTCTACCTAATCTATAATAATAAAAACATAATATACTAATTAGACTGGACATCCTTCCAGATGAAGCCAGGGCGGCAGGGGTCGAGGCAGAGGCAGCAGAGGCTCCTTGCATGAATTTCTTGCATCAGGCCTCTAGTATTAACAATAAGGAAGAAAATGTCCATTTTAACTCCTTCTATTTCCATTATATTGGAAGTCCTAGACTCTGAAATCAACAAAGAGAATAAATAAAAGTTATAAAGACTTGAATGTAAGACGTAAAAATAAAGTTATATCTTTATTTGCTGAAAACATAAATGTATACCAAAAATTCCTATGGGCTAGAAAAACTAATACCAATTAAGCAACATAGTACAATACAATGTGAATATACAAAAAATCTCTTGCATTTTTATTGTAGCAATAAACACTTAGAAAGTGACATTAACAAGTGACACTATGTAAACTAAAATTTAAAAATTAAATACTTAGGAATAAACTTAATGAAAGATGTGCAAGATGTATTCTGAAAACTATGAAACATTACAAAAGGAAACTGAAGAAGACGTAAGTGGAGAGATGCATTGTGTTCATGACTGGAAAGTCAGTGTGGTCCAGGCTAATGCTACCTGAGGCACAGAGCTTCATCTTATTTTGGAGATTTTTTTTCAGGCCCACATATTTAAAAAAAATAAATAAATAATGTTTTTTGTTGATTTGAGAGAGAGAGAGAGAAAGGAAGATGGAGACATAGACACATTGATAAGAGAGAAACATCAACACTGATCAGCTGCCTCCTACAGGCCCCTGCTGGGGATTGAGCCAGCAACCTGGGCATGTGTCCTGATTAGGAATCGAACTGGGGACCTCTTGGTGCATGGGTTGATGCTCAACTACTGAGCCACACCAACCAAGCAAGCCCACATCTTTTCATGCATCACCTTTACCCAATCTGTTCACCCATTCATCCTTTTCATACCCTATATAATAAAAGGCTAATATGCAAATTGTTCCCTTGACTGAAAGTTGACCGGGAGTTCAACCAGGAGTTTGACCAGGGGGCTGGGTCAGCGGGCCAACCACCCGTGCCCCTTCCCCCCAGCCAGCCTGGCCTGATTGACCCCAATTGGCCCCAATCATCCCCAATTGGGGTGGGCCACCTAGACCCCACCCCACCCATGCATGAATTCAAGCACTGGGCCTCTAGTCCTATCTAATAAAGAGGGAATATGCTAATTGACTGGCCTGCCCTCAAAGATGGTGGCACCCACAGCCAATAAGGAGGGAATATGCTAATTGACTGCCATGCCCTCAAAGATGGCAGCACCCACAGCCACAAGATGGTGGCACCCAGTCCCCTCAGCCCTGCTAGGGAGCTGCCTCCAGAGTCCCCCAGTCTCCTCAGCCCCTCAGCTGCCCAGGGCCGGCCCGAGGCTCAGGTAACCAGGGCCAGCCGAGGCTTGCGCTGCCAGCAGTGGCAGCAGAGGTGTGATGGGGCGTCACCTTCCCCTGATCGCTGGATCGCCTCCCACCCCTGAGAGCTCCCAGACTGTGAGAGGTGGCAGGCCAGGCTGAGAGACTCCCCCTCCAGTGCATGAATTTTCATGTACTGGGCCTCTAATATAAATATAAGTGTATATATATATGAGTGTGTCTGTGTACACATACATATAAGACATATATATCTGCCTGTTATGTGTATATATATGTGTGTGTCCTGCAGCATCAATAATCACCCCTGTAGCCCGGCCAGTGTGGCTCAGTGATTCACTGTCAACCTATGAATCAGGTCATGGTTCAATTCCCGGTCAGGGCACATGCCTAGGTTGCAGCTCAATCCCCAGTAGGAGGGATGCAGGAGGCAGCTGATCAGTGATTCACTCTCATCATTGATGTTTCTATCTCTCTCTCCCTCTCCCTTCTTCTCTGACATCAATAAAAAATATAATTTAAAATAATAATAATCACACCTGTAGGACCCTGGAAGTAAATGATGTGGTAAAGTCCCAGGCCCAGAAAGTCCTCCTCTTCTCCTGGAAGCTCAACCCCATAGCCAGACAGCTCTGCTCCCCAGCACCCAGCCCAGGGGGCAGCCAGCACCCAATTAACGCCTGCCAGTGACCTCATTCAAATGAAGGAGATGAGTCAACATTCACACAAAGACCTTCTGGCCTGCAATCTGAGAGCAGGTTTAGAAAGAACAAAGCAAAGGGGAGAAATGTAACCAAGAACTATCTCTTTATTGCTTTTGAGTTGTTTAAGGAGGTTTTAAGGGATTAAGGCTAAAGAAATGTTGACTGTAGGGAGAGGAACGGATATCAGTTGAACAGAAGAGAGGCTTTGTGCTGACTAAGAGGGGAGGCACATTAAAAGGAAATTTCATCTGGCAGCTGCTCACAGGGAGACCCGCGGGAAGTCAAAGGTGAGCGAGAATGCCAGGTTTCCAGCTGGGGGAAAGTCAAGATACAGTGAGATCTTTGTGGTTCCCACTGGTAATGAGTAGACAGTAGAGGACTAAGAGAGGTCTCCTAACTCTTAACCAGCACCCTCATCATAAGCTCTGGACACCAAAAGGAGCTAAGCCCCAGGATGTAGGGAAGCAATGTCCCAGGAGGTCCAGAAAACCAAAGGGTCCCCAAAAACTTCAGGGAAGCAATAAGATAGGCTTGGGAGTGTGATAGGTCCTATTTTATCCTGTTCTCCTTGTTCTTATTCCCTCCCTCTCTGCAGGACTTGCTGGTGTCTCTCTGACTCATTCATGTCTGTGTATCTGTTATTCTCTGAGAGGTTTCCCCCATATAGATACTATGGATACAATCCCCAACTCCCTCAAACAGATGCATGACCAAGAGGGGATTTCCACTGCGGAGACATTTCCTCAGCACCCCTTTTCTACCCGCACCTGCTGCACAAAGGCACAAAGTACAGATCAGGGCTCTGGGCGAAAAAAAAAAAAAAAAAAAAAAAAAAAGATTTATGCTTTTCTTTTAAGTGAGCACCCTCAAAAGGCCCAATAATACTTTCTATATTTATCCCTCACCAGATGTTATCCTCTCATTCTTCCAGCAAACTTGCCAGGTAGTTTGCCTCCATTGGGAAAATCCATCATCTCTGGAGAGGCGGGGTGGGTGGGCTAAGGATGGGAATGGGAGTTGCCCTTGCTCCTTCCTTCCACACGGACCTCCCTGCCACCCCACCCCGCCCAGGCCTGTCCTACCTTCAGACTGTCCATATTCATTTCCTCCTTTAAAAACCCTCTTCAGGACCTTCTTTATTGCTGGAGGCCCCATATCTCTTTCTCTCTCTCTCTCTCTCTCTCTCTCTCTCCCTTGTAATTGTGTGGTGCCAGGGTAAGTTCTACCTTCCTCCACACCATTCGTCCACAGACCTGGCTGGGGTGCTGGCTCTGCCACTAGGAAGCTGTGTAAGGGAGCAGCTGCTTACCTGTCTTGGCCTCTTTTCCCCAACCTTCAGATGAAGAGCTGTGATGAGAGTTGCTAAATCCAGGACTAGGAGTTCCGTGCGCCTTGGTGGGCAGGGACAGTTAGCGCAGGCCCTGGAAGCCTGTAGAGCACTGGTCTACCAGGTGTGCATTAGAGTCATTCACAATGTTTTTAAAACTTAGCTTCACATAAAAATCTCTCCAGCCCAGAAAATTCTGGTGCATGTTTTTGAAGCAGAGCTTGGAGATCTTTCTTTTTCTCTATTTTTTAAATTCCCTAATGCTTCTTGACTGATTGACAGACCAGCAACATAGATCTTCTTGCTTGTATCTCCAATACAAAGTGCACCGGATGTGTCTAGTTATTATCTTATCATTAAGTTCATTTGAACAACCACAATTACCAAAGAGGATCATTCTTGACAGAAAAAGAAACCTATAGGCTCACTTCTGTGCCCTGATCTTTTGCTGGAAACTTGGGTAAGGTTTCAAATTGCAGCAGCCAGAGCTAAAACAACCTGTACTCCAACTCAGAGCTGACCTCATCCACTCTGACAGAAGCTGGAGTGGCAGAGCCAGGGCAGGACACGGGACACAGGCCACAGCTTCGCTGCCCCTCTGTGCTAAATTGATAGGAAGAGACTTGCTGGATATTGGAGTCTGTAATGAGTTGCTTTAGGATTTGTGGAGGTGGGCTGGAGAGGGTTGATCTCAGGAGCTGTAGTCATTTTATTTTATTTTTATTTTATTTCATTTCATTTCATTTCTTATTGTTTAAAGTATTACATATGTCTCCTTTTTTCCTAATTGACCCCTCCCCCTGCCACTCCCACCCCAGGCAAGCCCCTACCGCCCCAGTGTCTGTGTCCATTGGTTATGTAATATGCATGCATACAGTCCTTTGGTTGATCTCTAATTGCCCCCTCTCCCCTACCATTTGTCTCTGGATCTATTTTAAAGACAAGTGTAGGTCAGTGTGGGTAGGGGTAGCACATACTGTTTGTTCACTGTGGCTGAGACACATTTACCAGCCCATGAGATGTGGAGCCTTCGGATTTCATCCACACATCTTCCTCTAGTTAGGCTCATAATCTTTGCTATGAAGCTCTAGGACTTTAACAAATGTCTGAGCCTCAAGAAGAAAGGCACTGCCCTGGCTGGTGTTGCTAAGTGGTTAGAACGGCGGTCCACACACTGAAGGGTCATGAGTTCGATTCCCTGTCAGACGGTTGGGTTGCAGGTTCAATCCCCAGCCCAGTCAGAACACGTGTGGGAGGCAAATAATCGATGTGCCTTTCCTCTCTATCTCTAAAATCAATCAATCAATAAATTAAAAATTTGAAGAAGAAGGAAAAGAAGGAGGAGGAGGAGGAGGAGAAAGGCAGTAGGGTGGCATGAGATGGTTGGGAAAGGTGACTGGGGCCTGATTTGGTGAGGTCTTGCATACAAGGAGAAGTCATGTTCACTCTGTGACATGTTGTGCTGGGAAAGCTTTAGAAGAATTTATGCTGGTTTATGTTTCTAAAAGATCATTCTGGCTACTGTACAGAGGATGGCGTGTAGGGATCCGCAGGAGTCAAACAAGGGATGGGATATACTGTTGCACATGCCCAGGTTAGGGACTGGGGTGGCTTGGACTAGAGTGATAGTAGAGGGCATGGCGAGATATAGATAGTTTAGAGGCTGAGGTGCATTTTGGAGACGCCCTTATTAGAATTTGTTGATGGATTGAATGTGGAGAATAATAATAAGAAGAAAATAAATCAAGATTGATTTCTATGTTTTTTATTTGAGGAACTGGATGGATGGTTGTGTCATTAACTGCAAGAGAGGAAAATTAGAAAGGCGTAAGTTTGAGTAGGTAGTGTGGAGATATAGGGAATCGCAAGTTATTAAATTGTCAGGTGGGTATGTCAAGTAGACAGTAAAATATATGTCTGGAATTCTACTGAGAAGCCAGGACAAGCGATATGAATTTTTAAACTTGGAAATAAGATTTAAAGCCACAGACTACATTATCAATGGTGAGCGTATGGACAGAGAAGAGTTGCAAACTTGGGATCCAGCTCTGGTTTACTCCAAAATTTCAAACAGGCCAGAAGTTGTATTAGCTAAGGTCCAATAAAGAGACAGAACCGCACTCATTATCCAAATAAATAAAAAGTAATACAGATTTGCAATGGGGTCACATTTCAATAAGTCCATTATAAGTTGAAAATCTCAAGTCGGAAATGTATTTAGTACACCTAACCCAGCACATATTAGAGCTTAGCTCAGCCCACCTTGAATGTGCTCAGCCCACAGTTAGGCAAAATCATGTAATTTGTTGAATACTATATTTAAAGTGAAAACAAAATGGTCGTATGAGTACTCACCATGAATAGACACAGCTGAAAGCACACCATCATAAAGTTGGAAATATTAAATTGAATCATCGTTGAGTGGGGATGGTCTGTAGAAAGAACTATTAACTAGATACAATGTTATTAGGTTACAGAAAGAGTAAAAAGGTAACGCTAAGATATAAGTGTAGCATCTGCAGGAAGCAGCCGCCACCTGTAGGGCTCAGGAAACAAAAGAGATCGTCTGAAATGTGTAAAACTTAGAGAAGGGGCCCCACGGAAGCAGCACTGGGGCCTTTGCTGGCTGCTGTCTCTGTGAGGGGTACAGCGGTGGCTTGTTCTTCAAGTAATGGACAAACTGCAAACCAAGCACCTTTCTGCCACAGGAAGGAGCTGCTGCTGCTGACGAAGAAGCACCCCAGCCTGAGAGAGCAGCTCCCACCTCCAGCAAGGAAAGCAAGCTCTAGTGCAGGCCGAACCTGACAGGGAGCCAGCAAGCAAAGCAGAAACGTGGCTTGCAGAAGTCTAACCCCATCAGCATGAACCTGAGTAGAGAAAGAGCTGAGAGAAAATAATTTATTAACACAGTCCACGCCCTTCAGCACTCTTCTGCACCCATATAAATATTCATACAACTCTATATCTCCTTCCTCACAAGAGCTCTCCACATACAAACAATGATGTTCTCACTACCCCAAATAAGGAGACGTCAAGTCTCAATAGTCATCTCTGGGCTATGTTAATTTCATCTCAAATCCATTCAAAATCCTACCTGAATGGTCTATTCCCTAAATACTAAACTGTAAAGTTAACCTCTAACAAAACTTGTATGAAATAATAAGGAAAAGGAGAGAGAAGAGAAAAATAATTAATATGTATACTTACATACAAGTGAAGCAACTATTCATAGCTGTTGCAGTATTAAGTCTATAAATGATCATAAAGCTGTAGTTGATATTTATGAACTTCCTTCTCCACTACTCCATTCCATGCTTTCTTTGCCTTTAGCCAGTTCTCAGCTGATCAGGGTCCTTTACCTAGTGGAGTGACTCCAATCTTCACTCTTGAAGGTCTGAATCTTGAGTGTCCTTGTTTGTTGTTGTTTTGGTTGTGGAAGTTTTTCATTAACTTTTATTATCGGACACTGAAATACTTAGAGATACCTCACAAACTCTCTTAGGTCCCAAACATAGTTCTTCATGCCTCTGTTGCGTAGCAGCAACTCAATTTTTCCTTGGTATTGAGACCAATCACCCTATTTCCACAAAGACTAGTAATACCTTTCCTTCTTTTGGGTCTTTATCATGAGAAGCCCCTAATGGCCAAGTGGCAGTTTCACCTACTAGTTCAATAGAACTACTGATGTGTCCTCTGTGAAAGTATTCTTTTCTTTGGGAATCAATACCTCCAAATGAACAGAGCTCAAAATGTTGGAGATGGGAAACAAAAATTCTACAAGTGAGTTAATAGGTGTAATAGTGAAAGAACTCCCTCTCACTTCTGCCTCTTGATTTCTAGACCATGCATTGTGGCTAGAAGAGACAGCAGCAAAAGCTCATCTCTGATTCAAAACATACACCTCATTCTACATGATATGATCCTATCTGTTTAGACTATTGTATCCCAACTAGCATTGGGGTTAGGGCTTTGGTAGGCTATTTCTATCAGGCCTGTTGTTTCAGTGTGACGAGGTAAATGGTTAAACAAGCTTATTCATTCTATGGGCATGAGCCCACTCTTTTTGCTCTAAAATGAGTTTCTTGCTTGGCATGTAGGCAGAATACCATGAGAGTGAGTAAGGCATCTTCATCTCCACAGATGTGATACTGACAAGGGAGAAAAATTATTAGCCATAACACATATATATTCCAATGAGGATAAATCTCTGATGAAAGGGATTCGATATAATCAATCTTCCATCGGTGACTGACTGACCTCCCTAGGAAATGTTACAGTGTGAGGGCTCAGTGTAGATCTTTGCTATGGACAGTTAGGTATTCAGTGGCGGCAGTTGCCAGGTAAGCCTTGGTGATGTTGGATCCTATGCATAACCTCTATCCCTGCCACCACGGACCCTTTGCTCATGAGGCCATTGATTAAGTCCTGGGTGGCTGGGAAAGAGGCTGACTGGCATTCACAAAACAGGTCCTTTTGTCCTCCTGATTACTGAGCGCCCCACTGCAGTAGACACTCTGGTATGCACTCACAAAGGACACACATCTGCCTGTGCTGTGCCCATTCTGAGTAGCCACCCACGTGCCTCTTCCCAGAGCTCCTAATCACCAACCGTTCCATCCTTTTCATTCTAAGACCCTGGACACCTTGCCAAACCATTAGTAACGAAGGCAAAATGGACATCCAAATGTACCACTTAAATTCTGCCCACCAGGAAGCTGGTTCTTCAACATTGTCCCTCAGAGTCACCACTGAGAGGAACTGTAATCCTGCAGCCGTCTATCTCAGCTGTATATTGTATAGCAAACCTGTAAATGAGGCCATAGTTCTTTCTCTTCAGACAACTGGTCATAAGGAACCTCCCCTCATTGGAGTAGAAGGCAATGCAGCCCTAGCCATGTAGCTCAGTGGATAGAGTGTCAGCCTGCGGGCTGAAGGGTGCTGGCTTGATTCTGGTCAAGAGCACGTCCCTCGGCTGCAAACTCAAACCCCAACCTGGTCCGGGCGTGTGCAGGAGGCAACCAATTTATGTGTCTCTCTCCCATGGATATTTCTCTCTGTGTCTCTCCCCCTCCCTTCCATTCTCTTCAAAAATTCAATGGAAAAATATCCTCGGGTGAGGATTAACAACAACAACAAAAAGGGAAGAAGGCAGTGCAGCAGGAACTGATGTAAAAGATTAGGAGTCAAAAACCAAAAGAGAAGTCAAGGTCTCTGCAGCTTATCGTAAGGCAGAGAGCAGGAACACGGGTGGAGTCCTGAGGCAAGGTTGTAAAGGCTTGCTGTCGGCCCTGCTGGGCAAAAGCAAACTGTTTCCCATGGTCCTTACAAGTGAGTACGGAAAAAGCATGTGCTAGGACAGTAACCACATACCAGCTCTCGTGCTCTGTGTAGTTACTTCTGATACAGTTATCTATCTGGAATAGTAGGTATAGTTGGAACCACTACCTGGTAAAGTAATCCTGCCATTCCCCAGCAGCCAACTGACTCTTGCAGGGGCAGACAGGAAAATAAAATGGGGTTTCACACCCCTGCACCTTTCAATTCCTTGAGGTGGCATTTACCTCTGCTGTTCCCTCTGGAATAAGGTATTGCTTTTATGTTTACTATCCTGGCAGGGATGGGAAGTTCCAGCAGCTTGCATTTGATCCTTTGAAGCATAATGCTCCTTATTCCATGGGTCAGACAGCCAAGATTGGGATTCGTCTAGTAACTAAGCACAGGCATTGCTCAGACCGCTGCAGTGAAGTGGGGGTCACAACAAAGTGAGTCCTAATCGTTTTGCCGGTAGAGGGTCTTCAATTTGTAAAAAAATGAAACATCTTTGAAGCACAAAACCAGGTGTGTCTGTATGTCTATCCAGTTTACATTCATGAAATGGGAAATGACTATATGGCTGGCCCATGGGCCTCTTGGACCCCCAGTGATTTGAAATTAGCCTAAGACTCCATATGTCATATAAATCCAGAGCCAGTACTTAAACCCTGGAAAGCTCTGGGTAATTCCTCTTCCCTGGGGTTCTAATCACTCTACTAAATGGCATCAAGTCTCTGGGGGAAGGTTTCAGTAGGTGCTTTATCACAAACACAGGATTTTGTTTCTCTGGAGAACCCAGACTAATGCAGATACTGCAATCAATTAGCCACTACCAAAGAACACCAGTGGTCAACATACTCTGATTATCACTCCACCTTGCTTCCCATTACTGTCAATTCCCATTGCTATCAATGTGCCTCTCTTATCTCTAGTGGCCACTTAACTTCTGCTACACCCAAATGCCATCGCCTTATTGAAATTTCAGTGATAGCAAATTCCATTCTCATATCTATCCCGGAGTTCTAAAGAGTAGTGATGCGCCTCTCATCTCCACTGGTAGTGTCCTCTGGACTTTCTAGGTAGATAGATGTAGTCTCATTTCTCATTGGCAAGGACCTCAGCCCTGCCCTCAGGTTCAAGGATAGGACCAAAATATCACACCTTTGAAAATCTGTTTCCTGGGTCCACTCCTGTTGTCCATTTATGTATCAGTCAGGATCCAGTGAGAAACCAGAAACCATACGAGTTATTTTAGCAGGGAGAATTTAATGGCTAACCTGGTATTGGAGGCCTGAAAAAGGAAAAGAACATACTGAGGTGTGATGCAAGTAATACTCCAGGAACTGGTAACCACCCAAGGATGGAATAACAAAAGCAAGATCTTGGATGAGAGGCCCCATGGGGCGGGGACTCAAATTTTGAGGCACAGCCACCATCCGGCAGTTGTCGGTATCTCTAAGTGCACACAGGCTGATTCTGAGAACATGGGGAAATGCACACGGAAACCAGCTGTTGCCCCTCGAACCGCTGGAGGCCGCCAGGGCGAGGGACTTTGCTGTGATGCTGGTGCAGAAATCAGGGACAACAGGAAAGAGCAGATCCCATCTCCCTCCTGCAGCCTGCAGCCGCCCTCTGGCATCCCTGGGGCAAAGCCTAACAGACAGCCAGCTGGCAGAACAGAAATGTGGTTTGCAGAGTTTCGTGCCCAGCTCACAGCATGGAGTATAAAAATGTATTGGAAATTGAGCAACAACAGCTTAATAAACTGGCACCCAGAAGATTCCACAAGAGAAAACTGTGCTGGACACTTCTGAAATGGTAACGAGGACGCTCCAAGACCACAGTGCAGTCTCTCTTTTCCTAGTCTGTTTGTTTGTTTGTTTGTTGATTTGAGAGAGAGAGAAAGTGAGAGAGATCAATTTGTTCCATTTATTCATGCATTCATTGGTTGATTCTTGTATGTGCCCTGATTGGGGATCCAACGCTCTAACCAACTGAGCTACCGGACCAGGCTTTCTTTGCCCATTTTCCCCTATTTGAACCATAAAAACTTGAGAATGTAGTTTGCAAAAGCCAAATTCCCCTTGAATGGCAGGAAATCTGGGGAAGGTAAATTGGCAAAGGCAACCCTCTTAATCAACTCCATCATTACCAACCTGCTCAGCACACAGTTCTCTGGCTCAAAGATGTTGAGGGCCCATGGCCATAGGTCTCCTCCCCTCCCACCCTCCTGTCTTCACTGCTCCTGCTCTTTGCTCTAGCATTTTGCACCAGCCCTATTGGAGAGAGCACAGCCTTGGCACTCTCTGTTCTGCTGCAGAGACCCAGGGGAGGTGGGAAACTCCTCCACCATTTTAGGAGGCAGGGGCCGGGGCCCAGGGCCACGCACCTTGCATCTCTCCCACCCTGGGGCCTTCTTTAACGGTGACAGGCCTGTGGAGGACTCTTGGTCCCTGGGCCAGCTCCCTCCTCTGCCTGTCCTCACTTCACAGAGATGAGGATGAGCTTTTCGGAAGGATCTTCTGCGTAGATCTAAAGAAAAGCAACTGGTAAAGCATACTACAGCCTGTACAAGGTGCCATGAGATTCCCTGCTGTGGCCACCTTCAGGTTGAAGGCTGTCTGTAAGAGGCTGGAGGCCAGGGTCCAGCCTCACCTCCTCCCTTTCTGGGTTGGAGCTGACCCAGGCATGAGTCAACAATTTTTCCTTCCAGATGGATGCCACTGTCCTGGGGACTGAGAGGGCTCAGCCAGAGAACAACATCACAACTTTTCCCTTCAGTCCCACAGAGAGCCTTCCACGTGGTGTTTCCAAAGTATTGGTTCAGGAGCAGCACTGATCCAATAAAGTCAAGCGGGGCTCTGCAATGAAATCGCTCTGAGGGAACAGGTCATAAGAACCTAAGTTCATGCCATTGCAGCCCTGCCACTGGTCAGCTGGAGAACTAGGAATGTCATTCAGACCTCTGGGCTTTAGTTTCCTCACCTGCCAGATAAAAAACTTGGAAGCAGCTGGGCCAGCATGGATCAGTGATTGAGCATCGACCTATGAACCAGGAGGTCACAGTTTGATTCCTGGTCAGGGCACATGCCCAGGTTGCAGGCGGGCTCCATCTCCAGTGTGGGGGGTGCAGGAGGCAGCTGATCAATGGTTCTCTGTCTTCATTAATGTTTCTGTCTATCCCTCTCCCTTACTCTCTGAAATATATATATACATACACACACACACACAAACAAATATGGAAGCAAAAACCAAAACCCTGTGGACCTGACTCTGGCGGACAGGTGAGTGGGCCTGGCTGCGCGGTCCTCTGAAGAAGCAGTCCCAGGGGCCCGGGCTGGATAGGGAGACCGAAGAGGGGCTCTTCCGGGAACTTCTTGGCAGGTTGGCGCCATCTCTCCCCAGGTGGCCTCTCCACTCGCAGGTCTGAGCGGGAGCCCGGGGAGGACCCGCTGACAGAGCCCCGCCCCGCGAGGCTGGGCCAGCCTCGGGAATTCAGAGCCTCCCAGGCCGGCTGCGCGTGTCCCGCCCTCCCGGCCGCGCCCCCAGGCGCTAAGCAAAGAAACCGCCTCCCGTCCTCCCGTCCTCCCGGGCCCGCGGCGCCTTCCATCCTTCCTGAGCTGGAGGAGCTGGGGACGCTGGGGCTCACAGGGGCGGCTCTTCCCACATTAGACCCAGCTTCTACCTCGGCACGTGTGACCCCACAACTCTCAGAGCAGCCCCTAACCAGAACTCCTCCGGGAACACTGGCACTGCCTTGGGGGGTTAAGCAATTGGGATCCAAGCCCTTTTCTGTAGGAGGAGTTCCGCCCTGGGCCTCTAGGTGGCATGATTCTTCTCAAGGCCCCATGGGTGAAACGCGTGCTGGATCTGGGCTGCAGAATAAATAGGAACTGAGGTCTGGAAAGGGTGCAGACGCCCAAGGCATCCCACTTCTTTTCCAAGGTGATCAAGTCCCCATCACGCTGGCAGCAGAAAGCCCTAGAGACAACAGGTTCCTGAACTGGAACACAGCACCTGGGAGGCACTCTGTGAGGCAGAAAAGGCATCTCCGTCTGAGTTCTGAGGACAGCTCTTCCCCTCGGAGTGGGCTGCCTCCTATAGTCATTCATTTCTTAGTGTGGGAACTCACTCTCACTCACTCGCTCTGGCTCTTCTATACCTGGGACCAAACTACAGATGAGGGAATACACAGATGAATAAGAGAATAAGAGCATCATTCCCCTATCATTCAAGTAGAAATATAATTTCCCCAGCCCTGACCTGGTAGCTCAGTTGGTTTGAACATCCGCCCTATACCCCAAGGTTGTGAGTTTGATCCACCACCACCCCATTCCCCAACCCTTACCCCCAGTCAGGGCACATATAAGAAACACCAATCTACACTAATAAAAGAGAAACATGCAATTGGTGTCACTCCGTTATGCCCACCAGCCAATCAGAGTGGCTATGCAAATTAACCCAACAAAGATGGCAGTTAATTTGCATATGCAGGTGTGAGCGAAGACTGAAGGCTCGGAGTGAAGACTGAAGTCTGAAGACTGAAGAGGCTTGGCTTCTCCGCTGCAGCCAGATCAAAGGCCTGGGTCCCAGGTGCCAGAGAAAAACTGGTGCCGACAGCCAGGGGAAGGAAGGCCTATTGTGGGAATCTTTGTGCAACGGGCTTCTAGTCTATAATGATAAAAGAATAATGTGCTAATTAGACCGGACGTCCTTCCTTCCAGACAAAGCTGCAATGGGCGGGGCCAAGGCCCTTGCACAAATTTTGTGCATTGGGCCTCTAGTGTATAAATAAGTGATACAACAAATCACTGTTTCCTCCCCCCCTTCCTCCTCTCTCTCTAAATTCAGTTATATAGCCCTAGCCAGTTTTGCTCAGTGGATAGAGCGTTGGCCTGCAAACTGAAAGGTCCCAGGTTCTATTCTGGTCAAGGGCACATGCCCAGGTTGTGGGCTTGATCCCCAGTGGGGGACTTGCAGGAGCAGCCGATCCATGATTCTCTCTCATCATGGATGTTTCTATCTCTCTCTCCCTCTTCCTTCCTCTCTGAAATCAATAAAAATCTATTTAAAAAAAAAAATAAATTCAGTTATATATATATATAAAGGTTCTTCAACTTGGCTCTTAGCCTGGAGAAGAAATATGTGCTTTTTCAAGTGTCCTGGGGAAAAGCAGTTTTGTAAGAGATAATTATAACAGTACACTGAGGTTATAATAAAGGCACGTACAAGCTTTTATGGAGGTTCAGGAAGAGGGAAGCTAACTCCTCCAGGGAGTTGAAAGAGGTTTCATGGAGATATGGAATCTTGGTGAGAGCAGGCTTTTGGGAGGCAGGGATGATGGAAATTCACACAGCAGCAGAATCAAGACTAGGAGCAAGAAGGTATAGGCTGTATTTGGAGAACAGTATCACTGTTTTCAGATGAGAGCACAAAAGAATCATCTGAAAAATTCTAGAGCTAATTAGACTTCAGCAAAAGGGCTGGTTGCAGAATATAGCATGTGAAAAAAATCAGTTTTTTAAAAATTATAGAAGTAAGCAGTTAGTAAATGTAATGGGGGAAAAATCTCCTGTTGGTAACAGTGATAAGCAAAAGACCAAGAAATAAACATAAGAATAAACATGTAGGATGTAGATTATTGAAACTTCAACAATCCTATCTAGTAATAGAGAAACATGGTAATTAATCGTAACTTCGCTACCCTTCCATTGGCTAATCAGCGAGATATGCAAATTAACTGCCAGCCAAGATGGCGGCCATCAGCCAGGCAGCTGAAGCGAACAGGAGGCTTGCTTGTTCCAGTGACGGAGGAAGCCAAGGTTCCCCGCCTGCCGCTGCTGGGCTCTGAGCTGCAGTCTAAGAAACAATGTTGCAATTATAGAAGCTAAACAATCCCCAGAAACCTGCTTTCAGCCAGTAGGCCTCTGAGCTGGAGCCGAGCCTCAGAGCTAAAGCCAGCTCTCAGTTCCAGTGACAACCATAAAAGGTAAATAAATCCCAGAATAAAAAAAAGAAAAGAAAAAAAGGAGAGGTTGGGAGCTTCAGTCACCCGCCAGCCTGAAAACGGCCCTCAGCCCCTCACCCAGACTGGCCAGGCACCCCAATGGGGACCCTCACCCTGAAGGGGGTGTGACCAGCTGCAAACAGCCATCATCCCCTCATCCAGGCTGGCCAGGCACCCAAGCGGGACCCCCACCCTGATCCAGGACACCCTTCAGGGCAAACCAGCCGGCCCCCACCCGTACACCAGGCCTCTATCCTATATAGTAAAAGGGTAATATGCAAACTGACCCTAACAGCAGAGAGACTGGGAATGACTGGTCACTATGACACACACTGACCACCAGGGGGCAGACGCTCAATGCAGGAGCTGCCCTCTGGTGGTCAGTGCACTCTCACATGGTCAGAGTGCTCACACATGGGAGGAGCTCTGCTCAGCCACAAGCCAGGCTGATGGCTGCCAGTACAGCGGTGGTAGTGGGAGCCTCTCCTGCCTCCTTAGCAGTGCTAAGGATGTCCAACTGCAGTTTAGGCCTGCTCCCCACTGGCAAGTGGACATCCCCCAAGGGCTGCCGGACTGCCAGAGGGATGTCTGATTGCCATCTTAGGCCCAATCCCCAGGGAGAGGGCCTAAGCCAGCAGGTGGTCATCCCCTGAGGGATCCCAGACTGTGAGAGGGCACAGGCCAGGCTGAGGGACCACCCCTCCCCGCCGAGTGCACAAATTTTTGTGCACCGGGCCTCTAGTCTATACTAATAAAAGGGTAATATGCTAATTAGACTGGAAGACCTTCCAGGAGACCTTCCGGATGTTCTTCTGGACAAAGCCATGGTGGCAGGGCTGAGGTAGAGGGGGTTAGAGGCCAAGAGGGGAGGCCAATTGTGGGTGATCAGGCTGGTGGGGGGCGGGGCCGTTAGGGGTAAGCAGACCAGCAGGGGGGCCAGTTGGGGCAAGCAGGCCATCAGTGGGGTCAGTTGGAGGCAATCAGGACAGCGGGGGGCAGTTTGGAGTGAGCAGGCCTGCAGGGGGCAGCTGGGGGCGAGCAGGCCAGTGGGGAGGGAAGGGGGGGTGAGCAGGCCAGCAAGCGGGGCAGTTGGGGGTGATCAGCTGGTGGGGGGGGGGCAATTGGGGGTGAGCAGGCTGGCAGGCAGAGTGGTTAGGGGCAATCAGGCAGGCAGGCAGGCAGGTGAGCGGTTAGGAACCAGCAGTCCCGGATTGCGAGAGGGAAGTCCGACTGCCGGTTTAGGCCTGATCCCTGTAAACTGGCAGTGGGACATCCTTCGAGGGGTCCCAGATTGGAGAGGGTGCAGGCCAGGCTGAGGAACACCCTCTTCCCCCTGCATGAATTTCATGCACCGGGCCACTAGTATGTATATATAATATATTAAGAATAATGAAGACATAATTCTGGGTAGAAAGACACAAATATACATGGAGCTTCAGTGTGTAATGCGGGGGGCACATCCACACAATGCACATGTATTCTCAGTGATGAGCAGAGGGAAACTGGGTAACAGTTTGGAATAAGTATAAGAAGAGATCTCCACCTCACATACTTCAAAATACATTTCCAAACAATTATTCACTGTTTACTTTTTGTTCCCCTCCCTGGTGCCTCTAAATCGCCTTGCAGAGTCCTCAGCGAGCCAGTCCCAGTGTCTCCAGGCAAGGTCCTCAGCGAGGATGAACCCCGGGGGCTCCAACACCCGCAAACCAGTGCATGAGTTCATTAGTGAGGAAAAGTTGGAGGATTTCTGTTTTACCCTCAGACATGGAGGCCTAGAGTATTATTGAGGTTAAAAACAGTAGGTGACTGCCGAAACCGGTTTGGCTCAGTGGATAGAGTGTCGGCCTGCGGACTGAAAGGTCCCAGGTTCGATTCCGGTCAAGGGCATGTACCTGGGTTGCGGGCATATCCCCAGTAGGAGATGTGCAGGAGGCAGCTGATTGATGTTTCTCTCTCATCGATGTTTCTAACTCTCTATCTCTCTCCCTTCCTCTCTGTAAAAAATCAATAAAATATATTAAAAAACAAACAAACAAACAAACAAAAAAACAGTAGGTGACATTTAGCCAGGTTGTCCAGTTACAAGCTGTTCAACACAGATATCATAGACCTTGTACTTCTACTTTCTCCCTCTCTTATGGGTTGGATTGTGTCTCCCAAAAATATGTTGGAGTCCTACCCCAGACACACACACACGGGACTTTTGATGTGACTTTGTTTGAACTAGAATCACTGCAGATGTAATTAGGCTAAAATGAAGTCCTACTGGATTAGGATGGGCCCTTGATCCAATGTAATGGCTGTCTCTATAAGATGGCCATGTGATGACAGAGATCCAGGAGATGCCTGTGAAAACGGGGGCCGGGATTGAAGTGACACGCCTATGATCAAGGGATGCTGAGCATTGCCAGCAACTCCAGAAGCTGGAAGAGGCCTGAGACAGGTTCTCCCTCAGAAAGAACCAACCCTGCCAATAAATATTTCAGCTGTGGATTCCTAACCTCCGGAACGACGTGAGAACACCGTCTGTTTTTTTATGCCACCCAGTCTGTGGTACTTACAGCAGCCTTAGGAAATTAACACACCCGCTAAGAGCAAGAAATGTTGTTCAGGCATTATTTGAGTAAGTTCTTCCAAAGTCTACTAACCAACAAATATGATTTTTAATGGAGTCATTAAACATATATTTTTAATTGTGGAGAGATGACTGGTGGTAGAGGCATACAAGACTGTTGGCAGGCACATGAAGAAGCCAAGCCCTCCATCCTCTCAGCCCCTCCCCCCAACCTGTACCCTGGCTTCCCCTCAGAACACCAAAATGCAACTTGGCTGGCTTCCCAGGCAGCTGCCCTCCCCAAGGGGAAGCCACCCAAGCTCCCTTAGTTACTTTGGGGCTGGAGTTGCCTGAGGAGAAAAATGCCTCCCAAATAGCACAAAAGGAAGGTTTGACACATGGGAATCTTAGGGCGTGGTATTTACCAACCAGACCAGCCCACTTGCTCTGATTTAATTTACAGGAAAATCCCATCCTTCAAACATGTCCGGGGGCTTGTGACAGTTTAGGTTTTCCAGCGATAATTTCTGACTGGTACAGTGAGAATAACCATCAGCCACTGAAGAGAAGGGGAAGTTCTTTGCACCTTCTGTAACCTTTTGTAGATAAGGGAACCAGTGGTGAAATCACAGTGAAGATTTTAAGTTGAACTGGGAATCTCATGGCTCCCACCAGCCTCTGATTAGACCAGTGGGGCAGGTCTTTCCCTGGTGCACGCAGGTCCCTTGTGCTTCAGCTTCTTGTGCCTTCTCTTTTTGCCACAACGATTTCATCCAAGCGCTTCCTCGTTTTGAAACACTCTTTCCCATTTGAAAGCTCATCCACTGGGTCTCAGGTTAACATCAATTCTCAAGGAAATCCTCAAACACCCCAATCCTTTTGCTCAGGTTCTAGATAAGAGATGGTTAAAAGTTTGTGATAAAGCTTTAGGATTGTGTATAAGTTCAGGGCTTCCAGAAATAACCTAAATATACTGAAAGCCTCCAATACAAAATGGCTCCACCCTTTACAGTCCATGGGTAAACTAGAGAAAAGGAAAAAACAACAAAAAAAGGGGAAATCCTTGGGAGAAGAGGCAATGCAGGGTCTCACCAGCAGAAGCCATCAGCTGCCCTGAGGGCATCCACTTACTTAGGTGCTTAGAGCTTAGACTATTGGACAGACTCCAGTTCAGAACAAGGAGTAAGATGAGAGACCCATTTTTAAAACTGCGCCCCCTCCCCCCCAATCCCACAGTACACACACAAAGACTACACGTTAGGGAAACAGTGAATTAGAAAAAAAAATTCTAGCCTGTTTGGCTCAGCGGATAGAGCTTTGCCCTTTGGGTCCCGGGTTCAATTCCTGTCAAGGGCACATGCCCGGGTTGCAGGCTTGATCCCCAGTAGGGGCGTGCAGGAGGCAGCCGATCAATGATTCTCTCTCATCATTGATGTTTCTATCTCTCTCTCCCTCTCCCTTCCTCTCTGAAATCAATAAAAATATATTTAAGAAAAAAAAATAGCACAGGATGGAGACATCATGGAAAAGTGTGTTTTGTCTTGGCCTTGGCTCTTGGCAGGGGAAGGAGAGTCTCAGAAAATTCAAAGACCTGAGCACCTATGAATATGGGTCTGTCCTCACATTATTGACAAGATCAAAGCAATTTTTAAAGTAAGCACTTTAAAGTGAGAAAATAAAAAAAATTTTAAAATAAAAATAAACCTGAATCCAATCAAACTTCTAAACCCATGTCAAGTATATCAGAGGGAGGCATTCAGCAATCCCTAGACCAGTGTTGGCAAACCTTTTGAGCTCGGCGTGTCAGCATTTTGAAAAACCCTAACTTAACTCTGGTGCCGTGTCACATATAGAAATTTTTTGATATTTGCAACCATAGTAAAACAAAGACTTATATTTTTGATATTTATTGTATATATTTAAATTCCATTTAACAAAGAAAAATCAACCAAAAAAATGAGTTCGCGTGTCACCTCTGACACGCGTGTCATAGGTTCACCATCACTGCCCTAGGCTGTGGGAAACTGCAGGATGAATAATCCAGTTTTTTCAAAATGAATGACAAGGGGTTAAAAAAGAGATGAAGAAGAAACTTACTGAGCAAATCAACCAATTGCAATGTAAAGACCTTATTTGGATCATGTTTCAAATAAATATATAGTAAAAGAATCACCACTTTCATAAGATAATTGAAATTGAACACTTTGTGACTATTAGATGATATTATGGAATTATTGTTCATTTTTTTTAGGTGTGATGAGTACTATGGTTTTGATTTTTAAGTACTTATCTATTAGAAATACCTAGTGAAGTATTTATAAATACAATTACATGATTTGGAATTTACTCATAATAATATGTGAGAGGTGAGTGGGGATTTATCAAAGAAATTAGCTTGGCCATGAGTTTACAATTGTCAGCTAGGGAATGAATACATGGGGTGTTAAACTATTCTTTCTATTTTTGTACATGTTAGAAATTTTTTATCATGAGTTAAAAAAATAAAACAAAGTGGATCAAACCTGACAATGTTTCAAGGTATCTCAAGAAAAATAATACAAATCCTTTTTGAAGACATTTACTTTCTTTAGAGACCTCAGAAGTTTCCTATTTGTAGCATTCAAAGGAATATGAGTCCATGCTTGAAATGCATACAACAAAATGAGGTTTCAAAACCAAGAGTCAGCAGAAAAAGATGTGGAGTCAACATAAATATATTAGAGATATTAAATAGATCATTGAAAACATAATAAAGGATTAAGAAACCATTTTTAAAAAAGAGCAGGATAATTCTATCAGTAGCAGCTTGTTGCAAACTAACCTTCCCACTGTAAAACTATTAGGAAACCTGTTGGAAGGCACTGAAGACCTGCCAAATCGATGTGAACTTACATGGCAATGATCTGGACAAAAGGGAGGTCCAGAGAAGTGAGCTTAGCATTTGAGGCTGCTTTCCCTCTCATGGTGATTGCCAAATCCCAAAGTCATGGAGGAGAAGTGCATTAGTTTCTGACAGTTGGCAGTTTCAGGGAACAGGAGCTGCTCAAGAAGAGGTATTTATCCCAGCCTTTCACTTGGGATTTGTAAGGGCTACACACTAGAATATCCATGCTCAGAGTTTTAGTCTCAGGGTCCCTTTATAAATTAACTCATTACATGTTAACATAAATGATATATTTTATTTAAAAATAGCTATATTTAGCCCTGGCTGGCTTTGCTCAGTGGATAGAAGGTCAGCCTGTGGTTCAATTCCGGCCAAGGGCACATGCCTGGGTTTCGGGCTCAATCTCCAATGGGGTGCATGCAGGAGGCAGCTGATCAATGATTCTCTCTCATCATTGATGTTTCCATCTCTCTCTCCTTCTCCCTTCCTCTCTGAAACCAATAAAGAAATATATTTTTAAAAAATAGCTTTATTTTCCAAAGCAAAAATATTAATGAGAAAAGTGGCTTTGTTTTACATTTTTACAAGACTCTTTAATGTCTGGTTTACTAAAAGCCTGCTGGATTCTTACATATGCTTCTAATTTGTTGTGGTATATTGTTTTGCTTGAAATATATAAAGAAAATCGGACCTACACAAATATGTATGTAGAAAAGAGTGGAGTATTTGATAGCTTTTATAGATAATTGAGGAAATGTTTCTTTGATACTACACCAAAATTCAGTAAGTGGCAGTTTCTGCAAGGTTTGTTGCAATGTGAACTCTAAAAATCATATCAAGAATCTTTCAAACTCTCATAATTTAAAATAAATTGGTCTATCTTGAACTTTGAATAATTTTTGTCTATGCACAATTTTTAACATACACTGGTAATTTGAGAGATATTGGTTCATTGAGTTATGCAGATCTTCCAAATGTAGAAACATTTCATTATATAATATCCAAAAATTACATCTACTTATATAAAAACCATGGGTGGTGTTCACATGACCATCATCGCGACCAAACGGAAGGAAGTCAGTCCTGCAGAGGTTGTCTTGGCAATGGCTGCGCCCTCCCCCGAGCTGTTTCCTGTGAGGGCGAGTTTTGAGACAGGAACCCACCCTCGGAGCATGGACCCACTGAATCCTGGATTGTTTTGCCAAGGGCTGCACCCTCCCAGCTGTTTCCCGTGTGGCCTGAGGGAAGAACCCACTCTCAGAGCACAAGGAGTGCCCAGCAGCAGTCAGTCTTGAGTTGCTGAGGTGGAGGCCACGGCATGGTAGAACGCTGGGTCTGGCCCAACAGGGGACATGGCCGACCTTCAAACCAGACCCTGACAGTAGAAAAGAGGGAGCCCCATTCCTCACAGAATCCGCTGTTGGATAGCTTGCTGTCAGTGGCCTGCCAGTCAGGAACCCCATTCTCCTGCACCCCGGACCCTGACAGAAGGGAGGAGGGAGCCCCTTTCCTCACAGAATCGACAGGTGGCCAGTTTGCTGTCAGGGGCCTGCCAGCTAGCAATCCTATTCACTTGCACCCTGGCCCCTGACAGCAGGGAGGAGAGAATATGTTTAAAGACCAACTATTGGAACAAAGTACCTCTGAAGCCAAAGAAGCCATTGTTGGCGACAGAATAGAGAGTTAGAAACATTGATGAGAAAGGAACATTGATCAGCTGCCTCCTGCACACTCCCCACCGGGGATGTGCCCACAACCAAGGTACATGTCCTTGACCAGAATCGAACCTGGGACCCTTGAGTCCGCAGGCCGATGCTCTATCCACTGAGCCAAACCGGTTAGGGCAATTAATTCCCTTTTAATGTACACAAATTTCATGCACCGGGCTACTAGTGTATTAATATTACCAGAAAAGTCTTTAACCATATTTTATCTACTAGACATTATTAAGTGAATATAATGCTTCATTAAAGAGAACAGCTAGTTTAGTACACAAGTCAATCTCACACATTTTTTCTCTAGACATTATACATCTATATACCACAGAAGTGTATTACATATATGTATGTCTAATTTTGTCACACAGAATATTAAGCATTGAAACTTAATAAAATTAGTCATTTCTACTGCTTATCAAGGGTATTCTTAAGTTAAACTGGCTATTATTTCTTTTTACTTCAAGTGATGGTTTGGTGCCATTGCCTTGATTTATGCTAAGGAATGAACGTTAAAACACCAATGACACATTATCATCAGTGCCCATTTTTACTTAGTTGGAGGGAAAATCAAAGTGCATTAGTGTTATTATCAGAACAGTTTTGACCTATGGTCCTCAGGGACTCCTAGAGATCCACAGACTACACTTAAGAATCACTCCCTAGGATTAGGAGTAAACCAGACATAAACCAGTCCTCTGAAGTGAGGAAGCCCAGCATTAAATGAGCTCAATCTTTGTTGGTTAAAAGTAAAAGTAAATCCTCTCTATAAGTTGATATCTTCCAGAGTTTCAATTTATCTCTACAATAGTTTATGTACAATATCTGGAATTCAACCAAAAATAACCAATAAATGAAAAGACAAGGCATAACTGAAAACCAAGAGAAAATGAGAAACAATAAATGGACTCATAGAGGTTCCAAATCACGAACTTAACAAAAATTAGTTGAAGATAATCACACATAATATATTTAGTGAATTAAAAGACAAAAAGTCAATATTCAGCAAACAACTAGAAGCTATTTTTCAAGAAGCAAATGGAGATCTATAAATAAAAATAACATAATTAAGTTCACAAAAGATGGATATAACAGCAAATTAAATAAGCTGAAGAGAGAATCAGTAAACTCGAAGATAAGTTAAAATACAGAGTAAAGCAAGAAGTTATATAAATACAGAAAAGGGACTAAGAAGGCACATGAGATCTAACATACATGTACATGGAGTTCCAGAAGAAGGGGAGAGCAAGATGGAGGACATCATATTTTAAGACTTAACTACTGAGAATTTTTTTAAACTAATACAAAAGATCAATTTACAGATATAGAAAGCACTTAAACTCCCCAAACATCAGGAAACATAAAAAAGAATACCACTTAGTACATCATATTAAAATTGCTGAATACCAACTCAACACCAAAAAAGCAAACAACCCAATTTTAAAAAATGGGCAAAGGACCTAAATAGACACTTCTTCAAAGAAGACATGCAGATAGTTAGTAGACATATGAAAAGATGTTCAGCATCACTATCATCAGAGGAATACAAATTAAAACCACAATAAGATATCACTCCACACCTGCCAGAATGGCTGTCATCAACAAATCAAAAAAACACAGTGGAAGCTATACTCACCTCTTCCCAGGACCAAACTGGAATTACAACTAAATTACACAAAAATCACCCTGAATAACCAACTGAAGAATAGCTGGAGAGAAGCCTTATAATCAAGGACTTACAGAAGTAGCCACATACAGAGCTACAGTAGGAAGTGCAGAGGCACGAGAGGGCTGGTCATTCTCACATGGGCAGCAGCTGAAGTTCTGGAAGGATATCTCAGCTGTGTGTGGTGGGGGGGGGGGTGGTGGAAGGGGGGTCCTCCTGAGAAGTCTTGGCTCCCCAAGCCAGGCTTCCCAGCCTAGAGCACTAAAACCAGAAAACCAGAAAAGGTGCCCACATAACATCTGTCTGAGAAAAGCAGCAGGGTCTCTATCCACCAGAGAGTGATGGCTAAAGATGTAGGCACCTGCTTCAAAGGGCCAACACATAAAATTTTGTTCAAAGTCACTTCCCTTGGGCTCCAATGAAGAAAGGGCAGAGCAGATGAGAGCTGTGTGAAGAGGGTCTGGGTTTAGTGGTACTGGGAGAGAGCTGAAGAGTCAGCCCCTAGGATTCCTATGCTGAGTCATTCTCCCATACTGCAGAAGCCATCATTGTGGGGCAAACTACTCCCCTCCAAGCTACAGCAGCCTGGGGGAAGTGATAGCCTCACCCACTGGAATCCCTTCAGACCCACTCTGTGGGCTTACCCCCTGCTGAGGAGAACATGTTTTTACAGTGAACAGGCTTAATCCTAATAAGCAGCATGCAGTCAGAGACAGATACCTAGGTACTTTGAGACTTTTGCTGACCTATCCCAGTCCCAGTGCTGGTAAAAGCCAGTGTTGTGAGCAGATTGGTTCTCTCTGGATACACCTAGGCCCACCAGGAGGAGCCACAAGCTGTGGATCATTGATAGCTCCAAACAGGTAGCCAGGGTCAGTCACGGGCAATGTTTGACATGGGCCTGCACTAGAGTTCCTCCAAAGAGGCGCAGAACTGATAAACACAGTGGCCAGCTTCAGACAATGAGGATTCAATAAGCTTCACAAGTAGTATATCCACAAGGAGATCTCCACAGACACCATAACCTACTGAAGTGAATTTCTCTATGAGTGATCAGTACCTGCATAGCAATGTGCACATTGTGTGGGGGGTTGAGCCGCACCATCAGCCAGCCTGAAGGTTGATCCCACACATGAGAGGACCAATAGCAATCAATACTCAATTACAACAGGTGCCCACATAACGCCCACAGGGAGATTCCTGGAGCACCCAACACAGGTGATCAGGGAGACAGTGCCACGGGGTCCCACAGGACACCTACTGTATAAGACTACCCTGCTAAGACTGGGAGTCATTAGCAGATCTACCTCATACATAGAAACAAACACAAAGAGGCAGCCAAAATGGGGATACAAAGGAACAAGCCCCAAATGAAAGAACAAGAAAATTCTCCAGGAAAAGAGCTAAATAAAATGGAGGCAAGCAGTTTATCAGATATAGAGTTCAAAGTAATAATTATAAAGTTGAACAACAGCATGAAAAAGGACATAGAAACCATTAAAAAAAACACCAGTTAGAAACAAAGAATGAGATTTCTGAAATAAAGATTACACTGGAAGAAATGAACAGTAGATGAAGTAGAGGATCGAATCAGTGATTTGGAAGACAGGGTAGAAAAAAAATTAATTAGAGCAGTGAAAAGAATGAAAATAATTTTTTTAAATGAGGGTAGTTTAAGGAACCTTTGGGACAACATGAAGCATAACAATATCCACATCATAGAGGTACCAGGAGAAGAGAGAGAGCAAGGAATTGAGAACCTGTTTGAAAAAATAATGACCAAAAGCTTCTCTAACCTGGTGAAGGAAAAAGACAAATGAGTCCAGAAAGCACAGAGTCCTGAACAAGATAAACCCAAAGAGGCTCACACCAAGAAACATCATAATTAAAATGACAATGGTTAAAGACAAAGAGAGGATTTAAAAGCTACAGGAAAAAAGACAGTTAATTACCTACAAGGAAACTCCCATAGAACTGTCACCAGAATTCTCAACAGGAACATCTCAGAATAGAAGAAATTGGCATGAAATATTCAAAGTGATGAAAAACAAGGACTTACAACCAAGACTACTTTACCCACAAGGTTATCATTTAAAATTAGGGACCCAGTGCACAAAATTCATGCACAGGTGGGGTCCCTAGGCCTGGCTGGTAATCAGGGCCTATTGGGGCAATCTCACCCAGTCCCAATCTGGGCAGGGCCAGCCGGGGCCTGGAGGCCTGCCGGCTACCAGACGGGGCCTGCCGGAAAGGGGGAGGGACTGCAGGAGGTTGGCTGGCCATGGGAGGTTGGCTGTGGGAGTGCACTGACCACCAAAGGGCAGCTCCTGCATTAAGCATCTGCCCCCTGGTGGTCAGTGCACATCATAGAGACTGGTTGACTGATCATTCTGGTCATTCAGTTGTAACAGTTGCTTAGGGTTTTATATATATACTAGAGGCCCGGTGCATGAAAATGTGTGCACTCAGGTGGGGGGGGGGGGGCTCTCAGCCCAGCCTGCATGCTCTCACAATCCAGGACCCCTCAGGTAGGGTCCAGTCCCATTGCAGCATGGTTCTGGTTCCCTGGGACTGCGGGTGGGGGAAGGGATCAAGAGGCCAGTCCAATGGCAGCATGGCTTCATTCCCACAGCTCCCTCCTGCCTCCGTGCCGTGGGCAGTCGGGACCCAGGACTGACTCCTGCCGTGGGCCCCCGGGACCCAGGACTGACTTCTATCATGCCGCTGGGACCCAGGACTGACTTCCACTGCACTGGCCGGGGCCCTAGCCTGGTGTTTGGTCCTCTGTCAGGATGTTTTGGTCATGACAGACCCTGGCTCTTTATATATTAGGATATACTAGAGGCCCAGTGCATGAAATTCATGTGTGGTACAGTTCCTAGGCCTGGCCTGTGATCAGGGCCATCGTCCTCAGCTGCTTCTGCTGGCCCCACCACCCACCCCAAGTTCTCCATTCGCCATCAGGGGATTGGAGTCTACCAGCCACGGGGAGGGACCAAGAGGTGGTCAGTGCACCTCATAGTGACTGGTCAAGTGGTCATTCTGGTTGTTCCGCCATTGGTCAATTTGCATATTATTCTTTCGTGTATTTTTATAGATGTGCTCCAATCCTTCCACTTCCAGGGAAAGGGGCAAAGGAGGATTGCTGAAAGTGATAAGGGAGGCAGCAGGGTGAACTTTTTTTTTTGGTGGGGTGAGTTTCCTCCCGATGAGGGGTTTCAAAGCACAGCAGCCTACTTCTGCTACCCTCTGTCTCCAGATACAAAATTTCTGATTGGCATCTGGCAGGACAGAGCAGTTGCAGGTATAGGACTGGGAGCACCTTTCTGCATGCAGCTCCCTCCCTGGAGAGTCTCTTCCGGCCAAAGAAAGCTTTGTTCTGACCATTTCTCCCAGAGCCATGGTGGCCGGGTGGTCTGGGGCAGGAGGGCAGAATGGAGGTGGGGCAGGGAAGGGCAGGGCAGGAAGAAGTGTGGGGTAGAAGACTGCTGGCCAGGGGGAGGGAAAGGGTGAAATCTGGGGCCGGGGGCTGGTGAAGAAGGAAAGTTGGGGTCAGCATAGGACAGACACAAGACACAAGGTGCTGTGGATGGGAATAGAGCTTCCTGGGCTGGTGAGAGGACTCATTCGGTGGAGCAGTGGCTCCGTGGGCGTGTTCACCCTGGGCACAGCTCCCAGGCCTGGAGTTGGGATAATTAGAGCTAATTACATGTGTGCAAACAGCCATAGGGGAGTCTGCCGCTGGCCACCCATCCCCCGGCCTTTCCCCTGTGATCCCATCCCAGCCAAGGGGCTTTGCTGGCACAGCTGGGGCTGAGCACCTATGGGAAGGACACGCAGGCAGGGAGCCCCTGGGGCCCAGGGGTTGGGGTGAGCCCTCCACCTCCAGAGTGCCCCCCGTGATTACACATTCCAGTGTGCGCTGTGGCTCCAGGATGGCAGGTTGCGACTGGGTTAGGAATTGGACCAAAACTTGGTCCAAGCTCCCCTTGGCCTTGTGCTGAGCAGGCCCTGGTGGTGTGGGCCCCAGCATTTGGGTTCTTAGGTTTCTATTATCTTGGCCTCCTGAGCATTCCCATCTCTGCAAAGATTTGAGGTGGCTCTCCTTGAATCCTGCCATGGGGAGTGCCTGTCTGAAGCTGAGGCCGTGGGAAGAGGAAGGGACAGGGTCTGGTGCTTGGCTGTTGGTGATCAGTTTGTCTCTGCCTGGATACGCCACAGGACCCCAAAAGAGTGACTATTCTGTGCTTTCATTTGTGCATCCACACTGTGCATGCTTCCTCTGGGACTCGGAGTCCAAGGGGAAGGAGAGAGATGTGAATTCCTCAGGTGTGAATGAGGCTTTACACTTTGAACTGCTAGCCTGAATCAGTGATCTAATTTTGTAGTTTCAGGAGTCTGGCGGGTTGGGTTGGAGTGGTGGTGGGGTAGGGTTTTATATTTCTACTAGAGGCCCGATGCAAGAAGATGTGTGCAAGAATAGGCTTCCTTCCCCTGGCTGCTGGCACCGGTTTCCCTCCAGCACCTGGGACCCGGGCCTTTGCTCTGGCCGCTGCTTCCCGCCTTCACTCTGGGCCGGAGCCGCCTCCCTCCTTCTCTGGACCAGCTCTGTGCTGCCACCCAGAGGCCAGCTCTTGGTGGCCAGCCTGGGGCTTGCGGGAGGCTTGACTTCCTTCGTTGCTGGTGCAACGAAGGAAGCCAAGCATCCCGCCCAAAGGAAGCCAAGTATCCCACCCACTCCAGTCGGCTCCGTGGCTCCAGCCAGCGCCATCATCTTTGTGGCTATGGGTGCCACCATCTTTTGTAGCAGAGTGATGGTTAATTTGCATATTACCCTTTGATTCGTATAGATAGAGGCCCGGTGCATGAAATTCGTGCATGGGGGCTGTCCCCTCAGCCCAGCCTGCACCCTCTCCAATCCTACACCCCTTGGGGGATGTCTGACTGCTGGTTTAGGCCCAATCCTGGGAACATCCCTCTCACAATCCTGGACTGCTGGCTTCTAGCTGCTCACCTGCCTGCCTGCCTGATCACCCCTAACTGACCCCCCTGTCTGCCTGGTCACCCCCAACTACCCCCCCGGCCGGCCTGGTAGCCCCATGCAGCCTTCTTGTTCAGTCATCTAGTAGTCCCTCACTAAACCCCCGCTGGCCTAGTCCCCCACACAGCCTGCTTGTTCGGTTGTTTGGTCGTGCCTCACTAAACCCCCTGCTGGCCTGGTCTTAGGCAGCCATCTTGTGAGGACGTGATGGTCAATTTGCATAGTACCACTTTATTATATAGGACTAGAGATTCGGTGCACAAAATTTGTGCATGGGGGGGGGGGTGTCCCTCAGCCCAGCCTGCACCCTCTCCAATCTGGGACCCCTCAGGGGATGTCCGACTCCTGGAATGTCTCTTGCAGGATCAGGCCTAAACCGGCAGTTGGACATCCCTCTCACAATCTGGGACTGCTGGCTCCTAACCACTTGCCTGCCTGCCTGCCTGATTACCCCTAACCGCTTTTGACTGCCAGCCTGATCACCCCCTAACTGCTCCCTGGTTGGCCTGATTGCCCTAACCACTCCCCGGCCAGCCCAATCACCCCCAACTGCCCTCCCCAGGAGGCCTGGTCGCCCCCAACTGCCCTCTCCTGCTGGCCATCTTGTGACAATGTGGGGGCAGCCATCTTGTGATGTGCGGGTCAATTTGCATATTACCTCTTTATTATATAGGATAGAGGCCCAGTGCATGGGTGGGGCCTGGCCAGCCTGCCCTGATGGGGGCTCCTGATTGGGGTGGAGTACCTGCTGGGGGACAGGGCCGGACAGGGCTGTGGTTGTTCTGCTGTTTCAGTCGCTGGGCTTTTATTATATAAAATATACGAGTAGATTGAAGGAGAAAAAAAGAGCTTCCCAGACAAGACAAAGCTAAGGAGTTTGTTGCTACTAAACCAGTATTACAAGAAAAGATAAAGGGTCTTCTTGAAGAAGGAGGAGGAGGAGAAGAGAGGGGAAGAGCAGGAGAAACACAGAGGAACATAGTTAAAAGAATAAAATGGCAATAAGTACATACCTATCAATAATGACTTTAAATGTAAATAGCTAAAATACTTCAATCATAAGACAGGGTAGCTAAATGGATAAGAAAACAAGACCCCAAAAATGTATACACACCTTAACAGCTGATAGCTCAATTTTGAAAATGAAATATATTTTAATAAATACTACCTTTATAATTATTCAAAGTGTGTGTATATGTTTTTTGATACACCCTATATATGCTGCCTATAAAAGACCAACCTCAGGATGCAAGATACACACAGGCTAAAAGTAAAGGGATAGAAAAAGATACTTCATGGAAATGAAAAAGAAAAAAAAAAGCTAGGGTAGCAATACTTATATCTGATACAATAGACTTTACAACAAAGTACATAATGATAAAGGGTGCAATCCAACAAGAGTATATGACTCTTGTAAACATGTATGCACCCGACATAGGAGCACCTAACTGTGTAAAGCAAATCTTGATGGACATAAAGGAAAAGATTGATAGTAATACAGTCATAGTAGGGGATTTTAACACTCCATTAACATCAATGGATAGATCTCCTGGACAGCCCAACCTGCATAGTTCAGTGGTTGAGCATCAACCTATGAATCAGGAGGTCATGGTTTGATTCCTGGTCAGGGCACATGCTCAGGTTGTGGGCTCAATCCCCAGTGGGGGGGCATGTAGAAAGCAGCTGATCAATGATTCTCTCTCATCATTGATATTTTTATCTCTCTCTCTCTCTCTTTCACACACACTCTCTCTCTCTCTCTCTCTCTCTCTCTCTCTCTCTTTCTGTCTCCCTCCTCTCTGAAATCAATAAAAATATATTATATTAGAGGCCTGGTGCACAAAATTCATGCACAGGTAGGGTCCCTAGGCCTGGCTGCAATCAGGGCCAATTGGGGCCTTCTGGTGCCGGCCGGAGCCTTCCTTCTGGCTGCCAGTTGGGGCCTTCCTTCGTTCCACGCAGCCCTCTGGTAGTCAGCACATGTCATAGCGAGCGATCAAACTCCTGGTCTCCTGGTCAAACTCCAGAGGGGACATTTTGCATATTATCTATCTATCTATATATATATCTTCCAGATGGAAAATCAACAAGGAAACAGTGGTCTTAAATGACACACTAGATCTGATAGATTTAATTTATATTTTCAGAGCATTTCACCCAAAACAGCAGAATATACATTCTGAGTGAATATGGAACATTTTCTAGGATAGACCACAAAACAAGTCTTAATAAATTTAAGAAGATTGAAATCATATCAAGCATCTTCTTGGACAATAATGGTATGTAACTAGAAATCAATCATAAGAAAAAATGGAAAATATACAAAGACATGAAGGCTAAATAACATGTTATAACCCAGCTGGCATGGCTCAATGGTTGAACATCAACCTATGAATCAGGAGGTCATGGTTCAATTCCAGGTCAGGGCACATGCCTGAGTTTTGAACTCGATCTCTAGTGTGGGGCATGCAGGAGGCAACCAATCAATGATTCTCTCTCATCGTTGATGTTTCTATCTCTCTATCCCTCTCCCTTCCTCTCTGAAATGAATAAAAAAAATTTTTTTTAAATAAAAAATAAAAGTCTCCTCTTCAGCTAGTCTTTGGTTGGTAATTCAGGGTGAATGTTTCTCAGATTAGTTATATTTCCAGTATGGTTCTGTGAGGAGGTGCAAGAAAGGCCCACTTATTCCACCACCATCTTGAAAACCCATCCATTACCAATTTATAAAAACACTTTTTAACTTGATTTCATTAACAACTGCTTTTAAGGGAAAGAGTTAGAAATTAGATAGAATAGATAGATAGATAGATAGATAGATAGATAGATAGATAGATAGATAGATAGATAAGATTTAATTTTAAAGAATTGGCCTATTCAGTCATGGTTTCTGACAAGTCTGAAATGTGTGGCACAGGGTGGCAGGTTAGAGACTCAGGTAAGAGTTGGGATTGAAATCTTAAATCTGAATCCCACAGGACAGGAGGCAGGAAACTCAGGCAAGGTTTTCATAGTTCAATTTTGAAGAGAATTCCATCTTCATTAAGAAACCTGTCTTTGTTCTTAAGGCCAACTTACTGGATAAGGCTTACCTCCATTTGCGGTGGGTTATCTGCCTTACTCAAAGCCCACTTCTTCAAATGTTACTTACAACTAAAAGTACCTTCACAGCAATATGCAGGCTGGTATTTGATCAAACAAGTGGTCATTAGAGACTAGCCAAGTTATCACATGAAACTAACCATCAACATGAATAGAAATATGAACTAATTGGCAGAGAAAAATTATTGTGTTTTCAATAGTGTTTATTTGTTACACTTAATAATTGTCCAATTTGGGGCTATTTTCTGTTTTGAAAAATTAGGTGTTAATAATAACTAGAAATAACCACATATTTTAATGCAAAGCTTATTGTTACAGAACATTTTAAAAAGTAACTTATAAGTATGTTTTTTCAGAGGTATATGAAAGGGAAGGATCAATCAAAAGTTACAAGCAACAGTTATATTGACTAGCTCCTGAGAGGAAAAGTAGGATGCTAAATTTCCAACTCTATGAAAGCTGTTTATGTTTTTTGTTTATCTTTAAATTCTTTATTAGTTAAGGAATTATAAATGTGTTTATGTTTTTTAACACATGATAAATATAAAAGTTACTATAAAATTCAGATTACATTAGATAAATTTAAAGACTGATAAAATAATTACATTTTTAAATTACACGTATATTGCTGATGGAAAAGGAATTCTATGGAAGTAACCTCACAGTGTAATCTGACCATAAATTTCTAACTGGGAAGGTCATGGTGGGGAGTCATGCTCCAGGTATATAACTTCTTTAGTAAAAAGTTTCTTCTTTGCCTTAAGCAAGCCCCATCCATTGTTCCTGTGCATCTAGGTTAACACACTCTTAAATTCCTCTTTTTCAAAGTAACCACCCTCAACAGAGAGCACATAATCTTGTTAACTGTCCTGTGATCCAATCCCCACCTTGTTTTCCCCACCTGCATGTGACCTTCCTCATGTTCCCTCCTTAATTTCAAAAGCATAAAAAAACTGCAAAGCTAACTCCAGAGCCACTGAAACCTTGCTTCAGGTATTTTTGACAGTTTTGGCTCAAGAAAACTTAGGAAAATTCTCTACAGATTTGGACATTCGTATGTCAACAACATGCATGTATGTGTATATGTCCATGTATTTGTATATTGTATGAAAAAAGAAAATCCAAGCACACTATGGAGCATGTGATCTCACTGATATAAATGAAATAAAGCCACAACATCCATGTGAATAGAGAAAGGTCCCAGGAGGCCTCACATCCAGGAATGAGAGCAGAGGAAGGAGGACATCACTCTTTCCACTGCTCACTCTTATTTTGTGTGAAAACTCTTACAACTACTGTGCGATTGCATAATAACCAAACATTTTATTAAATCTCTTAAATGTTGAAGTAAACCTGAGGAGAAGAAACTACCTACAAATTGGTATCATGCTAATGAAACATAATCTTTCAAAGAGATACCAAAAGTTTGAGGCGGCTTTTCGGGCACTTTCTTTGAGCTGAGCAGTTAAAGAGCCCGGTTGTTGCTTTGATGTTGGAATTGACAGTCAGATGCTTATCATCCAGGCAGGCATGGCATCTTTTCACAGGGAGTTGTTTGAAGGTGCAGGCTGTTCACCATGTCCATGGATGTGGTCATGTTAGCGATGCTTCATTTCCACTTGTGGATGAGTCCCAGACAAGGGGAAGCTTGTTTTGCCAGTACCTTGGGAGAAGGGCTAGAAAGGGCGGTGAGATAAGATAGAGGCATGAGAAAGAGAAAATGGAAGTTGATGAATAAATGAATCAGGAGAGTGAAGAAGGCAAATGGAAGAAGAGAGAATGGCAGATGTGAGAAGGAAGAGGAGAGAAGGGGAGAAGAGAGAAGAGGAAAGAGAGAGAATTATAACTAACACTTATTGAATGTTTTGTATGTGCCAATCATTAGTCTAAGCACTGAACATGTTTTTATTTCATCCTCTGTAATGAGGGTGATTATATCATTATCTATTTTACTGCTGAGGAAAATAGGGCACAAGACAGAGATGTGAATAAACTCTAAGGTCTGAAGCAGAAATTCAAACCCAAGTTGTCAGATGCCAGAGCACCTGCTCTGATCTCTGGGATTTCCGGGGTGGGGGGCGGGGTAGGGGGAGGAGAGAAACAGGTGTGACAGAGAGAGGAAGAAGGGAAAAGGTGAAAGGAAAATGAATGAAAGACAGAGAAAGGCTGAAAACCACTATTTTAGCTGCTCTGAGCCATGTAGGAGGGAGCATACATATGCAGAACAGGCGGTTTCTGAACAGTGGCTATTTGGAGCGCTTTGTTTTCCTGCCTCATTTAATCTAGATAAACCAAGGTGTCTATTACTGCATAACAAATTATCTCAAAACTTAGCAGTTTAAAAATAACAAACATTTATTATCTCACAGTTTCTGGGAGTTAAGAATCCACAGTCTGCTGATATGGGTGCTTCTGGCTCAGGGTCTCGTGTGATTGCAGCCAAGGTAACAGCCAGGGATGCGAAATTCTGAGGGCTTGGCTGGGCTGCACTTCTGTTTCCAGAACGGCTTGCTCACATTAGCTACAGATCTCAGCTCCTTGCCACCTGGGCCTCTGAGCAGGGCTGCCTGAGGTCACTTACAGCATGGCAGCTGGATTCCAAGGGAGGGGTCCAAGGTTGAAGCCACAATGTCTTTATAAGCTAGCCGGAAAGTTATAAACCATCGCCTCGGCTACATTTTATTGGCTACATAGACCATCCCTGACAAGGGGTGAGAGGAGTCACTCAGGTCCATCTGGAGGCTGGTTATCACATAAGGCAGAATATGAGCTTCTGAACATCTTATCTGGCCATCTACAAGGACTCAATAGCTAGTCTTATCAGATTTCTCTGGGAGGCTTATGACCCAGCAGTTTCTCTCCTAGCTATACACTACGGAGACATGTGTACTTATGAGCAAAACTATCCCTAGAAGCATTGTTTGTAATAGCCAAAATATGGCAATAACCGAACCCCAATCCAATAAATGAATATATAAACTGTACAGCCTGTGGCGCGCTGCGGGGCCTTCCATTTGGACAGCAAAGGCTTTACCCATGTTGTGGTGGCCTCTGAACTCCTGCTACTAGAAACCTTGGTCCTGGAGGAATTCAGTCTGGTTCTACCATCATGGTTCTCCCCGTCCCCATCCTGCTTGGCCTGTTCCCTACCACCTTTCCCTTCCAGCTTTTCTGACTTGCTTTTGTCAAGCTGGCAGAAGCCGTAATTGAATCCACTTACAAGAGCTAGATGGTGCTTCTTCTCTCTCTTTTTTTTTTGCAATCTACAATGAGCCCTCCAAGTTCATTACTGCAGATGACCTTGGTGGGGACCCAGTGCTGGTGGCAGAAACTTATTGCACAGCCTCAGAGACAGTGAAAGCTTGCCAGCAGCACAGTCATTCTGAAGCTGTCATGTCCAATTAGAGGAAACGCTAGGCACTTTCCTTCTGGAGCCCCATTAACAAATTAGTCCTACCACAAACTGAGAGGGGCTGGGTGGGACCAAATGCCTTTGTCCACAGGATAATTTGATAAGATGGAGAAGAAACAGTGCAGAACACTGGTGTGTGTGCGTGTGTGTGTGCGCATTCAAATAAATTGTTGGAGATAGTGGGTGACAGGTGATTGGGGAGGATTTGATCCTGTATTCCTATGACCTAGGAATGAAACCTTTCTAACGCTGAGCAGCACCTGTTACAGTGTTAGAGTAGTCAGAGGGTTGGAGAGAATGGCAGTTTTTCGGACATCAGTATTTCACCCGGCTTGACTTTGCTGGGTTGGAGGAGCTGTTCCACATGCACTTGGCCAGGGCATTGTATCTTTTTTTTTTTTTTTTAATATATTTTATTGATTTTTTACAGAGAGGAAGGGAGAGAGATAGAGAGTTAGAAACATCGATGAGAGAGAAACATCGATCAGCTGCCTCCTGCACACCTCCTACTGGGGATGTGCCCACAACCAAGGTACATGCCCTTGACCGGAATCAAACCTGGGACCTTTCAGTCCGCAGGCCAACGCTCTATCCACTGAGCCAAACTGATCAGGGCAGGGCATTGTATCTTTATGCATTTTTGCAAGTTTTTGTTCTAGGAAGTTCACGAGAAGAGAGCCGTGGCAACCTGTGCTTCATGTACCTGCTGAGGCAAAATGATCTTACCATATTAAAGTTATATTTTGCCAACTATTGGTCATTGGCGCCAATTTAATGCTAACAGGAATCCACAATTTTGGGTGTGATGAAGGCGGAGATTTTACTTAGTGAAAACAGCTTAATTATAAAACAGCTCTGGCTGGGAAATAGCAGGGCTGTGAGGTTACCTTGAGGAGAAATGGCCCTGGTATTGCAGCTCCAGCCAGGGAAATGCATTCTTTGGTGGAAATCAAAAGTGTGTTCCTCAAGACAAAAGAGAATGGACTTATATAGGGATATGTTCCTGCCCCAGGTCCCTAAATAGTCCATTCTAATGCAAATGAGGATTCCAAATCCTCACAGTTTGATTGATCCAAAAAGCACTGTCCTGATTGAAATGGAGCCACTCATTGGTCATTGAAGATGCAAATGAGGATATCCCTACTGAGCTTTAATTGGATGGGGAAAGCCTCAGTCCTATTTGTTGAGATAGGATACCAGAAGATACTTTATAAGGGCTCACTTAGACCGCACGAGCACAGTGCAGGCAGGCAGCCGGGCGTGCATGAGAGGCCCCTATTCAGCAATGATTGTTAGACTCTGTTTATAAATTTGAGTCCAATTAGCTACCAGAAGCCATTGTTAGGGTCAACAGTTTTCAAAACATTGGTTCTAAATTGCTTGCTCAGGGAAAAGTACTAATTAGACCTCTGAGATTTTTAAGGGTATCTGAATCATTCTTTTTTTTCTTTTTCTTTTTGCTAAGGAAATATCTATTTAAATTACCATTGTAAATTCAAATTTCCATTTTAGGTTTATTTGCAATAGAGCAAAATATGTGAGCAAGTCCTCTAAAACAGAGAGTAGGAAAGGAAAATGAAGTAAAGAGAAAAGAATGTTACAGGTAAGCAAACTATTCCTGTTTTTGATTGAGGGCTAAAGAACTAAGGAATCTTGAAGCAGAGGAACACAGGGAAGATACACACTGTTTCTCTTTCCATCTCAGCTCATTAATCCTGGAATTTCCCATTATAAAGATTCCTAGCTATTTTTTGCCAACTCCCATGCATTGCACGAGTGTTCTTTTTATTTATGATAGATCATATGTATATATACATATATATATATATATATATATACACATATATATGTATATGTATATGTGTGTGTGTGTGTATATATATATATATATATATATATATATATATATACAAATAATATGAGGATCTTATGAACAACTTCATGCCAGTATAATAAAAACACCTAGATAAAATGGATAATTTCCTTCAAAAACATAACTTATCAAAGTTGAAACAAGGAAAACATTTTAAAAATTGAAATAGTTTCATGACAGCCAGTTCGCCTGGAGGTCAAATCCCCCTAGTATTAACTACAACAATCAAGGCTTAACTAAAATAAGACTGCGCACAAAGACCACTAGGGGGTGCACCAAGAAAGCATAAAAAATGCGGAGACAAAGAAACAGGACAAAACTGTCAATGGAGGATATTGAGTTCAGAACCACACTTTTAAGGTCTCTCAAGAACTGTCTAGAAGCCACCAATAAAGTTATTGAGATCCTCAAGAAATCTAATGAGACCCTCGATGTTGTGATAAAGAACCAACTAGAAATTAAGCATATACGGACTAAAATAACGAATATTATACAGACTCCCAACAGCAGACCAGAGGAGCGCAAGAATCAAGGCAAAGATTTAAAATGCAAAGAAGCAAAAAACACCCAACCAGAAAAGCAAAATGAAAAAGAATCCGAAAATACGAAGATAGTGTAAGGAGCCTCTGGGACAGCTTCAAACGTACCAACATCAGAATTATAGGGGTGCCAGAAGATGAGAGAGACCAAGATATTGAAAACCTATTTGAAGAAATAATGACAGAAAACTTCCCCCACCTGGTGAAAGAAATAGACTTACAAGTCCAGGAAGCGCAGAGAACCCCAAACAAAAGGAATCCAAAGAGGACCACACCAAGACACATCATAATTAAAATGCCAAGAGCAAAAGAGAAAGAGAGAATCTTAAAAGCAGCAAGAGAAAGAAACTCAGTTACCTACAAGGGAATACCCATATGACTGTCAGCTGATTTCTCAACAGAAACTTTGTAGGCCAGAAGGGAGTGGCAAGAAATATTCAAAGTGATGAATGCCAAGAACCTACAACCAAGATTACTTTATCCAGCAAAGCTATCATTCAGAATTGAAGGTCAGATAAAGAGCTTCACAGATAAGGAAAAGCTAAAGGAGTTCATCACCACCAAACCAGTATTATATGAAATGCTGAAAGGTATCCTTTAAGAAGAGGAAGAAGAAGAAAAAGGTAAAGATACTAATTATGCCGGAACCGGTTTGGCTCAGTGGATAGAGTGTCGGCCTGCGGACTGAAGGGTCCCGGGTTCGATTCCGGTCAAGGGCATGTACCTGGGTTGCGGGCACATCCCCAGTAAGAGATGTGCAGGAGGCAGCTGATCGATGTTTCTCTCTCATCGATGTTTCTAACTCTCTATCTCTCTCCCTTCCTCTCTGTAAAAAATCAATAAAATATATTTTTTAAAAAAAGATACTAATTATGAACAACAAATATGCATCTATCAACAAGTGAATCTAAGAATCAAGTGAATAAATAATCTGGTGATCATAATAGAATCAGGGACATAGAAAGGGAATGGACTGACTATTCTTGGGGGAGAAAGGGGTGTGGGAGATGCGGGAAGAGACTGGACAAAAATCGTGCACCTATGGATGAGGACAGTGGGTGGGGAGTGAGGGTGGAGGGTGGGGCGGGAACTGGGAGGAGGGGAGTTATGGGGGGAAAAAAGAGGAACAAATGTAATAATCTGAACAATAAAGATTTAATTAAAATAAATAAATAAATAGTTTCATATCTATGGTGAATTTGTCATTAAAATCCACAAAGAAATCTCCAGGCCCAGATGACTTCACTGGTGAACTCTACCAAACACCAAAGAGAAACAATGCCAGCCATGCACAAACTCTTCCAAACAAAAGCAAAACACTTCTCAACTTGTGTATGAGTCCATTATAACCCTGACATTACAACCTCAATAGGCACAGAAAAAACATGTGGCAAAACTCAAAACCCTTCATAATCAAAGCTCTCAGCGAACTAAGAGCAGGAAACGTCCTCAACCTGATTAAGAGAACCACCGAAGCTACAGCTAATATCGTAGTGAATGGTTAAATAGGAAGCCATTTCTCACCAAGTCTGAGAACAGGATGAAGAGATCTGCTCTTACCAGTTTTATTCAAAATTGAGGCACACACACAAAAAAAGGCAAAGAGTCTAGAAAGGAAAAACCGAAACTATCAATCTTTGCAGACAACTTGATTGTATATATAGAAAACATGGGACTCTATAAAATAACTACTAGATCTTAACATTATTTAGCAAGGTTGCATGATATAAAGCCAAAAATTAATTGTATTTTTATATATTAGCTACAAACAATTGGAAACTAAAATCTTTTAATGTAACATTTACAATAACATCAAAAAAAAAACTAGGATGAAATTTAGCAAAATATGTGTAAGATTTATACACTGAAAACAACAAAATGTTGCTGAAATTAAAGAAGACCTACAAAACAGAGAGGTGTGCTATTTTCATGGGTTAGAAGCCTCAATGTTATTAATATATCCACTCTCCAAATAAAATTGAATGGAAAGTCACTTATATATAAGCAATTGATTTTTAACCAAAATGCTAAGTCAATTCAATGGAGAAAGGAAAGTCTTTTTGACAAATGGCACTGACACAACTGTATATTTTTTAAGGAAAAAAAAATGACCCTCAACCACTATCCTACTCCATACATAAAATTAATATGAGTTGGATCACAGATCAAACATAAAAGCCTAAACTATAAAGCTTCCATGGGAAAAAGAAAGAAAAATCTATGTTAGGGTTATCAAAAATATTAACTACTAAAGAAGGAAGAAAAAATTTTGACTTCATCAATACTTCTCTTCAAAGACAATAAAAAGGCAAGCCACAGACTAGGAGAGAATATTCACAAAGCAAATCCTATATAATAAAAGCATAATATGCAAATTGGCCAAACAGTGGAATGACCCAGGGGGTGGGGCCAGTGAGCAGGCGGCGCCAGACCAGCCAAGGCACATGCCAGCGGGCAGAGGAAGGGGACAGTGATTGGGGGGCAGGGGGGTGGCAGCAACCAGCAGTAGAAGAGGGGCAATGGGTCGGGGAGAGGGTCAGGGCCAGCTGCTTGCTGGACAGCGCCGTCCCCTGATTGCCTGCATGGTCGCCTCCCACAGAGGGAGTCCCCCTGAAGGCTCCCAGACTGTGAGAGGGCATGCAGGGCTGAGGGACCCTGCCTCCCCCCCCCTCAGTGCACAAATTTTCATGCACTAGGCCTCTAGTATGTAATAAATGTTTGAATCCCAAAATAAAAAGAATTCATATAAGAAAAACAACCCATTTTTTTAAATGGTCAATGCCTTGACCAGAAATTTCACCAAAGAAACATACAAATAGCTAAAAGTACATGAAATTCTATTCAACATCATAAGTTATCAGGGAAATGCTATGAATTCCACAATAATAGTGAAATCTTAAAAGGCTGATAATTACAAGAGTTGACAAGGATGTGTAACAATCAAAACCTCATACAGAGATGATAGGAGGGTAAAATGGTACAACCTCCTTTGAAAACCACATTGTGACTTTCTTATAAAAATTATAAGTTCACCACTTCTAGATCCAGCAAATTCCATTTTCTAAGTAGAAACATATACACAAAATCACTTTCATATAAATGTTCATAGTAGCCCCAACCTGGAAACAACCAAATATTCATCAGTGAAATACTCCTCAGCAATAAATTACAATGAACTGCTGATACATGCAATGACATGGATGAATCTCACAGTCATCATGCTGAGTGAGAAAAGCTAGAACAAAAGGATATACATTATGTATTCCATTTATATAAACTTCTAAATAGAAAAAACTGGTAAATGTGATAGAAATCAGACCATGGTCAGCGGGAGTGGTAGTGACTACACAAGGCCTCGGGCCTCCAAGGCGGATTCTTGCTCCACGTGGAATGAGTCCCGAATGGGAGACTTTCACGTTGTGTGACAGACCAAGGAAAAGACGTGGCGGGTGGAGGGATGGAGGGGAGTGTTAGGAAAGTGAAGCCTGTTTAGCAGCCTCCAAGTTGATTATTTCCATATTTAAAAACTGAAGGTTTCCTTTCCTTCTTCCCTCTCCTCCTTCCTTTCTTCCTTCTCCATCTCGTTCTTTTCTTTTTCATCCAACTGAAACCTGTGGGAAATGCTGGTATTTTCCTGAGCCGAAACCTTTTAACATTTTTTTAATCTGATTTCAGAGAGGCATCTGTTGATCCCTTCATTGTCTGTGATGGAGGAAAATCTCAGACCCTTAATTATCTCTTCTCCTGGCAGGCCTTAAGATGAAACACACAGGAAGACCTGAGCGGATTCTTCTCAGATGCCACCTCTTAGCACTGGGCTTTGCGAGCCTGTTATTTGGGACGCTGCAGAAGGCAGGGCCCTATCCCGCCAAGGATCAATGGGAAAATAAGCAGTTGCTCCTGAATAGACTGTGGTCTCCCGCAGTTGTCAGGCCTCTGTGGTAATGGCTATTTATCCTCGCTTAATTGCTACGTGGGATCTCCCTCATTCTGTGTCGGCTGGCATTTGCCACCAAGCCACCTGGCCGAATTCAGGTCAGCCTGCAGAAGTGTGGCACACCTGCACTGTGGCCTCTTCACAGAGGCTGTGAAGGATGTCCACAGTGATCTCACCTGGTGACAGTGGTGCCACCTACACTGACTCTCTCTTAGTGATCTCCAGGGCCGAGTGACAGTGGCACTGGTTGAACCCTGAGATCTGCTCACCAAGCGTCCAGGCAGTTTGTGGGAGGCCTGATGAGCAGGCAGTTCTCTTTGACAACAAACAGAACGAAGCTGCGGAAAAAAGTCCATTGCACTGGAAAGTGAGAGAGCCCAGAGAGCCTTGGGGAAGGGAACCTCAAACCCGTCTACATCTGGATTTCTTGTTGCACGGTAAGATAAATGAATACTCTTTTTAAAAAGAAAAGAAAAAAAGAAACACTTTATTACATAAGCCCATTATATCACTAACAAATTTGACAAATGTAAACAAGCTCGAACTTGGAATATCAAATACTGAAATTCAGAATTTTACCCAGCTTAAATAAAAGCTTAAGATAAAAATGAGTCTTTGTTCACTTGTCTACCTCTTGGAGAGCTGTCATCACATCACTTGCTATATTTAGTTTGGGAAGCACTGTGACTTGGCAGTTTTAGGCAAACAAATTTCATTTTTGTTCCCATTTAGATTAAGTAGCTGGTCTGCCTGGAGTCAGATTGTAAGATCCTTTCCGGGCTTGGCAGGAAAGAGGGCCAGCGTCTCTTGGTGAGATGTGCTGGGGCTGTAGAGCCGCAGGTAACGGTGTCTGGGCCTCCATCTGCTCACCCTGCTAAGATCACTGGCACTGAAGAGAGTAAACCCTTTTCCAAGTCTTCTTGGGAAAGAATCCTTGTAGCCCAACTCTGCACACCAGAAAGCGGAGACAAAAACAACATTGGTTAACCTTGTTGGTTAAGCTGTTCCCCAGTATTTCTGAGTAGGTTTGGTTCAGCCCAGGAAAAATGGGGAACTGTATAGCAGAGTCATGTACTCAAATTCCTAAAAAAAGGTTTACCACCTTCGGGTAAAGTCCTCTGTGAAAGTTTTAGTTCTTAGGTCAAAAAGAGCATTAATTACACAGAATTACACTTTAATTTAAAAAAATATATTTGCTTTCCAGGTAAAAGGAACTATACTCAATCTTATGAGGAATAACATTTTAGAAGTCTAAGGCATAGTGCCAAGATCACTTACTGAGGAAATATTAATAATTAATAGTGCTGAGACAACTGAATATCCATATGCAAATAAATAAATTTGGACCTCTATTTCACACGATATACAAAAATTTGCTCAAAATGGATTAAAGACCTAAATGTTAAAAGCAAAAACTATAAAACACTTAGAAGAAAGCATAGAAATATTCTTCATGACTCTGAATTGGGCAGTGATTTCTTTGACATGACAACACAGAGCAAAAGCAACAAAAGAAAAAAATAGGTAAACTAGAGTTTATAAAAATTGAAAAATTTTGTGCTTCAAACAATACCATCAAAAAGATGACTCACAAAATGGGAGAAAATATTTGCACATTATATATCTGATAATGGTCTAGTATCCAGAATATATAAAGAATAATTACAGCCCTAGCTGGTTTGGCTCAGTGTATTAGAGTGTCAGCCTGTGGACTGAAGGGTCCCAGGTTCGATTTAGGTCAAGGGCACATACCTCAGTTGCAGGCTCCTCTCCGGCCTGGGCTCTGGCCAGGGCCTGTGAAAGAGGCAACCAATCAATGTGTTTCTCTCACATTAATGTTTCTCTTTGTCTTTCCCTCTCTCTTCCACTCTCTAAAATCAATGGAAAACAACCCTTGGGTGAAGATTTAAAAATAAATAAATAATGCTTATCTCACAAGAGCTGGTTACTAAATTTTCAGGAATTTTACGAGCTGTAATAAATGGTATTTACTATCCTATCTAATAAAAGAGAAACATGGTAATTAGCATACAACCGCTACCCTTCCCATTGGCTAATCAGGGCGATATGCAAATTAACTGCCAGCCAAGATGGCGGCCGGCAGCCAGGCAGCTTGAAACTAACATGAGGCTTGCTTGCTTCAGTGATGGAGGACTCCAACATTCCCCGCCTGCCTTGCCAGCCTCTGAGCCTACAGTTTGAAACATTGTAACAAATATAGAAGCTAAACAAAACCCCAGAAACCTGCTTTCAGATAGCTGGGATCTCAGAGCTGGAGTTATACATTGTTTCGATTATAGAACACAAACAAACCAGATACCTGCTTTCAGCAGCAGAGGCCTCAGAGCTGGAGCCTCAGAGCTAAAGCTGGCCCAGAATTTTAAAAAAAAGAAAAAAATGAGCAGTTGGGAGCTTCAGCCCTCAGCCCCTCACCCAGACTGGCCAGGCACCCCAGTGGGGACCCCCACCCTGATCCAGGACACCCTTCAGGGCAAACCAGGAAGCCCCACCCATGCACCAGGCCTCTATCCTATATAGTAAAAGAGTAATATGCCTCCCAGCACCAGGGTCAGCGGAGCCGCGAGGCCTCCTAGCACCGGGATCAGCGGAGCTGAGAGGCCTCCCGGCACCGGAATCGCGTGACAGGGGGCAGCGCCCAAACCCCCTGATCGCCCTGCGGCTCTGTGTGTGACAGGGGGCGGGGCCACAACCTCCCTATCCACCCTGCTTTGTTCGTGACAGGGGAAGGCGTCCCAACCTCCTGATCAGCCCTGCTCTGTGCCTGACACGGGGGAGCTCCCCAACTGCCTGATCGCCCTGAGGCTCTGTGTGTGACAGGGTGCAGCGCCCCAACAACCCCCCCCCCCACGGGCTCTGCTCTGTGTGTGACAGGGTAGAGCCATAACCTCCCCATCGGCCCTGCCCTGAGTGTGAGAGTGGTGGCACCTCAACCCCCTGATTGGCCCTGCTCTGTGGGTGATAGAGGGCGGCGCCCCAACCCCCTGATCCGCCCTGCTCTGTGTGTGACAGGGGGGGGTGCCCCAACTCCCCTATCGGCCCTACTCTGTGAGTGACGGGGGAGCTCCTCAACCCCCTGATGGGCCCTGCTCTGTGCATGACAGGGGGGAGCTCCCCAACCCCCTGATCAACCCTGCTCTGTGAGTGACAGGGTAAGGAGCCCCAACCACCCTGATGGTCCCTGCTCTGTGCGTGACAGGGGGTGGTGCCGAAACCTCCCCATAGACCCTGCCTTGAGTGTGACAGGGGGCGGTGCCCCAACCCCCCAATCGGCCCTACCCTGAGCGTGACTGAGGGTGGCATCGCAACCTCCCAATCCTCCCTGCTCTGTGCATGACAGGGGGCGGCACCACAACTCCCCAATCAGCCCTGCTCTGAGCCCGACCAGGGGCTGCACCTAGGGATTAGGCCTGCCCTCTGCCACCCGGGAGCAGGCCTAAGACAGCAGGGCGTTATCTCCCGAGGGGTCCCAGACTGAGAGAGGGCACAGGCCAGGCTGAGGGACCCCCCTTCCCCCCGAGTGCACAAATTTTTGTGCACCGGACCTCTAGTATAATATAATGATAAATAACAATGCTCCTGTGCATCTCTTCCCAAATAAATAAATAAATGTAAAAACATTTTTAAAAAAAGAATAATTACAACTCAACAATTAAAACACAAATAATGCAATTTAAAAGATTTCAATAGACATTTCTCCAAATAAAATATACAAATGGTCTACTAGCACATAAAAAGATGCTCAACATTATTATTATGAAAATGCAAATCAAAACCACAATGAGATGCCACTTCATATCTATGAGGATGGCTAGAATCAAGCAGATAGATAATAACAAGGGTTGACAAGAATGAGGAAAAACTGGAATCTTATACATTGCTGGTGGGAATGTAAAATGGCACAGCCACTTTGAAAAAGTCTAGCAGTTCCTCAAAAAGTTAAATACAAAATTACAATATGTTCCAGCAATTCTATTCGTAGGTACATACCCAAGAGAACTGAAAATGTATGTCCACAAAAAAGCTATGTATGTCATAGCTTCATTATTCATAATAGCTAAAAAGTAGAAATAGCCCAAATGTACATCAGCTGATGAATGGATAAATAAAATGTAGTATATCTAAACAAGGGACTAACATATATCCATAAAAGGAAATTTGGTACGAATACCTGCTATAGCATGGATGAACCTTAGAAACATGATGCTAAGTAAAAGAAACCAGACACAAAAAAGAGTGCATGTTGTGTGATTTTATTTATATGAAGTGTTCAAAACAGGCAAATCCATAGAACAAAGAGTAAGTTGGAGGTTAGCAGGTGCTGGAGTGAAGAGGGACTAACTGACTACTAATGGGTTTGGAGTTTCTTTTTGGGGTGATGAAAATGTTCTGGGCTTAGATATGGTACAACTTTGCAAATATATTAAAAGTCACTGAACTATGCACTTTAAAAGAGTGAATTCTATGGTATGTGAATTATTTATCAAAATTTTTAAGTCCTCTCTTTCAAATAGCTGACAATTTTTAATGTTTAAATGTTCCTGTTCAACACCATCTAATTAGCAATACTACATGTTTTTATTTTCTGATGTGGCCACAAATCACATTATTTTTATGAATTAATTAATTCATGACTTCCTAAAAATAAACCAGTCTAGAAAATGCATTAAAATTTTTCAAATTTTAATTAGTAAGAATGTAGCATTTTATAAAAAAAAATTTTCCTAAGCAACAAGAAAAATAATAGCCATATTAGTGGACCTGACAACACCTTCATTTGATGGTGTTTGACAAGACTTTGAGACTTAGGAGCTCCAGTGGCGCAATCGGTTAGCGCGCGGTACTTATAAGACTTTGAGACTTAAATATAACAAGAAAGATGCCCATGTGTTTATTTGTTCATCCATTCCTCAACACTTTACTGGTTATTATTATGTGCTGAGCCCTGGGAAGAGACACTGAGTTCCCTCATGAACTTTGTTCAAGGAGTTCAGATTTTAGAGAGGGAGGAAGAGAGAGATAAACATCAATGTAAGAAAGATACATTGATCGGCAACCTAGGTATGTATCCTGACCTTTCAGTGCACAGATGACGCCCCAACTGGCTGAGCTACCGGGCCAGGGCAAAGAGAAGACTTTTGATGTAGTGTCTGCTGAGTTCTGAAGGCATTTACAAGTAACCCATGGCACTGCCTGCTTTACTCTGCCCGCCCGCCCGTGTTCCAACACAAGAAAAACAGGAGAGCCCTGGTCCGACAGCAAGTGGGTTGTACTGTTGTCCCCATAGCCAAGGTTGCAGGTTCAATCCCCGGTCAGGTTACTTGCAGGAGTCAACCAATGAATGCATGAATGGGTGGAACAACAAACTGATGTTTCTCTCCACATATCAAAATCAATCAATACATTTAAGAGAAAAAAAGGAGTTTAGTGCCTGAGGTAAAGAAAAGCCCCTCTAGGACTGACACCCTGGGGGGCTGTCACAGAGCTCTGGGCTGGACTGTGGCTCAACCACGGGACAGTGTCTCACACACAGGTCTACGGAAGGAGCCCAGAACTTGACTGCATCTCCTATCCCACTTCCAGCATTTTCTCCAAGTATGTTATTACCAAACATCAGCATTGGCAGCACGCTGTTGTGTTTTTTGAATGGATTATTAGAGAGAGAGGAAGAGAGAAATACCAATGTGAGAATGAAATATCAATTGGCTGCCTCCTGCATGCCCCCTATTCGGGATTGAGCCTACAATCTGGATATTTTCCCTGACCAGGAATCAAACTGGCGATTTTTCAGTGCACAGGACAATGCCACACCAGCCAGAGTACTGGCAGCACAGTCTTGACCTCTACAATGTATTAGAAATTTTTATCGAATTGTCAACATATAAAAATCAGGCAGTGCTGATTTATTTATTTATTTATTTATTTATTTATTTATTTATTTATATTTTATTGATTTTTTTACAGAGAAGAAGGGAGAGAGAGAGAGAGAGTTAGAAACATCAATGAGAGAGAAACATCGATCAGCTGCCTCCTGCACATCTCCCACTGGGGATGTGCCCGCAACCCAGGTACATGCCCTTGACTGGAATTGAACCTGGGACCTCTCAGTCCGCAGGCCGATGCTCTATCCACTGAGCCAAACCGGTTTCGGCAGGCAGTGCTGATTTAAATTAAAATGTCTAGCTTCTTTTAAAAATCTGGTAGTGCTTACTGGCACAAGAACTGACATATAGACCAATGGAACAGAATAGAGGATCCAGAAATTGACCCATGCCATTATACTCAATTAATATTTGACAAAGGAGGCAAGAGCATACAATGGAGTCAAGATAGTCTCTTTAATAAATGGTGCTGGGAAATTTGGTCAGATACATGCAAAAAAATGAAACTAGATCACCAACTTACACCATACACAAAAACAAACTCAAAATGGCTAAAGGACTTAAATGTAAGACAGGAAACCATAAAAACCTTACAAGACTCTATAGGCAGCAAAATTGCAGACATATGTCGTAGCAATATCTTTACAGACACAAATCCTAGGGCAAGAGAGACTAAGGAGAAAATAAACAAATGGGACTACATCAAAATAAAAAGCTTCTGCACAGCAAAAGAAACCATCAACAAAACAACAAGAAAGCCCACTGCATGGGAGAACATATTTGCCAATGTTATCTCCAATAAGGGTTTAATCTCTAACATTTACAGGGAACTCATACAGCTTAACAAAAGGAAGATAAACAACCCAATCAAAAAATGGGCAAAGGACCTAAATAGACACTTTTCAAAAGAGGACATTCAGAAAGCCAACAGACATATGAAAACATGCTCAAAGTCACTAATCATCCGAGAGATGCAAATCAAAACAACAATGAGGTACCATCTCACACCTGTCAGACTGGCTATCATCAACAAATCAACAAACGACAAGTGCTGGAGAGGATGTGGAGAAAAAGGAACACTTGTGCACTGCTGGTGGGAATGCAGACTGGTGCAGCCACTGTGGAAAACTTTCCTCAAAAATTTAAAAATGGAACTGCCATTTGACCCAGTAATACCACTTCTGGGAATATATCCCAGAAAACAGAAACACCAGTCAGAAAGGATATATGCATCCCTGTGTTCACAGCAGCACAATTCACCATAGCTAAGATATGGAAACAGCCTAAATGCCCATCAGCAGATGAGTGGATTAGAAAACTATGGCATATCTACACAATGGAATACTATGCTGCTATAAAAAAGAAGAAATTCTTACCATTTACAGCAGCATGGATGGAACTGGCGAGCATTATGCTAAGTGAAATAAGACAGTCAGAGAGAGAAAAATACCTCATGACCTCACTCATTTATGGATAATAAAGAACTTTATAACCTAATGAACAAAAAAATAGATACAGAGGCAGAGAAGCATCGAACAGACTGTCAAATTAAAGTGGGAAGGCTGGGTAGTGTTGTGGGAGGGGGGTTAAGAGATCAATTGAAGGACTTATATGCATGCATATAAGCATAACCAATAGACACAAGACCCTGGAGGGGTGGGGAAGGGCATGTGTTGGGGGGTAGGGGAGGCTGGGGGAAAGTCAATGGGGAAAAAAAAGGAGACAAATGTACTACTATTTGTAATACTTTAAACAAGAAAATAAAATTTAAAAAAAAAATCTGGCAGTGCTGGCCCACGTTCTGGCACATAATTCTCAGGTGGGTTGAAACAGTGCCTGCCATACTCGCCAGCTGCAAGCATGGTCAAGAACCTCCAAACTCTCTGGGACTGATGAGCTGGGCAATGAGCTGCAGGCCTTCACTATACTATACTCTCTATTTTACATTTTTAAATGTTCATAATAAAAACTTAAAAGCAAACAAAAGATGGAGGCTGCGCATTCTTTTTTTTTTTAATTGTTTATATTTGTTGTTAATCCTCACTAGAGGATATTTTCTCTATTGCTTTTCAGAGAGAGTGGAAAGGAGGAAGGAGAGGCATTGAACCTGCAACCCAAGTATGTACTCTCCCCCCCCCCCAATTTGGTTTCCATATTTTATTGGGTCTCAATCAGCAAACTGAAATGAATGTCGTACGGGGGGGGGGGTCTCTGTTGCCCCCCATCTAGAGCAGTAACCAGCCATCCACTGACACCGTTCAGGAAGTGTCCATCGTCTGGACTATCTCTTCCAGCACCTCAACTTCCAGGGGAGTGACCTTTTCAGTGAGGACTGCAGTGGTCCCTTTCTCACAACTGTACCATCCAACCTGGTCCCCTTCTTGTTGGGTACTGAGTACGGGGGGAGAAAGTCCAGCTTGCTCTTGCTGATGGCACAGAGGTCAATGTTACTTCCAGACCCCAAGTCATTGAAGATGCCAGCTGCAATGGCCTCACTCACCAGCTTCTTGGCTTCCTCCTCCTCCATATCTGGCCTAAACTTAGCTTCAAACACAGCCATTGCTGCCAAGGAGCCAGAACCCATGGTGACATAAGGCAACTTATCAGTTGATCCATGAGGATAGATGCTGTAGAGGTGAGGTCCAGTAATGTCTAGGCCCCCCAAAACTAGGGCTGCACCCATGTAACCTTGATACCTGAAAAGCATCTGCTTCAGCATCCGATTGGCTGTCACAACTCTGGGGAGGTGGCCAGTGGAGAGGGAGTGGAGCTCCAAGTTGGAAGAAATGAGCTGGGTTGTCATATCTGTGTCTGCAGCTGTCCCAGCACCACAACAATAAATGTTAGGAGATATGAAGTGTATCTTTGAACAGTTCTTGTCAGCAACAACCATCCCTTCAGTTGCCCTTGTATCTGCTCCAAGGACTATGCCATCCCTGTAGACCACCCCCGCGATGGTCGTGCCTGTTTTCCGGGCCGTGGGAAGCTTGTACCCTTTCTTTGCAAAATCGGCTTCCAAGACAGCATTTCTGCGGCAGTTATCAAATGAGAAACCTCCCACCCGTGGCTGACACACTGATACAGCCGCCATCTTTCCCAAGAGACTACTGCCAAGTATGTACTCTTGACCAGGAATGGAAACCACCATGCTAGGGGGGGCCGATGGTCCAACCATTGAGCAACACCGGCCAAGGCAGGGTGTGCATTCTTTAATTAGCCAAAATCCCTACCTTGTTCTATTGTCATTGAGGCAAAATACTATTCACTGGGTTTGAGGTTCTCCTCACCCCTTTTTTAAATTAATCCTCACCCGAGGATATTTTTTTCCATTGATTTTTAGAGAGAGTAGAAAAGATGAAGAGGGAGAGAGAGAGAGAGAGAGATTGGTTGCTTTCCGCACTTGCCTTGACTGGGAATGGAACCCACTCCACTTTGGTACGCAGTCAGTGCTCTAACCACTGAGCAACTGGCCAGGCTTGCCACCCTTTTTCATAGTAGTAGTAAAGTTAACTGAACTGTTTCCCACACCTCGACACTTTCCCTAATGTTGGTCATCTGTGCAAGGCCCCGCTGGCCTTTGGGAGGAGTCTCTAAAAGAAGTCTTTTTTTTTTTTAATTAAATCTTTATTGTTCAGATTATTACATTTGTTCCTCTTTTATCCCCCCATAACTCCCCTCCTCCCAGTTCCCGCCCCACCCTCCGCCCTCACTCCCCACCCACTGTCCTCATCCATAGGTGCACGATTTTTGTCCAATCTCTTCCCGCATCTCCCACACCCCTTTCTCCCCCAAGAATAGTCAGTCCATTCCCTTTCTATGTCCCTGATTCTATTATGATCACCAGATTATTTATTCACTTGATTCTTAGATTCACTTGTTGATAGATGCATGTTTGTTGTTCATAATTTGTATCTTTACCTTTTTCTTCTTCTTCCTCTTCTTAAAGGATACCTTTCAGCATTTCATATAATACTGGTTTGGTGGTGATGAACTCCTTTAGCTTTTCCTTATCTGTGAAGCTCTTTATCTGACCTTCAGTTCTGAATGATAGCTTTGCTGGATAAAGTAATGTTGGTTGTAGGTTCTTGGTATTCATCACTTTGAATATTTCTTGCCATTCCCTTCTGGCCTGCAAAGTTTCTGTTGAGAAATCAGCTGACAGTCATATGGGTATTCCCTTGTAGGTAACTGAGTTTCTTTCTCTTGCTGCTTTTAAGATTCTCTCTTTCTCTTTTGCTCTTGGCATTTTAATTATGATGTGTCTTGGTGTGGTCCTCTTTGGATTCCTTTTGTTTGGGGTTCTCTGCGCTTCCTGGACTTGTAAGTCTATTTCTTTCACCAGGTGGGGGAAGTTTTCTGTCATTATTTCTTCAAATAGGTTTTCAATATCTTGGTCTCTCTCATCTTCTGGCACCCCTATAATTCTGATGTTGGTACGTTTGAAGCTGTCCCAGAGGCTCCTTACACTATCTTCTTATTTTCGGATTCTTTTTTCATTTTGCTTTTCTGGTTGGGTATTTTTTGCTTCTTCGCATTTCAAATCTTTGCCTTGATTCTTGCGCTCCTCTGGTCTGCTGTTGGGAGTGTGTATAGTATTCGTTATTTCAGTCCGTGTATGCTTAATTTCTAGTTGGTTCTTTATCATAACATCGAGGGTCTCATTAGATTTCTTGAGGATCTCACTACATTTATCGACGGCTTCTAGACAGTTCTTAAGAGAACTTAAAAGTGTGGTTCTGAACTCAATATCCTCCATTGACAGTTTTGTCTTGTTTCTTTGTCTCCACATTTTTTATGCTTTCTTGGTGCACCCCCTAGTGGTCTTTGTGCGCAGTCTTGTTGTAGTTAAGCCTTGATTGTTGTAGGCAATACCGGGGGTGATTTGACCTCCAGGCTAACTGGCTATGAGCGTCCGCTGTGTCTGCAGTGGGAGAGCTTCTGTGCTGGATATCTAGAGCAGTGCTAATCTAGCGTTTGCCTGAGGCTATCCAGCAAATGGCTCTGCGCAAGGCTTGGGCAGGGCGGGTCCCCGGGGATCTACAGGGCTGGCCGGAGCTGCTCTCAGTTCCGTCCCTAGGGGCTCTGCCTCACAGAGTCCCAGCAACCGCTGCAAACCTCGGAGAGTAAGCTGCCTTCGAGTTCCAACCGAAGCCAGGCAGTCCCGCTTCTCCCGTTTGAGTCTGGGTCCCTAGAGACTCGCCCAGATCTGGAGCTCAGAGTCTGAAACTCCCTCCCGATTGAAAACAACAACTGCGCCCTCCGCCTCCAGCCCGCTCTGCATGCACTCCGCACCTTAGTATTTCACTTCAGCACTGCGCCTCCTCTGAGTCTGAGTCTGATATTCTCTTTCCTCCTAGTTGTAGAATTTCCTCTCAGCCAGCCTTCCTGTGGTTCTGGATGATGTCCGTTCCGTCTTTTAGTTGTTTTTTGAAGTAGTTGTTCAAGGCAGCAATCTCCGGTGTTAACCTATGCCGCCATCTTGGTTTCTCCTCAAGAATCTAAAAGAAGTCTTAAGCAAAGGGCACAGCCTGGTGGTCAATGACCAAACCTGGCCCAGAGGTATGTTTGGCCCAAAGAATGTTATCCTTAACTAAAGGCCCGGTGCACAAATTTTTGTGCACTCAGTGGGGAGGGGGGGTCCCTCAGCCCGGCCTGTGCCTTCTCGCACTCTGGGACCCCTCGGGAGATAACAACCTGCTGGCTTAGGCCTGTTCCTGGGTGGCAGAGGGCAGGCCCAATCCCTAGGTGCAGCCCCTGGTCAGGCTCAGAGCAGGGCTGATTGGGGAGTTGGGGTGCCGCCCCCTGTCATGCACAGAGCAGGGCGGATCGGGAGGTTACGATGCCACCCCTAGTCACGCTCAGGGTAGGGCCAATTGGGAGTTTAAGGCACCGCCCCCTGTCACACTCAAGGAAGGGTATATGGGGAGGTTGCGGCACCACCCCCTGCCATGCACAGAGCAGGGCCAATCAGGGGGGTTGGGGCTCTGTACCCTGTCACACACAGAGCAGGGCCCATCAGGGGGTTGAGGAGCTCCCCCCTGTCATGCACAGAGCATGGCGGATCAGGGGGTTGGGGCGCCACACCCTGCCGCACTCAGGGCAGGGCCGATGGGGAGGTTATGGCTCTATCCCATCACACACAGAGCAGGGCCTGTGGGGGGCGGGGGGGGAGGGGCGCCGCACCCTGTCACACACAGAGCCGCAGGGTGATCAGGGGGTTGGGGAGCTCCCCCCATCAGGCATAGAGCAGGGCTGATCAGGGGGTTGGAGCGCCTTCCCCTGTCACGAACAGAGTAGGGCAGATAGGGAGGTTGTGGCCCTGCCCCCTGTCACACACAGAGCCGCAGGACGATCAGGGATTTTGGACGCTGCCCCCTGTCACACTGATTTCGGTGCCGGAGGTCTCTCAGCTCTGCTGATCCCGGTGCTGGGAGGCATATTACCTGGTGCACACGTGGGGGACAGCTGGTTTGCCCTGAAGGGTGTCCTGGATCAGGGTGGGGGTCCCCACTGGGGTGCCTGGCCAGCCTGGGTGAGGGGCGATGGCTGTTTGCAGCTGGTCACACACCCTTCAGGGTGGGGGTCCCCAGTGAAGTGCCTGGCCAGTCTGGGTGAGGGGCTGAGGGCTGTTTTCAGGCTGGCAGATGACTGAAGCTCCCAACTGCTCCCTTTATTCTTTTTTTATTCTGGGCCAGCTGTAGCTCTGGCTCCAGCTCTGAGGCCTCTGCTGCTGAAAGCAGGTATCTGTTTGTTTAGGTTCTATAATCGAAACACTGTAACAACTCCAGCTCTGAGATCCCGGCGGGCTGAAAGTAGGTTCCTGGGGTTTTGTTTAGTTTCTATATTTGTAACAATGTTTCAAACTGCAAGCTCAGAGGCTGGCAAGGTAGGCGGGGAACGGAATGTTGGTTTCCTCCGTCACTGAAGCAAGCAAGCCTCATGTTAGCTCCAAGCTGCCTGGCTGCCGGCCACCATCTTGGCTGGCAGTTAATTTGCATATCGCCCTGATTAGCCAATGGGAAGAGTAGCAGACGTATGTTAATTACCATGTTTCTCTTTTATTAGATAGGATAAGAGTTCAATGCCACAGATGGGCGTCACTTGCCTATTCTCCCCATCCTCACCTCCAACTATATTATTACTTTCTGGCCCCAAAACTGTTTATGTTCTTTTCCTTGCCCCTATAGGCACCTGAAATTTTAGGATCTAAGACAAGAGAGACAGTGGTTCTCTTCGGCATTTATTCTGGCATGCAGACTGGCATTGCTAATCTTTGAGAGTCTTGAAATCCTGTCTTCCCATCAATTCCTTCTGTTGTAAAGATGACTATACCTTCTGTTTTGTGGGGGGGTTTTTGTGTGTGGGAAAGTCTTCCATTTGGGGAGTATAAAACAGCACCTTATCTTTGCTAATTTTTAAATTGAATGATTAATTCTGTGTAATGCTTGATATTGTCATTAACGCCATCTCCATTTCTATGTCTAATTGTTGTGTCGAACAAGAGCAGGTACTCATTCTGGACCAAATATAGTTTATACTCAAAGAAATGCAGAAAGTAAATTATCAGGTTGAAGAATTCACAGCCATCCTAGCAGAGAAAAAAATGCAACCCAAAATTGGTTTAAGGCATTATTATATCTTTACTAAGTTGATTATACAAATTAAAAGTGTGACTACGAGGAAACAGGTATACTTATATATTTATTACTCAGTAGATGCAAATTGGTTGGATACCTAACTTGCAAATGTTCAAGAGCTACCTTCACAATATTATGTTTGGGAATTATGCTCCCAAGAAAATAACAGAAAATAGAAGATACAAAGATATTCCTATTAGTGCCATTTATAAGAGAGGACAAAAAGTAAATAAATCCTAAGGACAAAAAAAGCAATAAACTAAGAAAATTTGAATTTTTTAACAAGATAGAAAACTGTAAATGTTACAAATGACAATTATGTAGATTATGATCAACATATAATGAGCATGTGGGAGATAGGATAAATGAAAAAACAAAATGAAATAGAGAATAGGTACACACTCATTTCATATAAATAAAAAATTAAGTGTAGCCTGGCCAGAGTGGCTCAGTGGTTGAGCATCCACCTATGAACCAGGAGGTCACAGGCTCAATTCCCAGTCAGGACACATGCCCAGGTTGTGGGTTCGATCCCTCATAGGGGGCATGCAAGAGGCAGCTGATCCATGATACTCTCTCATCATTGATGTTTCTATCTCCCTCTCTGTTCTTCTCTGAAATCAATTAATTTTTTTTATTTAAAAATTAGGTGTAACTATTTTAAAAGATCAGAAAAGAACATACAGAGATACAAAGATTTGAGTTTGAAGCCATATATGGTACAAATGAGCAATTTTAACTGGAAAGATGGAACTGGATTAGTGGGGTAAATGAAGAGGATGTAACATGTTGCCATCCTACTCGCATCAGATGAGGGGACAATAAGACAGAACACCATGGGAAGGCAGCCGTGAGCATGAGAGTGTGCAGAGGAGCCTGAGGGACATGGTCATTGAGGGGACACCTGGAAGCTGACAGTCACTCACTTACACAGACTCCGTGTGGACCTTGCTGCTGAATTTAATTTCTGAAGCATATTTGGAGAATTTATCAAAAGCCAGAAGGCAGCCGTACTAAACCTCACCTAGGGAATAGGCAGTGTGCAGTTCAGGCTCAACTCTTCAATGCTGCCCCTGGTCAGGCTGGAAGCCGGCTGATCCTTGCTGTGGTGCTTCTGAGGGTGAATGGCAGCTTTGGTCCAGCCTGATGGCTCCCTGGTGTGCCTGGAACGCCCGCTCCATAAACGCCAGGTCCGCTTTTCTGGTCCAGACAATCCCACCCATACCAGATCCTGGGTGTCAATGCCTTTATGCTACAGCATAACACCACACCCTGTGGGCGTGAGGTTTCAGGGCTCCGCAACCATTGATAAAACGCACACGTGGCAGTAATGCTTACCGCTGCCTTTCCACCATCTCACATAAATTGGTATTTCCACCTCAACTGATAAATTGGGCAGGGGTAACTCATTATAAACAAAGAAGAAGAAAGCGTTTAGAAACAGGAAAAGAAATAACAGATGCATTTTATAATTTAACCATTAATTAAGGTTTAAACAAATAAGCACTACTCACTGGTGAACATTTGGTCCTTTTCCCGGGATAAAGCATAAGCATGGACCGGCTGTCCAGAGTGCTCTCACTGAGAGGGGACCATCAGTTTGATTGCCTTTGGAGCAAAGCCAGGCAGATGTCTGTCCTGTCCGTCTATACCTTCAACCTCAGCGTCAGCTCAGGGAGGACTGTTACTACGCCCATTGTAAAGGAGAGGAAACTAAAGCTTAGAAGGGTTAGAACCCAGAGTCAGTTATTGATGAGATCCAGATTTTGAACTCTGCTCCCTCTGACTTAAAGCACGTAACCATTTCCTCTCCTGCTTTTCATTAGTGCTCTAGTAGGCACTGTAAAAAGTGCTGGTGGCACCGGCATGAGGGAACAGTGAATTCTGCCTCTGGCAGGTGAATGCCAAAGAAAGGTCTCGAAACTACAGAGAAAAGATGACATCTGCACTGTGCCCTGGATCAGTTGCAGCATTTGGGTAAAAGCAAAGGAAAGGGTGATACAGTAGAGGAAGTGGCTGGGCGAACGCACGGGAATCTGGCATCTGGCCGGGAAGTGGGAATATGCAGAAAGTGAGCAGGTTTGGAACAACAGGTTTTATTACAGAACAGTTTGCTGTACATCCACAATCTACTCTCTAGTGCATTATTACTAGTAGCCAGTAAAACCAACCAAGGGTGAAAATAATATAAACCAACATACTAGAGATTGAACCATAGCACCCTTGGCATGTAAGACAATTACAAAATCTCTTCATTTGTTATTTAATGATTTCTGTGTGTGTCTTGTCAGCCCAACCCAACTGTAAGCACACCTCTAGGAAACAGTGAGCGTTGCAGCCGTAGCTTCTGCAGTGCACAACCTACACAGCTGTCGCTGCTCTCCCCATTACCTGTGTTATAACAGCGTGTCCCCAGAATATGTACACACACTTTACAGCTGAGAGCTCAATTTTGAAAATGAAATGTATTTTAATAAAACTACCTTTATAATTATTCGAAGTGTTTGCATACGTTTTCGGGACACCCTATATGTGGAGCTTAAAGAGTTTTGCGGGCTCTGAGATGCTCTGCTAGGAAGTCTCATGAAGTTCCCTAACGTTTTTGTTCCTAACCAGCACAAGGAGACATCCCACTTCTCAGAACAACCTGGAGTTCTTTAAGCAGACTACTATCATTACTTAATCCATTAGGGAATGCATTTAATAAACACTTTCTGAGTGACAACTACAATCTTATGCCACATAATGAGGTTTCAGTCACCTAGTGACATCGTAGCTGTTCCAACGTGGCACAGCACATTGCTCACGTGTCTGTGGGATGCTGGTGTCCCACACCTACTGCCATTTGTAGTAAAGCGTAGCACACACATAAACCGATGCAGCCACTATGGAAAACAGCATGGAGATTCCTCAAAACATTAAAAATAAACCTGTCATATGATCCAGCAATCCCACTTCTGGGTATTTATCCAAAACAAAAAACACGAATTCAAAAAGACACATGTTCATTCCAGCATTACTTACAATAGCCAAGATATGGAAGCAACCCAAGTGTCCATTGTAGACAAATGGATAAAGAAGATGTGGTGCAAATATACAAAAGACTATTGCTCAGCCATAAAAAGAATGGAATCTTGTCATTTGCAACAACATGGATGAACATAGAGGCTCTTATGGTAAGTGGAATAAGTCAGTCAAAGAAAGACAAATACCATATCATCTCACTTATAAGTGGAATCTAAAAAATAAACGAACAGATGAACAAACAAAACAGAAACGGACCCATAGACACAGAAAACAAGCTGATGGTTTCCAAAAGAAAGAGGGTGGGGAAATGGGTGAAAAAGAAAAAAATTTTTAATAAGTAAATTAATTAATCTTCAGAGTATTGTTAACATCCATCACCATACATAAAAATTGCTACCTTAGAGGCAATAGTGAGTTAATGGCCAGTCAGCAGACATGGGCAGGGTTGAGAGTGGCCAGTACCTAGGACACTTTGGGCTGGGACAGCAGGACTGCATTAGGAGTCCAGCACCTCAGCTCTGGTCCTAGTGTCCCCTAGGATTCACCTGTGATCTTGGGGGAGCCACTTTCTTCCTAGGGCCACCTGTGAAGTTTGGAATTTGGATTAGACTGGATGGCACCGCTTCTCTAGGGCACTGAGGAAATGTATGAGGGCATCTTTGTTTGCCAGTGATTGGGAACCACCACTGACATTGAGTTCATAGGGACTATGGATGCTAGAGATTTGCAGTATGCAGGGTCGTTCCACCTAGAAGAATCACCCTGATTGTTGCATGATTTTTGATGTTCCTCTGGACATTCATTTAGGAGGTAAAAAATCTGCTGTCAGTGATCCAGACCTCGAACTGAATCCTGCACTGCACATGAACGGTTTAATATGCACTGAAATGTCCAGAAATGTAAACTAAGAGAAAATTGTACTTCATATATTCAGAACTTTTCCAAGAACTTGACCACAAATTTGGAAAATCATATCACTAATGATAGCAATACACATATGTTTTAATTAAATTGCCAGTGTTACATGCCTGTATCAGTCTCACTGGCAGCTGTCACATTCACACTGACTCTATGTATGAGCTCAACCTCTGATTACCTAATTACCTCATCTGGAGCAATGCTATTTGAAGTGCTGTTGAACTACAAGGTAAGGAAATTGTGCCAGAACACCTTGCCTCCTTCACTAAGAAAGTGTGGCTGTGGAAGATGGCGTGTAGGTAAACTGCTGGTATTCGCCGCCTCCCCAACCACATCAAAATTACAACAAAATACAGAACAACCATCACTCAGAACAGCTTGAAATCGGGCTGAATGGAAGTCCTAGACTAGAGAAATAAAGAAGAAAGCACACCGACACTGCAGGGTGCCCTGCTGAGGGACGCCATGGCGCCTCCTGCTGCTGCTTCCATCAGGAGGGGAGAGTCTCCCCAGCATCACACCGTCTGCCACTGAGGACTGCACCCCTCACAGACACAAGGCCTTCCTGCGAGTGTGAGCCCATCGCAGACCCACTGAACGCTCGGATGGGGAAATGAAAGGGAGGAAGCAAGGTGAGGGCAGGGGGGCCCTGTGCAGCCGCCCCTGCAGCATCGGAGCAGGAGCTGCGGGGGCAGGTGGAGCCTCGCCTTTCTGAGGGGGACGGCTCCGGCATGGCGGAGGAGGATGCCGGGGATGTCGAGCAGGAGAACAGCAACCGCTCTGAGGAGCATGAGGGCTGCGGGCAGACACGGATATGGGCCGCCACGCGCCTGGGGGTGTTTCCGCCGCTCTGGCTTCACCGTGTGCAGCGGCTGAGGGAGTCCTGACCATGGTGCTGGCTTGGATGTGGATGGGGATGACATTCTGGAGGGTGGAAGCCGCACGGAGGCTGGCGTCATCCCTGCACGGGCGAGGAGCCTGGTGGAGCCGAGGAGAGAGGCGCCGTTCTAAATGGCGGCCCTCCCAGCACACGCAACACACCCGAGTTCTCCGAGTGGGGCCAGCAATGAGATCCCTTCTACCAGCAACCGGGAGAGCGGCAAGCGGGAGCCATGCAGAAGACTTGCAAGAATGGCGACATCGAGAAATAACCGAAGATTCAGCTGTGACCACGTTTGAGGCCCTGAGGCTCGGGTGAGGGAGCTTGAACAGCAGCTATCAGTGGGGCCGCTACAAACGCCTCCTCTGCATGGACTTACATGGATGCTCCTGACGTGCACCCAGGGCTGTCATGGGCACTTCGAGGAGCGCTGGCTGCAGACGCTGGGTGCCAAGAAGCTGTGCCCTCAGAGCAACACCATCACAGCGCCCGGAGACCTGCGGGAACCCACCTGTCTGCCAGCCACCCCAGGCAGGCCTTGCCTCAAGCAGTCCTGCCTTCCCGCTTCTGGGATGTGACCCTACTCCTTGTACATACTTGCACACAGGTTCCCCATGTACATATATGTACACATGCACATGCGCACACACACAGGCCTCTGGAGCCAGAGTGGATGCTGAGGCCCAGGCCCTGCCAGGTTCCCACCAGGATTGGGGACCATCCCTGCTCCAGGTCTGTTCCCAGGGTGGGTAGCAGGGCGAGGTTCCTGAGATCCAGCCCTCAGACCAACTTACAGACGCAAACACCAGACTGAGGCACATGTAATATAGACGTGTGTTTACAATGTTGGATGTAAAGGGGTAACTCCCCACCCTCACCCTCCACTCCCCTTAGGTTGTATGATTTTCTTCTTTTTTTAAGAACACCTGGAAGCAGCGCCTCCTTCAGGGCTGGCTCCGGTCAGCCCATCCACCTCTTGAGGTGCCTGCCTCTCCCTCTCCCATGGTGTTCCTTCCCCTCCCATGTGCTGGGGGTTCAGTGGTATATATTTCTTCTCCCAGACATGGGCCACATGCCCCAAGGGACATGCTACACATGCCCCAAGGGACATGCTCCTCTCCTCAGTCTTAGCTCCTGGGGCTCTTTATAAGGAGCTTGGAGATGGGGAGGCACAGAAATGGGAACCGAGCTACAGCAGGGGCCGAGTTTGGGGCTGGATGAGGGGGCTTCTGGCTGCCCAGCCTTCTGCCAGGAAACATCCCCTGGGATTAGAGCTGCTGCTCCCAGGGAAAGTGTTGTCTCCCGCCCCTCCTGTGGGCCCCATGGTGTGATGCTGCACCTCTATATTCTATACAAAGGTACTTGTCCTTTCCCTTTGTAAACTTAAATGTGACATGGATTAAACCAATATAAACAAACAAACAAAAAAGAAAGTGCGGCTGTGAAAAAAATGTCAACTAAACTAAACAATGTGCTTAGTGATAGAGCTGATTTTCATTTCTGGTATAAGCTCTTTATTTCATTGCACATCGCTAATAGTTTATTTTATGTTTATGGCATATGATCTTTTTATAGTCAGCATATAAGTGGCTTTTTTTTCAATGTATTTGATTTCAGTAAAAGAAAGGGGACATAATTATTTGCTATAAAAAAAGGAAATTGAGTTCAACGTATTTGATGATCTTTAGGTCAAATCATTCCCAAGGACAACATTGGGTGATGAGTTTTAGTTTCCCCATAGTATCACCAGCTGCTTTACCCAGTCTCCTGATAAGACAAGATTTCTTAATCCAGCAATTGCCACATTGGGACACCTCTTTCTACCAGAACACAGTCGCTAAGCCCCACCTCTGTAGAAAGTGTGGGGCTCCCTGCTAATGTTCTCTGAGGTTGTTTTCAGACTTGTTTTTTAAAGCTTATTTCTGTATCTTTCAAGCTTTGCAACTGTGTGCCTTGACACATCTATTTGGCTGCCCAAGTCACAGAAAGAATCGATGCTGCTCTATCAAGCGAGCAAAACAAGGACAATGACCTCCTTGGCTGCGCTGTCCCCTACCTGCGTGCGAGATAACTGATGAAAGTAAAACCTCTTTGCTCCACAGTCAACCCAATTCAGTCCATCGGGGGTTAAGCTGGCTTCTTGTCTCTGCTGGCGAGCCAGGCAGATGGGCTCCTCCTGTAATGGGCACAGATGCCGCCATGCTTTGCTGATTATAACCTCCCACACCCAGGAAGCTTTGACGAGGTTTGACATAATCAGCTCACAGCCTCTGCCTGTACTCTTTCATAAACAGGCCATTTTCACATCTTTTTCATGGAATCCGACAAGCGGAAAAATAATTAATGTTACCTCAGCTCAACAGTGACCCTGGCTCTGGTTCAAAAAGAAGTCATGTTGCATAAACTGCCCTTTAATTGAGGGTTGGGGGCAGACCCCACATACTCCTGTATCGCTTCTGCCTCCCTGGCCAAGGCTTCATTTAAGGCTTTCCTAAGACTGAGGACCCATGGTCACTGAGTACTGCTGTGTTTCAGGTTCAAGGAGCTTCTGTGAAAGAATTCTGTTCATGGTATTTAGCAAGCACAGACTTGTGTGTCTGGCAGAGAATTCCACATGGTACTGCTGGCTGTTCCCATTTTATCAATAAAGAGTGCAGAAGACACAAAATTAGAACCCACAGCCATTCCCTTATGTTTCTTTTCTTTCTTTGAAAAAGAAAATGCAAGTGTATTTTATAGAAGGTTCCATGGTCATTGATATAGTTGTGAATGGTGCAGCAAGTTTGAAAAATGACCTGGCCTTCTTCCAATGCGCTTACCTTTTGACCCAGCAATTTCACTCCTAGGAATTCTCCCAAGAGAATTCAAATCATATGGCCACACTAAACTTACACACAAACATTCATAGAAACAGTATTAATAATAGCCAGAAAGAGCCCTGCCAGCGTGTCTCAGTGGGTGAGCATTGACCTATGAACCAGGAGGTCACAGTTTGATGCTTGGTCAGGGCACATGCCCGGGTTCTGGGCTCAATCCCCAGTAGGGGGGGGGGGGGCATTCAGGAAGCAACCAATCAATGATTTTCTCTCATCATTGATGTTTCTAACTCTCTCCCTTTCCTTTCATCTCTGAAATAAATACAAAATATTTTAAAAATAATAATAGCCAGAAAATGGAAAGAATCTAAATGTCTCTCAGCTAACAAACAGAAAGCAAAAGTAGTGTATTCATACAATGGGCTATTACTCAATCATAAAAGGGAATGAAGTATATAATATGTCATGGATAAGTCTTGAAAACATTATGCTAAAGAGCTAGTCACACACAAGAAAAGGCAATTATGATTTCACTTATATGTCCAGAATGGGCAAATATAAGGAGGTAGAATGTATATCAGTGATTTCTCAGGATTGGGGAGAACGAAGACTGGGAGGTAGATAGCCTAGGGCAGTGATGGCGAATCTTTTGAGCTCGGCATGTCAGCATTTTGAAAAACCCTAACTTAACTCTGGAGCCGTGTCACATATAGAAATTTTTTGATATTTGCACCCATAGTAAAACAAAGACTTATAGTTTTGATATTTATTTTATATATTTAAATGCCATTTAACAAAGAAAATTCAACCAAAAAAAATGAGTTCGTGTCATAGGTTCACCATCACTGGCCTAGGGTGCAGAGTTTCTTCCTGAGATGATGAAATGGTCTAAAATTGAATGTGATATTGGTTGCACAACTCTATAAATATATTAAAATCATTTAATTATACACCTTTTTAATTGATTGATTTTTGGAGATAGAGAAAGAGAGAGGGAAAGAGAAACATTGATTTGTTGTTCCACTTTTTTTTGCATTCATTGGTTGACTCCTGTATGTGCCCTGACCAGGGATTGAAACTGCAACCTTTGGTGTATTGGGACAACACTCTAATCAACTAAACTACCTTGGCAGGGCAAATTGTACACTTTTTAAAAACAATTGTAGTACACTAACATCTGTCCAGAAAAATGATTGTTAATTGTGGGCCAAGGACCCTAGCAAGTACCAAGATCTTTTTGTGGCATCCATGAGCATGAGTCCTTACCTTTCCAACTATATATCCATGTGAGGCTAGATTTTTATATATACAATTTAGTAAAACAATATAATGCAACAGATTGAATGGAAAAGCAGATGTACGAATTGAGCTATTTTTTATCAATCCATAAAAAATATTTTCAAAATTATTTTTAAAAATTGTCTACACAGTCACTCTAGAAAATTTAGAAAATTAATAAGTAAAAGAAAGACAGCAAATATTTTCCATGATCTGTCCAACCACAGATAACACTACTCACCTTCTGTTACATTTCCATCTGGTCTTTTCTCTGACCCCAGGAGTTCCATGTCTTATGAGTTGGTGAAGGCCCAGCTGGTGGAAGAGGCCCAGTTTTGTTGAACAAACCTCTTTCCTCTGTTCTTGATTCTCTTCAAAGTAAAATGGCCAATACCCACCTTGTTTGGGAGGGTGGGGAGAGGATCCAATTAGACTTCCTTCAAGGCCATGTTTACTTACTGATTACAAATGTAACACATGGTTATTATTAAAAAATTGTGTGTTTGTGTGATTGTGTGTGTGCATATGTACACATGTCTGTGTACTAAGAATATATAAAGCAGCCTGGCCAGCATGGCTCAGTGGTTGAGCATTGACCTCTGAACCAGGAGGTCACGGCTCGATTACCGGTCAGGGCACATGCCCAGGTTGTGGACTTGATCCCTAGTTGGGGACGTGCAGGAGGCAGCCAATCAATGACTCTCTCTCTCTCATTATTGATGTTTCTGTCTCTCTCTCCTTCTCCCTTCCTCTCTGAAATCAATAAAAATATTTTTAAAATATATATATAAATATATATTATATATAAGATATATAGATATATATATATATATATATATATATATATATATATATATGGCAGAAAACAGAATGATCTGGGACGTTGGAGCAAGGTCAAAGATGAGAAAACACATCTTAAACTCTCCAACCCCAAATTTCTCTTTTTTTAAAAAAAAACAAATTTTTATTTGTTTCAGAGAGAATGGGAGAGAGAGATAGAAATATCAGTGATGAGAGAGAATCATTGATCCACTGCCTCCTGCATGCCCCACACTGAGGATCGAGCCCGCAACCTGGGCATGTGCCCTGACTGGGAATGGAACCCACGGCTTCCTGGTTCATAGCTCAATGCTCAACCACTGAGTCATGCCAGCCGGGCCCCAAATTTCTTAAAAATGACAGAAAAGTGACTTAAATAAAAAAATAAATGTATCATAGAATATGAGATCAGGTGCCACTAGCAGACCAGAAACCATAAAGAATTCCCAGAAGACAAAAAGCAGAAAGGAAACAGATGAGTAAGAGGAGAAACTCCAACTGTACTGAGGCAAAAATTACAGGCAAGAAAAAACAAATTCAAAGAAGTACCAAACTCTAAGTAAAATAATAAAAAGTTGCAATCTCATATTTGGAATTCCAAAATCCAAAAATTTCTCAAAACGGAAAGTTTTTTCCTAAGTTTGACCCAAAGTCATTTGTAGCAAAACCTGACCAGAACTAATGTGAGGTTATTTTTAGACTTTATCTCAATTAGTGTGAATATTCATTTATTTCTTTGGGGGGAAAAAACAAACAAAAACACTAATGTATCTGATTGCAGGGTAATGTCCAGATCCTGCTGAGAGTGTTATAAAATATTTAGTAAGTGCAACAAATTAACTTTCTCAAATTAAAAAAAATAAAAATAAAATTCCCAAACAGAGCTGGCCTCCAGGGATTTGGATGAAGAGTATGGACTTATACTGGTAACAGAAGAGGTACTAGTGATCAAGTAAGAAGTGGGTTCCTGTCAACAGAAGAATGAATAAGTAAGTTGGAGTATATTCTCATGAAGGGAAAGAAAATTAAAAGCATACAGATTGAAAAGAAAGAAATCATATGTTCCTATTTGCAAAGGACATGATTGTCTAGGAAATCTAAAGAAATCTACCCCTCCAACTCCAAAAAAAAGACCAAGAACTAATAAATGAAGTTAGCAGATTCTCAATATTCAAAACCAACACACTAAAAGCAACCATGCTAATAATCAGTATTGGCAATGAACAATTGGAAAGAGAAATTAAAAGCACAATACTATTATGATTGCTTTAATAAAGAAAATAGTGGGTATAAATCTAACAAAACATGCATAGATCTATATGCTAAAAACTACAAAAATGGGTGCTTTTCCCCTCCCCTTCATTTTCCTCCCAAGAGGGTTACCCTTCCCTTTCTCTCTCCTAAGCTCCAAGGGCCCTTCTTTTGCCTCTGTAACTTTCTAGATGAACTTTCTCTTTAAATAATAATAATAATAATAATAATAATAATAATAAATAAGTACAATAAAATTATGATGAAAAAAGAAAAAAAAACGTAAAAATGTTAAGATATACTATGTTCATTAACAAAAAGACCCAATGTAGTAAAAATGTCAATTATCCCTTTGGTCTATCAAAGTTCCAACAGGATTTTTTGTAAGATATAGATATACACAAACTGATCCTGAAATTTACATAAGAAGCAGAGGAACGAGATAGCCAAAACAATTTTGAGAAAGAATAAGGTGAGAGAAATCACACAGCCTGATTTGAGAAATTATACAGTAATTAAGCAAGTGTGGTGTTGGCAGAGGAGCAAACTTAAATCCCACCAGAGAATAGAGAATCAGTCCAGAAATAGACTTACACAAAGTTTTGTCAACTCATTTTTCACTAAGGTGCAAAAGCAATTCAGTAAAGGAAGAATAATCTTTATAACAAATGGTGTCAAAAATATAAGTGAAAAAGACTCTTGACCTAAACCTCACACCTTATACAAAAATGTACTCAAAATACATCATACACCTAAAAGCCAAACTTAATTAAAACTATCAAACTTTTTAAAAATATATTTTTTATTGATTTCAAAGACCAAGGGAGAGGAAGAGAGAGATTAAAACATCAATGATGGGAGAGAATCATTGATTGGCTGCCTTCTACACACCCCACACCAGGGACTGAGCCTGAAACCCAGGTATGTGCCCTGATTGGGAATCAAACTGTGACCTCCTGGTTCATAGGTCAACGCTCAACCACTGAGCCACTCGGACTGGGCTGAAACTATAAAACTTTTCAAAGAAAACAGGAAAGAGTATTCTTTTTCTTGTTTAGGTTAAGAATTCTCAGACACAACAATAAAGATATGATCCTCAAGAGAAAAAACATTGAGATTGCTATTCATCAAAATTAAAAACTGTTGCTCTGTGAAAGAATATTACGAGGATGAAAAGACAAGCCACAGACTATGACAGAATGGTTGAAAATCACACATTCAGTGCGCATGTTCCCAGACCATGTGTGTGCGCATCATCCTGCCAGAGTAAAGATATTTGCCTTAAAAAAAAAAAAATGAATATCACACATCCAAGAAAGGACTTGCATCCAGATGTATAAAGAACTCTCCAAACTCAACAGTAAGGAAGAGATAATATAATTAGAAAACAAGCGAAACACTTGAAAATACACTTTACCAAAGAGTATATATGGATGGCAAATTAGCATATAAAAAGGTGTTTAAGATCATTAGTAATTAGGGGAATGCAGAATAAGTCTATGATATTACTGCACACCTATTCGAATGGTTTAAAGAGAAAACACTGATTGTATCAAGTGCTGGTGAGGATGTGGAGCCGCTGGATCGCTCATTCGTTGTGGGGGGGATGGAAAATGGATCAACCACTCTGAGAAACCATTTAGCTGTCTCTGATCAGATAAGCATACACTTACCTCTCTCAGCAATGGCTGTCTGGGATATTTATCCCAGAGAGATTAAAACTTACCTCAGATACACTTGAAAGGAGTAAACTATTGGCACATGCGACAACTTGGATTGATCTCAAAGGTACTATGCTGAATGAAAAAAAGCAAATCTCAAAGGGTTATCCTCTGCTTGATGCCATGTAGATAACATTCTTCAGAAAAGATCACTGGTGGCCAGAGTTGCAGGGATGGAGCAGTTCTGTCTCCTGGATGTGCTGATGGCTACTGAACTCTATACATTTTAAAATCTCATGTGACTATTAATACAAAACACTACTTACAACACTGGAGATAGCCAAATAAGGTCTATACCTGAGTTTCTTTTATTACACCAACCTTAACTTTCTGGCGTTGGCAATCAACTCTGACTGGAGCTCTCTGTACTATTTTTATATCTTTTTCTGAGTCTTAAACTATTTTAAAAATTTTTAAGTTATTAAAACAAAAGCAATAGCCCTAGCTGGCTTGGTTCAATGGTTCAATGGATAGAGCATTGGCCTGTGGACTGAAGGTTCCCGAGTTCAATTCTGGTCAAGCGCACATGCCTGGGTTTCGGGCTCAATCCCCAGTAGGGAGCGTGCAGGAGGCAGCCGATCAATGATTCTCTCTCATAATTGATGTTTCTATCTCTCTCCTTTCCTCTCTGAAATCAATAAAAATATATATATTTAAAAACAATAGAATGACCATTGCAAAAATTCAGAAAGTGGCTATCTGAGGAGAGATGCAGAAGAATAGGATAGATAAGGGACAGACTGACTGACAGCTGTCAGAGGGAAGGAGGGCTATGGGGCTGGGTGAAATGGTGAAGGGATTAAGCAGCTAAAACAAAACCATCCCAATACAGACAGAAGTGTGGTGATTATAAGAGGGAAAGGGGTGGGGGGGTAGAAGAAGGTAAAGGGGGGATAAATAGTGATAGAAGGAGACATGACTTGGGGTGGTGAACACATAAGATACAGATAATGTATTATATAATTGTACACCTGAAATCTATATAATTTTATTAACCAATATCATCCCAATACATTCAATAAAAAAGGAAAAATATATTAAAATAAGTGTAAGTTACTAGTTACGTCGTTGTTCTGGGTTCCCTGGTGCATCCATGGCTATTCGTTGACTCACGGTGCTTTCTTTGGGCGTAGACATGATGTAGACTTGGCAGAGAAGAGATGTGCATGTAAGCATGGATGCATACATAGATGCAGCCATAGACCTGGACGTAGACATAGAGGTGGTATAGATGGAGAGAACAGGGAGACAGATCTCACACAGATTGTCCCTCACATCAAAACAATATTTTAGTAGTTAGTGAAGAAAACAAAATTTAATTCTAAAAGAAACTTTAAAACAGTATGTGTAATAGGAGCCCATTCAAATTTAAAGGAAAACAGCTCCCTTTAGATGTGCACATAAATGTGCACGAATGCACGGAAAAAACAGAGCAAACACAAGCCCAATGACTGCTAGTCAAACAGCTCTGGTGAGAGTCTTGGTGCATAGAGGGGAGGGGGGAAAGTAAAGGAGGAGAGCACATTGGGGTTTTCCCCTTTTCCTCTCTGTATTTCATATTTTAAAATTTTTTCAAGAGAATATATTTGTATAAATTAGCTTCATTGCACCACTGCCATGACATGTTCTTTCTGAAAGACACGCATTCTGCTTATGGATGTGCTTCTGCTAAAACCATCACCTGTAAGCTTTGAGTGCTTCATTCAGCTTTACTCACACAGCTTAGCTTCTGACCAAAGAACTTGTTTCACAGCAAATGAGGACGGCAATAAGCTTATGATCACAGAATTCACTTATTTTATCATGTTCCCTATCATTCTAAAGGAGAGGCTTCATAGACAGCTGATGGTATTGTGAGGACTCAGTTGTGTCATCAACTAAGTGACAGCACCTGACAGAGCTAGAGCACTGTGTGTCTCATCAGTGGCCCGGGTGCTGCTGTTTTGTTCCTCCCTCACCCAGGATTCACAGGCCTGGCCTCAGGGAAATGACAGTGAGAGGAGTGGCTCCTCTCACTACTGTCCCTCGATCCGATCTGTAGCCAGCATTTTGCTCCCCACCCCCACAACTTTGGGCCCCACTGGTCAAGAGGTCTTAGCCCCCATGGGGGACACTTCCACGTGGAACACAGCAGGGCTCCACTGAAGTGGAAGTTGGGACTGCCACCTGGCACCCTGGGCTCCTCACTCCAGTGACAACAGGCAAGGGGGTCGCCGTACTGTTTGGGGTGACTGATCCTGACTCTCAAGAGGAAATCGGGCTGCAAGCACACAGTGCAGGTCAGGAGGAGTCTGTCGGGAACACAGGCGTTTCCCTGGGCCAGCTCAGGACTCCACGTGCTGTGATAAAAGTCAGTGGAAACCAGGACAGCCAGGTCAGCCAGGCCTGCTGATGGCCGACACTCTTCAGGAAGAAAGGTTTAGGTCACGTGCCAGGCAAGTGGGGGGGACTCAGCTAAGGTGCCTGCTGAGGGCAGGTGGACTATGGGATGGGCAGTGAATACACTGGCACACAGCCTGGCACAAGACTAGGTGAAGGAGATCTGGAATGAGCTGACCCAGCGGTGGGCTGGCCTCGATGCTGCCAAGTTCTTATGGAAAAATAAAAGGATGAAGTCCATTAGGATTTTTCATGCATCCAAAAATCACTGGAAGAAGCTTTTAAAATTCTAGGTCTAGACACCTTCCCTAGGCCTCTGCTCAGATCCTTCCAGGTCAGTCCAGGGCATCGCTATCAAGTACTCAGACATTCTAACACATCAACAGCCCAAGCCATTGTGTTTGAAGGTGGGTACGTGGGGAAACACTCATGCATAGCCATCTTGTTCCCCAGCTGTTCCATATAATTATTCATTATATATGCCAAATGAATGGTGCCCCCTAAAGCATAACTCCATAGATGGTAAGATATATAGTAGTCCCCCCTTATCAATGAGAAATATGTCCCAAGATCCCCCAGATAGAACCAAACCTGTATATACTATGTTTTTTCTTATACACACATACCTATGATAAACTTTAACATAAATTAGACACAGTAAGAGATTTACAGCACTAGTAAGAAACTAGAACAATTACAATAACATATGTAAAAAAAATTATGTGGATGTGGTCTTTCTCTCAGCAAACTAGCATGAACTTCTTTTTCCTTCTTCACAATTTTACAGATAGAAGATTCATTCTTACCAACCTCAGTATACATTTTTTCTTTATTAAGTGGAGAACTAACACCTTTTTACTTAAGTGAGGTGTCTTAGAGTTTCTCTGTGGCACATCCGAATTGCTAGCATCCCTGCTCTTGTACTTCGGGGCTGTTACTAAGTAAAGAAGGGTGACTGAACACCAGCACTGTGACACAGGGACGTGGATCTGATATCCCAGGGGGACACTAAGACACCCCTGGGCGGGGAGTGTGACAGCGTGGAGACACTGGACAAAGGAATGATTCACATCCCAGGCCAACAGAGTGGGAAGGCACGAGATTTCAGCACACCACACAGAACAGCATGCAGTTTAAAGCTTATGAGTTATTTCTGGAACTTTCCATTTAATATTTTTGGACCTAAGTTGACTGTGGGTAACTGAAGCCATGGAAAGCAAAACCGCCCAAAGGAGGCACTATCATATGATGCCCAAAGCTTTGGAACTCATGAATTTCCTCAATTCGGGTCTCATGAATTTTGTGTCAATTAGTAAAATATATATATATATATATATATATATACATATATATATATATATATATATATATATTAAATGATATAGAAATAGTTTCCACCAATAAAGTTACTTTTTATCCTGCCTCTGATATTGAAGCATTAAATGGCCATTAGACTACCTCCTTGCCTTGATTGACTGGTTTATCTCCAGAGACTCCCTGGAAGGAGCAGAGACCTCTGCCATATATGTGCAGACTGAGATGTGATTAAGAGGGTCACGTAGGAAAGGTTATTCTGTGTGTGCTCAGGTGCTAGCTCCAAACCCTGCATGTCATGTGCTGTATCCATCAAGGCCCCTAAGGGTGAGACCCATTGCTGGAGGCTGGAGGCGGGTTTCTCCTGAAAGATCAAGCCCTTTCTGCAGCAGGAGGCTTGGGAGAAGCTGGGTCCTTGAATGAAAAGATATCATTGCTTCAGTCAGTAAAAAAAAGAAAAATAAATCCTCTACCTTCTTTAGGGCTGGCTACCTATTTTATCACATTTAAGTCCCTAAAACAGCCTTATGAAATAGCAGAGCGGGTAATGTATTATTCCAACTTCATGTGGGAGGAAAGTAACGTTTGAACAATTTGCTTAAGGTCGAATGGCAAACTCAGGTACAGTTGCCTTAAAAAATGTACAGCCCTCGCCAGTTTGGCTCAGTGGATAGACCCATCGGCCCAAGGGCTGAAGGTTCCTGGGTTCAATTCCAGTCAAGGGCATGTACCTCATTTGCAGGCTGGTCTTGGTCGGGGCACAAGTGGGAGGCAACCAATCGATGTGAGGATGTGTCTCTTTCACATCAATGTTTCTGTCTCTCTGACTCTGCCTCCCCCTCCCACTCTCTAAAAATCAATGGGAAAATATCCTCTGGTGAGGATTAACAAAACAAACAAACAAAAAACTGTCCCCTCCCCCCAAAGAAAGGTTACAAAAACAAGTACTGCATTTTTTTTTCATTCTGTACCCTCAATGCCACCAGAAATCAATAAACAAGGGGTTGTCATCTGTCAATGAGCAGCTTGTTTGCGCGGAGAGCAGAGCGCCAGGGTGCTAAATATGTGGAAACCTTTATTGTTTTCTTCTAAACTCCTCCGAAATGATGGAAACTTTGTAATAAGACAACAGACATGTGAACTCATGCTTTCAGCCTGGAAGGCATAGCACAGGAAAGAGGGACCACAGGAAAGAGAGAAATTCTGCCAGCTTTTTGTCACCCAGACACTGCTCCAAAGAAGCCTGTATGCTGGAAAGCGTGGAAGTGAAGCTGGCTCCCTTTTTAACTCCCATGGACCAAACTGGATTTACTGTTTGAGTGCAGGAAACTTTACCAAGATTATGGAAACAGAAAAGAATTCAAGATTAACACATACTGTGCATTTCAGTACAGGTGGCAGGACAATTGGAAATCTAGCTAAGCTACAGAAAATCTCCTGGATCTGGGAGGGATTTGCGTCTTGGTGCGCTTTGGTGTAACCCATCATCAGCTGCGCGCTGCGCTGCGTCTCCGTGCATCCAGACTCCCCAGGTGCAGGGGAGATGATGTAAAGGGGAAGAATAAAGAAGCGATTTTTCTCTGATCCACCTTTTGTGTGGAGCAAACAATTAGGTGGCACTGGTGCCTGCAGGGGAGCTGAGTGAATCTCGAATGTTGCCTCTCATCAGTGTTTCACAAGTTTCGCAATTTTCTTTTAAAAGTAACTAAGAACATCCCCACAAAATTTAAAAAACAGCTAAGAGAAAAGAAAAAAAAAATTGCTCCAAAGCAAAGACTACTGTGTACATGGCTGCTCTGGCCAACTCATCATCCTTTTCTCCAAAATAAAGTTGCAATAATATGTTTTTAACTGACCAAAATTGAACAAAGTTCTGCCTAGCTGCAAACCCTAATCTGCTTCAACTATGTCAGATCAAGGACTTCGTTTCAGCTATGACCTTGACCAACAGCACACTTTGTAAAGTGGCAGAGCGAAAAGACTTTAGGCTTGTGGATCCCAGGGTCTGTGCCTACTTCTTGGCTCTGCAGAGAGCACCCCAGAGCAGCCTTGGTACATAAATGGGAGAGGCTGTGCTCCAATAAAATTTTATTTATACCGAAACTTGAATTTTACATAAATTTCATGTGTCATGAAAGAGCATTCTTCTGATTTTTTCCAACATTTAAGTGTAAAAATCCTTCTTAGCTTTTAATTTGTACAAACACAGACCTAGTGTGGGATTTGGCCCAATGCTAACACTTGGTCTAGACCTACTCTGCCTCTTAAATCTCTTCTGGAGAGATCCTATCAGGTAGAGGGGGATGAGGGCTCCCCATGTCAGGAGGGGTGTCTGTTTCCCAACTTGCTGGGGCCCAGACTTTTCTTCCAGGTATTCTAACCTCCTATACTGCCCCTCAGGAGCTGACAATAAGATGCTCCTTCCCACGTCACCCGAATTCTTTTGATAGGATTTTCCTTCCACTCAGTGATCACTAATCCCAAACATGGATAAAACATGATAGATCAGGGTAGCTTATATGTAGCTTTAGAATCCAGACTGAAACAGCTTCCTAACCCAGGTCTCTCAGCAGCACATTTGTTGCTCAACGCTGGGTATTACCAACTGCATTTTACTTAGGGTGAGCACATTTGTCCAAAAACGGGCTCAGTGAGGCTAGGTCAAGCTGAGAGAAGTTCCTTCACCAGACCAGGGGAATTACAGAGAGGAAGCCCCCTGCCCTCTTTATCAGGGATTCCGGTGGTGGAATGAAAGACTGCTTTAGGGTACTCTGGGAGTAGATTTTTATCTGTATGGGCAGTCTCCCAAATGAGAGGCCAGAAAACACACCTTGAATGTCAGAGAATGGAGTTTCCTCCAGGGAGAGCTTTGCAAATCTTCTGAAACACCAACCTGGAGAGTCAGCACTACGCCCCAGAGCAGAAATATTCCTAACCTTGGGAGTCTGCATGAGCAGCAGCTTTCTCCTGCTTCCCAAGGTCAAACCTAGGAAAGAAGAGAGGGTTTTGCCTCCTCTGGGGTTGGACCGCCAATGAGAGGGAGGCCCTATATAGGGAACAAATGAAAGGGCTTCCAAGAGAGAGCCTAGGCACCCAGCGCCTCACACCTCGGCTCCTCCACACCTTGGTGCAGATAGGGGCAGATGCGCTAATGAGAGGGCCTCCTCCCAACTGGTGAGGTCACACATTTACTGGGAGCTGCTTCCAAGGTAACAAGTCCAAATTCCTGTGCCTTAAGGTGGAGCTCAAGGCCACATTCCCTCTCTATCTGCAAGCACTTGGCCTCTGGTCTAGATAGAGGATGAGACCGAGGAGAAGGAAGGTCAAGGTGGCCTCCACTACTGGAGTGAACTGAGGTACATGGTTGAGCCTTGTGACAAAGCAGTTGTATCCAGGCTCTGGCTCTGCTCTCATCAGCCTTGAGCCCTTCTCTGCACAATTTTGCCGAAGTTAGGGGATTTTGTTTGGTTGGTTAATTGCGTGTTGTCTAGTTGTTCCAGTTGCAGAAAACCTTTAGAGCCTCAAAAGCAAGCCAAACTGCAGTCTGTTTTCCTTGCAAAAGCTGGGCAAGCAATCAGGGCTAGGATTTCATTGTTCTGACAGGAACCAATTACACAGGTAGCAGGGGGCAGACAGAGCCCCGAGGAAGAGGGGTGCTCTCCTCCCCTGAGGCCTGAAGAACAGAATTCAGGGCTCGAGAAAGAGTTCAGCTTAGAAAGGGTTCCCAAAGAGTTAGCAGGAGCAAAGGTGAGACTTTGTGAGATATAAATAAATATTATGCTTTTTATTTTGCAGAAGATGAAGCAGATCTAAGTTCAAGCAGCAGGATTGAATTCAGATCAATGAACAGAGAAAGAGAGAAAAGAAGAAAGTATAGTCCTTATAGTAAAATGTAAAACTGAAATAGAACAAAACAGCAAAGAAGAAAACTAATTTAGTAAGATGACAAAAGTTAGGTCAAACTTATCTGTGTGACAGTAAATGTGGGTGCGATAAGCTTACCCATAAAAGAGCCAGATTTTCAGAATGCCTCACAATACAAAGTCCAAAAATACACTATGTAAAAGAAGCACAACAGAAATAAACTGACTTTAAAAGGTTACACTATAGAAGGCAGGTCAACAGATACTAAGCAAATGCTACTGAGAGAGAGAAAGTTATATATGAATATATATTTGTGCTCATTAGAGTGACTCAGCTGACCCATGATGCTTCTCTTTCATCAATGTTTCTATCTCTCTATCCCTCTCCCTTCCTCTCTAAAAGCCAATAAAAATATATAAAAAATTACAAAAAAAATAAATTTATGTTTTCTTTATGAATTCCAATTGCCCAAACTCTATTTGGGGTGTTTTGTTTTGTTTTTCCCATTGCTTTGAAATACCACCTTGATAATATTTTAAATTCCAATATGCAGGTATGTCATGTCTCCTTAACTCATCTGTATTTTCCTGCACTGATATGTAATGTTTAGATTTTCTAAATATTATATCTTAATAGCTGGTAAGAGGTGAGTGAGGGAAAATATATTATAATTATATTACATACTTATATAATATAATATATATTTATACTATATGATTTATACTATATAATATATATTTATACTATATATTATACTAGAGGCCCAGTGCATGAAATTTGTGCATGGGTAGGGTCCCTAGCAGCTGCTGGCTGCCAGCCGAGGCCTTCCTTCATTCCCAACTGCCCCCCTGGTGGTCAGCAAACGTCATAGCAAGTGATTGAACTCCCAGCTGGTCAAACTCCCAAGGGAACACTTTGCATATTAGGCTTTTATAGAGAGAGATATTTATATGCAGTGCATTTAATATTATATATTATATCCTATCTAATAATAGAGAAACATAGTAATTAACCATAACTTCACTACCCTTCCCATTGGCTAATCAGCGAGATATGCAAATTAATCGCCAGCCAAGATTGCGGCTAATTTGCATATGTCAGCCCCAAGCCATGGACAGAGGCTTTAGGCCTGGGTCAGGGAGGAGCCAGCCAGCGATCATTAAGCCAGAAATCCTTGATGGCAGTGCTGGCAGGGAGCTGGGGGTGCCCCAGTCCAGGCCTAACACCTCAGCCAGAGGCTTTAGGCTTGGGACGGGGAGGAGCCAGCCAGCGATTGTTGATGGCAGCAGCATTGGGGAACCGGGGCGGAGCCAACCAGCGATTGTTGATGGTGGCAGCGGCAGGGAGCTGGGGGTGCCCCGGCCCAGGGCTAATGACTCGCCAGAGGCGTTAGGCCTGGGCAGGGGCCAAACTGGCAATTGGTGTGAACTACAGAGGAAACACCTTTTCTGACTGCTGATTGGCTAAGCTCCCTGTATGCCACTGGTAATATTCTTAGTAACTTGGGTAATAAGAATCCAAATAGGTGATCTAGGGTTTTTTTACCACACTCCTGGAGAAAAAAAGGAAGGTCTGCTGCTGGAGGGTTAAGAAATGTCATATCCTGCCCTAGCTGGTTTGGCTCAGTGGGTAATGCCTTGGCCTGCCCAACGCAGATTCTGGGTTCAATTCTGACCAAAGGCATATACCTAGGTTGCAGGTTCCTCCCTGGCCCGGGCCCAGGTCAGGGCTCATGCAGGAGGCAACCAATCAAAGTGTTCCTCTCACTTTGATGTTTCTCTCTGTCTTTCCCTTTCTCTGCCACATTCTCTAAAAATCAATGGAAACATATCCTCAGGTGAGGAGAAAGAAGGAAAGAAAGAAAGAAAGAAAGAAAGAAAGAAAGAAAGAAAGAAAGAAAGAAAGAAAGAAAGAAAGAAAGAAAGAAAGAAAGAAAAGTCATATCCTATGAAAGACACTTCTTAAAAATGCCTAAAGAAAGTTGTCATTTTTTCATGGTGAAGGGACTGGAGTCTGTGTTGATGAAAACACCTTGGTGGCTGCGGTGACTGGCAGTGGCTGCAACAGTGCAGTGATGTGGCTGGTGCCTTCCCCTGATCAGCCCAGTCGACTCGCACAAAGGGAGGCCAGACTGTGGCTTAGGCCCGCTCCCCAAGGGGAGCAAGGAACAGGTAGTAGGACATCCCCTAGGGCTCCCAGCATGTGATAGGGGGCAAGCTGGGCTGAGGGACCCGCCCCCCTCCAGTGCACAAATTTTTGTGCACTGGGCCTCTAATATATATATATATATATATATATATATATATATATATATATATATATGCAGTTATATGAACCCACATATATTCTTTTTCAAAATTGTCTTATACATTTTCTACTTCAGATAAACATTGAGATTCATTGGTTATATAAAAAATCATTTTGGGTATTCAATTGGCATTGCATTAAATGTATTAATTGTTTGGGGGGACAGTGACATCTTTACATATTGAATCTTCCTATTTAAGAATATGGCTTTTTTTTATTACACTCAATAAGATTTATGGTTTTTATAGAAGTTAAGTCTAGTTCTGATAGCATAGGTAATGGTGTAAAATTTTGCCTTGTTTCTATCTTTAATGGGCATACTTTTTAAAAATCTTTATTGTTGAAAGTATTACATATGTCCCCTTTTGCTCCCCATTGACCCCCTCCAGGCCACCCTTTCCTCCCACCCCAAGCCCTCATTACCCCACTGTCTGCATCCATGGGTTATGCATATTATGCATATAAATGGGCATACTTTTAAAGCATTGTTGTTGGTTGTTGGTGAAAACATTTTTCTAAATTAAGAAATGTTGCTGCTATTTCTACCTTGTTAATAGTTTTGTTACTGTTCATTGTTTTATTTAGTTTTAATAAAAATAGGTGATAAATCTTAAAATTTTTTTCAGCATATGCTTTGTTTTTTTGCTTTCTTAAATAGTCAATTACATTAACAGATTTTCTAATGAATCATCCTATCTAATAAAGAGTGAATATGCAAATTGACCATCACATCATCACAAAGATCACAGCACCCACAGTGGAGGTGGGGGTTTCCATAACACAAGATGGGTGTGCCCACAGTGGAGACCGAGTTCCCGTAATGAGTAATCAGCAGGGATCTGAGGCTGCGTGGTGCTGGGCTGGGGCAGGGGACCTGAGACTGTGCCCCTCACCCAGCGGAGCTTGATGGGGGACCTCAGGCCACACCCCCTGCTCCAGGGCCAGACTGGGGGACCTCAGGGCATGCCCCCCGCCTGGTGGGGCTTGACAGGAGACCTCAAGGTGCACCCCCCGCCCCGGTGCTAGGCCGGGGGACCTGAGGCTGCGCCCCCCACCAGGCAGGGCTTGATGGGGGCCCTAAGGCTGCGCCCCCCTCTTGGTTCCAGGCCAGGGGACCTGAAGCTGCACCCCCTGCCCAGCGGTGCTGGATGGGGGAATCTCAGGCTGTGTCCCCCACCTGGCAGGGCTTGATGGGGGACCTCAAAGCACACCCCTCCCCCCAAGCCTGGGCTAGGGGACCTCAGGCCATGCCCCCTGCCCTAGCGCTGGGCCAGAGGACCTCAGGCTGTGCCCCCATCCTGGTGCTGAGGGACCTGAGGCTGTGCCCCTCATCTGGTGGGGCTTGACAGGGGATCTTGAGCCACGTCCCCCGCCCTAGCGCCAGGCTAGAGGACCTGAGGCTGGGCCCCCCTCCTGGTACCGGGCCAGGGAACTGAGGCTGCACCCCCCGCCCGGTGGGGCTTGACAGGGGAACTGAGGCTGCACACGCCCCCCCCTCCGCCTGGTGCTGGGCCAGGGGACCTGAGGCTGCGCCCCCCCCCCCCCCACCCAGCAGGGCTTGACAAGGGTGGGGTTGACCAGGTCTGTATCTCACCCAATGGGGGGTGGGGCCGGCTGGGTCTGGATCTTGCATGATTTTGAGGTGCCATGGGTGGGCGGGGACTTGACTCTAGGTCCCATGGCATGCCCCAGACTCTGACAGGAGGAAGATTTTTATATACATTTTATTAATTTTCTTTCATCTCTGACACTTCTATTATAGAGAAAGGGCAAATAGCAATATTAAAATATTTCCTCTAATCAATCCCCTTTTAATGTGCATGAATTTCATGCACTGGGCCAGTAGTCCTTAAATAATTAGAATAAATCCTATTTTGTTGTGATTATTTGATACATTAATGAATTCAACCTGATAAAAGTTTGAGACTTTATTGAGCCCAGGCTGGGTAGCTCAGTTGGTTGGAGTGTCATGCCATACACCAAAAAGGTTGTGGGTTCAATCCCAGTTTGGGTGAATAACTGGGTCGCGGGTTTGATCCCGGTTGTGGCAGTGTGAAAGGCAACTGATCAATGTTTCTCTCTCACATCAACGTTTCCCTTCCTTTCTCACTAAAAAAAAAATCAGTGAATCCTTAGGTGAAGATTTAAAAAAAAAAAAAAAAAAAAAAAAAAAGACTTTATTGAGAACTGTGAAGTGTCAGAAAATTTTTCTCTGCTTGTGACCTAACAAGTTAGCCTACCATATGTGCTGACAGAATACACAAGTCTCCTAGGCCAGAGATGAAGACTTGATTACTCATAGCACAGCGAGTGGCATAAGCAGCATGTTCCTGCTGGTTTCCACTACCCCCAAGTCCCACAGGGACAGCACAGGTGGTTGATTTCCCCACAGTGGGCATGCATCACAGCTGAGGAACTCCAAGCCCAGGGACAAGAATCTTTTATAAAGAGACGTAAGCAAAGCTACTGGAGAGAGACATTACTTTTATTATACTGGACAGTAAGCAAACCTACTCAGTATTCCAGATAGAGTTTCTGTCACTATCTTTCAAGGTTGTTCACCTACAAACATCCTTGAAAATACAGTCTGGAACAAAAGGCAAGTTAGTACCTGTTTGCAAGACATGCAGAAACACAAGTCCCATAGAGTCTGTCTCCCAACAGACTTTGCATATATTTGTAAGTAATATTTATCTACAGTTTTCTTTAGGATAGTTATCCAGTCTATGAGGTATCAGGATTTTGCTGGCTTCATAGAACAAATTAATAAATTGCCATACTTGTGCATGTTTAAAGTAACATTGGACCATGTGGTCTTTGACCTCATAAACATGTCTTGGCCTCATGCCTTTCTTAGGTGTAGTTTTTTTTTCTTTATTGATTAAGATATTACATATGTGTCCTTATTTCCCCTTACCCCACCATCCCCCACTCCCCAACCTCCTCACCTCCCCCTCTCATGCCCTCACCACCCTGGTGTCTGTGTCCATTGGTTATGCTTATATGCATGTATACAAGTCCTTTGGTTGATCACTCCCTCTTACCCCCACCCTCCCCTACCTTTAGGTGTAGCTTTTTTACCACTATTTGAATTCCTTCCATGGTTATGGTCTGTTTGGGAATTCTTCCTCTTTTGTGTCAGTTTTATAAATTGATATAGTCCTAGAAATTTTTCCATTTCATCAAGATTTAATTATTTACTGTTATATAGCATTCAATATGTAGGACTTAACTAATTTATGTTAATTTTTAATGGAGAACAGTATAGAATTTTATTTTCTGAGCAGGATATAATTTTAGATCTGGTTTAATTTACTTATAAGGATTCAGTTATAAAGGAATTTTCATTCAGTGTGTTAGCTTGGCCAGCTGGCTGAGACTGTAATAATCATGAAAACCTGGATTTAATTCTCACTCACACTAAATAATGCTGATATATAAGAAAAGTCATCCACATGAGAGATGCAAGATTGATCCTTTATTTTATATTTACATTTAGTATTCCCGTTGGGCAAGTATAAAAAGTGAAAGGCTTAGATAATAGCAATATATTATTATAAACTGAATCTGATAATAATTCTAATAATGCAATTACTATTCAAGATGTGGTCTCTCTACTAGAGAAAAGGAATATGGGCACACCTCAGAGATATTGTGCTTTAGTTCCAGATCACCACAATAAAGTGAATATTTTTAAAAAGCCAGTCACACAATTTTTTGGGGTTTCTCAGTGCATATTGAAGTTGTTTATACTATACTGTAGTCTTTTAAGTATGCAATAGCATTAGGTCTAAAAATGTACATTTTTTGCCTGGCCAGTGTTGCTCAGTGGTTGAGCATTGACCTATGAACCTAGAGGTCATTGTTTGATTCCCGGTCAGGGCCCATGCCCGGGTTGCAGGCTCCATCCCCAGTTTGGGGCGTGCAGGATGCAGCCGATTAATAATTCTATCTCATCATTGATGTTTCTATCTCTTTTTTCCTCTCCCTTCTTCACTCTGAAATCAATAAAAATATATTTTTTAAAATGTACATTCCTTAATTAAAAAATATTTGATTGAAAAAAATACTAACCATCATCTGACCCTTAGAGAGTCAAATATTTTTTACTGATGGAGGGTCTTGTTTTGATTTTAATGGCTGCTGACTGATTAGGGTGGTGGTTCTTGAAGGTTGGATGGCTGTGCCAATCTTAAAAAAAGACAACAATGAAGTTTTCCCCATCAACTGTCTTTCCTTTCATGAACAATTTCTCTGATGCTGTTTGATGGCATTTTACACACCATAGAACTTTCAAAATTAGAGTCAGCCTTCTCAAACCCTACCACAGCTTTATCAACTAAGTTTATGTAATACTAGAGGCCTGTTGCATGAAGAGATTCGTGCAATAGGCCTTCCTTTCCCCTGGCTGCTGGCACCAGTTTTCCTCTGGCACCCAGCACCCAGGCCTTCGCTCTGGCCGGACTCCAGCCGGAGCTGGCCCCACGGCCGTGAGGCTTTCGCTGCTCCATGGGCCCCAGGGCTGTCAGGCTTCGCTCCACCGCTTGGAGCCTATGTATGCAAATTAACTGCCATCTTTGTTAGGTTAATTTGCATACTCTCCTGATTGGCTGGTTAGCATAGCAAAGGTACAGTCAATTTACATGTTTGTCTATTATTAGGTAAGATTCTAAATCTTTTGTTGTCATTTCAACAGTTTTCATAGTATAATAACCAGGAGTAGATTCCATCTCAAGAAATTACTCCATAAAATGTAAATCATTGTCCATTGAAGTGTTATCATTAGATTGCAGCAATTCAGTCACATCTTTTTTTCTGCTTTTAATCCTAGTTCTCCTATTACTTCCACATCTTCAGTTACTTCCTCCATTGAAGTCTTGAACTTCTCAAAGTCATCCATGAGGATTTGAATCAACTTCTACCAAATGCCTGTTAATATTGATATTTTTACCTCTTTCATGAATCACAAATGTTCTTAATAGCATCTAGAATGGTTAATCCTTCCCAGAGAGTTTTCAATTTACTGTTTTCAATCTGGATCCATCAGAGGACTCAGTACACATGGCAGATACAACCTTACAAATGCATTTTTAAATAATGAAACTTGAAAGTTAAAATTACTCCTGGATTCATGGGCTGTAGAATGGATGTTGTGTTACAGATATAAAAGCAATCTTAATTTTACTATACATCCCTATCAAAGTTCTTAGGTGACCAGGTACACTGTGAATGACCAGGAATATTTTGAAAGGAATCTTTTATTCTGAACAGTAAGTCTCAACTGTAGGCTAAAAATACTCAGTAAACCATGTTGTAAACAGATGTGCTGTCTTCCAGGTTTTGTTGTTCCATTTATAGGGCATAGGAAGAGTAGACTGAGCATAATTCGTAAGGGCCCTGGGGTTTTCGGATGGTAAATGAGCATTGGCTTTGACTTAAAAGTCACCAGCTGCATTAGCCCCTAACAAGAGCGTCAGCCTGTCCTTTGAAGCTTTGAAGCCAGGCACAACTTACTCTCTATCTGTGGAAGTCCCAGATAGCATCTTCTTCCAATATAAGACAGTTTTGTTTACATTAAAAATCTGTTATTTAGAGTAGCCACCTTTATTAATTGTCTTGGCTAGATCTTCTGAATAACTTACTACAGCTCTTACATCAGCACTTGCTGCTTCCTCTTGCACTTCTATGTTATGGAGGTGGCTTCTTTCCTTAAACCTCATGAACCAACCTCAGCTAGCTTCAAACTTCTCTTCTGAAGCTTCATCACCTTCCTCAGGCTAGGGCCTGGCACTGGATTAGGCTTTGGTGTAAGGCTGTGGTTCTCAACCTTCCTAATGTCGTGACCCTTTAATATAGTTCCTCATGTTGTTGTGACCCCCACCCATAAAATTATTTTCGTTGCTACTTTATAACTGTAATTTTGCTACTGTTATGAATCATAATGTAAATATCTGATATGCAGGATGTATTTTCATTGTTATGAGTTGAACATAATTAAAGCATAGTGATTAATCACAAAAACAATATGTAATTATATATGTGTTTTCCGATGGTCTTAGGCGACCCCTGTGAAAGGGTCATTCGACCCCCAAAGGAGTCGCGACCCACAGGTTGAGAACCACTGGTGTAAGGGAATGTTGTGGCTAGTTTGATCTTCCATCCAGACCACTAAAACTTTCTCCATATCAGCAATAAGGCTGTTTCACATTCTTATCATGTATGTGTTCACTACAGTAGCACCTTTAATTTCTTTCAAGAACTTTTTCTTTGCATTCACACCTTGGCTAACTATTTGGCACAAGAAGCTTAGCTTTCAGCCTATCTTGGCTTTCAACAGGCCTTCCTCACTAAGCTTGATCATCTCTAGCTTGTGATTTAAAGTGAGAGATGTGCAACTCTTGCTTTCACTTGAACACTTAGAGGCCATTGTAGGGTTACTAATTTGCCTAATTTCAATAGCCTCAATTTTAATATTGTTGTGCCCAGGGAGAGAGAGAGAAAGGGAAAGAACAACTTGTCAGTGGAGCAGTTAGAACACACAACTTTATCAATTAAGTTTGCCATTTTATATGGGCATGGGTCATGGTGCTCCAAAACAATTACAATAGTATGATCAAAGATCACTAATCACAGATCTTAATCACAAATATAATAATAATTTTAAAAGTTTGACATATTGTAAGAATTATAAGAATGTGATAAGGAAATGAGCAAATGCTTGTGAAAAAAAAAAAATAGTAACAATAGACTTCCTTAATGCAGGGTTACCACAAACCTTCAGCTTGTAAAAAGCAGTCTCTGAGAAGCACAACAAAATGAGGTATGCCTGTATAGTCTTTGGTACCTGATGTGAATATATTTATTTGATGATTTACTGCTTGATTTTTCTTCATTCCATAAGCAGAAACAAGTAGAGGTGGTTTGCTTCCATCTGGCAAGGTAGCTATCTATATAAACCTTTACAACTCCACTTAAAGGACATGCTGATTCTCTAAGCACATGTCACAGATTTTATCTGCTGGTGACTTCACCATTTTACCACTCCACAGTACGTCATGCTAGCACTCTCCATTAGTGACAATAATTAATAATATAATGGAAAGCAAGAAGTAGGTATCCATACTTGTCTTTATAAGACATAAATATAAGAGAAAGTAAAAAAAACAACAACAACAAAAAAAAAAAACAAAAAAAACATAGGGCTGCTACCTAGTGAAGTTTCTGTAGGTTACATAATCTGGATCATGACAAAATATTCCTTCCAAAGGGACAAATTTCAAAAATCTGCACTTCCTAAATGCCAGGGCTGACCAACAGACCCTGACCAATGGATGGATAATTACTCTGACACACGTTTCTGTAAAAGAGAGGGCTAAGGGACTGCTTAGCTTGAGAAACCAAACAGCAGAGAAGGAGGATTCCCTATATTCATAAAATGGTGAAGTGCAAACCAAGTCCCCCAAAGATAAGAAAGCAAACAAAGACTATCAATCATTAACCAAGTTACATTACAGATAAGAACTTTCATTAGCTAAGAGTTTCCAGTGGCTGATGCCTTGAGAGGGAGAGAAGGAAGGGTCCCCAAGATTAAGAATTCTTGGCAGCTGCTGGGAAGTTCCTGCAATCCCTGCCACGTGTTCAGCCTGCTACAACTAGTTGGAGCCCCTAGCAAAGTGAAATATGCCCCATCTCTAAACAAATTAAACTAAATAACAAAGACACAAAACAACAATCAACAGAGACACTTTATGTATAATATTTACAGGCGCACACAACCTACAGACAAAACTTAATAAATCAGAGTCCTTTCCATGGATCTTTTAGAAGATGTCTTATAGTGCCCAGGACTTACAGCCAGAATGCAGCCCAGTGGGGCTGGCCAGTGAATACCCACAAACAGCCTGTTGTTCACAGATCTCATTATATTCTGCTCTCCTATTAAATGTTGATTGGTGTCCAGAGTTTTTTTGGCCAAAATCTGCCAGCCCCAAGGAGTCATGTGATAATTTTCAGAAAAGGCATTAAGAAGTCCCTTTGTAAATGGACTTGTAGCCTCATTTTCTCTATTACTCTTACTTATTTCCTTAAAAATATTAAAGAAGAGCAGCTCATGAATTCTATTACCTTATTGATCTTGCATAACTGGGCAAGCCAAAAGCTCTCCTTCTAACATGGCATACTTGACACAGGATTCCATAATCAAGGATCTAGTTGATGGACTCTCCCACACTGGAGGCGGAGGATCTGGAAATATTTCCTCCAGCAGAAGGGCTTTAGGTATTATAGGCTCTACTTCAGGAAGAGGGGGCAGTGGTAAGTCCTCCTGCTGCTCTGTAGGCTTTTCATCCTCAATATGAATTGGGCATGGTGCAGCTTGAACAAAAGCCCACATAGTTAATGATGATAAGGGCACTCATTTTCCCTGGGCCTGATTTCTCTTTTAATTCCTGCCCACTTGTTCCCAGAGATTAAGGTCTAGTGTTCCAGCATCAGGGAACCAAGGATTATAAATTAAAACAGTCTGCAACAGGCTTTTTAGTTTTTCTTCTATAACCGAGGCACTACCTGCTTTTAATAACTATTTAAGCACTGTGATATATTGCTGTTGTTCTGTGGACAACTGTTATCCCATTATAAAACCTTAGCTTAGAAACAATCCTCTCAAACTTGGAAATTCCCAGTGGGCTCCAATGACTTACTGCACATGTACTTTCATTTTCTTACTCTTTCTTTTCGAGGTGTCCACCCTGCCTCATTGCGTTCCTTTTTCCTCACACAGGTAAACACCTGCTGGGGCTGACCAGCAGACCTGAGCAACAGATGAATGATTACTCTGACACACATTTCTGTGAAAGAAAGGGCTGAGGGTCTGATTGGCTTGAGAAACCAAACAGTCCCATTTGCCTGCTTCCTTAGGTTTTTATTGTAACAACAGCTTGAACTAAAAGTAACTATTAGATACTATCAGCAGTAACTATAGTTATAGTTACTGTAACTATTAGATACAGTAAGCATCCTTGAGAAGACACAAGCATCTGCAGTGTCCTTTAAGCAAGGACATCTAGAGACTTAACATAAGATTCCAGTAAAATACCCAGGGGCTCAGACTTGTTTGGAAATGTCAAGGCAGGAAGGCAGGGTCTGCCGACTTCAGCAAGGTACCCCTAGAGGCCCCCGACCTTTCAGAGACTCTTCATTACAGACTTTTCAACCGAGTCCCGTGCTTCCTCACACCTATAACTAAGAGAGAAGCACATATAATACACGTGCTTATGCTGCTCCAAGGGTGAACCTACAATATGACATCTCTGAGTAGAGCCCAGAGAAAGACAAAGTTCTCTGGTTTACACCAAAGTACACCATAAGTAGCTCTACCACCCTGTCTTCAGAATGCTTTGTGGAGCCTATGGTAAGCTCTAGCAGGAGAATGATTGTGGAAGGTACTAAAATTTTAAAACATTCAGTATGTAACACTTTTTTTAAAAAGATGCAGTGCCTATCTTAAGAATGCAATTTGGTAGACTCTAAACACCCAACTGTGGAGTATCTGTTGAGCATGGGACTTTAGTGACCTAACACGGATTGGTGCTCTCAGATATACAAAACCCACGTGTTGGGCTTGCTCAGAAGCAGCCCTTTATCAAGTTGCAATGAGAGAGAGAGAGAAGAGAAGAGGGAACCCTAATGTGGTAAAATGTTAATTGGGGAATCCCAGTGAAGAGTATATGAGTCTTTTGTACTGTTCTTATAACTTTTCTGTAAATATGAAATCATTTTAGAATAAAAAGTTTAAAACAAACAAAAAGATGAACTGAAACCAGATTAGGGAACAGTAAGCAAGCAAGTGTAAAAGAAGAATGTGACCTGAGGGCAAATAGCGAAATTGACTCTGCATATTGAGGAAGGCACTTGACTATAGTCAGCAGCAGGCAGAGTAGCTGACTGCAGGGAGTCCTGACCTGAGTTGGAACCTTCCAAAGAGTTAAAATGCTCACGTGTTGAGAATACCCCCATCTGGTAGCAGAAGCTCCCATAAACTCTTTTTAGCAGAATTCCCACAGATTAGAATCAACCAAATATGAATTTACAATAAAGGCAATTGGCACACAGAGATATAAGTCATAATTAATGAGAGTAAAGCTGAAACAGTTAATAGATTTAGACTTCTAAAGACTTCATATATTGGAATTATTAGATATAGAATATAAAACATGTGCAACCCATTTACTAAATAAAAGATGGATTGTATAGCTAAGCAAGCTATAAGAAACTAAGGCAGATTTGAAAAAGAAGTAAATGGAGCTTTTTGCAACAAAAAATATTGCTTGAACTTAAACATTAATAGTGAAAAAAGTTAAACAAAGTGCACGGGAGAAATGAATAAGAATCAGTAGCCTGGATGGTAGAGCTGGTGACATTAGGGAGGATGCAACTCAGAAACAAGGTGCTGAGACATAGGACAAGCAGGTTAAATGAGGATGTGATATCCATTTACTCATAGTCCCAGAAACAGAAAATAGAATATAGACGAGAAGCAATATTTAAAGAGAAAATGGCTGTGAACTTTTCAGAACATATGAAAGGCACAAATCCACAGACACAAGGACACTATACAACAATAATGGTAAACAGAAACAAATCCACACCTACACATAATTCCTTGACACCATGGAACACCAAGGGCCAGAAGAACATGTTACAAGTAGCCAGAGAGAGAAGACAAACCCTCTCCAGAGGAATGACAGTTATTCCGACAGCTGATCACAGAAGCCAGAAGATTGGAAAAACATCTATAAAGAGTTGAGAGAAGCCCTAGCTAGCTTGGCTCGGTGGATGGAGCATCGGCCTGCGAACTGAAAGGTTCTGGGTTCTTTTCCGGTCAAGGGCACATGCTCAGGTTGTGGGCTCGATCCCTAGCTGGGGACTTGTGGGAGGCAGCCAATCCATGATTCTCTCTCATCATGGATGTTTCTATCTCTCTCTCCCTCTTCCTTCCTCTCTGAAATCAATAATAAAAAAAAAAATTTAAAAAAAAGAGTTTAGAGAAACAAGTGGCAGCCTAGATTTCTATGTCTTGAAAGCATACTATTTTTCAAGTACAGAGGCAAAATGAAGCATTTCTATGTAAATAAAAACTGAGGGAGAATATGGCCAAAAGAAGTTCACTAAAAGAAAATCTATATGATTTATTTCAGCAAAAAGGAAAATGTCTTTGGGAAAATTCAAGAAAAGATGGTAAGCAAAGAAGCTGATTAACATTTAGGTAAATCCAAACAAATATTGTCCTTATAAAATAATAAAATTACTGTTTAAGGACTTCTTTTCTCCCTGCCCACCCCCAGTACTCATGACCTCACTACCCAAATCTGCAATGGAAGCCACTAGGACTAGGCTAATCCTATTATGTCCCAAGATAGGCTAATCCTATTTTGGGGCATAATAGGAAGTGTGAGATTTCTTCAGTATCCCAAATCATCTAGACACCAGCTGGACATGTCAGGATCTGCCCTTTCTCTTATCTGGTCTTATCCCCCTTTCTCCTTAGACCTCAACATTTCCTCCACCTTTCTGCTTGTATTCCCTGCTTTCAGTCAGTGACCTGGAGAGTCCATCCTTTCCTCATGTTCCATTTCCAATGTATCAGCAAGTTATATCAGTTCTTCCCTCAAAAATATATACAAATTCTGCTGGATATGGACTGCTTTCCCCTCCACTGCTGCCACTCTGACCCAAACCACCACCACCTTCCAACAGCTCCTGACTGGCCCCCTATGTCAGCCCTCACTCCCAACTGTCCATTCTCAGCACAGACCTCCTAAGCCCGATTTATTCTTCTAAAACTTTAGTCAGACCCCCTCCTGTTAAGAAGCATCCTACCATCTAGTCTCATCTCATCCAAAAGCCACAGTTCCTATACAATCTGTCTTCACCCACTGCCTCTTAGATCTCATCCTATCCGTGTGCTCGCCTTGCTCCATCCAGTCCAACAGTTCAAATGCTTTCATCTCAGGATCTTTGCATTTTTCTACCCTCTGTCTGAAATGCTCTTCTCCCAGATATTCACATGAATTTCTCTCTTGCTCCCTGTTTGAATTGTCATCTTATTAGTGAGGCCTCCCCTAACCACCCTATATAAAAGAAAAGCATCCTCCCACACCTTCATTCTCAGCACTCACTAGCCCCCCTTTTCTACTTTTCCCCCCCTCCATAGCCAGCACCAAGAGTGTAAATCCAAACGAATATTGTTCTTGTTGGGAAGGGATAGTGCAGACAAGTTCAGGATCCCTAGTTCCCACAGAAACCACTGTACTCTCCCTTGAGCACAAATACAGTCCTGGGGGGCTGTCCATGGTACCTACCAGCATATATACTTATAGGACACTTGCTCATTCACAGATCCAGAATCCCTTATCAAAATCCTTGGGGCCGCCGGAACCGGTTTGGCTCAGTGGATAGAGCGTCGGCCTGCGGACTGAAAGGTCCCAGGTTCGATTCCGGTCAAGGGCATGTACCTGGGTTGCGGGCACATCCCCAGTAGGAGATGTGCAGGAGGCAGCTGATCGATGTTTCTCTCTCATCGATGTTTCTAACTCTCTATCCCTCTCCCTTCCTCTCTGTAAAAAATCAATAAAATATATTTAAAAAAAAAAATCCTTGGGGCCAAATGTGTTTTTTAATCCTGAAATTTTCAAATTTTAGAAAGGAATAAGGTGCACAGACCATATATTAAATGACACCACAGTGTTTCAGGGACAGCACCCTGCAATCACATCCATTAATATTTGTGCTGTCAAATGTATTCTAATTGGGATGGATAAATACTCAAATGTTTCACATTCATTCAGGTCAGATTTTTCTGCCAAATCAGTTTATATCAAACACACACACACACACACACACAATTTGGTTTTTAAAGCTTTTTCAATTTCATCACTGGAGATAAAAGATTGTAGAAGTGTATTTATTTTCTGTCAAATCATACCAGAATGTACACTCCTGGAGAACAGTGGCTCTGGTTTATTCATGGAGTATCTGTGCCCAGAAATGCCTGGTGTGTAGAATGACTCAATAACCATGTGTTGAGTAAATGAATACATGGGTTGTTTATCTGCAAAGTCCCCCCCACCCCACCCCCATGTAACTGTGCCTGGTCAGATATTACACCCTCCTCCTAGCCCAGGAGTCAGTCAGACACTTCGGAATCTGCCTCTGCAGAGGGACACGGACACTATACATGGCTGCGGCTCCCTCGTCCCACTGACGGGGTCCAGAGGAGACCTGCTGCTGACACCCTCAGAGCTCATGTAAATCCCTTCCCAAGACCAAATTCTTTAGGGTCTTCTTTGATTCTGTAAGCTACTGCATTCCTTCCTAATAAATTCTTTTTTAGCCTAAATTAGCTGGAATCAGTGTATCTTGTTTATCACTGAGAAGCCCTCTCAGAATCCAGCGCTGTTGAGGAGAAGTCTGCTGCCCATCTGATTCTCCTTCCTCAGTAGGTATTACCAACATAGTTTTAGAGTTGGACCAGAATGTCCATATATAGATCTTTAAAAAATCCTGCTTGGCTCTGGGTGGGACTTTTCCATCTGAAGCTTATAAATATCAATAAATTCATTTTTAAAGAAATAAAAAATAAGAAATGATGAAAACTAAAAAGACAAGTCTCTTTTTTTAACCTCTGGAAAGATTTCTTCTATTTTTTAAAATTATTTTTATTGATTTCAGAGAGGAAGGGAGAGGGAGAGATTGAAACATAATGATGAGAGAGAATCATTGATTGGCTGACTCCTGCATGCCCCACACTGCACGGACAGAGCCCACCCGGGAATCAAACCATGACCTCCTGGTTCACTGGTCAATGTTCAACCACTGAGCCACTCCAGCTGGCCTCTATTCTTTGAATTATCTTCTTTGTTTTATATTTTAAAACTAGGGTTGCCATTTTGTAGGATTTTTTTTTTTTTAGTTTCCTTTCTACCTTGTTAATATTGTATAATGGAAAAAAAATGTTTTCCATATTTATTTTATAAGCAGCAACTTTATTTAATGATCTTACTAGGATCTCCACACTGAAGCCTGAATATGACTCTCATCAACCTGGAAATCTAGTCATGCCACTCCTCTGCTTAAATTCCCATGGCCCCCCAGTGTGCACAGAACAGTGTTCAGAATCCTCCTCCTGGCTGACAGGGGTGCATGGGATCTGCCCCACCACTCCAGGCCTTGTCCCTGTGCTTGCTCACTCAAGAAACTTGAGTCCCACTAAGCTACTCCCTGGCCCTCTCCCCTTGATGCCCTGTCTTCTTGTCTGAGTAGCACTGTCTGGAATGCCTTCTGCTTGTCTACTGGGCCAACTTAGCCTCCGGGTAAAGTCTAAGGGTTATCAGTGACTCCATAGACCTTGTTGAAGCTATAGTTATTCATACATTATTTGTTTACTGACTACCTCTCCCTTTGGAATACTTTTTATTTTAAATTTAAATTATAGTAATTTACTTTTGAATAGACAAAACATTTACGTAGCTCAAAGTTCAAAAGTACAAGAGATTCTGCACTGAGGGCTTCCTTTCACTTCTTCCTCAGCACCCCACTCACCAGTCCAGGATTTCCATAGAACCAGCTTCTTTTGTTGCTATCAGGAAGAGTTTATGCATTAATAAACAAAGACACACTATTCTTTTTCCTTCCCACCACATTTTTTTACATAAGTTGTACTAGGTTATATATTGTATATACATTTGTCTGTTTGCTGCCTTCTTTCTCTCATTGTCTTCTGACTTTTAAATTTTTTACTTATTTTAGTAATATTTCAAGGGAATAAAAATAAATCTTCATTCAATCAGTCATGTTTAACTAGTGGTTCTCAACCTTCTGGCCCTTTAAATACAGTTCCTCATGTTGTGAACCAACCATAAAATTATTTTCGTTGCTACTTCATAACTGTAATGTTGCTACTATTATGAATCGTAATGTAAATATCTGATATGCAGGATGGTCTTAGGCGACCCCTGTGAAAGGGTTGTTCGACCGCCAAAGGGGTCGCAACCCACAGGTTGAGAACCGCTGATAGAAGCTAAATGGGATTTTTCTCATTTCCTTTTGTAACCATTTTTAGGTGGCATATTAAAAGGATATTAATTTATATTTATTTATCTTCTTCCAACCACTTAATATTGGCAAAAAAATAATATATAGAAACAAATACAAAGGAACAGCAAAAATGGGGAGACAAAAATACAACGCCCAAATGAAAGAAAAGGAAGAATCACCAGAAAAGGGACTAAATGAAATGGAGCAAGTAATTTGTGAAATAAAGAATTCAAATGGTTATAAGGAAGCTCAAGCATCTGAGTAAGAATTTCAAGCAACTTAATGAGAATTATAAAGAGCTGTATGAGAAATACATCAACATGAATAAGAATTAAGAGGAAATAAAGAATGGCGTGAGCTGTAATAAAGAACACCCTGGAAGGATTCAACAGTAAACTAGAAGAAGCTGAGGACCGGATCAGTGAATTAGAAAACAAGGTAGAAAAAAGCACCCATTCAGAGCAGCTAACGGGGAAAAAAAATTAGAGGACCTGTTTGAAGACATAATGGCAGATATTTCTGTAACCTGGTGAAGGAAAGAGTCACTCAAGTTCAGGAAACACAGAGTTCCAATCCAAATGAACCCCAAAAGACTCACACCTAGACACATATTAATTAACACTAGGGGCCCAGTGCACGAATTCATGCCCAGGCCTTTTCAACCTTTTATTCAATTTTGGATATACATATAGCCCTTAGTCAGTCAGGCAATTCCAGTAACAGACAGACTATCTTAAAGGTCAATAAATATTAGTAAAGATTTACTCTGAGACTATTTGGTCAGCAAATTGCTTGAGCTACCATTGTCTCTACTGAACAATTGGTGCATAGCTCTGTCCCTTGCCAGGGCTCAAGGTTCACCAACATTCCAGGCTCCTTGCTTATACTTCTCTGACAGTGAAGATATTTATATCATCCATTGTTGGTGAGAGGATATAGGCACTTACCGGTTAATAATGCAGATTATTTTCACTAGATGGAGTTACACATATGTTGATATATATGCGATTTGATATGTATGCTATTTTGTTGAATTGGCAGCAAGCTTCAAAACTTCGTATGTCAAATTTGCTTAAGGAATTAATATCATAGATATTTTTACGCTTAAAAATGTCGAATTTTGTGCTAAAAAAACAGCATTTGTGGGAAGTTTTAATTCATTACTTTATTTTGAAGAAAAGTGCTGCTGAATACTTTGGGTGAACATGCTCCATCTTAAGATACTTGTGAACGCTGGTTTAAATGCTTTAAAAGGGATGATTTCAATGTGAAAGACAAAGAATGTCCAGGTCAACCAAAAAAGTTTGAAGACCAACAATTACAATCATTATTGGATGAAGATGCATGTCAAACTAAAAAATCAACTTGTCGCTGAAACCGGTTTGGCTCAGTGGATAGAGCGTTGGCCTGTGGACTGAAGGGTCCCAGGTTCGATTCTGGTGAAGGGCATGTGCCTGGGTTGCGGGCACATCCCCAGTGGGAGATGTGCAGGAGGCAGCTGATCCATGTTTCTCTCTCATCGATGTTTCTGACTCTCTATCTCTCTCCCTTCCTCTCTGTGGAAAATCAATAAAATATATTTAAAAAAATCAGCTTGCAGAAAAATGAACATTGCTCAGCAAACAATTTCTGATCATTTACAAGCAATAGGAAAGATTTTAAAGGAAAAAAAATAGGTGCCACATCAACTGAAGGAAAGACAAATGGAAAACCGCAAAGTCCTCAGTAAAATGTTGCTTCAAAAGCACAAAAGAAAGTCATTTTTTGCATTGAGTTGTGACTGGTGCTGAAAAGTGGATTTATTTTGAGAATCCCAAATGCACAAAATCATGGGTTAATCCAGGTCAACCATCAACATCGACTGCAAGGACAAATCACTGGAAAGAAGACAATGCTCTGCGTTTGGTGGGATCAGGAAGGTGTGGTGTATTATGAGCTTCTAAAACCAGGTGAAACCATTAATACTGATCACTACCGACAACAAATAATCAATTTGAACCACTCTTTGATCGTAAAATGACCAGAAGGGGCCAGAAGACACGGCCAAGTAATTTTGCTTCATGATAACGCACCACCACACACTTCAAAACCAGTTAAAGACATGTAAAAAGATCTTGCCTGGGAAGTATTAACCCACTGCTATATTCACCAGACCTTGCTCCTTCAGATTACCACTTGTTCTGATCGATGGCACACGCACTTTCTGAGCAACGCTTCAAAATGTACAAAGAGCCCTAGCTGGTTTGACTCAGTGGATAGAGCGTCAGCCTGAGGACTGAAGGGTCCCAGGTTCGATTCCAGCCAAGGTCACATGCCTGGGTTGCGGGCTTTATCCCCAGTGGGGGATGTGCAGGAGGAGCCAATCAATAATTCTCTCTCATCATTGATGTTTCTATCTCTCCTTCCCTCTCCCTTCCTCTCTGAAATCAATAAAGATATATATATTTTTAAAAAATGTACAAAGAAGTGGAAAATTGGGTCTCTGAATGGTTTGCCTCAAACCAAGAAAAGTTCTATTGGGACGGTATCCACAAATTGGATAACAAATTAAATCTTGGATAACCTGAAAGATGAGGGAAATGTGTAGCTAGCGATGGACATTACTTTGAATAAAGCACCTTTGATGTTTCTCTTGAAATTATCATGTTTTTTTTTGATTACAAAATCTGCATTTTAACCTGTACACCAGGTAGGTGGCTGGAAAACTTTTAGAAAACAGTTTGACATTTTCTTTTAAAATTAAAATGACAAATATGGTGCACTGGCCATTACAGACTGTCCTTTCTTTGTTTCCTTTCTTTATTTTCATCCAATGTCTTTGGTCTCTGGGACGTATCAAACTCTTTTTCTTCCCTTCTGCTCATTCCTCCTGTGCCCCTTTGGTGGAGTCCTCCTCTTCTACCAGTAACTCATGGGAGTCCTCCACTCAGCTGTGGTGCCCTCGTCTCTCTTCATTTCATACTCCACTTGCTAACTGATTTCATCTACATCTACCGCCTCAATTAATATATCATTAATTTTGGAAATTTCTCGCCCTTATTACTTTAAATAGTTTTCTGTTCTTCTCACTTTCTTTTCTTTCTGGTATTCTTGTCATATGTAAGTTACACCTTTTGTAATCATTCCACAGATCTTGGATAACCTGTTCTGTCTTTGTCATCCTTTATTTTCTTTGCATTCCAGTTTTAGAAGCTTCTATTCTATCTTCAAAGTCACTGACTCTTTCCTTGTCTGTGTTCAGTTTACTGATGAGCTCATCACAAGCATTCTACATTTCTATTATAGTGTCTTAGATTTCTAGCACTTCTCTTTGATTCTTTCTTAGAGCGTTCTGCTTACATTACCCACCTATTCTTGAATGGTCCACTCTTTCCAATAGAGCCCTTGGCATATTAATCAGTTATTTTAAATTTCTAGTTTAATTGCAATACCCCTGCCACATTAGTCTTGTTCTAAAACTTTTTTGTTTCTTCAAACTATTATCATGCCTTGTACATTTTTTTTTTTTTTGTAAGCCAGTCATGTGTCATGATGTATAGGCTTAAAGGATCTGACTCAGATAGGTCTTTAATGTGAGGGTTTACCATATCTTTATTCCTCTAGGAGTTAGGCTATGTTTACTGTTTGCTATAACTGTATGTGTCAGAGGGTAACATTCCCTTTAATGTCCTCATATTTTGCATTCACTGTTGTCTTGAGGGTGCCCTAGAGACTCCTTCTTAAAATAGAGGCTGATCCTTATAGTTCTTTTATCTGTGATCCACTGCTAGTACACAGGAGCCTGACTGAGGTGGTGGTGAGGAGTGGGGGCAGGAAAGCATTCCTCCCTCTAGGATTCTGTCTTTCAGTGGCCTGTGCAGGAACTGACTGGGGTGGTGAGGTGGGGGGAAGGGAAGCATTCCTCGCTTTAGGAATCTTTCTGTCTTCCAGAGAGAAGAGGGTACTCTGCCTATGACCTTCAGAGGTGCTTCTTGGCTTTTTTGTTTTTTCCTTTAGATGAGACATGAAGACTAGAGGAGGCTGGAGTTGGCTATTTCCCTTCCCCCAAGTTAGTTAGTTAGGCTCCGATAAAATAAATAGGGCAGGCTATTGTTATGGCCAATAGAACCTCTAGTTTATTCAAAATAATTACTTTCTCCCCCTCCCTACCTCTCCATCCCCCCCAAATGCTCCTACTACCCACCCGTAAACCCCCCTCCCACCAGCCCCACCAGCCCCCTCAACCCCCCAGCCCTCCCACCACCACCATCCCCCACCTCCCCCATCCCTATCAGATGCCAGAGAGGATTTTTTTCTCCAGTCCTGACTCTGAGAATCTGAAAGGGCTCCTAGAGGTAAAACTCATGACCCTGTGGGACCCCCTGAGACTGAGCACTCAGTGTTTGTTATTTGAAATTGATTTGAGAGAGAGAGAAACACTGATTTGTTGTTCCACTTGTTGTTCCACTTATTTATGCATTCATGGTTGATTCTGGTATGTGCCCTGACCTGGGGATCAGACCTGCAACCTTGGTGTATCTGGACGAAACTCTAACTTGCTGTGCCACCTGACCAGGGCCCGAGCCCCCAGTGTTTTAACTCTCAAACTTGTTCACACTGATCTTTCAACAATTTATCAATTACATCCCAGTTTTTCCTACCAGTCCTGGCTCCAGTAGCAGGTTCTGCTCCCAGGAAACTGATCCTCAGTGTCCACTTCTCTTTCCAGTTTCAGGGGCAGTGGTTTGGCCTTTGATGAATCTAAGAAATGTTGATTTCCGTTTTCAGCTTTTTCTTATTAGGAGTATGGAAATGAATGTCAGAAACAAAAAATCTCTCAATTAATATTTGCATATCAGTGACTCATAAGTTACATTTCCAGCCTAGACTTCTCTTCTGAATTCCAGAATCATCTATATTCCCATTTAAATATCTCAGTAGCACCACATTCAACATATCTGAGACCAAATTTATTATCCTCTCCACCTCTTCCCTCAAATAATAACTGATCATCTTTCAATATTCCTCATCTTAGAAATGGCTACAGATCTAAAACTCATCCTGGATACCTGTCTTTCTTACACCTCTGTACCCAATCCCTCACCAAATCTCATTGGTTGTACTACCTTGATACCTTTCAAAAGAATCCATATCTCTCTCTATTGTCATTGTCCTGGTCCAAGTCACTTACCTGAAAAACTGCAATAATGTCCTACTCTCTTCACCTCATTCCTGAGACTCACCCAAGCATTGAAAATGCAGATCTGATTGTGTCCCACGCCACCACACTGCTCCCTGTGCCCAGGCCCTCTGGGCGCTGTTCAGCCCCTCCAGGGTGAGGCCCTTTTCACTACAGGGAGTTGGTAAATTCAGCTACCCCTGCCTACAGTGTGCTTTCCTTCCTCTCACTGGTCCATACTTGCCCACCTTTTCAGACTCAAGTCAAGGCCCATGCCCACAGGGAAACCTTTTCTGGCTCCCCAGGCTAAATTACTTATTAGCTCACAGAACCTTGTCCACCCCTTCACAGTGCTTAGGCCACTTTGCAATGACATGTTCATGAGTGAGATTATTTTTACTTTATACTAGAGTGAACTCCAAGAGAGAAGGAACAAGTCTGATTTACTCACCATTGTGCCTTTAGCCCATAGCTCAGTGCCTAGCAAAGACACTGTTGAGAGCTATTTATTAAATGACCAAATTAACTCTCTCATCCACATCCTGATATCTTCCAGGTTTACATAACCAGCCTGGTCCTCCTTCCTAATCTCAGTCTACAAGATTTCAGCTGCTGCCGGAAAGGTCCTCTTGAATGGCTCAGACAGCCCCTCCTCTTCCAGGGGCGCTGACCCCAGAAGCAGAAGCACCCTCCCCCTGCTTCAGGCAGGGCTCTCGCAGGCTTCCAAAGGGCCTTCTATCCCCTGTTTTGCCACTTTCAGAAAATTACTGAGTCTGCCCCTGCCTGCCTCCTAAATGTCTCTCAAATTCCCCACTGTCTTCTTCTCCGGTATTCCCACCCTACTCAGACTCCCATCACCTCGTTTATATTTCTACAGTGGTTTCTAGAGGGTCTCTCTTAGATTTTGTTCTTCCAAAGAATTCTCCACAAAGAACTGTATTTTACAGATTTCATTCTCAAAATTAAATTGAATTCCTTTCTATTCTGCCCAATTCTATTCTCTTGATGGACTTTATCAGACTCAAGATTCACCTCCACCTCCATCACTGCCCTCTCCTGTCTAAAAGTGCTGTATGTGACCCACCTCAGAATAGCTGTTCTCAGTTCCCTGAAGGAGCCGTGGTCTCTCATTGCCAGGCCTGCACTCTGCTTCCACACAGCCCAGCACACACGTGGACTTCCTCCATCCATACAGCCTGCCACACATGTCCTGTAGTTTTCCAAGTACAAGTCTTTTACCTCATTGGTGAAGTTTATTCCTATGTATCTTAGTTTTTTTGTTGTTGTTGTTGCAATGGAAAATCGGATTGTTTGTTTAGTTTCTCTTTCTGAGAATTCATTATTGGTACATAAAAATGCCATGGATTTCTGGGTGTTAATTGTGTACCCTGCTACATTGCTAAATTCATTTATTAAATCTAGACTATCATGTAATCTGCAAATAATGAGAGTGTTACTTCCTCCTTTCCAATTTGGGTGCCTTTTGTTTTTCTTCTTATCTGATCTCTGTGGCTAGCACTACTATGTTGAACAGGAGTGGCGAAAGCAGACATCCTTGTCTTGTTCCTGTTCTTAGGGGAAATGGTTTCAGTTTTTGCATATTGAGTATGATGTTGGCTGTGGGTTTGTCATATACGGCTTTTATTATGTTGAGGCATGACCCTTCTATTCCCACATTGCTGAGAGTTTTTATCAAGAAAGAGTATTGGATTTTGTCAAATGCTTTTTCTGCATCAATCGATACATGCAAAAAAATGAAACTAGACAACCAACTTACACCATACACAAAAATAAACTCAAAATGGATAAAGGACTTAAACATAAGACAGGAAACCATAAAAATACTATAGGAATCCACAGGCAGCAAAATCTCAGACACATGCCGAAGCAATTTCTTCACCGATACTGCTCCTAAGGCATTGGAAACTAAAGAGAAAATAAACAAATGGGACTACATCAAAATAAAAAGCTTCTGCACAGCAAAAGAAACCATCAACAAAACAACAAGAAAACCCCCTGCACGGGAGAACATATTTGCCAATGTTATCTCCAATAAGGATTTAATCTCCAAAATTTACAGGGAACTCATACAACTTAACAAAAGGAAGATAAACAACCCAATCAAAAAATGGGCAATGGACCTAAAATGATACTTTTCAAAAGTGGACATACAGAAGGCCAAGAGACATATGAAAACATGCTCAAAGTCACTAATCATCCGAGAGATGCAAATCAAAACAACAATGCGGTACCACCTCACACCTGTCAGAATGGCTATCATCAACAAATCAAGAAACAACAAGTGTTGGAGAGGATGCGGAGAAAAAGGAACCCTCCTTCACTGCTGGTGGGAATGCAGACTGGTGCAGCCACTGTGGAGAACAGTATGGAGTTTCCTCAAAAAGTGAAAAATAGAATTTCCACTTGATCCAATAATCGCACTTCTAGGAATATATTCCAAGAAACCAGAAACACCAATCAGAAAGGATATATGCACCCCTATGTTCATAGCAGCAAAATTTACAATAGCTAAGATTTGGAAACAGCCTAAGTGCCCATCAGCAGATGAGTGGATTAAAAAACAGTGGTACATCAACACAATGGAATACTACGCTTCGGCAAAAAAGGAATTCTTACCATTTGCAACAGCATGGATGAAACTGGAGAGCATTATGCTAAGTGAAATAAGCCAGTCAGAGAAAGATAAATATCACATGATCTCACTCATTTATAGAATATAATGAACAACATAAACTGATGAACAAAAACAGATCCAGAGACAGAGAAGCATTGATCAGACCATCAAACCTCAGAAGGAAGGTAGGGGAGGGTGGGGGGAAGGGGGAGAGATCAACCAAAGGACTTGTGTGCATGCATATAAACCGAACCAATGGACACAGACAACAGGGGAGTGAGGGCATGAGTGGGGGAGGTGGGGAAGTAATGGGGGGATAAGGACACATATGTAATACCTTAATCAAGAAAGAAATTTTTTAAAAAATGGGTGTTGGATTTTATCGAATGCTTTTTCTGTGTCTATTGATAAGATCATGTGATTTTTGTCTTTCAATTTGTTTATGTGATATATCACATTTATTGATTTGAAAATATTATACCAGCCCAGCATCTCTGGAGTAAATTTCATTTGGTCATGGTGTATGATCTTTTTAATATATTGCTGGATCCAATTTGTTAGTATATGTTGAGGATTTTAGCATCTATATTCATCAGGGATATTGGCCTGCAATTCTCTTTCTTTGTAGTGTCTTAATCTGGTTTTGGAATTAGGATAATGAGCTTGGAAGTGTTCCTTCCTCTTGGATTTTTTTTTTAAATAGTTTGAGAAGGATAGGTGTTAGTCTTCTTTGAATATTTGGTAAAACTGCTGTGAAATCATGTGGACCAGGGCTTTTGTTTACTGGGAGTTTTTTGATTACTGCTTCTATTTTATCAGTTGTTATTTTCCTATTAAGGTTTCCTGATTCTTCCTGATACAGTTTTGGGAGGTTGCATTTTCCTAGGAATTTGTCCATTTCATCCACATTGTCCAGCTTGTTAGCATATAGTTGTTCATACTATTTTCTTACAATCTTTTGTATTTCTGTGATGTCAGTGGCTACTTATCTGCTTTCATTTTTTATTTTATTTATTTGGGTCCTCTCTCTTTGTTTCTTGATGAGTCTGGCTAGGGGTTCATTAATTGTGCTTACCTTTTCAAAGATCCAGCTCTTGGTTTCATTGATTTTTTTGTATTGTTTTTAGTTTCCATGTCATTTATTTCTGCTCTAATCTTTATTATTTCCTTCTACTTACTCTGGGCTTTTCTTGTTGTTCTCTTTCTAATTCTTTAAATTGTAGGGTTAAAAGTTTATTATTAATGTTTCTTATTTTTTGAGTTAGGCCTGTAGTGCTATGAACTTCCCTCTCAGGACTGCTTTTGCTGTGTCCCAGAGATTTTGGGTTGTTGTGTGTTCATTTTCATTTGTTTACAGGAAGTTTTTTATTTCTTTCTTGAACTCATTGGTAACCCGTTCATTGTTTAAAAACATGCTATTTAGCCTCCATGTTTTTGGGTGTTTTTCCTGTAGTTATTTGATTTCTAATTTCATTCCACTGTGATCTGAGAAGATGCTTTATATGATTTCAATCTTCTTGAACTTGTAGAGACTTGTTTTGTATCCTAACATGTAGTTTATCTCTGTGAATGATCCATTTGCACTTGAGAAGAATGTATATTCTGTAGCTTTGGGGTGAAATGTCAATTAAATCCATCTGATCCAATGTCCTCGAGAGTCACTGTTTCCTTGTGAATTTTTTGTCGGGAGGATCTATCCACTGAAGTCAGCAGGGTGTTAAGGTCCCCTACTATGACTGTACTGTGGTTGACCTCTCCCTTAAAGTCCTCTAGAAATTTTTTATATATTTAGGTGCTTCTATATTAGGTGCATATATGTTTATCAGGATTATAGCCTCTTGTTGGATTGATCCCTTTAGTATTATGTAGTGACCTTTGTTGTCTCTTGTGATGACCTTCATTCTGAAGTCTATTTTTTCAGATATGAGTATTGCTATGCCAGCTTTTTTTTTTTTTTTTTCATTTCCATTTGTATGGGAAACTTTTTTCCATCTCTTCACTCTCATCTTATGTGAGTCTTTTGTTCTGAGGTGCATCTATTGTAGATAGCATATAGTTGGGTCATGTTTTTGTATCCATTCAGCTACTCTATGTCTTTTAATTGGAGTATTTAATCCATTTACATTTAAGGTTATTATTGATAAGTACTTATTTATTGCCATTTTAATTCTGTATGACTAGGTTTCTCTCTCTCTCTATTCTTCTCATATTCTTCTCATATTCTCTAATCTTCCTTTTAGCATTTCTTGTAATTCGGGCTTGGTGGTGATGAACTCCTTTAGCTTTTTTGTTTGGGAAGCCCTTTATTTCACCATCTATTTTGAATGATAGCCTTGCTAGATATGGTAATCTTGGTCTCAGATCCTTGCTTCCCATTACCTTGTGGACTTCATGCCATTCTGTTCTGGCCTGTAGAGTGTCTGATGAGAAAGCAGATGACAGCATTATGGGAGCTCATTTGTAGGTAACAATTTGCTTTTCTCTTGCCGCCTTTAAGATTCTCTCTTTGTCTTCAATTTTTGGCATTTTAATTAGTGTGTCTGAGCATGGGCCTGTTTGGGTTCTTCTTACTTGGGACTCTGTGCTGCCTGAAGAAGTGTGACTTTCTCCTTCACCAGGTTAGGCAACTTTTCTGCCATTATATCTTCAAATACATTCTCTATCCCTTGCTCCCTTTCTTCCCCTTCTGGCACACCTACAATGCAAATATTGTTTCATTTCATGTTGCCCCACAGCTCCCTTAAGCTGCCCTCTTGCTTTGTAATTGCTTTTCCTTTTTGGTTCTCTTTTTTTTTTTTTTTTAAATCTTTATTGTTCAGATTATTACATTTGTTCCTCTTTTTTCCCCCCCTTAACTCCCCTCCTCCCAGTTCCCGCCCCACCCTCCGCCCTCACTCCCCACCCACTGTCCTCATTCATAGGTGCACGATTTTTGTCCAGTCTCTTCCCGCATCTCCCACATCCCTTTCCCCCCACAAGAATGGTCAGTCCATTCCCTTTCTGTGTCCCTGATTCTATTATAATCACCAGTTCATTCTGTTCATCAGATTATTTATTCACTTGATTCTTAGATTCACTTGTTGATAGATGCATATTTGTTGTTCATAATTTGTATCTTTACCTTTTTCTTCTTCTTCCTCTTCTTAAAGGATACCTTTCAGCATTTCATATAATCCTGGTTTGGTGGTGATGAACTCCTTTAGCTTTTCCTTATCTGTGAAGCTCTTTATCTGACCTTCAATTCTGAATGATAGCTTTGCTGGATAAAGTAATCTTGGTTGTAGGTTCTTGGTATTCATCACTTTGAATATTTCTTGCCATTCCCTTCTGGCCTGCAAAGTTTCTGTTGAGAAATCAGCTGACAGTCGTATGGGTATTCCCTTGTAGGTAACTGAGTTTCTTTCTCTTGCTGTTTTTAAGATTCTCTCTTTCTCTTTTGCTCTTGGCATTTTAATTATGATGTGTCTTGGTGTGGTCCTCTTTGGATTCCTTTTGTTTGGGGTTCTCCGCGCTTCTTGGACCTGTAAGTCCATTTCTTTCACCAGGTGGGGGAAGTTTTCTGTCATTATTTCTTCAAATAGGTTTTCAATATCTTGCTCTCTCTCATCTTCTGGCACCCCTATAATTCTGATGTTGGTACGCTTGAAGCTGTCCCAGAGGCTCCTTACACTGTCCTCGCATTTTTGGATTCTTTTTTCATTTTGCTTTTCCGGTTGGGTGTTTTTTGCTTCCTCGCATTTCAAATCATTGACTTGATTCTTGCGCTCCTCTGGTCTGCTGTCGGGAGTCTGTATAATATTCGTTATTTCAGTCCGTGTATGCTTAATTTCTAGTTGGTTCCCCAATATAACATCGAGGGTCTCATTAGTTTTCTTGTAGATCTCATTAAGTTTATCGGCGGCTTCTAAACAGTTCTTGAGAGACCTTAAAAGTGTGGTTCTGAACTCTATATCTTCCATTGACAATTTTGTCCTGTTTCTTTGTCTCCGCATTTTGTTACGCTTCCTTGGTGCACCCCCTAGTGGTCTTTGTGCGCAGTCTTATAGTTAAACCTTGATTGTTGTAGCTAATACCAGGGAGGGTTTGACCTCCAGGCCAAGTGGCTATGAGAATCAGCTGTGTCTGCAGTGAGAGAACTTCTGTCCTCTAGGGAGGTGCTAATCTGGCGTTTGCCTGAGGCTATCCGGCAAATGCCTCTGTGCAGGGCTTGGGCGGGGCGGGTCGCACAGGATCAACAGGGTGGACCGGAGAGAGCAGTTATGGCGACTCTCAGTCCTGTCCCCAGGGGTCTGCCTCTCTGAGTCCCAGCACCCGCTGCAAACCTCGGAGAGAAAGCTGCACTCGCTCTGACCGAAGCCAGACAGTCCCGCTTCTCCCGTTTGAGTCTGGGTCCCTAAAGACTTGCCTGTATCTGGAGCTCAGAGTCTGCGACTCCCTCCCGATTGAAAACGCCAACCACGCCCTCCGCCGCCAGCCCGCTCCGCACACTCCGTACCTCAGAATTTGACTTCAGCACTGTGCCTCCTCTGAGTGTCCGTATGCGTTTCTCTTTCCTCCTAGTTGTAGGACTTCCACTCAGCCAGCGTTCCTGTGGTTCTGGGTGATGTCCATTCCGTTTTTTAGTTTCACTTTTGAAGTAGTTGTTCAAGGCAGCAAACTCCGGCGTTAACCTATGCCGCCATCTTGGTTCTCCCCTTTTTGGTTCTCTGATTGATTTTTTCTATCCTGTCTTCTAATTCATTGATCTGATCCTCAGCTTCCCCTAATCTGCTGTGTATCCCTTCCAATGTGTTCTTTGTTTGTGCTATGTCATTCTTTATTTCCAACTGTTCTTTTTTCATAGTTTCTATATCTTTTCTCATGCTGTTGAGCATCTTTACCATCATTATTCTGAACTCTATATCAGATAAATTTCTTATCTCCATTTCATTTGTCTCTTCTTCTGGACAATTCTCTTGTTCTTTCATTTGGGGGATGTTTGTTTATCTCCTCATTTTGGCTGCCTATTTGGGTTTGTGACTATGTATTAGGTAACTCTGTTATGCCTCTCATTTTCTAGTGTAGGATAGTATCAAACGCTGTTTCTGATTAATTAGATCAGACAAGAACTCAAAGCCTTCAGAAACTACCTCAGTCTGCAGACTGATTGGATTCAGTCTTGAGTAGCCCTCAGGCTATCATCCACAGATGGTGAGAGGTTTTCCAACAGGGTGGCACAATTGCTTCTGCCTGGAGGCTAATTATTATCCTCAGTCTCTTAATGAGCCTCAGAAACTCCACATTGTGGAGTAAGGTGTTTTCCAATAGAGTGGGTTAACTGCCTTCCCCCAGGCAAAACCCCCTGATAGCAAATATCTGCTTGAGAACAATGTCCTCCACAGCATGAGGAAATGACTCAGCACAGGAAACCGGGGCCTCTGCCTTCTGAGCTCCAACCCCAAAGCCCCCAACCCTGGCTTCTGCTCACACAGCTCCAGTCTGCCCTTCCTCTTCCAGAGCACAAAGTGAGTGGCTACACATGAAATTTTGTATGTTGGTCTTTTAAGAGGGTTCCTGCATTTCCAGCTGTCTTTCCCTCACAGACAGCATTCCTGCTGCTTTTCACAGCCAGATATTATGTGGGCACCTTTCTCAGTTCTGGTGCTCTCTGCTGGGGGGGCCTATCTTGGGGATTATACCCCAGAGTTCTCAGTGGCAACCCTCCACAGTTGAGATATCTTCAACTGCTGTCTGTGGGAGCCCAGCCAGCCCTTTCACACCTCTGCCCTTCCTACCAGTCTCTATGTGGTTTCCACTTTCCATTCTTGGTTATCAGGCTTCTCTCCAGGTAGTCTTTAGTTGATTATTCAGGATGTATTTTTGTCATAATTCCAATTTGGTCCTGGGAGCATTTCTGTGTAGCATCCACTTACTCTGCTGCCATTTTAATCTCTGGAGACCAATTTTGGATACTAGAGCAAAGAGTTCTTGCTTAGGGCTTGGATGTGGAGGGTGAGGGAAACAGAGGAAGCAGAATAACTGTTGGTAGGTGTTCAGTGTAGAGAGTCCCTGGGAAGGCACATGGGCATTTCTTTAATAAATTGTCAGCTGAATCCAGAGCAGTAGGCAAAGCCATGTCCTGGAATCACATCTTACCAAAAAGGCAGAAGTGTTCTCAGCTTGACCTTCATTTTTGCCCAGGTGCCAGGAAGTGGGTTTTATTACGTAAATCCAGCCAAGCACCAGGAATGAATAGGACTCGGGCCCACCCAAGCTCCTTTGTTTTGACCTTTGGTGAAACTTCCTGGTACTTGGGGTACAAAATAAATATGCTATATCGGTGCTGGGTCCCTGTCTCTCCATCAGAAGAGGGCAGCGGTCCCACCCAGACCCAGCTTTTTCCTTCCATCTCTGTGTCTGTTTCTTTCTTTCATTTTCTCAATCCCTAGCCGCCCTTACTCAGGAACCAGACCACTCTCTAGCCATGCTGGACTCGGAAAAGAGAGAACCCTCCATAGTTCAGAACATTTAACTGTGGACTCTCCCATTACCCGGATCAATTACTGAGTGAACCTCCCTTTCCTGGTGCTGTTTTACTCTGTTTTTACTTTTCTGTAATAGGAGGTCAAAATACTCATCCTCTAAGGCTGTTGGAAAACAAAATGGATAATATTGACCTCAGTCTTTCTGAAAAGAGACACTGGAGGCTCTGTGGGTGGATGAGAATCCCTTCTCGATGTTACCATTGGGCAAACACACAGATTCAATATAAAGTAGATATATTAACCTTCTCAACAGTCCTGTGAGGTACATATTGTTATTTGATACCATTGTAATTTAACTTATTTATGAATAATTGGTAAGTAGCAAAGGAAAGGCCAAATATTGTAGCATACCCAGTAAGGTCTGGGTGAAATAGGGAAGTTACTTTCCTGTCGGTCACACCTGGGAACAGGTCATTTCCCAGAGTAGGTGTGGGCACTGCAAGTGTGGGAAGATTTGAGATACTTAAGCTCCTAAACAAAATAGTTTGTTTTCTCAATCTCTTGCTCTTGTGTTCTTTAGACTCTTGGGACTGTTGTTGCAGGGTGTGTGCTCTCTTGGCTGCCTTGCATTTCCCTACATGGCCCACAGCCATGTGGGCCCACACACAATGGACTAATGGGCTGTAAGAAGCCTGATGCTACTCTGGACCCAGATCCACCATGGACACTGGCTTTGCTTCTAGCTCAGCTGAATTCCTAGCTGCACATTTTTCAGGACTGGACTAAGGGAAATGGGAATTTGGAAACCCAAGGATTTAATTCCACTCAAATAAAGCTTTCTACCACATCTCATCCTCCCATGCGGGCCTCTCAAAATGCTTCTTTCAGTGGTATCCCAAGAACCACCCTCACACTAGCAGCGGAGAAAGGCCATTCACGCATTTCTCTGGTAACACTATGACTCGTTTTATAGAGGTGAAGACTGAGACCTGGGGAGTTTGTGCGTCACCAGGTGCGGAGCATTGGAGGTGAGTAGTTACAGAATGGAGTCAGTTGGCATCATCTTGCCGATGAAAGAAAATAGAGGTCCTCATGCTTGTTAATGCTCAGCTTTAAGATCTCAACATGGAGCAGAGGGATCCCTACAATGTGGTTTGTTTAATGCATTTCAAGAAGGTAAACTGTGGAAGAGGAAGCCTCAAGCCTCCTTGGAAGTGCAGGACACAGACACCATTCTCTGCCCCCTGGGGCTGGGGCTGGAAGCTGACAGCCAGGATGCTATGTGGCCTCACTGTGGCTGGACCAGCCAGGGCTGGAAAGGTGGGAGGGAACTGAAAGGACCTTAGTCTGCACCAAGGCCCTGGGCCTTTAAGAGCACTCTGTCATTCAGTCAGCCCAGCTTTGAATAACACTGGTCCAGGTCCTGTGATCTAACACCAGTCACAGGAAAGAGAAGGAGTGATGGTGTAAGCTTTTCCAGATTAAACCATCCTAGCTCCCTCAGCACAGGCTGGCAGCCAGGTGGGGGAACATCACTTCAGCCTGGGAATACTTGTTCTAGGCCACCACTGGCTTGCTAAGGATCATCTCAATGCCTAGCACAGGGTCTGATAACTGAAAGGGACTTGCTGAGCTAATAGATAAATATCCAATGGAAGGCTGTGTCCCCAACCTCTGGCTTCCTCGGCAGCTTCAGAGCCTGAGATCTGGGCGCCTGACTTGGCTGCCTGCTGGTCAAAAAAAAAAAAAAATGACTTTTCTCCCTACTGCTTACCTTCCTGCGTCCTGGAAAAGAAGCCCCAGACACAAAAGCCTAGAGAACATACAGAGGAAATGCCTGAAGAGAATCTCACTATGAGGATAGCAGGCAGGAGCCCTGAAGCGAGGCCCAAATCTGCAACCAGCAAGCTGTGTGGCCTTGGGCACCTCACTTAACCTCTCTGTGCCTCTCTTTTCATCTCCAAATGGAGAGGCAGCACAGAAGGTACAGGGCAGGTGACATTGGTTGGCCTGATTTTGAATCCTAGTTTGACCACTTTCCTCAGATTTTTGACTAAGGCCTCGTTACACACAGGCCACAGGCCTCAGTGCTCTCATTGCTGAAATGAATAAAGACAGTAACTACTAATGCACTTTTGGGAGGTTAATCTAGCTATTTTATAGACATGCTTTAGGACAGTGCCTGGCATCCAAGAAGTGAGTTATTATTATTATTATTGTAATGTTCCCTTGTTTAAATGATAAAGGGCTGCTCTCCTGGCCTCCTAGGGTTTTGGTGATGCCCTGGCATCATGAATAAAAACCATGGGAGGAATTTGGTAGCTGCCTGGTTTCTTTTGTTTTCAAAGCTAACTGGAAACTCCTCTCTGTAGTGGTGCTAGCCATCCGCCCCAGCTGACTGCTTTCCATAACAAAAGGCAAGGCCTGGATGGCCCACCAGGTCTTTACCCCAGAAACTGGCCAGACCCTGCTGGCACAGAAAACCACAGTGGCTGCTTTTTCATTGACAACCACTGGTGTCAGTGACTAGAGCATCTAAAGAAAACAAGACACAGTTAGACCCCAAAATTTAGGCTCTTTCCAAATTTGGGGATCTGAGAAGGAGCACACTTTTAGAATTTCCTTCAAAATTCAGTGAGGCTCCTCCTGTCTCTACCTTGGCCCAGTTGGCCCTGGGAGGAACCAAGGAATGCCCTTGGCGGCTGGGGAGGAGCTGGGGAAGGCACAGTTTTCAAAGTCCTTTTCCATTAAAGTTTAAGTATGGGGTGAAAGGATCCAAAAATATTAAACAGAAAACCTGAGCACTGCTAATTCAGTTTTCACATTCTCCTTGGCTCCTGTCTGACTCTGAATGGTACACGAGGTTCTAGAAGGCCGAAGGCAGGTGCTTTAGGTTATAAAGGTGCATAATTGGCCTCAACCTGACCACAGCCCCCAGTCCAGGAACCCCAGGGAACGAAAGCTGCGGAACAGTGTGCCATGGGTCCACATTCTTTCCTCTGCAGTTCTGAGCACCACAGAGTGAAATTTGGCTCAGGTTTGTATTTCTGACCTGGTTCCCAATTGGAAAGCAGGTGCAGACTTTGACCTGAAAATATTACAGGCACAGGCAGCTTAGTCCTCTTCCCTTTAATCCCATGCCCAGCAGGAGGCACAGCTTCCTCAGTCCTGGGAGTGGAGTCTGAGGCACCTGCTGCTCTTCCCAGTTAGTTGTTCTTCTCATCTTTGTTCTCACAGATATCAGTATTCTGGCATTTAATAGCCATCAACCACCCAGAACTAGATATTTCCAAATACAGGTTAATCATGTTCTTTTAGCATGTCCTCCCTATGCCTGTGTCCTGTCGTCCCCCCTCCCCCACAACCCCTAAATAACCCAGATCATTTACTACTGTTTAATTAAAATTATCCCCAGCCTAGGTCTCTACTAGTAAAAGAATTAGATGCCAAGAAGGAAGCTACCATAAGAAATCTATAATCAACAACTAAAATATTGAAGGAGCCCTACCTCCAATGTGACTGGGTGAATCATCGGTCCCAGCTTTGAGAAATGCCTGTTACTGGGTTACACCCGCTCACAACTTATTCTCCTTAGGAGAAAGGGCATCTCAGGACAAACTGCCTGCACAAGCCCAGAGGTCTAACTCATTCAGGGCCTGACTGCTAGCCCAAGACCTAGGACTTTCTGTTGGGGACCAAGGGGGCTTCCTTTCATCCTTGACAAACTGTGGGTGTTGACCTACATCAGTGGTTCTCAACCAGGGCTCATTTTGTCCCCCAGGGTCCATTGGCAATGCCTGCAGATACTCTTGGTTATCACTCATGGCCAGGGCCCAGGGGGGTATAATGGGTAGGGACCAGGGATGCTGCAGACACCCTGTGGTGTAAAGGGCTACCTCTACGACAAAATTACTGAGCCCCAAACATCAGCAATGCTGGTGCTGAGAAACCCTAGCCCAGAAGCCTATTTCAGGTTTTTCCAGACGAAGCTGTTTTCAAGTTTCCTGGGAAATGCTGGGCTGCCTGTGGCCCCCTCGAGGACTGGAACACCTGGGGCTGCACCCAAGGACTACTGTCAGCTGATGAAACTTTTCCAGCACATTTCTTTCTGCAACAGAAATCGTCTGGTGCACTGAATTGCACGTTAATCTAAATGACAGAACTGTGACTCTAATAAAATGGTCATGCCTGTAAGACCCTCCCCAGAGTGGCTGCTCCATCCCTGCCTTTTCAGATGGGGGTGGTGGAAAGACGCCAAAGGTCAGTCGCTCCCCTCTCAACACAAGTCTCTGTAGTGGCGCTGGTGCCATGCCACTCACATCTCTTCTTTTAGGAGAAAGAAACTGAAGACAGAAAAATAGCAATGCTGAAAAATGGCCAGAAGTCATCCCACTTAGTTTATTTCATGAGATTCTCAGCACGTAGTGTACTTTCCTAGGGAAAATTTTTGTCTCAGTTCACATTATAAATTATTTTACAAATATAGAACTGTGTTAGAAACAATAGTTATAAAAGTCCATAGGATTTTCACATAAAATAATACCCCTGAAACTGGATTTTGTGCAGTGTGGGTGGGCAGTCTTTGGTTCTTTCTGCAGGCAAACCTTGGATGCTGCAGTTTCTGTGCCAGACCAGTCTTAGAAAGCAAGTGTCATCTTTTTGCTGGTGAGGGTCTTGCCTTTAATTTGTAAAAAAAAAAAAAATGCAACCTCTGTGAAGCACAATAAAACCAGGTACACCTGTTCATAATATTTAAATAATGGTGATGTTACTTGTACCTCAATAAACTACTTTAAAAAATAGTTTCCTGTAAGTTATTTCAAAATAAAAATTTAAGAGTAATGCTTTGAGTTTTAAGAAAGAATACACAGAGGAAAGCTAATTTTTTTTAACAATGTACTTGTGTTCCTTTAAAAAAAAAAAATTAAAACCCCAAACCAACAGCATGGCACTAAGGCAATTCATAGGATATTATCTTCGTCTTAATGTAACATTGTTCCAATAAGATAGACTAATACTTTTTGGATAAGTTCAAGTTCAAGCAATGACTGGGCACCAGGCTCTCTGCTGGGTGCTGGGAGGCTAACCATACAAATTATTCAAATGAAAATACCTCTTGAGAAGTAAAAGGGAGTGCTAAAAGTAAATTATATTTTTAAAAAAATTACCACAACTGGTTTTTTAAAAAAACACAACCATTTGTGGTAAATAAAAATTCAATTTAAAAACTATTTTTAATAAAATTCTAATACTTCATTTAAAGAAAAACTCAGGACACATGCTAAAAGGGACAGGATGTCAGGATTACGAGGACAATGGTCAGCCCAGGCCTCAGGAATACAGTGGCACAAGTAACATGGAGGTGGGGGTTCCATCCGTGCTGCTCACGGGAACATCTCAAGTGACATTTATTTCAACTGGAATCTTTGGTCAAATGTGATCTAGCTCATTCCTACTCTCTATGCACTGTCTACCCTCAGGAACTAGAAACACAAAGCTGCAAGCACCAGCCCTGGAGCCAGACTGCCTGGACCTGCCCCTGCCCTGCCGCACAGCTGGTACCTGCATGGCCTGGAGTGAGCCACCTGACATCCTGGTGCTTCCCAGCCTCATATGAAAATGGGGTGGTAATATCACCTGTCGCCCAGGCTGTGCGGGTTAATGAGTGCAGTGTCCAGCAATGCCTGGCACACAGGGCTTGCTTGGGTAGTTTTATTGCTATTAATATCTACCATGTACCAGATGCTGAGCATGAGTAAAGGGAACTCATGAGCTGGATAGAGCTCATGGTTTTGGGGGGTTTCCCAGTACAGTATTTTCTAAACTTTAATTAGCAACCAAGAATTCCAATGGAGGTTTCCTATGAAAATACAGATCTGTCTTTTCTAGAAAAGTCAGAAAGCTGCCAGGCAGAAGGAAAGAATTCAGTGGGTCAGTCCCAACTCCTCCCTGATGCTTCCAATGCCAATTGCTATCTTTTTCCTCCCCAATAACGTCATTCACTTTTTTTTAGCTGGCCATGTATACATTTGAGCTTGTAACCCTGATCTACAGTGATGAACGAACAGATGTGGTCCCTTGTCCTCACAGGGCTCACAGGTGCTATCATCGTAGGACAGAGAGGGACGGCTATCTCTTCAGGGAAGCCCTACCCTGAGCAGCCTGGAGAAGCTTGCTGGGTTGTAGAAAGAGTTGTCTACTATACCCAGGCTACTCCCAGGTGTGGTTAATGGACCAGATCAGCCAGGAGCTCCAGAGAAACGCAGAACCTGCTCCAGATCAGCCGCCTTGGAATATGGATTTTAACAAGATCTCAGGTGTGCATCTTCAAGTCTACACCTCAGAGCCCTCCCGCGGGTAGATGATGCTGTTGACCATGCTGAAGTTGTAGAAAGGCGGGCTGAAGGGACTGCTCTGCCCCGCACCGGTGCTGGCAGGGAAAGGGCTATAATAGGAAGATCTCTGGCTGCTGCCGTTGCTGGTGCTGGTGCTCAGCTGCAAGTTGTCTGAGGCTTCCGAGACGGAGCTGTTGGGAAACGTGCTGCTGGAGGGCAGGTGGGCCCCCTGGATCCCTAGGGGGTGGCCACCAGCGACAGCTCGCTGGGTGCTCCCACTGCTGCTGACACTCAAGGTGCTGAGGCTGCTGAAGAAGGTGTTGAGGCAAGGGGTGGAGGTGAGCACGGGCCCTCCAGGGGAGGAGACACTCTTGGAGCCCTCAGGAGGCTCTGGAGACTGGGAAGGCCTCAGCAGAGCAGAGGGGCTTTCTCCTTCCGGCTTCCCACCCGCTCCAGCCCCTAATCCTGAGGACAGACCCTCTTCCGATTTTGACGTCCCTGCAGCCACTGCAGAGCTGCTGCTGGCCTCAGAGCGGCGCTTTCGCTTCCGGCGGAAGTTCCCATTATCAAACATTTTCTCACAGTTTGGATCCAGGGTCCAGTAATTACCTTTCCCTGTGGAAATGAGAGACAGGTGTTAGAGAAGGAGATAGTTTATGCCTGCTCATTCAGCTTCTATTTCCAGAGAAGGAGGGCAGACTTTCATTAAACGCTGATGAAGATGCTCAGTCCACTATACTGTCTAGAGCAGCGGTTCTCAACCTGTGGGTCGCAACCCCTTTGGGGGTCGAACGACCCTTTCACAGGGATCGCCTAAATACATCCTGCATATCAGATATTTACATTACGATTCATAACAGTAGCAAAATTACAGTTATGAAGTAGCAACGAAAATAATTTTATGGTTGAGGGTCACCACAACATGAGGAACTGTATTAAAGGGTCGTGGCATTAGGAAGGTTGAGAACCACTTGTCTAGAGTTATCTGTATGGGGGAGATTTTATTTACCTTCAAACAGAAATCTGGAACAAAGAGGTTCTATCTGCCTTCACCTCCTCCTGGCAGTGTATGTTTCTTAAATTTTAAAACCTAATTCAATTCACAAGGCACTTATAATTACCCAACACCCTCCCTTCTAGATCCAAATGGAGTGGCCTCGAAAAATCCTGGCGCTACTTAATAGGGATAAGAACAGCCCCCACCTCATAGGTTGGTTGTGAGGATTAAATGGTATCTTTGCCCAGTAGCTGGCAGCACACAGTAAGCAGTGCAAAAACAGTATCTATCATTGTTATTTGCTGAAAGTATATAACACTTGTCCCTAAAAATACTCCAGTGGAAAAAAGGCAACCTCAAATACCCAATCCTGTGCCTTGCTGAATAAAAAAGACGGCAGTTAGTACTCAGCAACCACCTGTATTAGCGTCTTCGATGGCATGTTTGGAGGACAAGGGAACGCCTCTCCTAGAGCCTCTGTATCCCTCACCCTAGGCAGGAGGTGCCCCCATATATCTTCCAGGTTTTCCCTCCACTGGGCAAATCTCAGGGATCAGGGCCCCATTTAATGCAGGCAGTGCTAGTCTCCTGCTTAGAAAATGTCACTCACAATTTATCTAACACAATCATCTTGGAGGATTTTATCTTCCCAAAGCTCTTTTCACTTCTGGCAAAATCAACTGTCAGTGTTGAAAGTACTATTAAGCACTTATTCTGTACTTAGTGCCTTGCATGGACAGCCTCTGTTACTCCTCACAGCTCCATGGAGATAGGTAATTTATTGCCTCCATTACTCAGATGGGAAACCTGAGGTGCAGACTGGTTAGTAACCTGCCATATTCCCAGTTAACAGAAGTAGAGCCAGGAATGCTCTACCAGTGATGGGGAACCTTTTGAGCTCGGTGTGTCAGCATTTTGAAAAACCCTAACTTACCTCTGGTGCGGTGTCACATATAGAAATTTTTTGATATTTGCAACCATAGTAAAACAAAGATGTATATTTTTGATATTTATTTCAAATATTTAAATGCCATTTAACAAAGAAAAATCAACCAAAAAAATGAGTTCGCATGTCACCTGACACACGTGTCATAGGTTCGCCATCACTGCTTCTAGACTCTGCATACCTCACTACCTCCACAAACTAACACACACACCTCACACCCATTTTCTCCACTGACACAGTCTCTGTAAAAAGTCTCAGAAAAAAATGTGTTCACAACTACCATCTCAATAATGCCCTCACCTATCAGGGTAATTATATTGTGCCACCTTCATACCAAGCACTTTGACAAGACACTCTACAGATCCTTGAGCTTTTGGAAGGTCTGAGTAGTGAATGTAAAGTTTATGTGACCATCTCAGTTGCTTTAGAGGCAGAGTTGGAAGATGCACATCTAGAACTGCACGCCTGGTCCAATGCAGTAATCACCAGCCACACGTGGCTGATGGGCACCTGAAAAGTGGCTAATCCGAAGCAAGATGTGGGGTAGGACTCACAGGGTTCTGAAGACTTGGTACCAAAAAGTAATATGAAGTACCTCACTAATAATTTTTAGGTTTGTTATAGGTTGAAACAAATTTTGTTTTACATAAAAAAAAACACATTAAGATGAAATTCACCGGTTTCTTTTTATTAATGTGGCTACTAGAAAACTTAGTCACATGTGGTTTATACTGTATTTCTTTCTTTTTTTTTTTTTTATTGCTTAAAGTATTACAAAGGGTATTACATACTGTATTTCTATTGGAAACCACTGCTCTTGCATGACTTCAGGTACAAGTACTCTAGGGTATTTATATAATTTACCCAAGATTCTAAATCTCTGGAGTGTGCAACTGAAAGGGTTTCTATTTCTTTTCTTTTTCCATCACAACTCTGTCCATATCTCCCTTGTCCTGGGCTCCATCTGAAAATCTCAAGTAGGATCTGTTTCTCTCTCGTTTTCAGCTTTTTCCCACCTCCACCTCCCAGGTAGAGGGAAACAATTACAGCCCTCCACTGCACCCGGCCCTCTTCACCCCAGGGCTCAGAGCAGAAAGAAGTAAATGGGGGGGGGGGGGGTAATTTTTTGCATTTTCAAATACTTAAAGTACGAAAACCACAATTTGCAGGCTGATCCCTCTGCCCTGTCTCGTGTCTTTGCTACTTATCCTCTAAAGCAGGGGTCCTCAAACTTTTTAAACAGGGGGCCAGTTCACTGTCCCTCAGACCGTTGGAGAGCCCGACTATAGTTTAAAAAAAAACTATGAACAAATTCCTATGCAAACTGCACATATCTTATTTTAAAGTATAAAAACAAAACGGGAACAAATACAATATTTGTATTTGCATGTGGCCCGCGGGCCGGGCCGTAGTTTGAGGACCCCTGCTCTAAAGCAACGGTTCTCAACCTGTGGGTCGCGACCCCTTTGGGGGGTCGCCTAAGACCATGGGAAAACACATATATAATTACATATTGTTTTTGTGATTAATCACTATGCTTTAATTATGTTCAATTTGTAACAATGAAAATACATCCTGCATATCAGATATTTACATTATGATTCATAACAGTAGCAAAATTACAGTTATGAAGTAGCAACGAAAATAATTTTATGGTTGGGGGGTCACCACAACATGAGGAACTGTATTAAAGGGTCGCGCGGCATTAGGAAGGTTGAGAACCACTTTAGAAGTACTAAAGGTAGGCAGAGGATCTGCTTTGTGAAGGACACCAGAGGCTCAGGAAACGTGCTAGTGCGGGAGGCTCTCACCACCTCTTTTGTGAAACGTGATGGGATTCTCAGCTCAACCGAATCCCTTTATAGTCGCTTTCATCTGAGAGCTCACTGGTTCTCAGTCTACTTCCCCTCCAGCGGCACGGGCTCAGACCCGCCAGCCTCTCCGAGTGGAGACTGGAAATTGGGGGTGAGGGGCGAGCTTCTCCCTCCCCGGGTCCTCGCTCCAAGGGTCCTCTGAAACTTTTCTTTGTCCTGTGGTTTCTCCTCGCCCCAATCAGACGAAGTTTGGGTGGTTATCCCTCCACTGGCTCTCATCCCCAGTTAGAACCAGAAGACTCCGCATGGATCTCAAGTCAGCCACGCCGCGAACACCCACCCACCCTGTTCGCGCGCGCTTCCCTGCGCTCCGGCCCGGAAGGAAGCACCTGTCCAGCCGCTCTCACCTGGGTCATCCTCGTCGCGGGGCACCTTCTTGAAGCAGTCGTTGAGCGACAGGTTGTGGCGAATGGAGTTCTGCCAGCCCGCCTTGCTGCGCTGGTAGAAGGGGAAGCTGTCGGCCACGTACTGGTAGATGTGGCTGAGCGTGAGCTTGCGCTCGGGCGCGCTCTGAATGGCCATGGCGATGAGCGCCGAGTAGGAGTAGGGCGGCCGCACCATCTTCATCAGGTCCTCGCGGCTGGCCATGGACAGCCAGCCCAGGTCGCAGGGTGCGGCGGGCCCCGAGGGCGCGGCGGGCGCGGCCTGCGCGAGGGACCGCTGGGCGCAGGCGAAGGTGCCGGCGGCGGTCGGCGGCTGCAGGAAGGGCCCGGCTGCGCCCCTGGACGGCGGCGGCGGCGGGGCGCCCAGGTACGCGGCTGCGGCGGCGCCCGGAGAGGCGCCCGCGCTCGGCCCGTTGAGCCACAGGTAGGGGTTGGCGGCGGCGGCGGGCGGGGCGGCGTAGTCGGCCAGTCCGTAGGGCGCCCTTGCGGCCGGGGGGGCGCCCGGGGCGGCGGCGGCCGGGGGCAGGCCGGGCTGCGAGTAGACGCCGAAGTTGTCGCCGCAGTAGAGAGACATGTCGGTGGACGCCGGCGGCTGCGGGGCGGCGGCTGCGGGGGGCGAGCGGGGCTGGTCTCGCCGCTCAGGCAAGAGCATCCCTCTGGGAGCCAAGCCTGCGGCGCTCGGCCCGCGATCTGTGACCGTCGCTCTGGGCGGGGGCGGGCGGATGCGCGGGGCGCCGGCGAGCCGGCCTCTTATACCTGTCGGCGCGCAGCCCCGGGCCGGGTTGGGCGGTGGCCCCGGGCGGGTTCGCCTCCCCCGCCCCGCCCCGCCCCACCTGCCGCGCGGCCCGGTAGTGCGCCCCGCCTTTGCAGCCCCTCCTCTCTGGGCCCGGAGCCCGGAGCCGGGGAGGCCGGGGGAGACTGGCGACTCCAGGTGTAAGACGAAGAGGACCCCTTTCTAGCTAATATATTCTTAGCACAATCAGGAAATAAAATAACGAATATGAAAACAAAGAGATGATAACCAAGAGCACAAATATTTCTCTTAAGTCCGTGCGTTAACTTTGGATGGCCGCTCAGGCACCTGCCTAATTCCCTGTGGTTTTTCCACCTCCAGCCTCTGCACTTTTTGTGATTGAGGTGCAGGATTCAGGTCTGGTCTCAACTGATCCGCTACCGGCTGAGCATAATGGATGTGCCTTACAACTCTTTGGGATACAGTACAGAATAGTTCATATTAACAGGCATCCTCTGATCAGAGGGACTGAAATCGGTTTTTAATTTCTCTAAACATATAACTATTTGTTCGTTCACATTCGGGCCGTATTTGTTCATTTTTATGTCTGCTGTGTGCATTCCTTCCGTGTGATTAGTTGTCTTCAAAAGCAGAAGGGTGAATGTTTCAAAGACATTTAAATAAGTGGGTTCGGAATTAGCATTTTAAAGCCAAGTTTAATTTATACTGTGTGCAAGAAGCGCTCTTTAAAAAGAAGAAAAGAAGGAAGGGGAGGAGGAGGAGGGAGAAGGGGAGAAGAAGGGGGTAGGAGGTCACAAATTACGTGTTACTTTTGTAAAAACGTACTTTTACAAACTACTTCTGTAAATTCTCAAATGCGGTTCCTGCCTGGGAAAACAAACAAAACCAGTATAATCCTGTAGCCACACCACATGCCACGCAATCATTATTTATTGGCTCCCAGCAACAATAAGAAAATTGTTATTGTTTTTTTTTTTTTTTTACAAATTAAAACTCTCCCTAAATTTGTTCTTATTCTCAGACAGGTCTGAGATTCTCATTTAAGAAAGAGGGGAGAGGAAACCTTTCCCCCCTACTTGCCAGTTGCAGACTGGCAGCTCAGAGTACTTAATCCTGAACCCACACACCTCCCAGCTTGCACTTATTTTCATGAGAAAATTAGTTATGTACTTGGGGAAAAATTATCGTCTTTTGCAGATAACTTCAGGGGGGGCAAATGAAATCTACAACTACTTAACTAGCAAATTTTGGTACCGAATACCCAAATCACACTTCCAATGTAACTATTTTCCCATCTTTTCTGGAACCAGAAAGGAATTATTTGCCAACTCTTAAAGCACACTATTTCTTTCAATCTCCTGACAAATGCTATAGAGTGGACTAGTGATTGCCTTAATTGTATTTTGATTTAACGGTCTAAATGTTTCTTAAGTTAGATAAGCATGGGCTTCCCTCCGCACCCCCCCCCCCCATATAGCCCTAAATGAAGTTGTTTTGTTCTATTATTCTCTTGGGGTGTTAATAAGGATGACAAGGATAGTCCAGGAAATTGGAAAGTAATTTTTAATGGGTTATAATGCCCAAGTTTAACTTTTATTTTTTCTTGAAGGTAACAGTCTAAACTAAATAGAGAAAGTCCAAAAGAAAAGCTGGGACCCTGGCCAGTTTGGCTCAGTGGCTAGAATGTCAGCCTGCGGACTAAAGGTCCGTGGGTTCAATTCCAGTTAAGGACACATACCTTGGTGGCACACTTGCCAATCTATGAGACACATAGATGTTTCCCTCTCTCTGTCTCTCCCTTTACCTTCCACTCTCTCTGAAAATCAATAGAAAAAATGTCCTCAGGTGAGGATTAACAACTACAAAAGCTGGGAACCTAGATGGCAATAAATTAGGAGAAATTTGGAACAACCTTCCCTTTAGTAATTAGTGTCGTTAAGAATATACCTTCCCTTATTTTTTTGCAAATTGCTTACCCATACACACTTTGCAGTTTTGTAGGGTTATTTTTAAGTCTAATTCTCAATTGAATAGCTCCAAATTATTCTGAGAGGCCATAATTGCAGATTTTTGTTTCTTGCTTTGATTAAAGGTTTTGCCTACTAGAGATACTGTGCATTATCTTTTTCGGTCTTCAGTTTTATTTAAAAATGACAGAGCCACCTAGTGGTTCTTTGCCGCTGTTACAGCGTCTGTCTGGGGTATCTAGAAGTTCCTTTTCTATTTTCAATCATATCTTAATTAGGCTAGATTAAAACTATTCTTGGTCACAGCCTGTGTTTTTTAATGTCAAAATGATAATAATGTTTTAAAATCTCTATTTTAAAGATTAAACAAATTTTAAAAAACAAGTTCCCCATAGTATTTTGTCCAAATGTCTTTTCACAGAAAGATATAATCAAGGCAATTGATTAATGTATCTCGGCCGGTATAAAATAAGGATGGACTGTTCAATATTTTCATCACTGGAAAATAAACATTTGGGATATTATTCTATGCAAAAAAAAATCTTTATTTTTCACTAACATTTTATAACATTTTTGTTCTTCTTTGAAATAGCTGAGTGATTTACAGGATAATGGAATGCTGTCATTTTAAATAAATTATGTAACAGAATGTAAAATGTATTACACTCATTAATTTATAGCATCATAGAAACATTGGCACATTAGTGTTTGCTAGTATTTTTACACATTTCCAGAGGAAGCAAATGTTAATATAAATTGGAAATAGCCTCAGTGCTCTTAACTTCTAATGGCTGCCAACTTAGAAGAACACTGAGCTGTGCACAGAGTCAGTCCTCCTATCTCGGCATCATGTGCACCTGTATCATCTATGGAAAAGCCACAGGTGGAAATAATGGAATCTGCTCATGTCTCCTACTTGGTCTTCCGCCTTGCATGAGGTTTTCTCAAGACAAATTCTTTTAAAAAAAATATTCACCCATGCCCTGACCGGCTTGGCTCAGTGGATAGACATCGGCCTGCGGACTGAAGGGTGCCAGGTTCGACACCGGTCAAGGGCATGTACCTTGGTTGCGGGTACATCCCCAATAGGGGGCGTACAGGAGGCAGCTGATCAATGTTTCTCTCCCATTGATGTTTCTAACTCTCTATCCCTCTCCCTTCCCCTCTGTAAAAAAAATCAATAAAATATATTTTTAAAAAAGCATTCACCCAGGAATATGTTTATTGATTCTAGAGAGAGGGGAAAAGAGAGGGTGAGTGAGAGAGAAAGAGAAACATCAATGTGAGCAAGAAACGTTGATCGGTTGCCTGCCGCATACATCCTGACCGGGGTTAAACCTGCAACCTAGGATGTGCCGCTGGAAAATGCCCCAACCAACTGAACCACATGGGCCAGAGCAAAGACAAATCCTTTTATGTAATTTTGTTTTTTAAACACCTTGCCCACCATAGGATAAACAAACATTAAATTTTTTTTAAAAAATAGTATCTATTGAATTAAAGAATTACTAATAAATACCACATGAAATATACATAAGCCCACTCAAGGATGTATAAAGTCATGGGCGCACACACACACACACACACACACACACACACACACGGGACTTGGGAAAATTTTCTATAACAAAAAAGGATACAGTAGAAGCATTACTTACATGTGGAGGAAAAGCCCAAATCAAAAAAATTACTAGATTAATGGGAAAAAATTTTAGAAAACATCTGTTTTGTTCTCAGTGAGACATAAGAAAGCTTGGCTTTTATGAAACAAAAAATCGGACTAAGATAAAAGGTAAACTCTGGTGCAAATAGGGATGAAACAGGAACTAGAAGTGAGAAAAGATACAAGATAACTTGAATTGTAGTTGAAGAGCAGTTTAGAATAATGAGGTGAGACTAACTACCACAAAGGTCAAATATATAAGATGAATTAGTGAATTTATTGTTTTGGTGAGGAAAGGATAGATTATTTAAGAAAATATGCTGAAATGACCAGACCTGGACCCATTAGTTCATTCCTTACTTGCTGTAATTTATTTCCAATTCCCGACCATTCTATTGGTTCTCATTTTAGAGCTGGCAGTGTCATCAATGAGGGGCCAACTGAAGAGCCTTTGTCTCCTCCCATCTATACCTCAAAGGCTGTGACTTACAGGGAACTGAAGCAGAACTCAGAGGGACCATTCATTTGTTCCTTTAACAAAGGCCTCTACTTACTGAGTGTTAATGAGAAACTGAGGCAGCCCTTTTCTCCCAGAACAGTAAGCTTTCCACCAATTTGGAATTCGTCTCCTGTTCCAATACTTTTCCCTTGGAAGCCCTTAATATTGATGTTGCCAAATTGTCCCAGCCAGTCACCCGCTCAGCCCCTGGGGGTCGGGGAAGACTGGGGTGAGCTGCAAGTACAAAGCGGGACAAAAATCAAATCAGGGAATCTCAGAAGCAGGGGCATGGCCCAGAGATAACCCAGCCTCATGCAACTGACCCCAAGGCTCATGACCCTCTTCCCACTGCAACACTAGGCACAGGAAGTATAGCAAAAGGGATAAATCCTGAGGATTGTGGAAGCCTGAGGCATCTGGGGATACCACAGATGTTCCACGTAATTAATCCAGAAAAAAATAATCAACCAGCCAAAACATTGGGCTCCAACCAATTCCTTTGAACAATTATGGACCTTGAGAGCTTGTTTGGAGGTTCTAGCAGGGGAGCGCAGCTACTCGTATACCCTTGACCGAAGACCAGTCCTCTCCCCTGGGGGGGGGGGGGGGGAGGGAAGGTCGTCCTCTTCGACCGAGCGCGCAGCTTCGGGAGGGACGCACATGGATCGGTAAGGGAGGAGGGGGACACCTGCCTAGCCAGCTAGATCAGCCGAATCAACCCTGGCGATCAATGGGGTGACAGATGTCGCAGCCAGATCGCCCTCACATTCTGAACAATTATGGATCTGCATCCCCTCCCCTCCCCCTGAAGCTCTTCCATTGCCTCCCTGCCCCTCCCTGCTCCTCTGGAATGCTTCCTGGCCTCTGGCTCCAGCCAATTAGCCCATTCCTCAGCTAACTTCTCAGACTCTTCCTTCTGCTCCAGGCTTCCAGAGTGTCTTCAGCTTTCCTTCAGCATTTGCTGTGCACAGCTCCCTGCCCTGGGGCCACCCTAAGGGAAGGTTACACGTGCACCACTGCTCCCTCCTCTGGGCAAGAAGGCCCTCTAGCCCTGCTGTCATGCTGGGTGCTGCCCACATACACCTGGATGGCTCAGCCAACAACCTGGCCCTTATTTCCAGGAACCAACTCCTCTTCTCCAGGTCAGTACTCACTATAGTGGGTATTACCCACTGAGATGGGGACCTCACTTTTTTTTTAGAGCTAACAATTAAGGAACAGGTACTAAATACTTGGCACTATCTCATTTAATTCTCACAGCAATGCTATCAGATAAGAACCGTTAGCCCATATCTTACAAGCAGCAGGCAGTAAGGAATTTTGCTGTGATCTCCCTGCTCCTGAGTGTGCAGTCGAGATTCAACCCCAGGCCCTAGTATCCGCCTCCAGTGTTTCTCCAGTGCCCAGTGCAGTGCCTGACATTAATGCATACTCAATTATTGTTTATTGCTTGACTAAATTAAAGAGCTTTTTTAAAAAGTATAAAAATGGAAAAAGTCTCACCCTACAACCTCCTACCCCTCTTTCCTCTCAGCAAAGGCAGTTGCTGGCTCTGTGTCTTCTGTTTTCCTCCAGAATGTTCTGAGGTGCTTACCCACACAGCTATACACATTTCACAGTGTACAAAAGTGAAGCCCGTGCTACTCACGTGGCTCTGCACCTTCCACGTTCATGAATATATGTTGGATCACTTTCCAAAACAGCCCAGATGTCCCTGCGTGCGCCTAACTCTCCCCACCTGGCAGTCCTTTCCTGGGTCTCAGTGGGGACCCACCGGCGCGGCTGTGTGAGAGGCCACGGCCAGTGCCTGCTCCAATTTGTTTGTGTCTCTCCTTACATGCTGGGCAATATTTTGAATTTAACTTCTCTTTATGTGTCTTTGGATTATTTCCTTGTTTTAAAAAGATGGCTTAGCCCTGGCTGGTTTGGCTCAGTGGATAGAGCATTGGCCTGTGGACTAAAGGGCCCCAGGTTTGATTCTGGTCAAGGGCACGTGCCTGGGTTGCGGGCTTTATCCCCACTCGGGGGCATGCAGGAGGCAGCCGATGATCTCTCTCTCCCTCTCCTTTCCTCTCTGAAATCAATAAAAAAAAAATATATTTTTAAAAAAAGATGGCTTAATTTACTTATGACAGGAAACCCCTAGCTGGGGTTTGCTGGGCTGGTGAGTGTGTGTGACTTTAGTGTCTGACTCTGACAGTGCTACCCGAGGCCACTGTCCTACCACAGCCGGTGCCCCTGCTTTCCTTCACCTTCGCTCACACTGGCTTTGTCTTTTTATTTTTGCCAATCTTAAAAGGACAACAATATTTCTCAAAATTATTTTCATTATGAATGAATTTCAGTACCTTGTCATATGTCATTTTAATTTCTTTTTTGTGAACTGCCTGTTTTGATATTTTGCCCATTTTTCTGTTTGTGTATCTGTTTTAATTGATGTGTCCGAGCTCTTCGCAATTAAGCATATCAAGGCTGTTGCAAATCATGTAAAACTGTCCCTTCTCTTAGGATTTGTGGTAACTTGCTGTCCTGGCTGTTTTCTTTTCTCTTCTACATCTTCCTCAAGGACATCTGTGTCTCACCTCATCCTTCAAACAGTGTTTTCTTCCCTCAGGTTCCTAACTTCATCCCTCTTATTTTTCTTCTACACATTCTTCATGGGTTGCCACAGCTCCCTCTATGGCTTTAGAACAGTGATGGCGAACCTATGACACGCGTGTCAGAGGTGACACGCAAACTCATTTTGTTGGTTGATTTTTGTTTGTTAAATGGCATTTAAATATGTAAAATAAATATCAAAAATATAAGTCTTTGTTTTACTATGGTTGCAAATATCAAAAAATTTCTATATGTGACACGGCACCAGAGTTAAGTTAGGGTTTTTTAAAATGCTGACACGCCGAGCTCAAAAGGTTCGCCATCACCGCTTTAGAATCTGCAGTGGGCATGGTTTGTTGTAGCTGTGATGGCCTGTTTAATAGCCCTACAGGAAAAGCTCATTATCCCTGGTCCTTGAGGATCAGCTGGCCTGTGAGCTTCTCACTGCTCCTGTGATCTATCTGAGGTGCTGAGTGATGTCAGACAGGTCATTTAAGATCTTCATCAGGACTTCTGCAGGTTATCCTTCTTCACAGGGATTGCTTTCTGTGCAGAAATTGTAGCCCTGAAATGGCCAGTTTTGGTACCATGAGAGAGAGCCTGCCTACGAAGGCAGGTGACCCCGCGTAAAGTTAAGTGACAGAAGTGAAAACATCCTGGGTCCAAGATTTGAATCCTTTCATCCAGAATCCTCCTTTACCCCCTACCCTTGAACTTCCTGATTTCATTAGCCAACAAATTTTCTTTTCATTTAATAACTTAGGATGGTGTTTGTTATAGGCTAAATCATGTCTCCCCACCCCACCCCCAAATTAATATGTTGATATTCTAGCTCCTGCTAACTCACAATGTGAGCTAGCAGGAGATGGGGTCTATTTGGAGATAGGGTCTTTAAAGAGTTGATTAGGGCCTGGCCAGTATAGTTTAGTAGTTGAATATCGACCTATGAACCAGAAGGTCACGATTCAATTCCCAGTCAGGGTACAAGCTCAAGTTGCAGGCTCAATCCCCAGTAAGGAGGTTGCAGGAGACAGTCAATGAATGATTCTCTCTCCCTTTCCCTTCCTCCCTGAAATTAATAAAAATATTTTTAAATATTTTTGAAGTAAAATGAGTTCATCAGGATGGACCCTAACCCAATGTGACTTTGTCCTTTTAAGAAGCGGTCAGGACAGACATACATGCACACACAGAGAGAAGCCATATGAAGATACTGGAAGGAGACAGCCATCTGCAAGCCGAGGAGAAAGGCCTCAGAGGCACCAGCCCCACTGACACCTTGATCCTGGACTTCTAGCTCCAATATACGAAGAAATCGATTTCTGTTGTTTAAGCCGGTCGGTCTATGGTACTGGCACTTTATTTTGGCAGCTTGAGCTGGTTGATTGATACGGGTGAGGTTTTGTCTCTTTCTAAAGAAAGTGCTGGTGACTCTAATCCAGATCTCTTCCATGTGCTCCTGGCCCAGTAAATAACTCCTACTGGATTTTTTTTTTTCATTTTCTTACAATTCATCTCAAGTACAACATGTCTAAGCAGGTCATCATAATTTTCTTAAAGTCTACTTCTCCTTCTGTATTCCATATCTCTCTGAAGGGCCCCATTCTACCCTTGACCCAGGTATCTAAGTCAGAAACCAGAAATTCTTCTCCCTTCACTCTCTCTGTCCTACTTGCAACACCAAGGTTTAGGCCACCATCATCTGTCTCCTGGATTATTGAAGTTGGCTTCTAATTGGCCTCCCTGCCTCCTCTTGTCACTGTCCAATCAATCCTCTCTCCATACCACTCTCATAATGATTCTGTAAAAGTCATAAACCCTCTCCTGCTTTCATCTCTTTAGTGGCTCCCACTACTCTTTTTTTGTTTTGTTTTGTTTTGTTTTTAGGAAGGGAGAGGGAGAGAGATAGAAACATCAGTGATGAGAGAGAATCATTGATCGTCTGGCTTCTGCATGTCCCTCACTAGAGATCGAGCCCGCAAGCCAGGCATGTGCCCTTGACCAGAATTGAACCTGGGACCCTTCAGTTTGCAGGCCAATGCTCTATCCACTGAGCCAAAATGTCCAGGGCTATTTGTAGGCAATTTTTAAAATATCAGAACAAAATTACAACAATAAACACTTGTAAAACTAGTATTTCACATGTAGAATAATAAATATTTAAAACTACTTTCACATGTAGCACTCTAATGAATAGGGAGATTTAGACCCAAATTATAAAATGTGTCTAGTCATTACCTGGAAACATTTTATATTTTAAAACTCCTAATGTTATAGGAAATATTTTATATTACTTCTGTCAAGGTTTCAGTTGAGAGTTGGGTTACAGGTATGGAAAGAGCAGGTAGCCAAGTTCAATCATAGTAGGTTTTCCTTGTTCAGAAGGGCAATGGTAAGCAGGATATCTGCGGTGACCACAGTTGACTAAACTGAATATGGGGGGAAGTGAATACAGAAGGGGTCTGATTTTCTTCTCGACAGATTAGGTTTTGCTGTTACTTTGCTCCTATGCTTTACTTATCCACTGTGGGACTCATTAAAATTTTAATTAGTCACTTGCATAACTTTTTAATTTGTGCCTAAAACCATCTGAGGGGCAAGGACCACTTGGCTATCTCCTCATTCAGTCATTAATCCCTAACACTGGCTAGAAGTACATGTCCAATAAATATTGAATGAATTTGGTTTAAATTTTATTTAAATTTTAGTGTAATATTAAGGCATTTTAGAATTGAGGAAATGTATTTGTCTTATCTGCTTAGTGGCTGCAGAACTGCTTTTTGAGTTTTATATAGACCAGGTAAGCGCCAGGTGAAGTATAATGGCCCTGTTAGGTCTTAATGCTTCTTTTTTTTTTTTTTTAAATATATTTTTATTGATTTTTTTACAGAGAGGAAGAGAGAGGGATAGAGAGTTAGAAACATCGATGAGAGAGAAACATCGATCAGCTGCTTCATGCACACCTCCTACTGGGGATGTGCCTGCAACCAAGGTACATGCCTTTGACCGGAATCGAACCTGGGACCTTTTGGTCCGCAGGCCGACACTCTATCCATTGAACCAAAGGGCAATGCTTCTTTGTTATATGCTTCCATAGCATTCTATACTCATCTTTTTAGGTTTCCTCCACATTTTTACTTTAGTTGTTCAGTGATTTGTCTTTCATTGCTATATGGTAATGAACTCACTGAGGTCCAGGATTATGGTTTACTCACTACTGTATATACTCACTGTCTAGCATAACATCTAGGTGGGCATTCAGATATTAGAGATTAGTACAAATAAATGCCCTGACCGGAAATTGAACCGTGACCTCCCAGTTCATATGTGACACTCAACCATTGAGCCATGCTCGCTGGGCTCTTTTAAAAAAAAAAAAAAAAAAAAAAAAATCCTTACCCAAGGAGTGAGGATATTTTTTCCATTGATTTTTTAGAGAGAGTGGAAGGGTGGGGGGAAGGGAGGGAGAGAGAGAGAGAGGAAGAGAGAGAAGGAGAAGGAGAAGGAGGGGGGGAGAGGAAGGGAGAGAGAGGAAGAGGGAGAGAAGGAGAGGGAGGAGGGAGGGGAGGGAAGGGGAGAGAGAGAGAGATCATTGTGAGAGAGACACACTGATTGGTTGCCTCCCACACCGCCAATGATGGGTGGGGATCCAACCTGCAACCCAGGTGGGTGCCCTTGACTGGGAATCGAACCCACAAGACAATAAGGTTCTGGTCTGTATCAAATACAATAATCTTAGGAACAAAGCACTGACCCCAGAGAGTTTCAATCAAACTGGAGATAACAGGTAGGCCTCAGCTGTGGTTCAGCTCCAGGCCCATGAAAGCCGTGAAACCATACCAATCCAAGCCATGGCTGGCATCAGGACTGAACACGCTGGTCAGCTACCCCTACCCTAGTGTCATCCAAACAGAGGCCAGGACCCTAACTCCTTTAGTCACCATGGGTAATGGTTTCCCCCTAAAGAACCCATCCCCTGGAAGCCATCAGGAGCCAGGTCTCTGAGGATTAAATTAGCTCACTTGTCTCTGGGCTTGCGCCACCTTCTAGAGCAGCGGTTCTCAACCTGTGGGTCGCGACCTCTTTGGGGGTGGAACGACCCTTTCACAGGGGTCGCCTAAGACCATCAGAAAACACATATATAATTACATATTGTTTTAGTGATTAATCACTATGCTTTAATTATGTTCAATTTGTAACAATGCAAATACATCCTGCATATTAGATATTTACATTACAATTCATAACAGTAGCAAAATTACAGTTATGAAGCAGCAACGAAAATAACTTTATGGTTGGGGGTCACCACAACATGAGGAATTGTATTAAAGGGTCGCGGCCTTAGGAAGGTTGAGAACCACTGATCTAGAATGAAACCCTTGCTTTCTTTGCGGCAGGCTCCTGTTCCTGTCTTACGGGGCTTTGATGAGCGCAGGCAAAGGGACCCCTTCAGTTGGGTAACACATCTTTCTGTTGGCATTCAAGAAAGCCAGGCTGGTCTCAGTGGATCTGGGTCTTTGTTTAGCAGTTAAAAGCTGTGCGTGCACATCTAGGCAGCACCTTTCAAGGGCCGTCACTTTTACTCCAAAGCCAATGAGGCTTACGTAGCTCCCAAGTTAGCAGAAAACACCCAGGCCCACATCACCTGGAGGCTACGGAGACTGGGGACTGACGGCCTCACAGGAATCCCCGAGTGGAAAAAAAACCAAATACAGGCACCAACAAAGACAAAAAATATTGGACACCGGGCTACTGCGATTTTGTACATTTCGCGAATGACAAGCCCAGGGAGGCCTGTGTGGCGGCCTCACACACTCAAGGGACCTAAATAACCACAAAGGATGGTCTGAATTGGAAACTTTCTAACTAAAAGCAGGCTTGTCCTAGGCTACAATTGTCCCTGACAAAAGTCAGCCTTTGCTTTAATCGAGCCCATTGTCTTCTCCCACCAAAGACCACGTGCCTTTGGAAGGTCAGGGTATCTTTCTTTTTTTCCGACCCTCAGGGCGCAACTTAGGCACCAGGGCGGACCACAATTAAAGAAGCATGTGCCTATCATTTCACTTTTTAGCCAATCCCAGCAATTTCCCCCCGCCTCGCTTTCTCCCTCCTCCCTAATCTGTCAGGAATGGATTTCACGTAAACCAATTACGTCTTTCCCTTTGCTTCTAATGTACAACATAAGGTGCAGAACTGCCATTTTCCAGAGCATTTTTCTCAATCCCTTTAGATTTTGCTTCCCAGCAATTGTCAGTTAGGCTCAAATAAAGTCATAAAAATCCTCTACAGCAGTGGTTCCCAACCTTCTGGCCCTTTAAATACAGTTCCTCGTGTTGTGACCCAACCATAAAATTATTTTCGCTGCCATTTCACAACTGTAATGTTGCTACTGTTATGAATCGCAGTGCAAACATCTGGTATGCAGGATGGTCTTAGGGGACCCCTGTGAAAGGGTCGTTCGACCGCCAAAGGGGTCGCGACCCACAGGTTGAGAGCCGCTGCTCTACAGGTTTGAATGTTTCTCACGTTGACAATTTTAACACATTTAATTCTGTAAGAAATTTAAAGGTATTTTCCCCCCACTTTTCTCAGAAAAACTCAGAATCAGAGAAAAACTGGGAAGCTGATAGTAGGCGGATGCAAGATGCCCGCCAACGGCTCAGAGCCTGCGTCCCTCCGCCAGGGGGACCGGGACAGCGCTGCAGACCAGGCGCCGGCCGCGCCGGACACTCACCCTTTCGCTGTCCCGGGCCGGTGGAAGTCCTCGGAGCGGCCGTCGCGGAAGGCCCGGCAGAGAGAGGCAGAGGAAGTCCAGCATCCAGCCAGCAGCTACGGCCTCGGCCTCCGCCACCAGGCCCGCGTCCTTCCCTTTCGCGGGGACCCCACCTCCCCCTGGTCCTCGAGCAGCTCCTGGCACTCCACATGCTCCTCATAGTCTCTCGTCATAGCCCCGCCTCCGAGGGTCCCGCATCCGCCCCGTCTGCACGCCCCCGGGAGTTGCGGGACCCTCCAGCCCGGCCCGGGCCCCCGTTTTCTTTTTGTTAATCCTCATCCCGAGGTATTTTTCCATTGATTTTTTTTTTTTTTTTTAAGATGGAGTGAAAGGGAGGGGAGAGACAGAAAGAGAAACATCAATATGAGAGAGACATCCACTGGTTGCCTGCCACATGCACCCTGACCAGGGCTGGGGATCAAGCCTGCAATCAAGGTACGTGCCCTTGACCAAAATTGAACCCGGAACCCTTCAGTCCACAGGCTGACACTCTATCCACTGAGCCAAACCAGCTAGGGCTCCCACTGCTCTTAAGATAAAGTCCAGTCTGGCCAGCGTGGCTCAGTGGTTGAGATCCAAGCAATGAACCAGAAGGTCATGGTTAGATTCCTGGTGAGGGCACATACTCGGCTTGTGGGCTGATCCCTGGTGTGGGGCATGCAGGAAGCAGCTGATCAATGATTCTCCTCATCTCTACCCATCTCCCTATCTCTATCTCTATCTCTCTATCTCTATCTCTCTATCTCTCTATTTCTATCTCTATCTCTATCTCTGTCTATCTCTCTATCTCTCTCCCTTCCTCCCTCCTCTCTGAAATAAATAAAAGAAAAGGATAAAGTCCAAACTCTGTAAGTGATCCTGGGAGAGGCAGCTCATTTTGTAAGCTGATCCAAAACTGAAAATAAATTCCTCAACTAATGATCAGCTTAGTAACAGTGATGCTCAGCTTAATGGTGCTTATTTTAAAATTAAGATGAAGACAAATTTCTACATTAGTAAAACAGTTTTAACCATCATGACAAATTGCAACTTACATGGGAATGGAAAAAGGCACATAATTTCCCCATTTGATAGGTTTGGCTCTTATTCACAAAGGTTGATTCAAGAAGCCATCTGAAGTAATCCTTAGGATCTGTTGTAAATTTGTGAAGACATAATCCAAGATTACATTCAAAACGGAACAGAGCAAGGATTCTTGTGCCCTGACTACTGCCGCTGGATGCTGCCTGTGAAATCCTGACCCCAATCCTGTCAAGTGTTTTTCACGCTCTTCAAAATATTTCCGGCAAATACTTCAGGTGAGTTTATAACCCGGTTCACTTATAAATTCAAGAAATAGTTATTGAGAAAGACAGACCCTGTCCCTGGCTCCAAACAAACAGGATAAACCATGAGTCCCTACTCCCACATAGCCTCAGACAAGGAGGAGTTTCCACCCAAAATGACCCAGAGGACCAAGGGACCTAGGCTACAGGTTTACAGTTGTCAAGGTCACTGTATCTGGCTTGAGAATACTGAAATAAACTTGTCTTTTAAGGGTAAGTTGGGCTTTCAGAGAAGGAAGACTTATCTGTAAAATATGCTAACTTGCAAATCCTCACCAATCATGCAGATGATGTCCATGGAGACAGAAGTTTTCTTATAAAGATGTAATTCTTCTCCTATCTTAAAAAGACAGACCTGGGGCTGCATATGAAGCAGTAGTCACTGCCCAACACTTCATAAAGTTGAAAAGATTGAGAAGACAGTGACCTATGGCTAACATAACTTGACAATTTAACTGCCTGGTGGATCCTCCAGCCTCTCTGCTGTGCCAAGACTTCCCCAGTGCACGCAGTGGATCGTGTTGGCTCTCCAGCCTGAATGAAGGGCGTTCATTCCTTTACTGAACCAGCCACAACCCCAGCACCCTCCGTGCTTTTCCTAATGCATTGTTCCCATGCCTTGTCATGTTTTGCTATGAATGAATCAATAAATTAAAAAAAAATTACTTCCATGGACAGTGTGGCTCAGTTGGCTGAGCGTTGTCCTGTGCACAGAGCTTTTGATTCCCGGTCAGGGCACATGCCTGGGTTGCAGGCTGGATCCCCAGGACAGGGCATACAGGAGGCAGCCAATTGATTCTCACATTGATATTTCTCTTTGAAATCAATAAAAACATATAAATATTTTTAAGTTAAAAAGTCAGTTCTCTTCCTCAGATGTAGTGGGCAGGTCAAGATATATCTATGAGCCCTAGCTGGTTTGGCTCAGTGGATAGAGTGTCAGCCTGAAGACTGAAGGGTCCCAGGTTCAATTCCGGTCAAGAGCACATGCCTGAGTTTCAGCTCGATCTCCAGTAGGGGGCATGCAGGAGGCAGATGATCAATGATTCTCTCTCATCATTGATGTTCCTCTCTCTCCCTCTCCCTTCCTCTCTGAAATCAATAAAGATATATATATATGATATGTCAAAGATATATCTATGATCCTAATTCAGCCTGTCTGACAAACACACAGATGAGCTGATTTTATAATATTCATGGCTTCGGCAGTTTGCTAGCCTCCGTTACATATAAAACCTTCGTATAAGCTTCAGATGCATTTTACTGGTTTACTGCCCCTCTTTTTAGCCAACCTCCAGTGGAACCCAGAGTCATTCTTCTAATTTCAGTCCCCACAGCCTTTCTGTCCTGGAGCCCTTTACTTTTTTTCCTACTTTTTAAGATTGGTAATTGCCTTTCATATAATAGGTACCCCATAGATAGTTTTTGATGATGATGATGATGATGATAAACTTTTTTTTTTCCTTTCTATGTCCCTGATTCTATTATGATCACCAGATTATTTATTCACTTGATTCTTAGATTCACTTGTTGATAGATGCATGTTTGTTGTTCATAACTTGTATCTTTACATTTTTCTTCTTCTTCCTCTTCTTAAAGGATACCTTTCAGCATTTCATATAATACTGGTTTGGTGGTGATGAACTCCTTTAGCTTTTCCTTATCTGTGAAGCTCTTTATCTGACCTTCAGTTCTGAATGATAGCTTTGCTGGATAAAGTAATCTTGGTTGTAGGTTCTTGGTATTCATCACTTTGAATATTTCTTGCCATTCCCTTCTGGCCTGCAAAGTTTCTGTTGAGAAATCAGCTGACAGTCATATGGGTATTCCCTTGTAGGTAACTGAGTTTCTTTCTCTTGCTGCTTTTAAGATTCTCTCTTTGTCTTTTGCTCTCGGCATTTTAATTATGATGTGTCTTGGTGTGGTCCTCTTTGGATTCCTTTTGTTTGGGGTTCTCTGCACTTCCTGGACCTGTAAGTCTATTTCTTTCACCAGGTGGGGGAAGTTTTCTGTCATTATTTCTTCAAATAGGTTTTCAATATCTTGGTCTCTCTCATCTTCTGGCACCCCTATAATTCTGATGTTGGTACGCTTGAAGCTGTCCCAGAGGCTCCTTACACTATCTTCGTATTTTCGGATTCTTTTTTCATTTTGCTTTTCTGGTTGGGTGTTTTTTGCTTCTTTGCATTTCAAATCTTTGCCTTGATTCTTGCGCTCCTCTGGTCTGCTGTTGGGAGTCTGTATAGTATTCGTAATTTCAGTCCGTGTATGCTTAATTTCTAGTTGGTTCTTTATCATAACATCGAGGGTCTCATTAGATTTCTTGAGGATCTCACTACATTTATTGGCGGCTTCTAGACAGTTCTTAAGAGACCTTAAAAGTGTGGTTCTGAACTCAATATCCTCCATTGACAGTTTTGTCCTGTTTCTTTGTCTCCGCATTTTTTATGCTTTCTTGGTGCACCCCCTAGTGGTCTTTGTGCGCAGTCTTGTTGTAGTTAAGCCTTGATTGTTGTCAGGTGATTTGACCTCCAGGCTAACTGGCTATGAGAGTCCGCTGTGTCTGCAGTGGGAGAGCTTCTGTGCTGGATCTCTAGGGCGGTGCTAATCTAGCATTTGCCTGAGGCTATCCGGCAAATGGCTCTGCGCAGGGCTTGGGCGGGGCGGGTCCCCGGGGATCTACAGGGCGGGCCGGAGCTGCTCTCAGTTCCGTCCCTAGGGGCTCTGCCTCACAGAGTCCCAGCAACCGCTGCAAACCTCGGAGAGAAAGCTGCCTTCGAGTTCCGACCGAAGCCAGACAGTCCCGCTTCTCCCGTTTGAGTCTGGGTCCCTAGAGACTCGCCCAGATCTGGAGCTCAGAGTCTGAAACTCCCTCCCGATTGAAAACAACAACCTCGCCCTCCGCCGCCAGCCCGCTCCGTGCGCACTCCGCACCTGAGTATTTCACTTCAGCACTGCGCCTCCTCTGAGTCTGGGTGTGATATTCTCTTTCCTCCTAGTTGTAGAATTTCCACTCAGCCATCCTTCCTGTGGTGCTGGATGATGTCCGTTCCGTCGTTTAGTTGTTTTTTGAAGTGGTTGTTCAAGGCAGCAATCTCCGGCATTAACCTATGCCGCCATCTTGGTTTCTCCAGGTTCTGTCGATGATGATAAACTTGACCTTATGGCTGCTTCCTGACTCTATGATTACTTGGGTCAACCCCACTCAGCCAGGCTGAAATTGAAGCTGGATTGACCTAATTTTTCAATCAGTATTTCCCAGTCTGTGGTAGAGCTTGTTAAAATACAGATTCCTGTCCTAGCCGGTTTGGCTCAGTGGATAGAGCATCAGCCTCCAGACTGAAGGGGTCCCAGGTTTGATTCCGGTCAAGGACACATGCCGGGTTGTGGGCTCGATCCCCAACAGGGGGTGTGCAGGAGGTAGTCATTCAATGATTCTCACTCATCATTGATGTTTCTATCTCTCTGTCCCTCTCCCTTCCTCTCTGAAATCAATAAAAATACATTTTTAAAAAAATACAGATTCCTTGGTCCCACCCCCATGGAGTCTGACTCTCTAGGGTGGGGTACCTCAGGCTGTATAACCTCCATTCTCCCCCTCTCCCCATTACCCTGACACTTGAGTTTGGGAGCATAATTACCTACTCAAAACTTTTAAAATCAGAGAAAATATTGCTTTATAGATACACATAAATGATAAAGCAGTGATTCTCAAGTTGGGGAGATTAGAGAGAACCATCAAAAATCAAAGTGTTGCCCTGGCTGGGTGGCTCGGTTGATTGGGGCGTCCTCCTATACACCAAAAGATGGTGGTTCCATCCCAGGGCAGGGCACATATTTAGATTGCAGGTTTGATCCCCAGTCAGGGCAAGTACAGGAGGCAACCTGATCATTATTTCTCTCTCACATTGATTTTTTTTTCTTTCTTTCTTTCCTCTCTCTCTAAAAATCAATGAAAATATATCCTCAGTTGAGGATTAAAACAAAAATATCAAAATCTTTTTCAAGTCATAAGTCCTGCTCCTTGTTCTTGTCTCTTTTGGAGAGGACTGCCATGCGGCCCTGGACCAGTAGGTGTGTGCCTGTAGCACTCCCCAGAAAGTTAGGGGCAGCGGGAGACAGTTGACAGCCATGCTGAGGAGCAAAGAGCATACAAGGGGCAGAAATAATCAAGGAACACTTCTTATAAATGTGTTTGTATACATTATTTTTTTTTTTTAAAGAAGGGAAGTGTTTTGGGGGGAGGGGGAATTTTTTAATCCATAATAGAGAGTTGGAAGGTGAAAATGGAGTGAACTTGAATGCATAGAAAATCATCGAGGAAGCTAGTTAGATCTACCCTCCTAAAGCAGATCCCCCCGCAGACCGAGAATGCAGCCTCAGAAGCATTTGGGCCCTAGAGCAGCATGTCCCAGGTGTCTGGTTTCTGCAATTGAAGAGACCTGGGCTCAGGGCTCAGTTTTGCTGCTTATGAAGCTTAGGAAATAGAACCACCAGTAAGAATCTGAGTCTTGATTTTCTCATGAGTAAGATGGCAGCTGAAATTGTTAAAAAGATTAAAAGTGATCATGTGCATAAAGCACTAAGTGATAGCTTTTATTATTGACTATTTTTAATTTTTTAAATTGATAACCTGAGAATGAAGTGTATTGCCTTTGATCATAGTTAAAGCATGGATTAAGGACTTATTAATAATTACTAGTAGTAAAGTTACTAGTAATTATTAGTAAATAGTTATTAGTAACAAAATTAGCAATTTCATTATTTTCTAGAGCTCCTTATATTTGGGGGAGATTGAGTCTGTAATATAAGTTATAATTTTTCCCAATATTCTCTTATGACTTTGTAGTGTTTTGTTTTATTTTTACTCTGCAGATGTCATTTTACATCATCTTATTTAAGGGCTTCTGGGTGTTGCATCATAGTTGTCAGGCTTCCGCATTCTGAAATTAGGAAGCAGTTCTCCCATGCTTCCTTCTAGTTCTTTTGCAGTTTCTTTTATTACATTCAAATCTCTGTTCCACTGTGACTCATCTGGGTGTGAGATAAGGCTTCAATTTTATTTTTCCAGAAGGCCACCCGGATGTCCTAACACCATCTCTTGATTAGTCCCCTTAGGTTGTTTGGGCTTGTAGATCAGATAAAACAGTTTGGTGTTGAGTTCTGATGGCAGAGTGACTGATATTCAATAACGATGAACCTGAGTCTTCAATAAAAATTAAATCATGTTGTTGTGTAGCCTCTTTTAAGAGGGAAAGGAGTGAATGATTTATATAGAATGATTTTAAATACTCATTTACCATTTTGTTATTGTTGTTTAAAGGCAATTATTTGAAAGTTTTCATCTCATCGCCCAATAGCCAAAATAAATCTTATACAAAGTAGAAAATGAAGCACTCTTTTTCTTATTTTTAAGCTCTGAGATGGTAAAAATTCCTTGGTAACTAAAATGAATATGAAAACCTCAGAGAAAACCTGTCTTCAGTGATGAACTACTGACAGCTGAGGCTGCCAGCTGGCCTCACACACCAGTGTTCTGAGATCAGAGCCCTGAGATTCAAGAATTCTGAAACTCTCAGTAGAAAGAAGCCTGGGGCCAATATATAGGCCAATCAACAGTGTGATTTTTCTCCCAGCCCTTATCAAGACTGAATATAAACAAAGTTTGCTAACATGATAAATAAAAAATATCTTATTTATTATTTTACCTTGCTGCTTTAAATTTTAGTAATCTATGTATATAAAACCCTAAAATGCAAATAGACCGAACAGCAGAACAACCGAACAACTGAACAACCAAACAACTGGTTGCTATAATGTGCACTGACCACCAGGGGGCACACACAAAACATGGCGGGCGTCAGCCGTGACAGGATGGTGGAGCAGGTGAGTGGGGGTGCCAGACCAAGGCAGGGCACCGATCGCTGTCATTGGGGCGAGTCTCTGGTGGTTATTGAAAATTCTTTGCTCCTGTGCACAGTACAGTCCCACCTGGAGCTTGCACCTGCTGCCAGTGCTGGCCCTGCTCACACCTGCTGCTGGTCCTGATAGTTTGGCGCCATCAGCGGGTGTGAGCAGCAGCTGCTGGCCCTGATCACCCCTGAGGGCTTCTCCACCTCCCCCTGCTCCTGAGGGGTGATCAGGGCAGCACTGTCTGCTCACACTTGCTGCTGGCACCGGCCCCAAGCACTCCGCTCCATAAGCGGGTGCAAGGAGGACCCAGACCATCAGAATGTGGGAGCGGCAGCAGCAGGAGTGGGGCTGCCGACAGACAGGGGACCAGGGGCTGCGGTGGGAGGGGCCAGGTGGGGTGCAGAGGATGGGTCGAGACCTACCCCTGTGCCCACTGCAGCCTCATGGCCCACAGTTCCTTTCAAGGTGCACGAATTCATGCACTGGGCCCCTAGTTTCATATATGTTTTGATGTGTGTTCTTTTTCTATGAATAATGTCCTTTGTGCATTATTATTGAATTGCTTGACTTTTTGTTATCTATACTAATAATAGGGTAATATACAAATTGGTTGAAATGCTTCCACATAACGACTGATCAGCAGGCTGCATGCACAAGAGGTGCACGTGGGCTGGGACTTGCTGCGTCGGGTTGGGGGCAGGGGTAGGGCTGCAGTGGGGGCCTCCGTGCACCTGCACCGGGGTTCCACAGGCCTCTGCTGTGGCCTGGCCCCAGGGGTTCGCAGGCCTCCCCAGGCTCTGGCCTACCATCGAGGAACCCCGGATGGGTGGGCGGGGCCTACCTCCTTGGGGCGATGGATCGCGGGTTTCCGCACTGTGACAGGGCACAGGCCAGGCTGGGGGACCCCCCTCCAAGTGCATGAATTTTGTGCACCGGGCCACCAGTGTGTTTATAGGAATCTTTGCATTAAGTCCATGATAGACAAATCACTTAGCTTCTCTAAGCCTCAATTTTCTCATTTGGAGAATGAGAACAATAATGCTAATGTGGATTTTAATTGTTAACCTGCATTGAGCACTTGGTGCAGGCACTTTGCTAAGCAGTTATCCTGGTTCAGGATGCTAGTCCATAAGGTCCCTCTGTAAAAATTAGGAAAGGCACCCCCTCCTCACGTGGGCACCACCCTGCACTAGGGCACAGGACTTGGAGAGCAGGCAGTGGATTTCAGCCCTACCTATCGTCTTAGTTACTTGCCCTCATCCAGGGCTCACCTGCCCAGCTGCTCATGGAGCAAGTCAGTGGTGACGTTGCGGCCCTCACGGCACTCCCCATGGTGCCTGACAGATAATATACGCTTATCAAATGTACTAATGGGAGCCTTCAGTCTGCTGTGTACTGCAAGGATTGCTTCCAGTGTTGGCATTTGGCATTTGATTTTGCTTGTGGTGTTTGCTAACCTACCCAATTTTTATGCAATCAGATTTCTTTAGGTTGCCATTATGCGTTAGGTTATGACTTTTGTTTTGGTTAGCATTATAACAACAAAACAATTAAGATAACCACTCCAGTGTTAATTAGGGAGCAGACTAGCTTAAAGAGACCCCAAAATACAAGATTGTGCTGTGTATGTCTCTCACAGAACAGGCTGAGCTTGGGAAGCGGCTCTGCGCCAAGGCTTCCGGTGACCCCATGTTCTGTTAGAACATGGAAAGGCCAAGGGAGCGGAAATAGAAAACAAGCAACTTTCTTTAAAAGAGCAGACATTCATTTCCACTTAAATCCCACTGGAACATAGTCATTTGGACACGCCTGACTACAAAGAAAGCTGGAAAATTTAGTCCCCAGTTGGGTGGCCTGTGCCCTGCTGAAGCCGGTTGCCTGGCAGTCAGAGGCCTGGCTCCCGTGCTAAAAGAAGAAAGGAAAGCACACCAGTCCACACCACACCTCCCAGACCCTGTGTTCTCAGGTGTGACAGTGCTCGCTTGCTGAACTCACTTCTGGATAACTTTTGCTCAAGCTGCAAGAATTTCAGTTCTTGTAGATGAAGTTTTTTTGGTGTGTGTGTGTGTGTGTGTATGTGTGTGTGTGTTTCCTCCCCAACACTCCCCTTCCCCCGGCCCAAGCTCTTTTGTTGGGGTTAGTTATAAGAGGTAAGTCAGAGTTAGGAAAAGAAAAGAGAAATAATACTCCTCGCCTTCCGAGGGTCTTGGCAAATTCTCCTTCCTGGGCCTGGACCACATCCCAGTCTGTCAGCCAGTTAATTGCTACCTGCTCTTCAGATGCCAGTTCAAAACCCCATCCTCAAAACAGTGCCCAGCTCCTTCCCTCCTCGTCTCCCAGAGTAAATGAGGGCCCCTTTACCATCAGCTCATGTTGCTTTTATTCACAGCCCCTCACACAGAGTAGGTGCTCAATGAATGTTTGCTGGATGAATGAACAGTGAATGTTGAGAGAGAAAGACAGAGGAGCTTTGAGAGAAGGAGGCTGAGATAAACATAACTGATACCTTAGCATGGCCATGGGTGGCCTGTCACAGGGTCAGGTGGGCTGGACGTGGGGAGGGGCAAGCAGAGCCAGACAGGCCTGCTGGACACTGCTGAGCTCCACGTGCTCTGCACTGCAGTCCCAAGTTGTCCACGGGTGGGGCCGAGAAGGTGACACCCCTCTCAGGACAGAGGGGTGCTGCAAGAAGTGCTTGCTCCAAGTCCAGTGCCAGCTCGAGACCTCTGTCCCTTTAGAAGGGGCATGGACACTTAGTAATTGATTGTTAAATTAGTGAAATGTTCTGTGTTGGAATTTTCCCAACCTTTGCTGTGAAATAAAATTATTTGTTCCTTTACTTCATCCGTTTTTCTTGAATGAAGCTAAATCCTCTGTCAGAGAGTCACATAGACAATTTGGTTGTTGACCTACAAGTGACATTGACATTTAAGGAAAAACTACACAGTCGTCCACCTTATCTGCGGAGGCGACATTCCAGACCCCAGAGGAAGCCTACAGCTGCGGACAGCACTGACTCCATGTAGCCTGTGCCTCTTCCTATACACACACCTGTGATAAAGTTTAATTTATAAATTAGGCACAATAAGAGCTTAACAATAACTAACAATAAATAGCACAACTGCAGCAATATACTGTAATAAAAGTTAGTGAATGTGCACGCGCTCTCTCTCATGCCCACTCCCCCACCCCATCTTCCCAGTAATTTTTATATATTTCATTGCAAACGTATTTCTGAACTTGTGTGGCCACCCCTTATTACAGTAAATGTCTTGCTGTCTTGTTTCAGCGGTTCCTTTCTGAAGTCTTCGTATATGCTCAGTGCTTTCTTGAACATCACATTGATTGAAACACATTTTCTGTTCATATTTTCCACCCACATGTTTAATGCCTTTTCCATTGGAACCGAGCTCTTATCACGCACTGTGGTGTGACTTTTGACAGAGTAGGAAGGCACTCTTGTCTGCAATTTAAAACTTATGAATTGTTTATTTCTGGAACTTTTCATTTAATATTTTTGGACCTCAGTCAATTTCCTGCATGTGGAAAGTGAAATTGCAGATAAGGGGTTACTGCTGTATCAGGGCCCCATCGTTTCCTATTGTCAGTGAACCTTTTGATATTGCCACTGGCATTTGGCAAGTGTCCTAGTCAGTAAGGTGCATAGCATGTTGACTATCAAACTGCTGAGATGCTCTCATTTTGCACAGATGTAAATTACATTACATGCAATGTATCTATCTTTTTTTAAAACTTAGAGATTACTCAAAGTTTCTGCCTTTTTTATAGGGATAGGAAGTCAACTATGAGTAAATATTTTAATTAATGTTAAGAGAGAGAAAACACTTTGGAAAGCATACAGAGAAAAGTATGGAATCACTTATAAGATGAAATTTCAGGGAGTCTAACAGAAACGCACCTACAATCAACTTTTGCTTTTTTAAGTGCCTGATCTGACTTCATGTCCCAATGTATATGGAAGCAACAGCTGCTGAGAGGGGAATGGAGTTGGAGAAAACCCTGGAGAATCAAAGGGTTTGGGCTATAGTCTGGAAGTTTCTTAATCTTCTCTTTCTGCGTGTCCTTTTCCTCTCTCACTGTCGCCACGGGGTGAGTAGTCCATGGCAACCTGCTGGGAGAAAACACCCTTTAATGTTTTCACTTTTTGAGCTGCATCTACACATCTGTTATTGACCAGTGGTGAATTTTGCACTTCTTCAATTTGGAACATTAAAGCCCTTTGCAATAGGCCATCTCCCTGCTTGCTCTTAAGGTGAGATGAGATCAGCTTCTAGGACAATGGTTCTCAACCTTTCTAATGCCGTGACCCTTTAATACAGTTCCTCATGTTGTGGTGACCCCCAATAATAAAATTATTTTCGTTGCTACTTCATAACTGTAATTTTGCTACTGTTATGAATCACAATGTAAATATCTGATATGCAGGATGTATTTTCATTGTTACAAATTGAACATAATTAAAGCATAGTGATTAATCACAAAAACAATATGCAATTATATATGTATTTTCCGATGGTCTTAGGCGACCCCTGTGAAAGGGTCGTTCGGACCCCCAAAGGGGTCTCGACCCACAGGTTGAGAACTGCTGAGCTAGGAGATAAAAGAAAACAAAAGCCAGAATGGATGAGTCAGCAGTTCCTTTATCCTGGCTATTACACAGCATAATCAATGCATCGTTGGCTCTTGCAAAAATTATTATTATACGATGTGATTCTAACTTTCTCTTAAAGAGAAAGTTAGATTTTTATTGCCTGAATTAGTCCCTTTTTATTGTTGACATTATGGAGAGTACTCCTGGGAGGAAAGCCATTTGAAACTAACGCTGATAACATCCAGCTGATGCACCTGAGGGCTGGAGGAGCAAGTCTCTGCCCGAGGTGTGAATTGCAGCCACTTCAAAACAGGCGGTGTCTCTCCTGCACAGCGTGAATGCATCTCCGTGTCACTGAATTTTCAAATCTTGTCTGGCCAAAGATTAGGTCTGAAAGAGAAACGACTTCAAGTCTAAGAAAGCATTAGGACAAAGGCCAGGAGGAGGGAGCTGGAAGCACCGGCCTCAGACGCTTTACACTTGAAAGCCATCATTCCCTGGGCAGCTTTTTGCCTTAAAGCGGGGCTTGGCTTAATCTGCACCTGCAGACGCACAGGAAGCGGAGATGAAGTTTCCCACTGGGCTCTTCACAAAACCAAGAGCAGCCTTGGAGTCAGCCCCAACCTCTGTCAGCCTAGTTCTCTCTCATTCCCCAAATGCTGAGAGATTAAGATGAGGGGGTCAGAGTGGCAATTTTTTATGATTCCTCCTAAGTCGGAAGAGACGCTTTTCTTGGAGAGCTGCGGAAAGGAATGCGGACGGCCGAGTGCTTTGGGAAACTTGTTTTAAAACACCTGTGGTGACTTCTGCTTCCTCAAAGCACCCCCCTCCCCCCGCCCAGGCCCAGCCCCAGCCCCCGCCCTTGCACACTGCGGCTCCTCTGGCTGCCAAAGCCTCGCTCCTTCAATGTGAGGACCGCAAGGGGTCCCGCACCCCGGCCAGGGTGCAGTCGTCGTTATTGGCGGAGCGGAAAGCGCTGTGACACAGGCCATCTGTGCCGGCCTCCCCCTGCCGCCCTCAGGGCTGCCCACGCGCACGGGCCGGGCTTCTGGGAAGTGAGGAGACGTGTGCCCGGGTTGGTGCTCCTCTTCGGGATGGGGGCGCTCAGAGAGTTCTGTGAAACACAGGGCACCGAAGCGGCTCCTGCGCCCTTTGCCGCTCAGTTTACTCCCTGAGGTCGGGGAGCCCGAGAGCGGGGACTGACACAAAGCATCTGTCACCTTAGCAGATGGGCAGGACTCGGGACTCCCCTCCTCTCCGCTCGGGCAGTGCGCTGGGCACGCAGCTAGACCCACGCCTGGCTGCCTCTCTGTAAACCCAGAAAACAAGAGCTGCCAACAGGGATGCTCAGAGATTTAAAGCTGCGTTTTTAAAAAATGCTGTAAACTCCTCAGCACAAAGCTGGTTCTGTAGCTACGTAAAGAGTTGAAATCAGTCCTGCCTGAGAGAGGCGGTAAAGGAAGCGAGCTGCCTGACACTAGCCAGCACTCTGTCCGGTGTGCAAAGAACCGCGGTGTCCGTGGCGTTAGAAGTTCCCTTTTCGGAGAGATGCGCGGGCGCCGGCGCCGCGGGGACTGCCCGCAGCCCTCCCTCCCTGGTCCTCGTGCTCACTGCGGGGAAGGGCCGGGCTGCTGTGCCCCGCTGACACGCTGACACCGAGGCTCTCTCAGAGCCGGCGCAGCGCTGGCTGATTGAGTGCTGGCTGGAGTGCTGTTGTTAATCAATTAGCGGGTGACAGCACCCTACCGCCTCAGGTGTGTTCACGCAGCTTTCAAAAATATCCGCTTCTCTGAAAGGTAAGGGGTGTTTATTTTTCATTTCCAGCGTATCCTTGAAGGAGCCTGTAATTGATGATGGTACTGAAGGTTGCAGTTTGCTTTTATTCAACTGTTTTCACCTGCAAAATATGCATCATGGCTTAGTTGATAATGACCCTTCTGCTGCAGATCGCGGGCCTTCTGTAGAAAAAGGGCATTTTCAGATGTGTGACAAAATTGCATGTTATCGACCATTTCTCCACTCTTGCTCATTCCTACTAATCCTGCCATTTTACTATAAAGACTTTATATAAAATGGGGAATATTGAAGCCATTTTTCCTGCTTAGATCATTCCAGGTTTAAATTTTAAAGTAGATTTCTAAATAAATACTTTCAACAAAGTGAATAAGCAGTACTCAGTTAACTTTGTAACATATTCCAGTGATAAATAAGATTAGTTCCAGATAATAATTTGCAAATGCACAGGAAGAAATTACTTGAGTCTAAATAAGCAGGGCTCTGCCATACATAGTTTAAATGTGGAGCCCTGGAATCCACGTCTGCATGCAGTTGGTTTACAGAATTAAAATCTAATTATTAATTGGAGAAAAGACTACTGTACCTGAATCTCCACTACAGAGAAAAAGAAAATGTCGTTGCTAGAAATAATAACACGCAGAGACTATGAAAATACAATTGAGTAGTTCTCTCTTACCAAGCAGATATATTAAGAGTATATCTCAATTATACAGTACCTCCAGACTACAGAGAAATTCAGAGTTTTCAGAGATAATAACTAGTTTGTTATTTAATCAAAGCCTGGACTATAGCTCTAATGGTCCTGATACCCCTGCCTGAGTTGGGAGGGAGAGGGAGAGGGAGAGGGAGAGGGAGAGGGAGAGGGAGAGGGAGAGGGAGAGGGAGAGGGAGAGGGAGAGGGAGAGGGAGAGGGAGAGGGAGAGGGAGAGGGAGAGGGAGAGGGAGAGGGAGAGGGAGAGGGAGAGGGAGAGGGAGGAGAGGGAGAGGGAGAGGGAGAGGGAGGGGAGGGGAGGGGAGGGGAGGGGAGGGGAGGGGAGGGAGGCCAGACTGGCTTCTTCTGTAAGGGCAAGAGCATTTCTTTAGAGATGTCTGAAAAAAGAGACAACTTTGAGAAGAACCATCTCCAAATCACAAAGAAAAAAAAGCAAACTGAGAAAATTAACAATTGTAGGTCTGCATCTTTCAGTAGAAATGCTCATCTCTTAAAAATGTTCATCTCTTGCCCAGCCTGGGTGTCTCAGTGGTTGAGCATTGACCTGTGAACCAGGAGGTCACTGTTCCATTCCCGGTCAGGGTATATGCCTGGGTTGCAGGCTCAATCCCCAGTGGAGGGCATGCAGGAGGCAGCCCATCACTGATTCTCTCTCATCATTGATGTTTCTATCTCTCTCTCCTCCCTTCCTCTCTGAAATCAATAAAACAATATTTTTTTAAATGTCTATCTCTTAAAAATGCTGATGGGAAAAATATTGATGAGAAGTCTCTTTTAAGGGACTCGGGCTCTGTGAATTGTAACTGGCCAGTATTTGAGTTTAGTATTGTCATGGGCTGTGTTAGTAGACTGGGAGCAGATTTGGATTTGATGTAGGGCACACCTTTTATTACTGGAATGCACTAATATATCACATTCTTTATTTTATAGTACACATAATTATGACAAAAAGTGAAACAAGCTGGCAGTCCTAATAGCAAATCTGAAACATGTAAAACAACTGGCGGTTCTGGGTTATCGCATCTCAGCAGTGAGCGATGCAGAACACTGACATCTACTGTATCAGCTTCTCTCTCTTTCCCTGTGAGAGTTTGTGGTAGGGGATGCCCCAGGTCCCCAAAATGCTGTAGTGTCTGTACATCCGTGGTCAAATCCACATGGCAAGCGAAAACGGCTGGATTCTTGCTGCAGCAGTTCCAGGGAGGAGCCCTGGCGGAGTGGGAGTTTAATTTCTGAAAAGCATAGACGCAGAATCTCTATACAGGTTGTCAGGGGACCTGGGACAAGACTGTCCTCTGTCACCATGAAGCTGGAGTCCACTAATTAGCATAACATCAAGGACAGGTTCCACCACTACCCCTGTCACTGCTGCAAACATTCATATGGGTTTTTACAGAAGAAAATGTTCCCATCCATCCCCTTTGAATCTCCAAACAGCCCTAATTACGTGATTTGCCTACGGGATCATGGCCAGTGACCAGCGGAGCTGGGCCTCAGAGTGCGGCCTCCTGACTGCAGGCCCAGTGGCAGCTACTGGACAGGCTGCTTTTGGGAGACTAGATTTTATGTGTTGTATTTGCATCTGCTTTTGTTATTCCTCCTGCCACTGTCCCTCCTATTGTTTCCCCTCTCCTCTGATTTTTTCTCTCTTTTCCCTTCTTTTTCTTTTCTTTTTAAAATTTTCAGATATAACTGATATCAACTGCATATATTGAAAGGGTACAATTTGGTAAATTGGGCATAAGTATGCAATGACAGAACTGTCACCACAATCAAGAGAGTGACTTATCCATCCTCCCCTCACACAATGACCCCTCCTGCTTCTCTAGCCCCTCCCTCCCTGCCCCCCCAACACCCCTCCCGCCTGCTAACCCCTCTGGAGCTTTATAGACATTGAGTCAGATAGTATGTACACTTTTTAATTCTGGCTTCTTTCACTCAGCATAATTGTTTCTAAATTAGTTTGTGTTAATGTGTTTCAGTAGCTCCATAGTTGACTCCTTTTTATTATTTTATTGCTGAGTAGTGTCCAGTTCAATGGATTTACCACAATTTGTTTATCTATTCACTTGTTGATGGACATTGGTGCTGTTTCGAGTTTGGGGTATTACAAATATAGCTTCTATGAGCATTCATGTAGGAATAGAATGGCAGGTGGATGTTTAAATTTAAGAAACTTATCAATTCTTCCAAAGTGGGCTACAGCTCACATCCCAGGTGCGTGTGAGAGAGTTCCCGTTCCTGGCATCCTCACCAGCACTGTCTGTGATGGTCTTCATTGTAACCACTCTCATGTGTGCATAGTGGTATCTGGTGCTTTTAATTTGCATTTTTCTGATGACTAATGATGCTGAGTCCTCTTTTTTGTTGTTGTTGGTCACTTTTCAAGACACCTGCAAACTTGTATTAAAAAATTTTTAAGTCCTGGCTGGGTAGCTCAGTTAGTTAGACTGTCATCAAACCCTAACAAGCCTGGCGATAGTGATGCACAATGTGATTGTGAAAGTCTTGCTATTAAAAAGGATAATAATTACACCACACACACACACACACACACACACACACACACTCACACGCTCACACTCACGCACTCACACACTCACACACTCATACTGGATGAACTAGAGGGAGTGCTTAATGCCTGGTAGATTTACAGTCTAGTATAAGCTCCTAGGCTATCTCCTTGGAAACTAGAAAAAACAGGCTGCAGACTGCCCTGGTCCACAGACCCACTTTGGTGACTTCATTCTAGAGAGGCACCAGCAGCTTTTGGGTTGAGCACAGAAGGGTGAGTGATTAATTCTGAAAAGTATGTTTTCACTCTCTGGCATACACAGCATGAGTTCATTGGCTTTAAGGCAAGCCAGTATATTTCAGGAAACTGCAAAGATCAAAGCTCTTTAAATTACATGTTCATTTTAAAATTAAACAAACATTACAGTTGACTACATGTTGTAAACAATAGGAAATTAATATTTGACAAATGAAATAAGTGTGTAATAAGCATAATAGTATTTTTACTTATCAGCCTTTGAAGACTAAATGACATTCTAACCAACCTGGCTTACATCAGTGAGACATTTCGTCAACATCATCGCCCTATCACTGTGAGCACTGTGTTCACCAAGCACTAAAGTGTCATCTCATACTGTACAACTCAGGCACAGGTTCCCGTCAAACTGGCAAGAGACTTTGGCAGGTAAAGTAATGTTCCCCAGGGATGCCCACAGACCCCAGAACTGGGCACCATGCTCCCTTACTTGGTGAAAGGGAATTTGGAGAGGTCATAAATTAAGGTCCTTGGATGGGAGATGACTCTGAATCATCCAGGTGGGTATGATGTAACAGCCACAGGGCCCACGTGAGAGGGAGGCTGGGGGGTCAGTCGGGTGTGAGGAAACTGGAGTCATGTGCTTTGAAGACGGAGGAAGAAGTCCAGGGGACTTGTAGGTGCTGGAAGAGGCAGGAAACAGGTTAGTGTCTCCCCTGAAGCCTCCTGAAGGAATGGAGCCTGAGGAGACCTTCACTTTAAGACTTCTGACCCCATCACTGTAAGACAATAGGTTGGTGTTGGTCACAGGGGTGGGCAAACTTTTTGACTCGAGGGCCACAATGGGTTCTTAAACTGGACCGGAGGGCCGGAACAAAAGCATGGATGGAGTGTTTGTGTGAACTAATATAAATTCAAAGTAAACATCATTACATAAAAGGGTACGGTCTTTTTTTTTTTTTTTTTTTTTTTTTAGTTTTATTCATTTCAAATGGGCCTTTAAAAAAAAAAAAAAAAAAAAGACCATACCCTTTTATGTAATGATGTTTACTTTGAATTTTTATTAGTTCACACAAACACTCCATCCATGCTTTTGTTCCGGCCCTCCGGTCCAGTTTAAGAACCCATTGTGGCCCTCAAGTCAAAAAGTTTGCCCACCCCTGGCCTAGACTCTAGGCTGCTGGAGAGATGTTTGTGGCCGCATCAGAAAGGAATCCGGAGAGCGGGGATAACAGCAGTGCTGTTGGCTGCTCAGCTGGCCCTGCTCCACGAGCTTCCCACCTAGTAACTCATCAGACTGTCTCAGCCAAAGGGTGGCTTCTGTTATCAACTGCAGGTTACAGATGAGGGAACTGAGACGGAGGCATTATGGTCAGGGTCCCTGCAGCTTCGGAATGTGTGCACTAACTCACCACAGCTTATCGCGTCCTCAATCCAGAGAAAGGCTCAGCAGTGGTCAGTGAGAGGCAGAGTTACCAGCCGCTTGTCGCTACTAAAGGACATTTTACTCTGTAGCTTCACCACCATTCCCTGCAAGATATTGTGTAAGACAAGACAAAAATGATAGCTCCTCTCTGTCTTTCTGTCCTCTGATCCCTTACTTGGTGAAAGGGAATTTGCAGAGGTCATAAATTAAGGTCCGTGTAAATGCGGGCGTGGGGGGGGGGGGGGCCTGCTAATGAGTTTGAAGTTCCTTTTGGGGGTGAAAAAAGTGTTTTCAACTGTGTCTTAGGGACATTTGCTGTACTGAACTATCACTTCCACTCGTTTGACCATTGGGACATTCTTGAATTATGTGCTAAAATCTCTTGTTTTCAGTCATCAGAATAGCCCTGGCCAGTGTGTTGGTAGGTTGAGTGTCCTCCAGTGCTCCAAGAGGTCATGGTTTGATTCCTGATCACAGGACTCAATCCCTGGTAGGGGACGTGCAGGAGGCAGCTGTCAATGTTTCTCCCTCTCCCTTCCTCTCTCTCTCTCTCTCTCTCTCTCTCTCTCTCTCTCTCTCTCTCTCAAGTCAATTTAAAAATATTTAAATGAAAAGAATCATCAGACTAAAGAGAAATGTCTTTTGGAGTGGGTATATTTTATTTCCTAACACATCAGTTACCAGTTTATAACTTAGTAGAGTTTCGCTGTGGATGGAATGTGGGAGTTTCCCAGACCCCAGGCAGCCAGGGTGCTGGCCTGCTCACCTACCCTTCAGAGGCCAACAAGAGCGGTGGGAATGAGTCTTTAAAAACCGACTTGGTTCCTTGATCTCCCTGTCATTTGCTTCCCTCTGTCTGCCACAGGCCCTCTGTGAGATGCAGGGACGCAGAGGTGATGAAGCCACTGCCTGGCCCACGGAGCCCTCTACATTTTTCTCTTGAGCAAAGAAGGAGAATGCTTGACACACATCCTCATATTTTTGTTCCTGACCGCCTTTTTGTTCCACACTACCTTTAGTGCTATCGGGGCAACTTCTCTCTTCCTAATAAAACGTGTGGGATGGGAGGGTGTGTGGCTGTGATGTGTGCCCCTCTGACTGACGGGTGGCACAGCCATTGGGCCTCCCCCTGCATCTCTCAACAGGTACTATGCAGCTGCTTCTGTGAGCCAGGCCCATGGCCCACCCAGACTAGGCCCCTTCTCTGTGTGAAGAGCAGGAGTGAGGGCTGCCTTGGGTAGAGTGGGCAAGGGCAGGCCTCTCTGCCGGATGAGAGTGAGACGGCCAGGCAATGAGTCGGAGGCAAAACACTTTCCACTGCTCTGCTCTGGAGGCAGGCGTTACCGACCCCACTTCACAGGGACGGAGTCTGGCTCCCCGAGGTGGAGACTGTCTCAGACCCTGTAGCTTTCAGTTGGCAAAGAAGACATTGACCGCCCGCCCTCTGCCTGTGCCCACCCTGGCCATGCTCTACCACCCCACCATGTCAGCTGGAAGCAAAACAGCAGAGGACCCTGAAATCAGACTGGGGAGGAGAGGGATCCAAGCTGAAGGCTGAAGGGCGAGGAGGGAGAGGAGGTCCAGAGGAGCAGGGGAGCTTGAGCAGGGTCTCCCCTTCCCTGCTCCTCTCCAGCCACCTCTCCCTCAGCACTGCACTTGGGTGGGGAAGATAACCTGTCCAAAGAATTGGGACTTATTCTTGGGCCAAGAGAAGGCTTGACTCAAACATGTTACTGATTTTTGAGCATTTGAGGAGTGTGTGGGAAACATCACCTAGCACGCCTGCTGCCAGGGATGCTTTATCTCCTTACCTGTCCGGCAAGGCCAGCGACTGGTGGTCAAGGAGGGAGTGGGGAGGAGGGAACACACAGCTCTCTGCACAGGAGGCCACAGGACAGGCCTCATGTTGTGACTGCAAACTTCACTGCTCATTCATGAAGAGCGGGCTTCCACAAATCTCGAGGCCCTCAGTCCATCATCAGCCGCTGGGAACCCGGTCCCACCTGAGCCATCCTTCTTCTTCAGGACACGTCCCCAACCGGGCCTCTGAGAACCATAAATAAAGACCTCTGCGAATGGCTTTTCTGTCTGACCTTTTCACCTGAAATAAAAATAAAGCTTGGAGAAGGTAATCCTGACTCCAGGCTCCTTCATGGACTCCTCCTTCCCTTACCTGTTGACAGGTGCCTGCCAGACCTCACAGTTACCTTTGATTTAGCTGTAATGGCATCCCCACACCTCGGCAGGTCTGCCCTGAAACCCTCTCTTGAAGCTTAAGTCAATCTTCACAGTAACCTGAGAGCCATTCCTCCTTCCAGATGATGTCACTGTCTGTTAACACACTGGACTGATCACCAAACCCACGCTCGGGGGCAAGGACAGCAGAGCACTCTCAAAGCCAGAGATGGGAGGGAACAGATGTTCAACAAATTTTCAAAGTAGAAAGGAAGCTTTATTCCCATATACCTTTTTGTAAATTCCTAAGATATTTCAACACTTGTTTTCAAAGAAGTGAGCATGTTTTTTTCTGAATCAAAATCTGTTGTTGCCCCAGCAACAACATAACCCACTGCCAAAGGTGGAATCATGCAGCCCAGCGAGGAATCAGGCTCCCTCCTCTCTGGTTTTGGGTGTGTCACCTGAGAACTGCCGCTGCCAAGTCACTGTAGCTCGGCAGCTCCTTCATTGAGCGTCTGCCCCCTGGTGGTCAGTGTACATCATAGGGACCAGTTGGATGGTCAGACACTTAGTATATTAGCCTTTATATATATGGATTTGCTTTTATGGTGTTTCTAAAAAAATAATCAGTTTTAAGGTGTGTGGGAGTGGGTGTGGGTGGGTGATTTAAAGGTTTATGTTTTCTGAATTTTATTTTGTAATTTGGGGAGGGATAATTTGGGAGGATACTTAAAGCCAGTAGGTTTTGCACATTTCTAAAGCTGAGCCTGATGGAGGGGCTGAGGAGAGAGTAGCCTGGCCTGGGGATGGTGGGGAGCGGTGCATGGCGGGGGGAGGGGGCCTCTGAGGAGGATGATGCAGGGAAGTTTCAGAGCAGGACCTGACTGAGAGGTCCCTGGTCACAAGGACAGCACAAGGAGGATTGGGCACTTCGCAGAATTACACCAACCTGGCTCACTTCCACTTGCTGGGCACCTTTGAAGGGGTGCCCCGTGGGCAGCAGGGTTGTGGGTGGACAGGGCGATCAGGAGCTGGTGACGCTTGGCCTCTCTGAAGGCTGCCAGCTCCCTGGCAGTGGTGGGCAGACTGCAGCTAGGGGAAGTTGTCAGAAAGCACGGTTGGCAAGGCCCACACATCCCTGTGGGGCTTGGCAGGGGGACACAGCAGGGTCCAGAGGATCAGGTTGCAGCTGCAGGAGCAGCACTCTTTCAGGAGGCCACCACAGCCTGCTGAAGTGCAAGTGGGTCCCCACAGACAAACTGGGGTGTCACTGGGGCGGCAAGCAGCAGGCTGTGCCAGAAAGGCCGAGGCAGCCAGCGGCACCAGCATCTGCTTACCCACCAGAAGCTCCATTGGGCTCTGCAGCTATGCAGGAGGTTCATGGGGTGCAAAAGGAGAAGGTTGCTGTCCACTTCTGTGCCTTTACATTTAAAGTGGGGGTTTTGTAGGCAACATATAGTTGTTTTCTTATTCAATCTGATAGTGTCTGACTTTTAATTGTGAAGTATAGGCGTTTATATGTATTCACATTTCAGACATTTAAAGTAGCTCTTTTGGCCTTGGCTGGTGTGACTCCGTGGTTAGTGACGCCTGCACACTGAAGGTTGTGGGTTTGATTCCTGTCAAGGGCACTACCTGGGTTGCAGGTTGGTCCCCAGCCCTTTGGGGGACGGGGGAGGAGGCAACCAATTTGTGTGTGTGTGTGTGTGTGTGTGTGTGTGTGTGTGTGTGTCCCCTTCCCTCATTCCCTTCCATTCTCTCTAAAAATCAATGGAAAAAATATCCATGGGTAAGGATTAACAACAACAACAAAAAAGTAGCTCTTGTCCAGCCAGCATGGTTCAGTGGTTGAGCATCAACCTATGAACCAGGAAGTCATGGTTCGATTCCTGGTCAGGGCACATGCCTGGGTTCCAGGCTCTGGGCTCAATTCCCCTCTCCCTTCCTCTTTGAAATCAATAAAAATATATTAAAAAATAAAAAATGTAGCTCTTGCCTGAAAGAAGAAATACCAAAATACATAGATTGGGTAAAAGGGCTTGCACTGAGTATCATAAAATACAATGTTTTCAAGGTCTGCATTTCATTCTTGGTGTATTTACAAATGGTTTCAACTTGCAATGTTTCAACTTACAGTTTTATACTTTATGGTGTTGGGAAAGCAATACACATTCAGTAGAAGCCATAGTTCACATTTAAAATTTTTATCTTTTCCCAAGCTAGCAACGTTTGGTACAATAGTAACATGATTCTGGGTAGCAGCCATGAGAGTATTTTACCCAGCTGTTGCTAATGTAAGTGTCTGAGCACGTTTAAGGTGGCTGGGCAAAACCATGATGTTCAGTAGGTTAGGTGCATTAAGTGCATTTTTTACTTCCAATATTCTCAACTTGTTATGGGTTTATCTTGACATAAGCCCACTGTAAACCAAGGAGCATCTGTATTTATTGCATTTATTCTAAAACTTGAATGAATACAAAAATCACCAGGTTTTGAAAATTCAGGTTCCTGGGTCCCGCCACCAAAAAGTTTAATATGGTTTGGGCCCCAATGCCTGTGCTTTATGGCACACACTACCCTTGTCCACCATCATCTTACCACAGCACCAGTGTGGGAGGGCCCAGATCACAGCTTCACAGCTGGAGGAGCTGGAGGAAGAAGCCGCCCACTGAGTGTTCTGTCGCCTGACTTCCTTTTTTTTTTTTTTTAAGTTACCAAAAATACTGAAAAGCATCCTGGGCTGTGTGACAGCACAGGCCAATGTCCATTGACATAGTTGAGTCTTTTAGGGAGGTAAATTTATTCTTCAGGCCTAGCTCTCCATCCTCAGCAGAACCTATGTTAACAAGGAATGGAAGATGAAGAGGGCAGCTATTCAAACGAAATCTGAATCTAATGAGGATAAAACACTGGATGGTTCCATTGCATCAATAGAGCATATATAACCATAGGAAAGTATCCTGTATTCACCAATCATCTATTTTAAAATTATTTTTCCTTTTTTTTTTAGATTTTTTTCCCCATGCTGATGCCTTCCTCTGAATGACCCTTTCTGCCTCTCCACTGTCCTGGCTCATCTGAATCCTGCCCACTTTTTAAAGATCCAGCCTAAATAGTTCTTTTCCCACAATGCTGTCACTCTGATTTACCATAAAGCTGATGTTGATTAGGCAAATTGGTCATTTGGTGAATTGATTTTCAGCTAATTAGCTGGACCCATGATGTTATATGAAATCAACCTTAGAAGGCAGATGTCAAATGAAGAGGATAAATTACAAATGAAGAGGACAAATTACATCCAAGGCTCAGAGAGGAGAAAAAACATTTTCCAGAACCGGTTCCCCGGATGCTAGGATGGATGAGAAGTCCCACCTGTCAGAGCAGATGCTGAGAAGGAGCAATTGGTGTGAGGAGAGGGTACTGCCAAATGCAGAGCACTAAGGATATTTAAAATTTTTCTTGTGCTAGTCAATACATGTAAATAAATTCAATAAGCTTTCATTTAACATCCCAGCAGCAAGGACTCGTTTGGCATCGCCAGTGCCAGCAGGTCCCTGATATAGTCTCAGCCTATGTGGGACAGGAGCCAGGCACATAGACAATGCAGTGACAGGCTGGCCAATCAGAGGCGGCTTCCAGGGAGGTGCCCTGAGCAGGGTGGCCTCTAAAGAAGGAAGGGTGGGCGTGGGGACAGAATGAATAGCACAGAGGCTTATAAAAAGATGGCAGCTGGCAGGGAAAAAGAACCATTTAGTGGGATGAATGGAAGTAGTAGATGAGCCTGCAAAGGTGGGAAGCTGAGTTGGGACCAGACCAAGATAAGCCTTATGCGTCAGAGGGTTAGAAGCTGTAAGAAGGCAGGGTCTTTCTGTTTGGTTGTGAGACCTTGTCAGCTCATCCGGAATCTATCCGGAGCCATACGAAGACACAGAGACAATATCTTGCATTGTATAGCAATTAAATTAGCACTTGATTTTTTTTTTTTTTTTTTTTAATGCCTGTTGAAGTTTCTGGGCCAGATTTCTGGGCCATTTCATGAGCAATCGGCAGTAATCTGTGCACAAACCAAACAGTGAAAGAAGGTAGATGACCAGAGGAGGGGCTGTGTTTACCCACAGAATACCTTGACAGCTTGCAGCGAGGGAGAGGAGAAACAGTCGCACTGTCTGGGGACAGGCAGCCATCAGCGCTTCTCCATGCTCAGCTGAGCTTGTCCTTTCTTGGGGTGTTTCGGCAGCTTCTGACTGCTGCTGTTCTATGCGAGTGTCACTAATGCAGAGATCTTTCTAAGTATTATGTTGAGCAGATGTTATATGCTACTGAATACATGCTGGGCAGCTTCAAATCCAGGAACAAGCCCAGCAGGAGAACGGGATTTGGGAGCTCCAGGAGTGGTCTGCATGGCATCTTCTCAGCTGTCATTTAAAACTGGGCCAAGTCCTTTTTGGGCCTCATATAATGCAATATGTCTCACAAAAGTAAAGATACAATATTCAATTGAAAAAAAGAACTTCTCATGGTGGTTATTTGAGTCTATACCTGATATTAGGATGCTGCTCATGGAAATAGAACATGAGAGACTGTGGGAGAGAGTTCGGGACAGAATGGAGGCTTGTATATTTTAAATACTTAACATTGATTCAAATCATCAGTGAATTGTTTCTTTAAAAGTAAAGTCTAGAAAGTGAAATATTATAAATGAATTTGCATTTATTATAGAAAACTCTAAAAAATACTCAAAATGTTGAAAGAAAAACAACACATAGTTCCATCCTAATACAACTGTTAATATTTTGGTGATTTCTTTCAGATGTTTTTCCTACACATAGTTTTGAAATCTTTCTTAAATAAAAAGAAAATGAGCTTTTATAAAAAATGTCAGGGAAACAGTTGGGATCTCAAGAATCACGTTTTAAATGAGGGAAACTCTAAGCCAGATGTCCTCCAACATCTGTATGTGCCCATAGAAACACCCGACACCAGTCTTAACATGGAAACGAATGTGGATCTGTGTTTCCCTCTCCAACACTGAGCAGTGGTCTGACCAGTGCTAGGGACCAGGTAGCTTAAAAGCGACAAATTCTCCAGATGGCTACTGTGACAAGAGGGTGCATTGAGCCAGAACTCGTAAGCACTGAACTCAGGAGCGCGCTTGAGGCAGTCTCGGGTGGACCGAGGATTTGGGTGAGGACAGGACAGTGACGATCTTAAGATCAATGGAAACCATGAAGAGAAAAGAAATGTTTTCCTCAATTAAAACACAAAGAAACTGTGGTTGAGATATACTGTAACATGCTGTAAGGGCACAACCAAATTGCCCCTCCAGGTGGACTTGCCCAGCTCCTGGGTAAAGGAGTGGCAGAGGGAGCCCCTAGGAGCCAGTCTCCTTCAGCAGAGCCCTGCTGCTTCCCAGAGAGCTACTCCGCCCCCCCCCCCCCCCGCCCCCGCCCGCCCTCCGCCCAGCCGCACCCCTCCTCCCGTCCCGCCACCCTGGAGAGGAATGCCATCTCCCACATTTATCGATGGCAACTGTTGTCCAGAGAGATCCAGGAGCCTCTGCAAGCCCAGGAGATGTTGCAGCCAGGATTCAAAGTCTTTTCTACTCTTGAAAACAAAGCCTCATCTCTGAGCAGAGGCGCTCACTGTGGGCAGGGCGGGATGACTCCGCACTCAGAGCAGCCGCCCCAGGCCCACTGCTTTTGTCTACACTGCTTCCAGGGTGCTCGTGGCCTCTCTCGCTTCCAGGATTTCTGATCTGAAAAGTACTTTCGACTTAATCAAACTGACAAGGGTGAGGTTGGAATTTCTGGGGGAGTGGCTCTGGTTCCCAGTGCTTATCTCTGCTCTGGCTAATCACTTTGAAATTAACTGAGCCTTAGGGCCTTGCAATTGGGGGCACAAAGACATTCAGAGAGAATGTTACATTTTTCTGCATTGCCAATGGTCTGCAGTCATAGGAGGGAGACCAAAGAAAAGATAAGGAGGAAGCGTTAAGACTAGAAAAACTCCATTAGCCTTTCCCCTGGGTCTCTGGTCAGGCAAAGCCCTCTTTTGCCAGGTGTGTCCGTGGGATCGGTTTATGCTAATATTCACAAGGAAGGGACAGAGGGGGGATGTGTAATTGAGGGTTAAACAGAAGCTGTGATGATGACGATGAGTTTCAGTGGTACAAAGCTATTGCATTTTGCTTCTGGTACCAAAAGATTGAAACTTTACTACAGAGAAGCCTGCAAACCCCACAACTGTTTCAGAACCACAGATGTCTCATTTCAGAGAGCACTGACTGGCTTCGAGCTTCTTGAAGTTTGGGAAAGCAGCTGAGGAATGCCAACCAGCTTCCTAAGTGTATGAGGGTCAGTTTTCACTAGGAAGGAAGTGAGACGAGATGTCTGGGGAAAAGCAAACACTTCGCATTTCAAGGTGGATTGAAATTTCTCTCTTGCCCTGCCCCTCTTCTCCCATGACCCCTGAGACAGCATGCACCTTAGCTGAGTCCAGATCAAAGGAAAGTGTGACTCTCAGCACAAACTGAAACCATCCTGTTGCTTAATTATCTCTTGATGGGAAAGGCCAGGTCTGGCTTTGCTTTTCCTTCAGTGTAGGCAGGTGGCTGGTGAGTACCATGGCGTCTAAGTTCCGGACAGGTTTATGCCACCTAACAGAGCACAAGTGGGCCAACGGTAGAAAATCTTGGACTTCATTATCCATTTTGGAATGATTCTTATAGACAAAAATAATCTAAGGCATGTGGAATGTATGCTGTATACTTTCAATTTGGAATCTGACACTAATCACATGCTGAGGTTTTTTTTGAAAAAGTTCTACAATTGCTAAATTCCTTACTGATTCTAACATTTAATAAAATATTCTCTACTAGTTCGGCTGACGCATCCCCTTCATTAGCTTCAAGTTTAAGAAGAGAGGAGCTTTAGTGAATGCAGTCCTTATCAAGGGTGAAGTGGACACTTTCACCTGCCGATGGAGATACACTGTAAACATGGGTCTGAGTCCAAACTGAAAGCAAAGCCAGAGAGGCGGTGCAGCAGCCGGCAAAGAGCAGACGCTTAAATCAGACAAATCCTGGGCCACTTCCTAGCCGCATAATCCCAGGCGAGGGACTTAAGTTCTCCAGCATGCGGTTTTCTCATCTGTAAAATTAGCGCTTTGGCACATTGCAGGACTGTTGTGAGAATTAGTGATGACATCCATGGAGCCCGCGGCACATAAGGGATCTTGGGTAAAGATCATACCAGTGGCAAATTCTCAGAGCTATAGCTCATCAATTAGCGCCTCAATTTTAAATACAGGCCCAGCAAATTTGGGGATCATAGCATTCTGTTTTGACATTCAATTTGGACCCACCAATTAGATATTATGCTGTAAGTGACATATGTGAAAAGCACTTTTATTTAGTTATTTATTTTTTGCGAAGCACTTTTAAATCCAAATCCCCTGGAAACAGTAACCAAGAAAGATGACTATAGTGTCAACAATTTGTGGTTCTATTAGGGAAACAAGTCAATTACTTTTGTAGCAAGGGCGTTCGGACCGGGTTTGATAGCTGGAGAACTATAGCGATGCTGACCATTCTGCAGGAAATCTACAAGTCAGTTCAAAGGCAAGTTCAGTTTGAAAATTAAATGTCTGCAAATTTAGCTGTGGCATCAGTTTAGCCAAATGATGTAGCTAATGTTTTGTTTAATTTATGTTTTGTGAGATTGAGTGGTTTGTTATGGTAACATTGACTTGAGACACAGAATATACGAAAGGCACTAGTACTCTGATGACAAGAAACAAAGATGGATGAGAGTTTATGAGACTGTATGTGGTATATGTGTGCACGAGGGAGAGACACAGAGAGAGTTATAAAATGCAAGTCAGAGGAAGGGGGGAGAAGGGGAGAGAGAGAGAGGGAACTTTTAAAAACATTGCCAATGAGTTGTTACCTATTAAGGGGAAATGTTCAAAATGACTGCTAATAGCCCTCGGATTATGGCTCATCAATGAGCACCGTAGTTTTAAATGCAAGTCCAGTGAGTTTTGGGATCACAAGAATTGTGCTTTCATACCAAATGTGACCCACGAGTGGGATATAACGCAGTAAGTGAAGGAAAGAAAAAGAAAGTAATCGTGGTTTCTATAGTTGCTGACGAGATGTGAGGCGACGTGCCCAGAGCACACACGTTTCTTGGGGCCATGCTGCGGGGTCATGATCAAGACCTGGGGAGCCAGAGTGGTCCTGCCGCTGCGGCTGCTGCGTGACTGGACAATGGCTTCACCTGCCCGAATAGCGATGCTGGTTCTCATGTCAGAACAGTGAGGGTTGAACAGATCGTGTGTGTGCGTTCTTAGGACGGTTTCTGGCTTGGAGAAATGCTCGTAGATACCGGCTGTGTCCCCCGTGAAGCAGGAGACGGACAACCGTGCACAGGACGCACCTGGGAGAGAGTGCAGTCTCTTCCTCTCGCCTCCTGTGAGCATCAAGGTCTAGTAAGGGGCATTATCCGCTGTTTTAGGTTGAACAAGCAAAGTCAGTAAGTGGTCTGTGAAATGTACTTTTCCCTCTAGAATGGGCACTGCCATCAGCAACCTTGCTTTCTCAGCTGCAGCTCGAATTGGATTCTGACCAAGCAGGGGGTGGGGACAGTGCCCTGGCCACACAGAGCTGGTTACTAACCCCACTAGCAGAGCCCAGCACTGAACTCGGCAGTGGTGTTTGGGGGCACATGGCACAGTGCTGAAGTCAACTTGGTCTGACTCTCAGGAAGGCACTTCATGAGCTTTGCAACTCAGGGTAAGTTGACTTCATTCTCTGAGCCTCGGTGTCCTCATGTGCAGGGTGGGCTGGGTAATGGGATCTTTTTCGTGCCTGTGTGAGGAGGGTCATGAGGTGGGGAGCCTTGCAGGGTGTTTGCAGCGTCTGGCACCTGGTACTTAATGCTACATATTAAGTAGCACGCGTGGACAGGTGCTCACTGCCTGCCCGGCCCTGCCCTGAAGTCTTCATCTGAACTAGCGCTTGTGCAGCCCCTGGGAAGTAGGTGCGGAAATGCCCTCCTTCACAGCTGTGGCCCCCGGAGGGAAGCTGGCGGGAGCTGCCCACGGTCACCTGCTAGGGAAGGCAGAGGCAGACTCATTTCCAAGGATCTCCCTGTACCCACTGCACTCCCTGGCAGGTCCTCAGGATGTGCCCACACCAGTGTTCCCCAGGCCCTCTATACTCAGGGTGTGGGGAAGGGAGGAGCAAACTCCCTGGCCTAGGAAACCATCTGTAGATCACTCAGCTCTCCCAAAATGTCCAACATGGACCCAGAACAGCGATCTCCTAGGTTTGTCTGGCACATAGGAAGCCGTGGGTAGTTGTGTGTGTGCTGGAGGAACCCGAGGGCGGGGGGGGGGGGGGGGGGGAGCTTTAGCAGCTGTGCGGCGAGAGGGTCAGAGCACTTCAAGGAGGAAGCTAACCTTCAGCATTTGGGGGGGGCTCACATCAGGGGATGGTTTGTCTGAAGGAAATTTTAATGAAGTTGCCTTGGAGTTGCAGGACGGACTCCCCACACTGCTGTACAGGCCCCGCTTTGCCTCTGCCCAGTCAGCGTCCTGAGTTAGCAGTAGGGCCCTGGACTCTGTGAGTCTTCCCAGCTCAGCAATGCTCTCTCTGCAGTCTTAGTGGCACTATCATTTGGCCTCGGGGGTGGGCCTTGCAATTCCTATGAGACTAGTGCTGTGGGAACTGGAGAGAGGGCTCCCATCCCGGGGTAGCCAGGGTGGGAACAACATTTCATTTTAGCTGTTTGTCATCTCCTGGTCCTAGAAACGAAGAGAACATATTCGTCAGCAGAAATTGATGTTCTGTGCCCCCATTGATCTATTGAATTATTTCAAGTTATTTTTCTGGAAATACATATAGAAATGAATTTGATATTTAAACCTTCAAAAGTAGTCAAATGAAGCAAAGGAAACAGCAAGGCAAACAGGTTATCTTTGCAGCAAGTCCTGAAGCCTTTACCATCTACTTCACATTTTTTAAAAATATATATATATATATTTTTTAATATATTTCATTGATTTTTTACAGAGAGGAAGGGAGAGAGATAGAGAGTTAGAAACATCGATGAGAGAGAAACATCGATCAGCTGCCTCCTGCACATCTCCCACTGGGGATGTGCCCGCAACCCAGGTACATGCCCTTGACTGGAATCGAACCCGGGACCCTTCAGTCCGCAGGCCGACGCTCTATCCGCTGAGCCAAACCAGCTTTGGCTAAAAAAATATTTTTTATTGATTTCAGAGAGAGGAAGAGAGAAGGAGAGATGAAAACATCAATGAGGAGAAACCTGCATGCCTCTTACTGGGGACCAAGCCTGCAACCCGAGCATGTGCCCTGACCAGAATCGAACCCTGACCTCCTGTTTCATGAGTTGACAATCAAGCACTGAGCCATACCACTGGGTAACTTTGAATATTTATATCACAGTGTGCATGATGCTGTCATAGATGCCTCTCCTTCCGGCCTCCAGAGGGAATGGCTTTGAACTACATGAAGAATGGGCCGTGCTCACAAGCCTGCCCTGGGTTAGAAGGGACATTAGAGTTCTTTGAATTCATTCACTTGGATGTCGCATGGCATCTCAAGCTGCACGTAACCAGTGCATACTTGGAGGGATAGACCTGAAATGAGGTCCAGGAGGCAGTACTCTGGAAACCAGGCTCTCCCGACCTCTGTGAGGAGGGACATTTGCGATCTGGAAGGAGCCTGCAGGGGCCTGATCTGGGTACAGTTATACACATACAATGCATTAGACTCAGTCATTAAACTGCATGTGAATAGTTTAAGGATTTTTTAAATGTAAACTTTTTACAATGAACAACAAGGAAAAAGGATGTGTTACCCACACAATCTAGCTCTCCCTACCCTCTGCGATTTCAGCAAATGGTGGCACCTCCATCCATCCAGTTACTAAGGTCTAAGACCTTGTATACTTGACTCTCTTTTACTCCCTCTCCTTGTACCCCTCCATCAATTCCATCAGTAGCCCCCAAAGTTCACCGCTCCCTTCAGTACTCACCTCACCTCACCTCACCCACTGCACGCTGTCCAACCTCCATCACGTCTTAGGATAGCTGAGCTCCTCACGTCCACTCTTCCTCCCACAAAACAGGGAACTTTTTAAAAAAGGTTCCACTTGAAATGATTATAGATTGACAGGAAGTTACAAATACAGTACAGCAAGGTCCCATATATCTCTAGTTGCCTCGATGTTAACATCTTATATGACTATATCACACGATCAATACCAGGAAATTGACCATTACAGAGCTTATCCAGATCCACCAGTTTCACCAGCACTCATTTGTTTGTGGAGTGTGTGTGTGAGTGGGAGGGTGGGTGGATGGGGGTCAGTCTGTGTGACTTACGACAGATCCAGATGTGTGTAGCCACCACCAAGATCAAGACACAGGACTTCTCCTTTCCCTATTAAGACTGGCCTCAGGCACACTCCCGTCCCTAACCCCTGGCAACCACTATTCTGCTCTCCATCTCTATAATTTTGTTATTTTGAGGATATTGTATAACTGGAATCATGCAGCACGTGACCCTTTGAAATCAGCTTTTCTCCTTTACGCACACCCAGCCACAGTGTACTCTCTTTCCTGGCTTACCTGTTCCACATCTGCTGCACGCCCCAGCACAGCGACCATGTGTCACAGACACTAACAAAAGAATGAGTTGAAGAAAGAAGCGAATTGATCTCTGAAAGAGGATGCTGATGATTATAATGTACTTGTTGGTACCTGACCTTGTTCCAGAGAGGGATTCAGGTGGCTTGCAAAAACACGGATAAGGCAACAAGATAACAAACAAGGTAAGGATGGCCGGCCGTGGGTGAGAGGTGAGCCATGCAGGAGGTGCAGGAGAACCCTACTTGCTCACTGTGGAGCCAGGCTTTTGGGCACCGTGGTGGCAAACCCAACCCAGCTGGACAACCAGCAAATAAATACACGAGTGGGAAATTTCAGGCTGTGATGAGGGATAAAAGAAAGTAAAAGTTGCCCTGCCAGCATAGCTCAGTGGTTGAGTTTTGACCTACAAACCAAGAAGTCACAGTTCAATTCAGGTTGTGAGCTCGATCCCCAGTGTGGGGCATGTAAGAGGCACCGATCAATGATTCTCTCTCATCATTGATGTTTTTATCTCTCTCTCCTTCTCCCTTCCTTTCTGAATCAATAAAAAATATTTTTTAAAAAGAAAGTAAAAGTTAAACGTTTAATTTTTATGCCCTCACCATCCCTGCTGCACGAGATCACTCTGCATTCTGAGCCCCTCCCATGGGTCCCACAAGACCTGGCCAGCCTTCTTCCCCTTAGATCAAGCATGTCAAACTCACAGCCCGCGGGTGGCATGTGGCCCACAATGAATATTTTTGTGGCCCAGCCAATATAACGATATGTAAGAAATGTTTTAATAAAAATTTTGTGTGTTTTTTAAAAATATTTTTTATTGATTTTTTACACAGAGGAAGGGAGAGGGATAGAGAGTTAGAAACATCAATGAGAGGGAAACATCAATCAGCTGCCTCCTGCACACTCCCTACTGGGTATGTGCCTGCAACCAAGGTACATGCCCTTGACTGGAATCGAACCTGGAACCCTTCAGTCCACAGGCCAACGCTCTATCCACTGAGCCAAACTGGTTAGGGCTTAATAAAAAATTTTTTTAATATATTTTTTATTGATTAAGATATTACATATGTGTCCTTATCCCCACGTTACCCCCTACCTGCCCCCCACCCCCGCTCATGCCCTCACCCCCCCGTTGTCAGTGTCCATTGGTTAGGCCTATATGGTTGCATATAAGTCCTTTGGTTGATCTTTCCCCCTTACCCCCACCCTCCCCTACCTTCCCTCCAAGGCCCGACAGTCCAATCAATGCCTCTCCATCTCTGGATCAGTCCTTGTTCATCAGTTTATGTTGTTCATTGTATTCCACAAATGAGTGAGATCATGTGGTATTTATCCACTCTCCAGTTCCATCCATGCTGTGGCAAATGGTAAGAGTTCCTTTTTCTTCTTCCTCTTCTTAAAGAATACCTTTCAGCATTTCATATAATGCTGGTTTGGTGGTGATGAACTCCTTTAGCTTTTTCTTATCTGTGAAGCTCTTTATCTGACCTTCTATTCTGAATGATAGCTTTGGTGGATAAAGTAATCTTGGTTGTAGGTTCTTGCTATTCATCACTTTGAATATTTCTTGCCACTCTCTTCTGGCCTGCATGGTTTCTGTGGAGAAATCAGCTGACAGTCGTATGGATAATCCCTTGTAGGTAACTGACTGTCTTTCTCTTGCTGCTTTTAAGATTCTCTCTTTGTCTTTTGCTCTTGGCATTTTAATTATGATGTGTCTTGGTGTGGTCCTCTTTGGGTTCCTTTTGTTTGGGGTTCTCTGCGCTTCCTGGACTTGTAAGTCTATTTCTTTCACCAGGTAGGGGAAGTTTTCTGTCATTATTTCTTCAAATAGGTTTTCAATATCTTGCCCTCTCTCTTCTTCTGGTACCCCTATAATTCTGATGTTGGTACGCTTGAAGCTGTCCCGGAGGCTCCTCACACTATCTTCATATTTTTGGAATCTCTTTTCTTTTTTCTTTTTCGGTTGGGTATTTTTTGTTTTTTTGTATTTCAAATCTTTGACTTGATTCTTGGGATCCTCTTGTCTGCTGTTGGATCTCTGTATATTATTCTTTATTTCAGTCAGTGTATGCTTAATTTCTAGTTGGTCTTTTTTCATATCCTCCAGGGTCTCACTAAATTTATCAGCGGTTTCCATAAAATTCTTGAAAAACCTTATAAACGTGGTTTTGAACTCTATATCCAGTCGTTTGCTTTCCTCCATTTCTGTCATTTGTGACCTGTTTCTTTGTCTCCGCATTTTTTATGCTTCCCTGTGTTGGTAGAGTGGTTTTGTGTGCTGGGTGTCCTGTAGGGCCCAGTGGCTCAGCCTCCCCAGTTACCTGAGGTGGACACTCTTGGTTCACCCCCTTGTGCACAGTCTTGTTGTAGTTAAGCCTTGATTGTTATAGGTATCACTGGGAGGAATTGACCTCCAGGCCAATTGGCAGTGAGAATCAGCTGTGTCTGCAGTGGGAGAACTTCTGTGCTGAAGACACCCTTCTGGGGCAAGGGTTGCTTCAGTGGGGCTCTGGTGCTCACTGAGTCTGCCCCCTGAGTGTGTCCCTTATGGATCTGAGGAGTTGTAATCCGGGTGGTTCCCCTCTGACAACTGGGTACACTGGCTCTTGGATCTAAGAAGGTGCTAATTTAGCCTCGGCCTGAGGTTACCCGGCAGGAGCTACGAAGAGAACTGCAGATTCCTCTTCCTTTTTTGGAGTTTGGAGGTGCCCTGATGAGGCCCAGCTGTGAAGCAATGCAAGCTGCTGTGGGGCCTTGGGCCTTCTCTTGGAAGTTCTGGGTCTGTCTGGCCCAGCTGCAATTTTTTAGGTAATTTTCAGGTTGCAAAGAGCCAGGGCATTCATATGCAAAAGCCTCTGCCGCAGCCTGGGTGGGACAGGGTCTCAGGGAATCAAAGGGCGGAGCAAGCAGCTATGGCGGATCCTCAGCCCTGCCCTAAGGGGCCACGTGTCTCAGTGTCCCGGTAATTGCTCCAAGCACCTCTGAGGGAAAGCCGCCCTCAAGCTCCGAGTTCTGCCTGCTGCCAGACAGTCCAGTTTCTCCCCGTATGAGTCCTGGGTCCCCAGAGACTTCCTGGAACCAGAGTTCAGAGCAGTCGGGAGCTTGTGCCTCCCTCCCGATTCAAAAAGACAGCCGAGTCCTCAGGTGCCAGCCCCTTTCTGCACCCGCGAGCCTCCGTACCTCTGCACTTTACTTCCGCAGCTCCTCTGGCTCTCAGTGTGCTTTTCTTTCCTTCTAGTTGTAGAATTTCCACTCAGCCAGCCATCCTGTAGTTCTGGATGATGTCTGTTTTGTCTTTTCATTGTATTTTTGAAGTTGTTGTGGGAGGCAGCAATTTCCTGGTATTTACCTATGCCGCCATCTTAGTTTCTCCAATAAAAATTTTGTAACTTAATTTTTACAATATCCTGTTATACATAATTAGCAATAACGAACTACAACATTCGCTAATGACTGATTACTATCATCCTGTTGCATTCATTTCCCTTAGGCGACTTACGCACAGGTGCACCATTTCTCTCCACTAATACTAGCAGCGAATATTTTAGCAGTTGATTGCCATGTCATTAGTCTTGTACTGACTTGTTTGTACAAGCCAGGAAATATTTCGCTTTCAGAGAACAAGAAAAATATGTTTATTTGCATTACGCTTATTAATTTGTGCAGTTATTCAGTGTCTGGTAAGTTAATGTTCAAGAAAAATATTAATTTTTATTAAAATGTTCTATTATTTTATGTTAATGATTACTCATTTATTTCAGCCCTTTGTATTCAGCATGTCTCTATTGAAATAAACCCATGTTTCTATGAAAATTGAAGCTTTTGGTTTTTTGCAGCCCACATAGACTTAAACCTGGTTTATTTGGCCTGTGTTATCCTTTGGGTTTGACATGCTTGCCTTAGATGCTGCAACCGGCATTGGCATCCTGTTAATGGCACCTGCACCCTTGGACTCAGCCATCTCTATAGATGAAGTGACTGAGGCTCAGAGGACTTGGCATTGCTTCCTGAGGATGACCCTTCGATGTCACTGTGTCAGAAATACAGTTCAGAGAGCACCGGCTGGGCTGGGCGCCTGTTCACAATGCAGACCCCTGCCCTCTCCAGTCTCACCGAGTCAGATCCTCTGTGGCGAGGCTCAGGCATCAGAGCTGCTAAGAAGCTCACAGGGCAATTCTTAGAAACTGTGTGTTGGACTCTATTTTATTCTCAGGTCTGATTACACCCTCTGCAGTCTCTTCATACATATTTGTCAATTCATTGATTAGCAATAAATAAGTGTGTCTGGGGTGTTACCTACATGGACAGTGGGCCTCAGGGTGTCATAGTTCCTTCAGTGCCAGATAGAGTCTGGCCTATCGTAATCGTCCTTTGACAAGAAACCTGTCCCAAAGCGCACAGGCGGAGGCTTCAGGAAGGTTCCTGGGACAGCAGGTGGAGAGGGGCTGGCAGAGAGAGAGATGAGCAGTTTCTTCAGCAATCCAAGGGAGAAGGGCTAATGATGAGAACCAGGGAGCATTATGAGGATGAAGAGAGATGGTAAGATGGGGGGTGGGGGGGGGGGAGGAATGAGGTAGAAGCGTTGAGTCTAGTGACATGGGAGAGAGGAAGGAGGAGGCATCAGACCAACTCTTCCTGGGTTTCTGGCTTCCAGGACCAGTGAGACCTCTTGTGGAGCTCAGGTGAGTCCAGGTTTGAGTCACTCATGTGAGCCTGGTAAAGTGTACAAGTCCTCTGAGCCTTGGTCACCTCATCTATAGGGAGGGCTGGTCGAAAGGGTGAACGTGCCATTAATAGGGTTGCAATGCCTGTTGCAGCGCCCGAGAAATGTGTAGCTATAAATGCAGGTGCCATCACTCCCACTATTACTACCAAAGTGGTGCTGGAGGTGGCGGGGCTGGCTGGCGGGAGTGCCCACAGTTTGGACATGCTGTGTTTCACATGTCTGTGAGGCAGCCTAACACAGATATTTGGAAGTTCTGGATGGGGGTGTTGAGAAGACAACAGTTGCATGATCTAAATTTGGATTTGGTCGAGTTGTTGCAACCCGTGGAGACTGTGGTAAGGGACCTTGAGGATAAGAGAGCAGCTGAGGTTGGGAGGGAAGACACTGAACCAGGAGATTGGAAATGAAATGGCCAAGGGGCTAGAGTGGACTTGATGAAAGTACAGTGTTTTTAAAAGAGTTACAAAGCCCAAAGGAATTGAGTTTGTGGCTGGGGCTGTGCAGAGTTGGTGTTTAAGGTTCAGAGGGAATGAGGGGATGAGAGGTGACCCTGAAGCTACTGTGCAGAGGAGAAGAACTGAGGCATGGAGGAGGTTATGGGCCTTGCAGTGACCTGCACTTGCACCTGACTGGGATGGAGAGGGATAGAGAAGAAAACCTGTGCTCAAGTCTCATAGAAATCTGGAGGCGAGCAGATGCCTGGGACGTGCTCCGGTTTTGAGGGGTAGAGCCAGGGCCATCCACCGGGCCAATGAGGAGTGGCTCTGCCTCGCTCTCCTGGATCTGGAGAGGGAAGGCTTCCCTGTCTGGACATTCTAGAAGAATAAAAAGGCATCACTCAAGTGGGGGGCTTCACAGCATCTCCAGAGTCCTGCCTGGACTGCATCTCTAGGACCGAGAGCAGGGACAAAGAGAACAGGGCACTGCATTGCGGATGTGTGAAAGTTGGAAGGTGCAAGTATGAAGAAGAAGACAGGCGGTAGCGGTGCAGCTGAGGTTGCATTGCAGCTCACTATCACTCGCAGCCCAGCCCAGAGCCCCTCGGGACTGCCAGGCAGTGCTTCATGGTGTTGCTGAGGCAGGGGGGATTTTTCCTTTTAAAGCAAGGCCCCTGATCTAAAGGGATGTGGTTAAATAGGGTCCCCAAGATTCATGTCTACCTGGGACTTTAGAATGTACCTTATTTGGATATGGGGTTCTTGCAGCTATAATTACAATAAGGACCAAGATGAGATCCTACTGGATTAGGGTGAGCCCTAAATCCAGTGAGAGTATCCTTATAAGAGATACACAGAGACACACAGAGAAGGTGGCCACGTGAAGACTGAGCAGGCAGAGACTGGAGTGATGCTGCCACAAGTCAAGGAACACCTGGGGACACCAGGAGCTGGAAGAGCCTTCTGAAGGAGCAAAGCCCTGCTGACACTTTGACTTCGGATGTCTAGCCTCCAGAACTGTGAATGAATCAATTTCTGTTGTGTTAAGCCAACAAGTTTGCAGTAGTTTGTTCTGGCAGCCCTAGGAAACCATACAAAGGACTTCTCACTGAGGGCAGTGTGAACTGCTTGGGCCGCTGCCACCATGCACAGAAAGCAGCTTACGGCAGAAGGAATCAATACAGTGGGCAGCTCAGAGACAGCGAGTGCCAGGTCCTATAGCACACACTGTGTACCCATCCATTAACAGCTAAGCCTCATTCTGCAAAGCTTATGGGAAGAAAGCAGAATTTTCTATGAAAATTAGATGATCAAAACTCATCACTAAAAGCAGAATCAGAGCATTTGCAAGGCAGGAAGTAGCCAGAAAGAAGCCAGGCAGTGTCAGCCGAGGGGAGACCAGGCAGAAGAGGAGCCAGGCCAGCTCCAGGGCTGCTCCCTAGCCACGAGGGTAAGGACCGCCAGGGCCTCTGTGATGGATGGACGCATTTATTGAGCACCTACTTTGCACCAGGCTCAGGCCCAGCAGGGAGTATTGGGGGGTGGGGGTGGGGACAAATGCAGTTTTCAGTCTCAAAGAGCACATAATGTGTCTCACTTGAGAAGATTTTGGTTGCAAGTAACAGAAAACTCAACATAAATGGATTTAAGCAATGAGAGGAACTTATTAGCTCCAGGAATGAAGGGGTCTGGGGCTTGAAGTTCCATTCAGCCAAGATTCTGCTTTGTTCCTATGATTCCGTGTGTATCACTTCTAGCCTAGTAACTTCCCTTTTGCTCAAAAGAGCAAAACATCTTGCACAGTTGCAAGATAGCAACTAGCAACATCTGCAGTTACTTGCTTTGCATTCAGGGACGGGGAGAGCTGCTCTCCTGCAATTAGAACATCATAAATCTAAGTGTTCATCCCTGGCTCATTCATAAGGCAAAGGAAATAAGATACCCTGATTGACTTAGACCAGTGCTTCTCAAAGTATGGTTGCCAGCCTCTCTTGGGAATTTGCCAGAAATGCAAATGCTTGGGATCAGAAACTGAATCTAAATTCTGGGGGTGAGGCCCAGGACTCTCTGTTTAACATGCCCTCCCGCAGGCTCTGATGCACTGAAGTTCAAGAACTGCACTTGAATGAATCAGATCCTATCTATGCAGCTGGTGGTCCAAGTAAATCTACCCAAACTACATCACTGCTGTGCAATGCAGAAGGATGGAGTGAATGTTGGGTAGGCAACCGTCATGACCACTACCCTTAGTGATGACAGCTATTGTCATTGCCAGCATTTATTCTTATTATGTGCCAGGTCACTGCTGAACACTTTACATGCATGATCTCATTTAATCTTCACCACAAACCCGAGGAAACTGAGGCCCAGTGCAGCTTAGTAAATTCATTTAGGGCTTCAGGGCTAAGCCTCAGGATGGAGTTTGAACTCCACAAATGACCCCAGAGGCAGTGTGCTAATAAGCAGCCAGCCGCCAGGACGTGTGATGAGCATCATGATGGGAAGTTCAGGTGCACTGGAGCACCTTGGAGGCACCTTACATGCTCTAGTTGCCGGCAAGGGGGGCTTCCTGGAGAAAGTGACAAGCTGGAAAGGAATTTACTAGCTGGGTGAGGAGGAGGAGAAAAAGTGTGCAAAGGTCTGGAGCCCAGAGATGTCTTGGCACATCAGAGAGACTGGCTTCAGTGTGATGCTGGGAAGGAAGGAAGGAAGGAAGGAAGGAAGGAAGGAAGGAAGGAAGGAAGGAAGGAAGGAAGGAAGGAAGGAAGGAGTGGTGGGCGGAGGCTGGAGCTGGAAGGTGCTGTCCACTAGGGGAGAGGTTCAGTTTATCCTGAGGATCGTAGGGAGCACAGGGACTTGTCTGGGAGTGAATATGTTGGGCTTGGCTTTTAGAAAGAAGTCCCTGTTTCCAGGGGGAGAATCGAGCAGAGGCGGACCCCATTGCAGGGTCCATCTCATGAAATTGATGGTGGCTGGAAAAGGGCATGGAAAAAAACAGACACACTGAGGGCTTGGTGGCTCTTGAGTCCCTGGCCTGGGCTAATGTGTGACCTCTGGAGAAAGATGAGGAACAGCAAGTTTTGGGGAGTGAAACTCAATTTTGATCTGATAGGTTTACCAAGAATTATAACAAATTGTAAATGTGATTGTCTTTTTAAATATAGGGCTGGGTTTCTTTGGAGGGGGAGAGTGGCTATCATTTGTTGAGCTTTTACTGTGTACCAGGTGCTTTATATACATTATTATGATTATATACTGTATTATTATATGTCTAATAATCCTGTGCGTATTAGTATATATATTATTTCTAATTTATTCAACTACTCTGCACAGTAGGCATCTTATCTGCATCTTCTGTAAGAGGGCGTAGAGCTAAATAGCCTGTCCAAGAGTCACACTAACACCTGGCCTGTGCTCCCTGCAGGGACACATGCTATTTGCCCTGCCACAGCCACCAGTGGATGGCTGTGTTCAGGCATTATTTCTAATCATTTCTAGAGCTATATTCATGTGCTGAGTATAAAACTCATTCCAGAGAGTGGAATCACAAAGGGTAAGACATATTCTTTGTCCACTAATATATTCCAATGCCTAGAACATTGCAGGTGCTCAATGAACATTTGGAGGGAGGGAAGGAAGGAGGGAGGGAGGGAGGGAGGGAGGGAACGAACTGGTGAAAGTTTCCAGGTGTTGTTACACATAGGTGGGCCGTTGATTTTAACCAATGAAACAGCTCCATGAAGAATTTGGTATAAAGAGTAGGAAAACACTAAATTTTACTTGTTATACTACAGGTTACAAACGAATATAAATGGGAGGAAAATTTTTCCCTCAAATTTTAAAACTTTATTTTTTTACAAATGCTTATATATGGATCTGAGCTGTTTAATAAATGTTTGCTAATTGAGTCAGTACACATTGTGTATCTTCACCATATGTCTTGAAGTTGTCTTTTTTACAATATACAAAATAAATCTATTGCCAGATTGCAGATACAAAATAGCCATTTACATGCAATAAACGAAGTTGTCTTATTTTCTTTCTAATGCTATTGGTTTTGGTTTATCTTGTGTCTGATATTGCTAGAGTGTACACAGAGGAACCCACTTAAATCAAGCTTTATTTATTTCTAGTTATTCTCTACACCAGGGTCCTGCCAAAATGCTTCACACAAAGATATAATCAGTCATAATGGGGTCCTGAAAGACCCACCCATCGGCAAAATATCAGTGAGGTCTCCCTCAGGTGTCCCCAGACTTCAGGGTTCAGGAGGATCCCTTTGAGAACTGCTTTTACATGCTGACTGCATGCCTGACTCCAGTCTGCCCATGGAATCCTGATTCAGAGGGTGTGGAGTGGGGTCTTGAGACTCTGCGTTCTTCATAGTCTCTCCCGGAGGCCCAAGGACCACACTCTAAGATCCACCAGCCCATTTGGAAAGTGTCTGTGACCAAAAAGGTCAATCTAAGCCTCTGCTGCCATGTTTGCCTTATGAGGTATGAGGAGAGCTGACCTCAAAGTGACTGACCCATCTGTCAGCGAGATTCCTGGGAAGATGCTGCTCTCAGCGCTTCCCTCCAGTGTGCCGGCTGAGGAGATCCTCTGCCAGATTACGGGCCAGTGCCAGGTCAGGCTGGGAGGGAACAGAGCTGTGACTTACTGATCACCTTGCCCTTTCAACATCTAAATGGCCCGACCCACTACTGACCCCGCACTCATGGCCCAGAAAGCATTTGAAGGAATGTAGGAAAGTTGACAGAGGTAAAGGGGACAAAATAAGCACTGCTAACATGCTGGAGTTCTTTTAGGGACAATTTTTTTTCTACTTATTTTGAGCAAAGACTCTTCACCATTACCATCTCCATCATTATCAACAGTAATCCTAACAATCAACAGTTACTGAGCACTCAAAAAGTGCATCTTAGATTTATCAGGAGAAAGAGACCCTGAGGGAAATAATTTCCATTCCCTTTCCAGGCCTTTTGGCAAAAGAGACGCTGACAATCTAGATGAATGTTTTAAATGTTTTTATTCATTTTTATTTTATTTATTTATTTATTTTTAGAGAGATGGAGGGAAAGGGATAGAGAAATAGAAACATAGATGAGAGAGAAACATCATTGATCGCCTGCTTCCTACACACTCCCTATTGGGAATTGAGACCGCAACCCAGGCATGTGCGGTCTTTTAGGGACAATTTTTTTTCTACTTATTTTGGACTGGAGTCAGGCATGACTGACGGGGAATCAAAGCAGTGACCCCTGGTTCATGTGTTGACGCTCAATCACTTAGCCACACCGGCTGGACTAGATGAATTTTTTGTTGTGAGGATATTTTTCCATTGATCTTTTGATCTTTTTCTTTTCTTTTCTTTTCTTCTTTTTTGGAGAGTGGAAGACAGAAAAACAACCATGTGAGAGGAATACATAGATTGGTTGTCTTCTGCACACACCCTGACCAGCCATTTCCTTCCCACTTTAACACTTACAAAGAAACTGAGCAGAGAATATATAAGGCCTCCAAGGACAGGTGGTTTGCAAGTGGCAGAGCTGGGTTCAAATGAGACATCATCTGACTCTCATATTCTTCTCTTTGCACTCAGCTTCCCTCTGAAAGTCCCCACTCCTTAGCCCAGCATGAGGGTCTTCAGTGTCCAGCCCCCGCTTGGCCCTCCAGCCTGTCCTTAAAAATCTCCCAAACAACCAAAGAACAGACTTGAGGAGCCAGAAGGCCTAGCCTGGCAGGCTCTGGGAGATGGAGAGGCAAAGGCAGTTCAAATCTTTTGGAGAAGTAAAGCATGCATAACTACATGCAGACATGGAAAAGGCATCAACTTAGTGACAACTACCTGCTGGAGTGTCATGCACAGTCAGAGAACGGGAGTGGCAGGAAGTGACTCCCCCAAGTCAGGGGTGCTGGACCTTCACTGGCAGGCCAGGTTTGGACACAGAGAAGCTCCTGGTTGAAGAGTTAATTCCATCACTGCGTCTCCAGTCCCTCTGCACCTCATCGCCCTCCATGCTGCACTCCCCATCTGCTTGCCCGTTTCTCTCTGGGCACTTCCCCCCCCCACCCCTCACCAGTTTGTAAAGTGCTAGATGACAGGAGCCTCATGTTTTTCATCTTTTATAATCACCCCAACACACCCTTCCTACTTCCACACTCACAGGTGCACACACCTAGCACCACACCTTGCTCACCTAAGGCAGCCAGTACTTGCGCGTTGAACCAATGAAGCAAAGGCCCCAAGTGCTCATCCCAGGTTAACAACTTCATGAGCTCTTTTGGTACCATTATTCATGAAATGTGCACATCCGCCATGCTACCCCATCCCAGCCTGGGCCCTGCTTGTCCAAACACGTCCCTGGAAGATTCTGGAACGTAGCTCCCTCCCCTGTGAAGAGCAGGGGTGGCCCAGCCACAGTTCACTCCTGTGCCTGCAGGAGAGTCACAGGAATCACCAATGAAGCTTGTTACCAGGTACCAAGGGCTTGGGTGCTTCTCCCCGAGGCTCTGACACACAAGGCGGCAGCAGAAGCCTGGGTTTCATATGTATCCCAGGGCACTCTGAAGCAGACAGTCACTGGGCTGCTCCTGGAGGAGCCCTGTCCTGTGTGACCCAGCTGCTCTCTATGAATCTGAAATGGAAAAGGTGGCCGCTATGTTGGGTGAACCTCCATGTGATGACCTCTCTGACACACAGACGGTGTCTTGATTTTCAGAGCCTCCACTTGCAAGCTAACAGCTGCGGGACAATCCAGCGTCAGGTGGTGCTTCCCGGGCCTCCTGCCCACTGTGACCCTGGGCTGAGTCCCATTAACTCTGCTGCTGCTTTTGTTTGTTTGTTCTTCATGGGAAGGGGTTTCTATTTCTGCAGAGGGCCCTCCAGGCGAAGGCACCCACTTTGGGGAAGGTGGCCTTGCTTGCTAAACCCAAACCCTGGGAGGCTCCTGGCTCCAGGAGAGGGATCAATATCCCGGTCTGCAAGGAGGCCTTTGTAGTGCATACTTGCTGTTTGTGTTTCAGGCTCTAAGGGGAGGTTCGCTCCTAATTAAAGGCGTAAATGCTTTAATTCCTGGCCTGAGGGCTTCCCATGGCGCATTAGCGTATTAGGGAGGAAATGGATTGTAATCCCTTTAATATAAACTTGGAGGAACTCAAGGGCTTCTGGTTTGGGAGAAGAATTTCCTCCTGTGATTTAACAATATTAACTTGCTGAATTTGCATAGACAGAAACGGGGGCCTAGCTTTTCCTCCAGAGAAGACCAAGGGGAATCTCTCTCCAATGAATGGAGGTTGCAATAAGGAAACTCCTGCAGCATACCAAGCCATATGCCAAGTCATTGTACATGTTTTTCCTCTTCCTTTATGTGTTCCCATCTAACTGTGAATATGTATTGAGCCAACTATTTTATCAGTAAAAAAAGAGAAGGTTTAGAGGTGACCATCCTCCTGGGGGAGGGAGCCTAGGGTAAGCCCTGTGCTTTGGACACATCGCATTGAGTCCTGTCCACACCACCTTCTTTTGTGTGCTTTTTAGCGACATTTGCATCACGCAGGCCATGCTTTTACACATACACGCATATCAGTTTCTATTACACAATTTAGTTTCTCTTATTCCAGACAATTTGAACCCAACTCTTGTGTGTAAATTTAGACTTAAAAAAAAGCGCAGGATTTGCTTTCTTGTTTATGTTTATTCTTTTTAAAAGTTGAAAATATCTGCCCTCACATGTTGCTGAAGAGACATGCAGAACCATGGGCAACTCCCCTGTGTCTTGTACTTTGGGAAAATAATTTGTATCACACTGTAAAAACCTAAAAGTCGTAGGTTCAACATGACATTTTGCAGTGTTAAAGTGCAAGTTTACAAACGTTGAAAGCTACACTGTTGTCTGGACGAGGAAGTATTCCAATTGTCCGTGAAAATCCAGGGACTTGAGGCCCGGAGGAGACCTGCGGGCCTGCTGAGTGAGTGCCTGCAGGCATTTGGGTGAATATTGCATGTTGATTCTGAAGCCAAGAGGTTCAGCAGAGACTTCACCACAGCGCAGGCAGCAAGCACAGGGGACTCAAAAGAGGCCTGAGTACATGGACCCCCTGACCTTTCACTCCTCTGGCCTGATTTCCCTCCTGCTGCCCTTGACCGCTCTTTATGGAGGCAAAGGAAGGATGCTCGCAGGGCAGCACAGGGCTGTGTGGGAGGTACAGTGCCCAAATATGGTAACACTTCTCTGCTAACTTCAAATGCCATCCCTATCACCAGCAGCTCCAGAGTGTGTTACACAGGTCCAGAGTGTTCTTCCCTGACCTACAGATCCTCTTATTCAGGTGTCAACTCACCTTCTCCCCTCGGAAGCCACACAGGCTGCACAACCACAACCCCAAGGTCTTACTCCCCAGGTTGGCTCCTCCCCCAGCATGTCTCACTTCCCCAAAGGACCGTCACTGCCCAGTGACTCATTCCAAATATCCTTGATTCCTCTGACTTGCCCCTGCTGCTTTCTAATACTAATCAAATTCTTTAACGTTTACTTCCAAAACGGCTCTTGAATCCATCACCCTTTCCATACCCACTGCACCTTTCCCAGTCTGCCCAGCCACCATTGTCATGCAGTGGCCTGCAAACTCCTATCTCTATATCCTCTGTTCCCTCCATACAGACCATTGTCCAACAGTGAGCTTTTTTATATGCACCTCCCATGCGTCATTCTTCTGCTTCACCTGCCCAGTACATCCCGCTATTCTCAGGACAAAGTCAACATGCTGGACGATGCCTGGCTCCCTGTCCAGCCTCGCCAGAAGCCGCCCTTGTCCCACCTCACTTTGCTGGAGCAGACCAGTCTCTCTTCCACCCAAGACCAGCCTCCCTCCAGCCTGGCAGCCGCCACAAAGCCCATAAAATTCTCCTTCCTGTTTAGGACTGAATGAAAATGTCCCTGCTTGAGGCAAGTCCTCCTAGACCAGGCCCAAGACTGGATCAGGTCCCCACATCCTATATACATCTTTCATGGCACTTGTCACAATTGTAATTAAAGACTCATTTGTGTGATTATTTATATAACTAGAGGCCCGGTGCACAAAAACTTGTGCACTGGGGGCGGGGAGTCCCTCAGCCCGCCTGTGCCCTCTTGCAGTCTGGGACCCCTCAGGAGATCTCCACCTGCTGGCTTAGGCCTGCTACCCAGGGGATTGGGCCGAAGTTGGCAGTCAGACATCCCTCTGGCAGCCCAGGAGCCCTGGGGGAATGTCCACTTGCCAGCAGGGAGCAGGCCTAAGCTGCAGTCTGACATCCTTAGTGCTGCTGAGGAGGCGGGAGAGGCTCCCACCACCACCGCTGTACTGGCAGCCATCAGCCTGGCTTGTGGCTGAACAGAGCTCCCCCTGTGGGAGCACACTGACTACCAGGGGGAAGCTCCTGCATTGAGCATCTGCCCCCTGGTGGTCAGTGTGTGTCATAGTGACCAGTTCTTCCCAGTCATTCTGCTGTTAGGGTCAATTTGCATATTACCCTTTTATTATATAGTATAGAGGCCTGGTGCATGGGTAGGGACCATCTGGTTTGCTCTGAAGGGTGTCCCGGATCAGGGTGGGGGTCCCGCTGGGGTGCCTGACCAGCCTGGGTGAGGGGCTGATGACTGTTTGCAGGCTGGCCACAGCCCCTTTAGGGTGGGAGTCCCTGCTGGGGTACCTGACCAGCCTCAGTAAGGGGCTGATGGCTGTTTGTAGGCTGGCCACAGCCCCTTCAGGGTGGGGGTCCCTGCTGGGGTGCCTGGCCAGCCTGGGTGAGGGGCTGATGGCTGTTTGCAGGTTGGCCACGGCCCCCAGCCACCTAAGCTCCCAGTGAAGGCTGGCTAGAAGCAGGTATCTGGGATTTATTTGTCTTCTATAATTGAAACTTTGTTGCCTTGACCGGAGGGGCCAAGCCTCCTGCTCGCTCCAGTTCCCTGACTACTGGCTGTCATCTTGGTTGGGTTAATTTGCATATAGTCACTCTGATTGGTTGGCAGGCGTGGCTTGTGGGTGTGGCTTGTGGGTGTAGCAGAGGTATGGTCAATTTGCATGTTTCTCTTTCATTAGATAAGATACATTTGTCCCCAATTATACTGTAACTTCATTAAGACTGAGACTGTCCATTTTATCTCATCTTATAATTGTAGACCCTTGCACAATATCTGGCATAGCATAGAAACTCAGAAAGTATGGGTGATTATTGCCATGGAGAACACCAAGTGCCTTCACAAACATCCATGTGACATCCTACTTTCATTCTAAGTGGACATTAGAATGTTTTACAGATGGTCCAACTGACTTCTTTTGAACTTATATCATTTACCAAAAACATGAAGATAATGTCTTGGGATTTTAAGTCAGGACTCCAAATCTACTTGGTAATAGTTTCTTGAAAAATATATTCTTAAGGCACAAAAATCACTTATGATCTAGCCATCCCTCTACTGCTGTCTCAGCAGCCATTCTGTTTCTACCCTCTTCTTTGCCATTTCCTTCAGTTTTATTGAATTCACAAGCACTTTTTAACCCCTAAGTGTGACAGTGCACTGAGGAGCGTGAAAGTGAGTAAGACCTTTACCGAAAGGACCCCCCAGTCAGTTATGAGGAATAACTACTTAGCTCCCCAACCTTGAATTTGTGGAGACTGCTTTAGCTGTAAGTTACATAAACTCAACTAAAATTGCCTTTAGCAAGAAAAGAAATATATTGGCTCACACAAACTGCAAAATTCAGATGTAGTCAAGCTTCAGGCATGGCTGTATCCAGGGACTCAGTGTCCTCATGATGTAGTCACTTTGTCTCTCACACATCACCTCACCGATTTGCCGAAAGCTCACTGCTTAGCACTTTTACTTCGAGTTTTGCTCTCACCAGAATATGAGCTTTGTGCACCCCAGGATTTCCACCTATTTCGTTCATCTGCAAGGTTCAGAACAGTGCCCGATACACAATAAGGGCCCAATGAATATTGATTGAATAAGTGAAAGGGGACATCTGGTGAGAGACCATGGAGAAAGTAGCCCTTAAACAGCGTGGCCTTTAAGCAGCCCTGGCCAGTGTTGCTCAGTCATTAGAGTCAGCGCATGGACCAATGAGTCACAGGTTTGATTCCTGGGTCAAGGGCACACACCTCTGTTGCAGGTTCCCCAGCCCCAGTAGGGGCATGTTCAGGAGGCAACCAGTTGATGTGTATGTATCTCTCTTCCCCTCCTCCCTCCCTTCCACTCTCTCCAGAAATCAATGGAAAAAATATCCTCGGGTGAGGATTAAAAAAACCCCAAACACAAACATTGTAAATAGCATACAATTTACCATTTTGGGAGAGTTTTTACAAGAGTTTATTTGAGCCAAAACTGACAATTGCAGGGAAGCAAGTTCTCTAATGCTTCCCTCATTTTTAACCTTTTAAAAAAATCCTCACCCGAGGACATATTTTCATTGATTTTAGAGAGAGGGGGAGGAGAGAGAGAAACATCGCTGTGAGAGAGAACATGAATTGATTGCCTCGCACACGTGCCCTGACCAGTGATTGAATCTACAACCTGGGCATGTGCCCTGATCAGAAATCGAACCCACAACCTTTAGGGTGCATGGGCTGATGCTCCAACCAACTGAGCCACACAGCCAGGGCTCATTTTAACAATTTTTAAGTGTACAGTTTATTGGCATCAAGTACATTTATGATGTTGTGCAATCATCAGCACCATCCATTTCCAGAACTTTTTCTTCTCAAATTGAAACTCCATATTCATTAAACATTAACTCTCCATTCCTTCCTCATCTCAGTGCCTGGTAACGACTAGTCTACATTCTGTCTCTATCAATTTGATGACGCTAGGTACCTCATATAAGTGAAATCATACAATATTTGTCCTTTATGGCTGACTTATGTCACTTATAATAATGGTTTTCATGGTTTATCTATGTTGTGACATGTGTCAGTATTTCATTACTTTTTAAGGCTGAAACATATTCTATTGCCTGTAAGGTCTTGTTTGTCCATTCATCTGTGGATGGAAACTTGGGTGCTTCCACCCTTTGGCTATTGTGAGCGATGCTGCTGTGAACACGGTGTGCACGCATCTCCTCGAGCCCCTGCTTTCAGTCCTTCTGGGTATGTACTGAAGTGGAATAGCTGGATCAATCGGTAACTCTGTTAACGTTTGAAGGAACTGCCATGCTTTTTCCACAACTGTTGCACCATTTTGCATTCCCACCAGCAATGCTGGTCCCAATTTCAAGGGTTCCAATTACTCCACCTCCTGGTCAGTACTCCCAATGAGTGTGAAAGAGGGTGGAGTTTTAAAGAATGGAAGTGGGAGCCTTTCAGGCAACAGAGGCCTGGAGGGGTGATGGTATCAGACGGATCCAGTCACATACAGTCTGATGTCATACTTCTCATGGGAGTCTGTTTGTCCCCCTCTCCTGGAAATAGACTGATTCTGCAGATGCTGGAAAGCTCTCCTCCTGGGTCCCTCCCGAAGCTGCCAGGTTCATGGTGGCTCAGGTGTGCTGGGACACAGTGGCTCGCTGTGAGGCAAGGTGGCCAGGGACAGGGGCACTGACATGCAGGAGGTTAGCCAGTCACCTAATCACAATGCCCAGGGTCTGTGATCCAAACAGCCTGCACCATGTAGGTCAGGGTTCATCTCAAAGACAGGCGTGGCCCTGGGAGGAGCTTTTCCATGCAGCGGGCTCCTGCAGTCAGCAGGGCAGGAGCAGCATCTCCCCCTCGGCAGCAAGACGGGCAGGGGCTAGTCCCAGCCCCAAGAGGGGGGCTGTCTATACACAAAAGGAAGGGGCAAGGAGCCAGGTGATGTCTGGCACCCAGAGCCCGCTGAGTGGAGTGCGGTGCAGGGCAGGATTCCTTGAGAATGAAGTGGAGGACCAATCGAGAACCTCGGGGTCCATGAACACAAGCGAGGGTGGGTTCAGGGAGCTCCCCAGTGCCAGGTATAAGGCCTCCCCACAGAACTTCAGGGCTGGGGCCAAGGGCCAAGGTTGGACCCATACATGCTCTTGTTTAGCTGGAATACCAAGCCTCACAACTGTCCTCCACTGGACACCCCCGTCTCTACTAGATAGCACGGTGTGTGCTTCTGAATCGGCTGCCTGCATCTCGGCAGCTCAGAGCCTCCGTTCAGTGGGGCCTGTGCTGGAGGCAGCGCCTTCCAGCTCTGAGGGCCCAGCCTGGGTACATCTGCAAAACTCCCCCTCAGTGACAATGTGCTCCAAGCTCGACATAGCCACGGTGGAGCCTGTGCCCATAGAAACTGGCCAGCGTTGTAGCCGGGCTTACTTGTCCCCAGAGCAGCTGTTAAACATGACCAGGCTGCACTTGCCCTTCTTATGAGGCAAACCTGATGTTCTCACAGCTCGAATTCCTTCTCAGTTCTGCTTCAGCCCCTTTGTCCCAGGGCCCCTGTCCACCAGCCCCTTTATCCCTGCTGCCAGCCAACCTCTGATGACTGAATAATGTACAGGGTGGGGCGAGGCCCGTGTCTGCTCGGCACAACTTGTGAAGAGTGGCTGCTTTCCCTGCCTGCGGTAGAAGCAGGGCTAACCCACGTGTCTGTGCCTAGGTTGTCTGCGATGGCGCGTGTGGTGTGCCCCCTGAAGGTGAGTGCCTGGGTTTCTGTTTCTGTCCCCTGTGACCATCTTCAATGTCGGCAGCAAACAGGCCAGGGAAGGGCCGGGTTCTTAGGCTCTGAGGCTCCCTCAGGTCATGACTCTGGAATGTTTGTTGTTGTAAACGGGCAGAGGAAAGCTAAGGGTTTACAATTTTCTGGAGGTTCATTTATTTACTGGGTATGCGTTTAGTAGGCACCCTCGGTGTGTGGGGCACTGTGCTGGGATTTGGGGCCGCAGGGAATGCCTAAGGTGAGGTCCTAACCCAGTGCACTCATCAAGTCAGTGCAGTGCACACAAGTGCAGGTGAGCAGAAGAGAGAGGCCGACTCTTGGAGAGATGCTGTGGGGGAGAGAGTTAATTTGAGTCTCGGAGGAATGTATGAGTTTGTCAGTCGGTGAGGCGAGCAACTAGTGTTTCCAGCAGGAGATAAGCGTATGTGCCAGGCACCTGTGAAGAGAGGAAAGACGTGAGGCTGGAGGAAGAGGGCATGGAGGGGAGCGGGGTGCATGGGAAAGGCCAGCAGAAGCCAGCCAGGTCATGCTCACGCTGAGCTCCCAATGCCGGGCATTAGCGCCTTGTTTGTACTCGCCCTTGCCCTCAGGCCCCTGTGGATTTAGACATCTACCAAAGCTCCTACATGGTCGACTATCAGCACCACGGGAAGCGCAAGTACTCCAGCATCTCACCGCAAGAGGTAAGACGCGCTCTGCACTGTCTTCCATTCAACTGCTCAATAACATCTTTATTTCATTTCTATACGCATGTGGACCTCGGAGGCACTTGTTTAGGACAATCCCTGATGCCAGGAGGTCTAAGAGGTCTTTTCTGCATAGGTGTGTGTGGAAATGTATACAGGTCGTGCATACAGAAGAGTGTAAAATAACATACACCAATGGGTGAGACAGCACTGACAGAGCAAACACGCTGCGCCCTCCTGCTCAGCCTCGCCACCTTCAGAATAGCTACTGTGCTGAGTGTGGGGCTAGTCATTTCCTTGTGTGAATGTGTTTTTAAGAAGAAATCGTTCCACCTGTACGTATGTGTACTTCTAGACAGGTTGTTTAGGTTGACCTATAGGAACTTTATTATATGCTGGGTCATATTGCATCTTCTGTGACCTTTGCTTTTTGCTGCACATGTGGATGGTCTTCATGTCCTGGATGGCACAGGATGACACAGGATGCCACACAGGCTGCCCTTCTCCTGGTGGCAGACATTTGGGGTTTTTACTTTTTGTTAGCATCCTGCCCCCAGACACTGCGGTGAAGATGCGGCACAGCCTCACGTGCGAGAGGCCACCCATTCCTGGAGTGGCACTGGTTGCCCCTGGGGACATCACTGGCTTCCTCGGTGTTGGCATCATTGACTTTCTCCCCAGCAGAGGCAGCCACACCTGCGACTCTCTAATCTTGCCATTACTTGGTAATACCAGACATTTAAAAATGTTACCAATTTGGTGGCTTTGAAATATTTTCCCAATATCTTTTCACTTGTTATGAGTATTTACTACTCTGTAAAATGTCTGTTCATGTCTTTTGACCATTTTTCTTTTGAATTGCTTGTCTTTTTTTATTAATTTGTAGGAGTCCTTTAAATTCTGGACAGCTTTCATTTATCAGTTATATGTAAGACATCCTGTTCTGCCTAGAGGTACTGCACTAAAAATAATGTCTACACAAAGGTGGAACAACGTCTGAACTACGTTATTTAGTAGAATCAAAGTGCAGAGTTCAATTATAATGTGCATTGTTTATACACCAACCAAGGAGTGGATATACACACACATGTCTACATGTACAGATGATATTTCTAGAAAGTTACAAAAGACACTAGTGACTGTGGTTGCCTCTGGAGATGGGAGGATGGGAGAGACTTTTCATGATTAACCCTTCTGTATTATTTCAGCATTTCCCTCTGTTGTTTATATCGCCATTCAAGAACTAATTTAAATTGTTTACTAAAGTGTGCTCTGTCGTAGATACTTGCAAGGAAGCCACCCGTCCTCCATCTCGCTCTGCCCTCCATTCATGTGTGATTTGTTCCCACAGCAAATGAAGGTGGACACCCAGCTCAGGGAAAAAGAATTTTATAAGCTCACCCCCAGCCTCAACCCCAAGCTAGAGGATGGATACCCTGCCTTCAAAAGACCTTACATGACTGCCAGAGACCTGGGACAGCCCGGCTTCTTCCCACCACTGGACCGCATGAGCACCGAGGAGCACAAATGCAGGTGCACCAGCATCGGCCCCTCCGTGTACGCAGCTCCCAATGCTTGGTCCCTGGCCCAGGGCGATCCGAACTGGGCCCACCAGAGAGCTGACTTCCCATGCCTCCTGGAGTCAGAGCGCCAGCCTGCTGCAGAGGAAGGCACAGGCTACCTGCTGCTGCCCGGCTGCCTCTGTCCTCACCGCCTTACAACCAAGGTCCCCATCTTGAACCGATGGGGGCCCCTGCTGCCGTTCTACCAGTAGGAAGGTCACCATGGAAGTCCCTCCCTCTCACAAGGAAACCCCTGCTCTGGCCTCAGATTCCAGAGAGGAGAACTGAAAATAAAACCTCGGAAAGATGTTCTGGCACCATTGGTACTGTGCCATTCACCTTGCTCCCTGGCCTGCCTGGGACACAACATCCCACCAAGGAGAGAGGGAGGAGGAAAAGAAAGAAAACTGTGTATGGAGGGCTGCAATCTGTGTGGGGTTTCATTATCATTAAGAAAACTGATGTAAGGATTCTTACTGTTTTAGGCATTTACTTATAGAATAGGAACAGTTATGCTTCCCATAGTTACCTGAATGTTAGGTCTGACCATAAAACTTGACATGCTGCGGGATAGCTTTCCCCTCACTATTCTATTTTCAGTTTACTCACCACTTCCACCCTGTAGCAGTCAGGAGTGACTGTTTAGAAGCTGTCACTTTATACTCTTCTCCTTGCTCAGTAGAGCTATTGTAAACACTTATATGTATGAGCCTAGGAAATAGGTAAACTGCTGTAACAAAGAGAACCACACACCTGGGCAGTCAAGGAGGGTTGGCTCCCATCCCTGGGTCTAAGGTGGCTGCTATGACTACATTGTGTCCACCCAAAATTCATATGTTGAAACCCTAACCCCCAATGTATTTGGAGATAGGACCTTTAGGAGATAAGTAAGGTTAAATGAGGTCATAAGGGTGGACCCCTAATCCAATAGGGTTGGTGGCCTTCTGAATAGAGGAAATTTCCTTTAAAATGTTCTAGCATTTTATAATAGGGGAATAGGGAAACAATGCCAGTGACAAAATAAAAGTTGTAACTGAGTGATGGGTACATGGAAGTTCATTATCTTACCTTTCCTACTTTTGGGGGGTTTGAAATTTTCCATAATAAAATATTTAAAAAGGAATGGAGTGAAGGAGGAGGAGAAAACAGAAGAAAGGAGAGGAAGGAAAAAGAAAGATATGCCCCTTTAGATTACTATTAGCCATTTCTAAGTGTGTCTAATTTATAATATTCTTCTCATCCTTGCTATGCATTTTTAGAAAAAAAGGAAGAAGAAAGGAGGGAAGGAAGGAGGGAGGGGAGGAAGTAAGTAGGAAAGATGGAAGGGGACAGGAGAGAGAGAGAAAGAAAAATCTGATAGCTTGATAGTATAGTTTTTTTCATCTCTGGTGAGATGGAATAATTTCGCAGATGATCTTTATTTCTTTTTCTGTTATAAAATGTTTCCTCATTAGTGTGTTTCCTTCTTCCTTACCAGTACAATCTTTAGAGTAGCGGTTCTCAACCTGTGGGTCGCAAACAATGAAAATACATCCTGCATATCAGATATTTACATTACGATTCATAACAGTAGCAAAAATTACAGATGAGAAAACGGAAGGAAGTGAGATTTCATGGAAGGAAGTAGTGAAGCTTCAAATCCATGACATTTGGCCAAATCAGCTGAGCCTCAGTTTCCTCAGATATAAAGTGGGGTAGCACTTGCGAGGTTGGTGGTTATGATGGGTGCGCAGTAAGACAATGTGTGTGCTGTGCCGGGCATGGCTGGTGCATCCTAAGGGTACCTGGGGTCACAGCACTATCCAGGTTCCCTGCTCTCACCTTCACGTCGAGGGGCCTCAAAAAATGTGAGAGGAACAAAGACAATGAGGGTGGCTGCTGGCACCCAGCCATGTCTGCCCCAGAAATAAACTGAGCAAGGAGCTAAGTCTTCTTTTGAGAATATTAACATGTCTGTCACCCAAAGCAGGTGTCTCCTGGATCCACTGACTAAACCCAGAGTTAGACTGGGCCAGGGCTGGGCTAGGAAGGCACTTGGGGGCGGGGGCAACCCCAATTTGGAGTTCCCACCAGCCTGCTGTGTTCCCGCAGATGACGCCAGTTGGTAGAGAGTAGAAATCAGTGGGTACAGTTGTGGGCCAGCCTTGGAGGTATCTTCCCAGGCGCCTCCACCTGACACTGCCAGGTACTGAGAGCTTTCACGGCTGACGGTGGACACAGCCCTGGCGGGAAGCTGAAGCTGCGGAGGGGAGAACGTGGAGAGCTGCTACAGAAGACGCCTGGCGCTTAGGACTGGGCCACCTTGTCCTGTGCCTTCCCCGGAAAGCCCTCTCTCACATCCCCATGCATTCCTTCAGTATTGTTTTGAGGACCTGCTGTATACTAGGTTCCAGGAGCAGCAAAGATACATAAAACAGTCTCTGAGATAAACAAAACAGTAATAATTCTAAAGATAATAGAAATTTTAAAGATTTAATAATTGTCGAGCCCTCACTCTGCACCAGACTCGGGGTGTTCATTCATGTAATCCTCACAGCACCCACTGAGAGACAGGAATGAAGAGCTTTGGGAACACAGAGTGGTGGGCTGGCGGGACAGGAGCTTGTTGGGAAGTAGCAGTGATTCAGCGGGGAAGCAGAACAAGGGCTTTCTAGCAGACAGAACCCAACCGCAGTGCGAAGGCAGAGGTGGGAACGTGGAGCGTGCGTGCAGGGGAGGATGGGAGGTGAGGCTGGAAGGCTTGTGCCGCATCTGAAGGGCCCTAGTGGGTGGTGATGGAGGGAGATGAGAACTAGTCAGATGTGCTGGGTCCCAAGGGGAGGACTACAGAGGAAGCCCGCTGCAGGGCGGCCTGGATGGAGACTTCTGAAGTGGCATCTCAGAACCTCAGTGGCTGTGTCCAGAGTCCAAGCCTCTGGGTGGGGAGGTGCAGCAAGTGCCTGAACTGCAGCATGTTGGGGTTTTAGCTCATGCTCCCCTCTTGAGTGGATTTCTTTCTGGGCTCCCCTGACACCGTCCTCTCCTACTCCAAGGGACCCAGGTTACAGTCAGCCTTCTTGCTCTGTCCAATCCCGGGGCATGTCCATCTCATAGGGCACACAAAAGAATGTATGTAAATGCACTAAAACTTTTGTTGAGGTTAATGAAGTGTTCCTTTCGCTGATTCAAGTAAAGCAGGGAGAGCTGACGCCTGCGCCTGCACCTGCTTGTCCATTTGCCAGCGCTGTGCTCCCCTTGAAGGTGCTTTGTCAGTCCTTGGCCAGGGCTGGGGGGGGGGGGGGGGGAAGAAGCTGCTGACCAGGCTGCAGATACAGGACTAGGAAGCTCTAAGATAAGGCTGACAGCCCTTACATATTCTCAGAGTTTACAAAACAAAGCCATGGGGTATCTCCCTAATTCTTGTTTCGTCTCTGTGACACCGAAATTCTTACCCCATTTCACAGAGGGGTAAATAACCAAGGCTGAGTAGGGATGCAGACCCCAGGCTTGTACTTCTGGTCAAGCTGCCTCCCACTGTGGACCCCTAACTTGCAAAGTGTGTCCAGCAGGGGGTGACATGAGAGCATCAACCCCTGGACCACCCAGTGCTTACCATCTGGTCCCCCAGCCTCTAACTGACCTCACTGCTTTGTGTCTGAGCTCTTTAACCACAAAATAAAGGGGCTGGATCAGAACTAGTCTCTCCAGTGCCTTTCAAAGGCTGACATGACACCCCAGGGCTCCAAACTGTCCACCCATCAATTCACCAAACAGAGGAGTGTCTATGTCCCCTGCGGGCAGGCCGTTTCACCCTCCGCCTCCTGGTTTCTCCAACTCTGTGGTGAGGCCTAAAAGACCAGCCCAGGGGCAACTGCTGTGCCCATACTGGTGCGCATCAGGCAGCCGGCAATGTTCCTCTTCCCACACTCCCGCGGGAGGAGCCCGTGTGGCAGGGAGAGAGCACGTGCATGTCCACCCTGGAGTGCTAGGCATTGCACTTGGGCAGCAGAGCAGGGCCCTCTCCTGCCTCGCCCCTCCATCCTGCACAACCAACCCTGCACGCCCCTGTGCCAGCCTCCATCCCCTTCCCATGCACAGCCCCTGAGATGTGGTCCAAGGTGGGCCCAGGAGCTGCATTTTCATACCCCTGTGCCATTCAGGGCAGGGAGTCTGCAGACCTGGCTGGAAAATGCCACTTCCGACCCCTCCCTGGCCTACCCCTCTCTGGGCCAGCACTGAGGCAAGAGGAAGGCACCTGCAGCCACCCTGGGCCCAGTTAGGAAGGGAGGAGACTACACATCTCGCAAACAGCCCATCGGGGCCCTTTAAGCTCCTTTCCCCATTCTAGCCACAGACACACAGGCTGCACGAGCAGCCATAGAGGTCAGCAGGGACCTGGGGGCCAGCACAGACATAGGCGAAGGAGGGTCACAGGCGGGAAGGAGAAGGAAGACAAGGTTGGGGGCTGGAAGTACACACGAAAGGCTTAGATGAAGAACCAGAGGCCCATCTCTCAGCTGGAGGATCTGTAGGGTGTGTCAGCTACTTCCCCCACACTCAGATGCGCACGCACCCCCTGCTGGAAAGGCTGATGCCCCAGTTCCTCAGGTCTGATGGAGGGTGACGAGTCCAAGCCAATCTGAGGATCTGCACCTACCAGTTCACCTGGAGGTTGGCACTCCGGATCACACTTTGAGAAGCAACAGAAGAGGATCTGGTGTTCCTGGAAATCCTGAGCAGGTGCCAGTCAGTCTCTGGGGGGCGGACAGGGGAAAGGTCTGGAGAGGTTGGCTGGTGGGAGCTGGAGACTTGGCAAGTTAGCAGCCTGTGGGTGATACCAAAAATCAGGAGACCTGACCCCATTCCAAGGCTTGGAAGTGGTCCAAGGACTGATGTCTAGGGCAAGTCAAGGAGAAGTCAGGGAAATGGGGAGGAGCTGCAAGGTAAGAGGAAAACTAGGGGTGCTCTAGAGACCAGTGGGAGATGTCAGAGAGGAGGGAGCTATCAGCGATGAGCAGGGTCTGATACTTCCCGGCCAGGAAGCATGAAGACTAAGGACTTACCTCTGGATGCAGCAACAAAGTTACCGGTGACCTGCAAGGAGCCGGGGGGTAAATGGGGGAGAGGGCATCAAGAGAGAATGAGACAGAAGAAATGAAAACACTGAGTATGGATGGATAATTGTTGAGAAGCTTTGTAGTAAAGCGAGTGCATAAAAATGGGCAAAGATATGGAACGCTCACAGAAAAGAAATACATATTGGGAACATCTTCCCAATACCATGGGAAGATGCTGAACTTCACAGTCTAATAAGTGTGCATGTAAACAACAAAGAGGTGTCTGTTTACAGCGGGGAGATTAGAATGTTGGAACCACACTGCCGGAAGGGAGAGAACCAACTGTGGCCACTGTTCTTAGCACTTTACTCACAAGCCTTTCTGGTCATAAAAATGCGGTTACACTTCAGCCCAGTAATTCTAGTCCTAGGAATTTGTCCCAATGGACAGAGGCACACTCGTAATCAATGACCACACACAGGACATTCATAGCATTCTTGTGTGTAACAGCAAAGTCCTGGAAGAAATCCATGTGTCCACTATGGTGCAGCCAAAAATGGAACAAAGCCACTGTAGGGACAGACGTGGCATAAATGGGCAGACTGGTAAACAAAGAAAGCAAGTGCATACCCTCTCTCCTCGTTTGCTACGAGAAGGGACACCCATGTGCATGCCTGGATAGGTCTGGGGGTTCCTGGGAGCACACACTAGCCACTTAAAACAGGCATGACCTGGCAGGAAGGACTGAGGTTCAAGGTGGGAAGCACATTTTATTTCTTAGCCTTTGCAAAATTTTAACCATGAACATGTAAGGAACATGTAATGTTAAATTTAAAATAAAAACTTACGCAGGGCTGTCATACCATGGAGAGTTGGAGGGGACTTTCAGGTCAACTGACCCAGTGCTCCCACAAGGACTGATGTGCAGGTTCCACCCCTGTTCCCAGTCTGGGGCGCGGACAGCAGTCCTCAGGCTGCTCTGAAACAGGGGCAGGAGGAGGCACTGGGCACCGCGCTCTGCAACAGTCAAGTCCCTGGAGTGATTGAGGGCCTCTCAAGTGTCACACTGTTCGGGGCTTTCCCCACAGTGAAGAGACAAGCAAGGGGCTCTCAAGGAGCTTCCCTGCTATCAGAAGAGACGGCTGATAACATTATTTAATAACTCAAAATAACGATTTTACAGAAAATAATTAATACTCCCAATGACCCTAAGAAAGCAGGCACCATTGTTATGGGAAACAGAGGCACAGAAAACTCACACAGCTAGTAAGTGGTTGAGCTAAGATTTGAACAATAACAGTCTATCTCTTAAGATTAGATATACAGAACAAAAATGGTGGTGGAGTAAGTGGAAGCTACACTGACACTCTCCCAAGACCAAACTGAAAATAAAATTAAAATGCAGAAAAATCACCCTGAAAAATCACCCTTGACTAGCTGGAGAGAGCCCTGATAACCAAGGACGGAAAGTGGAGACAGCATAGAAACTGAAAGAAAGTGCGGAGGTGTGAAAGGGCTGGCCGGGCTGCCACAGACAGCAGCTGGAGTTCCGGAGAGATATCTCAGCTGTGAGTGTTCCCACTCAGAGTTCTCCCCCGCCCACAGCATCTGAACTGAGAAAGGTGCCCACAGAACATCTGGCTGCAAAAAGCAGCAGGGTTGCTATCTGCCAGAGAGAGATGGTTGGAAATGCAGGCACCCTCTTAAAGGGCTAATGCATAAAATTTGGTGTGCAGCCACTCACCTTGGGCTCCAACAGAGGGAGGGCGGAGTGGATTGGAGTTGTGTGAGCAGATGCCAGGTTTGGGGTCTCTGGGGTTGGAGCTTGGAGTGTAGCCACCCTGGTTTCCTGTGCTGAGACATTCCCTCACACTGCACAGGACATCTTTCTCCAATGAACCTTTGCTATACAGGCAGTTTTTGCCTAGAGAAAGGCAGTTGCCCCATGCTGTTGTAAGACCTCCCACCCCACCCTGTGGTCGATTTCCTGAGGCTAATCAAAACTGAGTGTCAATAGGACCGTAAGCAGAGGCAGATCTCTGGAGACTCTAAGTCTTTGTCTAATCTAATCCAGAGTCTGGAATTAGGAAAAGCTGACATTGGTGCAATCATGGTCCTTCCCCAAGGCACCCTGCCCCAGCAGAAGGAACCAAGCTGTGAATTGCTGATAGCGCCAACCAGGGTACTCCGAGCCCGTCATAAACAGTGTCTGATATGTTCTTGCACTAGAGTTTGGAATTCATAGCAGGTCTACCTAATACACAGACATAAACCCAAACAGGCAGTCAAAATGGGGAGACAAAAAACAAGCCCTACATGAAAGAGCAAGAGAATTCTCCAGAAGAAGAGCTAAATAAAATGGAGATAAGAAATTTATCAGGCATGGAGTTCAAAATAATGATGGCAAAGATGCGCAATAGCTTGAGAAAAAAATATAGTAACTATGAAGAATGACATAGCACTAATAGAGAACACAGTGGAAGGAATACACAACAGATTAGGGAAAGCTGAGGATCAGATCAGTGAATTAGAAGTCTGGTTAGAAAAAAAAAAATCACTCAATCAGAGAAACAAAAAACAATTTAAAAAAAATAGGAGGACAGCTTATGGGAGCTGTGGGACAACATAAAGCATAACAATAGTCACATAATAGGAAGGCCAGAAGGGGAAGAAAGGGAGCAAGGGATAAAGACTGCGTTTGAAGAAATAATGGCAGAAAACTTCCCTAAACTGATGCAGGAAAAAGTCACACAAGTTCGGGAGGCATAGAGAGTCCCAAGCAAGAAGAACCCAAACAGGCCCACACCCCGACACATCATAATTCAAATGTCAAAAATTAATGACGCCGGGAACGGTGGTGCGCGCCTGTAGTCCCAGCTACTCGGGAGGCTGAGGCTGGAGGATCGCTTGAGCCCAGGAGTTCTGGGCTGTAGTGGGCTATGCCGATCGGGTGTCCGCACTAAGTTCGGCATCAATATGGTGACCTCCCGGGAGCGGGGGGCCACCAGGTTGCCTAAGGAGGGATGAACCGGCCCAGGTCGGAGACAGAGCAGGTCAAAGCTCCCGTGCTGATCATTAGTGGGATCGTGCCTGTGAATAGCCACTGCACTCCAGCCTGGGCAACATAGCGAGACCCCGTCTCTTAAAAAAAAAAAAAAAAAAAAAAATTAATGACAAAGAAAGAATCTTAAAGGCAGCAAGAGAAAAGAAATTTGTTACCTATAAAGGAGTTCCCATAAGGCTTTCGGCTGATTTTTCATCAGAAACTCTATAGGCCAGAAGGAAATGGCATGCAGTATTCAAGGTAATGAAAAGCAAGGATCTGAAACAAAGATTACTATATCCAGAAAGGCTATCATTCAAAATAGATGGTGAAATAAAGAGCTTCTCAGGCAAAAAAAAAAAAAAAAAAAAAAAAAAAAAAAAAAAAAAAAGGCTAAAGTAATGCAAGTAATGCTAAAGGGACTGCTGTAACAAGAAGAAATAGAGAGAAACAAATGGGACTACATCAAAATAAAAAGCTTCTGCACAGCAAAAGAAACCATCAATAAAAATGAAAAGGGAGCCCACTGTATGAGAGAATATATTTGGCAATGATACATCTGATAAAGGGTTAATACCCAAACTATATAAGGAACTCATACAACTTAACAAAAGGAAGGCAAACAATCCAATTAAAAGATGGGCAAAGGACCTAAATAGACACTAATCAAAAGTGGACTTATAGACAGCCAAAAGATATATGAAAAAATGCTCAAAGTCACTGATCATCAGAGAGAGGCAAATGAAAATGACAATGAGGTATCACCTCACACCTGTCAGAATGGCTACCATCAACAAATGACAAGTGCCAGCAAGGATGTGGAGAAAAGGGAACCCTAGTACACTGCTGGTGGGAATGCAGACTGGTACAGCCATTATGGAAAACAGTATGGAATATCCTAAAAAAAATTAAATATGGAACTGCCATTTGACACAGTGATCCTACTTCTAGGTATATATCCTAAGAAACCCAAAACACCAATCAGAAAGAATGTATACACCCCTAGGTTCATAGCAGCACAATTTACAATAGCTAAGATCTGGAAAGAGCACAAATGCCCATCAGTGGATGAGTGGATAAAAAGCTGTGGCTCATTTATATCATGAAATACTATGCAGCAGTAAAAAAAAGAAAGATCTCCTACCCTTTGAGATAGCAGGGAGGGACCTGGAGAGTATTATGCTAAGGGAAATTAGCCAGTCAGAGAAAGACAAGCATCACATGATCTCACTCATATGTGGAATCTAATGAACAAGATAAGCTGATAAACAAAATAGATCCAGAGACATAGAAGCATGGATTCAGACTGGCAAGTGTGATAGTGCACCTCTGGGTCTGGGGGTCCTCTCTGAGACCCGGACAACAGGGGACGCTCTAGAGTGAGAGACTCCTGGCAAGCACAAGACCATCTGATGGAGAAGACACCAGGGGTGCTCACGGAACAGGAAGAAAACCAGTGTGCTAGCTGTGGGGATGGAGAATAAATAATTGAAGGACAGACTGAGTGGATGTCTGATCATCTAGGCTCTCATGGTGGATAAAAGACTTAAACGTAAGACGGGAAACCATAAAAATACTAGAAGAATCCAAAGGCAACAAAATCTCAGACACATGCCAAAGCAATTTCTTCACCGATACATCTCCTAGGGCATTGGAAACTAAAGAGAAAATAAACAAATGGGACTACATCAAAATAAAAAGCTGCTGCACAGCAAAAGAAACCATCAACAAAACAACAAGAAAGCCCACTGCATGGGAGAACGTATTTGCCAATGTAATCACCAATAAGGGTTTAATCTCCAACATTGATAGGGAACTCATACAGCTTAACAAAAGGAAGATAAACAATCCAATCAAAAAATGGGCAAAGAACCTAAATAGACACTTTTCAAAAGAGGACATTCAGAAAGCCAAGAGACATATGAAAACATGCTCAAAGTCACTAATCATCCGAGAAATGCAAATCAAAACAACAATAAGGTACCATCTCACACCTGTCAGAATGGCTATCATCAACAAATCAACAAATGACAAGTGCTGGAGAGGATGTGGAGAAAAAGGAACACTCATGCACTGCTGGTGGGAATGCAGACTGGTGCAGCCACTATGGAAGATAGGAGTTTCCTCAAAAAGTTAAAAATGGAACTCCCATTTGACCCAGTGATCCCACTGCTAGGAATATATCCCAAGAAAACAGAAACACCAATCAGAAAGGATATATGCACCCCTATGTTCATAGCAGCACAATTCACCATAGCTAAGATCTGGAAACAGCCTAAGTGCCCATCAGCAGATGAGTGGATTAGAAAACCATGGTACATCTACACGATGGAATACTATGCTGCTGTAAAAAAGAAGGAATTCTTACCATTTGCAACAGCATGGATGGAACTGGAGAGCATTATGCTAAGTGAAATAAGCCAGTCAATGAAAGAAAAATACCACATGATCTCACTCATTTATGGATAATAGAGACCATTATAAACTGATGAGCAAAAATAGATACAGAGGCAGAGCAGCATCGAACAGACTGTCAAACTACAGTGGGAAGGCTGGGGAGGATTGGGGGGCAGAAAGGGGGGTAAGAGATCAACCGAAGGACTTGTATGCATCCATATAAGCATAACAATGGACATAAGACACTGGGGGGTAGGGGAGCCTGGGGGAATGCCAAGGGGAGAAAAAAAAAAGGAGACCTATGTAATACTCTTTGTAATACTTTAAGCAATAATAATAAAAAAAAAAGATGTAAGAGTTCCCTATAAATTTTGGAGATTAAACCATTATTGGATATAACATTGGCAAATATGTTCTCCCATGCAGTGGGTTTTCTTGTTGTTTTGTTGATGGTTTCTTTTGCTGTGCATAAGCTATATATATATTATTGATTTTTTTTACAGAGAGGAAGGGAGAGGGATAGAGAGTTAGAAACATCGATGAGAGAGAAACATCGATCAGCTGCCTCCTGCACACCTCCTACAGGGATGTGCCTGCAACCAAGGTACATGCCCTTGACCGGAATCGAACCTGGGACCCTTCAGTCCCCAGGCCGATGCTCTATCCACTGAGCCAAACTGGTTAGGGCATAAGTTTTTTATTTTGATGTAGTCCCATTTATTTATTTTCTCCTTAGGTTTCCATTGTCCTAGGAGCTGTATCAGTAAAGATATTGCTACGACAATATCTTTGTTGTTGCCTATGGATTCTTCTAAGATTTTTATGGTTTCCCATCTTACATTTAAATCCTTTAACCATTTTGAGTTTATTTTTGTGTATGGTGTAAATTGGTGGTCTAGTTTCATTCTTTTGCATGTATCTGTCCAGTTTTCCCAACACCACTTATTGAAGAGACTGTCTTGACTCCATTGTATGCTCTTATCTCCTTTGGCAAATATTAATTGATCATTATGGTGTCGACTTCTGGGTTCTCAGCTCTGTTCCATTGGTCTGAGAAGATGCTTGCTATGATTTCAATCTTCTTAAATTTGAAGAGACTTTGCCTGTGTCCTAATATGTGGTCTATCTTGGAAAATGTCCCACCAGGCAGTTTCTCTTAAAGGGCCCACGCACGGACACACTCCACTCTGAGCTCCAGCACTGGGGCAGTAGCTTGAAAGGAACCTGGGACGTATGGGGAGGAGCTAACTTGTCTGGAATCAGGCCAAGAGCTGGAAGGGCAGCTTTCTCCCAGAGAGAAGTTCTGGCAGAGGCCAGTGTTCCATTGCTGAGCCCTCCCTGCCACAAGAGCCAGCTGGCATGGCACCATATCTGAATTTCCATCAACCCAACTCACACTTTTCGCCTGTCCTGGTGATTCCCTGAGACTCCGCCCCTCCCTACTTATAGGCTCATCCAATCCATTTCCAATGGCTTTTCCATACAACTAACCTGTCTTGCCTCATGCTTTGGACTTTCCTAAAATCTCTCATACAAGCAGCAGCTGGCATCAGTGTGTCCCGTACTTCTCAATAAGTGGCCCCAGGCCCAGCACTAGTGGCAGCTCACCCTGGTTCACAGCTTGGCCTCTCCTTGGCACCTCCAAGCTCAACACAGGTAGCAGCCACCTACAGATCACTTTGTAGCTCCTGCTGGGTGGCCCTGGGCAAGGCTCAGGCAGAGGTTGACTACGCACCTCCTGGGAAGCCCCAGAGCCAGTACACCCATGGTCAACTTTGACCACACCAGATTACACTCTATCACCTCCATGAGTGACACACTCAAGGGGAGGATTCAGTGAGCACCAAAGCCCCACTGAAGCAAGTCCTGCTCCATAGGGGTGTCTCCTGCACAGCAGATCTTCCCCTATAGTTGCAGCTGGTCCTCACAGCCAATTGGCCTGGGGGTTAATACCACCCAGTGATGCCAACATCAATCAAGGCTCAACTATAACAACACAGCCCAACAGGGACATGCCTAGAGTGCCCAACTCAGGTGACTAAGGAGGCTGAGCCACCGGGCCCTACAGAACACCTACTACACAAAGCCACTTTACCAACTCCAGGAGACATAGCAGCTCTACTTATATACAGAAACAAACACAGGGAAGCAGCCAAAATACAGAGACAAAGAAACATGTTGCAAATAAAAGAACAGGAGAAATCTCCGGAAAAAGAACTAAATGAAATGGAAGCAAGCAAACTACTAAATACAGAGTTTAAAACAATGATTATAAGGATGCTCAAGGAACATAGTGAGAATTTCAAGGAACTTAGTGAGAACTTCAACAACATAAAAAAAGACCAGTCAGAAATGAAGCATGCACTAACTGAAATGAATAATTTACAGCAGATCAACAGCAGAGTAGAACACCAAGAAGCAAATCAATAATGTAAAATATAAGGAAGCAAAAACACCCAATCAAAACAGCAAAAAGAAAAAAGAATTTTAAAAAAATGAAGATAGTATAAAGAGCCTCTGAGACAACTTCAAGCAAACCAACATTCACAAAATGGGGGTAAGAGAAGGAGAAGAGGGAGAGCAAGAAATCAAAATCTAAAAAATAATGACAGAAAACTTCCCTTGTGAAAGAAAGAGATATACAAGTCCAGGAAGCACAAAGGTTAAACACAGCAAGAGAAAAGCAGTTAGTTACCTAAAAAAGAGCACCCATATGACTGTCAGTTGATTTCTCAACAGAAACTTTGCAGGCCAGCAGGGAGTAGCATATATTTAAAGTGAGGACAAGCAAGGACCTAAAACCAAGATTACCCAGCAAAGTTATCATTTAGAATTGAAGGCCAGATAAAGAGCTTCCCAGCCAAAGAAAGGCTAAGGGAGTTAATCACCACCAGACTTGTATGAAATGTTAAAGGTCTTCTTTAAGAAGAAGAAGAAGAAATAAAAGATAAAAAATATGAACAATAAAATGCCAAGAAATGCATATCTATCAATAATTGAATCTAAAAATCAAAATAAATTAACAAGGAATCTAATGAAAAAAATAAACTGATGAACAAAAAGAACCAGAGACATGGAAACATGGAACAGACTGACCAATCTCAGAGGGAAAGAGGTGTGGGGGGAGGGGTACTGGAGAGATTAACCAAAGAATTTATATGCATTTATACATTGCCTATGGGCTCAGATAATAGGGTGGTGAAGACCTATGGTGGAGCAGAACTCGGTGGAGGGGGGCGATGAAGGATAAAACGGGGGGCATCTGTAATATTCTCAACAATAAAGGTTTTAAAAAATATGAAAGCTGGTTGTATTAACTCCATTTATTGAAAAATTGGATTTCTTCCCATTTGATTTGAAATGTTTTCCTATTGTGGCATAAATTCTTATATGGCCCAGCCAGTGTGACTCAGTGGTTGAGCATCAATCTATGAACCAGGAGTTCATGGTTCAATTCCCAGTCAGGGCACATGCTCGATCCCTGGTAGAGGGCATGCAGGAGTCAGCCAATCAATGGTTCTCTCTCATCATTTATGTTTCTCTCTCCCCCTCTCCTTTTCTCTCTGAAATCAATACAAATATATATATTTTTAAATTTTATATGATTTGGACTCATTGCATTTTCACTTTGGTTTTTTGTGTGTGTTTTGAGGTTTTTATGGTACATTTTTATGTCATTGATGAAGTTGTTTTATTTCTCCTCCCCTAAAATTGGCTGGCTGTTCCCAAACATTAATTTATTTTTCCAGATGAGCCATAAAATGGGTCCGTTGAATCTTATCCCACATGAATTTGTGTTCCCCTGAGATATTTATAGATTTAGTGAAAAAGTCATTTGCATAATATTGTGTACCTATTTTATAAAATACTAGTAGCTCGGTGCATGAAATTCGTGCACTGGGGTGGGGGTGGGGAGGAAGGGCCCTTCAGTCTGGCCTTCACCCTCTCCAATCTGAGACCCCTCAGGGAATGTCCAACTACCTGTTTGTGCCCACACTTTTAACAGATAACAGCTCCATTGTTGTTTCTTTCTTATGCTTAAAACCATTGGAATTAGTAGGTATTCAAAGTGTGTATACATTTTGGGGGGACACCCTGTATATCTCTAGTCAGCAGTGAAAGAAACCAACAGCAGATTTGGAACCCCCAGACAGGGAACCTCGCTCACTCCCCACATGTCTCCCCACTTCACTTTCCACCTTCGTGGGCAGCAGGAGAATCAACGTTTTCTCTCATTAATTTGGAAAAGCACGTCCTGTCACCCGCTGCCCGGCAGGAGTGCACTAGGCCCCAAGCAAGCGAGACTCAGTCAGGGCAGCCTTCTCTCATGGGTGCTGGCACCCAAAGTGCACATTCCTCCTCTACAGTTGCCCCGACTATCCCACTGTTTCACTGAGAGGACGGAATTCCTCTCCACCTCTGGGTTCTTGATCTTGAACGCTGACCGAAGGCACCTCAGCGAGGGCCACCCGCGCCCACCAGGTGTGTCTGTCTGCATCTGCTCCCGCCTCAGCACCTGCATTAACCCCCTAGAGGTGATCTTGTAGCTGCACTGGCCTCCATGGGAACAGGGCATCACCACTCCGCCCTCTCACTGTCATCTCACAGGCGCCCACCCTCAGCACCCAGAACACCCTGACACTCTCCAAAGGATGTGAGCACATCAGAGGGGATGTGTGCACATCCTGTGGGGGTGTTAGGCATGCCGGTTGATGGAAGTGTGTTGGAGAGGCGGGGGGGGGGGGGGGGGGGGGGGGCTTGTGCACTCCTTGGTTTGCAACTGTTGCAGGCGCAGGAGGGTGACAGTGTGCTGGGGGATGTTTGCACACCAGGGGGGGATGTGCACACCGAGGCCTCTGGCTTTGCAGATCCGCAAACCCCCGTGGTGCGGCCAGGAGGACGTCAGTCTGGCCCACCACAGTGGCTGTCCCTGTGATCCTGCACCTTCTGGGCCAGGAGGCGGATCTTGCGCAGCCACTCCTGGGTGCTGATGGCCTGCAGGCGCTACTTCAGCTCAGCCCGCAGGCTCCGCTTGGTGCACTCACAGCTGTCACCACCACCATGTGGGGAGTACAGGCCGCCCTCTGCCGGCCTGCTTCCCCTGTCCAGAGGCTCTCTGCGCTGCTCACCTGCCCAGAGTGACGGGGGCTGGGTGGAAGCCAGGCGTCCTGCCCTGCCCAACCCCGGCCGATCCGCCCCTGTGCGAGCTGCCGGGAAGGGTCACAGATCCGGGTCCTGGGACAGCGGACAGCCTCAAGCACTGCCCCCCACCCGCCAGGGTCACAGATCTGTGTCTTAGTCCCGTGGACAGCCTCAAGCGCTGCCCCCTGCCCGCCAGGTCACGGATCCAGGTCCCGGACCGCAGACAGCCTTGCCCGCTGCCGCCCGCCTTCAGTATGCAAATTAGCAGCCATCTTGTTGCTTCAGGGTGGGGGTCCCCACTGGGGTGCCTGGCCAGTCTGGGTGAGGGGCTGAGGGCTGTTTTCAGGCTGGCGGGTGACTGAAGCTCCCAACTTCTCCTTTTTTTCTTTTTTTTTTTTATTCTGGGATTTGTTTACCTTCTATGGCTGTCACTGGAGCTGAGAGCCGGCTTTAGCTCTGAGGCCTGGCTGCAGCTCTGAGACCTTGGCTGCTGAAAGCAGGGATCTGGGTTTGTTTGGATTCTATAATTGAAACAATGTTGCGATCATGCTGGCTGAAGCCCGGCTGGTGGAAAGCAGGTTCCTGGAGTTTGTTTAGCCCAAGGGTGGGCAAACTTTTTGACTCGAGGGCCACAATGGGTTCTTAAACTGGACTGGAGGGCCAGAATAAAAGCATGGATGGAGTGTTTGTGTGAACTAATATAAATTCAAAGTAAACATCATTACATAAAAGGATACGGTCTTTTTTTTTTTTTTTTTTAGTTTTATTCATTTCAAACGGGCCGGATCTGGCCCGCGGGCCGTAGTTTGCCCACGGCTGGTTTAGCCTCTATAATTGCAACATTGTTTCTTAGACTGCAAGCTCAGAGGCCGGCAGCAGCAGGCGGGGAACCTTGGCTTCCTCCATCACTGGAGCAAGCAAGCCTCCTGTTCACTTCAGCTGCCTGGCTGCCGGTCGCCATCTTGGTTGGCAGTTAATTTGTATATTGCCCTGATTAGCCAATGGGAAGCATGTCAGAGCTACGGTTAATTACCATGTTTGTCTATTATTATATAGGATACTTGTCTCAGTTTACTTGAATCTGTATGCTCCCTTCATATAATTTTAGAATTTATATACAGAGTCTATGCATTTAAAACTTTTTATGCCTACTTATTTTATACATTTGACTTGTCATTTGTAAATAGATTGTTCCCCCCCCCCCTTTTTTTGGCAACTTTGGCTGATATAAAAAAGCACTATTGCCCAGCCAGCATAGCTCAGTGGTTGAGTGTTGACCAATGAACCTGGAGGTCATGGTTGGATTCCGGATCATGGCACATGACCAGGTTATGGGTCTTCATTGATGTTTCTATCTCCCTCTCCCTCTCCCTTCTTCTCTGAAATCAATAAAAATATATTTTTTAAAAAGCATTATGGATTATTTATTGTTTGGTTGGTGTCATCTCACTGAACTCTTAGTATTTTTAACAGTTTTTCAATTGATTTTCTTTTGTTTTTGATATTCTAGGTTGGTGCTTTTCTTCATATGTTTTTAATGTATGACTTGTTCTTACATTATTAACTCAGTTATACATCTTCAGAAGGTCTAACTACCCTGGTGGGAGAACTTCACTTCTGATCTTGTCCTTCTTTCTAGTCCATATTGTTCCTTGAATACCTTTTTAATGTATTTTTTTTTTTTTATATTTTTGCCCTTTTCTCACTAGACTAAGAGCTTCATGCTCTTGGTCATGGAAGAAAATACTAGTATGAGTTTAATTTTGGATATGTGATATTTTTTATTCTTGTGGTATATCTAGGCAAAAGAAAACCCTTGGGGCAGCTGAAACTATGGGAAGAGAATTCAGGCTAACGATTTTTATTTGGAGCTATGAGAATTGATTAATCAGGGAAAATGGAAAAGAGAGCACACATCCTCAAACATATCAACTATGAAGGGGGTGATAAATTTCAGAAGACCCTGCCAGAGACACAAATACATTTGACTATTAGGTTAACCTTAAAATTTGAGTACATTTTTTTTTGTAAAAACAAATATCCCCTAACCATAATTAGGGAATATAAAATAATTGATTTTTTTTTTTTTGTATTTTGAGACATACTTTTCTCTAACCTGGTGTTTAGTTACTTTTTGTAAAAAGAACAAATGCCTATCTGTGTGAATGATTATTTTAGATAATTGACAATGCATTTACAAATGATTATTTTAAAATAACATAAGCTTGCTTTTAGAAAAATATGTTAAAACATTGTGTTTCCCTTTTGATCTATTCTAATGTTCAAGTGAGGCTTTACCTGGGTATGTCTGTTACCTGGGTATTTTTACACCTTTAATCAGGAGGACTGTGCATGTCTGGTTCTCACAACAGTGTCTGACACACAGGAGTATGTGCTAAATGATTTGAAAGTGCTTTTTGTTGACATTTATTCTTTATTTCATTAGACATTGTTCTACTTACTAGAGTGATCATGAATTTATGATAATTAGAAAATATCTATCATTCATGTATTTGGGTATAGGTTTCCCATGGAAAATATAAGAATAAAAATAGAGATAGCATTAAGAAATAGCAAATCAAATAATATTTTTAATTCATTTGAATGAACAAAAGAAAATATTGTTTTTGAAAAAGAGCATTTCAAAATATAGTTTTTATTTTGCAATAATGTTTGAGAAACCACATTTTTATGTGGTGTAGGTGTGGACTACATAAAAAGTATTCAGTATTATTTTTCTTAGACATTACTAGTAAAGAGCCGTTAAAGATGATTTTTTTGGTCATACTTTAGTGCCCTTCATAAGCAAGTGACTGAATCAATAGCTTGAGCAGCAGATGATGAAGGACAAGCTTTGCACTACTGATGGTAAATGTGCCTCAGTGTCTAATAGAACTGCTAAACATGCCTAATTTATATTTTTATTCTTGAAATTTCTTCTTATGTTTATAGAACCTAAAGTAAAATTTTCTCTATCACTTTCGGCAATTTAGAAATTGCATATTCTAACAATATAAATATTTTCAGTTTTAAATAGTATATTATAGCCTAGTATTAGTTGTATTAAAATTGTGGATTATAATTTGAAAGTTTCATTAGTGAGCAAAAATGGTGCTATTTCTATCATAGAGACAATTCTTCCTAAAACTCCATTTTATCTTTTGCCTTATACTGATTACAAAAATATTGGTTAATTGTTGACAATTTAGAAAATATAAAATGATAAAGAACAAAACATTCATAAGCCTATCATACAAAGCATTAGTTTCTTTTATTTCCTTTTAATTTTTTTAAACATATTTTTATTTATTTCAGTGAGGAAAGGAGAGGGAGAGGGAGATAGAAACATCAATATGAGAAAGAATCATTGATTGGCTGCCTCCTGCATGCCTTCTACTGGCCCCCTACTGGGGATGGAGTTCACAACCTGGCCATGTGACCTTGACCAGAATCGAACCTGGAACCCTTCAGGCTCCCAGCTGACACTCTGTGTCCACTGAACCAAACTGGCTAGGGCTCCTTTTAATTTTTTTAAAAAGCAAATTTTTACATAGTTGAGATCAAACTGAATATATAATTTTATATCTTCACTGTTTTTTCTTATTAGATTATAAACATTTTCCTCAGTATTTTTTAAAGATTTTTTAAGGGTGTCAAAAAACATATCTGATTTTTGGTTCTCATTCAGTAGTTGTATGTTTTTGCGTAAGTTAATTGCTATCACTTCCTCATCTGAATTGGATGAAGATAATAATAGTACTTGTCTCACAGTGTAATCATGCACATATATTTTTTAGTTCTGTGTCTGGTTCATGGTAAAAGTAATAAAACCCATTTTTTAAAATGGTGATTGGTTCACTTTTGGAGTGTCATAATATTTCCAACTACTTCCCTATTGCAGGACATTTAGATATTTTAAATTTTATTCTTATTATCACTACTAAGATAAATATTTCTAAGATCTCTTGCTAATTTTGATTAGTACTAGGAGGGCTTTACTAAGTCAAAAAGAAAGACATTTTCAAAATTCTTTGATGATAGATAGATAGATAGATAGATAGATAGAAAATAGTCAAATTCCTTCACAGAGAAAATTGTATCCAAATATAACTCCATCAACAGTATATGAAGGTGCCTATCTCCTGTCTTCACAACCATGCAATACTAGAGCCCTGGTGTACAAAAATTTGTGCACTCAGGGGAGGGGTCCCTCAGCCTGGCCTGTGCCCTCTCACAGTCTGGGACACCTCGGGAAATCTCCACCTGCTGGCTTAGGCCCACTCCCCTGGGGATCGGGCCTAAAAGCTGGCAGTCAGACATCCCTCTGGCAGCCCGGGAACCCTTGGGGGATGTCCACTTGCCAGGGGGGAGCAGGCCTAAGCTGCAGTCGGACATCCTTAGTGCTGCTGAGGAGGCAGGAGAGGCTCCCGCCACCACTGCTGTGCTAGCAGCCATCAGCCTGGCTTGTGGCTGAGCAGAGCCCCCCCTGCGGGAATGCACTGACTACCAGGGGGCAGCTCCTGCATTGAGCATCTGCCCCCTGGAGGTCAGTGTGTGTCATAGTGACCAGTCATTCCCAGTCGTTCTGCTGTTAGGGTCAATTTGCATATTACCTTTTTTTATATAGGAGGATAGAGGCCTGGTGCATGGGTGGGGGCCTGCTGGTTTGTCCTAAAGGGTGTCCCAAATCAGGGTGAGGGTCCCGCTGGGATGCCTGGCCAGCCTGGGTGAGGGGCTGAGGGCCGTTTTCAGGCTGGCCACACCCCCTTCAGGGTGGGGGTCCCTACTGGGGTGCCTGGCCAGCCTAGGTGAGGGGCTGATGTCTGTTTTCAGGCTGGCCACACCTCCTTCAGGGTGGTGGTCCCCACTGGGGTGCCTGGCCAGCCTGGGTGAGGGGCTGATGGCTGTTTTCAGGCTGGTCAAGCCCCCAAGGGGGGACCCTCACCCCATGGGGGTGTGGCCAGCCTGGGTGAGGAGTTGAGGGCTGTTTTTAGACTGCCCACAGCCCCTTCAGGGTGGGGGAGTCCTGCTGGGGTGCCTGGCCAGCCTGGGTGAGGGGCTGATGGCTGTTTTTAGGCTGGCCACACCCCCCAGTGACCCAAGCTCCCAGCCTCTCCTTTTTTTCTTTTTTTTTTCCTGGGATTTATTTATCTTCTATAATTGAAACTTTGTAGCTTTGAGCAGAGCTGAGGGCCAGCCAAGGCAGGTGGGAAGCTTGGCTTCCTCCATCGCTGGGGGCAACCAAGCCTCCTGCTCGCTCCAGCTCCGTGGCCGACGCCATCTTAGTAGGGTTAATTGGCATATTTGCTCCTGATTGGCTTGTGGGCATGGCTTGGGCATAGCAGAGGGATAGTTAATTTGCATGTTTCTCTTTTATTATATAGGATTACAAAAATCTAAGAGATTTTCTAACCTAATAAGCAAAAATAACCTTTTAATCTGCATAATTATTATCCCTGTAGTACACCTTCCATGTGATAACCGTGTTTTCCTATGGTGAATTTATTATTTTGTGGTTCCATAAAAATTTTTGTAATATTTGTTCTAGTTCTGTGAAATATGCCATTGGTACCTTGATAGGAATTGCATTGAATATACAGATTGCTTTGGGTGTTATGGACATTTGAATGATGCCATTTCTTCCTATCAATGAAAATGGTATAAGCTTCAATTTTTTGTATCTTCTTCAATTTCTTTCTTCAAGGTCTTATAATTTTCTGAGTACAAGTCTTTTACATCCTTGGTTAACTTTATTTCTAGGTATTTTTTTAAAGCAATTATAAGTGGGATTGTTTTTTTAGTTTCCCTTTCTGATAGTTCATTATTGGCATATAAAAATGCAACTGATTTATGAATATTTATTTTGTATCCCACTACTTTACTGAGTTCATTTATTAGTTATAGTAGTTTTTTGGTGGAATCTTTAGGGTCCTCTGTATACAGCATCATTTTATAAAGCAAATAAAGACAGCTTTACCTCTTTCCAATTTAAATGCCATTTATTTCTTCTTTATTATGTTAGTTCTCATTCGAGGATATTTTTCCATTGATTTTTAGAGATAGTGGAAGGGAGGGGGAGAAGCAGAGAGGAACAATGATGTGAGAGAGACACATTGATTGATTGCCTCCCACATATGTCCTGTCCAGGGCCAAGGATTGAGCCTGCAACCTAGGTATGTGCCCTTGACCGGAATCAAATCCGGGACCCTTCAGTCCATAGGCTGATGCTATATCCACTGAGCCAAACTGGCTAGGGCTATTTCTTCTCCGTGTCTGATTGCTGTGGTTAGGACTTCCAGTACTATCATAATAAAAGGCTAATATGCAAATGGTCATCACCCTGTGACACCATAACGACCAATCAGAGGGACCTGAGGCTGCACCCCCTGCCTTGGTGCCCCCACCTCCATGTAATCTTCCTCACTTTCTTTCTTAATTTCAAATTTATAAAAGAAGTTGCAAAACTGTCATTCTCTGGATTATCTGAGATCTTGCTTCTGGCATTGTTGTCAGTTTGATTCTAAACTCATAAAAATTTCCTACCGGTTTGGACATTTCCTATGTCAACACTCATGAGTTTGACTTTTGAGTGTTGGGCCAGGGGCTTTCAGAGGATGGTAAATAGAATAAATAGCATGGCCATATTTGTGCAGTAAAATATTCTTTTTCATGTCAGCATGAGTTGGTTCAAGATTAGAGGTGGGAAGACCTGTTTTGATTTACAGTGAGAGGTGATGGAGACCAAAGAGTGCAACCTATTGGAATCTGAAGTTTTACCAGATGCCTCACATTGTTGATTTACTTTCAGCGTTTAATCCACCTAGAGTTCATTCAGATAGTCTGCGCTTGAACTGTTCTCAGGCCAGTTCTCCCTCAACTGTGCCTGCCTGGATTTTAGGGATGTGAAAGAAGAGCCATAGCTTTCTCTAGAACTGCCCCTTTCCCACAGGAGTTGCTCAGGAGATAGGAGTAAATTGTCCATGGCCCAGCTACTTTTCATCTTGTTGCTTCCAACCCAGGAGTTCCAGCCTGCAATCGTGACAGGCAGGCTGGGGCGAGGCTGAAATGCAACCTCCTATCCAGCAGATCTGGGGTGGGACTGAGAGTCTGCGTTTCTGCCAGTGCTCCTGGTCCAGCAGCCACACTATAGGTGGCAAGGCCTGTGGTTCTTAGTCTTGACTGCACCTGGGAATCACCTGGGAGCTTTAAAAGAAGCTGATGCCTGGGCCCCACGCTCAGAGATTGTGATATATAGGGCTGGGGTGTAGCCTGGATATTGCCATTTTTAAAAAGGCCCAGTAGTCTAATATTCTATCAAGATAGAAAAGTGGTGCTTTAGAATCATGAAGGGAGCTTTTTTAAAATGTAGATCCCAAGGCAAACACCCCTAAAGCTTTTCCACTCTTTAAATCTTGGGGAAAGCCCCTCCCCTGTGCATTTTAGCCAGCACCCCTGCAGGTTCTGCAGGTAGGCAGTACTCACCTGCAGCCTTCCCCTCAGAAGACACCCTGGGGCAGTGATCACTGGACTCAGAGTGGCTAGCCCCCTCCTCCCCATTCGGCTGCTGCAGGGTAACAGAACACACTTAAAGAAATAATCCCTTTACTTGCCACTCCCACTAAGGTTATCACGTGCGCTTATTTCTGAAGAACTGATTCCAAAAGGGGAATTGTTATGTCAAGGGAAGTTAGCTTTCAGATTTAGACAGATACTGACCAAAAAGTTCGTGGAAATGCATCCCCGTCTGCATTCTTCACAATATATGAAAGAGGTTTTTTCTTTTCTTTTTTAACTTAAAAAATGTTTTATTATTAAGGTCTAGCACCTGGACAAAATTCAGATCTTGTGTGCAGAACTTGTGTATTTTATTCCCCTTTTTTTCTGATCTAATTCAGTGCTTTCATAATAATTATTTTTTAAAAATATATTTTATTGATGTTTTACAGAGAGGAAGGGAGAGGGATAGAGAGTCAGAAACATTGATGAGAGAGAAACATCGATCAGCTGCCTCCTGCATGCCCCCCACTGGGGATGTGCCTTCAACCAAGGTACATGCCCTTGACCAGACTTGAACCTAGAACCCTTCAGTCGCAGGCCAATGCTCTATCCACTGAGCCAAACTGGTCAGGGTGCTTTCATAATTATTCAACTTTGGGTATATAAATAGGAAAAGAGTTACTCAAAGTTCATTGTTCATAAACTCATGAATATTCAGGATTAAGGTGGTGCTTTAACTGGTACTAGATGAAAAATGTACTCTACCCTAGATTATCATATAAATTCAACTATAAATCAGAAAGTTTCGTTAGCAGCAAAAAGGTGATTTCATTAATTTAAGATTTTTAGCTTTTCTTTAGAGTCTTAACAACTGTTTCCCCCCCCAGATTTCTGAGTCACAGACCATCATCCTATAGACTATTCTCATATTTTACATTATTGCTTACATTGGGTAAAAACTACACTGATTTTAATAAGCTTGGCAACATCTAAAAATATTTTGGGACAAGGATAATGTATCACTGCCATATGGAATTTTTGTAAACAATATTAGCTGGGTTAAGAACGTTATGCCTTAACATAAATTTTTTATTTTGTCTAAAACAGCACAATAAAAACATCCCCAACAATACATAAACCTACATATAAAATATAGGATATCTCCAATATTCTTCCTTTATATAATATCACGACCCCATATGCAAGAGAAAGTATTGTGAGTGGGGCAAGAGGAAACTAATTTAGGCAGTGACCTAATTAGTCAGACATTAACATTCAAAGACCAGATGGACAACTTCAGCCAGAAAAGCAGTATTAAAGAGCTCCTATGAAATTAGAATTTACATACTACATTCTCCGTTCCTGGTCACTTCATGCATAGCTGGACTATTCTCAATCATGGTTTTTTGCCTTCTTTTGTAGAAGAAAGGTAAGATTATTTAGAGAACTGATTCCATAAAGATACAGGAAATGCCTATCCGATATAAAATTTTCACCGTGAAAAATTAAAATAGAAAGGACAAAGCTTAAAAAACAAAACAACAACAGAAAAACCAGGCCCAGATGACATGGCTCAGTGGTTGAGCGAGGACCTATGAACCAGGGGGTCAGGTTTTTGATTCCCAGAAGGGCACATGCCTGGGTTGCGAGCTCCATCCCCAGTGTGTGGCCTGCAGGAGGCAGCTGATTCTCTCTCACCACTGATGTTTCTATCTTTCCCTCTGTGGAAGAGGTTTTTTCATCACATTTTCCCTCACACAGGTAAACATTTCAACAATTTTCCAGGTAATAGTGGAGAAATGGGATCCCATTGTTGCTCACATTTGTATCCCCAGACGAATAGCGGAAAAGTTATGGTGGAGCTTTTTCCATTCATTCATTCATAAATATTTACACTTCGCTGTGAGTTGCCTAATTATCCACCTTGCGATAAATCTTCTGTGAGCCTCTGCTTCCTCTCTATAAAATGGGATGATAATATCCCCCAGGTTGTTGCGAGGGCTAGATGAGATTTCATGGACGTACAGTGGCTTGGCATGCGGCGGGGCCGTCCATGAATGTTTGCCTCCCACGGAGGAGCCTACCTCCCTGTGGAGGATCGGTAGTAACTGATGACCGGAGGGCGCGGCTCCTCCCGTCCACCTACTCCTCCAGGGGTGCAGTGTCCCCCAACCCAGCACCACACCTACGTTGTCCCTGGCACTCGCTGCCTCTGCCCAGGGGACTAACTGTGATACCAAGTCCCCTCAAAGCCCAGGGCACCCCAGTCTTTCCTCAGTGTCTTGTCGCCTCCACGTGGCCAGTCTAAGTTCTTCCTCTTGGCCAGGTCTTAGCACTAACTCTTGGCGGGGCTTCCAGTGGCTCCAAGAGCGGGATCCGGGATCCGGGATCCGGGAGGATTCCCCGCCCCAGCTGCATAGCTTTGATCCCCAAACCCTCCTGCCAGGCTGCGCCTGACAAACCTCCGAGTCAAAAGGGGGCTGATTTTCAGGTTACTTGTTGACCGACAGCTTAGGGTTAAAGCCCTAGAAGAAAGGATAAATTCCCAGAGCACGCACACACACACCCACACACCCGCCTGCACGGGAGCCCCAATCCCCTCAGTATAACATAGGACATTTCTAGATTACTTTGCCTTCATATCAGCATAACACTTTTCACACATATCAAATGCCAGCCTTGTCAAATGTCCAGTCAACGTCTACATTTTCGCAGTACCATGAGGCTTCATATATCGTACTTATATTGCATATACTCGCATTAATTTACTATGAGATTTTCTTTTCTTCTTTCCTCTTGTTTCTTTCCTTTCCATTTATTGAATGCCCAGCAGTAACAGCCAGGGGTTCTTTCTATTTTCCCACATGTTGTAATCATAGATTTGCTTACATACTACATTTTTGTCTATCTTTAAACCAGTTAATGTTATTTAATCCCAGAATAACTCTTGACCAATTATGCCTATTTTAGAGTTGAAGAAACTAAGGCTATGAGTTAATTTTAAACCTCTACTTATTGAGTACTTAGTACTTACCAGCTTCTATGCTAAACATTACCTATCTTATCCCTTGATCTTCGACCCGAGTTATCTGCTGTGCAGAAAAGAGATTACTGAGCTCAGAGAAAGCTGTAAACAGAACAGCAGGCTGTAATTGCAGAGCCAGGGGGATCTCCCTACCTCTCCCTCCTTCCTCCAAAATGCCCTCTGGATTGAAGGGAATTCAAAGTGAGAACTTTTATGCAAAGAGAGTGATGGAATGGTAAGTGGATTATTATAAGTGTCCTATTATGCTATTCTAGTTCCTTTAATAATTGTCTTGTTTCCTCACATATAAAAACAGCAGTGGAAATATCTGAATTGCAGAGGTCCTGTTAGAATTAAATGAGACATTAAATCCTTCTAAATTATAAAGCAGGATACAAAAATGAGATCCATTAAAATATTGTAGATGCGGTTTATTGGTTTCCTTTTTCACTTTATTAATGTAATAGTACTAATCCCCAAGTAGTGCATGAGTTGGAAGAAGTCAAACAATGACTGCAATGCATGTTGAAGTTAACCTTCATCTCCCGCATAGCCCTCCCCCAATTCCACTCTCCCAAGGCAACCAGTATGGGGTTTGGTGTGGATACTTGTAAACGCTCTATGCCCATGCAAGTATTTCATTTAAACACAGAGAGAAATGTCTCCTCTGGCTGCAGTCATGCTAGTCAAGCTCCTCTGCAACTTGCAGTCTTGTCATTTACCAGGTAGCTGCTTCACAGACAATCATTCCATTTACACCAGGGGTCCTCAAACTTTTTAAACAGGGGGCCAGTTCACTGTCCCTCAGACCGTTGGAGGGCCGGACTATAGTTTAAAAAAAAACTATGAACAAATTCCTATGCACACTGCACATATCTTATTTTGAAGTAAAAAAACAAAACGGGAACAAATACAATATTTGTATTTGCATGTGGCCCACAGGCCGTAGTTTGAGGACCCCTGATTTACACTGTCACTCATTTGCATAATATCCATTGTACAAACACCCTTCATTTACTCAGTCATTACCCTGAGTTTTTCTTCAAAAAATTCTTTTGGAGAAAGAACACCCTTTCCCCCTTCATTACTTCTCAGTATCAAACCTCTCAAACCTTCTCTAGGCAGCTATGTGACCTTCCTGGGAAGTGAAAATTCTGCCAGGCTCCTCCCTGGGCCCCAAGCTGTTTCCAATCCTCTCCCCACCCACATTCCCCTGCCCTTGTTTCTGACAATATCTCTGGGTGCCTTTTGAAAGCTCACGTCATTTCAGAAGGCAGCATGTGCCCAGCCACGCACTGCAGCAGCCCTGAAGAAATCCTTCAGAAGTCTGCACTAGCCCTGGCCGGCAGCTCAGTTGGTTGGAACCTCGTCTCAATTCACTTGGGTTTCGGGTTCAATCCCTGGTCAGAGCACATGCAAGAATCAGCCAATGAATGAAGAAATAAGTGACAGAACAAATCAATGCCTCTCTCTCAAAAAAAAAAATTAAAAATTTTTAAATTTAATTAAAAAAAATCCACACTAAAAGGCAATGCCAGAGGGTGGCCTCTGGCTGTTGGAGACCAGCAGACCTTTAGCCACCAGTCCCAGGATGTCTTTGGGCTCCCAATGACATGGCTGGGGTCCCCCGACCTCTAGCTGGATAGAAGCCTCTGCCTGTTTCTCTGTCCTGGCTCCTCTCTCCAGTCACCTGCCTCCTCATTTGCCGCAGTGATCTCAGCATCTCATATCTTTCCTCAGCTCACAGACTTTCAAGGGCTTCCCATTCTATTCAGTAAAGCCCCAAGTTTTCACCACAGTTCTGTGAACTCACTATTTTCACAAGAGAGCACCTGTCCTCTATTAAAGGTCAAGCACAAACCAGGAGCCATCTTCCTCTCCTTCACCTGTATTCAGTTAATTCCAGTGTCCCAGCCTCTCTCCTCAAAAATAATTCTCAAATTCATCTATTTCTCTGTGCTGGCACTATTGAGAATGCTTTCCTAACTCCTGCCCTCCCCCGAAACCTTCCCCAGGGAGTAGGGACCCACGACTGTTGGAAGTGTTGTGCCCAGATTTCAAGATTCCCAAGGGCCCACCAGGGAGCCAGCGAGTCCGATGCAAAAGCCAAGAGTCCTTCATTTCAAGCTAGCTTGAGCTCCCCATCCACCACACTCACCGACACAACGGCAAGCCAAGTGGCCGAGAGAGAGCGAGGCCTGATGGGATTGTGGGTTTTATAGTAAGGGCAGGGGAGGGGACTGTGGGCCCCATCGATTGGCCAGGCGCAAGTAGGGTCTTGTTACACAGGATGTGGTCATATTGATGGTGTGCACTTCCCTTGATTATCATTGGTTAGTCCAGAGAAATCCTGGGTGTGGCCAGCAGAGGCCTGGGCCTCGGGGAAGAAGCCCCCACCAAGCACATGGCTCTGCCCAAAAATGGAGGACCCAGGGCAAGATGGAGGGTGCAGTCCTCGCCCCCCCAAGGGCGAGCTGAGCCCGGGCTCCAGGGGCCAGTCCGGTTGCCGGCGGTCCAGCAGGTCGACCAGTTCCAGCCCAGACAGGAAGTCCACATCCTCCATCTAGTCCCTGGGGGCGCCGGCAATCGCCTCCTCCTCCTTCTCCTCGGGCAAGGGCACACGCCCCGCCCCGCCGCTGCCGCGTGGGTCCGGTCCCGGGGCCGGCGGGCGGGTGGCCTGCGCCGGGCTCCCGCCGTGGGCTGGGGAGTTGGTGCCCGAGGCCGCCAGCAGTGTGGTCAGGCTGTGCCTCATGGGGCCCGGCGGCCAGCCCACGTAGGCCCCGCGATGACTCGCCCTTTCAGAAGTACTGGGTACACCGCTCCCATTTTTATTGTTTTAAGTCATTGCCCATTTGAAGAATTTAAAGGCAGTTCATGGCAAAAACATTGTGGGACTTGGTAGGTATGTTTAGGTCAGTCACCTCTAGACATGACTGTCATGCTGTCCTTGTGTCTGGAGGAGGGGATTACCTGACAGGGGGGAGTAAGGTTTTTATTTCAGCCCTCAATGTTTACTTCTTGTGGGAAAAGGTGAAAATGAGCCACCTAGTGGCAGCTACTTCTCAGCCGGGCAGAGTCCAGGAGGGGGAAGTCTCCTTAAGCAATCTCACATAGATGTATGTCTCTCTGTCTCTCTCTCTCTCTCTCTCTCTCTCTCTCTCTCCCCCTCGCCGCCCCCCCCCCTTCCCCTCCTCTCTAAAAATCAATGGAAAAATATCCTCAGGTGAAGATTAACAAAAACAAAACACATACAAAAAATTAAAGCATAAGATCTCCTTCCTTTAGAAAATGTTCAAGATTTGAGCCTTTGTCTGTTTTTAGCATTGGAATTTTTAAACACCTTTTCTCCTTATACCTTTGCCAAATATTTATTGCAGTGACCGGCACATTCCTCATTTAGCTATTTCCCGAGCTATGTCAGAGTTATGTTCTCCAAATTCAATTCCACAAATATGTAATCCAGGACCGGGATTTATGCTAGGCATTGCTGGCATCACAAGGTATGCCCCTACCCCTGGGACCTCAGCTATTTAAGAAGCCGACTTACATCAATTACTGTGGTCTTGACCATGGTAAGTGTTATTAGGCACAAAGTGCTCGAAGGAGAGGCAAGTGTGAAGGGAAGGGCTCAGAAAGATGCCAGAAAAACAATGACTTGAGAGGAGAGTAGGTCTGGAGTCAGCAGAAGAGCTCTGGGTGAGAACACACTGTTCTGTCTGCCATCAAAGACTCGCTAGGTTCTGCTGGTCCAGTCCTGAACTTCCTGTGCCTGCTTTCCTCCTGAGGCCAGTGAAGGCACAGGCAGAATGAAAATGAAGGCAGGACTGACTATACTGTGCAAAAATTTTGCAAATCCTTAGACAGCTTGGGACAGGGAGTAGGCAAAACTCTGACCGGGAGTCAGAATACCAGGGGTTTGGTCCCAGTTCTGATTTTGCTGGCTTTGTGATCTGGGGCAAACCCAGCACCTTTCTGGACCTGGGCCTCCCCACAGGTAGAACAGCTATCCTAACACCTACCAAGGTCAGCCCTCAGGGTACCTGTGAGGGTTGCAGGGTCTGCAGCGGTAATTGGAGGGGGTGAAGAAGAAAGAAGGTAGGGGAGCAGCAACAGGAGCAGGCTGACCAAGAGAAGAGAGGTGGGATGGCTGGCCGGCAGCCACACGGAGCCTGGGGACAAAGATGATGGTCAGGCTGCACTGAGGAGTGAAGGTCTGTGACATGATTTCCAGCTTGAAAACTGTTCATAACTTTGTGAGACCGACATTACCTGTCTGAGAAATGAAAGTAAGCATGCACCTTGACCTAAAGGTTGTCTGGCTAGGTTGTACTAGTCACCCAGCATGCCACGGACCTTCATGTGGCACACATCAGACACACAGTGGCATCAGCAAAGCCAGCAAGGCCACGCCCTGGCCTTGAGGTGTCCCTCCGGGGCAGGGTCCTCTTCAGTTCTCAGTCCAGCCGAGTGGGGCTCAGCACACATCTCTGGACTCAGCCCTTGGGTTCTGAAAAGGACATGGCCCTGGTCAAATCTTTGGAAAAGAACAGAGAAGACACGGGTTTGGAACAGGTTAGGAGTGAGTTTGAGGGTAGGCTTATGACCCGCCTCAGATGCAGAATCATATTTTATAAATCTGAAAAACTACCATTTGGGGCTAATTCCCCCAAATCAGAGTCAACCATAAGTAATTAATAAAAGTTTTATTAAATCATTTAGACTTGAAAGAAGTCACAATAGTTAACACACTTAAGTGTGTTCTATATACCACCAACCCAAACGGATTGAGTTCAGAATTTTTATAAATAAAAAATAAACATATTTACAGTGAAAATAAAAACAAGTTAGATGATTAAACTGTTATCTATAATCAGTTTTGGAAAACAACCTGCCTATAGAATTACATATAAGACACTTAAGATTTCATTCGGTTTAAAGTCCATAAGTAAAGAAGTTAACTGTAAAATGTGATCCATTTCTTACTACGGCCTTTTTTCATCCCCAAACCAGAACTTTTGACCAATTTACATAAAAGCTTCATTCCCTTTTTTGGAGGTAAAGCACAAGCTCTTACACCCTCCCTGGGCCATCTGAGAAACAGCTATGATGCTACCGAGGCCACTACAGAACTAGCTATGGACGTAAACCACTGTGCAGTTTGTGCTACTTGTCCTCCCAAATAGTGCAGATTTCTGATTTACCCACTGAGACAAAAATGGAGTCAGCTTTTTGGAAATCAGTTTAAAAATCAGCAGTATCTCTAGAAAGCGTATTTCTAGAACAATGTAGCTACAGTATGTAGGGATTTTCATGATTCTGTGCTATAAAAATATCTATTAATTTTAGGGATTGCTTGACCTCGTCAGGCAACAGGTGAGGGCTACAGAGCGTGGCCAGCCAGTTTCAAGAGACCCACCAAGAAAAAGGACCACACGTGATTTAGTGATGGTTCTCTCCTCGAGGACAGCAAAAATCAAGAGTTGGCTCAAATTAGGTTGTGCCCCAAAATTCAGTTTAAATTTGACTTAGAAAAAGTAGTCCAAAATAAAACTGAGCAAAGAACAAAGTTCTCAAGTCTACAATTTTGGAAAGCCACATTCCTAAGCAGAGACTATTCTGTGTCATCTGTTAGGGCACAGCCACAACCTAAGGCGAACTGTTTGGCAAAGGGCTACGGGAGTCGCTGGAGTGTCTTGACGGTTTTGTTCCTGATGAACTCACGGAGCGGGACCTCTGCCTGAGCACAGTTTTTCCTGGAAGCTCCAAGTCCTCAAATACAGTGTTTTCAATGATGTGTGCAGCTTCAGGCCGCTCCATGGGGGATGGAGAGAGCATCTCTTGAACCATCATATACTGAAATATAAAAATTGTTTTGTGATAAATGGGTCAGATTTAGAACACTAAACAGTCCCCTAGTTCAAGAGTCAGCAAAATTTTTCTGTAAACATATTAAGTTTGCAAGCCAGCTTCTGCTGCAACTACTCAGCTCTGCCACTGCAATACAAAAGCAGCCACAGACAGATTGCAAACAAATGGGCATGGCTGGATCCCAAAACTTTATTACAAAAACTAAAGGCCCAGTGCACAAAATTCGTGCATAGGTAGGGTCCCTAGCGGCTGCCAGCTGTCAGCCGGGGCCTGCCTTCATTCCGCGCCGCCCCCTGGTGGTCAGCGCACATCATAGCAAGCGATCGAACTCCTGGTCAGTCGAACTCCTGAGGGGACACTTTGCATATTAGGCTTTTATGTATTTACCATAGGCCTGGTGCATGAAATTTTCTGTACAGGGGAGGGGCGGGTCCCTCAGCCCGGCCTGCACCCTCTCCAATCCGGGATCCCTCTCGCAATCCGGAACCACTGGCTCCTAACCACTCACCTGCCTGCCTGCCTGATGCCCCTAACTGCTCTCCCCTCCTGGCCTGATCCTCCTAATTGCTCTCCCCTGCCAGTCTGGTCCCCATTGTTCTCTCCTCCTGGCCTGATCACCCTAACTGCCTAACTGCTCTCCCCTTCTGGCCTGATCCTCCTAATTGCTCTCCCCTGCCAGGCTGAGCCCCACTGCTCTCCCCTCCTGGCCTGATCCCCCTAACTGCCTATCTGCGCTCCCCTCCTGGCCTGATCCCCCTAACTGCCTATCTGCTCTCCCTTCCTCTCCACACCCTTTGGACCCCTGGCGCAGGCATGCTGAGAGTTCTCCACCGCAGCCCCACCCCCGTCCTGATTGGTCATTACATGACGGCATCCTGGGCAATTTGCATATTCCTCTGTTATTAGTATAGATACAGGCAGCAGGCTCGACTTGGCCAACTCCTGCTCCAAATAAATATGGGCCACTGTAGGTAATTGCTTGTTATAAGATGTAATAAAGAGTCCTAAATCATATCCTTGAAACACACACATAATCTGACTTTAGAAACAAATTCACTTACAATTACACATGAATGTACAATCATCTCAATAAAAATTTCAATTCAAATATAACTACGCCAGAGATCAACACTTGACACCTTTAAGAATTTTTTGAACCCCTTTAATGTAACATATTCTCATTTAATTGAGTCATTAAATCTGCAAAATATATAATGAAATGATTTTTAATAAAAATATATTTCATTTAGGTTAGTGTACCAGTATCTATTATTATAAAATTCATTTTAATGCAATCCTTTATTATACTTATAATACTGAAAGATAAATTTAAACTTCAATCGATGATTAAGTCTAACTTACTTCAACTTAATTATTTAAGAAAATTCAAGAGTAATCAATCTGTAAATTTTAAAGGGTATGTGGACAAAACATTTTATGAAATAAAAATAAACAAAAGCTGAAAAAAGAAACCGCCAAGGGTTCATCACACATAACTTTCACCATACAAGACTAGCTTATGTCCCACCCCCTCTCCTGACATTCTACTGTGGCACTCTGAGCCATGTGACTCCAACACACAATCAGTAGGACCTAATGCCCCCACCCCAAAGAAGCCAGTTTTTAAGATCGCTCCCAAATTCACAAAGATAAAGCCATTAATGGCATGGTAACAATAGCAACTGTCCTGCGAGGTCCACCTGGAGGTGAGCCCTGTAGAAGGGAAAGGTGGCTACAATCCACAGGCAGAACGCCAGCAGCTTGGGAGCACAGCCCACGGCCCTGAGGAGCTCCAGTCTTGTTTTAATAAGATGGTGCTCTGGCTCAGGTTCCTGTCCTCCCTACACCTGTAGCTTCATCAGTAAAATGGGGCAACTGATGAACTGACCGCTAGGGACCCTGTAAGTTCTAAATATGATTCTAAAGAAAATAAAAGATGAGAATTATACAAACCTCACGAGGATATTTCTGAGTAAACAGTGGTGGAAATCTGAGATTTCTTACATCAGTTAAGACCTAAAAAGAAAGAAAAGTAAGAGAAAAGGTGTTACTTATCTTTAAATCTATTTTGATATATAGATCTATTTAAACATGAAGTATTTTTGATATTTTAGAGCAGTGGTTCCAAGGTTGAGAACCACTGCTTTAGAGGCTTGACCAAGGAGAGAGGGTGAATGTTAACCGGTGGAGAACTCATCAGTAGCTTTTCCTGATGGTAACCTACACATCGGTATTTCCTGGGCCCACGTGCACACACCATCCAATCACCAAAACCACAGAATCACTCAGGTGTAATTATACTTGAACTATGCACATGATGCCAACACCTGGCCTGTGGCTGAGCACAGGCTGACGAGTACCAAAGTAACTCAGCTCTCAGGAATTCAGTGTCCTTCAGTGGATAACCTTTCTTATCAGCTCCTAACATCTCTGCACTTGGTTTTTAAAAAAAGCATATTCTTTTCCTTTTTATTTTTTTGAGTGATGGAAACCAAACAATTATGCTAAGTACTGAATATAAAACTAAGCTTTTTAAAATTCTCTGGGAAGTTTTCAGATAAATTATTACTCTTCATGTTCCAGTTTCCTTGTTTACAAAGCAAAGACAATACGGTCCGCTCTATACAACTGTGAGAATTAAATGAGGTTAAATCAGTACCTGATACTTTATTTTTTGCTTTTTCATCTTAACTTTTTTTTAAAAAATTTGTTTTGTTTCATTTTTTTTAAATAATATTTTATTGTTGAAAGTATTACATATGTCCCCTTTAGACAAAACCAGTTTTTATAAATGAAATAAAGCAAATAAGTCTTTATATTTCTTAAGAAATAAGCTGAAAAAGGGGTGCGTGGAGGTAGGAGAGGGAAAAAGGGGGGGATAAATGGTGGTGCAAGAAGACATAAATTGGGGTGAATACACAATACAATATATAGATGATGTATTGTAGAATTGTACATGTGAAACCTGTAAAATTTTATCAAACAATGTCACTGCAATAAATTCAATAAAAATAAAAAAAATTAAAATTAAAAAAAGAGAGAGAGAAAGAAAGAAGCTGGAGTGTACTTAAAAAAAAGAAAAGTGGAACTAGGTTGTCATTTGTTACTTCCCACTAAAGAAAACAGAAACTTAACCAGACGAGCCTGTGCCGCAGGCCCACAGAAAAGGGTTCCATGTGCTAACAGGTGGATCACACCAAACTGAGTGCAGGTAAACGCTGGAGTCTGAACTCACTGAATCAACTTTTAATTATATAATATTTTAAAACAAAGTTTTTTATTTAAAACTTAGAATTGAAAAAAGACCACTATCTAATTCCAGAACTGAAACATATGTGTTGGCAAGGATGTTAAAGAACCAGAACTCTCCCACGCCTGTGAGGGAATGTAAACTGGCCCTTGCTTCTGAATGTAAACCACTTCCCACACAGCTTATCAATCCTACCTAGGTCAGCACCCACGACAGATGAAAACATGTCTACAAAAGACTTGTTCACAAATATTCACAGCATCTTTATTCATAAATGTTCTCAATAGGTAAATGGATACATGAACTATGGTATACATACAATGGAATTTCACTAATAAAAATGAATGAACTACTGATACACTGAGTAACATGCATGAGTCTCAAAAACTTGTTGGTGAGTCAAAAAAGGGAGACACAAAAGAGTATGTTTTGAAAGATTCCATTTATATGAAGTTTTAGAAAAAAACAGGAAGTAGTTGAGCAGCTGCCTGGGATGGTGGTAGGGACTGATTGGGAAAGAGCAAAGGAAACCTGGGGTAATAGAAATGGACCATGTTTTGAATGTAGTAGTGGTTACATGGGAATATAAACTCGTCAAAACTCATCAAACTGTACACTTAAAGTGGTTATACTTTACTGTGTGTAAATTGTGCTTCAATAAAATTTATTTAAAAAGGGCCTTGTTCAAATCATAAAATGGTCTGTTTCATATGCATTTAGAGAACTCCGGAGAGATTCTGGCTCAACACGGCATATTTCCTACCACATGTTCAGTAAACATTTGCACTAAAACAAGTGTAACAGAATGTAAAATGTATACTAAGTCTATAAGGATGAGTGCACTGGGAGAAAAGTCAAATGTGTGGAAGAGAGAAAGTGGATGGAAGCATAGCAACTACCTCAGCAGAAGAGAGGAAGGTAAGCCAGGCTGCCTACAGGGATAACGCCAATAAACAGGGAGTGGATGACCTGAAAGTATGTACACAGAGTGACACATCGCATGTAAACATATGAGGCTTATTCTCTGGAGAAACTGAACCAAGAAAGTCCAGACTTGGAGTACTCAGCAGAAAGGAGGCATGCGTTGTGGTGGGCACAGAACAGCAGGATGAGGTGCAGAGCTGCACACATCCCCATCACCCACACTTTCTCCTCAGGAGAACGAGAGACACTTCTCCGGAGAAAATGGTTCTAGAAAGCCTACAGACATTGAATTGGAGTTCTCTACTATATCAAAGATAAGAACTGAATTGTAGCCCTTACAGTGAAGTCCTTCCAGTCTCCACTTGAGAGCCCTAGTCTTAAATATGAATGAACAGGTGAGGATTATCAACATGATAAAAAAAATCATTAAAAACCAGAGTTAGTGATTTTAGCAAGGAGGGAAGCGTGACTATGAGGGGAGCAGGAGGGAGTTTCTGTGATGGAACAGTTCTGTGTCTACATTGCAGTGGCAGTTACACAAATCTACCCCTGAGGTAAAATAACATGGATCTACACACACACATTGTACCCAGGTGAAATTCCTGGTTTTGATATTGTGCTACAATTTATGTGAGATGTAACCATTAGGAGAAATTGGGTGAGGAGCACATTCAATCTCTCTGTATTATCTTTGCAACTTCCTGTGGCTCTCTATTAATTAAAAAAAAATTAAAAACCCAGAAGAAAGAGACAATACAGGGTGAAGAAAACTTAAAACACATACATACACACACAACTGAGGTGTATGATAAGATACAAAATCCAGGTAAAAAGAGTAAAGTGCTATTAAAAAGGAACAATCTTGAACAATAAAAACTGGATGGTCAAAATAAAAAATTAGAAAAGTTGAAATAACAAGTTAAGGAATTCTTTTTTAAAAAATGTATTTTGCCCTAACTGGTTTGGCTCAGTGGATAGAGCTTTGACCTGAGGACTGAAAGGTCCCGGGTTCAATTCCAGTCAAGGGCATGTGCCTTGGTTGCAGGCACATCCCCAGTAGGAGGTGTGCAGGAGGCGGCTGATTGATGTTTCTCTCTCATCGATGTTTCTAACTCTATCCCTCTCCCTTCCTCTCTGTAAAAAATCAATAAAATATATATTTTAAAAAAATGTATTTTTACTGATTTCAGAGAGTAAGGGAGAGACAGAAATAGAAACATCAATGATGAGAAAGAATTCCTAACACTGATTCTCTGACTGGGAATCGAACCAGTGACCACTCAACCGCTGAGACACACCGGCCGGGCAAGTTAAGGAACTCTTGCAAAGAACAATATTAAAAAACAGAAAGATGAAAATAGAAGAAAAAAATAATAGGTATTTAAGATAAAGTCAGGCATTTCAGGAAAAGGAAACAGAAAAATTGAAGAACTTATTTTTAAAAAAATTTATTAGAACTGAAGGATTTATATCTTAACTGAAAGGACCTATCAAGTATCAAGCACAGTAAGTGAGGGGGAGAAAAAAAGGTCAGTGAGGACTAAATTTCATAACAGCACTGATAAAGGTAAAGCCCTAAAAGCTTCCAGAAAGAAAAATAAAACAGGTCAAACATCCCATATAAACAATTCAGGTATCAGCTTCTGGACAGCAGCGCTGTGAAGCTACATGAGCCAGTCAATGCCCTCAAGGTTCTGAAGGGAAATTATTTCCAATCTAGAATTGGAACCTGGCCAATTTATCAATTATGTGTGAAGATGAAAAAAAATACATTTTCACATACTTTTTTTTTTTTTTTTTTTTTTAAATTAAATCTTTATTGTTCAGATTATTACATTTGTTCCTCTTTTTTTTCCCCCCATAACTCCCCTCCTCCCAGTTCCCGCCCCACCCTCCGCCCTCACTCCCCACCCACTGTCCTCATCCATAGGTGCACGATTTTTGTCCAGTCTCTTCCCGCATCTCCCACACCCCTTTCCCCCCCAGGAATAGTCAGTCCATTCCCTTTCTATGTCCCTGATTCTATTATAATCAACAGTTTATTCTGTTCATCAGATTATTTATTCACTTGATTCTTAGATTCACTTGTTGATAGATGCATATTTGTTGTTCATAATTTGTATCTTTACCTTTTTCTTCCTCTTCCCCTTCTTAAAGGATACCTTTCAGCATTTCATATAATCCTGGTTTGGTGGTGATGAACTCCTTTAGCTTTTCCTTATCTGTGAAGCTCTTTATCTGACCTTCAATTCTGAATGATAGCTTTGCTGGATAAAGTAATCTTGGTTGTAGGTTCTTGGCATTCATCACTTTGAATATTTCTTGCCACTCCCTTCTGGCCTGCAAAGTTTCTGTTGAGAAATCAGCTGACAGTCGTATGGGTATTCCCTTGTAGGTAACTGAGTTTCTTTCTCTTGCTGTTTTTAAGATTCTCTCTTTATCTTTTGCTCTTGGCATTTTAATTATGATGTGTCTTGGTGTGGTCCTCTTTGGATTCCTTTTGTTTGGGGTTCTCCGCGCTTCTTGGACCTGTAAGTCCATTTCTTTCACCAGGTGGGGGAAGTTTTCTGTCATTATTTCTTCAAATAGGTTTTCAATATCTTGCTCTCTCTCATCTTCTGGCACCCCTATAATTCTGATGTTGGTACGCTTGAAGCTGTCCCAGAGGCTCCTTACACTATCCTCGCATTTTTGGATTCTTTTTTCATTTTGCTTTTCCGGTTGGGTGTTTTTTGCTTCCTCGCATTTCAAATCATTGACTTGATTCTTGCGCTCCTCTGGTCTGCTGTCGGGAGTCTGTATAATATTCGTTATTTCAGTCCGTGTATGCTTAATTTCTAGTTGGTTCCCCAATATAAGATCGAGGGTCTTATTAGTTTTCTTGTAGATCTCATTAAGTTTATCGACGGCTTCTAAACAGTTCTTGAGAGACCTTAAAAGTGTGGTTCTGAACTCTATATCTTCCATTGACAATTTTGTCCTGTTTCTTTGTCTCCGCATTTTGTTATGCTTCCTTGGTGCACCCCCTAGTGGTCTTTGTTCACAGTCTTATAGTTAAATCTTGATTGTTGTAGCTAATTCCAGGGAGGGTTTGACCTCCAGGCCAAGTGGCTATGAGAATCAGCTGTGTCAGCAGTGAGAGAACTTCTGTCCTCTAGGGAGGTGCTAATCTGGCGTTTGCCTGAGGCTATCCGGCAAATGCCTGTGTGCAGGGCTTGGGCGGGGCGGGTCGCACAGGATCAACAGGGTGGGCCGGAGAGAGCAGTTATGGCGGCTCTCAGTCCTGTCCCCAGGGGCTCTGCCTCTCTGAGTCCCAGCACCCGCTGCAAAGCTCAGAGAGAAAGCTGCACTCGCTCTGACCGAAGCCAGACAGTCCCGCTTCTCCCGTTTGAGTCTGGGTCCCTAAAGACTCGCCCGGATCTGGAGCTCAGAGTCTGTGACTCCCTCCCGATTGAAAACGCCAACCACGCCCTCCGCCACCAGCCCGCTCGCGCACTCCGCACCTCAGAATTTGACTTCAGCACTGCGCCTCCTCTGAGTGTCCGTATGCGTTTCTCTTTCCTCCTAGTTGTAGGACTTCCACTCAGCCAGCGTTCCTGTGGTTCTGGGTGATGTCCCTTCCGTTTTTTGGTTTCACTTTTGAAGTAGTTGTTCAAAGCAGCAAACTCCAGCGTTAACCTATGCCGCCATCCCATTTTCACATACTTGGTGACTCTAAAAATGTATCTCTCATATATTCCTTCTGAGGCATTTATTGCAGAGTGTGCTCTAGCAAAATAAGGGAGTAATGCAAGAAAAAGGGAAAAAACTTGGAATCCAGGAAACAAGGGGTCCAGGCTAGGAGGGTAGGAAAGTATGTCCTTGGCTGAAGACTTATAGAAGATCTAGGGGCAATCAGAACAGAGTGAAGGACAAAGGCTTTGAGGAGAAGACTACAGGAAAAAATATCTATCTATCTATCTATCTATCTATCTATCTATCTATCTATCTATCTATCTGCCTTCCTGCCTACTCACCCACTTTCCCGAGTGATAGATAGGTAAATAAATAAGCTATATTGAAGTAGAGAAAATACTGTTTGATATTTGACAGATTTTGAACATTTGTTAAAAATTGCAACCAAGGTTCATAGGAAACTAAGTAATTGAGAAAAGGCAATTCTGGAAAAAAAAATTGCATCAGAAAGAAAAAGAGTATACATGATCTAGCCAGAATAATAATTGCATGGCTAAGAGAAATACTGACTTCATATAACCAAAATGTTTTTACACAGTTACATGTTTTTTATTTACATTTTTAAACTGAAATAAAACTCACCTTTTCATTTAAAAGTATATAACTCAGTGCTTTTTATTCTATTCACATGTACAACCATCACCCCTAATTCCAGAACATTTCCTTTCCATAGCCCCAAAAGAAACCCCATACCCATTAAGCAGTCACTCTCTACCCCTTCTACCCCCAACCCCTGGGAACAATTAATCTACTCTGTCTTTATAGATTCTGTATATTTCATATAAATGTCAAAAAATTCATACAATATTGATCTTTTGTGTCTGGCTTCTTTCACTTAGCACAATGTTTTCAAGGTTCATTTGTGCTATAGCATAGATCAGTACTTTATTCCTTTTTTGGCTGAATAATATTCCATTGTATGGGCATACCACATTTCACATTTTGTTTTGCCATTCATTAGCTGGCTGGGTTGTTTCTACTTTCTGGCTATTATAAAAATGCTACTATGAACATCTTTGTACACATTTTTTGTGTGAATATGTTTTCATTTCTCTTGGGTGTATACCTAGGAGTGAAACTGCTGAGTCATATGTAACTCTATGTTTAACTATTTGAGTAACTATCAAACTGTTTTCCACAGCAGCAGTACAATTTTAAATTCCCATCAGCAATATATGAAGGCTCTAATTTATCCACATCCTTGCCAACACTTGTTATATTTTTTATTATTATTATATCCATCCAATATGGAATGGATTAGTACTTCATTGTAGCTTTGAAATGTATGACCCTAATATGTAATAATGTGCTTATTGGACGTTTGTAAACCTTCTTTGGAGAAATGTCTAAGTCCTTTGCTCATTTTTAAATTGAATTGTCTTTTTGTTGTCGAATTGTAATAGTTTTTTATATATTCTGGAGACTAGAACCTTATCAGATATATGATTCACAAACATCTTCTTCCATTTTGTAAACTATTTTTACATTCTTAGTGGGGTCCTTTGATGCCATATGATTCCTGATCCTTTACATAGGTTGGGCCTGTTTAATATCCCTTTCTGGAGGCTTTCAGGATGTTCTGAAATTGACTCATTCTGGCAGGTCCTAATGGTTAGAAGATATGAGTCCTTTGGCTATCTGCGAGACCTACAACCTCTTCTACCATGGCCAGGAATCAATAAGTAAGGTCTAAAACTGATGAAGAAATGGTGATAACAGCTTAAGTTTTGGAAACAGCTTAAGTTTAAGTTAACGTCAGGGACAGCAGCTACAAAAGCTGAGGGTGACCATTTAATGATGGGGAAGGCTGGAACAGGGGTACTTATAAACACTTTCAGTACTGTCTTCCTTAAAAGCCATGGCCGTGGTTTGAAAGGGAAAAAAACACAAGTGAGTATGCTTAGTTTGCCAGCTTTTAAGTGTATGAGTTAAGTGGCAATTTGTCCTCCGGAATAGTCCCCTGTGACCACCCACTGCCGCCACCACTGCCTCCCACCACTCTCACCCATGGTTCCCCTCACTCTGCACTTAGTCACTCAGTACTAGATACTGTTAAGTTAGGATCAATTTTAGTAACAATAAGGAACAAAAATTCAACTAAATAATTTTTTAAGATTGAGCTTTAAATGGAAGCAAACTGTCTAAAAATCCTCCCTTATAGTTCACATTACCTACTTCACTTGTAGTTAACCAATCTGCTGGTGTTAAGAATAATTTACTCCCCCTCCCCACCCCCCCACCCCCCAAAAGGGTAACTTATTCCCCATTTAAATTCTTTTGTAAATTTAAGACTATTTTATTTTTCCACCATTTTTGAGGTGGGAGAACTTACCCTGACTCTCTCCATCTGAGTGCCGAAGGGGTACAACAACTCAAACAGAATGAGGCCTAAAGAAAAGATGTCCACTTTATGAGAGTAGTTGTTTCCATGAATCTGAAAAATCCCACATAAACAAGAAATGTTAGAAAAATATTAACAGAGATAATACAATCGATAATATGGTATTGGTGAATCCCCAAGTTGACTTAGTCAATTCTTGGTTTAAATGTACTTGTAGGTACAAAAATGTTAGCAAAGAGTTAATCTCACAAGCCTCTTTTCTTCAACTCACTACAGCAGAGTAATTAACCTAGTCAGCATCACAGAAGGGAAGCCAGGACAACTCAAGATATGCATCAGTAAAACAGGCCTGGCAGGACCCTGGAGCCTCTGGATGCTGGAAAGGTTTGTGGAAGCAGTAAAAGCTACTCCACTACCCTGAGGTGAGGTTTTTCAAAGTGAACACTATCTAAAGCAGATCTCTTATTCCTAACCATCTTAGTCCTCACCCATTTTTATGAGAAAATCTTCATTACTCCAAACCACTAATCAACTATGGTTAGCCTTCATTAGGGCACTTAATTATGGGCCACTCTGCATTCCTAGTTGTATGTTTCATGTGCATATTTCCTATTCACAACTAGGAGATGAAGTCCTGCAGGGAAGGGACCTGCCTCTTTTGTATTCCCACCACCCAGAACTGGGTTAAGTACAGAGAAGGCCCTCAATAAATACTTATTTGTTAAAATGAAGTCATGAATTACAACTGAAGCACTCTTAAACTAAGCCTCATTCAAATTAAGGTGACCTTGCGCGACTGAGTTGAGCTCTTTTATTTGTGAAATTTACTTTGGGCCCCTAACTTGACATTTGGCAAACTAAAGAAGGTGTCACTCTGTGACCCACATCAGCATTTCCTTATGGGGAGTCACAGGGAGCAGCCTGGATGATAAACCCTCACAGACCTCTCTCAACAGCGCTTGCTGCCTGTCTCCCTGGGCACTCTCACAGGCCACCTGCCTCTGTGCTTACAGAACACAGAGCATCAGATGGGAAGTCTCCAAGTCCACACCACCTGCATCACCTTCCGCTCACCCCTTACCTCTTATCCCTGGGGTTCAACAACAGAGCTTACAGAGTACAGAGAAAAAGACATCCTCATACAATATTTGTTGAATATAAACTAACACACCTTCATGAAAAGCAACTGGCAATAAGTGTTTACTCCCACTTGATGGCCATAATTAATTCCACCAACCTTAGGAAAGATGGAAATGTAGGCAGAGATCTGTGCACAAGGAGTTATCTAAGAGAGGTCTGTGCACAAGGGGTCTTACCTGAGTAATATTCCCAAAAGCAAAATTTACAAGTAACTAAAATGTTCAAAACAAATATTGAATAAATTGCTTAACATAGAGAATACCATGTGGCCAAAAGGTTTTCCAAGAACACTCAATAATGTGGGAAATGCTCACATTTTAATATTATATTCAAATATTTGCAGATGAGAATCCCAATTTTTTTTTCTAAAATTAGATAAAAATGTTTTAAGACACTAGCGGCCCAGTGCATGAAATTCCTGCGGGGGGTGGGGGTGGGGAGTGTCCCTCAGCCCGGCCTGCACCCTCTCCAATCTGGGACCCCTCGAGGGATGTCTGACTGCCGGTTTAGGCCCCACAGGGATCGGGCCTAAACCGGCAGTCGGACATCCCTCTTGCAATCCAGGACAGCTGGCCCCTAATCACTCACCTGCCTGCCTGCCTGATTGCCCCTAACCACTCTGCCTGCTGATCGTCCCCAACTGTCCCCTCTTCTGGTCTGATCACCGCTAACTCGCTAACTGTCCACCCCCTGCTGGCCTGATCGCCCCCAACTGCTCCGCCCTGCTGGCCTGATGACCCCCAAATGCCGCCCCCCTGCTGACCTGATTGCCAACTGCCCCACCCCCCCGCCAGCCTGCTGCTCACCCCCAACTGCCCTCCCCTGTAGGTCTGCTCTCTCCTAACCACCTCTGCCTTGGCCCTGCCACCATGGCTTTGTCTGGAAGGACATCTGGAAGGTCTCCTGGTCTAATTAGCATATTACCCTTTTATTAGTATAGATATGTACACACATACATCTTGTGTATTACAAAAAAGGAAATGACGAATGTTTCAGAATGTTCATTAGTAATTTTTAGTTTTTCTTTATACCTTCCTGTATTTCCCATATTCCCTACACAGAGGATAGATTAACATGCAATGAGGGAAAGCCTAGTGTGGCTCAGTGACTGAGCATTGGTCCCTGAGTCAGGAGGTCACCGTTCGATTCCCAGTCCAGGGCACAAAGCTGGATGGTGGGCTCAATCCCCAGGAGGGGGGTGTGCAGAGGAGGCAGCCAATTGATGATTCTTTCTTCTACCTCTCTCTCCCTGTCTTGTTCTCTCTCTGAAATCAATAAAAAACATATTTTAAAAAAAACATATGAAGGGGAAAATGCATTAAATACATTTAAAAAACAAATACGGCTCATGAATACACACAAAGTGACCTTTACAGAACGTCTAAAAATTAAGAAATTAAGTGCAGTTCTGAAGGGGAGCAGAATAAAAGACATTCTTTCATAGTTTAACTAATTGTTTAACACTGAATACTACTACAACATGACCTGCGTTTCCTGCTAATTACAACAAGAACAAAGTAACCGTGGTCTTTGCTCATTAGAAAGAACCTAGAAAAATAAGAAAATTAAGAACTTTGATAAAAAATATTTTAAAACAATGTACAGCCTCAGAGGCTTGGGTAAGACAATGCATACAAAGTATTTTGAGAGACTTTTCAAAGCAATCCTATGGAATAAAAGCCTAGTATGCAAACTGTCCCCTCAGGTGGTTGTTCGATTGAGAGACCAGGAGTTCGACCACTCGCTATGATGTGCGCTGACCACCAGGGGGGCGACAGGCAGCGATGTGCTGTGCCCTCTTGCCTGCTACCTGGGAGTGACGGGGATGGAGGTGTGGTGAGAATGCAGGGTGTCTGCCGAGCTCGCTCTCACTCCCCCTGCTACCCTCCCCCGGGATGCCAGGGCTCATGCACCGGGGAAGCCCATGTGCTCAGGTGCCGGGCGCCCTGCACCTGCACAGCCTCTTCTGGGTGAGCTGAGCCGCAGCCGTCGGTCAGGTTCCCTATGGGTTTGCACAGGAGCTGGTCTATGAGGCCAGCTGGGAGAGAGCACGCTGACTGGCTTCCATGCGGCGCCACTGGGCGGCCCAGAGGCCCACGCTGCACCCCGGCCTGCAGCGTCCAGACGTGCTCACCACATTTCCGCGTGGAGACTTGTGCACCATGATTCAGGAAGAGGGGGGCGCGCAGGGGCATGGATGCCCAGATGCTGCCCAGGGCCCAGAGGTCAGCTGGGACTTGCCCTTCTGTGTCAGACACTCGCATTTCAATCTTTGTACAGGCCTAGGGACTGACCTTAACCGTGCATGAATTTCATGCACTGGACCTCTAGTATTTTATAAAGTGACAGCTTCTATACTTAAAAATACTGAAGAATAGCCCTGGCTGCCGTGGTTCAGTGGTTAGAGCACTGGCCCGAGCACTGAAGGGTTGTGGGTTTGATTTATGGTCAAAGGCATGCACCTGGGTTTCATGTTTGATCCCCGATCCCAGTTGGGGTGCAGACAGTGGCAACCAATTGATGTGTCCCTCTCACATTGGTGTTTCTCTCACTCTCCCTCCCACCTTTCCACTCTCTATAGAAATCAATAGAAAAAATATCCTCGGATGAGGATTAACAACAACAACAAAAAGAATACTGAAGAATAATAAGAGGTTTATTAAGAGAATTAAGACGTCCATTTTCAACTCCCTGATTTTAACTACCATACACTGCCATGACAAAATGTCTATAGCTACCCTTGATTTTCTAGTACCTTCTATAATAATAAATATGGTATCACTTTCTTCCTTTCTCCGATGGCAACATTACTTCCAACAAACACACACTTACACATATGTATACACACATCACACACACACACACACACACACACACACACACACACACACACGTCAGCCACAGCCAAAGTACATACAGTCAGTCCAGCAGTGTCAAAGAGGGATGGCCATGACTACTTATGTGGTGTTTTTTTTTCACTGACATTCACATTCACTCATCCACCAAACATTTATGTGGAATTCTAGGCACTATTTTAGGTATTGGGGATAAAGAAAAAGAAGAGATAAGTTAGGTCCCTTCTCTGATAGATTATTATTTTAGAGGGGAAGAAAAACACTTACTTTGACAGTTAAGAATGCTAAGAAAAGAATAAACAGTGGCCATAGCTTGTTTGGCTCAGTGGATAGAGCATCTACTGATGGATCCCAGGTTCAATCTGGTCAAGGGCATGTGCCTGAGTTGAAGGCTCGATCCCCAGTGTGGGGCGTGCAGGAGGCAGCTGATCAGTGATTCTCTCTCATCATTGATGTTTCTCTCTCCCTCTCCTTTCCTCTCAAAAATCAATAAAATATATCCTATCTAATAAAAGAGAAACATGGTAATTAGCGTACGTCTGCTACCGTTCCCATTGGCTAATCAGCGAGATATGCAAATTAACTGCCAGCCAAGATGGTGGCCGGCAGCCAGGCAGCTTGAAACTAACATGAGGCTTGCTTGCTTCAGTGATGGAGGAAACCAACGTTCCCTGCCTGCCTTGCCGGCCTCTGAGCTTGCAGTCTGAAACATTGTTACAAATACAGAAGCTAAACAAAACCCCAGAAACCTGCTTTTAGCCCGCCAGGATCTCAGAGCTGGAGTTGATACAGTGTTTCGATGATAGAACCCAAACAAACCAGATACCTGCTTTCAGCAGCAGAGGCTTCAGAGCTGGAGCCAGAGCTAAAGCTGGCCCGGAATAAAAAAAAAAGAAAAGAAAAAAAGGAGCAGTTGGGAGCTTCAGTCACCCGCCAGCCTGAAAACAGCCCTCAGCCCCTCACCCAGACTGGCCAGGCACCCCAGTGGGGACCCCCACCCTGAAGGGTGTGTGACCAGCTGCAAACAGCCATCATCCCCTCACCCAGGCTGGCCAGGCATCCCAGTGGGGACCCCACCCTGATCCAGGACACCCTTCAGGGCAAACCAGCCGGCCCCCACCCGTGCACCAGGCCTCTATCCTATATAGTAAAAGGGTAATATGCCTCCCAGCACCGGGATCAGCGGAGCCGTGAGGCCTCCCAGCACCAAGATCAGCGGAGCTGAGAGGCCTCCCAGCACTGGGATCAGTGTGACAGGGGGCAGGGCCCAAACCCCCTGATTGCCCTGCGGCTCTGTGTGTGACAGGGGGCGGGGCCACAACCTCCCTATCCACCCTGCTCTGTTTGTGACAGGAGAAGGTGCCCCAACCCCCTGATCAGCCCTGCTCTGTGCCTGATAGGGGGGAGCTCTCAAACCCCCTGATCGCCCTGCGGCTCTGTGTGACAGGGTGCGGCGCCCCATCCCCCTGATCGGCCCTGCTCTGTGTGTGACAGGGTGCAGCGCCCCAACCTCCCGCCACGGGCCCTGCTCTGTGTGTGACGGGGTAGAGCCATAACCTCCCCATCGGCCCTGCCCTGAGTGTGACAGTGGCGGCACCCCAACCCCGATCGGCCCTGCTCTGTGGGTGATAGAGGGTGGCGCCCCAACCCCCTAATGGGCCCTGCTCTGTGCGTGACAGGGGGCAACGCCCCAACCCCCTGATTGGCCCTGCTCTGTGCATGACAGGGGGCAGCGCCCCAACCCCCTGATTGGCCCTGCTCTGTGTGTGACAGGGTACGGAGCCCCAACCCCCTTGATGGGCCCTGCTCTGTGCGTGACAGGGGGCAGCGCCCCAACCCCCTGATTGGCCCTGCTCTGTGCGTGACGGGGTGGCACCGCAACCTCCCCATCGACCCTGCCTTGAGTGTGACAGGGGGCGGTGCCCCAACCCCCCAATCGGCCCTACCCTGAGCGTAACTGAGGGTGGCATTGCAACCTCCCAATCAGCCCTGCTCTGTGCATGACAGGGGGCGGCGCCCCAACTCCCCAATCGGCCCTGCTCTGAGCCTGACCAGGGGCTGCACCTAGGGATTGGGCCTGCCCTCTGCCAGCAGGTCGTTATCTCCCGAGGGATCCCAGACTGTGAGAGGGCACAGGCCGGGCTGAGGGACCCCCCTCCCCCCCGAGTGCACAAATTCTTTTGCACCGGGCCTCTAGTATATATATATATAAATATATGTGTGTGTGTGTGTGTGTGTGTGTGTATAAAATGAACAGTATAATGTGATAGACCCTGTATGTATGTATGTGTGTATATATATATATATATATATATATATATATATATATATATATATAATAAACAGTACAATGTGATAGACCCTGACAGAGAGTGGAGGGACAGTCATCTATTTCACATAGGGTTGGGGGATAGTAAGCCCTTCATACTCGCCTGAATCCAGGTAGAATGCCTTTTATTTAGTCATTCCTATTTTGTTTTCATAATACTTAAAGTGTGAAGATATATTTCTAGCCTCTTGAATAATGATGAATTTTTAAAAATGCTATTACAAATATTTTAATGTCAATTCTGATACATACCTATGCAGAAAAATCAGAAAACTCCAAAATATTTTTCAAAGCTTCTATACAGAAGCAGTGACTGTTGATACTTTATGGTTCTTCCTTCCTGCCTTTATTCACATGGAAATGAAGATGTATTTCCAGTATTTTGATATTTCATACAGTTTTCATTTCTCCTGTTGCCAGGGTCTGGCCACATCACTTGACTAAATGATATGGTGATTCAATTACTCAGGCCAATAGATTTATTCTACTCAAGCCATTTGGATACTTTTGCTTGCAAGTAATCAACTATGCATAATAAACCTCTTATGAATTACAATCTCTGCCATATGTATCATGTATTTTTTTAAATTATAAGAGTAAGTTTATTTAAAAAGTCACAGAGATAGAAGAAATGGGCTCAGGAAACAAGTTACAGAAGCAAAGAAAGGGCCCTTAGAGCTTAGGAGTGAGGAAGGTAAAGGTAATGTGCCTGGGGGAGATGGGGAGGAAAAACAATCGGGACTGGGGCTGGGTGCCGGCAGTGGGTGTGAGTGGGGCTGGCGTCGGAAGTGGGTGCAAGTGGGGCTGTTGCCAGCAGCAGGTGTAAGAGATGGCTGCTGGCCCTGATTGCCCCCCAGGAGCAGGGGGAGGTGGAAAAGCCCTGAGGGGTGATCGGGACCAGCAGCCTCCGCTCGCACCCTCTGATGGCACCGAGCAATTGGGCCTGGTGCTGAGCCCCAGCAGCAGGCGTGAGCAGTAGCTGCAACAGTTGTGAGCGGGGCCGACTCCAGCAGCAGGTGCAAGCACCCGGCAGGGCCATGGTGCGCCGGAGCAAAGAATTTTCAGTAACCACCAAAGGCTCGCCCCAACGACAGCGACCAGTGCCACGCCTGGTCTGTAGCCCCCGCTCACCTGCTCCACCATCCCGCCACGGCCAATGCCCGCCATGTTCTGAACTCTGCTGCCTGCTGCCAATGCCTGCCATGTTCCATGCGCGCCCCCTGGTAGTCAGCACACGTCATAGTGACAGGTTGTTTGGTTGTTCTGTTGTTCCGCTCTTCGGTCTATTTGTATATTAGGGTTTTATATAGAGAGATAGATAGGAAAGGAGTAAAGGGGGAGGCCAGCCATTATAGGCATGCCAAGTAAAGCTGGGATGCCCACAGGAAGATATTTGTCTGTCAGTCACACCTGGGAACAGGTCATTGGCCAAAATGGGCATGGCCACTGCAAGGGCATGAGATTTGGGATATTTAATCCTCAAAAGGAGTTTGCTCTCTTGCTCTCTTGTGCTATTGGTATGTTGTGCTTAACTCCTGGTTTATGGGGCTCTCTCCCCTGAATTCTGAGCCCAACTTCTGCTCCCCTGAATTTGTCTACAAGGCCCATGGCCATGTGACTGCCTCCCACCCTCCACTCCCACACACACACACGCTCAATGGACTAATGGACTAGCCTGATGCTGAACCGGACCTGGCTGCAACATGGAACAGAAACTCTGGACACTGGCTTTGCTTCTAGTTCTACTGAAACCCCAGGTACAGTTCTTTTAAATTGGATTAAGGGAAATGGGACTTTAGAAACACAGAAAAATACTAGTAATTCCACACAAACAAAAAGTACTCATCCTCCCGTGTGAGTCTCAGAAGTCTTTTTCTTGAGATATCATAAGAACCCCACCCTCAGCACCCAGTGGGGAAGAGGGTACCCCAATAAAAGAAGTATATCTTATTTTAATTCATTTATTAATAAACTAGTGGCCCGGTGCACGAAATCCATGCACGGGGTGGGCGGTCCCTCAACCCAGCCTGTACCCTCTCCATTCTGGGACCCCTCAAGGGATGTCCAACTGCTGCGATCAGGCCTAAACTGGCAGTCGGACTGGCAGTCGGACATCCCTCTTGTAATCCGTGACAGCTGGCTCCTAACCGCTCACCTATCTGCCTGCCTGGTCACCCCTAACTGTCCTCCCCTGTCAGCCTGGTCGCCCCTAACTTCCCTCCCTGCAGACCTGGTCGCCCCTCACTGCCCTCCCCAGCTGGCCTGGTCGCTCCTAACTGCCCTCCCCTGCCAACCTGGTCGCTCCTAACTACTCTCCCCTGCCAGTCTGCTCGCCCCTAACCGCCTCTGCCTTGGCCCCCGCCACCATGGCTTTTTCCTGAAGGATGTCCGGAAGATGTCTGGGCTAATTAGCATATTAGTATAGATAAGTATTTGTTATATTATTCTCTACTTTTCAATATGTATTTAAAATACTCCAGAATATTTTAAGCGAATAAAAAATGGTCAAGTTGCAGAAAAATAAAAGTTTTGAAATACAACCTGGTAGGCTTGAAAGCAACATTTGCGTAAAAGGGCATAAGTTGCAGTCGGCAACAAAACTTGTTAGGATTGCTTGGTTAATATTCTTTTGTTGGAAAGGTGTGGTTTGGGCAAAGGAGAAAAGGAAACCAGCCCTATAAAAGGGAATGTCTGATTGGGCCGTTGCCACAGCAGAGAGAGGCAGGTGCAGCAAAGGTTCAGGCTGTCCCACAGGCAAGGATGTCTGTGAGTATGAGACACCAAAGGACACCTGTCACACCTGAAACACAATTGGCTAACACTCACAATTGCAGAGCTCAGGAAGAATCACTGTTTTTAAAACTATTATTTCCCTGACATATAAAATATACATACATATAAATATACATGCATTCTCCCCTTGCCCTCCACTTAATATTTAGCTATGGCCTTCTTTTCATGTCAACGAATTGGATGTACAGACATAATTTTTAATGGCTACAGTGTTATCCCTGACTAATTGACATTACTATGGTTTATTTCACTAATCCTATATGGTGGGGCAGGTTGTTTCCGGTTTCCCCTGGCATCAACAACTACAGGAAACCTAACTGCTTATTTGACTGTTTACTTAGGACACATTCAGACATGGAACTCCTGGCCCAAAGCTAATTCACTTGAACTTTGATCCACATTTCCAAATTGACTTTCTAGAAAGTGCTCCTGTTTGTTTAGTCCATTGGTTTTAAATCAGATTACACTCCCACAAATGGGGTAAGAGAAAACTGTTCAACGCGCCTTAGGCAAATCGCAAACTCTTGCTGAACTTGAGCGACCCCTTCCCGGCATAGCTGTCAGCGTGCTTTTCAGAGCACTTCCGAAGGAAGGAAAGGGATCCAGCGTCCCTACAACTCTCCCGCAGGGACAGAGCTGGAAAAGCAAAGTTTCCCAAGGAGGTGGAAGCTTAGCGGGGACCCTCCCAGCCGGGGAAGGGGCGCGCCCGGACGCCCCTGTGCTCCAGAGCTGGGGCAGGGCACATGGGGCGGGGCCAGCCCTCGGGCGGGCGGGGCAGCTCGGCCATGTTCCCTCTGGCTGCGTTTCCGCCAGCCCTGAGTGGTAAGAGCCCCCGGTGCCCTTCCCTGTCCCCTTCCCTGGGAGGGCGGGGACAGTGGATGGTGGGGAGACCACGTTGTGCTCCCAGTTCTAACTCCCGAATCCCGCACTCTGTGTTACTGAGAAACGTTAGGCAGGGACAGGCCACTGGGCACGGGACCAGAAAGATCCAGGCTGGAGGGTAAAGTCCAGGGAGGCGTGGGTGGCACGGACGGGACGAGGGCCCTGTGTGGGTGCAGGCGTGTGAGTGTGTGTCTGTCGCTCGGGTCCACGCTCATGCACACACCCACATACCCGCACTCCAGTTCTCCACCCTCAGCCACCAGGAACCTCCGCGGAGCCTGCTGTGAGCTCGGATGCATCCAGTCCCAGCACCAAGAAAGTCTGAGAAAGTTTCCTGGCGTGTGGGACCCAGACTGACGCCCACCTCCCTCCTCCCACCTCCTACCGCGTTCAATCGCAGCAGACCCAGTATTCCACCGCACCCTGGCCGGGGCCCAGAGATCCCAGGGCCCAGTCATTTGGTCATCCCTCACTGCCCCCCCCCCCAACCCCACCCCCACAGGCCTAGTCGCCCCAGGCAGCCTCCTGTTTGGTCATCTGTTCGGTAGTGACGGACCCTGGCTCTTTATATATTAGGATGTTCAGATACCAACTATAAATAAAGCCTAGTATATTTTTCATCTAGCTTCCCTGCATGGGTAAAAGATCCATTCAAAGGGCAAAATGAGCCCTGACTAGTGTGTCTCAGTTGGTTGGAGCACCATCCCGTGCACCGAAGGTTCATGGGTTCAATTCCCAGTCAGGGCACATACCTCAGTTGTGAGTTTGATCCTCAGTCAGGGCATGTGTGGGAGGAAACTGATCAATGTTTCTCTCTCACATCAATGCTTCTCTCTCTCTCTCTCTCCCCCTTTCACTTCCTATCTCTCTAAATCCTCAGTTGAGGATTTTTTAAAAAGTGCAAAATGAATGAAGGATATTAAATTGACCGAGTAAAAAAGTTCAATAATATAGTTTTAGATTCCATAGGGCAAATGACTTTTAAGAAACTATCACTTATTGAATTCTGATGTACTATCTAATAGGAATAACCACAATTCCCTGAAAATGCTATTAAAACATCCCTCCCTTTCCAACTACATATCTGTATGAGGTCAGATTTTCTTCCTTCACTTCACACAAAATAACATATTGCAACAAATTGAATGCAAGTCAGATAGGAGAATCTAGCTCTTTTAAGTCAGATATTAAAGAGATCTGTTAAAATGTAAACAAATGCCACTCTTCTCAACAATGCTTTTTTGTTTTGGGAAATATCATAAAAATATTTTTGGGATAAGATAGGTTTAATATTATTAAATTAATAAATTTTATACATTTTTCAGTTTTAATCTCTAATATGGCAAATACTGATAAATAAAATCCCATTAAGAAAAACTCTTGGGTTTTCGATCATATTTACATGTATAAACAGGTACTGATGCTACCATCATTAGCTAGTTATTAATAGGAAGAGAGCAAGCGAAGTCAGACATTGGTAAGCATGGTCAACTGGGAAGCATGAGCCTGTTTGCTTCAATAGGAAGCTACAGCTTCACACCCCAAGGAATTGTAGCATTGTCCTTACAAGGAGATTAACATCCCTCCCTTCTCTCCTCCGGTACTGGATTGTATATGGAGGGGGAACAGAGGGAGATAAGCACATATGCAATGAAGTCAAAAAGGTGCAGGGGGAGATGCTTGTTCCTAGATGCCTGTCAATGTAACCTGGGAAAGGGATCATTGGACCCATCAGAAGCCTGGAAATCTTAGAAAGTTGAAAAAGTTCCTGGTTAAAATCCCAAGAGAACAAAGCGCACCATCCTGTTCTCGCTCTCACTCGCTCTCTCTCTCTCTGTGACCCACATTCACCCCATTTGTTTGCATCTCTCCCGTCAGAGAGCACGCAACTATGCATTTCTAGTGGCCACCTGAGGCCTGTTGCAGATTGCTTGGGCTCCAAAGGACTATGAAGCAGAAACTCTGGGCACTGGCTTTTGTGTTGGCCCTGCTGAAGACATGGTGGGATGTTGGGGGCCAGATGTAAGCTGGCAAGGTCCTTGCACCTGAAGGGGCTAGCAAGGCTGGGACCCTTACCCACACAGTTTTCCCAGACTTGTTTGGATGGCGATTATCAGTAGAATAAGAGCAACCTTTGTAGAATGAGAACAGCCTTTCATGGCTTACCAAGAAGTCTGCAACTATTTACTGAGATATGCTGTACTGAGAACTTGTCCTTCTGCTGTGTCTCTCCCTTAGTGATTAAGAAGAACAAAGAATACATTCCTCTTGACAGACCTCCTATTCAGTGTGTTGTGTATAAATAGGATTGTGTGGCTAATAAACTTGCTTCAGTTACTCGAGAGCTGTTGTCCTCCTGATGCCGCTTTCCTGTCTTTCTTTCTTTTCTCAATTCCCACCTCCCTGCCTCAGCCCGGCTCAACCTGTCAGGCTGGCCGTGACAGTGGGACTTTTACCATGGCAGGATGGAGGCAGGTGGGACATGGGGAAGCCAGGAGGGGAACTCTTTTGATTTTGCATCAGAATAAAAAACCATCCTGCCACACCACAATCTCCCCTGCATGGGTCCTTAAAATGCTTTTCTCGAAATCCCTGTTTCCCACCCACAACACTGAGACCACAAAATTTGAGAATGGCTGATTTAAGCATAAATAAGCTTGTGAATATCATTATCTTGGTGGTGACTGGGCATGCTATTCTGAAGCCCCTCAGGACAGTCTGCTCCCACCACTCTTCCAGGCTCTGTCCTGTCCTGTTCTGTGGGAGACTCAGCATCCACAGACAAGATATTCCAGCCTTTATCTCCTGCCACAGTACATTCTGGCAGTTGCCTGTGAATTACTATAGAGGACAGCTCAGTACAGTACCTCTGGCTCTAATTCATTTGAAAACAGTTCCTACACCATTTACATAAGGTGAACTGGAGTTAAGTATGGGAGGGGTTCAAAGTCTCTATAAATTTCTGGTTGCTGTTAGGTTATGGTTTAAAGGTTGAGCATGTTTTACGCATTGTGTTTGTTTTTAATCCATCCCCAATGCAAGTTGTAGAAACTGTCCCCTAGCTGTACTGCATGTGGAACTCTACTACCAGTTTTCATACTTTTCAGATTTCATTTTATTGGGTATTTTAAGTAGAACATAGATGGAGATATCTAGCTTGCTGTCATACTAACTAAAAATCTGTTTTTAATTAAGAAGAAAAACAAAAACACTCACCTGTTCTGGGCTCATATACAGTTTGGTCCCCACTTGTCCCGTGTGCCGGGCATATGCTGGCATTGGGGTCAGAACCATCGGCTCGTCCTCGTCCTGGTCCATTGCTGTCACTAATCCAAAGTCTCCAACCTTGACCACATCGTCCATTGTAAAGAATATGTTGGAAGGCTGGAAAAAAATAAAACAGACAAAAGCACAATGGATATATACAGAAAAGGAAAGTGAAGGGAATTAAAATGACAACAGAAAATAAATACAAGAAACTAGATATTCTCAGGTATGTTTCCCTTTAAAATGAGTTGATATGAAAATACCACTGATCCTTCCATGCTGGACAAGTGCTGTGAGTAAAGAAAAGCTAGCATAGGGAATTAGATAGGAAACCAAGATGGCGGCATAGGTAAACACCGGAGTTTGCTGCCTCGAACAACCACTTCAAAAATACAACTAAAAGATGGAACGGACATCATCCAGAACCAAAGGAAGGTTGGCTGAGTGGAAGTTCTACAACTAGGAGGGAAAAGAAAAGCATACTGAGACTCAAGGAGGCGCAGTGCTGAAGTAAAATACTAAGGTGCGGAGTGCATGCGGAGCGGGCTGGCGGCTGAGGGCGTGGTTGTCGTTTTCAATCGGGTGGGAGTCTCAGGCTCTGAGCTCCAGTTCCGGGCGAGTCTCTAGGGACCCAGACTCAAACAGGAGAAGCGGGACTGTCTGGCATTACTCAGAACCCTAGGGCAGCTTTCTCTCCGTGGGGCTTGCAGGGATTACTGGGACACTGAGAAGCAGAGCTTCTGAGGGCAAGACAGAGAGCAGCCATAATTGCTAACCCCGCCCTGTTGATCCTGTGGGACCCGCCCCGCCCAAGCCCTGCAGGGAGACTTTTGCTGGATAGCCTCAGGCAAAGGCTAGATTAGCACCTCCCTAGAAATCCAGGAGCCAGGAAGCCCACAGGTCAGAGTGGGACCATCCAGTTTGCAGCTCCGTGGAACCATAATAGACACACTCAGGGGACAGACTCAGTGAGCACCAAAACCTCATCGAAGCAAGTCTAGCCCCAGAGGGGTGTCTCCAGCACAGAAGTTCTCCCACTGCAGACACAGCTGATTCTCACAGCCAATTGGCCTGGAGGTCAATTCCTCACAGTGATAACTACAACAATCAAGGCTTAATTACAACAAGACTGTGCACAAAGCCCACAAGGGGGTGCACCAAGAGTGTCTACCTCAGGTAATTGGGACACAGCACAGAAAGGCACTCTATTGACACAGCGAAGCATAAAATGCCGAGACAAAGAAACAGGACACAAACGACAGAATTGGAGGAAAGCAAATTGTTGGATATAGAGTTCAAAACCACACTTTTAAGGTCTTTAAAGAACTGTCTAGAAGCCGCTGATAAATTTAACAAGGCCCTCAAAAAAACTGGTGAGACCGCCGATAAATGTAGTGAGATCTTCAAGAAGACTGGTGAGACTGCCGATAAATGTAGTGAGATCCTCAAGAAGACTGGTGAAACCCTCGATGTTGTGATAAAGAACCAACTAGAAATTAAGCATACACTGACTGAAATAAAGAATATTATACAGACTCCCAACAGCAGACCAGAGGGTCGCAAGAATCAAGTCAAAGATTTGAAATATGAAGAAGCAAAAAACACCCAACCAGAAAAGCAAAATGAAAAAAGAATCCAAAAATACGAAGATAGTGTAAAGAGCCTCTGGGACAGCTTCAAACATACCAACATCTGAATTATAGGGGTGCCAGAAGAAGAGAGAGAGCAAGATATTGAAAACCTATTTGAAGAAATAATGACAGAAAACTTCCCCTACCTGGTGAAAGAAACAGACTTACAAGTCCAGGAAGCACAGAGAACCCCAAACAAAAGGAACCCAAAGAGGACCACACCAAGACACATCATAATTAAAATGCCAAGAGCAAAAGACAAAGAGAGAATCCTAAAAGCAGCAAGAGAAAGAAACTCAGTTACCTACAAGGGAGTACCCATACGACTGTCAGCTGATATCTCAACAGAAACTTTGCAGGCCAGAAGGGAGTGGCAAGAAATATTCAAAGTGATGAATACCAAGAACCTACAACCAAGACTACTTTATCCAGCAAAGCTATCATTCAGAAGTGAAGGCCAAATAAAGAGCTTCACAGATAAGAAAAAGCTAAAGGAGTTCATCACCACCAAACCAGTATTATATGAAATGCTGAAAGGTATTCTTTAAGAAGAGGAAGAAGAAAAAGGTAAAGATACAAATTATGAACAAATACGCATCTATCAACAAGTGAATCTAAAAATCAAGTGAATAAATACTCTGATGAACAGTATGAACAGGTGATTGTAATAGAATCAGGGACATAGCAAGGGAATGGACTGACTATTCTTGGGGGAGGGGGGGAAGGGGTGTGGGGGTGAGGGAAGAGACTGGACAATAATGGTGCACCTATGGATGAGGACAGTGGGTGGGGAGTGAGGGCGGAGGGTGGGGTGGGAACTGGATGGAGGGGAGTTATGGTGGGAAAAAAGAGTAACTAATGTAATAATCTGAACAATAAATATTTAATTGAAAAAAAAAAAAGAAAAGCTAGCATAGGGATCAGCATTTACATTTAGCCATTTAGCGCATGAATGAGCAAACACCATCTACTTAGACACTTAGAGACTCACATTACCTAGGGCCCAAGGTATTTAATGCTCAGTCTTATTATTCTATATATTCTCCCCCAGGCAAGCTTCTCTACATTTATAACTGAAGTGATGACTACAATAATAGTAACAATACTATCAAATGCATATATAGCACTTAAAATATGTCAGGAGCCAGTCTAAGCTGGTTACTACTATTAACTCATGCAATACTCACAGCCCTATTAGTTCTATTAGTCTTTCATTTTACAGACATGCAAACTGAGGCCCAGAGAAGTTAGGTAAACTGCCTAATGTTATCCAGGTAGTAAGTGGTGGAGCAGGGATTCAAACTCAGGCAGTCTGGTTCCATGAGAAGAGGATGTCTGCTTCAATACCACAGGTCCAGCATTTAGTATAGCATGTGCCTTATGGTAGCTAATCACTACTGTTTGATAAATGAATAAAACAGACTGATTTTGGGCTTATGTCCAAGAGGGAAAAAGCAGGCTATCACAGAGAATAAGAGCTCTTAATTGCAACCAATGCTGCCTCTTCTAATATCCACATGCTCTCATGTATTCCAAGGCTGCTGGTCTGAGTTATAAACTCTCACATGCAACTGTTGAAGAGAGAGAGCTAACCAAGTTTCTCATGGTCCTTAAACTCAAGTCCGCTACATGAACTCTATCATCTTCCTTCAGAGCCTACTCTCACCCCTGCTAACAGGATCACCATTTAGAGCCTTAAAATGAGGGAAAGATAGCCACTTAGCTCAGGAAATTGTATTTCCTCAGGCTTCAAATCCTGCCAGACAAGTAATACTTTATTCCCAAACTCTAAAATGCTATTAGACAGTTGTGACTTTGAAGCAATGATGTTATTGCACATAACCAAAATCTATGGTAATAACCTCCTGCTCGCCCACAAATGACCTTGTGAGAGAGCTGCCTTAAATTTTACTGCTCCTGTCCTCCCATCATCTGGTGTTATTACTGAACACCGTAATAGACTTCCTTTTTTTTAATTTTTAGGCTCTCCAGCATCTATCCCCCTGCACTTCACCAGAAGCATCCTGACTGGACTTCAGGAACCCTTCCCAACTGTGCAGCAACCCATGACTGCACATCCTGAGGATGCATAAACCATCAGCATAATCCTACCCCCTGACCGGGATACTGGTTTAGGAATGGGTATATGTCCTTGGCTTTTCAGTTAGGAGGAAACTCAGGACTTCTGGTCAATGGTAGGGAAGAGGGATACTTTCTTCCCACGCCCTATCTCATCACTCCAAAAGATTTAAAATGTTGCCGAAACCGGTTTGGCTCAGTGGATAGAGCGTTGGCCTGCGGACTGAAAGGTCCCAGGTTCAATTCCGGTCAAGGGCATGTACCTTGGTTGCGGGCACATCCCCAGTGGGAGATGTGCAGGAGGCAGCTGATCGATGTTTCTCTCTCATCGATGTTTCTAACTCTCTATCTCTCTCCCTTCCTCTCTGTAAAAAATCAATAAAATATATTTAAAAAAAAAAAAAAAAAAAAAAAAAAAGATTTAAAATGTGCAGTCCGCTAATAGTGGCAGCTGTCCTGAGAGTGTGAAGGGAAAGCCTGCCTGAAAGTGGAAACAAGAAACAGGGCAAGGAGAGGGGAGACCTTATTCTGGCCACATCACTGAAACTTTACTTGAATCTTGGACAGTTCAGTTACATGAGCCAATACATTTCATTTCTGATTAAATTGTTATAAGTGCTTTTTATTGCAAACAAGAGAATAATAAAAAAAAAGTTATATGAGCATATAGAATTCATCAGGCATTGTGTTAAGGATTTAATAGGTGAAAAAGACATGGCTTCTGCCCCTTTGGAAACCAGGGGATAAATAATACAACTGTGATGAGGATTATGAAGGAGAAACACCAGGTTCTGTGAGAACACTGTGTATTTAAGCAACTGAGAAAAACCCAGTGCAACTTGAGTAAAGGGAAGATTAGAAGTCAGTTGGAAGAATCAGGGGGCAGCGAGCGCTGATGACAAAAATGTGACCAAAATATAAAAAGGGGAGAGGGCTTAAGAGGTTTCACAGTGAGCTCAAAGACTTAGGTCAGAATGGACAGGACACAGAGCTTTTTGACTAAGAATAAAATTATTGGGAGAATTTCTTTCTGGTTCACTAGAAATCTTTAAGAGAAATTCACCTTTCCAAAAGAATACTTTTTTGATATCTAGAAAAACTAGAGAAAATTAATTTTCCTGAAATTTTTTTAGTGCACAAAGAAATACAAGAAAAACCTTTAGACAACATTGTAGCATTAAACAAATATTCACCAATCCTATAAATTAAAAGGCTAATATGAAAATCGACCGAAAGGCAGAACAACTGCTCACTATGACACGCACTGACCACCAGGGGACAGACGCTCAACACAGGAGCTGCCCGCTGGTGGTCAGTGCACTCCCACAAGGGGAGCACTGCTCAGCCAGAAACCGGGTTCATGGCTGGCAAGCACAGTGACGGTGGTGGGAGCCTCTCTCGCCTCCGCAGCACTAAGGATGTCCGACTGCCAGCTTGGGCCCACGAGCGGGTCTAAGCCATCAGTCGGAGATCCCTTGAGGGCTCCCAGACTGCAAGAGGGCACAGGCTGAGCTGAGGGCTCCGCATGACCAAGTGCACAGATTTCGTGCACTGGGCCTCTAGTACCTCATAAACACTGTAATATCAGCAGAATATTCAAAATTAGTAAGAACACAATTACATGGCTTTCAACGTAACATTTTGGTTGTACAGTAAGTGTTCAGTACAAGAAGAATGTGCACATTAGATAACCAGTTCCTACCAAATGATAAAACTGTACCCATATTCCAATAGCCAAAACTCACTCAAGTTAGGGGCATCTAACCTCATGGAAGTTGTCTTCTCCCCTCCGACCAAAACCAACCATCTCTGAACTTCTCACTCATGCAGAATGATTCCTGGCAATTAGTTCTGGCCACATCCAGAGTGTGCTGATTAAGTATAATTCAACAACAATTACTTTAGAAAATAGGAATTATTTCTAATTTGAGTTCCTATTATTCCAAACTCTTAAAAATATATTCAAAGATTTAAAAACCCACTGCTGACTTTAAAAAGAAAATTACTCATCCAAATAGCTACTTTGGTGCCTGAAACAAGTTTGTGGTTACATAAAACAAAACTGAAAACACCTAAAATGAGTCCAAATCTCAAGAATTTAAGCAATTTCCATGAGAAAAATATTTATGTATTCACTACACATCTATGTTTACTATGATGATCACTATGAGCATATGGGATATGGCAGAAATTAGTTACTAAAAGTTCCATAGAGGTATTTCAGAAGCATACACTGAAGACACACTGCATGTTCTAGTAGGAATCTTTGGTAATGCAGCATACTGCATGGCTACAATATTCATTACTGAAACAGAATCAAAGGTGTTAGAGCTGCAAACATCATGTGGCTAACCATTCGCCACCTTTTATCATCCAGCTTCTCACCTCCTTCCCCAACACCTGAACAGTTCAGGAACAGGGGCAAAAAGAATGGCAACTGGCCCTAATTCAGAGCTGGCTAATGAAGGGACCTCTGGCTCTCCTTCCACTTTCAGTGTGCTACTCCCTTTCAGTGTGCTACTTCAGGACCCTACGGTAATCTGTGCCAGGGTTACTCAAAGCCATAGAAAATGGTATTGAATTTTACATAAGATATTTTTTCATCAGAAGATTGGGAATGCTTTTTACTGTAAAACAAACATAAACATATTATAAAGAATTCATGATTTGCCTGAGATCTTTTTTATTTTTTAAATATAATTTTATTGATTTCAAAGAGGAAGGGAGAAGGAGAGAGAGATAAGAGATCAAGCTTACAACCTGGGTATGTGCCCTGACCAGGAATCGAACCACGACCTCCTGGTTCATAGGTCGATGCTCAACCACAGGCCTGCCTGAGTTTTTTAAATCATGGGATTTCTTATTTTTACATTTCCAGATCTCTGCTCCCAATGCCTTCACTCTCCTCCACTCTTAGGGTACTTCCATTAAAAAGTGACAAATACTGCAAGTACTGCATAAAACGTCAGCTTGAAACCCGTGGGTGAGGTTCCATAGTACCAACCTTGAGGTCCCTGTGCATGAGCCCCTTACTGTGCAGGAACTCCACCGCCTCTGCGATCTGCAGGAAGATGTGCAGGCACGTGTCCCACCCTCTTTCCTCCATGCTGCACCGGCTGTTCATCCAGTCCTTTAGGTTCTCTTTTCTGCACAGCTGCATCTGAATGTAAAGATATACCTTTGGGGAACTGGGCTGCAGCTTTTCTGCAGTGTTTTTAGTGAGATCTAGACTTAAAGTGGTTGGTCTTGAAAGAGAAATAGACAAACTAGGTTCCGAAGATTTGCTACTGGAATGCTGGGCAGCAGTTAGTTTATTAGCATAATGGTTGCCAATGTGCAGTTGGTTAGCTTTGGGCTCTTCTTTACTGGATGCATTATCACAGCCTGAATCTTCAAATACTATGGAAGAGGAGGTTCTCTCCCTGGACTTCACATAAGGAGAAGCTTCAGAGGGACAAAGTTCAAAGGAGTGCCCCTCTTCACTGCCTTCCATTGTGCCATCTTCCACATCACAGTCTGTGAGGCAGCTGTCCTGGAGGTTGTGCACTGCACCCACTGACGCACTGGTGTCTCCAAGGCCTAGTCCTGAAAATTCCAGTGGAGAGAAGTTGCTCTCAGATGAACTTGTCTGACCACAGGAAATCCCTACTGAAAAAGACCTGCTTCTTTGTGGCGAAGGAGCTATGATTTCAATATGTTCCTTTGTAGAGAAAGGATCCATTCTGCGTATTTTAACTGATGGTGCATCCATTGGACTGGGAGAGCTGAGTGGCCAGTCTGTGCTAAAAGTGGGAGAAATACAAAAGGATGAGAGTAAACAAGTGTTGATTAAATTATGTGAAATACACCCTTTGTTTTAAAAGCTTGAACTACAATAAAGCCAGTTACCAAAACACAAGCCATGTACAGATTAAAATGAAAACATGCTACGAGACAAAGAACATCACATCACATACATTCCTTCTAAAAAGCTTAATTTAAGACATTAATTTATATTTGGAACCATTATCTGGGATTGTCACACAGGAACGGTCACAGCCTTTATGTACAACACACAGCAGTGAAGGAAAACCAAGGGCAGGAACCCTTGGTGGCCGTGACTCTGAAGCCCCGGTCCCATCAGGGCCGAAGCTCACAGGCCTGGAGACAAGAGGCCACTTCACGGGCTCCTTCCATGGTCTGGCTATATCACGTGTCACTGTAGCAAGTGTTGTGTCCTACTTTAAGGCAGTAATTTTATTCCACCTGATTGGTAAACAGTCTATTTGCAATTTGCTTCCTCTTTGTTCTCATTTAGTAGTTTTTAAAAGGCCCTTCCCTCTTCCACAGCACATTTTACATAAGAATTATCTTCAGGCTGCACAAGTTTATGTATTTTTAACTGCAAACAATTAAATGCTACTTTAAAAAGGAATCGCAAATTGTTAAGTACTAAAAATGGAATAAAAAGTTTTAAATATGTAGACAGCCTCGCTGGTGCGGCTCAGTGGTTGAGCATAAACCCATGAATTAGGAGGTCACAATTAGATTCAGGGCATATGTCTGGGTTTCGGGCTTGCTCTCCAGTAGGGGGCGTGCAGGAGGCAGCTGATAAATGTTTTTCTCTTATTATTGATGTTTCTATCTCTCTCTCTCCCTTCCCTTTCCTCTCCGAAATCAATAAAAACATGTAAAAAAAAGAAAATAAATAAAATATGTACACGAAAGCATATAATACCTCATTGAGAAAGGATTTACAGGGGTAAACTCCTAGTGAATTACAATTCATAGAGTCCTATGATGTTACAACAGAATGGACAGCTATAATCAACAAATGACCGTTTCTCTGCTCAACACATAAACACACCTGAAAGATCCATGCATTGAGACATCTGACCATGGTGAGCGTATCAGGTGAACAGGGGAGACAGGATGGGGAAGGATAAAGATTAGAGTTGCAGACCCAATCAGGCACTTGCAGGGCCTCAGCTGACACACTACCAGTGAAGGGTGAAGGTGGGAGGGGCTCCCACAGGGCACACTGAAAAGGCAGAGACAGCAATGGAGGCTAGGCCAGCACACATGAGGATGAGCCCAGGGTCGGGGCAGAGAAACAGTGCAACAGGTGGCAGCACTCCAAACCCATCATCATCAGACAGAGGATTCCAGATTCAGGAACCTGCCCACTGGTCCTCCCCTGGCCTGCCAGCAGTAAAATCCTCACTCGGCAGATCACCAAAGGTCAGGAAAAACTTTCCAGTCTAAGTGGTCTTATACTCATTGCAGCTAAACCCATCAAAAAGAAAAAAGCCATAGATACCTGAACCTATTTCCCCCTCCAGATGCTCCCCGACAAATCCTGTAGGCCCTGGTAGTAGCATTGTCCACTCAGATTGGCTCCACCTGCAACTTCTTGCTACAGAGAGAAGGCAATGGAAACAAGGCCAAGAGACTTATAGAGACCCATCACATCCCACCACAGGGGTGGTGCCTGGAGACCAGGGCAACCGCTTCATAAGGGCACCGCCCACCTCCTCAGAAATATGGGCTTTTTCACAGCCAAGGCCACACTACCCTATAGATAACCTTAAAGACGGGTAAGAAAAAATTAAAACTTGTGCTTCAGCACCACCTTCTGGAAAACAAAAGAAAGACATCTACTTATCAACCTGCTGCTAAACAGTGAAGAGTAAAATACTTAAAAAAAAAAAGATTTCATTTCCATAAATTCCAAGGCAGAAAAATAATCTATCAATCACAACAAATAACCAAGGTAACAATGAAGTTCAGAAAGAAAATGAAAAATCTCCAGAAAATAAACTTAAAGACTTGGAAGTCTATGATTTAAGTGACAGAGAATTCAAGATTGCAGGTGTGAAAAATCTCAACGAGATACAAGAAAATTCAGAGGAGTAATTCAAAGAGCACAGAAATAAAGTCAACAGATAAAAAGAGTCCCTCACCAAAGAGACTGAAACTATAAAAAAAAGAACCAATCAGAAATTTTTAACCTGAAGAACTCAGTAAAAATCTAGAACTGAGCTCTAGCTGGTTTGGCTCAGTAGATAGAGTATTAGCCCACAGACTGAAGGGTCCCAGGTTGATTCCGGTCAAGGGGACATGCTCTGGTTGTGGACTCGCTCCCCAGTAGGGGGGTGTGCAGGAAGCAGCCGATCAATGATTCTCATCATTGATATTTCTCTTTCCCTCTCCCTTCCTCTCCGAAATCAATAAAAAATATATTTTAAAAAATCCAGAACTGAGACACATAACGTAAAAAGAGAGGAAATAGAGGACAAAATCATAGAATAACAGGAACACAAGAATTAAAAAAAAAAAAAAAACAATGGAGACACAGAACTACCAGAAAACAAAAGATAAAATGGAGATAGGATAGCTTCATACATCCATAATCACCCTAAATGTAAATGGACTGAACTCACCAATTAAAAGGCACAGAGTAGTGGGATGGTTTGTTTTGTTTTGTTTTTTAAAAACACCCAACTATATATGCTTGCTGTTTTTTAGGAGACACACTTCAACTGCAAAGACAAACATAGATTCAAAGAGAAGGGGTGCAAGATGATACTCAAGCAAATGGCATCCAGAAGAAAGCAGGTGTAGCTATAATTATATCAGACGAAATAGATTTCAAGATAAAAAAGGTAACAAGAGACAAAGATGGACATTTTATAAAGATGAAGGAGACAATACACCAAGAAGACACAATGTTTATTAATAAGTATGCATTCAACCTGGAGGCACCAAAATATATAAAGCAACTACTAACAGAACTAAAGGGAGAAACTGACAAAAATACAATTATAATAGGGGAACTAAAACCCCACTGAGAACAATGGATAGATCATCCAAACAGAAAATCAAAACAGCTTTAAATAACACATTAAACCAAATGAACATAATCAATATTTACAGAGCTTTTCATCCTAGAACACCAGATTATACATTCTTCTCTAGTGCACAGAGAACATTCTCAAGGATAGACCGACCATATTATGTTGGGGCACAAAACTAATTTCAACAAATTTAAGAAGATTGAAATTATACCAAGCATATTCTCTGACAATAAAAATTTGAAACTGGAAATCAACTGCTAAAAGGAAGCTGAGAAAACCACAAATGTGGACATTAAACAACATGATACTAAACAACCACTGGGTAAAAGAAGAAATAAAAGGAGAGCTCAAAAGATACACAGAGTCAAATGAGAATGACAATAGGAAATATCAAAATTTGGGGGATGGAGCAAAAGCAGTAATAAAATAAAAGTTTATAGCATTACAGGCCTACCACAAGAAACAAGAAAAATCTCAAATAAACAACCTAACATTTCACCTTAAAGGAATAGAAAAATAACAAAGCTGAAAGCCAGTAGAAGTAAGGAAATAAAAATTAGAGCAGAATTAAACAGAAAACAAAAGACAATAGAAAAATAATGCAAGAACTGATTCTTTAAAAGAATTAATAAAATTGACAAACCTCTAACTATAGATGCAAAAATCACTGATAAAAGAGAAAAGTCTCAAACAAACAAAATCATAAATGAAAGAGAAGTTACGACATTACAGAAATACAAAAGACTATACAAGCATACCACGAAAGGCTGTACATCATCAAATTCAATAACCTAGAATAAATGGACAAGTTCTTGGGACTATATAAACTTCCTAGACTGAATCATGAAGAACTGGAAATTCTAAACAGACTGAATTAAAACAGTCATCAAAAACTGTCTAAAAATAAAAGTCTATGACTAGATGGCTTCACTAGTGAATTCCACCAAACCTTCAAAGAAGATTTATTACATATCCTCCTCATACACTTCCAAAAATTTGGAAAAGAGGCAAAAATTCCTACCTCCTTTTATGAAGCTAAAAATATTACTCTGATTCCAAAATCTGGCAAGGATACCACACACACAAATTATAGACCAATATCTCTGATAAATACAGACGCAAAAATCCTAAACAAAACACTAGCAAATGTAGTTATATAAAAACCCTGGGTGTAACATCACGACCGACCAAAGCTCAACCAACAGGAAGGAAGTCAGTCCTGAAGGTGTTGTCTTGGCAATGGCTGTGCCCTCCCGGAGCTGTTTCCTGGAGCTGTTTCTGGCAAGGGCGAGGTTTGAGGCAGGAACCGGCCCTTGGAGCGTGGACCCACTGAGTCCTGGGTCCTCTTAGCAACAGCTGCGCCCTCCCCAAGCTGTTTCCGGTAAGGGCGAGGTTTGAGGCAGGAACCGGCCCTTGGAGTGTGGAGGCATATCTTTATAAAGTGTTAATATATTATATTAGAGGTCGTGGTGGTAGTTTTACCCACAGCGTCCACAGGATTTGCTGCAAATTTACTTCTCAGTGGAAGCACCTTTCATTCCCCATATAAATTACTGATTCCATTAAATGAAACTTCAATTTCTAGACTTGATATAAACAGTGAAGTTGCTAAAACTATTAAAAAGGCCCAACTTCTCATTATTGATGAATGCACCATGGCATCCAGTCATGCTATAAACGCCATAGACAGATTACTAAGAGAAATTATGAATTTGAATGTCGTATTTGGTGGGAAAGTTCTCCTTCTTGGAGGGGATTTTTGACAATGTTTCAGTATTGTACCGCATGCTATGCAATCAGCCATAGTACAAACGAGTTTAAAGTACTGCAATGTTTCAGAAAGTTGTGTCTTACAACAAATATGAGATCAGAGGATTCTTCTTATAGTGGATGGTTAGTAAAACTTGGAGATGGCAAACTTGATAGCAGTTTTCATTTAGGAATGGATATTATTGAAATCCCCTGTGAAATGATTTGTAATGGATCTATTATTGAAGCTACCTTTGGAAATACTATACCTATAGATAATATTAAAAATATATCTAAACATGCAATTCTTTGTCCAAAAAATGAGCACATTCAAAAAGTAAATGAAGAAATTTTGGATATACTCGATGGAGATTTTCACACATATTTGAGTGATGATTCCATTGATTCCACAGATGATGCTGAAAAGGAAAATTTTCCCATCAAATTTCTTAAATAGTATTACTCCTTCAGGAATATGGTGTCATAAATTAAAATTGAAAGTGGGTGTAATCATCATGCTATTGAGAAATCTCAATAGTAAATGGGGTCTTTGTAAGGGTACCAGATTTATTATCAAAAGATTACGACGTAACATTATCGAAGCTGAAGTACTAACAGGATCTGCAGAGGGAGAGGTTGTTCTGATTCCAAGAATTGATTTGTCCCCATCTGACACTGGGCTCCCATTTAAATTGATTCGATGACAGTTTCCTGTGATGCCAGCATTAGCGATGACTATTAGCAAATCACAAGGACACACTCTAGACAGAGTAGGCATATTCCTACCTGAACCCGTTTTTGCACATGATCAGTTATATGTTGCTTTCTCGAGTTCGAAGAGCATGTGATGTTAAAGTTCTAAATACTTCATCACAAGGGAAATTAGTCAAGCACTCTGAAAGTGTTTTCATCTTAATGTGGTGTACAGGGAGATATTAGAATAAGTTTAATCACTTTATCAGTCATTGTTTGCTTCACTATTGTTTTTATAACATGTTTTTGTTGTTTTTATATCATGTTTTTGTCGTTTTTATATTATGCCTCTGTTGTTGTTATATCCTTTTGTTACTATTTACTTATTAATAAATTTATATATTATTTTCATGTACATTTTACTAATTTCCTTTCATTTCTCACACTTCTATATAGAGAAAGGGCAAATAGAAATATTAAAATATTTCCACTAATTAATTCCCCTTTAATGTGCATGAATTTCGTGCACCGGGCTACAGGTACAATATAATACATTAAAAGGATCATACATCACTATCAAGTGGGTTTCATTCCAGGGCAAAAGGATTAAATGAAAATCAATCAATGTTAATACACCACATTAACAAACTAAAGGAGAGTATTGAAAATGGTGGCAAAGTAAGTGGATGCTGCACGGACATGCTCCCAGGAACAAACTGGAATTACAATTAAAATACAAAAAACTTCCTGGATAATCAACAAAAAACTCACAGGAGAGAACCTGATACCTGAGGACCAAAAGTGGAGACCCCATAGAGACTGGTAGGAGGGGTAGAGGCACGAAAGGGCTGGCTGGGCGCCCACAGACAGCAACTGAAGTCCCGGAGAGATATCTCAGCTGTGGGGGGGTAGGAGGGGGTGCCACTGAGAACTCTGGGATCTAATCTCCAAGCTGGGCCCTGCAGCAAAGAGCACCAAAACTGAGAAGGGTACCCACATAACATCTGGCTGTGAAAAGCAGAGGGGTGCTGTCTGCCAGGAGTAACAGCTAAAAATTCAGGCACCCTATTAAAGGGCCAACACACAAAATTCCCTGTGGAGCCACCCACCTTGTGCTCTGGCAGAGGGAGGGTGAAGTGGATTGGAGCTGTGAGAGCAGAACCCAGGACTGAGAACTTGAAGGGTAGAGCTCAGAAGAGACACACAACAAGTTTCCTGGGCTGAGTCATTCCCTCACACAGCAAAGGACATCTTTCCCACAGAGACATTTGCCTTGCCTGGGGGGAAGACAGTAGACACACCCTATTGGAAAACCCTTGCCCTGAGACCACTTAATAGATTAAAAATAACAATTAGCCTCCAGGCAGAAGCAACTGCCCCACACCTAAGGAGGATTGCCTGGGGGCAATTCAAATCAGAATCCTAACAGTCTGTAGGCAAAGGCGGTCTCTTGGAGGCTTTGAGTCTTTGCCTGATCTAATTACAATACTCAGCCTTTAACACTACCATGCACTAGAGATGAGAGATGTAGAAGATCTACCGAATACACAGTCACAAACCCAAACAGACAGCCAAAATGAGGAGACAAAGAAACAACCCCCAATTGAAAGAACTAGAGAATTCACCAGAAGAAGAGATAAGTAGAGATAAGAAATTTATCTGAAAGAGTTCAGAGCAATGATGGTAAAGATGCTCAACAGCATGAAAAGAGATATAGTAGCTATGGAAAAAAAAGTCAGAGATAATGACATAACACAAATGAAGAACACATTGGAAGAAATACACAGCAGACTAGGGAAAGCTGAGGATCAAATCAGTGAATTAGAAGAGAGATTTGAAAATATCAATCAGAGAACTAAACAGAAAGAAAAAACAATTAAAAAACAGGAGGACAGCTTAAGGGAAATGTGGGACAACATGAAACTTAACAATATTACAATAGCAGGTGTGCCAGAAGACGCAGAAAGGGAGAAAGGAATTGAGAATGTGTTTGAAGAAATAATGGCAGAAACCTTCCCTAACCTGGTAAAGGAAAAAGTCACACAAGTTCAGGAGACACAAAGAACCCCAAGCAAGAAAGCATACAGGCCCACACCCAGACATATCAAAATTAAAATGCCAAAAATTAAAGACAGAGAGAATCTTAAAGGCAGCAAGAGAAAAGAAAACTGTTACCTACAGAGGAGTTCCCAAAAGGCTGGCACCTGAGTTCTCATCAGAAATTCTATAGGCAAGAAGGGAATGGCATGAAGCACTCAAGGTAATGGAAAGCAAGGATCTGAGACCAAGATTACTATATCCAGCAAGGCTATCATTCAAAATAGATGGTCAAATAAAAAGCTTCCCAGACAAAAAAAAAGATAAAGGAGTACATCACCACCAAGCCAGCATTACAAGTAATGCTAAAGGGACTGCTGTAATGAGAAGAAGAAACAGAAAGAGAAACCTAGCCATATAGAATTAAAATGGCAAATAAATAAGTACCTATCAATAATAACCCTTAATGTAAGTAGATTAAATGCTCCAAACAAAAGGTGTAGTAGCTGAATGGATACAAAAACATGACCCAACTAAATGCTGTCTACAAGAGACCCACCTCAAAAGACACACAGAGAATGAGAGTGAAGGGATGGGAAAAATTTTTCCATGGAAATGGAAAAGAAAAAAAAGCTGGAGTAGCAATACCTATATCTGACAAAATAGACTTCAAAATGAAGGCCATCACAGGAGACAACAAAGGTCACTACATAATACTAAAGGGATCATCAAACAAGAGGATATAGCCCTGGTAAACATATATGCAACCAATATAGAAGCACCTAAATATGTAAAAAAAAAAACTTCTAGAGGACATTAATGAAGAGAGCAACAACAATACAGTCATAGTAGGGGACTTTAACACTCCTCTGACATCACTGGATAGATCTTCCAGACAAAAAGTTAATAAGGTAACAGAGACTCTAAAGGACACACTGGATCAGGTGGATTTAACTGACATTTATAGAAAATATCACCCCAACACAGCAGAATATACCTTCTCAAGTGCATATGGATCATTCACAAAGGTAGGCCACATGTTAGGACACAAAACAAGTCTGTACAAGTTAAAGAAGACTGAAATCACATCAAGCATCTTCTCAGATCATAGTGGAATGAAATTAGAAAACAACTACAGTAAAAACACCCAAAAACATTCAAACACATGGAGGCTAAATAGCATGTTATTAAACAATGAATGAATTACCAATGAGATTAAGAAATCAAAAACTTTCTGGAAACAAATGAAAATGAACACACAATAACCCAAAATGTCTGGGATAAAGCAAAAGCAGTCCTGAGAGGGAAATTCATAGAACTACAGGCATTCCTTGAAAAATAAGAAAAATCAGCAATAAACTAACCCTACAACTTAAAGAACTAGAAAGAGAACAAAAAGAAAAGCCCAGAGTAAGTATAAGGAAGGAAATAATAAAGCTTAGAGCAGAAATAAATAACAGAGAGACTAAAAATACAATTAAAAAAATCAATGAAACCAACATCTGGTTCTTTGAAAGGATAAACAAAATTGATCAACCATTAGCCAGATTCATCAAGAAACAAAGAGAGAGGACACAACTAAATAAAATCAGAAACAAAAGTGGAGAATTACTGACACCACAGAAATACAAAGGATTGTAAAATACAATGAACACTATATGTCAACAAGCTGAACAATGTGGATGAAATAGACAAATTCCTAGAAAAATATAATCTCCCAAAACTGAACCAGGAGGAATAAAAAACCTAAATAGACCAATAACAACTGATGAACTAGAAGCAATAATCAAAAAACTCCCACGAAACAAAAGCCCAGGTCCACATGGCTTCACAGGGGAGTTTTACTGAACATTCAAAGAAGAATTAACACCTATATTCCTCAAACTATTTAAGAAAATCCAAGAGGAAGGTACACTTCCAAGCTCTATTTATGAGGCCAGCATTATCCTAATTTCAAAACCAGATAAAGACACTACAAAGAAAGAGAATTACAGGCCAATATCCCTTATGAACACAGATGTTAAAATCCTCAACAAAATAGCAAATTCCATCCAGCAATATTTTAAAAAGATCATACACCATGATCAAGTGGGATTTCTTCCAGGGATGCAATGCTGGTAAAATATTCGCAAATCAATAAACGTGACAGATTACATAAACAAATTGAAAGACAAAAATCACATGATCAAATCAACAGACGCAGAGAAAGCATTGGACAAAATCCAACACCCTTTTTTAAAAAATATATTTTATTGATTTTTTACAGAGGGGAAGGGAGAGGGATAGAGAGTCAGAAACATCAATGAGAGAGAAACATAGATCAGCTGCCTCCTGCACACCTCCTACTGGGGATATGCCCACAACTAAGGTCCATGCCCTTGACCAGAATCGAACCTGGGACCCTTCAGTCCGCAGGCCGACACTCTATCCACTGAGCCAAAGCTGTTAGGGCACAGCACCCATTTCTTATAAAAACTCTCAGCAAAGTGGGAATAGAGGGAGCATATCGCAACATGATAAAGGTCATATATGACAAACCTACAACCAACATCATACTCAATGGGCAAAAACTAAAACCATTTCCCCTAAGAACAGGAACAAGATAGGGGCTGCCCACTTTCACCACTCCTGTTCAACATAGTACTGGAAGTGTTAGCCATAGTGATCAGACAAGAAGAAGAAATAAAAGGCATCCAAATTGGAAAAGAAGAAGTAAAACTGTCATTATTCACAGGTGGCATGATATTGTATATACATAGAAAACCCTAAAGACTCCATCAAAAAACTAGTAGAATTAATAAATGAATTCGGCAATGTAGCAGGATACAAAACTAACACCCAGAAATCTATGGCTTTTTTATATATCAATAATGAACTCACAGAAAGAGAAACAAACAAAAAATTTCATTTATGCACCAAAAAAATGAAGATAACTAGGAATAAACTTAACCTAGGAGGTAAAAGACCTGTACTCAGAAAACTACAGGGCACTGAAAAAAGAGATAGAGGAAGACATAAACAATTGGAAGAATATACTGTGTTCATGGATTGGTAGAATCAACATCATTAAAATGTGCATACTACCCAAAGCAATTTATAGATTCATAGATTCAACGTAATCCCTATTAAAATACCAATGACATATTTCACAGACCTAGAAAAAACTACAAAAATTCATATGAAATAATAATAATAAAAAAATAACCCGAATAACTGCAGCAATCCTGAGAAAGAAGAACAAAGTTGGAGGGATCGCAACACCAGATATCAAACTATATTACAAAGCCACTGTTCTCAAAACTGCCTGGTACTGGCACAAGAACAGACATATAGATCAATGGAACAGAACAGAGAACCTAGAAATCGACCTAAGCCATTGTGCTCAATTAATATTTAACAAAGGAGGCAAGAGCATACAATGGAGTCAAGACAGTCTCTTCAATAAATGGTGATGGGAAAATTGGACAGATACATGTAAAGAAAAATGAAACTAGACCATAACTTACACATACACAAAAATAAACTCAAAATGGATAAAGGACTTAAATGTAAAACGGGAAACCATAAAAATCTTAGAGGAATCTATAGCAGCAAAATAGCAGACATATGTTGTAGCAATATCTTTGCCAGTACAGCTCCTAGGACAATGGAAATTAAGAAGAAAATAAACAAATGGGACTACATCAAAATAAAAAGCTTCTACATAGCAAAAGAAACCATCCACAAGACAATAAGAAAGATCATTGCATGGGAGAACATGTTTGTTAATGTTATCTCTGATTAAGGGTTTAATCTCCAAAATTAAAGGGAACTCATACAACTTAAAAAAGGAAGATAAACAATCCAATCAAAAAATGGGCAAAGGACCTAAATAGACACTTTTCAAAAGTGGACATACAGAAGGCCAAGGGACATACAGAAGGCCGAGAGACATATGCAAACAAGCTCAAAGACAAATCATCTGAGAGATGCAAATCAAAACAACAATGAGGTACCATCTCACACCTGTCAGTATGGCTATCATCAACAAATCAACAAATGACAAGTGATGGAGAGGATGCGGAGAAAAGGGAACACTCGTGAACTGCTGGTGAGAATGCAGACTGGTGCAGCCACTGTGAAAAACAGTATGGCGTTTCCTCAAAAAATTAAAAATGGATGCCCTAACTGGTTTGGCTCAGTGGATAGAGCGTCGGCCTGTGGACTGAAGGGTCCCGGGTTCAATTCCGGTCAAGGGCATGTACCTTGGTTGCGGGCACATTCCCAGTAGGGGGCGTGCAGAAGGCAGCTGATCGATGTTTCTCGCTCATTGATGTTTCTAACTCTCTATCCCTCGCCCTTCCTCTCTGTAAAAAATAAATAAAATATATTTTTAAAAAATTAAAAATGGAACTCCCATTTGACCCAGTAATCCCACTTCTAGGAATATATCTGAAGAAATCAGAGACATCAATCAGAAAGGATATATGCACCCCTACGTTCATAGCAGCACAATTTACAATAGCTAAGATTTGGAAACAGTCTAAGTGCCCATCAGCAGATGAGTGGATTAAAAAGCTGTGGTACATCTACACAATGGAATACTACACTGCTGTAAAAAAGAAGGAACTCTTACCATTTGCACCAGCATGGATGGACCTGGAGAGCATTATGCTAAGCGAAATAAGCCAGTCGGAGAAAGATAAGTATCACATGATCTCACTCATTTGTGAAATATAATGAACAATGTAAACTGATGAACAAAAATAGAGCCAGAGAAAAAAAATATTTTAGAATATAATAGAAGTAATCCTTTTATTTGCAGATTTTTAGTATTTCCTACAACTTTTGTGGTATTATACTATGTTAGTACAGTTTTGATAATATCATACTTAAAATCTTTTTTCTTAAAATATTAACGTTTATTGCATGTAATATTATATTTAAATTCATTTTTCTTGAAACATTAATATTTATTGCAAAACATATACTAAAGAATAAAAATCCTCATATCAATAAATATATAAAAAGCATATATGATTAAAACTCCCAATACAATGGGTGTAGAAGGAAAGTACCTCAACATAATAAAGGCCATGTGTGACAAACCCTCACCTAATAACATACTCAATGGTGAAAAACTAAATACTTTTCCTTTATGATCAGGAACAAGACAAGGATGCCCACCCTTGCCACTATGTATTCAACAAAGGACTAAAGGTCCTGGCCAGAGAAATCAGACAAGAGAAATAAATCAAAGTCATCTAAATTGGGAATGAAGAAATAAAACTGCCACCTTTTATACATGACGATTCAGTAAACAGAAAATCCTAAAGACTCCACCAAAAAAGTATTAGAAACAATAAATAAATACAATGAAGTAGCAGAATACATAAATCAAAATACAAAAATCTGTTGTATTCCTATATACTAATAATAAAATATTAAAAAAAGAAATTAACAAAACAATTTTATTTCAAATCACAAATAAAAATAGTAAAATACCTAGGAATAAACTTAACAAAAGATATAAAAAACTATACACTGAAAAGTACAAAACATTGTGTAAATAAATTAAAGAAGACAAAGAAATGGAAAGATAGTCCATGGATGAATCAACATAGTTAAAATGGCAATATTACCTAAAGAAATATGCATATTTAATGGAATCACCATTAAAACCCTAACAGCATTTTAAAAAATATATTGAACAAAAGAATCATCATATTTGTATGGAACCACAAAAGATACCAAATGGCAAAAGCAATTATGAAGGGGAAAAACAAATCTGGAGGTATCACACTCTCTGACTTCAAATTATACTACAAAGCTACAATAATCAAAACAGGATGGTATTGGCAGAAAAGAGATACACAAGCCAACGGAATTGAGAGCCCAGAAGTAAATCCACATGTATATCAGCAATTAATTTTCAACAAAGGAGCCAAAAAAATACAATGCAAATAAGAGAGTCTCTTCAATAAATGGTTGGGAAAATTATAAAGCTACATGCAAAAGAATGAAACTAGACTGCTACTTAATACCATTCATAAATATTAACTCCAAATGGGTTAAAGACTTAAAAATAAGACCTGAAACAATAAAATACATAGAAGAAAATACACATACTAAATTTAAAGATCTTGGTCTCAGAGAGCCCAATGGCAAAAGAAGAAAAATAAAAAACAAATAAATTAGGACTGCAGGACACTAAAAAAACAAACAAACCATAAACAAAACAAAAAGACATCCAACTGAATTAGAGAAGATACTTGTAAATAACACCTCCGATAAGGGGCTAATATCCAAAACATATTTAAAAACTCATACAACTAGAGAGATTCCAAAATGGCTGCAGAGTAAGTGGAAGCTACACTTACACAATCCCAGAACCAATCTGGAATTAAACCAAAATAAAGAAAAACCATCCTGAATAATTAACTGTAGACTAGTTGGAGAGAATCTTCATAACCAAGGACAGAAAGTGGAAATCGCATAGAGACTTGGTAGGAAGTGCAGAAGCATGAGAGGGCTGGTCAGTAGCAGAAATTCCAGAGGGTTCTCTCAGCTATGGGGGTGAGGGGGTCCCCATTGAGAACTCTGGGGTCTAAACCTCACGTTGGGTTCCCAAGCCCAGAGCACCAGAACTGAGAAGTGCCCACAGAACTGGCTGTGAAAAGCAGCAGGGTTGCTGTATGCCAGGGAAAGAGAGCAGGAAATGCAGTAACCCTCGTAAAGGGCCAACACACAAAATGTCTTGTGCAGCCACTCATCGTGGAATCCAGCAGAGGGAGGGCAGAGTACAATGGACCTATGTGAGCAAAAGTCAGGGTTGGGAGCTCTAAGGTTAGAGCTCCAAAGGCAGACACTCTGGTTTCTTATGCTAAGTCATTCCCTCCTACTGCAGAGGACATCTTCCTCCAGCAGACCTTTACCATCTAGGCAGCTTTTGCCTGGGAGAGAAGCAATTGCCACACCCTAATGAAAAACACCTTGCCACACCCGGTGAAATTTTCGAAGCCCATTAAGAGATTGAGAATAGGTGGAGAAACCAAGATGGCAGCATAGGTAAACATCGGAAATTGCTGCCTCGCACAACCACTTCAAAAATACAACTAAAAGACAAAACGGACATCATCCAGAACCACAGGAAGGCTGTCTGAGTGGAAATTATACAACTAGAAGGAAAGAGAAAAGCACACTGAGACTCAGAGGAGGTGCGGAAGTAAAGTGCAGAGGTACAGAGGCGCACATGGAAAGGACTGGCAACTGAGGACGATTGTCTTTTTCAATCGGGAGGGAGTCTCAAGCTCCCGACTGCTCTGAACTCCAGTTCTGGGTGAGTCTCTGGGGACCCAGACTCATATGGGGAGAAACTGGACTGTCTGGCATCGGTCAGAACTCAAGGGCGGCTTTCTCTCAGAGGTGCTGGCAGTGATTTCCGGGACACTGAGATGCAGGGCCTCTTAGGGTAGGGCTGAGGATCAGCCATAGCTGCTTGCTCTGCCCTGTTGATCCCCTGAGACCTCGCCCCACCCAAGCTGTGCGCAGAGGCTTTTGCATATGAAAGGCCTGGCCCTTTGCAATATGAAAATTACATAACAAACTGCAGCTGGGTCAGAGAGACCCAGAACTTCCAAAAGAAGGCCCAAGCCCCACAGCAGCTTGCACTGCTTCACAGCTGGGCCTCATCTGGGCACCTCCAAACCCCAAACAAAGAAGAGGAATCTGCAGATCTCTCCGTGGCTCCTGCTGGGTAGCCTCAGGAAAAGGCTACATTAGCACCTCCTTAGAGATCCAAGAGCCAGTGTACCCAGTAGTCAGAGTGGGACCATCCAGATTACAACTCCTCAGATCCATAAGGGACACATTCAGGGGGCAGACTCAGTGAGCACCAAAGCCCCATTTAGGAAGTAAAACTGTCATTATTTGCAGATGACAGGATAGTGTATATCAACTCCACCAAAAAACTACTAGATTTAATAAATGAATTTGGCAATGTAGCAGGATACAAAATTAACACCCAAAAATCAATGGCTTTTTATACACCAATAATGAATTCTCAGAAAGAGAAACTAAATAAACAATCCAATTTACCATTAAGATACCTAGGAAGAAATTTAATCAAGGAAGTAAAAGACTTGTACTCGGAAAATTAGAGGACACTGAAAAAAGAGACAGAGGAAGATATAAATAAGTAGAAGAATATATCATGTTCCTGGATTGGTAGAATTAACATTGTTAAAATGTTCATATTACCCAAGGCAATCTACAGATTCAATGCAATCCCTAATAAAACACCAACAGCATATTTCCCAGATCTAGAACAAATACTTCAAAAATTTATATGGAACCAAAAAAGGTCCTGAATAGCCACAGAAATCTTGAGAAAGAAGAAGTTGGAGGGATCACAATAACAGATGTCAAGTTTTATTACAAAGCCACTGTAATCAAAAGAGCCTGGTACTGGCACAAGAACAGACATATAGATCAATGAAACAAAAAAAGAGATCCCGGAAATCCATCCACACCGTTATGCTCAATTAATATTTGACAAAGGAGGCAAGAGCATACAATGGAGTCAAGACAGTCTCTTCAATAAATGGTGTTGGGAAAATTGCACAGGTACATGAAAAAATATGAAACTAGATCCCCAACCTACACCATACCCAAGAACAAACTCAAAATGAATAAAATACTTAAATGTAAGCCAGGAAACCATAAAAATTCTAGAAAAAACCAGAGGCCACAAAATCTCAGACCTCTTTCATAGCAATATGTTTACAGATACATCCTAGGACAAAGGAAACTAAGAAAAAAATAAACAAATGGGACTACATCAAAATAAAAAGCTTCTGCACAGCAAAAGAAACCATCCACAAAATGAAAAGGGAGCCCACTGTATGGGAGAACATATTTGGCCATGATACATCTGATAAAGGTTTAATTGCACAGGTACATGCAAAAATATGTACAAGGAACATACAAGGAACTTATACAACTTCACAAAAGGAAGACAAACAATCCTATTAGAAAATGGGCAAAGGACCTAAATAGACACTTCTCCAAAGTGGACATACAGATGGACAACAGACATATGAAAAAATGCTCAAAGTCACTGATCATCAGAGATGTAAATGAAAACAACAATGAGGTATCACCTCACACCTGTCAGAAAGGCTACCATCAACAAATCAACAAATGACAAGTGCTGGTGAAGATGTGGAGAAAGGGAACCTTAGTACACTGCTGGTGGGAATGCAGACTGGTACAGCCATTATGGAAAACAATATGGAGTTTCCTCAAAAAATTAAATATGGAACTGCCACTTGATCCAGTGATCCCACTTCTAGGAATATATACTAAGAAACCCGAAACACCAATCGGAAAGAATGTATGCACCCCTGCGTTGATAGCAGCACAATTTACAACAGCTAAGATCTGGAAACAACCCAAGTGCCCATCAGTAGATGAGTGGATAAAAAAGCTGTGGTTCATTTATACCATGGAATATTATGCAGCAGTAAAAGAGAAGAATCTCTTACCCTTTGAGACAGCATGGAAAGGACCTGGAGAGTAGTATGCTAAGCCAGTGGTTCTCAACCTTCTGGCCCTTTAAATACAGTTCCTCATGTTGTGACCCAACCATAAAATTATTTTCGTTGCTACTTCATAACTGTAATGTTGCTACTGTTATGAATCGTAATGTAAATATCTGATATGCAGGATGGTCTTAGGCGACCCCTGTGAAAGGGTCGTTCGACTGCCAAAGGGGTCGCGACCCACAGGTTGAGAACCGCTGTGCCAAGGCCAATAAGCCAGTCAGAGAAAGACAAGTATCACATGATCTCACTCATATGTGAAATCTAATGAACAAAATAAACTGACGAACAAAATAGATCCAGAGACATAGAAGCATGGAACAGAACGTCAAGTCTCAGAGGGAAGGTAGGGGTGGGTGGGAAGAAATCAATCAAAGAACTTGTATGTGCATATGCATAACCCATGGACACAGATAATAGGGTGGTGAAGGCCAGGGCTGGGGCAGCAGAGCGGGTGTGGGCTAGAAGGGGTCAATAGCAGAAAAAAGGGAACATATGTAATACCTTCAACAATAAAAACTGAAAAAAAATCCACAAAAAAATAATACAACTTAACAAGGAAATAATCCAATTAAAAATGGGGAGAGGACCTGAACACTTTCCCCAAGAAGACATACAAATGGCCAACACACATATGAAAAGATGCTCAACTTCACTAGCTGTAAGGGAAATTCAAATCAAATCCAAAATGAATTACCATCTCATAGCTGTTTGGATGGTTATTATCAGTAAGACAAGAAATAAAAAATGTTGGAGAGGATGTGGAGAAAAAAGAAACCTTCATACAAGGCTGGTGGGAATGTATCTATTACAGGAAATAGATATCCAAAAAATTAAGACTAGACATGATTATCTAACTATCATTCTGTATATCTAAAACTAATACAGAATATTGAATGTAAACTATAATTAAACAATTTTTTCAAAATTTAAAAATAGATCTACCATACTCAGTAATTCCTCTTCTGTGTGTCTACCTGAAAAATTTGAAAACATTTATTTATAAAGGTATATGTACCCTTATGTTCATTGTACCATTATTCACGGTGTCCAAAACATGAAAACATCGAAGTGCCCTTCAATGGATGATTGGATAAAGACGATGTGGTACATATATACAATGAATACTACTCAGCCATAAGAAAGGATGGAATGCTGCCATTTGCTACAACATAGATGAATCTTGAAAATATCACACTAAGCAAAATAAATCAGATGGGAAAAGGTCATATTATTTCATGCATATCTGGAGTTATAAAACAAATCTATAAACAAACAAAACAAACCAGTAAACTCATAAACACAGACAACAGAAGGGTGATTATCAGAGGGGAAGAGGGAGGATGAAGAGAGCAAAGGGAGGTCAAGTATATAGTGAACAGAGGAAGAATTGACTTTGGGTGGGGAGCACAAAATGCAATTTACAGATTCTGTATTATAGAATTGTACACTTGAAACTTATATAATGTTATCAACCAATGTCAGCCTAATAAATTTAATAAAAGAATTCATGTTCTGGACAAAAAAGGAAAAAAAATTCATGTTTAAATACTAAATGAACTTTCACCTAACAAGTGACAAGAGAACGTTCCAAAACATGATGAGAACAGTAATCTGCTGTTATTTTTTAGAAAATCATCTGTAAGTTATAGAAATATCTTGTTTGCATAAACAAAAAACTAACCTGAAAGGATATACTAGTTTTTGAGTCTATGTCTAACAATGTTACCTTTCATCTTTCAGCCAAATTTCATCCATTTTTTCTTGCCATTTCTCTGGTGGTGCTTCCAACCAAGCATTGAAATACCTGACAATGCCTGGGTGTTCCAGCTTGGCTAAGGCTTTAACTTCTCGCATTACCTTCTCCCGAGCCAATTCCCTTAAAAAAAGTAAAGAGGACATGTTAGTGTTTTGTTTTGTTTTTTGCTATAAGCACATCTATTGCTTCATTTAAAAATAAAAAAAGCTGTCCTGGCTCACTAAAAATGAGATGACTACAGACCTTTAAAGATTATTGCTTAATGTTTTTTAATGAATAAGAGGGTGAATAGGAACAAAGTCAAGTGTTCAGAAAACAGAGCTCAGGAGGATGGAGAACGACCACCCAACAGGGAACATTTTACAATCCGAATAGCTTCTCCCAGTAAGTTTGTTTAAAGCAAGCCTCAACCAATGACTATCACAGGCAATGAAGTTTAACGTAGTTAAAAGCATCTGGATTTGAAGTTTACTGGGACAGCTTTCAGATGGATGTAATCTCATTATTTCTAAGGATCCCGCTCTCACCTGAAACAACCTAAGTACAAGTTATATTCTCTTCCTGCCCCAGGAGATGGTCAGCTACTGCCACTTTTCTCCTGTGCTTTGTGGTTGCTGTCCCCTCTCTGAGAATCCTGATATGCTTCTGAATTCAACTTCTAGGTCCTCACATTCAGCTAGTTATGAAATTCGATTAGCTCCTCCTTTTCAATTCTTTACATTCATTGCTTTCTCATCTGTCCCCACTAATGTTCTGTATCTTAAGACTAAACTTATACAAAAATAAATCTTTCAACTAACATTCTCATCTATGACCTTTTCCTCACATCAGCCATCTATACACCCTCTCCAGTTACCTCCACTTTGAGCACATCATTCTTCTGTTCAAAGGCACAACTGTCTATGAAATAAAATCTAAACTCCTTTGCTTGACATTTAAGGTGCTGCAAACCATCTTTTCTATCCTCTCTTCCACCCCCACTTCTCACCTTTTGCTCCACCCTTGCCAGAACACTCCCTGGTCCTTTACCACCTGAGTGCCTGCCTACAGCCTTTGCTCAGGCCTCTTCATGTACTTGGCCATCCCTCCCCTACGCATCTGGCTACTGAGGGACAGGCTACTCTTTTTTTAAAAAATATATATTTTTTTATTTATTTTAGAGAAGAAGGAAGAGGGAGAGAGAGGTAGAAACATCAGTGATGAGAGAGAATCATTAATCGTCTACCTTCTGCATGCCCCCTACTGGGGATGGAGCCTGATACCCAAGCATGTGCTCTTGACTGGAATTGAACCCAGGACCCTTCAGTCCGCAGGCCAATGCTCTATCCACTGAGCAAAACAAACTAGGGCAGAAAGAATACTATTGAATATTCAGCGCAGATGTCACTACCCCAATAAAGCTTGTCTTCCTTGACTGCCATTCAGCTACATTTTTGCTTTTTCCATGAGAAGATACTTACTTAGCCAAGTTATGGGTCACAATCTTCCGTGCATTGTAATTATCTGAGTACATATACAAAATCCTCAAGTGGTTACAGGTTCTTGAATACAGAAGCCTTTCCTATGTGGTGCCTTGCACATGTAAATATTTAAACTACTCAACAATTATACACCAAAGGAAGGCATTAGTTCCACAGTATCAAACCATCCCATTCCCATGTCCCTATCTGTTGGATAAACATCCAATTACCAGTTAGGACAGCTCAGTAATTAGTGCACATTTAATCAAGAATCCATGCTAAGTACAATAAGCCAGTCAGAGAAAGATAAGCACCATATGATTTCACTCATATGTGGAATCTAAAGAATAAAATAAGCTAACAAACAAAACAGAAACAGACTCATAGATAGAGAACAGACTGACAACTGTTAGAGGGGAAGGGGGTTTGGGGGCTGGGTGAAAAAAGTGAAGGGACTAAGCAAACAAACAAGAACAACAACAACTCACAGATAGAGACAACAGTATGGTGATTATCAAAGGGAAAGGGGGGGTAGGGGAGGTAGAAGACAATAAAGGGGATAAATGGTGACGGAAGGAGACTTGACCTGAGGTAGTGAAAACACAATACAATATATAGATAATGCATTATAGAAATGCACACCTGAAACCTATATAATTCTATTAGCCAATGTCATCCCAATAAAATTAAATAAGAATTTTTTAAAAAAAGGAAAGAGTCCATAGGACCTTCTATAATATGTGGAAAGGAAGATATTACTGAAAGCTCATCATCTTAAATATCACGCTGTTCTGAGTCAGAAATTTTACTTCTAGGAATCTGTCCCAAGGAAAAGATATGACCAAATCCTATATAATAAAAGCCTAATATGCTAAGTGTCCAGTCATCCATTCAACCAACCAAAGTATAATATGATAATGATGACTAGAGGCCCGGTGCACAAAATTCGTGCATGGGGGTGGGGGGTGTCCCTCAGTCCAGCCTGCACCCTCTCCAATCTGGGATCCCTCTCACAATCCGGGACTGCTGGCTCCCAACCGCTTTCCTGCCTGCCTGCCTGCCTGCCTGATTGCCCCTAACCGCTTCTGCCTGCCTGCCTGATCACCCTCTAACCACTCCCCTGACAGCCTGATCTACACCTAACTGCTACTCTGCCTGCCTGATTGCCCCTAACTGCCCTCCCCTGCCAGCCTGATTGCCCCCCACTGCCCTCCCCTGCTGGCCTGATCGCCCCCAATTGCCTTCCCTTGCAGGCCTGGGTCCGCCCCAACTGCCCTTCTCTGCCGGCCCGGTAACCCCTAACTGCCCTCCCCTGCAGGCCTGATTACCCCCAACTGCCCTCTCCTGCTGGCCTGATCGCCCACAACTGCCCTCCCCTGCTGGCCATCTTGTTGTGGCCATCTTTGACGACATGGGGGCAGCCACCTTGTGTGTTGGAGTGATGGAAAATTTGCATATTACCTCTTTATTATATACTAGAGGCCCGGTGCACAAAAATTTGTGCACTTGGGGGGGGGGGATCCCTCAGCCCAGCCTGTGCCCTCTCGCAGTCTGGGACCCCTCGGGAGATAACGACCTGCTGGCTTAGGCCTGCTCCCAGGTGGCAGAGGGCAGGCCCAATCCCTAGGTGCAGCCCCTGGTCGGGCTCAGAGCAGGGCCGATTGGGGAGTTGGGGCGCCGCCCCGTCATGCACAGAGCAGGGCAGATTGGGAGGTTGTGATGCCAACCTCAGTCACGCTCAGGGTAGGGCCAATTGGGAGGTTGGGGCACTGTCCCCTGTCACACTCAAGGCAGGGTCGATGGGGAGGTTGCGGCGCCACCCCGTCACGCACAGAGCAGGGCCAATCAGGGGGTTGGGGCACCGCCCTCTATCACCCACAGAGCAGGGCCGATCAGGGGGTTGGGGTGCCGCCACTCTCACACTTAGGACAGGGCCGATGGGGAGGTTATGGCTCTACCCCGTCACACACAGAGCAGGGCCCGTGGGGGGAGGGAGGGAGCTCCCCCCTATCAGGCACAGAGCAGGGCTGCTCAGGGGTTTGGGGCCCCGCCCCGTCACACACAGAGCAGCAGGGCGATCAGGGGGTTTGGGCACTGCCCCGTCACGCTGATCCCGGTGCCGGGAGGCATATTACCCTTTTACTATATAGGGTAGAGGCCTGGTGCATGGGTGGGGCCAGCTGGTTTGCCCTGAAGGGTGTCCTGGATCAGGGTGGGGTTCCCCACTGGGGTGCCTGGCCAGTCTGGGTGAGGGGCTGAGGGCTGTTTTCAGGCTGGGAGTGACTGAAGTTCTCAACCGCTCCTTTTTTTCTTTTTTTTTTTTATTCTGGCCAGCTTTACCTTGAGGCTTGGCACCAGTTCTTAGGCCTCCGTGGCTGAAAGTAGGTTTCTGGCCTTTGCTTACAATGTTGTGAATCTGCTGGCTGAAGTCCGGCGGTATTTGTTACAATGTTTCTTAAACTGCCCGCTCAGAGGCCTGCAGCCGCAGGCGGGGAACGTTGGTTTCCTCCAACGATCCTCCATCACGGAAGCAAGCAAGCCTCATGTTAGTTTCAAGCTGCCTGGCTGCTGGCCGCCATCTTGGCTGACAGTTAATTTGCATATCTCGCTGATTAGCCAATGAAAAGGGTAGCGGTCGTACGCCAATTACCATGTTTCTCTTTTATTAGTGTAGATGATGATATGCCAAGGCCGCTCAATCGCTCACTATGACGTACACTGACCACCAGGGGGCAGACACTCCAACTGGTAGGTTAGCTTGCTGCTGGGGTCCAGCTGATCCAGACTGAGCAAGACAGGCCGGACATGTCCTGGAGCCCTCCCATATTCCCTCCCCAGCTGGCCAACCTCCTGCGTCCCTCCCCAGCCCCCATCGTGCACTGGTGGGTTCCCTCAGCCTGGCCTGTGCCCTCTTGCAATCCGGGACCCCTGGAGGGTGTCAGAGAGCCAGTTTTGGCCCGATCTCACAGGCCAGGCTGAGGGACCCCACTGGTGCACAAATTCGTGCACTGGGCCTCTAGTATTTATATAAAAGATGAACACTGAAAAGTTATTTTTAATTGCACAAATTGGAAACGTAAATGTTGAACAATAACAAATGGTTAAACATAATATGGCACATGTATTAACTGGACTATTATCCAGCTATAAAATACTTTCAACGTATTTTAACATTTTAATAAAATACTAGTATCTTATTAACATGGAAAATGTTGAGGACACAATGCAAGAGATGAAACTATACTGGATTGACCAGAAAAAAAATCAAAAGGAATACTCTAAAATGTTAGTAGTGGTTATTACTGAGTAGAAAAAAAAATAGAAAATGTTTGTTTTAATACTTTTCCTTATTTTCCACAATAAATATAGATGTTTTTAAATGATGCTAAGTTTTAAAATCTATAGTTATTAAAATTACTACAGGAAAATTCTGAGTTGTTAAAAATAAAAAGAAAAAAAAGGCATATTTTAAAAAGTAGATTCAAAGCAACCAAAGTAGATCACATCTTTTAGACAACTGGTTACCTGGTAGCACTAGAACATAAGATTCAGTAGTTTAGAAACTGTTTTCTATAGTTTCTCTGGAGTATAGTAAGAAGGACATACTGTCTATAGATTAAGTTATACAGTTCTAACTCCAAGTTGACTAAAAGTACCATACATTACCTGTTGGGGAGACGAATTCTCTTGATAGCATAATTGCAGTCATCTACTTTGTTTCTAGCTTCAAAGACAACTCCAAACCCACCACGACCCATGCACTGAATTGGTTCAAAATCTGTTAGGTATCTAAAAAAAATTAATTAAGTAGTTTTACATTTTATAGTATGGTAATAATCAGTTCAATCTTATTTTATGATATTTAAAATGTATAAATTCAGAAAATCTGATAGAACATATTAATAAAAAGTGTAAATTCTACTAATTGCATTCTTTGTTCTTCTGTTTGTATAAATTAAGCAAACACATTCTAATTTTTTCCTTAGAAAATTTATAAAAATATAAAAGTTTCTGCTTCATTGGGAATCACTTGTTAATCCCTTGTTCTTAAAGCAACTGTAGTACCATTCTGTCTTATCCAATATTTTTTATCATCTACCAAAATATTCTATCCTTACTTCTCTAACCTTTTACCTCCTGTGGTATTCTGTATGCAATTAAAAAATGTATTTTAATCTTATGTCAGTGCCTGATAGTTTTATGGAACAAATCTAATCAATCCTATTATAATTAAGTACTTTTCGAGCCAGAAATTGCCCTAGGAACCAAAACTATCTGTAATGGGCTGGGTTGCCTCATGAGTCAGTATGCTCATATCTAAAAGTATTCAGACAGAAGCTAACTCACCATCAGTTACTTACAGATGGACCTCCACACTGTAGCCTATTTCCCACTTTGGTGCCTGACCTCACTTACCTGCACTTTATATTCTAACCAACTTTGCACCATGCCCTCTCACAACATCAGAGCTTTTGCTTGTGCTATTTATTCCACTGGGATGGCCTAATTCTTTGTACTTATGAAACTATTCTTCCTTCATTCTGCTAATCTCTGTAAGCCCTTCCTACACACCCCAGTCTTAATGTTCTTGCAGCACTTTGCATACAGTACTTTGAACTATTTAAACTTAATCCCAACATTTTGCAGTTATTTGTATGCAGTTCACTCTCCCACTGCCACTGGATTGTGGGGGCCTTGTACGCAGGAGCACCTTCTCATTTCTCTTTGTATTTTCAGAGCATGAGCTTACCTGGCAAATAGAAGGTCTAGCAAATAAATATCTACTGAATAATGCATGAATTAATTAGTGAATAAAGTTAACCTTCCAGCCACATGGAGGAAGAGTTGAATTAGATAATATTTTATATCTCTTATAAGGCTAAATTTACTACTTTATGATTAGCACACTCAAGTTAATTTAGTAGTTGGCTCAGCTGGTTAGAATATGGAGTTCAGGAGTAGAGGGTAATAGATTCTAACCCTCCATGGACCAATTACCTTCACAGAGAATGAAGAGTAAAAATATGTACCCCCTAAAAATAGCTAGTCAAGGTACTTCAGTACAAATCCATCTCCCCAACTGCAAAAGCCCATGAAGTTCATGTCATACTCCTGGAGGGCCAATTGAATTATTTTCCTATGTTGGAGAAAACACCCATATGAAAATGGATATATCTTCTGAAAAGAAAAACATCTTATATATGCTTATTGACTCTATAAATATATGCACCAGCTTGCCTAAGGTCCCAACTGATAAACGAAAAGTTGAGACTGGAATTCAGGACTGAATCCAGAACACGTACTCTTAATAATATAGTTTACATTCAACATACATTAGGTATTATTACACAGCTCCTATATTTAAAAAAAAAAATCAGCTCTACTCTTCAAAATGAGTAACATTAAAGGAAAATTAAGTCATTCAACTTTAGAATACATTACTCTAATTCTCTTCCCAACAGCCTTACAAATATATTTATACACCATACCTCACTCCTCCTCCTGTCTCTATCCACCTAACTCTTACTTATGATTTAAAGTTCAATTAAAATGTGGCCTCACAGCTGACCAATGATTCTCTCTCATCATTGATGTTTCTATCTCTCTCTCTCCCTCTCCCTCCTTATCTGAAAAAAAATAAAATAAATTATATATATGTATTTATATATATATAAATATATATATATTAAATGTGGCCTCATTTATGATGCCCTCTTGAATCATCACAACCAGAGTTAGTCACGTAACTCATGACTTTTTCTCATATGTTTGTTTTTTTTACCCAGTATTACCTCCCCCATAGATTTTTAAGTTTCTCCAGGATAGGCTCAATCTTTCTATTTCTCTCAAAGCCTGAAATACTGCCCTGCACAGTGTTCAGAGTAAATGCTGAATAAACAATGAATGGCTCCATAGCAGATTACCCATCGGGAGTTGTTGGATCCCTCGTTCTCCACCCCTTCTTGCACTGCCTACTGGTACTGCTGGCCACTGACACAATAGTCAGCATCTTCATTAACAAGGGTCTTAAAACCCTTACCCTTCATTGGTCACTTAGTAAATTTTACTTTAAGAAGCTAGCAGTTAAGCCCAGCTAGCATGGTTCAGTGGTTGAGCATCGACCTATGAACCAGGAGGTCATGGTTCGATTCCCCGTCGGGACACGTGCCTGGCTTGCGGGCTCGATCCCCAGTGTGGGGTCTGCAGGAGGCAGCCGATCAATGATTCTCTCTTATCATTGATGTTTCTATCTCTCACTCCCTCTCCCCTCCTCTCTGAAATCAATAAAAAAATATTTTTTAAAAAAACTAGCAGTTAAACTTCTGTAACACTCTATTTCCATCCATTTTAGGGTACATACCACTTTGTTTTTGTTTTTAAATATATATTTTTATTGATTTGAGAGGAAGGGAGAAGGGGAGAGAGATAGAAACATCAATGATGAGACAGAATCATTGATCAGCTGTCTCCTGCACGCCCTCTATTGGCATATGCCCCAACCGGAATTGAACCATGACCTCCTGGTTCATAGGTCAATGCTCGTTTGAGTAAGTTTAAGTGACTTAAGGGTTAAGTCTACATTTTATTTACCTATTCACACATTAAAAAAATAGTTAAACAAGATCTTACTTTGTAGGTCATTTCTTAGATCCAAATAGTTGCCACCAGAAGCTACAGCATACATACATATTTTATGACAAGACTCTTACCGTGATATATATCCAGAATTTTTTATGTCATTCCAGCTGTCATTAGCTTCTCCACTTACAGAATCATATTTACTTTCAGTTTGACACTGAGTTTCAGATTCCTTCCTTTGCTGATAAGGTGGGGGAACGGGAGACATCACTATTAGTACAAATCTGAATTAAAGTTAGCTAATTACCTTAAGCTATAAAATAACATTGAAAAATAAATAAATAATATTGAGAAAAAGAAAAGCATTATAAGAACACAAAATATCACATCTACCTTATGAAATGGAAAGGAAATGAAACAGATGGGAGCCAGACTGCAATGGTTGAGGAATAAACGAAAGATAAGGAAGTGGAAACAGCATGTGGGAAACAATGACTTTATAGTAAAACTTAAGTAAATGTACCCCCCAAATACACACATTTAGGTTTTGAAACTCCCAACGCTGAAATAAATTAGATTCTAAAATATGTCTTACTCTGTGAGGATGAGGATGGAAAAGTCTGCGCACAATAAAAGTTGTTGCTATGATACAGAACAGAATAGTCCCGGCTATTTCTTTCCACCAGTGTAGGAGGAGAACAGGGTCCTTTCTGCGGACATTCTTGCTGTAGTCTGGGCTCTTCAGAACTCGGACTGTGATCTGGGTGCCCCCTATGCTCCGTCTGCTCCTGTCCCTCTGGTAGTATGGTAGATAATAACCATTATCTGCAAAAACAAACATTAAAAGGTTGTTTTAATTTTTAAAAAGATAAACCAAAGTAGATTCATCTTTATTTACTAAAAATTATCAATTTTCCTATGACTTATAATATTAATTCCTTTTGTAAAAGTCTCATTTCTTCTTTAACACATTTGATAGCCTCATTTATCTGATTTTTTCTTTTTTATTATGCAAATATATTTTCCTTTATTCCATAAGCATCATAAATTTTCTTTATACTGAATAATAAAACTAGAAAAAAATGTAAGGGGCATCCCACTGATTACCTCATTAATAATTAAATCCTTTAAATGCAAGAAAAGAATTAGACAGTACTTAACTTCCTTGAAGGATTTTAAACTTTACTTTCATTTAGTGTCAATCAAATGCCAGATTTTAACATGAATCATTCCTCACAGGCTGGAAGGAAAACATCTCTATTATACTCCTTGGTTCATTCCACGCTGAGTTGTCTCCAATATTGAATTTTGTGGGCAGATTACACAGTTTTCTCTAACCCGGAATTTTGATCAAATCAGATAAAGGCTGCTGTTTCTAGTTCAGAGCCCTCTGTTCTGTTTTGTTTTTATCAATTTAAGTTCTACAATCATTTCCCAGTCCTAGCATCTAAGGTTACTGATGAGGAATCTATGTTTTGTCTAATGCAGATTGAGGACTTTTTTATATCTAACTGTTCAAAAGACTTTCGTATATAAATATATCCTAATTTTAAATACATAGGAATGTATTTCATGCCAAGGGTCACCTATTCTTGACTTTTGCAATAATCTGATCTGCAAACAAAATAAAACTTCATTTTACAGCATTTTCACATAGCTCTATGCAAACACCTGTTTTCTTCATTATACTGACTGATTTTATATTGACTACATTATACAGGCTGATAATTGAATAATAACTAGTAAGAAGAACTAATGCTTACTGAATACTTATTTGCCAGGTACAGTGTTAACACTGTATGTGCATTACCTCACTTAGATCTCACAACACCCCAAGAAACAGACACGAGGGTCACCATCCTTGTTTTACAGATGAAGGAACCAAGACAGTAAAGTTAGGTGCCCATCTCAGTATGTGGCAAAACTAATTTGAACCCTGGCAACTGACTTTGGAGTTTACACCTTCGCCAACATTCACAATATTGCCTTTCACAGTATTTTATTTTCTACCCCTCAAATGACTATTTTTCATTTGAATTCTATTAATTAATTTCAAATTAATACATAAAATAAATTAGAAACAAAACAGCATTTTCAATCCAAGCGTAATCACACTTACCATATGGATACTGCAAGATTGAAAGTGCGCCATTACTGTATTCTTCATGAGAAAACTTATCATTACTAAGACATTTGTCAAATTCATCAGACCCTACCAAGATAGGAGTTCTCGAAGGAGAATCTAAAAGAAAATGTAAAAGCTTAACCGCTATGACTTTCATGAAAATGCAGGTATCTCATTCATTAAAAAAACAGCTATTTAACCACAGTTTAATTCAAATATGGAAGTCAAACAAATGGCTCAAGGTTCTTTCCCTTAAAAAGCAGTCTTGTAGAGAAGACGAATCTTATAAACAAGTAATTAAAAGCATGTGATAAAAAATATACATAAGGGACAAAAAGATAACTGAAGAAAGTAGGTAGCCTAGTATTTGATTTTAATTCATTAAATGTTTCAAAAAATATGATATGACCAGATAATTTTTTCATAAATATTCTTGATATAGGTAGGTTAAGAGCTGACACACAAGCACGGTTGGTGAATGGTTAAAAGTTTTTCTAAATTGTACAGAGAAATTATTTTATTAACATTGCATTCTAGCGAAGCAACTGCTGCTTCATGAAATCGTGTTATAAATGCTAATTAAAATTCATTGCCCAGCCAGCATGGCTCAGGGGTTGAGCACTGACCTATGAACCAGGAGGTCACAGTTCAATTCCCATCAGGACACCTGCCAGGTTGCAGGCTCGATCCCCAATAGGGGAGTGTAGGAGGCAGCTTATCAATAATTCTCTCTTATCACTGATGTTTCTCTCTCTCTCTACCTCTCGGAAATCAATAAAAATATACATTAAAAAATAATAAAATAAAATAAATAATAATTAACATCTGCCCAGCCAGAGTGGCTCAGTTGGTTGAGTGTCATACTGTACAATGAAAGGTTGCCAATTCGATTCCTGGTCAGGGTACATACCTGGGTTTCAGGTTTGATCCCCAGTTGGGGTGCATAGGGAAGGCAACTGATCAATGTTTCCCTCTCCCACCACCCCCTTCCTCTCTGTAAATATGTGCTCAGGTGAGGATTTAAAAAATGCATTAACATCTGAAATATCTTTCTAGTTTATCAGAGAATATAATGTTGTCATCTCTGTGACAGTCAAAACTAGGGCAAAGACATCATGATCAGCCCTGTGAACATGTTAATAAATTTTTAAAAAGTTTACAATTCACTTACGTATTAAGGGTTTCCATTTGATTGTTGGCAAAGGAATAATTTCATTTTTATTATTAACAGATTCCAAGGCCTTGGGATTTGTAGGAAACTTTTCTGAAATTCTGACAGATGACTGCAGATACAGCTGGCCTCTGTACATTCCTGAATCAACCAGAATATTGTTAATTATGCTTGGAATCAAACACCACTAATTCTTTTTCAAAAAAGCTCATTTTGATTTAATAATATTAGATTAATTCCAGTTATCTTTCATGTATTATACAACTCTTCTCAGAGAATTATGCTTGATGCACTCAAAGGACCCAAAGGCTATTCAATAAAAATATGGGAGGAAAGTTACACATAAGGTCCATACAATGTTTCTCACTGAATAACAACTTTCAGTCATTACTGGAAAACTCAGTAGGAAAATTCAAAGAAGTCTATGTACTCTTATGAGATTAGTAACTTAGATGAAGTAACATTCTCCTTCAGGAAACCTAAACACTTATAATTCCAGAGACATTGCTAACAATTCAGTTAAATATTATCATAAAACATGTGTGACATGTAAATCTTTCAAATTCTTGCATTTCATTGAGAATGAGTGGTGGATAACACACTGACAGAGCTTAAAGAAATTTGTATCTGACCACCAACACTAGTTCAAAAATTAGATTCAGGGTTTTTCAAAAGTTATTATACTAAAGGCCTTCAACTGTCCAGAAGCACTCCAAAATTTTATTTTTATTTTTCAGATAAGTTCTATAAATGCAAAGAAAAAAATACCCCTAGCTGGTTTGGCTCAGTGGATAGGGCGTCGGCCTGCGGACTGAAGGGTCAGGTTCAATTCCAGTCAAGGGCACATGCCTGGGTTATAGGCTCAATCCCCAGTGGGGTACATGCAGGAGGCAGCCGATCAATGATTCTCTCTCATCATTGATGTTTCTTGCCGGGAGCCGGTCCATCCTTGCTGTTTCAAAGGACCTGGCATATATGGCATACTGTTCTTAATATGTTTGCTCACCTTCTTGGCACTATGTGTTTTAACCAAGGTCTCTGAGAAAGGTTGTTTCCCCAGGTAGGGATTTTCCCCTGAAGTTAGGGAGGGAATAAAACCTCTTAACTAGTGCCAGGTGGGTAATTAATCACTTTAACTACGAACAATCATGCTTAAGCTACATAATCTTTACTCCCTGGAATGAAGATAAGAAACGCCCTAACCTTTGTAATAGAGATTGATAGGATTGAATCAACTGGTATAAATACAGATGTAATAAGACAGCAAGAGACAGAACTTAGAACACAGAACTTAGAACACAGAACTTAGAATACAGAGCTTAGAACACAGACAGAAGAAGACAGAACCTACACTCAGAACCTCGACACAGAACCTACACAGAATCTAGAGACAGAACCTAGCGAGAGAACATGGCAAAAGATCCTGGACTGAACCTGACTACAGAAATTGGCAAGAGAACCTGACTAGAACCTGATGACTGAACCTGGCTGGAGATCCAGACCAGAACTTCGCTGGAGATCCTGGCTAGAGATCCTGGCTAGGCTGCTGATCAACTGAACGCTATCTCCGTGTCATTCCTTCTTCACCGACTCCGTCCACGCCTTTGGGGACCCCTGGACCCGCTGGGGTTGGACTCCGGCAGTTTCTATCTCTCTCTCCCTCTCCTTTCCTCTCTGAAATCATTAAAAATATATATTTTTAAAAATTCATCCATGTCTTTTTAAAAAAATCAATAAACATAATCTTTAAGGGAGGAACAAATTGCAACTACAAATACAAATGTGGAAAGTTTTAGACTTTAAGGACATATCAGTAATTTGAAATCATGCCATCCAATCTAATAAAAGAGAAACATGGTAATTAGCGTATGACCGCTACCCTTCCCATTGGCTAATCAGGGTGATATGCAAATTACTGCCAGCCAAGATGGCGGCCGGCAGCCAGGCAGCTTAAACTGAACATGAGGCTTGCTTGCTTAAGTGACGGAGGACTGCAATGTTCCCCGCCTGCCTTGCCGGCCTCTGAGCCTGCAGTTTCAGACATTGTAACATATAGAAGCTAAACAAAACCCCAGAAACCAGCTTTCAGCGAGCTGGGATCTCAGAGCTGGAGTTGATACAGAGTTTCGATTATAGAACCGAAACAAACCAGATACCTGCTTTCAGGAGCGGAGGCCTAAGAGCTGGAGCCTCAGAGCTAAAGCTGGCCGAGAATAAAAAAAAAAGAAAGAAAAAAAGGAGCGGTTGGGAGCTTCCGTCACCCGCCAGCCTGAAAACAGCCCTCAGCCCCTCACCCAGACTGGCCAGGCACCCCAGTGGGGACCCCCACCCTGAAGGGTGTGTGACCAGCTGCAAACAGCCATCATCCCCTCACCCAGACTGGCCAGGCACCCCAGTGGGGACCCCCACCCTGAAGGGTGTGTGACCAGCTGCAAACAGCCATCATCCCCTCATCCAGGCTGGCCAGGCATCCCAGTGGGGACCCCCACCCTGATCCAGGACACCCTTCAGGGCAAACCAGCCAGCCCCCACCCGTGCACCAGGCCTCTATTCTATATAGTAAAAGGGTAATATGCCTCCCAGCACCAGGATCAGCGTGACAGGGGGTAGCGCCCAAACCCCCTGATCACCCTGCGGCTCTGTGTGTGACAGTGGGCGGGGCCACAACCTCCCTATCTGCCCTGCTCTGTTCCTGACAGGGGAAGGCGCCCCAAACCCCTGATCAGCCCTGCTCTGTGCCTGATAGGGGGGAGCTCCCCAACCCCCTGATCGCCCTGCGGCTCTGTGTGTGACAGGGTGCGGCGCCCCAACCCCCCCACCCCACGGGCCCTGCTCTGTGTGTGACAGGGTAGAGCCATAACCTCCCCATCAGCCCTGCCCTGAGTGTGAGAGTGGCGGCGCCCCAACCCCCTGATCAGCCCTGCTCTGTGTGTGACGGGAGCAGCGCCCCAACCTCCTGATTGGCCCTGCTCTGTGCATGACAGGGTACAGAGCCCCAACCCCCTGATGGGCCCTGCTCTGTGCGTGACAGGGGGTGGCGCCGCAACCTCCCCATTGACCCTGCCTTCAGTGTGACAGGGGACGGTGCCCCAACCCCCCAATCGGCCCTACCCTGATCGTGACTGAGGGTGGCATCACAACCTCCCAATCCGCCCTGCTCTGTGCATGATAGGGGGTGGCGCCCCCAACTCCCCAATCGGCCCTCCTCTGAGCCCAACCAGGGGCTGCACCTAGGGATTAGGCCTGCCCTCTGCCACCTGGGAGCAGGCCTAAGCCAGCAGGTCGTTATCTCCCGAGGGGTCCCAGACTGCGAGAGGGCACAGGCCGGGCTGAAGGACCCTCCTCCCCCCTGAGTGCACAAATTTTGTGCACCGGGCCTCTAGTATATATATATTAGAGGCCCAGTGCATGAAATTCATGCACTTGGGGGGATCCCTCATCCTGGCCTGTGCCCTCTCGCAGTCCGGGAGCCCTCATGGGATGTCTGACTGCTGATGGCTTAGGCCCATTCCCTGCAGTCGGACAACCTTAGCACTGCCAGAGAGGCAGGAGAGGCTCCCTTCACCACCACTGTGCTCGCCAGCATGAGCCTGGCTTCTGGCTGAGCAGGGCTCCCACTATGGGAGCACACTGATCACCAGGGGGCAGCTCCTGAGTTGAGCGTCTGCCCCCTAGTGGTCAGTGCAACATGGTGATCAGTGTGCTCCCATAGTGTGAGCCCTGCTCAGCCAGAAGCCAGTTATGAAGTAGCAACGAAAATAATTTTATGGTTGGGGGTCACCACAACATGAGGAACTGTATTAAAGGGTCGCGGCATTAGGAAGGTTGAGAACCACTGACTTAACCAGTTCTGAAACTTTTAATTGCTATAGCTTTTTTTTCCTCTCTGGGACCTATATAGGAAGGCTTAGAAATGTTGCATATATATGCATATATATAACTGAAAATTATTTTCGTTGCTACTTCATAACTATAGTTTTGCTACTGTTATAAATCGTAATGTAAATATCTGACATGCAGGATGCATTTAGGCGACCCCTGTGAAAGGGTCGTTCGACCCCCAAAGGGGTCGTGATCCACAGGTTGAGAACCGCTGGGTTAAGTGAAACAAAATAGCATGAATGGAAACCAAAGTATAAATCTCAGGGTAACCTAAGGCAGAGACTGTACTTAGGAATTAAAATTACTATCAGCACAGTGTAGGAATCAAATCTAGATATCAATTTGTATTATCACTAGATGAGAGACACTCACCCAAGTAAACACTGTTTTCTGTGGCTCCTCGGGCAGCTTCTACAATGTCTTCTTCATCTTCTAAAACACCATCATTAGATGCATAACTTGTATCATCAAAAAGACTGATGGGAATGACTTTGCCATCCTTCACCAACCAGGCAGACGCAATGGGAGTACAAAACTAAACAAAAGTGGAAAAAAAGTTTAAAATAATTTGAAGCATTCTTTATGTATTCCAACTTCTAAAATACTATTTACAATCACAAATTTGTTTTAAATTTCTTATTTTTCTAGATTTATTGAGGCATAATTGACAAAAATGTATATATAGAGCAAAATGTGATATTTTGATATATGTATACTTGTGAAATCATTAGTACAATTAAGCTAATTAACACACCTATCACCTCACACAGTTATTTTGTATGTGTGGTAATAATTTCACAATGTGTATGTATATCAAATCAGCACAATGTACAAACCAAATAGATAGTTTTTACTTGTCAATTATACTCAATAAAGCTAGAAAGTTTTTTCTTAAAAAATCTATACTCTTGCAAATTTCAAGTATACAATACAGAATTACCAACTACACTCATCACCATGCTATACATTACATCTCCAGTTATGTAGTCATCCTACATAACTGAAACTCTGTACCCTTGACCAACATCTCCCCATTTCTCCTTCCCCTAGGCCACGGCAATCACAATCTACTCTCTGCTTCTATAATTTCAACTTTTTTAGATCCCACATATAGGTGAAATGATGCAGTATTAAACTTTTTGTGACTGGTTCATTTCACTTGGCATAATGCCCTCCAGATTCATTAACACATTAAGTGCCCAGTCAGTCACTGGTGACTGACACTATACCAGTGATTCCCAAAGTGGGCGCTACCGCCCCCTGGTGGGCGCTGCAGCGATCCAGGGGGGCGGTGATGGCCACAAGTGCATTTGTTTTAACTTTTTTTGTATTACCTTTCTATTCTGAGTTCAATAAATAGTTTCATAATTTCAAACTTCAATGTTTCTAATTTACACCTTTCTTTACTATATTTTACGAAAAAGGTAGAAACATTAATACATATATCTTTCTGTGTAATTGCTATTAAAATTTTTAAAAAATTAATTTCCAGGGGGCGCTGAGTAATATTTTTTCTGGAAAGGGGGCGGTAGGCCAAATAAGTTCGGGAACCACTGCACTATACTTTCCATCCGGAAGACAAAACAGGCTGGGCACTTAACGTGTTAATGTTGCAAATGACAGGATTCCCTTTATTAAGGCTGGATAATATTCCACTGTAAAAATACACACCACATTTCCTTTATCCATCCATCCAATAATGGACACTTAGACTGATTCTATATCTGGGCTACTGTGAATAATGCTATAGTGAACATGAGAGTGCAAATATCTCCTTGAGATATTGCTTTCACTTCCTTTGGTAATATACCCAGAAGTGGGATTGCTGGATCATATAGCAGGTCTATTTTTGAGGAAGTTACATACTGTTTTCCACAGTGGCTGCACCAATTTACATTCTCACCAACAGTGCACATAGATACACTGTTATACACCATTCACCAATAACTTTCTTTTGTCTTTTTCATAATAGCCATTCTAACAGGTATAAAACCACAAATTTCTTAATGCATAGAGAACAAGATAAAATCCAAATTGGCATCGTTTCCCATTACCCAGTATGTTTGGTCAAACTGAAAAAGGAAGAAACAGTTCATAAATTCTCAGTGGTTTTAGTTACCTGATATTCCCATTCTAGATGTCCTCCCTTCTTGCTAAAGGCCATAACCTTCCAATCCGCAACAGAGACTTTTATCACTGTGTCCACTATGGCAGCTTCCTGTTCTTCCACATCTGAGATAATTTCAGACTCTTTGTTCTGACTGGGTTTTACAGTGCTTTCAATAAATCCGGCTCTAGTTTCCATGTCTGGAATATACCGAAGTTCAAAGTGGCCAACACTGAAATTCCACCTTAAATTTACAAATACATGTTTTAGAAATGTACACTTGAAAAGAGGGAGCCAAATAAATAACTTATCTACAGGGAAATAGCAAACATTAAGATTTGGTGATGAGAAAAAGAACTCAACACAATCTTCAGGAAAGAAGCGCTGCTAATTTATGCCACAAGAGGGCATAACTTTGTCAGGGTTTGGAAAGTTGTGATCTGACATCAGCTATGGGACAGATTTTCTCTCAAAAATTAACAAATGTTCACAATTCCAAATCAGGATGATTTTCTTAAAACACATCAAAGTCATCTTAAAATGGGATAGCAGCATGCAGTCGGACTTACTTCTTAATTCAAGTCTGGGCACATTTCATTCAAGTGTAGAGAAATTAGTATCTCCCAATAAGCCAATGTAAAAGGCAAAATGAATACATCAATTTTAAGTTTATGTGAAAACATGTCCTGAAAGGCAATGTGACCAAGTATACCTGAAGGTCACACACCTTACCTCCAATCTCTATTGACTGAGAGCTGGCAAGTCACTTACCCTTTCCTGAGTTTCAATGTCCTTATCCATAAAGTGATAATAATAATATTCCCTCTATATTTAATTTACAGAAAAATCACTTAACTATTAACAGTATAATATCTTGTCACTTACATATAAAATGGCCTTAAAATTACATCTACTAAAAAATATATACTTAAGGAACATAGGTCTTAGACCCCCAGGCTCTTCCTTTATATTGACTCAAAATTCTAATTAATTTGAACATCTGTTCCTATGGTAGCTGAGCAACCGGCAAGCACTCGAGCACTTAAAAAAAATAATAATAAAGCAAAATCCTATCAAGAATACAAAAGGTTAGGTTGCCAGCAGATATAAAACGTTACTCACAGTCCAGTGAATATAAGAAAATAAAATGTTTAAAAATGCATTCTTAAATGAGTTAGAGAAAACAACTTTCAGGAAAGGAAAATGAATTGTACTGCATCATATATAAATTTGAAAGTCTGGATTAGCCCTAGTTGGTTTGGCTCAGTGGATATAGTGTTGGCCTGCGGATCAAAGGGTCCCGGGTTCGATTCCTATCAAGGGCATGTACCTTGGTTACAGGCTCCTCCCTGACCCGGGCCCTGGTCAGGGCTAGTGCAGGAGGCAACCAACTGATGTCTCACATCGATGTTTCTCTCTTTCTTTCCCTCACCCTTCCATGCTCCCTAAAAATCAATGGGAAAATATCCTCAGGTGAAGATTAAAACAAGAAGAAAAAAAAAGAAACGAAAATCTGGCTCACTTACCAAAGATAAAAATGGGATCAAAAATTAGTACTACAAAGGCAATTTAACATTTAAATATTAGGTTTTTAGGCCTAGCTGGTTTGGCTCAGTGGATAGGGGTCAGCCTGTTAACTGAAGGGTCCCAGGTTCAATTCCAGTCAAGGGCACATGCCCAGGTTGTGGGCTCAATCCCCAGTGTGGGGTGTGCAGGAGGCAGTCAATCAATGATTCTCTCTTATCACTGATGTTTCTCTCTCTCCCTTCCTCTCTGAAATCAATAAAAAAATATTAAAAAATAAATATTAGGTTTTTAAAAATCACACATATATGTAATTTAAGAACAGCATAACTACCCAACCATCTTATTTTTAATCACATATTTAAAAGTAAAAATTATATAAGGAATTCATTATTTGAAAAAAAATTTTTTTTTTACCAAATAAATTATATCTTCATACTTTAAGAAGAAAATAGACTAAAATATTATTTTAAAATCAGGGTAATTGGAAAAACTATGAAACTACTACATAACAGAAAGAACTCAGAGTGAAAATGGTCAGGGCTGAAATAAAGCACATTAACTTTCTCTTGAGACTTTTGCATTGAAAAAATGTTGATCAGTAAGCTTGCTCTGAAAATTATCATTAACCTAAAACTAAACTCATATATCATCATCGTATGAGACTCCTTCTAGTTACCATATCCTTAAGCATATGGAGAGAAGCCCAGTACAGAATTTGTTAATAATCATGAGGCCATTTTTAATTTAGGGCTTACATTTTTCTTAAAAGAATAGTATGCTTCTAGGGAACCCAAAGAGTTCAAAAAAATCTTCAAAGAAAACTCTGAGTAGGTTTAGTCTCGGTGTGGTTCTAAATAACACTAGCAGCTATAGGATCTGAATACACACTTCTCATTGCCACTGCGAGGCCCGACGGCTCTAACAGTTTTCTGGGTGCGCTGCAGAAGCAGGATGTCTTCTTGTTCCATTTCATCATTATCCCATCGGCGACAACCCAATGCTGAACAGATGTACCTCACCTGAAAAAACATATAAAATTAGTTTAGCCCTAGCTGGTTTGGCTCAGTGGATACAGCGTCGGCCTGTGGACTGGAGTGTCTTGGGTTTGAATCCAGTAAAGGGCAAATGCCCAGGTTGTGGGTTCAATCCCCAGTGAGGGCATGCAGGAAGCAGCCGATCAATGATTCTCTCTCATCACTGATGTTTCTATCTCTCTCTCCCTCTCCCTTCCTCTCTGAAATCAATAAAAATATTTTTTAAATTAGTTTTAAAAAATACAAGTTACAGGAGGCCAGAGCCATTAAAGGAATCTCTAATTTATGTTTTTTTAAAAAGTATGGAAGAAGCACCCAAATATTAAGAAGCATCGTAGATTACCAACTCCTAAAATTAGTTATTTAGAATCATAAAAGCAGCAATGAATATTCCAGGGAATGATTTTAAGGACTTAGATAATTTTAGTCTTACTTGGAGCATTCCATGGAATATACAAAAAGAAATGGGTAAAATAAATAAATAAATAAATAAATAAATAAATAAATAAATAAAAGAAATAAAAGAAATGAGTAACCAGTTTTGATATCTTAACAACATCAATACAATTTCAGATGAATTAAAAAATATCCACCTCAGAGTTTCCATATTACAGAAGTAGTTGGTTTTTTAAAATTTGAACCTCTTCTAATAGCTGCAGTATTTCAAAGTACTTCCTTCAAATCTTCATTAAAAGAAAAAGGAAAAATCTTAGTATGAACCAAACTAAAATCCTAACAGAAAAAAGCATACCTACCAGAATACCAGAATTTTGCGAAAGCACATCAAATCAGAGACCTGAGGATCTGGTTCATGGCAGTGTTTACAGGGAACACTGAAATACACAGAGGACTCAAGGCCTTCTCAATGCACTGCAGTATCAGGAGGTGAAGTAGAAAGCATCTGCAGCAAGTACTACGGACCTAACACTTACACAGGGAATCGCTCAAGTGTGGAAAACTCAAGGGTCAAAAGATAATTTTTCTATTTTTCCTTGTTTTAATCTTAAGTCTATATATAAGACAGTCACATACCAAGGTGTTAGGGATTAAAAAAAGATTTTACCTTTCTAAAAAAGATGCTTTTAATTGGTCATTCCTAATAATGGATTTTAATTACAAGACACAATTTTATTTTTTATTTATTTTTTTAATATATATATTTTTTATTTCAGATAGGAAGGGAGAGGAACAGAGAGATAGAAACATCACTGATGAGAGAGAATCACTGATCGGCTGCCTCCTGCATGCCCCCTACTGGGGATCAAGCCCGCAACCGGGCATGTGCCCTTAATGGGAATCGAACCTGGGACACTTCAGTCTGCAGGCTGATGCTCTATCACTGAGTCAAACCAGCTAGGGCGCAAGATGCAATTTTAGAAGGAGATTATGATTACATCCTAAGAGCTAATAACGGACAAAGTCTAGGGCTTATCAGCATGACTGTCACCAGACAGATCAAGTCAAATCTGACCTTGAAAGTTTCTGACCCTTTTAAAGTCTCAGTTTTCTCAACTTTAACATAAGTACAATTTTCTTCTTGGATCCTCTTATTATAGGATCAAACTAGATAAAGAAATAAGTGGTACATTATTCTTATTATGATTGTTATTAATCTTCGGAGGGTTCTTCATCCATCCAAATGGAAACAAAAATATGTAACCCTTAGGAATACTGTGAGGAGTTCAAAATAATGTGCAATAAGTGCACCACCACATAGAAGAACCTGTTGTCTTGCTTCTGCTGTCCTGGCTCTGCTCTGCATTCTGTTATCTTGGATAAAGCTAGTTTCTCTTAATAATATTTCCCCATTCCACTTTCTCTATAGTTCTTTTATTACACCAAATGATATCCTTGGGGGAAATTTTAATAAACCTCAAATAGTAATAGTATAGTTTAAGAAACTACTTCTATTACAATTTATTCTGATTTCTCCCCAAGTAAATTCAGTATTTTCACTCACCTTTCCAGTACATGCACTGAGTCCATAGGTAGTGAGAGACTTCCCTCCAACCAAAACAACATCATCTCCAAATTTGTAAGAAGATTCAAGAAGTGATTCAACTGTAAAAGGAACTGTTTCCATGCTCTCACGGTCTCGGTCCCACTGGAAGAGGTCTCCATCCAGGGAAGGAATGATCATCTTATTCCCGAAAACCTAAAATAAAAGTTACGTTTGAAAAAGACCTTCACTATAAGAGGAGTAACTACGAGCTAGAGGGACTCTAGCTTCCTTCTCAAGCAGCACAGCTCACCAACAAACAGAAGCAACTAACAAGAACTGCCACCTCTCCAGGGGCCTCCATGCAGTTCTCCAGTATGCTTTTTCTCCAACTGTTTGCCAGGAGTGTCCTTATGATATGTGAGTTACCCAAGAGAGTTCTGTGATCAAGTGAGTTCAAGAAGAGGTTACTTCAGGGGTTCTTATAGTGATTGACATGCTAATGTAGATTTTCTAGCGAGGGGACAGCATACGCAGTACTTTCCAGGCCTATTTTATCCAGGCCAATTGCAGTCATAGGCTCAGATCCAAGAACACAAATTGATTCACGCAGTAGCCCATCCTTTTTTGTACTTACTTTCTCAAGTCAGCTGTGTGCTAGAAGCCTGGAAACCAACTGGTAACTTACTGAGTTTATGTTCTCAGTTGTTCTTCCTCTTTAACAATGTTTACTGAGGGCCTACTATGTGCCAGATACTATTCTGTTGCTTATGACAGAGGACACCAATGAGCGAAATAAATAATAATAAAATAAAAACAATCTCTGCCATTCTGGAGCTCAAACTCTAGTGTCGGCAGACAAAGTAATGAATAATTATAAGGTAATTTAGGTGATAAATGCCAGAAGGAAAAAATAGAATAAGATAAAGGGGACTGGAAAATGTGCATGTGGGAGGGGGAAGAGCCAGTCAGTGAGGAGTTAAGGGTAGACCCTGCTGAGAATGCAATATTTGAGCAAAACCTAAACCTGAAAGTTAACCATGCTTATTGCTGGGGCACACCCTTTACCAAGAAGGACTTAAGGTGAAAGTGCCCATCATAAGGAAAGCGAACTGTATTTAACTTATTGCTGTACTATACAAACTGAGACACCATTACATCCTCAAAAAGTGCTTATTGTACTTCTAAGAAATATTTACCAGGTATGCTTATGTTCTTACATTTGTTTATAAAGTGGCTGTAAAAATAATGCACTCAAATCTAGTGCCCAGATTTTGTTATCTAATTCCAATCCCCACCAAAGGAACCAAGGCTTCTCACACAACTGATTGATACCAGGACTGGGTAGATAAAAGATCAGCCTTTAACATCGGATTATTCTAGAAAGAACAAATGTAATTTAACTAAAAAAAAAAAAAAAAAAAAAAAAAAAAAAAAGATGGGAGCATGCCACCAGCAACATTTGGAAGAGTTTAAATACCAAAATAATTAACTACTAAATTATAAATCATTAGGGAAAAAGAGGAATTCACAAGCCCATACTGATAATAGATAAAATAAATAATATATGGGGGAAAGGGAAGACTCTTATTGCAATAAAATGCCAAGTTTCTACCGGTAAATATGAAAGGAGGGCTGCAGCTGGAAAAATTAGCATTTTGTATCATCATAGTAAAGATTGAATCAGGTCAAAAATCAGCAATGGAATTAAATCTAGGTGAAAATTTTGATGAGAAGCAAGATATCTGAATGGTCTTAAAGTATTCCCCACACACTGCTTATTATTTACAAGAATTTCATAAACAGTAATTATATAGGGAAGAGTTCAGACAATACCTTGACTAGTGACCAAAATTAATAACATCCCTGATGCCCTAAGGCAGTGGTCGGCAAACTTTGGCTCGCGAGCCACGTGCAGCTCTTTGGCCCCTTGAATTTGGCTCTTACACAAAATACTGGCTTCTGCGCATGGGCCATGAAGTTTCAATCGCACTGTATGTGCGCACCCGCATGTGTTATTTTGTGGAAGAACCACACTCAAGGGGCCAAAGAGCCACATTTGGCTCGTGAGCCACAGTTTCCCAACCACTGTTCTAAGGGGAGGACACATCACCTATGCAGAATCCTCACCAAGTATACACAAGCTGCATCTGAGCACAAGAAACACCAGACAAGCACAGAAGGAGGAAATTTCAATCCTATCCTATCTAATAAAAGAGAAACATGGTAATTGGCGTACGACCGCTACCCTTCCCATTGGCTAATCAGGGTGATATGCAAATTAACTGCCAGCCAAGATGGCGGCCGGCAGCCAGGCAGCTTGAAACTAACATGAGGCTTGCTTGCTTCACTGACGGAGGACTCCAACGTTCCCCGCCTGCCTTGCCGGCCTCTGAGCTTGCAGTTTAAGAAACATTGTAACAAATATAGAAGCTAAACAAAACCCCAGAAACCTGCTTTCAGGGAGCCGGGATCTCAGAGCTGGATTTTTATACATTGTTTCGATTATAGAACTGAAACAAACCAGATACCTGCTTTCAGGAGCGGAGGCCTAAGAGCTGGAGCCTCAGAGCTAAAGCTGACCCAGAATAAAAAAAAAAAAAGAAAAGAAAAAAAGGAGCGGTTGGGAGCTTCTGTCACCGCCAGCCTGAAAACAGCCCTCAGCCCCTCACCCAGACTGGCCAGGCACCCCAGTGGGGACCCCCACCCTGATCCAGGACACCCTTCAGGGCAAACCAGCCAGGCCCACCCGTGCACCAGGCCTCTATCCTATATAGTAAAAGGGTAATATGCCTCCCAGCACCGGGATCAGCGGAGCCGAGAGGCCTCCCAGCACCGGGATCAGCGTGACAGGGGGGAGCTCCCCAACCCCCTGATCGCCCTGCTGCTCAGGTGTGACAGGGGGCGGGGCCACAACCTCCCTATCCGCCCTGCTCTGTTCGTGACAGGGGAAGGCGCCCTAACCTCCTGATCAGCCCTGCTCTGTGCCTGATACAGGGGAGCTCCCCAACCCCCTGATCACCCTACGGCTCTGTGTGTGACAGGGTGCAGCGCCCCAACCCCCTGATCGGCCCTGCTCTGTGTGTGACAGGGTGCGGCACCCCAATCCCCCCACCCTCCACGGGCCCTGCTCTGTGTGTGATGGGGTAGAGCCATAACCTCCCCATCGGCCCTGCCCTGAGTGTGACAGTGGCCGCGCCCCAACCCCCTGATCGGCCCTGCTCTGTGGGTGATAGAGGGCGGCGCCCCAGCCCCCTGATCTGCCCTGCTCTGTGTGTGACAGGGGGCGGTGCCCCAACTCCCCTATCGGCCCTACTCTGTGAGTGACAGGGGGAAGCTCCCCAACCCTCTGATTGGCCCTGCTCTGTGCGTGACAGGGGGGAGCTCCCCAACCCCCTGATGGGCCCTGCTTTGTGCGTGACAGGGGGGAGCTCCCCAACCCCCTGATCGACCCTGCTCTGTGCGTGACAGGGTACGGAGCCCCAACCCCCCTGATGGGCCCTGCTCTGTGCATGACAGGGTGCAGCGCCCCAACCGCCTGATTGGCCCTGCTCTGTGCGTGACAGGGGGTGGCGCCGCAACCTCCCCATCGACCCTGCCTTCAGTGTGACAGGGGGCGGTGCCCCAACCCCACAATCGGCCCTACCCTGAGCGTGACTGAGGGTGGCATCGCAACCTCCCAATCTGCCCTGCTCTGTGCATGACAGGGGGTGGCGGCCCAACTCCCCAATCGGCCCTGCTCTGAGCCCGACCAGGGGCTGCACCTAGGGATTGGGCCTGCCCTCTGCCACCCGGGAGCAGGCCTAAGCCAGCAGGGCGTTATCTCCCGAGGGGTCCCAGACTGCGAGAGGGCACAGGCCGGGCTGAGGGACCCCTCTCTCCCCCCCTGAGTGCACAAAATTTTTGTGCGCCGGGCCTCTAGTCCTATATAATAAAAGCCTAATATGCTAAGTGTCCAGTCATCCAGTTGGCCATTCAACCCATCAAAGCATAATATGCTAATGATATGCTAAGGCCACTCAACTGCTTGCTATGACGGGCACTGACCACCAGGGGGCAGACGCTCTGACTGGTAGGTTAGCTTGCTGGAGTCCGGGCCATCAGGACTGAACGATACAGGCCAGACACACCCTGGAGCCCTCTCACGATCCCTCCCTGGCTGGTCAACCTCCTGCGTCCCTCCCCGGCCCTGATCGTGCACTGGTAGGGTCCCTCGGCCTGGCCTGCACCCTCTCGCAATCTGGGACCCCTCGGGGGATGTCGGAGAGCCGGTTTCGGCCCAGCGGTGGAATGACCAGTCTCTATGATGCGCACTGACTACCAGGGGGCAGACGCTCAATGCAGGAGGAGTGCTACTCAGCTAGGAGCCTGGGGAGCACCCACAGGGGGAGCGTCACTCAGCTAGAAGCTGGGCTCTCGTCTGGCAAGCGCAGTGGTGGTAATGGGAGCCTCTCCCACCTCCACGGCACTCCTATGGGGAGCAGGCCTAAGTCATCAGTTGGACATTCTCCAAGGGCTCCCAGACTGTGAGAGGGCGCAGGCCGTGCTGAGGGACCCCCCCCCCCCGAGTGCACAAATTTTGTGTACTGGGCCTCTAGTTCTTAAATAAAAGGGCAGAGAGACTGTATTCTTCAAAAATGTCAACATCATAAAAGACAAAAGTCTGGACGACAAGATGTACAGAGATGGAAGATGCTACAAAAGACATTATTAGGTCAACTGATTAAATAAGAATATGAATGGTAGATTAAAATATCAATATAAATTTATGAAATTGATAACTGTACTGTGATTATGTAAGAGAATGTCTCTATTAGAAAGTATTTAATGGTAAAGGGCCATGATGGAGATCTAATATATTTTTAAATGTTTCAAGAAAAAAGTGTGTATGAGGGGTGAGGGGAAGGGAAGGAGAGAAAGAAGCACTCAGATGATAAAGCAAGCAGGAGGTTTCAGTATGTAAATTTGGGTGTATAAGGGTTGGGGAGAGACCATTTTTATTTGAGCAATTTTTGTAGTTTGAAATTATTTCCAATTAAAAGGTTAACAACAAAGACACTCAGGAGCCTTGCAGGAACTCTGTAATTAAAGCCAGAAGGCTATGCCATTGAATCAAAGTTCATCATAACACTGGCTAAAGATCTACAGTTATTACTTATTTACCTATTTATATTTACTTTTTCATATTTCTTGATAACAAGATAACAGATTTTATTTTCAAAATATTGCAACTTTTCTTTGTGTCTGTTGTTGACTGTTCAACTTGAAGTTGCCACTAAGAACAGATATGGGGGAAGGAAGGGATGGGCAGAGATTAACCAAAGAATTTCTATGCATACTAGACGCCCGGTGCATGAATTTGTGCATGGGTGGAGTCCAGCTGGCTTGCCCCAATTGGGCAGATCAAGCTGAGCTGGCCAGGGGGAGGGGCTTCGAGTGGTTGGCTGGCTGGCCCTGCCCTCTGGTCAAACTCCGGGTCAAGAGAACAATTTGCATATTAGTCTTTTATTATATAGGATATGCATAACCTATGAACACAGACAATAGTGCAGTGAAGGCCTGTGAGGAAGAGGGGTTGAAGGGGTCAATGTGAGGGGGGGAAAAAAGGAACATCTGTAATACTTTCAACAATAAAGAAAAATTTCTAAAAAAAAAAAATATAGATATAGATCAAAGTATACATACTCTATTGTGGACAAAAAGGGGCCACATGCTAACCTGACAAGCTCAGGGCCTGTCTGGCAGCCTTGCAAACTCAGAGACCTAAAGTAACCACAGAGGATGGTCTGAAGTTAACTAAAAAACAATTTATGGTGGGTAGTCATGTCCTTGGCTGGTATCTTCCCTGACAAAGGTCAATCTTTACCTTAACTGAATCTGTCTATTCTCATTTTGCATCTACGATAATTTATTGTTGGAATATCAGAGTAATTTTTCTTTTTCTGGACTCTCAAAGCATAGATACGCCTCTGCAGAGACTGCAAATCCCCTCATTCTTATTGAGTTAATTGTTGACTGTTAACTATCCTGTGCCCACCTAAGTAAAAGATGTACTATCATTTTACTTTTTACCCAATCCCAGAGGTTTCCCCACTTTGCCTTCTCCCACATCCCTAACCAATCACCAATGGATTTCAAGTAACACACTTACATCTCCTTTTTTGTTTTTAATGTATAAAGTAAGTGAAAAACTGCACTTCTCCAGAGCATTATCTCAATGTGTTGAGATTCTGCTTCATAGCATTTGTCCACAATTTGGCTCAAAAAAACTCACAAAAATTCTTCACAGGTTTGAATGTTTCTTATGTTAACACTATGATAACAATCTGTAGTATTTAGCAAATATGACCTCCCATTTTGAGTTACATATGTTAGAAAATCAAGTATTTATTGTCTCTACCTTCCATATTATGTTAGGTATTCTATATTGTATTTACCAGAATAGTAAATTCAAATTATGATAAAGTTAAAAGAATAGGCATTTCAGGTTGTCCAGCCCTGTGGACAGTAGTACTAGTCAAGTACAAACAGGAAAAGTAGATGTGTATCTCTAAAAAAAAGAGGAGTGAATAGGTCTATAGTACAAAGGTAACATTTGTTTGGACTTATTTCCTCTTCCATTAACTTCTTTTCCCCTAAGGCAGTAGCAGGTCCTTAGGGAACACAATGGCTCCTAATTCCAAAATAAAACAAAACTATCTTCTATTTATATAAAAACCCTGGGTGTAACGTCACGACTGACGCTCAATCAACCAGAAGGAAGTCAATCCTGCAGGGGTCGTCTTGGAAATGGCTGCACCCTCCCCAAGCTGTTTTCCACAAGGGCAGTGAGGTTTCAGGCAGGCACCCGCCCTCGGAGCCTGGCCACACTGAGTCCTGGGCCACGTTGCCAAGGGCTGTGCCCTTACCGAACTGTTTCCGGTAAGGGCGAGGTTTGAGGCAGGAACCAGCCCTCAGAGCGTGGAGGCATATAGCTTTATAAAGTTTTAATACATTATATTAGAGGTCGTGGTGGTACTGTTTTACCCACAGGGTCTACAGGAATTGCTGAAATTTACTTCTCGGTGGAAGCACCTTTCATTCCCAATATGAATTATCCATTCCACTAAATGAAACTTCAATTTCTAGACTACATATAAACAGTGAAGTTGCTAAAACTATTAAAAAGGCCCAACTTCTCATTATTGATGAATGCACCATGGCATCCAGTCATGCTATAAACGCCATAGACAGAACACTAAGAGAAATTTGAATGTTGTATTTGGTGGGAAAGTTCTCCTTCTTGGAGGGGATTTTCGACAATGTCTCAGTATTGTACCGCATGCTATGTGATCGGCCATAGTACAAACGAGTTTAAAGTACTGCAACGTTTGGGGATGTTTCAGAAAGTTGTGTCTTACAACAAATATGAGATCAGAGGATTCTGCTTATAGTGGATGGTTAGTAAAACTTGGAGATGGCAAACTTGATAGCAGTTTTCATTTAGGAATGGATATTATTGAAATCCCCTGTGAAATGATTTGTAATGGATCTATTATTGAAGCTACCTTTGGAAATACTGTATCTATAGATAATATTAAAAATATATCTAAACATGCAATTCTTTGTCCAAAATATGAGCACATTAAAAAAGTAAATGAAATTTTGGATTTACTCGATGGAGATTTTCACACATATTTGAGTGATGATTCCATTGATTCCACAGATGATGCTGAAAAGGAAAATTTTCCCATCAAATTTCTTAATAGTATTACTCCTTGGGAATGCCGTGTCATAAATTAAAATTGAAAGTGGGTGCAATCATCATGCTATTGAGAAATCTCAATAATAAATGGGGTCTTTGTAATGGTACCAGATTTATTATCAAAAGATTACAACCTAACATTATCGAAGCTGAAGTATTAACAAGATCTGCAGAGGGAGAGGTTGTTCTGATTCCAAGAATTAACTTGTCCCCATCTGACACTGGGCTCCCATTTAAATTGATTAGATGACAGTTTCCCATGATGTCAGCATTTGTGATGACTATTAATAAATCACAAGGACAAACTCTAGCCAGTGGTTCTCAACCTGTGGGTCGTGACCCCTCTGGGGGTCGAACGACCCTTTCACAGGGGTCGCCTAAGACCATCCTGCATATCAGATATTTACATTATGATTCATAACAGTAGCAACATTACAGTTATGAAGTAGCAACGAAAATAATTTTATGGGTGGGGGTCACAACATGAGGAACTGTATTTAAAGGGCCAGAGGTTGAGAACCACAGAGTAGGCATATTCCTACCTGAACCCATTTTCGCACATGGTCAGTTATACAGTGGGGCCTTGACTTACGAGTTTAATCCGTTCCGTGACGGAGCTCGTAACTCAAATTACTCGTATGTCAAATCAACAGTGAACGAGTGAGACCCGTGATGCTGGGCTGATGTTGTGGCATTCACTGTGACGTTCGTTGCGCCAACGAGCGGTGGGGTATCTGAAGCTGGCTCATAACCCGAATTTTAGCTCGCAACTCAAAGCAAAAGATCGGCCAAGAGACGGCTTGTATCTCGAAAAACTCGTTAGTAGGGACACTGTATGTTGCTTTCTCTTGAGTTCGAAGAGCATGTGACGTTAAAGTTCTAAATACTTCATCACAAGGGAAATTAGTCAAACACTCTGAAAGTGTTTTCACTCTTAATGTGGTGTATAGGGAGATATTAGAATAAGTTTAATCACTTTATCAGTCATTGTTTGCATCACTGTTGTTTTTATATGTTTTTGTTGTTTTATCCTTTTGTTACTGTTTATTAATAAATTTATATATTATTTTCATATACATTTTACTAATTTTCTTTCATCTCTCACACTTCTATTATAGAGAAAGGGCAAATAGCAATATTAAAATATCTCCACTAATTAATTCCCTTTTAATGTGCACTAATTTTGTGCACCGGGCTACTAGTATTAGAATAGGTTTAATCACTTTATCAGTCATTTTTTGCATCACTGTTGTTTTTATTTCATGTTTTTGTTGTTTTTATATCATGTTTTTGTTGTTTTCATATCATGTTTTCGTTGTTTTTATATCATGCCTCGGTTGTTATATCCTTTTGTTACTGTTTATTAATAAATTTATATATTATTTTCATATACATTCTACTAATTTCCTCTCATCTCTCACACTTCTATTATAGAGAAAGGGCAAATAGCAATATTAAAATATTTCCGCTAATTAATTCCCTTTTAATGTGCATGAATTTCATGCACCGGGCTACTAGTCAAGCTAATAATATGGACTAAAATTCATCATTGCTTTAAGGATGATCTATATACCTCCTAATATAAAAGAAAACTTATCTACAATTAAAAATATGGTTTAAAGAACCAAGATTTTAAAATATATATTTTTTTATTTCAGAGAGGAAGGGAGAGGGAGAAAGAGATAGAAACATCAGTGATGAGAGAGAATTATTTATTGGCTGCCTCCTGCACACCCCACACTGAGGATTGAGCCCACAACCCGGGCATGTGCCCTAACTGGGAATCCAACCGTGACCTCCTGGTTCATAGGTTGACACTCAACCACAGAGCCACGCCAGCCAAGCAACACCAAGATATTTTATATGATAAACCATATTGTGAAAAATTGGCTTATTTGAAAAGTTAAATCAATGAGAAAAGTAGAAAACCCAAACCAACAACAAAAAAGCATTATGATTCAATGCTGATTCATCATGTATATCTGGGTTATGATTTTAAAAGTTCACCCTTAAAGCACCGCTCTTCACTAATTGGCCACTTATAAGTTATACACACGTATGCTAACCTTTGCACCAATCTGTGTGAATTTTGCAGGCTACATATGTGAAAGCAGATGGTGCTTTTCCTTGAGAGCCACAGGAAGCAGTACATGAATTCAGTTCAGGTGGAGAGATGACATCACCCCTCACAAGAGCATTACCTCACTCTCCCAGTATAGGAATGAGTCACCCAGATAGTCAGCTGCAAATCCCTTGGTGGAACAAAATGTAGGTTACCCTGATGCATTTTCACATTCCACAGACTGGTCCCTGTAAGCAGTTATTTGCTCTGATTTGCTGCTCTGCATCTCAAACTAATTGTGCAACTTGCTTCCCCAGTCAACGATTTTATAAACATAAATTCTTGTTTTCTGTGTGTTTTTCCCATTTGTTTTTTCTGTTCATAATTTTAAAGTAAGAGGTTTGTCACATTGGCTAGCAAACTAGTACCAAAAGGTCTGACAAGATCTTCATGCAATCACAAATCAACTTGGTAAAGAAACTGAATTTGTTTCTGAACAAGATCTACATGGCACAATGAATATCAGTGGCACATGTAACCAGGGACTACTATTTGAAATCAGAACGTGAAAATAACTCTTATTTTCAAGTGGCAGAAGGAACTTCAACTGAGAAAATAGAGAAAGTACTAGTACTAAAATGAATATAACCAGCAATAAAAACAAAAATTCCTTTAACCATGCAACCCACCACCTCCCGCCCACATACCATCCACACATACATTTTTCAGGGTATATGCAACTTCATGTTAACTTATATAAAAAATTTTAAACATATAAAATATAAAATACATATTTTATTCATTTATTTTCCTTACCCAAGGACATATTTTCATTGATTTTTAGAGAGAGGAAAGGGAGGGAGAGAGAGAGACTCAGAGAAACATAAATCGACTGCCTCTGGCAAGCACCAGGACTGGTACCGGGAATCAAACCCATGACCTTTTGGTGTATGGAACTACACTCCTACCAGCTGAGCCACACCAGATAAGGCATAATATTTTAATACAAATAACAATATAATAAACCCCTATGTATCTATCACCCAGTTTCAACAATTATCAACATTTTGCTAATTATTTCAATTATTCTCCACCTAGCCACTCCATATACTTGTTTACTAGGTTATTTTATTTAAAGTTACAGACATCATGTTATTTCTCCTATACATACTTAATTGCTGAGAAATAACTATCATACCAACATTACATATAATAGAATTAACATTAATTTTTTCCTCTAAAGAGCACTTTCCACTCCCTTTTTTGTGCACTGATTTACTTGAGAAAAGATATTTAGTCCTCCTCTAGAATGTCCCAGTCTAGATTTTGCATGTAATTTAACTGGTTCCTTTATCCCAGTATTTGTAGAAAAGTGAGATCCGCCCTGGAGCTTTGATCTGATGCAGGTTCAATTTTTTTGACAAGACTACTTCATACATGGTGCTGTAAACTTCCTACTATTATTAGAGGTCAGCAAACTATAGCTCATGGACCAAAATCAACTGTGTGTTTTGGTAAATAGTTTCATTGGCACACACACAGTCACCCATTTATGTCTATGACTATTCTACACCTACAGAGATCATGTGGCCCACAAAGCCCAAGATGTTTACTATCTAGCCCTTTACAGAAAAGTTTGCCAACCCCTGTGTTAGGTCATATTTGTTACTGTTAATCAATGGATTCAGGGGAGTCAGTCTGCTCCCTCTTTTAAAGTGTCCCATCAACTTTTCACCATTTTAGTATCAATTGATGATTACTAGTTCAATAAAGGGGATAAAGTAAAGATTTTTAATTCTATCATCCTTTCTACATTTATTAGCTAGAATTTTTCTATAAAGAACTTTTCCTCATTCCACTTTGGAAGCTGGATTTGCATTTTCTCAAATAGTGACTCAAACATTAAACATTCTGAAATCCAACAAGTTGTATCCAGTGTATTCCCTAACCAAGAAGGAGGGTAAAGGAATACACTCTGCTGATGGTTATAAAAGCCAAATCCCAAGTATAAGCCAAGAAGCAGTAAGAGTTAAAAGGTTTTGCAAATCGAGGTGGTGAGGCAACAGCAGGCATCCAACATATGAAATGGAGACATGTCCACAGCGAGATGATCACCCCACAGACCCCTCCCTCCCACCGCACTCCTGGATCCCCTCCTTGACTCTGTCAGCCACTATGTAACCTTGGAATAAAACTAACACTTGACCGTTTTACAAAATTCTTCACATTAATTTACTGTACTTAATCCTCAAAATCAGTCTCCACAACTTTTTTAAAAGGTTATGTCTTTTGGTCCCCAAATTACTGATTAATATTTCTACCACTTTGGTGATATGTTGGCCTGCTGCTTTTCCCACACTCCTTTTCCTGCTCCCCCAACACCTCCACAGTCAAAACAGCCCTAGCTGGTTTGGCTCAGTGGATTGAGTGTCGACCTGAGGACTGAAGGGTCCAGGGTTCAATTAGGGTCACGTGCCCAGGTTTCAGGCTTGATCCCCAGTGGGAGGCCTGCAGGAGGTAGCCGATCAATGATTCTCTCTCATCATTGATATTTCTCTCTCTCTCCTTTTCCTTCCTCTCTGAAATTTAAAAAAAAAGAAAAGACACACACACACACACAAAAAAAACCAGAGAGGGTTTTTGATATTCTCTTTTACTGTGAAACTTTCAATGAGACAGATGGATGAATCAAAGGGTAGTTTCAGTGAGGCATTTGCATTATAAGCCAGTTATTTCTAATTGTGGAAGTATTTGTATTTATAAGTATTTATAAAGTATTCACACACCAACATGCTATCTATGTGATGTATCTGAGAAATTATTCTTGATAAAGTACATTAAGAATTATAATTATTAGTACAGGAAATACAAATACATTGGTAAGTATTGAGATATTTCAAAAAAAATAAAATATTGTAAAGAAAATAAGAAATAAGTCAAAAGATCAATAAGTCTGCCGGGAGCCGGTCCATCCTTGCTGTTTCAAGGGACCTGGAATATATGGCATATTGTTCTTAATATGTTTGCTCACCTTCTTGGCACTATGTGTTTTAACCAAGGTCTCCTCTCTGAGAAAGGTTGTTTCCCCAGGTAGGGATTTTCCCCTGAAGTTAGGGAGGGAATAAAACCTCTTAACTAAGTGCCAGGCGGGTAATTAATCACTTTAACTACGAACAATCGTGCTTAAGCTACATAATCTTTACTCCCTGGAATGAAGATAAGAAACGCCCTAACCTTTGTAATAGAGACTGATAGGATTGAATCAACTGGTATAAATACAGATGCAACAAGACAGCAAGACACAGAACTTAGAATACAGAGCTTAGAACACAGAACTAGAGACAGAAGAACTTCGCTGGAGAGAACATGGCAAAAGATCCTGGACTGAACCTGACTACAGAAATTGGCAAGAGAACCTGACTAGAACCTGGTAACAGAACCTGCCTGGAGAACCTGGCTAGAACCTGGCTAGAGAACCTCGCTATGATGATCAACTGAACACTGTCTCCGTGTCCTTCCTTCTTCGCCGACTCCGTCTACGCCTTTGGGAACCCCTGGACCTGCTGGGGTTGGACCCCAGCATAAGTCCAATGAATCTCACTGCCAGAAGTTAATTCCAGCATGTCATAAATGCAAGAGTTTCATCAAAAGGTTGATGGAACTTGGGGACTCAGCAAGGGCTGAATCATATATGTTATTGCCTGTTGGAAATGGCTAAGGGATTTCCCCAAACCTGAAAAGGATGTATAAATGATTGTTTGCTGCCAGACAGCTGAGGGCATTTCAATCTACATGTTATTGCCTCCTGCTGGACAAACACCTGAACAGCCATAGGCAGTTCCTCCAATCTGACAATGGATTCTGTATACTAAACCCTGGTCTTTGATGTGTATATCTATCTACCTTGCCTTAGGACAGTGGTCGGCAAACTCATTAGTCAACAGAGCCAAATATCAACAGTACAACGATTGAAATTTCTTCTGAGCCAAATTTTTTAAACTTAAACTATATAGGTAGGTACATTGTTATTAACTTAATTAGGGTACTCTTAAGCTGGCCTTTGCTAAAAACGTCCTCAATCTGATTAGGTACGTTCGGTGAGGTCGACACCTTCCAACTCTCCCATCCACACTCGTCTTGTATACTTGTTTCGTCTATCTCCTTTCGTTCATGCTCTCTATATGTCCAAACCATCTCAACATACCTTTCTCAATCCTCGACACTACATCTTCTTTCACTCCACAACGTTCTCTGTACGTGCGCACCCGCACGTGGTATTTTGTGGAAGAGCCACACTCAAGGGGCCAAAGAGCCGCATGTGGCTCGCGAGCCTCGGTTTGCCAACCATTGCCTTAGGACAAATTGTGTTAATAAAAAGCAAGAGGTCCAGGAGACAGAAGAACTTAGTTCCTTTAGCTAAGTCTTCTCTGGCTCCCCAAAATGCCTTCCAAAATTATGTTTTGTCTCTGGATTCTTGATTAATTTACACACAGCGCCTTCTCCAGATTACTGAACCCTTCTAGATGCCGAGAAACACCCACCAGCATTATCTCACCTTTACTCCGTCAGACAAATTTCTGAACCATTTTGAGACTAATTTTCTGAAAAAATGGGAGTTAATAAGAACATTTTATGAGGATATGTTAAGGATTAAATAAGAATGGTTTGCTATCACTCAGCAAACTATAACGTGCTAATCAAACAATAGTTGTTATGTCATTTAATAATCCAGGGCTGTTATCTTTTTTTAACATATTTTATTGTTGTTTTTTTTTACAGAGAAGAAGGGAGAGGGATAGAGAGCTAGAAACATCGATGAGAAACATCGATCAGCTGCCTCCTGCACACCCCCCACTGGGTATGTGCCTGCAACCAAGGTACATGCCCTTGACCGGAATCGAACCTGGGACCTTTCGGTCTGCAGGCCGACGCTTTATCCACTGAGCCAAACCAGTTAGGGCCAGGGCTGTTATTTTGAACCTCTAATGTACTTCATATATGTGTGTATGTGTGTGTATACCATATATGTATATATATGTACATGATATATACACTGAGTGGCCAGATTACTATGACCACCTGATGTTTGTAGGCAAATTAGCTATAATTTCGTGCTGAAGTTGCTAGAGGGCCAGACCATTATAAATAGGGAAGCAGGTTGTTTACCACGACAGTAGAAGTGATTTTTTTCTGAAGATATGGGTAAACAACGCGATTTAACAGCCTTTGAACGTGGGATATACATATACAGTATATGTATACTTATTAAGCAAAAGTATTAAAACAAAAATATATAAATTCATCACGAGGCTTCTTTTATTTCCTACAAGAAAACTTCAGAAAATAACTATGGTTCCTTAACACCAAATTTCAAACATTTCAAAAGAAGCTTGTAGAATTCAAATAGCTGCTCCAAAAGTAAATTCAAGGTGTAGAAAGCTTAACTATGCCATGTCGATTATTTCTTTCCCAACCCTGAATCCACAACATCCATTTAAAAACAAAAACTCAAAACTAAACAAAGATGAATTCAATGTAAGAATTCAATATATCAGGCCCTGGCCAGGTAGCTCATTTGGTGAGCATCGTTCCGATACACCAAGATTGAGGGTTCAATTGCCAGTCAGGGCACATACAAGATTCAACCAGTGAATGCATAAATACATGGGACAACAAATCGATGATTCTAATCAATGTTTCTCTCTCTCTCTCTGTCTCAAAACAATTTTAAAAAATCAAATCTATCAAATTTTTACCAGTCTTTGATTTACCAGAAATCTCTATCAGCCCTAATATTCTCCTTTGATTATAATATAGATGTTCTGCTGGATCATAAAGTACTTTCTCATAAAAATAAGCAATATGAAAGAAAATTAACAGGCATATTTTTGTATATTTCAATTCTTCAAAAATGATGTACAATGAATACAACATAAAATGGTAACTCTTAATAAATCAAAATGAGCAACTGACCAGACTACTAGATGCCAGAATTGACTAGCTGTGATTTTAAAAAAGTCCCAACATTATTGTGTTGACAAAATACTTTTTTTATTTCCCTGAAAACGTTTAAATTACCATGATGGGGAGAGTAAGGGAGGTTTATCTGCTAAAAGAACAGTGTTCCTGGGAAATCATACCTCAAAGACTGAGGAAGATGATCTAATATACAGGTTTATGAGAGCTTTTAGCAGATCTGAATATTAGCTGCAAGAAGTCACCCTATGTGATATGCCTAAAAGGAAATGTAAATTTCAAATAGAAGTAAATGGAGAAGAAAAAAACAAACTATTAAGTGATTTAGTATTTATTATCTTCAAAAATTGTTAATTAATGCCCAAGAGCAGTGAAATACCAAGTAAATAATTGTTTCATTCTTTCTTTCCTTAACCTATACTTAACCTACAAAACAAAATCCCCAAGGAAAATTACCAGACTAAAATTTCTTAAGCATACTTTTCACATTCAGATTTTAGAAACTATCTTTGCCTTTACTTATACTAATATACATTTATGAAGTACAAAAGCAATGTACATGAGAAGTCAATTTTTCACTTGGTTATAGCTTGAATAAATTGGTTTGGTTCACAGCATTGCTTTCAGCCACACTAAGGGATTAATAAAACAAAACTGAATCAAAGCAATGCTTCATTCCTATAATTAAAAAAAAAAGCAATTAACTGAAGCAATTATTTAAATATGGGCTTGCTACATGATTGACATTGACTTTTCACAATAAACCACCACATACATAACATAGCCAGGCTGAATATATGCTAGTTAATGTACAAATAAAAACTGTAAAATGACCTGGCATCTTTCAGTATAAGTTTGAGAATCATTCTTTTTAAAGATTTTTTTATTGATTTTTACAGAGAGATAAAGGGAGAGGGAGAGAGAGAGAAACATTAATATGAGAGCAGAAGATCAATCGGCTGTCTCCTGCACGCCCCTCCCAGAGATTGAGCCTGAAACCAGGCCTGTGTCCTAACTGGGAATCAAACCAGTAATCTTTCAGTGCATGAGGCGATGCCCAACCAACTGAGCCACACTGGCCAGGGCATAAATTTGAGAATCTTTAAAAACTTATTTTAATAAAGCAATACTCAAAAGGGTTTACTAAATGGACTCTTTTGTGAACCATGAATCAGTAACCATAAAAAGTGTGTTCTTTCCAAAGGCTCCCCCACCCAGGAAGACCCTTAATGAATGCAGTCTGAGTGGGTGGGGAGGCTGGAGAGCTCCAGCTTCATGGTTATCTGTTTCTGCACCTGTCTGAAACAGAAACACAGTGTCCCTTGGGGAGGAACAAGTCTAAAATAAAACAAACCCCCAAACTCTAACTATAGACTTAGAGTTGTTTGTTCTTTTTAAGAGGGGGGGAGGGGAGACAGGCAATTTAACAGAAAACTGAAACAAAAAACAAATATATCTCTACATAAAGGAAAAGATAAAGATATTCATCTAAGGAAAAACTTGTTATATACACATAATTATAATATGCATTCTAAGTAAATATAAGAAAGATCTTTGTATTTATGAATGTGTTCCAAGATATAGAGAAGTAAACAGTTCAAGGAGATTGTACCTACTAAGATTTGGTAAAGTGTGGTCCAAATGCCACCCAGAGACCTAAAGAAAAACTATGCTGATATGTTACAAAACAAAATAAAATTTAAGACCATAGCCAAATCTAAATGCTTTTTGAAGGTTGAATCTACATATAAATTACCAGAGGAAAGATAATCAGGTTTCATCTCAGGTGGTCCTTCTGAAAATTAAAAACAAAATTCTTAGCTACTATCTAAAGTACAGTGGGGCCTTGACTTACGAGTTTAATTCGTTCTGAGACCGAGCTCGTTAAGGAGCTCGTTAACTCAAATTACTCTGTCAACTCAATGCAAAAAGTCGGCTGAGAGACAGCTGGTATCTCAAAAAACTCGTTAGTCGGGACACTCGTAAGTTAAGGCCCACTGTACTAGGCCTAGAAACTAGGGCACATCTGTAAATGCTAATAAGAGTACACCCTAGGTCAGCAATTTTCAACCTTTTCCTCTTAAGGCACACAAACTAATTACTAAAATCTGCAGCACACCAAAAATATATATATTTTTGCCAATCTGACAGAAAAATAGATATAATTTTGATTTATTCACACCAGATGGCTATTGTTCTATTGGCTGTTGTCATTTTCCTATTTGACAACCTAAGAGAAAAAAGGTCAATGCTTCTGACTAAATAGTCAGGTATTCATGCTTAAAAAATTTTTGCGGCACACTGGTTAAAAATCACTGCCTTAGGTTCAGCATTTATTCTAATACACACACACACACACACACACAGACACACACACACACACACACACACACAGTTTTAGCTTAGTTTATACCAGTATTCTTTTGAGGAAGTTTGCAAATACCTACTTAAGAGAAAAAAATTTAAACTCAGATCTGTGTCCTAAGGCATCTCAAACTTCCTGCAGTACACAATTCATTCTAAATATAATGTAAAATACTTGTTTTTAATAGAATTGTCAATCTCTATCAATCTCTGGGAACTCTTTATTAACATAAGCAAAATAACCACTAAAGTAACATGATATACTATTTTCACATGCCCTTTGGATCAGAAAAGGTTATGGACAACAACAGAGTAGGCCATGAGGCAGTAAGATGTGCACCTAAGGGTAATTTCTAATGAATTTGTACTTTACTTTTTAAAGAATCCTAAATGTACTAAAAAGGGAAGTTCCAAAATCCCTCTAGATAATTTATTTGGGTGTTCCTGTATTTGATGACAGCTGATTCCTGAAGTTAGAACAATCTTTAGAGAATTAGCCCAATCCCATAATTTTACAGATGAGGAAATTAAAGAATAATTTAGACAGGTCATAAGCCAGTTAGAGGAAGAATCGCACTGGAACTCAAGCTCCTGAGTTCTAGTCACTCCTACCTAAAAAGTTCCTGCACTGCTTTGACTGTTAATTCTGCAAAAGTGCAAGCAATCCATAACCAATTCCTCTATCACTGAGGGCTGGAAATCATGCTGCAGGCTATAAAATTCTTCACCCTTCAGCTTCTCATTAAGTTAGTAACTGCACAGAGAATACATCTTTGAGTTTGATCAGTTTTATCTTCATACCACTCTTGAGGAACTGACATTCTAATACAAGAGTCTCCACATGAAGCCAAGGGTCTACTTACTGTCACCTGGGTAGCCCCTTTATATCCCCACACCAGTTCCTTCTGCCTGCTGCAACTAGCCCTCCTTCTTACACCACCCTTTCCTACCAAATGCTGGGCTTCAGAAAGACAAAGTCAACCCCTTAACCATTTCTCACAAAAATTTAGAGACCTTCCTAAAATATTTTATCAGATGCATTTAGAAAGTTATTACTCTATACATCCAAAGTAGCTTTTGATCCTCTCTTTGTGGTATTTTGTCGAACTTCTGAACACAACTTCTAGATGCTGAGCAGCACACACCTTGCTGAATAACAGATAACTCAAGTTCACAATACATTCCTCTCCTGTTAACATGTTCATAATATTACAAATCTTTTTATCATTTCTATTAGAGGCCCAATGCACAAAGATTCGTGCAAGAATGGGCCTTCCTTCCCCTGGCTGCCGGCACCACCTTCTCTCTGGCCAGAGACACCTTTCTGCCTTTGCTCCAGCCCAGAGTCACCTTTCCGCCTTCCCACGTTGCCCAGAGGCCTGGAAAGGCTGGGGTGGTGTGGAACGCCTGCATCATCACCCCACCCCCAGGCCACTTGGTGCCTGCACGCATGCGCACTGCCCACAGCCGCGTCATCTTTGTTGGGTTAATTTGCATACTCACTCCTGATTGGCTTGGGGTGTTGTGAAGGTATGGTCAATTTACATATTTGTCTATTATTAGTGTAGATTATATACTAGTTGGCACTTATTATAGTGTGGTCTGTGGACACTTTAAGAGATGCAGAGGTAAAATAGGGGTTTTTTTATTTTATTTTTTTTAGAGGTAAAATAGTTTTAATACGCTGTCATTTGCATTTTCACTGTGGTGACATTTGTATAGAGTGAAAGCAATGGTGACTACTAGATGTATCGGTTAATAATGCGGATTTTTTTCAATAGATGGAGTTACACATATATTGATATATATGCGATTTGATATGTATGCTATTTTGTTGTATTGACAAGCTTCAAAACTTCATATGTCAAATCTGCTGAAGGTGTTAACATCATAGATATTTTTACACTTAAAAATGTCGAATTTCGTGCCAGAAAAAGAGCATTTGCGGGAAGTTTTAATTCATTACTTTATTTTGAAGAAAAGTTCTGCTGAATACTTCGGGAAGCTTATGGTGAACATGCTCCATCTCCAGATACTTGTGAATGCTGGTTAAACGCTTTAAAATGAAAGACAAAGACATCCAGGTCAACCGAAAAAGTTTGAAGACCAACCATCACAAGCATTATTGGATGAAGATGTGTGTCAAACTCAAAAACAACTTGCAGAAGATTAAATGTTGCTCAGCAAACAACTTCTGATCATTTACAAGCAATGGGAAAGATTTTAAAGGAAGGAAATGGGTGCCACATCAACTGAACGAAAGACAAACAGAAAACCACAAAGTCATCAGTAAAATGTTGCTTCAAAAGCATGGAAGTCTTTTTTGCATCAAATTGTGACTGGCGATGAAAAGTGGATTTATTTTGAGAATCCCATATGCACAAAATCATGGATTGATCCAGGTCAACATCGACTGCAAGGCCAAATCTCTTCGGAAAGAAGACAATGCTCTGTGTTTGGTGGGATCAGGAAGGTGTGGTATATTATGAGCTTCTAAAACCAGGTGAAACCGTTAATACTGATCGCTACCAACAACAAATAATCAATTTGAACCACACTTTGATCATGAAATGACCAGAATATGCCAAAAGACACAGCAAAGTAATTTTGCTTCATGATGACGTACCATCACACACTTCAAAACCAGTAAAAGACATGCTATAAGATCTTGTCTGGGAAGTATTAACCCACCCGTTGTATTCACCAGACTGTGCTCCTTCAGATTACCACTTGTTCTGATGGATGGCACACACACTTTGAGCAGCACTTCAAAACATACGAAGAAGTGGAAAATTGGGTCTCTGAATGGTTTGACTCAAAACAAGGAAAGTTCTTTCTATTGGGACAGTATCCACAAATTACCTGAAAGATGCGGGAAATGTGTAGCTAGTGATGGACATTACTTTGAATAAAGCACTTTTGATGTTTCTCTTGAAATTATCCTGTTTTCTTTGATTACAAAATCCGCTATTATTACCCGGTACACCTAGTAAACTGTTGGCGCCCCGACTCGATCCAGCACCAACTAGTAGTCCTGGTGTTCCATGCGCACACAGCAAAAAACGAAGACAAAAGACAGTTTAGCTCACAATGTTCTTACAAAGAAATAACAGTTAGCAATTTCATTAAATTGTGACCTGAACACACATTTCACCCTTCCGCTGACTAATGAGAAAGTGTGGGCCACACACTCAAGCAGATATGAGGAAAGCATGGAGCTCCATTTTCACTTGGACATTGGAGAGAAAAGCTATGGTTATAAGACTGACTTTTCCCAGACATTTTCTCAAAAATAAAGTGAATGTCTCACTTCAAAACCATTTATGATAAAATTCAAGTTTTAACAAAAACTAGAATTTTGAAAAACCTGTATCCACCAATGTGAGCTTGACAGCTTCCCAGTACTTAAAAGATTTTTTTGATGAGATCAGGGGTGAGAGTAATAAATCTGCTTTTTAAAATATTCTATGAGGAAATATTTCAATATTCAAAAGATCTTTGTAATTCCATCAATATTTTCCAAATGATGGTAGAAAACCATGCAAGAGGAAAAAGCAAGACAGACCAAAGGATGTTAATGCAACAGAGTACAAAATGTACAATACAGTTTGAGATTCCATAGTGCAACTAACCTTTAAGAAACTTTCACTTATTTTTATATAGTATCAAAAAAATGACCAAAATCATCTGAAAAGGGTACAAAAAATACTCCTTCCTTTTCCAACTCCTACATCCTCCTATATCATGAAGAGGCAATATGCAAATTAACCTTCACACCCTCACAAGATGGCTTCCTATGACCAGGCCAGCAGGGGGGTTAGTGAGGGACAACCAAACGACTGAACAGCAGGCTGCGTGGGGCAACCAGGCCAGTGGGGGAGGGGCAGTTTGGAGCAATGAGGCCAGCAGCAGGGGGGCAGTTAGGGGCAACCAGGCCAGCAGGGGGGGCAGTTAGGGGCGATCAGGCCGGAATGCAGAGGCAGTGAGGGGCGATAAGGCCGGTGGGGGGCGGGGGGCAGTTAGGGGTGACCAGGCAGGCAGGCAGGTGAGCGATTAGGAGCCAGCAGTCCAGGATTGTAAAAGGGATGTCCGACTGCCGATTTAGGCCCAATCCCTGGGATAGGGCCTAAACCAGCAGTCAGACATCCCCCAAAGGGTCCCATATTGGAGAGGGTACAGGCTGGGCTGAGGGGACCCACCCCCCGTGCACGAATTCATGCACCAGGCCTCTAGTGTATATACACACACACACACACACACACACACACTGAGTGGTCAGATTATTATGACCACCTGATGTTTGTAGGCAAATTAGCTATAATTTCACACTGAAGTTCTTAGAGGGCCAGACCATTATAAATAGGGAGGCAAGTTGTTTGCCATGACAGAAATAATTTTTTTCTGAAGATATGGGTAAACAACGCGATTTAACAGCCTTTGAATGTGGGATATATACATAAACTGAGTGGCCAGATTATTATGACCACCCCATCAGTGCTTCACTGGGCCACCCTTTGCCTTCAATACTGCAGTGATTCTGCTTGGCATTGACTTGACGACACGTTGAAAGGTGATGTGAGGAATCTGACATCATGCCTGATGAATAGCACTGTCCAGTTCTGTGAGATTTGATGGTTATGGAACCAGTTGCCTGATGGCTCTTTTAACTTCGTCCCACAAATGCTCAATTGGATTGAGATCTGGTGATTGTGGGGGCCACCTAAGCAAGGTACAGTCTCCACTCCTGCACAATATGAGCACCGTGGCATGGCACATTGTCTTGTTGGAAGAAGCCATCTCCATTGGGATACGCCATCAACATGATAGGATGAACTTGATCAGCAACGATACTTAAGTATGTTGTGCTATTCAGACGTTGTTCCACACGAATTAAAGGGCCCAAATCATGCCAGGAAAACATGATCCAAACCATAACACTGCCCCACCAGCTTGAAGGGTTATACTCATGCATGTGGGGTGCATGCTTTCATGCTGTTTCTGCCAAATTCCCACTCTACCATCTGCATGATACAACTGGAAACATGATTCATTGGACCACATGACTTTTTTCCAATGCTCAACTGTCCAATCCTTGTGTTCCTATGCAAATTGGAGATGTTTTATCTTGGTAACTGCAGACAGCAAAGGTGTTCAAACAGGCCTTCGGCTTCCATATCCCATACAATGCAGTGTACGGCTAATTTGCCTACAAACGTCAGGTGGTCATAATAATCTGGCCACTCATATTTACTAGAGGCCCAGTGCCTGAAATTCGTGCACAGGTAGGGTCTGGCCGGCCCCGCCCCTGATGGGGGGCCTCTCGGAGGTGGGGGCGGCTGGAGGGAGGGGCCGTGGGTGATTGGCCACAATCCCCATCCCCTGGTTGAACTTCCAGTCAAACTCCTGGTCGAGGGGACAATTTGCATATTAGCCTTTTAATATATAGGATGTGTCTGGATTTTCTTCCTCATATAGTTCAACCAAAACAACAATGCAACACAGTAAATGCAGAAGCAGACACAAAAATCCAATTTTCTTCTGCTAAACCAAAAATTAAACTGATTTGCAAAAATGTAAAACAATGCGCCACTTTTTTCATTAAATTTTTTGTATTGGAAAATATAGGGTTTTTTTCCATAAAAATATGCTGTTTATGCTGTCATACAATGGGCCCACGGTCTTTTTAATGAATTAATAAGTAAGTCTTTTTAAAATTTATGTTTTAATTTTTAAGATGGTTTAAGTACAGACAGATATAATCTGGGGGATAAAAAGCTCTTTGGACCCCTCGATGATTTCTAAGAATGTAAAGGGAAACCATAAAGTTTGAGATCCGCTGTACGAGATGAACAGCCTAAGATTATGCAAGGAGGTACAGACAAGATAGGGAAGGGAAAAGGCTCCAGAGCAGGCAGAATGGGATGCAGTCAGGCAAGCCTACGTTCAATCCCAGTTTTATCACCTAATCTGTTTGCGACTCCAAGCAATTAATTTCTCCACGTTCCTCTTCTACAAAATGAGACCCACAACACCCACCTCAGGAAAATCCCTGTAAGGATCACACTACTGAACCTGTACAGTACATCAGGTTATATTACACTGCTGGGAACAATGCTGTTGTCATCAACATGTCTACACAGTTAACACAGTCTCAAGAAATGCTTCCACAAACTCAGGTCAGCAGTAAAATGTAGTAAACCCATCATGCTATCACAAATGGTTAAATAACTTTAGATTTTCTTTTTTCTTTTCTGTGAGGTAGAAAGTTTAAGTCTCGATAATACAAAGAGATCTTGGGATTCTTCTGCATAGAAGGTAGCCAGTGAGCTTTTTGCTAAAATATTCGCTGCTAGGATTAGTGAAGAGACATGGTATGCCTGTGCATTGGGGAAATGAATGCAACATGATTATAGTAATCAGTCATTAGCGAATGTTGTAGTTCTAGTTATTAATAATTATGTATAACAGGATATTGTAAAAATTAAGTTATATTGGCTGGGCCACAAATATATCCGTTGTGGGCCACATGCAGCCTGCAGGCCGGGAGTTTGACATGCTTGTCTTACACCATACACAAAAATAAACTCAAAATAGATTAAAGACTTAAATGTAAGCCCTAAAATCACAAAACTCCTAGAATAAAACATAGGTAATAAACTACTTGAAATCGGGGAAACAAAAGCAAGAATAGACAAATGGGATTTCATCAAACTAAAAAGCTTTCTGCAGAGCAAAGAAAATGATCAACATAACAAAAAGACAACCTAGTGAATGGGAGAATATATTTTCAAATACTACAGGGTGTCCCAAAAAATGTATATATACTTTAATAGCTGATAGACCAATTTTTTCAATGAGATGTATTTAATTATTCAAAGTGTGTGTATACATTTTTTGGGACATCTTATATATCCAATAAGGGGTTGATATCCAAAATATATAAGAAACTCATACAATTCAATAAAAAAATACACAATTTGATCAAAAAGTAGGCAGGAGACATGAAGAAACATTTCTACAAAGAAGACATACACAGGGTCAACAGATATATGAAAAGATGCTCAACATCACTAATCATCATAAAATGCAAATCAAAACCACAGTGAGATACCACGTCACACTTGTCAAAATGGTTATTACATTGCCCTAGACCAGTGGTCGGCAAACTCATTAGTCAACAGAGCCAAATATCAACAGTACAACAACTGAAATTTCTTTTGAGAGCCAAATTTTTTAAACTTAAACTATATAGGTAGGTACATTGTTATTAACTTAATTAGGGTGCTCGGAAGGCTTAGGAAGAGCCACACTCAAGGGGCCAGAGAGCCACATGTGGCTTGCGAGCCGCAGTTTGCCGACCATGGGACTAGGTGGTCCTTGTGTCCTCGCGAGCGATGTCATCACAAGATGGCCGCCATAAGATGGCCGTCACCAGATGGCCATGTGCACAGCAGAAGCGGGGCCAGGCAGCAGCTCTGTGTGGTGAGGCCTAGGGGTCCCGTGGCTCCACATGGCGTGAAGGAGGCCGGTCCCAGCGTCTCCACCACCTCGCGTGGAGAAGGCAGGTCACAGCAGGGGCGGGCAGTTGTGGGCAATCGGGCCAGCAGGGGAGGGCAGTTGGGAGCGATCAGGCTGGCAGGCAGAAGCGGTTAGGGGCAAGCAGGCAGGAGAGCAGTTAGGAGCCAGCGGTCCTGGATTGTGAGAGGGATCCCAGATTGGAGAGGGTGCAGGCCAGGCTAAGGGACACCCCTCCCATGCACAAATTTTGTGCACCAGGCCTCTAGTTTTAAATAATTTAAACAGGAGAATAAAGCTCCAAAAAAGAGAGACTAATCCATCAGAGTCAAGACTAAACATGAGAAAATACTTGCCTCATTTATGCATTCCCCTAACCTCCTCAAGGCAGGCAATGTCCTAACTTTCATGATGAGGACACTAACACTCTGAGGGGCTAAGCCACCTACCCAAGTCTTAGAGTCACGTGGCAGAGTAGTTCTGGAAGCAAACCTCTTTTTGGGAATAACCAAATTTGTCTAAAATTACATTCCAAGAAAATTTCAGATGAATTATGCTTATAATAAGGATGCACGCTGGAGGGAAAATGTACAGAAAGAATCACTTATGAGGTTTTGCAGCATGTATAGGGAGAGGCAAAAGTAGGTTTACAGTTGTTCAGATAGAAAATAATGAAGAATAAACTCTGGCCCTGACCAATGTGTCTAAGTGGTTAGGGTATCAGCCCATGCCCTGAAGGGTCTTGGGTTTGATTCCCAGTCAAGGGCACCCACCTGGACTGCAGGTTCAAACTCCTGATGAGGGCACACGTGAGAGGCAACCAATCAATATACACCGATGTTGAAAAAAAAAGAAGAAACTGTTTTGCATACTTACAACTGTAAACCTACTTTTGTTCCACCCTCGTATTTCTAACTATTAAAGCACAGTTAAGTTACTTATATTTATTTTATTATTTAGGGACTATGTGAGAATAACAAATGAGCATGTTACAGCTCAAATAATGAGCTATACTGATATAGCAGATAGTATCCTTAGTTATTCATTTATATGATTAATTCATTTAATGTCCAAAACAACCCTAAGAAGTAGGTGATCAATATCATCTACCTCATTACAACAGGGGAACTGAGGAACAAAAAAGTAATTGCCCCAAGGGGACATAGTAAGAGGCATACAGGCCTCACACCTAAGCAATGGGGCCCTGAGCCCCAATTCTAAAAGCAAATAAATAGTATTAATATCAGCAATTGCTCATTACAACTGAGTTTTTCTGTTAAATGAAAATTCTTACCTCTGGTTTGCTAAGGCTGGATGAAACCAAGGAGCCAGATCCCACGTCCAAATCCCACTGCTTTTTACCATGATTCTCTGGATCCAAGGCAGCAATTCGCCCATCTAAAGTGCTGATAATCACTAATGATCTGTAAGTTTAAAAATTAATGGGAAAAATTTTAAAAGATATCTAAGATATTGAGCCCCTACTCCACACACTTGAAAGAAAACCAGCCCCTCCCAGGCTTCTACTTGCAGGAGAGAAGCAAGGCCCACCTCCTCATATCACTTACTGTTCTGCCACTACTATCTGCCTTTAGCCTCCAAGATAATTGCACTGTGTCCTTTATCTGTTTACATCACTTATGAAAAGTCTCAAACTACTAGGGAACCCCTCATTCCCACACTGTAATCCCCATATGAAACTCAACATTCTCTGCTCTGTTCTCTTCTATCTTCCCCAATCCTGAAGTCTTCCCTGAATGCTCACTTTCCTTCTTGCTCTAATGAAATCTGGCTTTCCTTGAGAACACTGCTTTGGAAGCAATTAACTGTTTTCTCCACACCCTTGACCGCTGCGTCTAGTGGTAGGGTAGGTGTATTCCTTGCACCTTGTCACCGTCCCCAGACTACTTTCTTTCTCTCCTCTCTAAAAATCCTCAGGATCAGACTATTCCAACTATTATCCCTCTAGCAATTGTTTACTGACCCTCAGGTCACTAGCCCCATTCCATGAGGATTTTAGGTCCTGGTTTACTGTCACTATTAACAAATTCTTTCAGTTTCGTGAACTGTCTACTTTGCCTCAGTCACTCCCAAGTTCAGACCCTTGTCCTTATCATTGCCAAACACAACTTCCTGTCCCAATGAAATTTCAAGCATCACATCCCGAGCCAACAACCCCTTTCCAACTCACCTCCTACTTTCCTGACTCCTACAAACCACTGACTGCACCAAACCTACAAACCATATTGATCCTATTACCTACCTTCACTACCATTATGCTTTCACTTCTTTCTTACCCAGTTGAAATTCCACAGTCCTTCATTTTAAGCACTTCCTTTCTTACACCTTCAACCGCTATTCCTCTCCTGCATGTCACACTTGACTGGCAGAACTCCAACCCTCATTAAATTTAACTTTTTGCCTTTTTTCATTCTTGCATCTGTGCAGTTGGATGTGGCTAAAGAAACACATAACCATGCTGACTGGTCTCACTTTAATTATGATCACCAAACCTCAAAGGGGCTATTACTGATGCTCAACAATCATATGACATTTCCCTGGTCTATCCACTTGCCCACTGTCCTAGGTTGACTATTAAATTTCTCATTTTTCCTCAAATTTCTGACACCTGCTCTTGCAAGCTCATGCATTTCAGGGACTATGCTACCTATTTTTCAGAGAAAAACAGAAATAATCCAATAAGACTGTTTCACACCATCACATCTATCCATTTATCTGCACCTGGACCCAAGTATTCTCCTCCGGTTACTGTGGGAAACAGTCCACACTCCCACACCCCACCACCATTTCCACCTAGGCAAGAGATCTCTCCCTCATGCATACATGAGGACTCACACCTGCAAATCTCTCCTCTTGCCCCCAGATCAATTATTCTCCTCTACCAGACCTTTCCTCTCAGTAGTCCAATCTGCTACGATTTCTTCCAACATAAAAACCAACCCAGATTACACACAACCACTCTCCCCCTCTAGCTTCCAATTCATTCCTTGCCCATTTTGGAGCAAATTTTTTGAAAGAGTTGTTATATACTCTGTCTCCAAATCCAACTATTTCTAATCAAGTTTTTGTCTCTACCACTCCACTGAAAAGGTTTTTGCCGGAGTCACCTATCACCTTCACATTGAAAACCCCGTGGTCAGGTCTCAGTTCACTTGACCTCTGATCAGCTACTTCTCCTGCCCACCATCAAACACACTCTTAGCTCGGTTTCCAGAACACCATATTCTCCTGATTATGACTTGCTTACTGTGTTACTCACTTTATTGCAGTGGTCTAGAACTAAACCCGTAAAATCTCCCAGGTCTGCCTGTATGGGTAGCTCACCTAGCTTAGAGGAAGGCAAATACCCCTGATCATAAAAGTCAGGCGGAGTGCCTGTACAAACCAGTAAAGGTTCCAGACCCACAGGATCTTAACAAGTACCCCAGGTGAGTCTCATATTAAGGCCCGTTTGGCAAACATGATTTAGCTGAAAGGACTATTTTCTTAGAGTGAAATTAATATTATTATTACCTGAATGAAGAAGGCATATTGATCAACTCTGTCAGTAAACTCTCTCTCTCACCTAACCTTGCTTTAGTTTCCTAAGGCAGTGTTTGGATGACTGAACAATAAGCACTGTTAGGTCCTCTCCAGAAAGGTCATCAGCGACCTCCTCTCCCAATGGCCAGATCCATTCTCCCAGTAAGATGTGTCCCTGTGGCAGCAGGTGACAATGTGCGGCTCCTCATTCTGGGCATTCCTCTTTCCCTGGATTCCACAGCACCAGCCCCTGCACCCATCCTCACTCGCATTCCTGCTCTCAATCATGAACAAGCAGGCATGGAATTATAGGTTTCTCCAACGCCCACAGCTTCACCTATTACATGACAGCTCCCACACAGAATTTACAGCTCCTCTCTCTCCCAACCCTGCTTTGGCATTTACATCAACTCTACCTGCTCCCTCACACTCTACATTTAAACAACAATCATGTACTCTTGATTCTATTACTTTAGCTTCTTCTAAATCTTTCCCTTCTTATTCATTACCACTGCCCTTGCCCTGGAACAGAGTCTCATTAATCATTAGAATACCTTTAAAAGCCTTTCTGACATATTCTCGTTCCCTTCTGCTCTTCCAACAGTTTTGTTTCCACAAAAGAAACCATGTAAACTTCTGATGCTCCATCTGCCCTTTAAATAAAGTCCACATGCCTAGGTATGGCCCACAGCTCTGCCTGCCCCCTCCCCACACCCTACCCCAACACACACACGTTTCTAACCTTTTCAACAAAGTTCCTTTGTTAATTTATTTTGTCTCAAGTCTTAAATGATTTCATTTGCCCAATAAACACCACTTCTATTGAATTCCCACATCTTTACGGGAAATATATAAGTACCAAACAAAATATTCAAGATTTCTGGAAAGAAGTAGCTAAAATTACTATATTAAGTTTGATATAATTCAGCTCAAAGCAAAGAAACATTGACTTTAAATTTTTTTCCTGGTGATATATATTTTTTAAATTTTATTTTTAGCCCTAGCTGGTTTGGCTCAGTGGATAGAGCGTCAGCCTGCAGACCAAAGGGTCCCAGGTGCAGTTCTGGTCAAGGGCACATATCTTGGTTGCAGGCTCCTCCCTGCCCTGGGCCCTGCTGGTTAGGGTTCATGCAGGAGGCAACCACTCTGTTTCTCTCAGATATATGTTTCTCTCTGTCTTTCCCTCTCCCACTCTCTCTAAAAAACAAAACAAAAATTAATGGAAAAATCCTCGGGTAAGGATTAAAAAAACAAAAAAAAATTAAAAATTTTATTTTTAATTACAGTTCACATTCAATATAATTTTGTATTAGTTTCAGCTGTTCAGCGTAGTGGACAGTCATATACTTCACAAAGTGCTCCCCCGATATTTTCAGTACCTACCATACATACTTATTACAATACTAGTGTCCCAGTGCACGGATTTGTGCACACTGAAAGGAAATTAACTAGAAGAAATATTATAATGTCATTATTCATCCTTTCTCTTTAATAGAAGGGACAACCAAATTTATGATCGACAATGACAGATCGAAACACACTCATGTGACTGGCGCCAGTGAGAGCTTTATATGTATTGAGCATGTGCGAGTCAACTTAGCCTTTTATATTTATAGAATAAACTTGCTTAATTAGACCTGCTTTCTGATTTAGCTAAACTTTTTCCAGCCCAGTGAAGCACCCCAAATTCTCTTTCAGGTAATTGTCAGCAACACAGCAGTAAATATCAACACAAAGCAGATTATTATTGTAGATCATGCAGGGAGAATAAAGGGTAAAATATTTAACTGCAGCAGTGTTTGACTATATTCTGCACAGTGAGAAAACCTGAAGTCATTTTCAAGGTCCACCATTTCTTACTTCTTCTCAGTCAGGTCAAGTTTCTAAGCTTTCTAAATCTCCGTTTTCTTACTAAAGAAAAGAAAATAGGATTCCATCGAGTCTCTTATCTACATACTCCAGGACTTCTATGAGGATCAAATGAGATGAGGAAAGTGAAAACGCTTCACAGACATTTGGTTAAAGTGTGAAATGTTTGCACCTGGCTATAAAGCAAGTCGGGTTCCTGGGCTGAAGAAACTCTAAGGAGGCTAATTGCTAAGGAGAGAAAACCAGGCATTGCTACATGACGTCATTACCTGGCACCCACAGGGACCATTTTCCGGCTGTACTGTGGGCCCCATTTTGCACCATGGGTTCTTGGCAGCATTGGCTGTGATTTGATGGGGTGTTGCTCCGGGGTGGTGGCAGGGCCTGTGTTCCACTTGGGGAAAGCCGAATGTTGGTTTGTTAGCACCAGGTCTGTGGTGCTGTTTATTTTTAAATGACCAGTGTGCATCATGGCAGCTCCTGCATTAAGCATCTGCCCCCTGGTGGTCAGTGCATGTCATAGCTACTGGTCAGATGGATGGACACCTAGTCTTTTATATGTACTCTAGAGGCCCGGTGCACAAAAATTTGTGCACTCGGGGGGGAAGGGGGGGGTCCCTCAGCCTGGCCTGTGCCCTCTCACAGTCTGGGACCCCTCGGGAGATAACGCCCTGCTGGCTTAGGCCTGCTCCCGGGTGACAGAGGGCAGGCCCAATCCTTACGTGCAGCCCGTGGTCGGGCTCAGAGCAGGGCCTATTAGGGAGTTGGGGTGCCGCGCCCTGTCATTCACAGAGCAGGGTGGATTGGGAGGTTGCAATGCCACCCTCAGTCACGCTCAGGGTAGGGCCGATTGGGGGGTTGGGGCACTGATCCCTGTCACACTCAAGGCAGGGTCTATGGGAAGGTTGCAGCGCCACCCCCTGTCACGCACAGAGCAGGGTCGATCAGGGGGTGGGGGAGCTCCCCCCATCACGCACAAAGCAGGGCCCATCAGGGGGTTGAGGAGCTCCCCCATCACTCACAGAGTAGGGCCGATAGGGGAATTGGGGCACCACCCCGTCACACACAGAGCAGGGCGGATCAGGGGGTTGGGGCGCCGCCCTCTATCACCCACAGAGCAGGGCCTATCAGGGGGTTGGGGCGCCACCACTGTCACACTCAGGGCAGGGCCGATGGGGAGGTTATGGCTCTACCCTGTCACACACAGAGCAGGGCCCGTAGGGGTGAGGGGGTTGGGGCGCCGCACCCTGTCACACACAGAGCAGGGCCGATCAGGGGGTTGGGACGCCGCACCCTGTCACACACAGAGCCGCAGGGCGATCAGGGGGTTGGGGAGCTCCCCCGTATCAGGCACAGAGCAGGGCTGATCAGGAGGTTTGGGCGCCTTCCCCGGTCACGAACAGAGCAGGGCAGATAGGGAGGTTGTGGCCCCGTCCCCTGTCACACACAGAGCAGCAGGGCGATCAGGGGGTTTGGGCGCTCCCCCCTGTCACGCTGATCCCGGTGCAGGGAGGCCTCTCGGCTCCACTGATCCCAGTGCTGGGAGGCCTGGCGGCTTCACTGATCCCGGTGCTGGGAGGCATATTACCCTTTTACTATATAGGATAGAGGCCTGGTGCATGGGTGGGGCTGGCTGGTTTGCCCTGAAGGGTGTCCTGGACCAGGTTGGGGGTCCCCACTGGGGTGCCTGGCCAGTCTGGGTGAGGGGATGATGGCTGTTTGCAGCTGGTCACACACCCTTCAGGGTGGGGGTCCCCACTGGGGTGCCTGGCCAGTCTGGGTGAGAGGCTGAGGGCTGTTTTCAGGCTCGCGGGTGACTGAAGCTCCCAACTGCTCCTTTTTTTCTTTTTCTTTTCTTATTCTGGGCCAGCTTTAGCTCTGGCTCCAGCTCTGAGGCCTCTCTCTGCTGCTGAAAGCAGGTATCTGGTTTGTTTGGGTTCTATAATCGAAACAATGTATAACTCCAGCTCTGAGATCCCAGCTCGCTGAAAGCAGGTTTCTGGGGTTTGGTTTAGCTTCTATATTTATTACAATGTTTCAAACTGCAGGCTCAGAGGCCTGCAAAGCAGGCGGGGAACGTTAGTTTCCTCCGTCACTGAAGCAAGCAAGCCTCATGTTAGTTTCAAGCTGCCTGGTTGCCAGCCGCCATCTTGGCTGGCAGTTAATTTGCATATCGCCCTGATTAGCCAATGGGAAGGGTAGCAGTCATACGCTAATTACCATGTTTCTCTTTTATTAGATAGGATACACACACACACACACACATACATACATACATACATACTAGAGGCCCGGTGCATGAAATTCATGCACTGGGGGGTGTGGGGGGAGTGTCCCTCAGCGCTGCCTACACCTTCTCCAATCTGGGACCCCTTAGGGGATCTCTGACTGCCAGCCCAAACGCCCCCTCTGACAATCCGGGAGTGCTGGCTCCCAACTGCTTGCCTGCCTGATTGCCCCTAACCACTTCTGCCTGCCAGCCTAATCACCCCCTAACCACTCCCCTGCCAGTCTGATTGACGCCTATGAATAAGGGTCCTAGAGTGCATAAACCGGATGGAGGAAAAAATCGACAACCTCAGCAAGAAGCAAGAAGAAACAGATGAAATGAATGTCCAATTTCCATCAGGTTATTTTAAAAATACTGATCTCTCACAGATTCCCGTTTTTACTTTGGCAGATCCATAGAGGTCCAGAAGCCCCGCCTTGGGAACCACTGCTCTGTGCCCTCACTTTCATCACCCCTGCTACCTAGAGTGTCCTGAGCATCACAGTCAAGAACTCACTAACTTGACACTTCCATTCTTTTCACTCTCATACTGCTCTTATGTCACTATTATCCATTCATTATAGTTAGTTGTTTAACATGCATTCTCTCTGTCAGACTGAGAGTTCAGGACAAGCCCAGTGGTCCATGTTTTTTACCCTCAGCACCTAACAGTGCCTAGCCCAGCCGTGGGCAAACTACGGCCCGCGGGCTGGATCCGGCCCGTTTGAAATGAATAAAACTAAAAACAAAAAAGACCGTACCCTTTTATGTAATGATGTTTACTTTGAATTTATATTAGTTCACACAAACACTCCATCCATGCTTTTGTTCCGGCCCTCTGGTCCAGTTTAAGAACCCATTGTGGCCCTCAAGTCAAAAAGTTTGCCCACCCCTGGCCTAGCCCCTAATAAAATAAATAAATAAAAATGCAATTAATGTTTGTTGAATCAACAAATCTTGATAAGGCAGATACTATTACTAGTATTCACATAAAACAAAAACAAGAAGAAAGCTGGGAAAAATATGAAAAGTTTTTAGCTTGTCTAAGGTCACGCATCAAATAAGAGGTTCTGAACAGAATTTTAAAGTGTAAATGTAGGTTTTCTAACAATAATTCTATCATGCTGTTAACTGTAAGTTTATATACGTGGCAACTACTATCATACTATAATGTGCAGCTTTTATTTCCTCCAGACATCTCATGAAGATGCCATTTATCCTGTTATTGTTCAGATTAATGCCCTCAACTAAGCAAAACTAACCTTATTCCAAAATGAACACCCAATTAAAAAAAAAAAAAACTGTTTGTGCCCTAACTGGTTTGGCTCAATGGTTAGAGCGTTGGCCTGTGGACTGAAGGGTCCCAGGTTCGATTCTGGTCAAGGGCATGTACCTTGGTTGCAGGCACATCCCCAGTAGGGGGTGTGCAGGAGGCAGCTGATCGATGATTCTCACTCATCAATGTTTCTCTCTCTCTCCCTTCCTCTCCATAAAAAAATCAATAAAATATATTTTTAAAAAAACTGGTTGCTTTGACTTAAATTACCCAGAACACCTGCCTATTTAAATTCAATTTATCAGAGTCTGATAAGTACATGCTGAATTCCTTCAGTACAATAATTTTATCTGCAGAAATTTCCCATGCAATGGCCAGGCAGGTGACACAAGAACATTATGTTGATTTGATAATTTCTACATTAACAACTGCTTATTTTAAAGGTTCATATTTCCTTTTTGGGGGAAGGAAAAAAATCCACAAAGTTAAAAATGTGATTTGAAAAACAAAAAGAAAAAACAATTTTTTAAGTGATTTGGTTAAATCTTTTTTTGATGTAGCCAAGACTCTCCTTTCTAAACGAACAAGGGGCCTGGTGCACAAAGATTCATGCACGGTGGGGACCTGCACCCTCTCCAAACTGGGAGCCCTCAGGGAAGCCCTCTCCAATCCGGGAGTTTCTGTCTGTCTTCGCAATCATATGAGCGAATTGTATGAGACCCCAACCCAGTTTGGTTTTGTGCTCACAGAACAGAGAGGTCTTTTTTTTCCCTTTAGTCCATTGGTGGAGATTTCCTAGAAGTTGCAGGATATCTTCCTTTTAATTTTTCCTTGACACTCTGACTTTACTTATGTCTCTCACCTTTGCTTTCCCTCCATCCCCCACCCGCAAGAGTAACTTGCTCCAGGCTCACTTTGCTCTAGTGTCTAGGACAGTGGTTCTCAACCTTCTGGCCCTTTAAATACAGTTCCTCATGTTGTGACCCAACCATAAAATTATTTTTGTTGCTACTTCATAACTGTAATGTTGCTACTGTTATGAATTGTAATGTAAATATCTGATATGCAGGATGGTCTTAGGCAACCCCTGTGAAAGGATTGTTCAACCACCAAAGGGGTCACGACCCACAGGTTGAGAACCACTGGTCTAGGCAATCCCACAACGTGTCTGCCACCAGAACTACAATTCCCAGCATTCCTGGTGCTCCCCGCACTCTTGGTTTTTGCTTCTGGTCCAGGGGCTGCATGGAGAAGGTGGGGAAGTTGCTTCCCCATGGCCACTTGAATGCACAGATGCCAGGGAAGCTCCCGCCTGGCTGGAGTGCATACGCAGGCACCACTACGCCCACCAGCCAATCAGGGCGAGTATGCAAATTAACCCAACAAAGATGGCGGAAGCCACAAAGCTGGAGGCTTGGGTTGTCCCTGGTGATGGAGGAAGCCAAGCTTCCAGCCTGCCCTGGCAGCCGCTCAAGGAGGGGCTGAGGGCCTGGGTCGCGGGGGGGGGGGGGGGTAAGGGGGGGGGGCATGGCCACCCTGAAGGGGCTGTGGCCAGCCTGAAAATGGCTCTCAGCCCCTTACCCAGGCTGACCACACCCCCATGGAGTAAGAGTTCCGCTGGGGGGCATGGCCAGCCTGCAAACAGCCATCAGCCCCTCACCCAGGCTGGCCAGGCACCCCAGCGGGGACCCCCACACTGAAGGGGGTATGGCGAGCCTGAAAACAGCCCTCAACCTCTCACCCAGGCTGGCCATGCCCCCATGGGGTGAGAGTCCTCACTGGGGGACATGGCCAGCCTGCAAACAACCATCAGCCCTTCACCCAGGCTGGCCAGGCACCCCAGCGGGAACCCCCACCCTGAAGGGGGTGTGGCCAGCTTGAAAACAGCCCTCAGCCCCTCACCCAGGCCACCCCACACCCCAAGGGAACCCCCACCCTGATCTGGGACACCCTTCAGAGCAAACCAGCCGGTCCCCACCCATGCACCAGGCCTCTATACTAATAAAAGGGTAATATGCTAACTAGACTGGGAGACCTTCCAGGAGACATTCTTTTGGACAAAGCCATGGTGGCAGGGCTGAGGTACAGGCGGTTAGAGGTCAAGAGGGGAGGGCAGTTGTGGGTGATCAGGCCATGATGGGATGGCAGTTGTGGGTGATCAGGCTCGTGGGAGGGCCGTTGGGGGTGACAAGGCCAACGGGGGAGCAGTTGGGGGTGAGCAGGCCATCAGTGGGGGTCAGTTGTGGGCGATCAGGACTGTAGAGGGTGCAGTTTGGAGTGAGCAGACCAGCAGGGGGGCCATTGGGGGCAAGCAGGTCAGTGGGGAGGGAAGGTGGGGGAAAGCAGGCCAGCAGGGGCAGGGAAGTTGGGGGCAAGCAGGCCAGCAAGGGGGGTAGTTGGGGGCGAGCACACTGGCATGGGGGGCAATTGGGGGTGATCAGGCTAGCGGGGGGGCATTTGGGGGTAAGCAAGCCGGCAGTGGGGGACAGTTGGGGGTGAGCATACTGGCAGGGGGGGAGTTGGGGGTGATCAGGCTGGTGGGGGTGGTATCTGGGGGCAAGCAGGCCAGCAGGCAGAGTGGTTAGGGGCAATCAGGCAGGCAGGCGAGCGTTTAGGAGCCAGCAGTCCCAGATTGCGAGAGGGATGTCCGACTGCCGGTTTAGGCCTGATCCCTGTAAACTGGCAGTAGGACATCCTTCCAGGGGTCCCAGATTAGAGAGGGTGCAGGCCAGGCTGAGGAACGCCCACGCCCCCATGCATGAATTTCATGCACCAGACCACTAGTTTCCATATAAATGGCCTGGCTTGGCTTATGTTTCAGACTTTCCTAAAATCTCTCAAACAAGCAGCACCTAGCCCCAGCCTGCCCCATACCTCTCGCTAGTGGTCCCAGGCCTGACACTAGAAGTAGCTGGTAAATCCTTCTCACTGATGTGCCAACAACAATCAAGGCTCAATTACACCACAAGGTATACATAGCCCACAGTTGTGGGAGAAGCGGGGGTTGCACCTGGAGCTCCCAGTTTGGGTGACTGGAGAGGCTGTGCCACTGGGCCCTACAAGACACCGAATACATAAGGCCACTCTACCAAGTCTGGTAGATGTGGAAGCTCCACCTAACACGTGAATACCAACGTAAGGAGGCTGCCAAAATGAGAAAACAAAGAAACATGTTCCTAATGAAAGAACAGAACTCCAGAAAAAGAACTACACAAAATGGAGACAAGCAATTGACCAGATGCAAAGCTCAAAACACTGGTTACAAGGATCCTCAATGATCTCAGTGAATATGTCAATAAAGAGATAAGAAACAGCCCTGGCTGGTGTTTCTCAATGGTTAGAGCTTTGTCCATCACACCCAAGGGTCATGATTTTGATTCCCAGTCAAAAGCACTTAGCTGGGTTGGGGGTTCACTCCCAGCTCCCACTGTGGGAGGCAACCAATCAATGTGGCTCTCTCACATTGATATTTCTCTCTCTCCCTGTCCCTCACTCCCCTGCACTCTCTGAAAAGCAAATGGAAAAAATATTCTCCAGTGAGGATTAACAAAAACAAAACAAATAAACAAAAAAGACAGGAAACAGCCCTGGCCATTATGGTTCAGTTGGTTGGTCACTGTCCCATGCATTGAAAGGTTGCTGGTTCAATTCCTAGTTGCGGCACATGAGCAGGTTGTAGGCTCGATCCTGTGAGGAGCATGCAGGAGGCACTCATATCCACTTTTCTCTCTCTTTCTCTCTCCTCAACCCCCACTCTGTAAAAATCAATAAAAATATTTTTTAAAAAGATAGGAAATATAGAAATAAAACTAGAAAACATAAAATGGATAGTCAGAAATTAAGCATACACTGACTGAAATAAAGAATAATACACAGGAATTCAACAGTAGAGGATTTTGAGAATCAAATCAATAATCTGAAATATGAGAAAGCAAAAAACACCCAATCAGAGGAGCAAAAAGAAAAAAGAACCCAAAAATATGAAGACAGTACAAGGAGCCTCTGGGAAAAATTCAAGTGTGCCAACATTTGCATTATGGGGGTGCTACAAAGAGAAGAGAGAGAGATATTGAAAACACATTTGAAGAAATAAAGACAGAAAACTTCCCCTACCTGGTGAAAGAAATAGACTTACAAGTCCGGGAAGCACAGAGAGTCCCAAACAAGGTGATTCCAAAGAGGCCCACACCTCTTGTTAATTAAAATGCCAAAGATTAAAGACAAAGAGAGAATCTTTAAAGCAGCAAGAGAAAAGCAATTAGTTACCTACAAGGGAGCTCCCATATGACTGTCAGCTGATTTCTCAAAAGAAATTTTGTAGGCCAGAAGGGACTGGCATGAAATATCCTATCCTATCCTATCTAATAAAAGAGAAACATGGTAATTAGCCATACATCCGCTACCCTTTCCATGGGCTAATCAGGGCAATATGCAAATTAACCGCCAGCCAAGATGGCGGCCAGCAGCCAGGCAGCTTGAAGGGAACATGAGGCTTGCTTGCTTCAGTGACGGAGGACTCCAACATTCCCCGCCTGCCACTGCTGGCCTCTGAGCTTGCAGTTTGAAACATTGTTACAAATATAGAAGCTAAACAAAACTCCAGAAACCTGCTTTCAGTGAGCTGGGATCTCAGAGCTGGAGTTGAAACAGTGTTTCGATTATAGGACCCAATCAAACCAGATACCTGCTTTCAGCCGATGTGGGGTGTGGCTCAGTAGCTGAGCAATGACCTATGAACCAGGAGGTCACAGTTCGATTTCAGATCAGGGGCACATGCCCAGGTTTCAGGCTAGATCCCCAGTGGGGGGCATGCGGGAGGCAGCAGATCGATGATTTTCTCTCATCCACTGATGTTTCTGTCTCTCCCTTTCCATTCCTCTCTGAAATCAATAAAAAATATATTTTTTTAAAAAGTTTCCCTAAATGTATTTTCCAGCTTTCGTGCCTCTTTGCTGTTTCCTCAAATCCCATGTCTGCCCATCACAATTCTAACCACTTTTTAGGAACCACCTCATTCTGCCTCAGCTTTTGCTTATCTTCTCATCTACCTCATCGCCTATACCCAACCTCCTGAAAACCACAAAAACCTCCAGACACTGGTGGCACTTAATTTGCACTGCTTCTGCTCTATGTCATGGGTCATCTCACATAATCCTAGCGGCGAGACTCTACACTCCTCCAGGAGGGCTGGATATGCCCATGCTCTGGAACCCCAGAGCATTGTGCGGGCCTTTGTAAGTACCCACAAGTACCTGCTGCAGTGGATTTGTAATCTAAGAAAAATGAAACATATTAATTCATAGAACTTACTTTGAGCAGGCACTTCAGAAGTTTCAAGATAAAACTCTTCCAGGAAAGTTAATTAATTAGCAAAGCCTATGAAAATTGTCAAACATTTGCTATTTAAAAAAAAAAAAAATCTACATATAAACATTCAAGTGGTGAGACTTTTATTATCCTATTTATAGTTTGCAGGTACGTAGATCAAGGTTCCAATAATTAACTGAAAATTAAACCTATTTGTTATGATCTAGTAATCAGTATGTTATAAACCTACAATACTTTGTGACCTACAATTGTAGCCCTCCCTGGTTTAATTTACCTAACACTGCTTTTATCATCCCATTTGCTAAATGGGACATCACTTTCTCTCCAGGTGTGTTCAGACAGCTGTCTGCAAAATACTTTACCATTAAAGTGCCTCACATTTGTGTCCAGACTTGGAAAAGTGCTTTAAAACATGTGTCTTTAAGTATCATTTTTAAGGAGGTTAACCAACTCAACCAAGACAGCCCTATATTAAATGTTTATATGGTAAATTCTCTACATATCAAAACTGCCAAAATTCAAGAATCTACCCATAGCTCTTAAACTTTGTCTAGTGTGTTCAAAAATTGTCTGGTTTGCTTGTTCAATTTGCAGATTCGAGGTTCTTACCCAGAAAAAGACTGACTCCGTGGCTCTGGGGTGGAGTTTACTAGCATCCCCAGGCATTCTGATGCAGGTTTCCCCAGATCTCAATCTGAGAAACACTGACATTACCCCTGCTCCGGGGCGCGACAGGGTTCTGTCTAAAAGGGAATGTAGAGCCCGGCTGGCACAGCTCAGTGGTGAGCGTGGCCCTATAAACCAGGAGGTCACGGTTCGACCCCCAGTAAGGGCATATGCGCGGTGGTGGGCTCCATCCCCAGTGTGGGCATACAGGAGACAGCCGAGCAGTGATTCTCTCTCATCATTGATGTTTCTATCTCTCTCTCCTACTACCTTCCTCTCTGAAATCAATAAAATATATATTTTTTAAAAAATAAAAACAGGAATGTAGAAATCTCTCCGTAAAGTCCTCTCCCAAAACAGCTGTCACACCAGCACAGATAACTGGTGATTCACGAAAGAAAGAAAAGAGGGTGGGGTGGGGTGGGGGCTGAAAGTTCCTTGGAGTAAGAAAAAAGCCCAAAACAATCGAGGGAAAGGAACGTTTCTTTCCCATCTCTGCGCTCTTCCGAGATCATCCTAAGACACCTGCCAGGACCGACGGGAAGGCGGCCCGCGCTCGCCCAGCCGCCGCCAGTCCTCCGCCGGCGAGAGGCCGCAGCCGAGGGGACCCCGGCCCCCGAACCCTCGCGGCGCGCGCACGCCAACCAGCCGCTTCCCCGAGTGGGCGCCCCTCACCTGCCATGCGGTCGCAGCTCTGGCTCTTGGTCGGGCTCGGGCTCCCGCGGCTCCTGCTCGCCCGCGGCCGCCGGCAACGCCTCGGCGTCCTCCACCGTCACCTCAGCCGCCGTCAAGGCCCCAGCCGCCGGCACCCGCAGGGCCCAGGTAGGAGCCGCGGCGGCCCCCAGGCCGAACGCCGCCTCCGCCGCCGGGGCGGGTAGGTCGCGGGCGCGCCCCGCAGCTTCCGTCAGCGCCGCAAGCCCCAGCAGCAGCAGCAGCAGCGACGGCGGCGCCCGCGCGAGCCGCCCCGAGTGGGCAGCGCGTTCCATCAGCGGCCGGCCCTGCGCGCGCGCATGGAGGTGAAGTCGCCGGCGCCCGCTTTCCTGCCGGCCTGAGCCACCGAGCAGCCGGGGATGAGCTGCGGATCCCAACGGCCTGACAGCCAGCCCGGTCCTCCCGCCACGTCTCACCTCGCTCTCAGCCACCGCTACTTGAGTGACAGTCTCCCTCGGACATCACCGATTGAGCAAACTTTCCGCGCGTCTACTCTCCGATTGGCTGCGGTCACTGCCACTCCGGGAATCCAAGCTGGTCCTGTTGCAGAAGGTGGGCTTTCCCCGGTTGTCAACATCACGCCTGCCAATCAAATCGTACTGTCCCCTCCGAGGCCCGGCCCTGTTCCGGAAGCGCTTAGCCAGAGAAAACTTGAAGTTCATTGGTGGAAGCGGATGCCCCTCAAAGCTCTGAGATAACTTCTTCCTGATTGGCTGGAAGCGGCACTTAATACGTGGCCAATTCTGACTGTGGAGAGGTCAGTCCCTAGTGACAGGAAGAGTTGGAAGCGAGGGCCGGGTGCTTCGAGGCGGAAGCCCTTAAAGGAGCTGCCACAGTGGCTCTTCTAAAGCCTGGTGTGTTTGGAAAGGCAAAAGCGAGGCGGGAAACATAAGTGACTGCACAATTCGTGTGGTTAGAAGTGAAAGGGATGAAGCGGTTTTAGAACACCATATTGTGTGCAGTCCCTAGGGCGCTGAGAGGTAAGGCTTCTTAGAGATGCCTGCGATCTAACAGGTGATCCTGTCTACTCCACACGCCCCTCCCCTCCGGTCCAACCTCACGGAGCAGAATCGCGACTTTAACCTGAGCCTTCTGACCCTGCTGTGGCATTGGACTTTGGAGAAGAAAGAGAGAAAACTGCAAAAGTCAAAACTGGAGAAGATTTGACTGTTCAGCTAAGGAATTGGAACCTCATGCAGCAGTTAAGGACACCCTGAAGATTTTTGAGCAGAGGCGTGAAAGGATGAGAGTTGTGGTTTAGTCAGCAGTGTATTCAAAAGGAGCCCACTCCCCCCTCCATCTCCCACCACATTTTCTTGCTCCTACAAGTACAGCAAAACTTACAAGTTGTTCTAAACAACTTGCCTTCAGTTTTTTCTCAACACGTGAGTCAGGCTTTCATGCCCAGAATCCACCAGATTGCTCTTGCTGAGGCCTCCATTTCTCATTCAAACAACAATTCTCAGTCTTCATCTCATCTATCTATTTATATATCTATATCTAGAGATATATATATTCTATCCTATCTAATAAAAGAGAAACATGGTAATTAGCTGTACCTCCGCTACCCTTCCCATTGGCTAATCAGGGCGATATGCAAATTAACTGCCAGCCAAGATGGTGGCCGGCAGCCAGGCAGCTTGAAGGGAACATGAGGCTTGCTTGCTTCAGTGACGGAGGACTCCAACATTCCCCACTGCCACTGCTGGCCTCTGAGTTTGCAGTTTGAAACATTGTTACAAATATAGAAGCTAAACAAAACTCCAGAAACCTGCTTTCAGTGAGCTGGGATCTCAGAGCTGGAGTTGAAACAGTGTTTCGATTATAGGACCCAATCAAACCAGATACTTGCTTTCAGCAGCGGAGGCCTAAGAGCTGGAGCCAAGCCTCAAAGCTAAAGCTGGCCCAGAATAAAAAAAGAAAAAAGAAAAAAAGGAGCAGTTGGGAGCTTCAGTCACCCGCCAGTCTGAAAACAGCCCTCAGCCCCTCACCCAGACTGGCCAGGCACGCCAGTGGGGACCCCCACCCTGAAGGGTGTGTGACCAGCTGCAAACAGCCATCATCCCCTCACCCAGGCTGGCCAGGCACCCCAGTGGGGACCCCCACCCTGATCTAGGACACCCTTCAGGGCAAACCAGTCGGGCCCCACCCATGCACCAGGCCTCTATCCTATATAGTAAAAGGGTAATATGCCTCCCGGCACCGGGATGAGCATGACAGGGGGCAGCACCCAAACCCCCTGATCGCCTTGCGGCTCTGTGTGTGACAGGGTGTGGGGCCACAACCTCCCTATCCGCCCTGCTCTGTTCGTGACAGGGGAAGGCACCTCAACCCCCTGATCAGCCCTGCCCTGTGCCTGATCGGGGGGAGCTCCCCAACCCCCTGATTGCCCTGCGGCTCTGTGTGTGACAGGGTGCTGCGCCCCAACTCCCCCACCCCCCTGCCACGGGCCCTGCTCTGTGTGTGATGGGGTAGAGCCATAACCTCCCCATCGGCCCTGCCCTGAGTGTGACAGTGGCAGCGCCCCAACCCCCTAATTGGCCCTGCTCTGTGGGTAATAGAGGGCAGCGCCCCAACCGCCCCCCACGGGCCCTACTCTGTGTGTGACGGGGTAGAGCCATAACCTCCCCATCGGCCCTGCCCTGAGTGTGACAAGGTGCGGCGCCCCAACCCCATGATCCGCCCTGCTCTGTGTGTGGCAGGGGGCGGTGCCCCAACTCCCCTATCGGCCCTACTCTGTGAGTGACAGGGGGGAGCTCCTCAACCCCCTGATGGGCCCTGCTCTCTGCGTGACAGGGGGGAGCTCCCCAACCCCCGTGATGGGCCCTGCTCTGTGAGTGACAGGGGGCAGTGCTCCAACCCCGATTGGCCCTGCTCTGTGCGTGACAGGGGGTGGCGCCGCAACCTCCCCATCGACCCTGCCTTGAGTGTGGCAGGGGGCGGTGCCCCAACCCCCCAATCGGCCCTACCCTGAGCATGACTGAGGGTGGCATCACAACCTCCCGATACGCCCTGCTCTGTGCATGACAGGGGGTGGCGCCCCAACTCCCCAATCAACCCTGCTCTGAGCCCAACCAGGGGCTGCGCCTAGGGATTGGGCCTGCCCTCTGCCACCCGGGAGCAGGCCTAAGCCAGCAGGTCGTTATCTCCCGAGGGACCCCAGACTGCAAGAGGGCACAGGCCAGGCTGAGGGACACCCCCTCCCCCCCGAGTGCACAAATTTTTGTGCACTAGGTCTCTAGTATATATATATAAGAGGCTAATATGTAAAGTGTTTCTAGGGAGTTTGACTGGGAGACTGGGAGTTCAATCACTCACTATGGTGTGTGCTGACCGCCAGGGGGTGGCACAGAATGAAGGAAGGCCCCAGCCGACAGCCAGAAGACCCCGATCAGCCCTAATCGCTGGCCAGACCTAGGGACCCTTCCCATGCATGCATTCCCTGCACAGGGCCTGTAGTTTATATATATAAGAGGCTAATATGTTAAGTGTACCTCCACCCAATGGACCTGTCACTATGACGCGCACTGACCACCAGGGTGCAGATACTCAATGCAGGAGCTGCCAAGACACACACTGGTCATTTATACAGAAAGTGCAGTGCAGACCTGACGCCAACAAAACAACGCTCAGCTTCCCCCAAGTGGGACACAAGCCCCGCCACCACCCCGGAGTGACACCCCACCAAATCTTAGCCAATGCTGCCATGGCGTAATATGGGGCCACAGCACAGCCCAGCACAGTCTGGAAACAGTTGCTGTGCGAGCTGGGTAATGACGTCATACAGCAATGCTCGGCTTTCTCTCCCTAGTTCATGTCCTTTTAGCACTGAAAAATAGTCCATTGTCTGGATGGACCACAGTCTATTTATTTACCTACTGCAGGACATCTTGGTTGCTTCCAAGTTTTGACAATTAGAAATAAAGCTATTGTAAACATCCACAAACAGATTTTTGCATATGCATTCAAAACTGCTTTAGATAATATCAAGGAGCATAATTGCTGAGCCTTTTGGTAAGCATATGTTGGAGTTTTGTAAGAAACCAGCAAACTGTCTTCTAAAGTGGCTGTACCATTTCACATTCCCACCAGCAACGAATGAGAGTTTTCTGTTGCTCCACATCCTTGTCAGCATTTGGTGTTGTCAGTGTTTTTGGATTTTAGCTGTTCTAATAGGGGTGCAGTGGTATCTTATTGTTGGTTTAATTTGCATTTCCCTCTTAACATATGATGTGGAACATCTCTAGGTAATCTCTCCAGGTAACAGGAGAATTTTGAGTGGACATTGCTGGTCAAAGACAGGAATGATGGTTCTTTTGGTTGAGATAGAAATCAGGATTCTGATGAAACAGATAGTGATTGGAGGGCCCATGCTGCCCCAGACAGCTTTTATGACCATCCACCCAGAAGAAGTTTGATATCTTTGGAGACAAGTGTTGAGATCATTATGATCCAGACCCACATCATGATGGGTATTGAGATGAGTATCATGACAGCCCACACAAGGATGTGGGTTGACATGGGGGCTGAGATCACTATGACAACTGAGGCAGCAGAGACTATGACAGAGGCTATGATTCTAGGACAGACAGTAGTAGAGGAGCATTTGGTAGGGGGCACTATAGGGATGGTGACTACAGAGGAGCGGGGCACGCTATGAAGACAAACAGAGATATTACAAACAGAGATGATTATAGATGTGACAGAGGTTCATCCCAAAGACCCAAACTGACTCCAAGGCCTCAGAGTATTCATAAGGAAGATGATTCTTCTGCTAGCACCTCACAATCCATCAGTCAGCCTCTCTCTGTGGAGGGACAAAGCCTGTTGACACAGCTGCTAGAGAACAAGAAGCAGAGGAGCAGCTATGGAAGGACAGGAGACAGTGCAGTATGAGCTGGATGAGTCAAACTAGAACATCAGCCTCAGAGAGACACCCACGCTGGCAAAGTGAAGGAACTCAGGAACCAACTGGATGATAGAAAACAGGAAGTGAGTCACCACAGACTGGACCTCAGTCATATCTGGCAAAAATGCAGGAAGGAGAGAGAGTGAAAAGTCTCTGGAAAATGAAACACTCACTTAGGAGGAAGACTGTCACTCTCCAACTTCTAAGTCTCCAAAACCTGAACTGAACAGCCTCTGAAGGTAATGCTAGTCCCTCCACCCTGAATGGCTGCAGCAATCTTGGGGAAGAAGAACAAAGTTGGAGGGATCACAATACTGAATATCAAACTATACTACAATGCTATCCCCCTCACCAAAGGAGAACGCTTAGAAATCTAGCACTCAGAAGAAACCAAGATGAGGTGCCCAGATGAGGCCCAGCTGTGAAGCAATGCAAGCTGCTGTGGGGCCTTGTGCCTTCTTTTGGAAGTTCTGGGTCTCTCTGACCCAGCTGCAGTTTGTTAGGTAATTTTCAGATTGCAAAGGGCTAGGCCTTTCATATGCAAAAGCCTCTGCCCACAGCTTGGGTGGGGCAGGGTCTCAGGGGATCAACAGGGCGAAGCAGACAGCTATGGCTGATCCTCAGCCCTACCCTAAGAGGCCCTGGGTCTCAGTGTCCCGGTAATCACTGCAAGCACGTCTGAGAGAAAGCCGCCCTCGAGTTCCAACCGATGCCAGACAGTCCAGTTTCTCCCCGTATGAGTCTGGGTCCCCAAAGACTCGCCCGGAACTGGAGTTCAGAGCAGTCAGGAGCTTGAGACTCCCTCCTGATTGAAAAAGACAACCGTGTCCTCAGTTGCCAGTCCTTTCCATGTGCGCCTCCGTACCTCTGTACTTTACTTCCGCACCTCCTCTGAGTCTCAGTGTGCTTTTCTCTTTCCTTCTAGTGCTTTTCTCTTTCCTTCTAGTAGAATTTCCACTCAGCCAGCCTTCCTGTGGTTCTGGATGATGTCCATTTTGTCTTTTAGTTGTATTTTTGAATTGGTTGTGTGAGGCAGCAATTTCCGGTGTTTACCTATGCCGCCATCTTGGTTTCTCCTAGCACTCATTTTTTATTAAAAAAAAAACAACAAAACTCTCAGCAAAGTGGGAATAGAGGGAATATACCTCCACATAATAAAGGGCATATACAACAAACCTGCAGCCAACATGATACTCAATGGACAAAAAACTAACAATGTTTCTCTTAAGAACAGGAACAAGACAGGGATGTCTGCTTTCACCACTCTTTTTTAAAAAATTGATTTCAGAGAGAAAGGGGGCTGCGGGGGAGAGATAGAAACATCAATGATGAGAGAGAATAATTGATTGGCTACCTCCTGCACAACCTGTACTGAGGATCGAGCTTGCAACCTGGGCATGTGTCCTTGACTGAAATCGAACCCGGGACTCTTCAGTCTGCAGGCCAACACTCTATTCACTGAGCTAAACTGGCTAGGGCTTCACCATTCTTATTCAACATAGTACTGGAAGTCATAGGCCCTGCAATCAGACAAGAAGAAGAAGAAAAAAAGGCATCCAAATTGGAAAGGAAGAAGTAAAACTGTCATTATTCACAGATGACATGATATTGTACATAGAAAACCCTAAAGATTCTGCCAAAAAACTGCTAGAACTAATAAATGAATTCAGTAAAGTAGCAGGATACAAAATTAGCATCCAAAAATCAATGACATGTTTATACAATGAACTCTCAGAAAAAGAAACTTAAAAAAAAAATCCTATTTACTATTGCAGCAAAACAATGATACCTAGGAATGAACTGAACCAAGGAGGTGCCCGGGGTGAGCATCTCCATGCACAGGTGATCTCTCCAGACCAGGAGCAGCTGGAGGAGAATGAGGTGCTGCAGCCTGCAGTTGGCCATCTGGAGACCTCCAACATTGCCCTGGCCTTCATCTGTAGACAGCTCCAAAGGAGGCTGCCCCTGAGAGCAGTCAGCCTCAACCTAGGCCCCTCCTGGAAACACCTAGAAACCCCAGAGCCCGGGCAGCAGAGCCTCCAGGCTGCAGCTGGCTCAGATAAGAACACCTTGTGTCCCAGAGAATCCAGGAGTCCTGCCAAAGTGGCACCAAGTGGCAGGTGGAAACCCAGGTGAAAGCCAGGAGGAGGAAGAGAGAGACACAGAGGGGCAGTAGCCCCCCAGCTCGCAGCCTGAGCCAGAGGAGCACCTGACTTTCTGGAACCGCCCCTGCCGGCTCAACTCTGGGCCCCTGGGGGAGAGAGCGTCACCACCACTCCACATGGCCCCTTGTGGAGGTCCAGGAGGGAGGCCGCCTTCCGGGGCCCCTACTTCTCTACAGAGCCCCTCTGCTCCCCAGTGAATCTGACAGTGACCTAGAGCCTGTGGGGGCAGGAATCCAGTGTCTCCAGAAACTGTCCCAAGAGCGGAAGGGGGCCATGCAGCTGATGAGAGTGCTAACATGACTGTTTATCTCCTTCGAGGCTGAGGACAGTGCCCTTCAAGTCACGCCCTCCTCCCAAGCATCTTCCATCCTGAGCACCTGTCCCAGCATCCTCTTCTTCCTCCTCTCCTCCTCCTTCATGTGTGTATTTGGAGACACCCACACGGCTGATGCCCAGCAGAGTGGGAAGCCTGCCATCTTCCTACCAGCTTGGACCTGAGCTGCTGAAAGCACTGACCCACCACCTTTCAGCTTCTCGGCTTCTGGGGAAAGGCTCTGGTGTCCTCGCTCCCCCTGTCTGGAGCGCAGTGAGGGGCACAAAGGGAGCTCTGTCCCACAGGAAGTGAGCCTTATTTGACCGCCATGCCCCCAAACCTGGGATCTGTGCCTCCCCTCCAGTTCCTGGAAGGAAATCCTTAAGGAGTTGGCAGTGCCCCTGGGCCACTGCTAACAAGGACCTGACTAACAAGGCCCAAGTGGGGGCTGCTTGTGGCTTCTGTCTCCTGCTCTGACCACATCTGAGCCTGGCAGAGACCACCTGCCACAGCCCAAGAGTGACTCCGGGACACCTGGGAGTGGAGGGGGATTATTCATCCTACTCCCCTTTTGGGTTTGAAATGCACTCCACACTTGAGCCTTGTGGTTGCCTTTTTTGCAATGTGAAGTGCAGGCTTCGGAAGGTATTTGAGAGCTCTGAGCTGTGCACCCAGGAGCAGGGTGGGCTAGGAGTCACCTCCTGTGTTGCCAGTGCCCAGGCTATTGGGAACCAGCTCCTGTGCCTGCTCCAAAGGAAAGGGTGGGAGAGATTTCCAGGCTCTGAGACTCCAGGCCCATGAGTACCTATTTATGTTCCCAGCACCTGGCACTGTGGGTGGCAGGGAGGAGTAGCATTGCTCTGTTAGCAATTTCTGCCCTTTGTAAATTATTTAAGAAATTTGCCTTATCATTTTTTTAAATATATTTTATTGATTTTTTACAGAGAGGAAGGGAGAGAGATAGAGAGTCAGAAACATTGATGAGAGAGAAACATCGATCAGCTGCCTCCTGCACATCTTCCACTGGGGATATGCCCACAACCCAGGTACATGCCCTTGACCGGAATCGAACCTGGGACCTTTCAGTCCGCAGGCCGACGCTCCATCCACTGAGCCAAACCGGTTTCTGCTGCCTTATCATTTTATTAGAAAGAAATCAGTGTGTAACTTCCCTCTATAACATTGCTTTTCCATAATAAAGACTCTCTTTCTGATAGACTGACAAATCTCAGAGGGAAGGCTGGGAAGTGAGGAAATAACTAGGGAACTTATATGCATACTAGAGGCCTGGTGCATGAAATTTGTGTACTTGTGAGAGTCTCTCAGCCTGGCCTGCGCCCTCTCACAGTCTGGGAACCCTCAGGGGGTGTCCAGGGAACGGGCCTAAGCCTTCAGTTGGACATCTTTAGTGCTGCCACAGAGGTGGGAGAGGCTCCCGTCACTGCCACTGCCAGCCATGAGCCTGGCTTCTGGCTGAATGGTGCTCCCCCTGTGGGAGTGCACCGACCACAGGGGCAGCTCCTGTGTTGAGCATCTGGCCCCTGGTGGTCAGTGCGCATCATAGCGACCAGTCATTCCACTGTTCAGTCAATTTGCATATTAGCTTTTTATTACATAAGATATGCATAACCCATGAACACAGACAATAGTGTGGTGAGGCCCTGACTGGTTTGGCTCAGTGGATAGAGCATCAGCCTGCAGACTGAAAGGTCCCAGGTTCAATTCTGGTCAAGGGCATGTTCCTTGGTTGCGGGCACATCCCCAGTAAGAGGTGTGCAGAAGGCAGCTGATCGATATTTCTCTCTCATCGATGTTTCTAACTCTCTATCCCTCTCCTTTCCTGTCTGTAAAGAATCAATAAAATGTATTTTTTTAAAAATAGTGTGGTGAGGGCTGGGGGGGTTTTCCCGGTGGAGAAGGAGAGAGAGAGATAGAAACATCAATGATGAGAGAAAATCATTGATCGGCTGCCTCCTGCACATCCCAACTAGAGATCCAGCCCAAAACCCAGGCATGTGTCCTGACTGGGAATTAAATCATGACCTCCTGGTTCATAGGTCAACGCTCAACCACTGAACCACACCGGCTGGGCAAAGATAAAATTTTTTTAAAAGAATGAATAGGAGAGTTCAACAATATAACCATATACAAAATATACCAAAACTAATTATTTTCTTGATGTACCAGCAGTAAGTCTATGGAAAATAATGAAATATAGATTCTCATTTATCTTTTTTTTTTTTAAAAAAAGAAAGAAATAGAGAAAGATACAAACAAATGGAAACATATGCCATGTTCATGGATTGAAAAAATAACATTAAAATATCCATACAGCCCGAAGCAATCTATAGATTCAATGTAATTTCTATTAAAATACCACTGGCATATTTCCACAGATCTAGAACAAATATTCCAATAATGTATATTGAATCCCCCCCCAAAAATACCCTGAATAGCTGCAGCAATCTCGAGAAGAAGAATAAAGTTGGAGGGATCACAATACAGAATATCAGACTATACTACAAGGCCATTGTAATCAAAACAGCCTAGTACTGGCACAAGAACAGACATGTAGCTCAATAAAACAGAGAGCCTAGAAGCGACCCACGCCATTATGCTCAATTAATATTTAACAAAGGAGGGAAGAGTATACAATAGAGTAAAGATAGTCTCTTTAATAAGTGGTGTTGGGAAAATTGGACAGGTACATGCAAAAAAAATGCAACTAGACTACCAACTTACACCACACACAAAAATAAACTCAAAAGGATAAAAGACTTAAAAATGTAAGTTGTGAAACCATAAAATTCCTAGAAGAAAACATAGGCAATAAAATCTCAGATATCTTAGGTACTAGAATTTTTGCCAATACATTTCCTAGGGCAAGAAAAACAAAAGGAAAAATAAAGAAATGGAACTACATCAAACTAAAATGCTTCTGCATAGAAAAAGAAACCATCTTCAAATGCAAACGGAACCCACCTTATGGGAGAACATGTTGGCCAATGATACATCTGATAAGGGGTTAATCTCCAAAATATATAAAAAACTCATACAATTCAACTAGAGGAAGACAAACAATCCAATTAAAAAATGGGCAATGGACCTGGAAACAGCCCAAGTGCCCATTAGTAGATGAGTGGATAAAAAAGCTGTGATATATTTGCATAATGGAATAATATTCAGCTGTAAAGAAAAAAAAGAGGGTACTCTTAACCTTTGCCACAGCATGGATGGACCTGGAGAGTATTATGCTAAGTGCAATAAGCCAGTCAGAGAAAGACAAATATCACATGATCCCACTTATATGTGGAATCTAATGAACAAAATAGAACAAGAGACATGGAAGCATGACACAGACTGACAGATCTCAGAGGGAAGGAGGAAGGCATGAAGGGCAGAGAATAACCAAAGAATTTATATGCATATATATATAATTTATGAACACAGATAATAGTGAGGTGAAGGCCTGGTATGGGGTGGGAATGGGCAGAGGGGGCAAAGGGGAGAAAATGGGGGACATCTCTAATACCCTCAACAGTAAAAATAAAGCCTGGCTAGTATGCTCAGTGGTTGAGCACCCATCTATTAACCAGGAGGTCATGGTTCTATTCCTGGTAGGGCATATGCCTGGGTTGCAGGCTCATCCCCAGTAGGGGGCATGCAGTAGGCAGTGGATCAATGATTCTCTCTCATCATTGATGTTTCTATCTCTCTCCCTCCCCCTTTTAAAAAATTAAAAAGAAAAAAAAAAAACAAATTTTTTTAAGGAGAATGCTTGGGTGAAGTAGAGTTCTCACCATCCTGCTTCATCTTGGAGTTCAGACAGAGCAGCAATCCCCTAGAAGATGTGTGTGTGTGTGGGGGGGGGGGGGCAGGTTACAGGCAGGGGAAGCATTTCTAGCGCAACCATCTAGGAAGGACCAGCAAGGAAAAATGAAAATAAAGTGGGTGAGGTGAATGTCTCTTAAGGCCAAAGGAAAAACTCCAGTCATAGTCCTGAAGATGGAGGAAGCAGACCATTGGAAGGAGTCAGATAGAAAAGATGACATAAAAAAATCAAGACTCTTGATCTGTACCTGAGCCAAAGAAACCTAAAGAAAATCCAGCCTCAAGTTTCAGTTCTGCAAACAAGTATGTGGCTCTCTCCATTATGGTGAAGATAGAACTGAGGGAGAAGGTTACACTGAATTGACCTCTACACCCTCTGCTTTCCCTTAGTTTCTCTCTACCCTGGAACATTTGAGAGCAAATGAAACCTCTATCTAGACAAGATAAAATAAAACTCACTATCTCCTAAGAAAAAAAGGAAAAATAATGGGTCAACCCACCAAGATGACTTAACAAATCTGGAATTGAAAGACTTCTGTGACTTGGGACTTTCTGTTTTAAAGCAGAGCAAGTCCTGGGAAAACGGGGCTATGCTTGTCATCTTTTGTGGTACAATAGACCAGAGATCTGTGTGTCAAAAATAAGCCCTAGGTTTCCTTGCAGTCTCTGATTTGTGGCATTTCTCTTCCTGACTCCAACATAGCCCCAACCTCACTCACTGCCTGCTCCTCTGTCCTGTGAGCACATGGGCTTGGCCGTGGACCAAGACCCTCTCTAGGCTATGGCCCATAATGCTTTTAGAACTCTGCCCTAGGATTCTGTATTAAAAGTGAGGGAAAAATACATAGTTCTATATCTATATGGGAAGATAGAAGGAACGCTTTTTCCTTTTTGAGCAGCTTCAAAGAGAAATAATTTACATACCATACAATCCACCTATTTAAAGTGTACACTTTGACTGTTTTTAATATATTGACAGATATGTGCAACCAGGAGACAGACTTTTAAATGTCATCTTTTATGTCTTTTGAATTAGAAACCATGATATTATATGAACTACGACAATGTAAATAGATAAATAAATAAATAAAATTAACAACAGAAAAGTTGCTATTGCCCTTGTGATCTAGCATACAATTGGGTTGGATACATGTGAACTGATTCAGTGTTTTCCACTTGTATCATACATTTATGCAATTCTTCAGCAAACATTTTATTTTATTACTAGTGGCCCAATGCATGAATTCTCGCACATTGAAAATATATCAATTAGAAGAAATATTTTAATATCGCTATTTGCCCTTTCTCTATAATAGGAGTATCAAGCAAATTCATGATCGACAATGACAAATCAAAACACATGCGTGTGATTGGCGCTAGTGAGAGCTTTATATGTATTGAGCATGTGTGAGTCAACTTAGACTTTTATATTTATAGAATAAACTTGCTTAATTAGACCTGCTTTCTGATTTCGCTAAACTTTTTCCAGCCCAGTGAAGCACCCCAACTTCTCTTTCAGGTAATTGTCAGCAACACAGAAGTAAATATCAACACGAAACAGATTATTATTGTAGATCATGCAGGGAGAACAAAGGGTAAAATATTTAACTGCAGCAGTGTTTGACTATATTCTGCGCAGTAAGAAAACATGAAATCATTTTCAAGGTCCACCATTTCTTACTTCGTTTCAGTCAGGTCAAGTTTCTAAGCTTTCTAAATCTGTTTTTCTGGCTAATAGGAAAAGAAAATAGGATTCCATGGAGTCTCCTATCTACCTACTCCAGGACTTCTGTGGGGATCAAATGAGATGAGGCATGGGAAAATGCTTCACAGACATTTGGTCAAAGTGTGAAATGTTTGCACCTGGCTATAAAGCAAGTTGTGTTCCTGGGCTGAAGAACCTCCAAGGAGGCTAGTTGTTAGGGAGAGGACGCCGGGCATTGCTACATGACGTCATTACCCAGCTCACACAGCAACCATTTCTGGGCTGGGCTGGGCTGTGGGCAGCGTTTTGTGTCTTGGGGTCTTGGCAGCATTGGCTGCGATTTGGTGGGGTGTCACTCTAGGGTGGTGGCGGGGCCTGTGTCCCACTTGGGGGAAGCTGAGTGTTGCTTTGTGGGCACCAGGTCTGTGGTGCCATTTCTCTGTGTGCAACACAGCAGCTCCTGCATTGAGCATTTGCCCCCTGGTGGTCAGTGCACATCATACCAACTGGTCAGATGGTCAGAGATTTAGCATATTAGCCTTTTATATATATAGGTTATTTTTTAATCCTCACCCAAGAACATGCTTATTGATTTCAGAGAGAGGGGAATGGAGAAAGAGAGAAGAGAAAGAGAGAGAGAGATGAGAGACAAATATTGATCTATTGCCTCCTGTACTTACCATGAAAGGGGATCAAACCCGGAACCTTTTGGTATACTGGGTAATGCTTCAACCAACTGAGCCACACTGGCTAGGGCCAATTCTTTAACAAATATTTTAAATGCCTACGCTATGACTGACCTGCTAGGCACTATGATTTCATACTCGGGAACATACAGTGTTCATTTTATATGTTTTTAGAAAATTGGTAGCTCCTTGGCAGAACTTTGATCTTTTGGAATTCGGTTCCCTCAGGTAGGTGGGGACACATATTTAGCGCTTATGGGATAGATGCAATGAAAATAGCATAGGGCCCAAGGCACAGAACTCCTCAGTGTTTTCACTGGTCAGGCACCTTTTGTTAACAACCATCAGATGATGGAGGAGGGTTCCTCTAAAACTATGTCTTAGGATACAGGTCTTCCCCTTCTTGCCTTCCAGGGACCCTGCCTCTCTGCAGAGCATTGATTTCAGCATAGACGAAGGTTAGCATTTTCAGGCTCTTGTCATCAATATGGCATCCCAGGATAGCACTGTGTGCATGACAGTGTTCACACATTTAGTCTCATAAGTCCCTCCAACTTGACATAAGTTAGACTTTTTATTTCATTTTAAATATGTTTTTATAGAGAGGAAGGAAGGGGGAAAGAGAGATAGAAACATTGATTAGAGAGAAACATCTATTGCCTGCCTCCTGCACACCCCCTACTAGGGACTGAACCCGCAACTCGGGCGTGTGCCCTGACCTGGAATTGAACTGTGGTTCTTGGGTCAACACTCAATCACTGAGTCACTCCAGCCAGGCTTGATGCCTGTACACCAATAATGCTGCAAGTTCGATTCCAGTCAGGGCACATACCTAGGTTTTGGGTTCGATCTCCCATTAGTAGGTAACCAATTAATGTTTCTCTCTCTTGTCTTCCCTTCCTCCCTTCCTCTCTCTCTAAAGTCAATAAACATATCTTCAGATGAGGATTAAAAAACAATAATAATTAATAAATAAATAAAATAGCTGTGATTAAAAAAAAAATAGAGAGAAAGAAAATCCTGGACCAGAATACAGTAATTCACTCATTCAACAAACAATCTTGACTATCATATCAATTATATGGCTCTGGGGATGATAGATACTACCCTTGCCCTCAAGAAGCTCACAGCTCTTGCATCTTGGCCACTGACATGCCATCCAGGCTGAAGCAGACCCGGGAACTTTGGGGCCACATAATCCACGGCCACGGCTGCATAGGAAAACACAGGAAGCACCTGGGGTGGCTGAGGTCATGCTGGTGGCTTGGATCATCACATGATCAACTAGATAAATATTACCCAGGTTACTTTGGGAAAGTTGCTGTGAGGCATTACCACTTAAGGAGGAACCAGAGCTTTTGTACAACTGTCAACGTTGACAAACTGTGGATCTTGGTCATTAAGCAGCCATGGGTAAGTGCTACAGAAAACAAGACTGTAGCTGCTCCTATCATTGATGTGGTACGATTAAGCTACTACAAAATTCTGGGGAAGGAAGGGCTCCCAAAGCAGCCTGTCATTGTGAAGGCCAAATTCTTCAGCAGAAGAGCTGAGGAGAAGATGAAGGGTGTTGGTGGGGCCTGTGTCCTGGTAGCTTGAAGCTACATGGAGGGAAATTCATTAAAATGTTCACAAGTGAAAGACCAAAAAAGGAACCTCACAGTTAAGTCTGGGAGACATACAAATATAATGGTGACCAAATACAATGGTAAAGTATCAGGATGGAGTGTTTCAACTAGGCCAATATTGAAAGTGACAGTGGCCTATCAATAAAGAGAAAGATTCAGTCACATATCCTTCATTTCTTACATAAACTTAATCTCAGGCTGACCAAAGAGTAGGCAAGCAAAGGTTTATATTTATAGATATCTTTATCTTTTTCCTCAGGGCTGAAGCATTACACATGAAATGACTGTACCCACTGAGTTTGGAGGAGAGAACACCGGCCCACAATGCCTTGTGATTAGTCAGGCTAGATTTAGGTTCTCACAAAGGTAATTGGATGGCAGTTCACCCACCTTCCCAAGTGCTGTCATTCGCAGATGTCCCCATTCTCAGGCACTGTCAATAGCACAGCTATGAGTTATTATCACGGGATGCCTGCTGCTCCCGCCCTGGTCCCGCCAGATCAAACACGCTGGCCACAGAGGCAACTGGCCATAGATTCTGAGCCTTGTTCACCTTGAAATTTGGCACAGTGTCTGCAGCACACCCGTTATTGATTCACAGCGGTGTGTGGACACAGCTTGCCGGCTCCACACTGGGGCCTGATGTCCTACTCGTTAGCCCTATTGTCCCTCTGTTCCCCGCAGTACTCATCCAGGTGACAGGTGAGCCACCTCTGTGCAATCTCCTAACTTATATTAAGCATTTACCTATTTGGTGGCTGCTTTTAACCATGCTTAACCAAACGTTCTTGATAGCAGAGTACAGAGCTGTGTGATCCACACACTGCTTGGCCATGGGAGTGCGAGTGGGGGCGTTGCTGAAGAACAACAATGTGTGATTGAGTATTATCATTAGCACTAACTAACCATTCATCATCTCTGGTGTTTCTCCCAAGTTTTATTCCTGAATCACTGTCTGTATGCTCATGCCCGGTCCAAAGATGAAATGGGGTTCCCAGAAGAGCAGGCAGAATGACCATTTGGGCGACCTAAAAAAGTTGGCTTTCTCCCTCTCAGAGTTCTTGCCTTTGCCACCAAATCTCACCAGTGCTCCACAGCTGGAGCAGCCACTGGTGTTACTCCACTCCTCTCTGAGCCTGACCACCCAGGGGCCTGGCCCCCAATGGGCATGCGAGTGCAGGACCAGCCTCCCCACACGGCAGTTGTATCCTGAGATTTGTTAACGTAAAAAACCATTGAAACCTGTAAAGAATTTTTGTGAGTTTATTTGAGCCAAACTGTCAGCATATGCCGGGAAGCAGAATGGCGGGTTACATCTGTATTTATACATTGCAATCAATGGAGGGACGGACGTAAGTGGGTTACATGAAATTCATTGGTGATAGATTAAGGAGGTGGGATAAAGCAAAGCGGGGGTGGGGGGATCCTCTGGGATTGTAAAAAGTAAAATGATGGACACATACTTAGGTGGGTGCAAGAAAAATTAACATGATAATGAAGGAATTTGTGGTATCTGTCCTGGAACCCAGCACATTTGGTTGTGCCCCAGGGGCTCCAGAAAAAGAAGAGTTACAAGTTACCCAGACACTTCAAGGGTATAGTACCATAGATACAAAAAGACAGAGAGGCTCAGTTAAGGCAAAGGTTGACCTCGTCAGTGAAGATACCGGCCTAGGATGTAATTGCCCACCATAACTGCTTTTAGTTAAAGTTTAATTTCAGACCATCCTTTGTGGTTACTTTAGGTCTCTGAGTTTGCAAGACTGCCATGCAGGCCTCTCCTGAGCTTGTCAGGTCAGCATGTGGCCCCTTTCGTCCACAGATTCAGCAAGAAACTTGACACTAGTTTTCTGCTCTGCTCCACCATCAGGCTGGGCAGAGGGGAGAGCTGGTGGGTCAACAGTGAGTTGCCTTTCAGGACTAAGAGCACTACATAGTGTCCACCGTTTTCCCGAATCTCCCATTTTTCTGCCACATCTCCTCACTCATCTCTCCTCACTCTGCCTGCCTGGAGGGGAAGCCCTGTGGACAGCGGTGTCCTAAGTGCCAGGTGCCTATCTTTGGGGGTCATCCTGGGTCCACTCCACAGACTCTGTGAGGCCTCAGGCCGAGTGGCCGTGCTGCTTCTTAGCTACAAAGTGGAACGTGGAAGCCAGTGAGGTTCTGGCTGAGGAGCTGCTGTGTGGCGCCCTCTCTCCTGGCACCTTGCCTTGCACCTTCAAGTGGTGGCCAGCTGTCTTACCAGTCTGGCACTATCAGCTTGATTCACACAGCGGGCACTTCCTAATGGTTTCTTTATTCCACACTTGCTCCCTCTCAGCCCATTCTCCCCACAGCCCCCAAGGCTATTGGTTTACAGCACAAACTGGACGGTGTCCTTCCCCCTCTTAAGGCTTCTCTTTGCTGAGAACAAATTCCAAACTCCTTGCAGAGACCCACAGGATCACACCTGAGCTGACCCCCGCTGACCCTTCCCCCCAGACTCACCCCTACCCTTCTTCCCTGTGTTCTGCTCAGCCACACTGAGCCTAGCTTGGTTCCCCTGTACTGGGTTCCTCCTTGTCCTGGGGCCTTGGGACTTGCTAGTCCCTCTGTCCGCAGCTTCCTCTTCACTCAGGGCTCGGCCCAGATGCCACTTCCTCAGTGGCCTTCCTCTGACCTTCCTGCACTTTCACAGGCTTTTCTGTCTCAGATATTTGTGGGCACTGTCCCAGGATTCAAAAGGTGGCTTTAGGCCTGCTTGACAGCTAGACACGGGACCGGGCCCTGGCTCATAGGCCCCATGACAAGACAGGCTCAGTGACAGCCCATAAGAGGTCATTCTGAAATACACTCTCGTTTCCCGATCTGAAATCCCCTCAGACTGAGAGGAAGAGAAGATCCATCCCTGGGTTGGGGGACCAACCATCCCCGTGTGCGCGGGACTGAGGGGGCCTCACCAGATGTAAGATCTTTATATCTAAAACTAAGAAAGACCAGGAAAACCGAGACAAGTTGGTTACAGTTACCTATGACCCCAGATGTCTTGAGAAGGTGCAACAGTTGGCCTGAAATCCAACAGAATCACTGTTGCCCACTGGGTTTTGTTTGTTTTAGCTTTGACCAGGTCATATGTATAGGAGGATTTTATAGGAAAACACCTTGAAGTACACACACACACACACACACACACACACACACAACTTAGAAGCAAATATGCCACCCGTCCTGAACACTTAACATGTCTTGGTTCCCAGCCCTTTGCACAGTATCTGTCATATGAACTTGATAAATGTTTGATAAACTATTGAACCAAGTTTAACTGAGTACATTATTGGATCATATCCAAAACCTCAGAAGCAAACAATCTGGAGAAACTGGGCTGTTCCAGAAATTCCTCACAGCAGGAAACAGAGAAAGACTTCATAATCTAAATAAAGCTGGTTACCATTCATTACCTCTGTGACAAAATTGATCCTTAAATAGAGAGGATGGCCTGCCACCTAGTGGTAGCTGTTGCATTGCTCCCTGGTAAACCACAATTAATTCCTGTGCTGGGTGATTTATTAGGCATAGAATCATCAAATGTAAGGGGTTGGAAGAATCCCCATTCTATAACTATATTTCTACCCACTACTATACAGAAGTCGGACAAAAATATTTTAAATAATTTATGAATTCGGCTGGAGCCATCCAGGCTCAGCCACCTGGTGTGCAGATGATAGAATAAAATTGTGACCCCTCACAAAATAATGATGATGATGATAATAATAATAATAATAATAATAATAATAATAATAATAATTTATGAATTCATTTATATTAGAAATCTCATAATGGGTAGAAAAAAGAAAAGTAAAATCTGTGGAATGCTTCCTAAAACTAGGTACTCTATATAGATTTTCCCCCCTCACAACAACCTTGTAATATGGATAGTATTATATCTATTCTTCAAATGATAAAATGGATGATCAGAGAGGTTATGAATTTTCTGTGACATTAAACAAGAAAATAAAAGGGTTTTATGCAATTCTTTCTGGCTCCAAAGAATGAACTCGGGCTGTTACACTGCATTTTGCCAAACATTTAACAAATTGAAATAGGAATTTTTAGGGGTGAAATAGGCAGGTTTAGGGAATTTTTAAAATTAAATGGGTCCATGGAAAAAGCAAAGGCTGCAGAGCTGCAAAAGATTATATTCCCATAAGACAGGAAGTTGGGAAAGGTAACAGTTACAATTCCATAAGATAAGGGAACTGGGAGTAGCTAAAGGCACACATCTACAGAATAAAGGGAAGGAAGAAGAAAGCCCAGAGGGAATAGGAGAACAATGAGGGAAGAGGGCCTCACATGTCCCATGTGAGGTTTTGACCTTTGAGCTCAGCAGTTACTATAGTAACCAAATCAAAGAGGAATAGCGACTAATCAGAGGGGATATCAAGGTATAAAAAACTGCAGCCTTTATAAACCATAGTGGGACTCTTTCCCCCTCCCCATGGGGGAGCCTGTACTTATTCTTCAATAAATTTCCACCTTTACTATACCATCTTTCATCTGTGGTTTCATTCTTCGACTCCAATGGACAAAGAGCCTGGATAAGTCATTCTGCCCAGAGGAATACCACGTGTTCTAGTCCAAAAATCCTTTATCAAAATCACTTTTAAAAATTAACTTTATTGCAGTATAGTTTGCAAACAATATAACAATGTTTTTAAAACATTTTAATAGGAAATTACAGATATTTTACCTCTTTCCCAACTGCAGTACAATATCAAAGTCAGGAAATTAATATTGGTACAGTGTAGACACCTACACATTGAAAATTCATGTAACCACTACCACAATCAAGAGGCAGAAGTGGTCCATCACCACAAAGACCCCCTTTATAGTCACACTGCTCTGTGCTGCGAACTGGAAATGCCTGGGGCACTCCCTGAGGCCTGTACTACTGGTGTGAACCCCATGAAACAGGAATTTTAGGGGAACATAGGCAGGTTTAGGGAATTTTCAGAATTGGAGTCCAGGAAAAAAAACATAGGGATACAGACTGGGAGAAGGTATATTTCCATAAGACAAGGAAGCCAGGTGCAGTTACATTTCCATAAGACAAGGGAACAGCAACAGTTGCATTTACTAAGACAAGGGAACTGGAAGAAGCCAAAAAAGGTCTATATTTACAAAATAAAGAAGGAAGAAAGCCCCGAAGGAATAGGAGGACAATGAGGGAGGAGGGCCTTAGGAGTCACTATAGTAACCAATTCGAAAGGGAATATTGACCAATCAGAGGGGATATCAGGATACAGGAACTACAGCCTTTATAAACCATGGAAACAGGACATCAATGGGACCCTTTCCTCTCCCCACGTGGGAGTCCATTCTGTGGGACTCTTTCCCTGTCCCCATGTGTGAGTCTGTACTTGTTCTTCAATAAATCTCCACCTTTGTTATACTACCTTCTGTCTGTGGATTCAACTCCGGTGGACAAAGCATCTGGGTTCTAGTCCAAAAATTCCGTATCACCCAGACATTTCTTCTCTCAGAACCAGTGTTGTGGTTGAACTGGCCATGTGGTTCTTATTATAAGACACCACAGCTCAGCTGTAACCGGTTTGGCTCAGTGGATAGAGCGTCGGCCTGAGGACTGAAGGGTCCCAGGTTTGATTCCGGTCAAGGGCATGCACCCTGGTTGCGGGCACATCCCCAGTGGGGGGTGTGCAGGAGGCAGCTAATCAATGTTTCCCTCTCATTGATGTTTCTAACTCTCTATCTCTCTCCCTTCCTCTCTGTAAAAAATCAATAAAAAATATATTTAAAAAAAAAAAAAAAGACACCACAGCTCAGCAAAAACCATCAGGAAACTTTGAAAAGACAAGGCTTATTACTCACTAGCCCTGGAGGCCACAAGGCAAACCCAGGGCCACAGGTCATGGAGAGATGTTGCAGAAGACCAAAGAAAAACCAAGCAACACTTTAAAGAAATGGAGGGACATTGTTTAAAATGCTAGCGGACTCAGGGAATAACTTTCCAAATCTGAGTACCTAAACATGCAGGGGCTTCTTTTTGTATCTCCCTGTGGTCTTTGTCCCACAAATATGGATTATGCTTCCGGTCCTTTTCACGGGCCTTGCAAGAAGATGTTGGGGGTCTCCAGGCCGTATCTGATGGTTTGGCCTGGCACCAGCGTTAATAACCCTCCCTCTGGGGCAGTGCACTGTTCACAGTTGTATGGCCATGTAACAGGTTCTGCAAGACCAGTTTCTGGGAAGGAACAGTGACATTCCTGATAACTTAATTATAGGTTATCAGGAATGTACACTGGGCTTGCTGGCATGGATTCCAATTGCTAGCCCCCCAAATATCAGGGTTACATTGGAATTGGCCCTTGTTAGCCTTCTCATTCCCTGCCCCCCACCTTGTCCCACAAGCTTCTCTTAGCCTTGTGGCACAATGACTACGGGATGTTATGGTGAACATGGATGATGACTACTCTTAACTACTACCAGCTGAAAAGGGACAATGACAGAGGGATTAGCATCCCGTTTCTTCCTCTCAGAGGGGTTTGTAGGGAATTCTTCTGGTTTGTAGGACCATCTGAAGTTTAAAGGCATTCCCGTCCAGTTTGCAGGCAGGCAGAGGTAAGCCGCGGTCCCACACACATAGAATGTTCCTGCAGGGGGGCACCAGGGGTGGGCTGCCTTCACCTGGGAGTGGTGGATCCAGGTGTTCAGTACTGAAACCTTGAGAGCTGTGGGGGTGGTTAATATGACTGGATAGGGTCCCTTCCAGGTAGGCTTGAGGGGCTCCTTCTTCCAATCCTTTACCCAAACCTGGTCTCCAGGTTTATAAGGATGTATGGCTGTTCCTAGAGAGATGGGTAGTCAGTCAGTAACCCACCTATAGACCTCAAAGACAGTTTTTCCAAGTCCTTGTAGTTGTTTCTGGATTTCTAAGTTCCCTATTTCCCTTTGGCTGAATTAAGGGAGGGGGTCTACACTATAGAATTTCAAAGGGAGAGAAACCTACCCTGGCCCTTGGGGCACAGTGTACCCGCAGGAGTACAAGAGGCAAGATATCTGTCCAGGGTAAGGTTGTCTCTTGGCATAGCTTAGCCATGGTCTGCTTTATGGTCTGATTCATGCGTTCTACTTTATCTGAACTCTGAGGCCTGTAGGCTGTATGTAGGTTCCATTTAATTCCTAAAGCCTTAGCTCCCTGTTGTACTATTTCTGCTACAAAGGCTGGGCCATTATCAGACCCTATGGTCAGAGGCTTTCCATACCGTGGAATTATATCCTTCAGCAATGCCTTAGTGACTTCTCTCGCCTTTTCCGTATAAGTGGGCTATGCCTTGACCCAGCCTGAAAAGGTTCAAACAAAGACTAGCAGGTATTTATTTTCTCTGCTAGGCCCTATTCCTGTAAAATCTACTTCTAAGTCCTCAAAAGGAGCTTGCTCACAGCGCTGGACTCCTATTGGTCCCGCAGGACCTGGTTTGGCATTGTTCTGAGCACATAGGAGGCAACTCTGAGAGACTGAGGCACACAAGAAGGGAAGGCCAGCAGTTAGGTAGTATCTGCCTAACAAAGCCTCTAGGGCAGTCTTCCCGAAGTGAGTAAGTTCATGCTGCTGGAGGACTACCTTATGGGCTAACTGTTCTGGGACATAGACCCTATAATCTGGGAGTATCTATCTGAAAGGGCGAGGACTATGCCCTCCATCTTACCCTGGGTCCTCCATTTTTGGGCAGAGCCATGTGCTCGGCAAGGCTTCTTCCTGGAAGCCCAAGCCTCTGCTAGCCACACCCAGGATTTCTCTGGACTAACCAATGACAATCAAGGGAAGTGCACACCATCAATATGACCACATCCTGTGTAATGAGACACCGACTTGTGCCTGGCCAATCGGCGGGGCCCACAGTCCCCTCTCCTGCCCTTACTCCACCCCCCTATAAAACTCCTCTTCACATCGGGCTAGCTCTCTCTCTGCCACTGGGCTTATCATTGCATCAGTGAGCGTGGCCGGGGAGCCAAACTATTTCGAAATAAAGGACTCTTTGCTTTTGCATCGGACACGGCTGGCTCCCTCGCGTGGTCTCTTGGGAATCTTGAAATCTGGGCATAACAGTATCCACCAGCCTTCCTTTGTTCTCTTGCCCGCTTCCTGCTGGGCCCATTTCTCTTCCTGAGGAGTGTATTTTGGAGGTTCAGGTAACTCGATGGCCAACATGATCCACGATGATGCCACTCGTTCTTTAGCAGCCAGCTTGGCTATGGTGTCAGCACGTTGGTTTCCTTCTGACACTGAGTCTTTCCCTTTCTGGTGACCTTTGCAATGGATGACGGCTATTTCCTTGGGCTCCCAGACTGCTTCTAGTAACTTTAAAATCTCATTCTGATTTTTGATTCCTTTCCCTCTGGCTGTCAAGAGCCCCCTTTCCTTATATATGGCCCTATGGATATGCAGGGTAGCAAAGGCATAGCGCAAGTCAGTGTAGATGTTGGCATGCTTATTCTTACTGAGTTCTAGGGCTCTTACTAGGGCCCAAAGTTCTGCCCTCTGCACTAACCATCCTTCAGGCAGGGCCTGTGCCTCGATTGTCTCAAAGTGTGATACCACTGCATATCCAGCTCGTCTTTTTCCTTCATCTAAGAAGCTGCTGCCGTCTGTGAACAATGCCAAGTCGGGGTTTGGCAGGGGCCTATCACTTAGGTCTGGCCAGCTGGAATAAACCTCCTCTAGGATTTCCAGGCAATCATGCTCAGGGACCCCCTCAGCGATGGGTAGAAAGCTGGCAGGATTAAGTGTTCTCACTGCTTCTAATCGTACCCTCGGATTCTCACATAACAGTCATTGGTATTGAGTCATTCGAGCATGAGTCAGCCAGTGCTGCACCCTTGCTTCCATCAGGGTGACAATAGCATGAGGTACTTCTGCATTTAAGTTTTGTCCTAAGGTATGCTTATCTGCTTCCTTGACTAACAATGCCATGGCTGCAAGGGCCCTGAGACACTGGGGCCACCCGGAGGCAACTGGGTCAATCCGCTTGGAGAGATAGGCTACTGGTCTTTGCCAGGGTCCAAACTCCTGGGTTAGAACTCCTAGGGCTACCCCACCATTCTCGTAAACAAAAAGATTAAAGTCTCGTGTCCCATCTGGTAGCACTAGTGCCGGGGCCTCAGTGAACTTTGCCTTTATGGTGATGAAGGCTTTCTCCTGCTTGGGTCTCCATTCAATGGGTGCCTTCTCTTCTCCTCTTAAAGCTTCATAGAGAGGCTTGGCCAGGTCTGAAAACCCTGGGATCCAAATTCGACAGAACCCTGCTGCTCCCAGGAATTCCCGAATCTGCCGCTGGGTGCAAGGGACTGGGATGGCGCATACTGTCTGCTTCTTTTCAGCCCCTAGCCTTTGTTGCCCTTGGGTGATTCGGAAGCCTAGATACTTGACTTCTTTCTGGCAAATCTATGCCTTTTTCTTAGACACCAGATAACCTGTTTCAGTTAATAGTTCAGAAGGGCTCGTGTTCCCTCCCAGCACTGAGCTCATGTGGAGCTGGCCAGAGGTGGTCTACATATTGGAGTAGAACACACCCCAAGTCCTGTAGGGGAACTTAGACAGATCAGATGCTAGTGCTCCACTAAAAAGAGTAGGAGAGTTCTTGAACTCTTGTGGCAGTTTGGTCCAGGTGAACTGCTCCTTGGCCCCAGTAGTTGGGTTTTCCCATTCAAAAGCAAAAAGAGGCTGGCTGGAAGGAGCTAATCTAAGGCAGAAAAAGGCATCTTTCAGATCTAGGCATGTAAACCATTCTGCCTCTGATGGAATGAGCCCCAGAAGAGTGTAGGGATTTGGCAGCACTGAATGCAGGGTTATAACAGCCTCATTAACAACCTGTAGATCCTGTATGGGGGAGTAGTCATTAGTCCCAGGTTTTTTGACAGACAAGGGAGGCGTGTTCCATGGAGACCTGCATCGTTTAACAAGTCCCAACTGAAGCAGCAGGTCTAAGTGGACCTGGATTCCTAGGAGTACTTCCCTTGGAATTGGATATTGGCGGATTTTAACAGGCTGTGCCCCAGGCTTTAAGTAGATCAGTGCTGGAGTCCACTCATTGTCTTCACTAGCTGAGTTTAGACAGAGACCCCCCAAAAGCTAGTAACCTTTGAAGTTCTAGCAAAGGTCAGAACTATGCACCACCCAGTTAATTTAGGTAATAATAGTTGAAGCATCCCCACCTTAGTTCCCTTAATTCCTTAGGTACTTATGTAGATCCTTGTTGATTATTGTTAATCAGACACTCTGCCTACTCCCGGAAATCTATTGATGAGCTAATCAGATACTTTGTCTATTCCTGGAAATTGTTTGCTGATCTGTGTGTCATTGAAACCTCCTTACCCTAAGGGCCACTCCAGATCAATAAAAGATTGGAGCAGCCTGAGCAGTGGTGGAAGTCCTTCGGGACTTGCGCTCCTGGTCCCCCAATATTGCAAAATTATCTCGTGTCTTTTTCTCTCATTTGTTGTGCGGCTCCTCTTTCAGATACCAAACCCTACTCCATGCAGAACGTGGAGGGAGTCTTACTCAACAGATCAGTACCAGGGCGTGGTCCTTAGCCAGGCCTGGAGGATTCCCTTCTGCATAGACCAGTGGGAATTCCTTCTCTAATCCAGGTTCTAATGGTGAGGCCTTTGGGGAGTATAAAGTCTCCATTCTTCCTCCCTCTGCACTGCTAGGGACAGGATCATTGGGGAGGTCTCCTTACTTAGGCAAAGCTGTGCTGACCCATCTGGAGCAAATGTGATTTCTGCCCGCATTTTGGCTAAAAGGTCTCTACCCATGAGAGGAACTGGACAGTCTGGCAAGTACAGGAATTCATGAATTACTTGGTGACCACCAAGTTGGCATCGGCGAGGGCGGCAGAATGGTCTATGAGTCTGATCCCCAGTAGCTCCAATAATGGCGACCTCCTTTCCTGAGAGAGGCACTACTTTCTGTGTGACTACTGAGTGCTCAGCTCCTGTATCAACCATAAAGTCCACAGCCTGGCCCCCAATTTTCATTCTGACCATGGGCTCGTGGGGGCCTAGCTGAAAAGAGGCTGGTCTGTGCTAGTCGGAATCAGCCATTGCTAGCCCAATGAGATCTGCTTCAGGTGGCTCTGGTTGATAGCGACTGGGAAGAAAAGGGGTCCCAGTTTTCTTACTTTGCCTTTTGGGACATTCATTCTTCCAGTTTCCTGTCTCCTTACAATAGGCACACTCGTCTCGTCTCAGGCTTACTCTTTCTTTTCCCCCTGATCTGTATTCTTGCTTCCCTTTCTCATCTGTCTGGGAGCCTGAGCCTCTAAAAGCCACTGCTATTGTATTGGCCCTTCTTTGTATTCTCTTTTCTTCCTCCCTCCTTGCCATACTGTCTCAGTTGATGAAAACCTTGTTGGCTAGCTCCAGCAGTTCAGTGGCATTTTCCTGCAAATCCTTCCAGCTTCTGTAATTTTCTCCTGATATCAGGCTGGGCTTGACCTACAAAAGCGGCATTTACCATGGTTTGATTTTCCAGGGACTCAAGTTTAAAGGGGGTGTAGATCCGGTATGCCTCACATAGTCTCTCAGAGAAAGCTGCTGGACTTTCGTCAGGCTTCTGGAAAACCTCAGAGATTTTAGCCATATTAGTGGGCTTCTTGGCTCCAGCCCTGACCCCCTGGAGGAAGGCCAGCCAATATCTTTCTAGCCTGGCCCTTCTGTCTTCTGAGTTCGGGTTCCAATCAGGTTCCTCATCTGGGAAGGCCTCCCTAGCCCATCTGTCTGTATCTAATATTCCTGCCAGGGCCTGGGTCTGGAGCCATTTCCGAGCCTCTGATACTACTCTCATGCGCTCCTCAGTGTTAAAGAATGTGAAAAGGAGCTGCTTGCAGTCCACCCAGGTGGGCTTCTGGGTCTGGAAGATCATTTCTAGGAAGTCTACCATGGCCTGAGGTTTTTCAGAATAAACTGGGGTGTGATATTTCCAATTCAGGATGTCACTTGTGGTAAAGGGCTGGTAATAATAGACTGGCCCTTTCTCCTGCAAGGTCCCATCTTCACCAAGCACTTGGGCACTCTGAATCTCCCTGAGAGGCATCTGACGTACTGGTTGTGGCTTAGGCCCTTGATCAGCTGAATGCAAGCGCTGCCCAACTGGCTCTGGAGAGCCTGGTTGAGGAGAGATGGAGAGAGGTGGTGTTTCCAGACTTTCCGGACCTTCCAGACCAGCGGGGGGAGCACTTGGTGCTGCCTGTGGAGGTGGTAAAACTGGTGGGACTTCCTCAGGGGGTCCTGGCAGAACAGGGGGTTGGGTTCCCTTCTGAGGGACCTGTTTCTTTTCTCCTGCCTGCTTCTTTTCTGCTTTCTCCTGTCCTGCCTGCTTCTTTTCTACTGCTACTAAAACCTTACTCTGTCCCTTCTTACACACACAGAACTGGACCCAAGATGGCAAGGTTTGAGCAATTTCTAACCAGCTGTCTATATAAGGGAACTGATCTGGGTGTCCAGGATCTTTCGTGAGTACATTCCAGACTACCCTGACTAGTCCTTTATATAAAGAGCCTTCTGAGAGCCAGCCAACCCCGAAGGCTGGCCATTCTAATTCACGGAATTTCCTCAGTGTTTTGGGGTTCATTTTAATACCACAGTCTCCACTGAAACCCTTTTTAAAATTTTTCAACATGCAATTGAGAACAGTGGGTTTACTTTGTCCCCACCCCATGATGATCGGTGGCGAGAGACAGACAAGGGAGGGGGTGACCTGTTTTCACAGATTCTCACTCAGATGCCCTCCTGGCAGCATCCCTTGGGAACTTAGATTTGTCTTAGCTAACGTGCACCCGTATAAACCCCGGGCCTGGTCACCTCCACGTGGGGGTGAGTCACTGTTATGCCTTATGACAAATTGTGGAACCGCAGGTTGGGGCCCACTCGGACTCTGTTGCCAAGTTCGTGGTGCGACACAAAGGATAAGAGAGGGCAGGCCCTCTCCCTCCACACTCACACACTTTCATCAGACATTCACTAAGAGTTTTTTTAAAAAGTCCAGCCCTAACCGGTTTGGCTCAGTGGATAGAGCATCGGCCTGCGGACTCAAGGGTCCCAGGTTCGATTCTGGTCAAGGGCGTGAACATTGGTTGCAGGCATATCCCCAGTGGGGAGTGTGCAGGAGGCAGCTGATTGATGTTTCTCTCTCGTCGATGTTTCTGGCTCTCTATCCCTCTTCCTTCCTCTCTGTAAAAAACCAATAAAACATATTTTAAAAAACAAACCAACAAACAGTCCACCCGATTCCTGACTAATTTACCCGATGAAGTCCTATGACTTCTGGGGAGGTGATCAAGCTCCGCCTTCCACTCACTAGGAGTGGGCCTGACTGCCTGGGGCCCCTACCTTACTGGTTCTGTAGACAGGTCCAGAAGTGTCCATCCACTTTCTCCAGATCCCGGCTGGGTTCTAGGCTGAGGTCCTGGAGCGCCAGGAGTCCCCCAGTTAAATTCTGCTAAAATCAGCAGGGCGCGCCTTCCTGAGGCCTATCCTGTGCCCCCAGGCCCCAAGCCCTGTCCCCTCCCCAGTGGCCAAAAAGCCAAGTGCGGTTGGGTTCCTGGTTAGGGAACCAGTTGTTGCAGAAGACCAAAGAAAAACCAAGCAACACTTTAAAGAAATGGAGGGACACTGTTTAATACGCTAGGGGACTCAGGAAATAACTTTCCAAATCTGAGTACCAAAACATGCAGGGGCTTCTTTTTGTATCTCCCTGTGGTCTTTGTCCCACAAATATGGATTATGCTTCCAGTCCTTTTCACAGGCCTTGCAAGAAGACCCCCAGGTATTGGGGGTCTCCAGGCCATATCTGATGGTTTGGCCTGGCACCAGCATTAATAACCCTCTCTCCAGGGCAGTGCACTGTTCAGTTTTATGGCCTCTGTACACGTTCTGCAAGACCAGTTTCTGGGAAGGAGGTAATGACTTAATTATAGGTTATCAGGAATGTACACTGAGCTTGCTGGCATGGATTCCAATTGCTAGCCCCCCCAAATATCAGGGTTACATTGGAATTAGCCCTTTTTAGCCTTCTCAGAGAGAGGAAGAGGGAGAAGGAACGGATCTGGGGTTCTATCTTTACTGAGTCCAGGATGTGGTGCCTAGGTTTTCTCAGGGTCACTCTTTCAGGAATTAATGGGATGAAAGGGAAAAGCAGGGCCACTCAGGTGGCCAATTATTTAGATCAACCAGAACTTTCTACAAGGGGAACTTCATGGGTGGGAAGCCTGGAACTTCATGGGTGGGAAGCCTGGCTCTTCATCTAGTTGTGTAGCTGGCAAAATGTTTATTCCAGATTTGAAGTGGATGCCTTAGCAATAAAAAGCTTAATTTCAGCCACTGACATTAAAACCACAAAAGCTAATTGTCAGGCCTTATATACACCCACACCTGTCTCTCCCACCATTCCTAAACACAGTGACCATTATTCTGTTCTCCATCTCTACAATGTTTAACTGGAATCAGTATGTGACCTTTGAGATTGCCTTTTATTTCACTCAGTATAATGCTCTGAGGTCCATCATGCTGCTTTCTGCATCAATAATCCATTCTTCTCTGTCGATGAGTCCAGTTCCATGGAATGGATGTACCACAATTTGTTTATCCATTTACCCACTGAAGGATATTTTAGTCTTTTCAGTTTTTAATATGATAAATAAAGCTTTTATAAACACTCATATACAAAGGATTTTGTGTGGAAGTAAATTTCCATTTTTCTGGGTTAAATGTCCAGTAGTACCATTGCTGAGTTATAATGTAGTTGCATGTTTAATTTTTAATTAAATTAGTTTGTCAAAGACCTTTCCAGAGTGGTATACAATTTGACATTTCCACCAACAATGTAAGAGACATCCACTTTCTCTATATCCTTGCCAGCACTGGGTATTTTCACCCATTTTTATTTTAGTTGTGTGTTGTTGTTTTTAATGAAAGCAGGTTCTGCATTTTTTACTTGACTTGTATAAAAGAAACATGATATTGAAGAAGAGTGCTCATTTATAATACAGTTTGGTGAAAATCAAAGTTATACGTTGCCATGATGGGAGACAGTTCCCCAGGGGTCCCTCATGGTTCTCCTTGTCTTGCAAGGGGGACACTGCTTGCTCTTGTTCGTTTTTGTGTGTAGGAAACATCCTTGAAAGACATGTCTACCTCTGGAGGGAAGGGGAGGCTTACTTATAGCCTTAGAAGATGGAGATGAGGTCTCCCTTTGAGCAAAGGGCAGATGTCCTCACTGCCCATTTTTAAAGATGTTGTTAAGGCAGAAATCAGGTGTGCGGGAAGTGACAAAACATACCCACTTGGAGCTTCAGAAAAGGACTGTTTATTCCAATACTGCCGGTAATATGAGAGAGCAGCAGGTTATTCACAAAAATCTGCTCTGCCGCCCCCCATAAGCCATCTGCTAATATAGGGTAGGACAAAGATTACACAGGGAAATTGGATTGGCATGGGAAGTAGGAGGCTGGAGTGGTACTCCATTGTTTGGGCAACAAGGGTGTTAATCTTTCCATGAGAATGGACCTCATTCCAAGGTTGACTCCCAGGTCCCGGGACGTACAACTCCCAGTCAGGTCAGAGTATCCCCTCTTCAACAAACACAAGGCAACCATGGTTAACAGAGCATGACCAATATTTCCCATAACCATAGCCAGTCCCCAATATTCTTTTCTTGCCCCTAACAATGTGGGGTTCCTAAACTCACTGTTCCTTTTCTGTGATACTACCCGGTGTGTGTACAGATGTCATATGGCCTTCTTCACATCACCCTGTGGGAACTGGGGCTCAGAGAACTGGCACAAAAATGGGGATACTATGCTGTTATGCCATAAGTAATGAATTCTTCTTTCTGACCTATTAGTTTGCCAGAGTCTGTGACCATTCATGAGACTGTGGCAGGCAGGCAAGGTAAAATCCCAGACTCCTCAGAGTTCTGGAAAAACAACCAAGGATGATGTAGCACATGTATGTGACTGCTGATGGGAACAAAATTAAATGGGCCACAGACTTAAATGTAAAACACAAAACTATAAAACTCCAAGAAGATAACACAGGGGAAAATCTATATAACCTTGGGTTTAGTGATGACTTTTTAGATACAACACCAAGGGCACAATGCACAAAAAGAAAGAATTGATAAACTGGATTTCATTAAAATTAAAGTTTTCTTCTCTGTGAATAACACTGTTGAGAGAATTACAAGAAAAGCCACAGCCTGGGAAAAATATTTGCAAAGGATATATCAGATAAAGGACTGTTATCCAAAATATGCAAAGAAATCATAAAAACTCAACAATAAAAACACAAACACTCCAATTAAAAAATACCCTAAATATCTTAAGAGAAACTTCACCAACAATATACAGATAGCAAATAAGCACATGTGGAGAAGATGCTCCACATCCTATGCCCACACAGAAATGCTTGTAAAACAACCATGAGACAGCACTATAGACCTATTAGACAGTTTGGTGGTTTCTTTTATTTTTTTTATTTCAGAGAGGAAGGGAGAGGAAGAAAGGGATAGAAACATCAATGATGAGAATCACTGATTGGCTGCCTCCTCCACGCCCCACACTGGGGACTGAGCCTGCAACCTGGGCATGTGCCCTGACTGGGATTTGAACTGTGACCTCCTGGTTCATAGGTCGACACTCAACCACTGAGCCACACCAGCTGGGCTCTTTTAAAACTAAACCTCCTCTTGCCAAAACCGGTTTGGCTCGGTGGATAGAGCGTCGGCCTGCGGACTGAAGGGTTCCAGGTTCAATTCTGGTCAAGGGTATATACCTTGGTTGCGGGCACATGCCCAGTAGGAGGGGTGCAGGAGGCAGCTGGTCGATGTTTCTCTCTCATCGATGTTTCTAATTCTCTATCCCTCTCCCTTCCTCTCTGTAAAAAAAAAAATCAATAAAAATATATTAAAAAAATAATAATAAAACTAAACCTCCTCTTAACATATGATCTAGCAATTGTGCTCCTTGTAATATACCCAAAGGAGTTTAAAAGTAATGTCCACACTGAAACCTGCACATGGATGTTTATAACAGCTTTACACAAAATTGCAAAAACCTGAACACAATGAAGATGTCCCTCTGTAGCTGAGTGGATAAACTGTGGTACACCAGACAATGGATTACTACTCAGCACTAAAAAGAAATGAGCTGTCCTAGCTGTTTGGCTCACTGAATAGAGCATTGGCCTGTGGACTGAAGGGCCCTGGGTTTGATTCCAGTCAAGGGCACATGCCTGGGTTGTGGGCTCAATCCCCAGTAAGGGTTGTGCAGGAGGCAGCCGATTGGTAATTCTCTCTCATCATTGATGTTTCTATCTCTCTCTCTCTCTCCCTCTCCCTTCCTCTCTGAAATCAATAAAAATATATTTAAAAAATAATCTATATATATAAAAGACTAACATGCAAAGTGTCCCCCCAGGAGTTTGACAGACAGGGAGTTTGATCGCTCACTATGACATATGCTGACCACCAGGGGGTGGTGTGGAATGAAAGGAGACCCCGACCAGCAGCCGGCAGCTGCTAGGGACCCTACCTGTGCACAAATTTCATGCACTGGGCCTCTAATAAAAAATAAAAAAGAAATGAATTATCAGACCATGAAAAGACATGGAGGAAACGGAAATGCATATTACTAAGTGGAAGAAACTAACCTAACAAGGTTATATACTAGTAGTATATGATTCTAACTATATGACATTCTGGAAAAGGCAAAACTATGGACACAGTAAGAAGATTGTAGTTGCCAGGGATTAAGGAGAAAGGAGGGGTGAACAGACAGTGCACAGAGGATTTTTAGGGCAGTGAAACTATTTTGCATGATACTATAGTGGCGAATACACGTCATTACGCATTTGTCCAAAACCATAGAATGTGCAACAACAAGAGGGAATTTAAACTATGGACTCTCAGTGATAATGATGTGTCAATGTTGGTTCATCCATCATAATAAGCGTGTCACTCTGGTGGGGATGTTGATAGTTGGGGAAGCTGTTCATGGGTAGAGACAGGGAGCATAGGGACATCTCTGTACCTTCTGCTCAATTTTTTAAAAAATTGACTTCAGAGAGGAAGGGATAGGGAAAGAGAGATAAAAACATCAATGATGAGACAGAATCATTGATCCGCTGTCTCCTGCACACCCCCTACTAGGAATCAAGCCCACAACCTGAACATGTGCCCTGACCAAGAATCAAACCATGACCTTCTGGTTCATGGGTCGACAACACTCAACCACTTAGTCACACTAGCCGGGGCGTTGTGCTCAATTTTGCTATAGACATAAACTTGCTTTAAAAAGAAGTCTATTTAAAAATCATAGTAAAAACATGAGTCATAATTCACTATATATTTACATTATAATTTAGGAAAAAAAATGAAGTCTGGGAGGGACTGGACTTTCCAATTACCTAAAAAACATGCTGAAGAAAATCAGCAACTTCCTTTGCTTTTATCTTCCCAGTAATAATACAAACAATGCTCATTTATTGCCATTTCCTCTCCAGCAATACCACTTCATGTCCAATACTTGTCCGTCCTGCTTTTCTCGTGGGGAGAACAAACGCGGTCGACCTCAGCTTCCATTCCTCTCCTGTTGGAACCCGACCCATAGGCGTGGGGACCCAGGCCCAGCAGCCTCTACCTGAAGTCCCTCCCCTCTAAACTTTAGAAGGGCTGATCATTGATGTTTCTATCTCTCTCTCTCCTTCTCCCTTTCTCTCTGAAATCAATCAATAAATATATTTTTAAAAATCAATGGAAAAATATCCTCAAGTGAAGATAAATAAATAAATAAATAAATATATATATAAATAAAATGAAATGAAAAAAACATTCTTTAAAAAACGCACACAGCCCTGGCTGGTTTGGCTCCGTGGATAGAGCGTCAGCCTGCGGACTGAAGGGTCCCAGGTTGGATTCCGACCAAGGGCACATGCCTGGGTTGCGGGCTTGATCCCCAGTAGGGGGTGTGCAAGAAGCAGCCGATCAATGATTCTCTCTCATCATTGATGTTTCTATCTCTCTCTCCCTCTCCTTCCTCTCTGAAATCAATAAAAAAAATTAAAAAAAAACAAAACTTTGGCAGGGCCTTGAGTCAGCGAAATTAGCAAAAAACGTTGCTATGAAATACAACAGTTGCTGTACTGAGCACCCAATAGTGCATACTATGTACTTCAAACATGGTAAAAAGCTGTAGGGATGCAGACAAGTATTTGAGATAGTTACCTTGATTTATACTTTTATCATAGTTTCTTGGAAAAACAATTTCTTTTTTTTTTTTAAAGTGATTCCTAGTGGTGCGGAGTATGTAGAGTTTTATTTTTCATTACATATCTATTTGTTTTGAATTTTTTAAATTAAATCTTTATTGTTCAGATTATTACAGTTGTTCCTCTTTTTTCCCCCCATAGCTCCCCTCCACCCGGTTCCCACCCCACTCTCAACCCTTACCCCCACCCCCACTGACCTCATCCATAGGTGTATGATTTTTGTCCAGTCTCTTCATGCACCCCCCTCACCCCTTTCCCCCCCAAGAATAGTCAGTCCATTCCCTTTCTATGTCCCTGATTCTATCATATTCACCAGTTTATTCTGTTCATCAGATTATTTATTCACTTGATTTTTAGATTCACTTGTTGATAGACAGGCATTTGTTGTTCATAATTTGTATCTTTTTTTAAATTAAATCTTTGTTGTTCAGATTATTACATCTGTTCCTCTTTTTTCCCCCCATAACTCCCCTCCTCCCAGTTCCCCCCCACCCTCCGCCCTCACTCCCCACCCACTGTCCTCATCCATAAGTGCACGATATTTGTCCAGTCTCTTCCTGCATCTCCCACACCCCTTTCCCCCCCAAGAATAGTCAGTCCATTCCCTTTCTATGTCCCTGACTCTATTATGGTCACCAGATTATTTATTCACTTGATTCTTAGATTCACTTGTTGATAAATGCATGTTTGTTGTTCATAATTTGTATCTTTACCTTTTTCTCCTTCTTCCTCTTCTTAAAGGATACCTTTCAGCACTTCATATAATACTGGTTTGGTGGTGATGAACTCCTTTAGCTTTTCCTTATCTGTGAAGCTCTTTATCTGACCTTCAGTTCTGAATGATAGCTTTGCTGGATAAAGTAATCTTGGTTGTAGGTTCTTGGTATTCATCACTTTGAATATTTCTTGCCATTCCCTTCTGGCCTGCAAAGTTTCTGTTGAGAAATCAGCTGACAGTCGTATGGGTATTCCCTTGTAGGTAACTGAGTTTCTTTCTCTTGCTGCTTTTAAGATTCTCTCTTTGTCTTTTGCTCTTGGCATTTTAATTATGATGTGTCTTGGTGTGGTCCTCTTTGGATTCCTTTTGTTTGGGGTTCTCTGCGCTTCCTGGACCTGTAAGTCTATTTCTTTCACCAGGTGGGGGAAGTTTTCTGTCATTATTTCTTCAAATAGGTTTTCAATATCTTGCTCTCTCTCATCTTCTGGCACCCCTATAATTCTGATGTTGGTACGCTTGAAGCTGTCCCAGAGGCTCCTTACACTATCTTCGTATTTTCGGATTCTTTTTTCATTTTATTATCTCTTTCCTTCTGCTCGCGCTGGGGTTTTCTTGTTGCTCTCTTTCTAATTCTTTGAGTTGTAGAGTTAGATGATTTACTACCATTTTTTCTTGTTTTTTGAGATAGGCCTGTAGAGCTATAAACTTCCCTCTCAGGACTGCTTTCATTGTGTCCCATAGCTTTTAGATTGTTTTGTTTTCATTGTCATTAGTTTCCAGGATGTTTTTAATTTCTTCTTTGATCTCATTGGTAACCCAATCAATATTTAATAACATGCTATTCAGCTTCCAAGTGTTTGAGTATTTTGGGTTGTTTTTATTGTAGTTTATTTCTAATATTATGCCATCGTGATCTGAGATGATGCTTGGTATGATTTCAATCTTCTTGCATTTGGGGAGACTTTGTTTGTGACCCAATATGTGGTCTATTTTTGAATCTGTCCCATGAGCACTTAAGTGGAATGTATATTCCGTGGCTTTGGGGTGAAGTGTTCTGACGATGTCAATTTAGTCCATCTGATCTAGTGAGTCATTTAGGATTGCTGTTTCTTTGCTGATTGTTTGTCTAGAGGATTTATCCAGTGATGTCAGTGGTGTATTAAAGTCCCCTACTATGATTGTATTGTTGTCGATCTCTCCTTTGATATCTTCCAGGAGTTTTTTTTTTATGTATTTGGGTGCTCCTGCATTGGGCGCATACATGTTTACCAGGGTTATATACTCTTGTTGTATCGATCCCTTTAGTATTATGAAGTGGCCTTCCTTATCTCTTGGTATGGCCTTCACTTTGAGGTCTATTTTGTCAGATATGAGTATTGCTACCCCAGCTTTTTTTCCCTTTCCATTTGCCTGAAAGATATTTTTCCATTCCTTCACTTTCAGTCTGTGTGAGTCCCTTATTCTGAGGTGAGTCTCTTGTAGACAGAAACGTATGGGTCATGTTGTTTTATCCATTCAGCCACTCGATGTCTTTTGGTTGGAGCAGTTAGTCCGTTTACGTTTAAAGTTATTATTGAAAGGTACCTGTTTGTAGCCATTTCTTTTTTGTGTGGCTGTTTTCTTTCTGAGCTTTTTATTTCTTCTTTTTACACCAGTCCCTTTAGCATTTCTTGCATTGCTGGCTTGGTGGTGATAAACTCCCTTAGCTTTTTTTTTTTGTCTGTGAAGCTTCTTATTTCCCCTTCAATTTTGAATGATAGCCTGGCTGGATAGAGTATTCTTGGATTCAGTCCTTTGCTTTGCATCACTTTGTAAATTTCCATCCATTCTTTTCTGGCCTGATGTGTTTCTGTTGAGAAATCATTTGATAATCTAATGGTAGATCCCTTGTATGTAACTTTCCATCTCTCTCTTGCAGCCTGTAAGATTCTCTCTTTGTCCTGAACATTTGCCAACCATGGCTCACTTTATTCAATAGACTATCAGAAATAATAAGGTCTCATCATCTTCCAAGGCCTTACCTGTCAATCAAAATGATTAGTAGATGATAAACCTGCCCTCAGGATGAAGCAATGCAGGCCACAGGTTAAGGCTCCAAAAGACCACTCGAAGTTGTGTGAGAGTTGGATGTCAGCTAAAGTACCTATTTCTAAATTAGTCTAACTGCTGGATAAAACTAGGGCAATCCAAACTCTAGCCTGAGGTGTATTTGAGCCAGCACCACTTGCCTCTGGCAGGATCCTTAAATTCATTTGTGTCAGCTTTGTAGCTTGTACAGCCAGCCCTGGGAGTCTCCTTCCAAATGACCACACTGAAGGAAAAGAGAGGGAGAAGGAGAGGGAAAGCAGGTGTGAAGTGGGGAGAGTTTTTCCTGCTCCACTGAAGCCCAGTCAGGCACATAGTGGTGCTGTGTATCTCCCTGGGGAAGCCTTCACCCCAGATTAAGGGAAGCACCATAGTACCCCATTGCCCTTATTCCTCTCAGACTGGACCACACTGGTGTCATCAAGGGGGTGAGGTGCCCAAGGCCCTCTCACCACTAGAACCAGTGCAGGATGGGCTCTGTGCCCCACCTCCCCCACACTGTGAACCTTCATTCTGGCCCTGAAACCTCTGTTCCAAGGATGTTAGGTTCCATGAAAGATGAAAAAATGAGCCCCATGTGGTGGTTCTTCCTAGTGTAAGTTAGGAAAAAAAATTAAAGTTTTGGTGGGTTATTAAGTACTTTATTCAGTAATTCCTAATTTATAGTTTTTTCATTCTTTTCCCCCTTATTATCCATTTTGTCTCAGGGCCATTGCTATTACTTGTGACTTGAAAGAGTAAAGGCATGACTCGTGTGGTTTACACATGTCAAAGTTTAGGGCTATATTGGTGGTGGTGTTGGGGCAATTAATAAATCTCCATCTCGGTGATTCTATGAGATCAAAGTTTGGTCCCAGAGTCACTGAAAATTTGCATCTCAGCTTCACTTATGAGCAGTGGGACCTTAGCTAAGTGAGGACTTCTTTCATGCCTCATCTGTGTAATGGGGATAATACTACCCACTTCTTGGAGGATTAAGTGTGATCACAGCTAAAGAGCATTTAACATAATGTTTGGCATGATTATAAATAAACTAGAAGCCTGGTGCACGAAATTCATGCGTGGGTACGGTCCCTAGACCTGGCCTGTGATCAGGGCCATCTTACCCAGCTGCCCACAGCTGGTCTGCCCCCACCGCCACCCACCCTTGTTCCCTATTCGCCATTGGGTGATTAGAGCCTGACGGCCAGGGGAAGGGACTGAGAGGTTGTCAGTGTGCCTCATAGTGACTGGTCGAGCAGTCGTTCTGGTTGTTCCGCCATTAGGGTCAATTTTCATACTACCCTTTTATAATATAGGATAGAGGCCTCGTGCATGGGTGGGGGAGTTCCTGCTGGGGGGCGGGGTCAGCCAGGGTGAGGGGCCATGGTCCTTCTGATCTCTGGTTGTTCTGGTCATTCCGCCATTTCAGTCTCTGGGCTTTTATTATATAGGATATGCAAAGAAGAAGTGTCACAGGAACACAATAACATCATTTCAAGGGTCAGCATAGTTTTCAGCCCCAAGAGTTGCCAGTGGGATTTCATGAGTCACTGGACATCACTGGCAGACCTAAGGAGAATGGTTAAGTGGGGCAGAGACTGAAATTTTGTCTGGCTGAAGTGGACTGTGAGGCTGAGGCACCAAATCTGTTATCCAGTACTGCTCTAGGTGTTTGTTGTGGACCATCTAAGGGACAGACACATGGAGGATGCTGTAGGGGTAAAGCAAAGTCCCTCTTCTCAGAAATATTATTTTCTAGGGTAGATGATAAACAAGTGCAAGGCTAAGTAAACAAAAACTTGAGAGGTCTATGATGGAAATGAACAATGGATGAAGTGATAGAGGATGGGTGGGTGGGAACCTAGTTTAGACAAGGTGATCAGGAAGACTGAGGAGGTGGCATTTCAGCTGAGAGAAGGATAAGCTAAAGCTGGCAGTGCAGATGGGCAAAGCATTTAATGTGGTGGGAAACCCCAGTGAAAATGCCCTGAGGCTAGAGGAGTAAGTAGATATTGGCTACTAACAGTTGCTTCAACCTGTGGGTAGTGAGTACTGAGGAGCCAAAATGGGGGAAAGTCTGCCCCCCCAGGGATGCAGAAATGGTCGTAAGTTTGACTCAGGTAGTCTTCAAATGTGCAGAGACCAATGATAGTTGGAGTCTCAAATATTTTGTTTTGCATCTTAACCAGAACTTTGTGCTAATTTCCAAATTCTGTCTAAAATTGAGGATACAAATATCACCTCATATAACTTTTCCTTCTCAGACTAAGGTGGAGAGGTCCAGGTCTGACAACCTCATTGGACACAGCAAAGAGAATCCACGATGAGGGCGTGATTATCCGCCCATTCTGAAGCTTTGCACGCAGAAGAGGGAGAAGGCCCGGAGTTTCAAAATGACTTCGTGAGCAGTCAGGGAATTCCACCAACATGGGTGAGAAGCACAAAGGCTGTGAGCTTTGTAAGGACTTCCAAGTAGTGAGTGTGGGTGGGATTAGCATTAACTTCCTCATCTGTAAAACAGGGACAATAAAAAGTCCCCGTCCTTACTATTCCCTACAGCAGAACACCTTACAGATAGAGAAAGCGTTTAAGTTCAGTGAAAGTCCTTGTATTCAAGAATTGCAGGGTCTGGGCAGGGAACACTCGGTGCGGGACAAGGCTCCATCCGGAGGAATCAGCCCATCCAGTACCGCAAAGTGCAGGACAATGTTTAGGGCAGCGGGGCCTAAACTTGTTATTCCTGGGCGTCCGCAGGTCTAGGGAGATTCAACGGGCGCGGGCATCCCGTGTGCGTTTCTCTTGGGACTGAGGCTAGAGAAGTCACTTCCAAGCAGACGTCTCCATAAGAGCGACTCCCTGCCCTAAGGTCTCCTCCACCGCCACGCTGTCACTGCTCGGTAAAACAACAGGTTAGGCCAGCTGTGGGCAAACTACGGCCCGCGGGCTGGATCCGGCCGTTTGAAATGAATAAAACTAAAAAAAAAAAAAAGACCGTACCCTTTTATGTAATGATGTTTACTTTGAATTTATATTAGTTCACACAAACACTCCATCCATGCTTTTGTTCCGGCCCTCCGGTCCAGTTTAAGAACCCATTGTGGCCCTCGAGTCAAAAAGTTTGCCCACCCCTGGGTTAGGCAGAACACCCCCTCCTCAGAAACAGAAGAAGATACAAAATCCTCTACAGTTCTCCCAACTATTCCCGCCACACTGGCCAATGCGCCTAAACCGGTAGCCGGGATTTGCGTGCCCTTGGAGGAGCATTGTGGGGCTGGGAGTCCAGGCTGGGGCGCGGCTCAGGACTTCGAAGGCCACAGAACTACATTTCCCAGGAAGCTCCGCGCGGGTGCGCTTCGTGCGCGTGACGACTAGACTTCCGGAAGGACCTGGGGCGGGACCGTGGCTGAGGCTGGAGCTAAGCATCGGGATGCAGCGCCCTGGGCCCTTCAGCACCCTCTACGGGCGGGTCCTGGCCCCGCTGCCCGGACGGGCCGGGGGCGCGGCCTCTGGAGGAGGCGGGAACAGGTGGGGTGTGCCGGGCTCCCACGTGCAGCCGCCGGTGTGCGTTCGTTCCGGGACCGGCGCCGCGGGCCAAACCAGCCTCAACGTCAGGGAAGCCAATAGTGCCTTCCCAGCCCCCTCCACGATGTCCAAGGCCGAGGAGGCCAAGAAGCTTGCGGGCCACGCGGCGGTAGAGAATCACGTGAGGGTGAGCGGCTCGGGCCGCGGGCTGGGCTCCTGGTGGGCTCCGCTGGGGCTCCCTTGTTCCTGAAAGGGCGTGGGCTGCGTGAGCGGGGTGCGGGCGCGCATTTCCCGGGGTTACTTCCCTGCTCCTTAAAGGCTGTTTTGATGTGGGGTCTGCTGGGGGCGAGCTTCCCAAAGACTCTGTGTGGCCCGACAACAGGTTTGCAAAGCGGAGCCTGGGTGGTGTCTGATGTTGAGTGGGGCTGGAAGAGACTTACTTGCCCTCTGGTTTCCTTACCAACAAAGGGAAACTGACGAGTTCCGGCTGCTGAGAGGTCTTCTCTTCACTTCCCTGGGAAGCCGGCGGAGAACTGGCTTGAAAATTGTCTTGACATTTGACTCCAAGCAGGTTTTAGCTCGGCGCGCCCGCCCCCGAATGTACTCGCCAGAGGGCAGGGGAGATGGAGTCTGAGGGGGAGACCTGAGCGTTAAACGCCCCTTGGACGGGGCGGGGGGACACTCGAAGCCTGAAGGATGCTGTTCCGAGGTGTTCAGCTGTTAGTGGTGAGGTCCTGCCCCACTTGTTTAAGCGGGTGTGATTCTTGCTGTTAGTGGAGTCTTTTGACCCGAGTGGATTTGTTGTTGCCTATCAAGTTAATTATCTTAATACTAATATTTGGGTAGCCAAGTGGAGTATCTTTGTCCTTAGGTGGAGTTTCTTAGACTTTACTGGCTTTTTGTCTTTTCTACTTAAAAAATGGTATCGTCTTCTAATGCTAGTGCTTGAGAATACCTTAGTTTACCAAGCTATTTTGCATAGACAGATGATGTTTGATCCCACACAGCCTGTTTAATGGCGGGGCCAGTGCAATAAGCTGGCTCAGCATGCTCTGTAGAAGGAATGGCCAAGGATCCTCCAGAACCTAGTGACTAATGTTAGGGGGTACCCTTCCACCAGGTCCACAGCTGCCCTGTCCTGGTGTCACTTGTTACAAGTCTGGTTAGCAATAGGATTTTCTATGGGAATTCACAGAGTTAATGTAAAATGTGTACTTTGGCTCTACTTTTGGAATTCAGTATCTTAGCTGCAAAATTGGGACAATAAGCTGAGATTTGAAAATGCCTGGATAAAGTGAATAGCTAATGGACAGGTAAATAAAACGAAATCGATACAGTTAGAAAAGCCCTCTATCTTAGTTTTCCTGTTAATCTGTTTGCATTAGTATTTGGTGGCGCATGTCTTCCTGACCTTTGTTTTATAATTATGTATTTGCTTAAATAAAATTTGTAAGTCCCCACCTCAGGCTAAAGCCCCAAAACACTAGATTCCAGCTATATTATTCCAAAAGTTGCCGGGTAATCCTGTGGAGATCTCCACTGGGCTTTTGGGGGCACCTCACCCAACGTCAGTGGCACTTTCCTACCAGCATTCTTTCCTGAGATGCCAACACTACTTGAATTATGTATTTTCTGCTGTTTAATGGTGACTTAGTCTTTCCTTTGTTTACCAGGTAATTATTGAGTGACCAGCAGTGTCAGACAGTTGGTGTGGTTACCAGAAGTGTGGTTAGAGCAGGGAGGAGAAGAGTCTGGTCTGGATACTTTGCAAGTGGGATAACTAATTCAAATGCACATTTATTGAGCATATCCATGTACTTAATTGCTCTCTCCAGGGGATATCCTTTACTCCATCTAACATTTGTCCTCTAGCATTTTGTGACTTGGATTCCTTTACTCACAGGTGTAAGATTATCAGGGTAGGTTTTGTGCTAAGTCCTATCCATCTTTGGAATGTTCTTAGAGCTGACCTTTTCCTTTGACCTACCAGCCCCATTTAGGCTCTTCCCAGGGCCAGATGATAGTGGTTGCCCTTATCTTCTCCCCTCTGTCAGCCTCCCAGCATTATCTTCTGAAGCTTTCAACTGCTCTTGTCACAGTGGCCCTCATGGGGCTTCATCCTGACCTCCATGTGGCACAATTGAAGAATCTATTGTAAGCTAGGTACTCAGCCAGGTGGGAATGATCCATAGACAAGAGACTGGTCCTTGTCCTCAATTCCACCATCTTGCTTACTTCTATGCTTCCTTACCCCCCTTGTACCAGAATATTGGAAAAGTCAGAATACTGGCATATAGGGTATGTTTTAACTTCGTTACCCTCGACCTAGAATGCTCTTTCTTGTCCTGCTGCAACCTTCAAGGCGGGGTTCAAGATCTGAAGGAGGGGCCGACACACAAATGAAAATACTATACAAGAAATATGAATTTACAGGGCATTGGGGGCCAGGTCTTTCTTGAAGAGACACACTGACTTCTGGCCTGGTTCGCCTTTTATTTACTTGAATACACATTTTCCCTTTAGCAATTCATACAGGCATATCAAAGGTGAAGTTTGGTAAACAGTAAAAGGATTATCAGGTTAGGAAATTGCCTTGATGCAAACAATTGGTGCTTAGTGAATAAGGTGCTTAGCGTCAGCCCTGCTAACACCCAAGGTCCACTGGCCTTCCGTGTTCCTTGGTGCACGCTCATGACAGTATTGGCAAGCAGTGGCTTCCTGCACTCTGCCTTTATGTTAAAGTCATGTGTGTCCTTCAGGATTTGCTGCAAAGGCCATTTCTTCCTTTCAGTTTTTCCTTAGCCTCATAAGGGGAGGGCATATTGTCTTTGATTTTGTAGCACTTTATATCTCTTAGGTGCCTTATGCAGGTGTCTTACGTTCTGGTTATCTCTGTGTTTGTGTCTCCCAGTCCCGAAAAGGTCATGCTCCTTATCTTCATGCAGTGTTGGTACAGCAGGGCCTTCCTAGTAAATGTTCAATGAATTGTGTGAAGTGTGGACATAAATATGGAGGTTGTGGAATTATTGGTGGGTTGAATCTCTGGGGTGTGGGTACAATTTGTAGTCCATTGGTGTTCTCTTGGTTTTCCAATGTGGTAACCATCTCCATATCTGGATGGATGGAGAACTTGGAGATAGCCACCCTGAACTCAGATCTGCCAGTTTCTGAGATTATAGACACCCCTGGTGGGAAGTCACCCAAGCCTGGAAAATTCTGCAAGCTGGCCTTTTTCAAAAAGAGCCCCTAGTTTGTCTCTAGCTTATAAAAGTAGCCAAGCAGAGCCAGCCCCGAGCCGGTTCAGAGGACCTTCCTTTCCTCTGTGCTGCCTCCTTTGAGCTCGAGCATAAGCTTGATAAAATCTGTCTGGAAATGTCTGTGGGGTATTCTCTCCATTTCTTGTGGAGAACCCAAGAACCCCAAGGAGGGGTCTCCACTGATTGATTGGTTGGTGCCAGGGTAGGGGGTCATAATTCAATGCTGCTGGTCCTGAGGTCAGCTGTAGTGTCACTTGTCTGGTTTTGCTGCTTTTCTGGGTGTGGACCTGAAATACAATTGAGCCATTTTGCGTTAGACTGGCAGGAGATTGCTCCCAGGAAGTTGATGAGGAACTGAGCTCCGTATTAGTTTCTGAGTGTTTGTGCCCTGACCTTGTGCTGTTTGTGGTTTAACTGTCCTCGGCTGGGCCCCAACTCTGCCCCTGCTCCTAGGCACCTTCCCCTTTAAGAAGGCAGGCTCAGAAGTGTAATGTCTGTTTCTTGTCCATTGCATTGAGAAATGCTCTACATCTTTATAAGGCCTTCCTATTGCAGAGGAAGACTTTTTCTCATGTTCCTAATTAAGCCATGCTTTGCAGATTCTCTGAGTCAGGCTTGCATCACCTGGAAAGAAGCTGATACAATTTGCTCTTCTGTCAACTCTGGGGGAGCTCTAGATTGTGGGCTGGATATGTCCCTCTGGTTCTTTGTGATGCTACCAAAGTAAAATATCTGTGGTCAGTCCCCTGCCTTCTAGATGTTAAGCTTTTATGAAAAGGCACTGAAGCCAGAAACCTTGACTTATTAATGCTTAGAGCTGGCCCAGGGGTCTTTCAGTGCTCGATCATCTGCTGACCACTATTAGGACAACTTAAGTTGCTGTACGTTGAAAGTGAGCCAAGCCTTTTGTCTGACAGGATGTAGGGAGGGTTAACTATTAGACAACAGGTCCAAAATGGAGTCACATATGATAAGCCCCACGTCACCAAACCAAGACTTAATGACAGTTTTGGCTCTCTGAGAAATGGAATCTTAATCCAGTCAGTCAGCCGGATAGAAACTGCCATCCCTTAGAGCAGTGGTTCTCAACCTTCCTAATGCCGCGATCCTTTAATATAGGTCCTCATGTTGTGGTGACCCCCAATTTCATTGTTACAAATTGAACATAATTAAAGCATAGTGATTAATCACAAAAACAATCTGTAATTATATATGTGTTTTCCGATGGTCTTAGGCGACCCCTGTGAAAGATCGTTCGACCCCCAAAAGGGTCGCAACCCACAGGTAGAGAACTGCTGCTTTAGAGGGAAGTCTGAAAGCCTTTCATTTTGTACAGTTCCGTGAGCTCCTCTCTGCTAGATTGGATGTTGCCCAATTCAAATCAATTTTTGCTCAAATCAACTCTTGACATTTGTAAACTTGCTCAGTGTATATTTCATCAGGAGGAGATGGTGATGTCAGTGTCAGAGATGAAAGGAGGAGGGCTGTGCTGATAAACTGCCCCTGGGCACTGTAATAAAGACCAGGTTTGACGTTCAGTGGTTATCCTATCTAATAAAAGAGAAACATGGTAATTAGCCATACCTCTGCTACCCTTCCCATTGGCTAATCAGGGCGATATGCAAATTAACTGCCAGCCAAGATGGCGGCTGGCAGCCAGGCAGCTTGGAGCTAACATGAGGCTTGCTTGCTTCAGTGACGGAGGACTCCAACGTTCCCCACCTGCCTTGCCGGCCTCTGAGCTTGCAATTTGAAACATTGTTACAAATATAGAAGCTAAACAAAACCCCAGAAACCTGCTTTCAGCCATCCGGGATCTCAGAGCTGGAGTTGATACAGTGTTTCGATTATAGAACCCAAACAAACCAGATACCTACTTTCAGCAGCAGAGGCCTCAGAGCTGGAGCCAGAGCTAAAGCTGGCCCAGAATAAAAAAAGAAAAGAAAAAAAGGAGCAGTTGGGACCTTCAGTCACCCGGCAGCCTGAAAACAGCCCTCAGCCCCTCACCCAGACTGGCCAGGAACCCTAGTGGGGACCCCCACCCTGAAGGGTGTGTGACCAGCTGCAAACAGCCATTATCCCCTCACCCAGACTGGCCAGGCACCCCAGTGGGGACCCCCACCCTGATCCAGGACACCCTTCAGGGAAAACCAGCCGGCCCCCACCCATGCACCAGGCCTCTATCCTATATAGTAAAAGGGTAATATGCCTCCCAGCACCGGGATCAGCGGAGCCGGGATCAGCATGACAGGGGGCAGCGCCCAAACCCCCTGATCGCCCTGCAGCTCTGTGTGTGACAGGGGGTGGGGCCACAAACCTCCCTATCTGCCCTGCTCTGTTCCTGACAGGGGAAGGCGCCCCAACCCCCTGATCAGCCCTGCTCTGTGCCTGATAGGGGGGAGCTCCCCAACCCCCTGATCGCCCTGCGGCTCTGTGTGTGACAGAGTGCGGCGCCCCAACCCCCTGATTGGCCCTGCTCTGTGTGTGACAGAGTGCGGCACCCCAATCCCCCCCACCCCCCGCCACGGGCCCTGCTCTGTGTGTGACGGGGTAGAGCCATAGCCTCCCCATCGGCCCTGCCCTGAGTGTGAGAGTGGCGGTGCCCCAACCCCCTGATCGGCCCTGCTCTGTGGGTGATAGAGGGCGGCGCCCCAATCCCCCCCTCCCCCCAATCGGCCCTGCTCTGTGCGTGACAGGGGGGAGCTCCCCAACCCCCCTGATGGGCCCTGCTCTATGTGTGACGGGGTGGCGCCGCAACCTCCCCATCGACCCTGCCTTGAGTGTGACAGGGGGCGGTGCCCCAACCCCCCAATTGGCCCTACCCTGAGCGTGACTGAGGGTGGCATCGCAACCTCCCGTTCCACCCTGCTCTGTGCATGACGGGGTGGCGCCCCAACTCCCCAATCGACCCTGCTCTGAGCCCGACCAGGGGCTGCACCTAGGGATTGGGCCTGCCCTATGCCACCCGGGAGCAGGCCTAAGCCAGCAGGTCGTTATCTTCCGAGGGGTCCCAGACTGCGAGAGGGCACAGGCCGGGCTGAGGGACCCCTCCTCCTTCCCAAGTGCAAAAATTTTTGTGCACTGGGCCTCTAGTGTTTCTATAAAATGGGCACAGTACTTGCCTTGTACTCTCGTTGGTGAATTAATGTTCATAATAATTTTATTGCTCTAGGAAGCAGGCTGGAGAGGGAATAAAAGATGGTATTAGTAAGTTTTGGTTTTTTTCTTTCCTTTTTTTGTCAGAATAACCAAGTGCTGGGAATTGGAAGTGGTTCTACAATTGTCCATGCTGTGCAGCGAATAGGTATGTCCTTAGGCTGTTTCCTGTATGTTTTGTCTGGTATGGATGATGTGGGGTGGTAGAAGCTGGGGGCAGGATTGGGGCATAGAAAACACCTGCTGGGTATGGCTCCAGCACTGTGGAGCTGCTTGTCTGTCAACTGTGTGTTTCTGCTTTTCTCTGAGAGAGAGATTCTTGGGTCTCTTCAGCCATGTTTGGGGGTTGCCTTAGCTTTGTTTACACAGCTGGAGGGGAGGAGCAGACTTAGAGTGAAGTCTCAAAAGAATTTTAATCCTCATTGTGTGTGTGTGTGTGTGTGTGTGTGTGTGTGGTCTCAGGGACCCTGAGGCAAGCTCTCTGACCCTCAGACAATCTCAGGGAAACAAATTAACGTCAGTGCAGGCTTGACTCTCAAGTGAATGGGAGGTGCCGGCAGTTGCGGCCTGGTTTCCGCAGGTGCTCGCTTTTTCTGATTAGGGTGTCCCAGTGCTTAGGAAGGAGCAGGAATTCCCAGTCCCTGTGGCCACCCCACAGATTTTACTGCCCTGCTCTTGTTTGTAAGAACAAGCCCAGAGGAGAGGCTTGCTAGAGTGCTGGCCTCTTGTAGTTCCAGGGGCAAAGTGCTCAGGAGGCAGAGTCCAGCACCGCTCTGTCTTTAAGGAGTGGCTGTGGTGCTGGTGTGTTGGCTTCTGGAAGCTGCCTCATGGGCCGAACAGGGGCTGTAACGTTGTACATCCTTGTGCCTCAGCACTGAGTGTGTGGAGGATTTTAAGTTCAAGAATTAACTGTGGGTTTCGTAATAGTGACATCTAAACCTTACAAGATGCAACCCATTGATGAAAAAAACTTAAGCTTTAAGAAGACAGTGTTTTTCTTAAGACCTTTTTTAAAAAGTCAAGTTTTCCTGAAAGGTGCAATCCCCAAATACATGAATAAACCCACTCTAACAACCCTCTGGGGTCTACAAATGATATTATATTTTGTATTAAATGTGAAAATTGACCTCTAACTTTTCCCTGTAAAAGGCAGCATAGGGAACTATTTAAGACTGAAGCTAGACTGCCAGGGGTCATATTCCAGTTCTGCCCCTTGTTAGCTGTGTAACTACCCAGATACTCTACCTCTCTGTGCCTCAGTTTCCTCTTCTGTAAAATGGAGGTAATAATTGTTCCTTTCCTTGGGGTTATAACTGACCTTTAGGATTAAAAGAGTTCCCAGGCGCACAGTTCCTTGACTGTAGCCGGGCACATAATAGCAGACACTGGCGCTGCTCTGCCATAGTTAGTACTCACCGCCTTAGGCTTTCTACTGCCCCGTCGTGTGATGTGTGAGGTATGTTCATCAACTTTGTCAAAAGGGGGGGGGACATGGTATGAAAGGCAGGCTTTCCTTTTCTGTTGGATTTGAGCAAATGTGTCCAAGACAAGAAAAGTGAAGTGAGAGTGAAGACCCACCGACATGTTTCTCTCTCCACAGCTGAAAGAGTGAAGCAGGAGAACCTGAACCTCGTCTGTGTTCCCACGTCCTTCCAGGTGGGCCTGCTTTCCTTCTGCATCTTTGTGGCTGCTGAATCTTCCGGGTCCCTGAGCACATGGAGGTTTGGCTGTGGGGTGTGCATCAGGGTTGTTCCCTGTGAGAGGGCGGGGAGCAGGAGAGTGTATTTACTGAAATCATGAGAGGGAAGGAAGGAGAGGAGGGAAGGAGAAGAGGAGGCTTGAGCATGTCACACCCCCAGCCCCCTTTGCCTACCCCACTGTGTCACTCTGTATAAACTTGCCTCAGCAGTGTCATGCTATCTCCCCTGCTGTGTGGCATTGGTCACACAGACCAGCCCTGGGACATTGTGGGCAGGAGTTATCCAACGGCTTGAATACCAAGAGGAGGTAATTGGGGGTCATCTTGGAGGCTGCCTTCTAGGTATTCCCAATGTGTTTATAGTCTAGTTCTGGAACTAGGGGATTTCTCCAGTACTACTTTGGAGAAACCTAGGTACTTGGAAATAATTAAGCAATGCCATTTTTATTATTGTTTTCTCCCATCATTATATGTTTCTCTGTAATTAGAAAAAAAATCACCCTAGCTGGTTTGGTGTAGTGGATAGAGTGTTAGCCTGTGGACTGAAGGGTCCTGGGTTCGATTCCAGTCAAGAGCACATGCCTGGGTTGCGGGCTCCATCCCCAGCGAGGGACGTGCTCGCGGCAGCCGATCAATGATTCTCTCTCATCATTGATGTTTCTATCTCTCTCTCCCTTTCCCTTCCTTTCTGAAATAAAAATACATTTTAAAAAAATAATTTTGGTGTTTTTTTTAAATTTCATTTTTTTCAGTCAGTATTTTATTTTAGCCTTTTGTTGAGGTCCAGCCCCAGCAGGTCCAGGGGTTCCCAAAGGTGTGGACGGAGTCGGCGAAGAAGGAATGACACGGAGGCAGCATTCAGTTGATCAGCATAGCGAGGTTCTCCAGCGAGGTTCTGTAGCCAGGTTCGGTCTTTATTGTCCTGTTGCATCTGTATTTATACCAGTTGATTTTAATCCTATCCATTCTATTCCAAAGGTTAGGGCGTTTCTTATCTCCATTCCAAGGTTACTCTATTGTTCTATTAAGCTACAAGGAAGTAACTGAAGGAGATTATCCTAAGTAAAGATTATGTAGTTTAAGCGTGATTGTTCGTAGTTAAAGTGATTAACTTCCCGCCTGGCACTTAGTTAAGGGGTTTTAGGGATTTATTCCCTTCCTTAGTACTGTTAATCCCTAACTCCAGGGAAGAAATCCCCACCTGGGGAAACAACCTTCCTCGGAGAGGTGACCTTGGTTAAAACACATAGTCTAAGAAGGGGAGCAAACATATTAAGAACAGTATGCTATATACACCAGGTCCCTTGAAACATAAGCTGTGCATATGTTTCTTCCCTGCAGCGACTGTGTCAAGCAGCAAGGGTGGTCTGGCTTCCGGCAGCCTTTTATTATGGAAAACTTCAAACTTCAGAAAGGCTAAAGAACAATATAATGAATTTCCATGTACCCATTACTCAGTTTGAACAATTATCAGTTCATGGCCTGTTTTCATCTGTATCCCATTCTGCTCCACCTTGATTATTTTGAAACATCCCATTCTTAGTGTCAATTCATTGTATATATTTCATTATGTCTGTCTGAAAACTAGGGAGACTTTTAAACATCTCAACAATACTTTGAAATGTAACAGTAATCTTTAATAGCATCAAATATAAATCCAGGGTTCAAAATTCCCCTCTTGTCTTATCCTTAAAAATATTTTTTACAGTTTGAACCAGGGTCCAAATGAAGTCCACATATTGCAAATTCCAGGGTCTTTGTAGTTTATTCTTAAATTTTGGATGTGAAGATTTATGTTGGTCATTTCATCCATCCCCATCTTTTTATAGATGAGAAAATTTGCCAGGGCTTATGTAGCTGGTTTATTTAAGATTAGACCCTATTCCTGATTCTTAATCTCAGGTGTTTTTCACTTTAAGCAGAAAATATTTTCAAGGCATGCCTTTGAAAGAAACTTTCCATCCTTTGGTTCGTTTGCAGGTTGTGAACAATGACGTGAACTTGAGTCCTCCTGGACTTGGGTGGTCGAAGTTCATGTGCAGTTATTCCAGCTGTGAGTCCTGCTCAGGGCTGTGTGGTGGTGGCCAGCACTACTCTTTGCTTGGTCAGCCTCTTAAAGGTTAACCATAGTCATGTCTATAAAGTCAGTGGTGCTGATTTTTCCCACAAACATCCTGAATCTCTCCCAGGCTGGCCTGTCAATTTGCTGAGCTCATCACTTAGCCATTCCAGAAGTCCTACCTTTATGTACTCCTCCGAGGATATGTTCTTTGCTTATTTTTACTCAATAGTATAGCTTGGGAATCACTCCATATTAATTCTTAGTCATCTTCAGTCTTTTTTCCACATTGTTGGATTTTCATTTTTATTTTATTTATTTATAAACATATTTTTATTGATTTCAGAGAGGAAGGGAGAGGAAAAGAGAGAATCACAAATGATGAGAATCACTGGTCAGTTGCCTCCTGCATGCCCCTTACTGGGGATTGAGCCAGCAACCCAGTGATGCGTCCTGACTGGGAATCGAACCCTGACCTCCTGGTTCATAGGTTGATGCTCAACCACTGAGCCACACCACTGTTAGAGTTTAAAACATTTTTTTCTAATATTTTTGTAGATTTGGTTCATATTTTAGGAAGTTTTTAAAAATACTCCATTGCTTTAGGAGGCATTGTCTTCAATAGCAGGCCACTGAAAAAGAGCTGTGAGCTGGGACTGCACTGAGGCTCAGTGCTGGGTTGCCTCCTTCTAGCTCTAGGATGAAGTAGCTTAGCTTTGCGTTTCATGGGTCTAGATCTCCTATCTCCTTGTGAGCCAGGTTTGGATTTGATTTGGGAGGAAGCCTCAGTCAGGACTCAGTATTCAACACTGAAATCCAAAAGAATTCTGCAAATCCTTGCCATGTGCTCAAAGTAAGTGATCATGGGTGCTTTTCCCTGTCCTTCGCAGGCCCGACAGCTCATCCTGCAGTATGGCTTAACCCTCAGTGACCTGGACCGACACCCAGAGGTAAGAGATGGGCTGCTCTGTCTTACTGTCTCCTTTTTGTGTGGCCGTTGCTTGACTATGGGTTCAGGGTATCTGCCGCGTGTAGGAGAGAGGTCAGTTCATCATACCAGCTTTTCTCTGGAGACCTTGAGTATTAATCCTGGCTGAGGTCACAGCAGAGCGGTGTTTGGTTTCCAGTACCTTCCCTTTGGTTTAACTCTGAGAGCTCAGTTTGAGTTTCATGAAGGGGGTTAGATGAGCCCTGGCTGCACCCAGGGCTTCTTCCTTCAGTCCTTGGACAGATGTATGATAGTGAGCCAGCCCATGGGGCTTACCACCATGTGGAGAAGAGAAGTGATCGTCTGAGGTGCCATGCTCATGTGGAAATGGGTTACAGTGAGTTTTATGGTAAAGATGATTACACACCTGGGTAATCAGGAGGCTGAAGTTGAGAAGGTGAGTAGCAAGCTCATAGTTAGCAGTTACTGAGCCCTTACTGAATACCTGATACTTTGCTTAGTGCTATACCAGTGGTAAGTTATTTAATCTCCAGTAGTCTTGAGGGTGGGTACCATTATGTACCCACCTTTTACAAAGCTATGAAAAAGCCACAGCCTCTTGCCCGAGGCCGTGCTTTTATTTTATTTTTAAATTGATTTTTTACAGTGAGGAAGGGAGAGGGATAGAGAGCTAGAAACATTGATGAGAGAGAAACACCAATCAGCTGCCTCCTGCACACTCCCCACTGGGGATGTGCCCGCAACCAAGGTACATGCCCTTGACTGGAATTGAACCTGGGACCCTTGACTCCACAGGCCGACGCTCTATTGGCTGAGCCAAACCGGTTAGGGCTGTTTTTTTTTTATATGTATGCTAGAGGCCCGGTGCACAAAAATTTGTCCACTCGGGATGGGGGGGTCCCTCAGCCCAGCCTGTGCCCTCTCACAGTCTGGGACCCCTCAGGGGATGACCACCTGCTGGCTTAGGCCTGCTCTCGGGGGGATTGGGCCTAAGATGGCAATCAGACATCCTTCTGGCAGCCGGGCAGCCCTCGGAGGTTGTCCACTTGCCAGTGGGGAGCAGACCTAAGCTGCAGTCAGACATCCTTAGCGCTGCTGAGGAGGCAGGAGAGGCTCCCACCACCACCACTGTACTGGCAGCCATCAGCCTGGCTTGTGGCTGAACAGAGCTCCCCCATGTGAGGGCGCACTGACCACCAGAGGGCAGCTCCTGCATTGAGCATCTGTCCCCTGGTGGTCAGTGTGTGTCATAGTGACCAGTCATTCCCAGTCTTTCTGCTGTTAGGGTCAGTTTGCATATTACCCTTTTACTATATAGGATAGAGGCCTGGTGCACGGGTGGGGGCTGGCTGGTTTGCTCTAAAGGATGTCCCGGATCAGGGTGGGGGTCCCGCTTGGGTGCCTGTCCAGCTTGGGCGAGGGGCTGATGGCTGTTTGCAGCTGGTCACACCCCCTTCAGGGTGGGGGTCCCCACTGGGGTGCCTGGCCAGTCTGGGTGAGGGGCTGAGGGCCGTTTTCAGGCTGGCCGGCAACTGAAGCTCCCAGCCTCTCCTTTTTTTTTTTTTTTTTTTTTTTTTGATGAAAGGGTTGGGAAACTGTTTATTTTTATCATTGTAAAGAATTCAGGATTTTTTTGGTGAGAGACAACTTGCAGTTTGTGAACAGTGCTTTTCATATTACTGTTTGCTTAAAGATCATTGCTATTTTAATTTTGTGATTATTCTTTCTTTTTTTTTTCTTTTTTTTTTTTTAATTAAATCTTTATTGTTCAGATTATTACATTTGTTCCTCTTTTTTTTTCCCCCCATAACTCCCCTCCTCCCAGTTCCCACCCCACCCTCCGCCCTCACTCCCCACCCACTGTCCTCATCCATAGGTGCACGATTTTTGTCCAGTCTCTTCCCGCATCCCCCACACCCCTTTCCCCCCCAAGAATAGTCAGTCCATTCCCTTTCTATGCCCCTGATTCTATTATAATCACCAGTTCATTCTGTTCATCAGATTATTTATTCACTTGATTCTTAGATTCACTTGTTGATAGATGCATATTTGTTGTTCATAATTTGTATCTTTACCTTTTTCTTCCTCTTCCTCTTCTTAAAGGATACCTTTCAGCATTTCATATAATCCTGGTTTGGTGGTGATGAACTCCTTTAGCTTTTCCTTATCTGTGAAGCTCTTTATCTGACCTTCAATTCTGAATGATAGCTTTGCTGGATAAAGTAATCTTGGTTGTAGGTTCTTGGTCTTCATCACTTTGAATATTTCTTGCCACTCCCTTCTGGCCTGCAAAGTTTCTGTTGAGAAATCAGCTGACAGTCGTATGGGTATTCCCTTGTAGGTAACTGAGTTTCTTTCTCTTGCTGTTTTTAAGATTTTCTCTTTATCTTTTGCTCTTGGCATTTTAATGATGATGTGTCTTGGTGTGGTCCTCTTTGGATTCCTTTTGTTTGGGGTTCTCCGCGCTTCTTGGACCTGTAAGTCCATTTCTTTCACCAGGTGGGGGACGTTTTCTGTCATTATTTCTTCAAATAGGTTTTCAATATCTTGGTCTCTCTCATCTTCTGGCACCCCTATAATTCTGATGTTGGTACGCTTGAAGCTGTCCCAGAGGCTCCTTACACTATCCTTGCATTTTTGGATTCTTTTTTCATTTTGCTTTTCCGGTTGGGTGTTTTTTGCTTCCTCGCATTTCAAATCATTGACTTGATTCTTGCGCTCCTCTGGTCTGCTGTCGGGAGTCTGTATAATATTCGTTATTTCAGTCCGTGTATGCTTAATTTCTAGTTGGTTCCCCAATATAACATTGAGGGTCTCATTAGTTTTCTTGTAGATCTCATTAAGTTTATCGGCGGCTTCTAAACAGTTCTTGAGAGACCTTAAAAGTGTGGTTCTGAACTCTATATCTTCCATTGACAATTTCGTCCTGTTTCTTTGTCTCCGCATTTTGTTATGCTTCCTTGGTGCACCCCCTAGTGGTCTTTGTTCGCAGTCTTATAGTTAAATCTTGATTGTTGTAGCTAATTCCAGGGAGGGTTTGACCTCCAGGCCAAGTCAGCCTCTCCTTTTTTTTATTCTGGGATTTATTTACCTTCTATAATTGAAACATTGCTGCTGTCACTGGAGCTGAGAGCCGGCTCCAGCTCTGAGGCCACGGCCTGCTGAAAGCAGGTATGTGGGGTTTGTTTAGCTTCTATAATTAAAACTTTGTTGCCATCCTGCTCGCTCCAGCTCTGAGGCCACGGCAGGCTGAAAGCAGGTATCTGGGGTTTGTTTAGCTTCTATAATTGAAACTCTGTTGCTTTCGGAGCTCAGAGCCAGGCTGCGGCAGGCGGGGAACCTTGGCTTCCTCCATCACTGGAGCAAGCAAGCCTCCTGCTCGCTTCAGCTGCGTGGCTGCCGGCCGCCATCTTTGTTGGCAGTTAATTTGCATATCGCCCTGATTAGCAAATGGGAAGCGTAGCGGAGGTATGGTTAATTACCCTTTTTGTCTTTTACTAGATAGGATTTTTATTTTCAGAGAGAGCAAGGGAGAGGGAGAGAGATAAAAACATCAATTGGTTGCCTCCTGCACAACCCCCTCTGAGGATCAAGCCTGGAACTTGACCAGGAAATGAATCGGCAACCTCCTGGTGTATGGGTTGATGCTCAACCATTGAGCCACACCAGCTGGGCTCCCTTGTCTTGCTCATTGCCAGGGACCTGCATCAATAACAAATTTATGTTTAACAAATTAATACAAACTTGCTATTTTACAGTTCTGGAGGTCAGAAATCAATTGAGTTTTACTGAGCTAAAGCCAAGGAGTTTGCAGGGGTTCATTCCTTCTGGAGGCTGGGGGCAGAATGGACTCCCGTGCCTTTTCTGTTTCTAGAAGTGTCTCACATTCTTTGCCTCCTGGCCCCTTCCTTTCTCCATCGTCAAAGCTCGCAAAGGTTGGTCAAGTCTGACACTGACATTCCTCTGACACTGAACTCTGACATTCCCACCTCCATCTATCTTTCTTTTTTCCTTTCTTTCTTTCTTTCTTTCTTTCTTTCTTTCTTTCTTTCTTTCTTTCTTTCTTTCTTTCTTTCTTTCTTCTTCTTTCTTTCTTCTTTCTTTCTTTCTTTCTTTCTTCTTCTTTCTTCTTTCTTTCTTTCTTCTTTCTTTCTTTCTTTCTTTCTTTCTTTCTTTCTTCTTTCTTTCTTTCTTTCTCTATCTTTATTGTTCAGATCATTACAGTTGTTCCTCTTTTTTCCCCCCATAGCTCCCCTCCACCCAGTTCCCACCCCACCCTCTGCCCTTACCCCCCGACAATGTCCTCATTCATAGGAGTATGATTTTTGTCCTGTACCCTCCACACCCCTTTCCCCCTGAGAATTCAGTCCACTCCCTTTCTATGCCCCTGATTCTATTATATTCACAAGTTCATTCTGTTCATCAGATTTTGTATTCACTTGATTTTTAGATTCACTTGTTGATAGATATGTATTTGTTGTTCATAATTTGTATCTTTACCTTTTTCTTCTTCCTCTTCTTAAAAAATACCTTTCAGCATTTCATATAATACTGGTTTGGTGGTGATGAACTCCTTTAGCTTTTTCTTATCTGTGAAGCTCTTTATCTGACCTTTAATTCTGAATGAAAGCTTTGCTGGGTAAAGTAATCTTGGTTGTAGGTTCTTGCTATTCATCACTTTGAATATTTCTTGCCACTCCCTTCTGGCCTGCATAGTTTCTGTTGAGAAATCAGCTGACAGTCGTATAGGTACTCCCTTGTAGGTAACTGACTCTTTTTCTCTTGCTGTTTATAAGATTCTCTCTTTGTCTTTTGCTCTTGGCATTTTAATTATTATGTGTCTTGGTGTGTCCTCTTTGGATTCCTTTTGTTTGGGGTTCTCTGCACTTCCTGGACTTGTAAATCTATTTCTTTCACCAAGTAGGGCAAGTTTTCTGTCATTATTTCTTCAAATAGGTTTTCAATATCTTGCTCTCTCTCTTCTTCTGGCACCCCCATAATTCGGATGTTGGTACGTTTGAAGTTGTCCCAGAGGCTCCTTACACTATCTTCATATTTTTGGATTCTTTTTTCTTTTTGTTTTTCCGGTTGGGTGTTTTTTACTTCTTCATACTTCAAATCTTTGACTTGATTCTTGCGATCCTCTAGTCTGCTGTTGGATTGCTGTATAGTATTCTTTATTTCAGTCAGTGTATGCTTAATTTCTAGTTGGTCCTTTTTCATATCTTCGAGGGTCTCACTGCACTTATTGAGGGTCTTACTAAATTTATCGGCAGTTTCTAGAAAATTCTTGAAAAACCTTATAATCGTGGTTTTGAACTCTATGTCCAGTAGTTTGCTTTCCTCCATTTCTGTCATTTGTGACTTGTTTCTTTGTCTCCACATTTTGGCTGCTTCCCTGTGTTGATAGAGTGGCTTTCTGTGCTAGGTGTCCTATAGGGCCCAGTGGCTCAACCTCCCCAGTTACCTGAGGTGGACACTCTTGGTGCACCCCTTTGTGGGCTTTGGGCACAATCTTGTTGTAGTTAAGCCTTGATTGTTGTAGGTATCACTGGGAGGAATTGACTCCAGGCCAATTGGCTATGAGAATCAGCTGTGTCTACAGTGGGAGAACTTCTGTGCTGGAGACACCCTTATGGGGCAAGACTTGCTTCAGTGGGGCTTTGGTGCTCACTGAGTCTGCCCCCTGAGTGTGTCCCTTATGGATCTGAGGAGTTGTAATCTGGATGGTCCCACTCTGACTACTGGGTACACTGGCACTTGGATCTCTAAGGAGTGCTAACTTAGCCTCTGCCTGAGGCTACCCAGCAGGAGCTACTGAGAGATCTGCAGATTCCTCTTCTTTGTTTGGGATTTGGAGGTGCCCAGATGAGGCCCAGCTGAGAAGCAGTGCAAGCTGCTGTGGGGCCTTGGGCCTTCTTTTGGATGTTCTGGGTCTCTCTGACCCAGCTGCAGTTTGTTAGATAATTGTAGATTGCAAAGGGCCAGGTCATTCATATGCAAAAGCCTCTGTGCACAGCTTGGGTGGGGCATGGTCTCAGGGAATCAACAGGGTGGAGCAAACTGCTATGGCTGACCCTCAGTCCTGCCCTAAGAGGCCCCGGGTCCTAGTGTCCGGTGGTAATCGCTGCAAGCACCTCTGAGAGAAAGCCTCCCTCGAGTTCCGCTCGATGCCAGACAATCCAATTTCTCCCCATATGAGTCTTGGTCCCCAGAGACTCGCCCGGAACTGGAGTCCAGGGCCGTTGAGAGCTTGTGTCTCCCTCCCGATTGCTAAAGACAACCGTGTCCTCAGTTGCCAGCCCTTTCCACGTGCGCCTCCGTACATCTGCACTTTACTTCCGCACCTCCTCTGAGTCTCAGTGTGCTTTTCTGTTTCCTTCTAGTTGTATAATTTCCACTCAGCCAGCCTTCCTGTGGTTCTGGATGATGTCCATTTTGTCTTTTAGTTGTATTTTTGAAGTGGTTATGCGAGGCAGCAATTTCAGGTGTTTACCTATGCCGCCATCTTGGTTTCTCTCGTAATGTAAATATCTGATATGCAGGATGGTCTTAGGCGACCCCTATGAAAGGGTTGTTCAACCGCCAAAGGGGTCGCGACCCACAGGTTGAGAACCGCTCCTCTAGAGTGATGCTACTTAGAAGGGCTTTTTGGGAAGAGGTAAAGATGAGTGGAGCTGTGAAGGCTAGGTGACAAGAGCTGGACAGAACATTCTGGAGAGGGATAGATGGGCACTACAGGAGCAATTCTGGGCAGGCACATGGGTGTATGTGGACAGTGCCCTGGCTGGCTGGGGTGATTAGGACCGAGAGATGGAATGCACTGATATAGTGGGGGAAGGGAAAGAGGATAAGGCTGTATTAGAGGAGTCAGGCAGGGTAATAACCGTCCAAAACCAGGCTGATGGGTGGCACTTGGTGGTGGTCTAGTAATCTAGTTGTCATGGTGCACACCGGCTTCAGAGGGCTTAGCAAGAACCATGGAAGGGCTCATTGGGAGAAATCTGTGGGCAGAGCTTGCACAGGTGGAATCAGCTGTTCAATATTGTTAGGAGAGTAGTTTAGCCTGAATATGGGCCTGCCATCCCAACAGAAAGGTTGCCACCTTCCAGGCCCTGGAGAGTCAGTTGTCCAGGCAAAGTCCAGCCCAGGGGCTATGCAGAGTCAGGGAGGAGCAACGCAGGCTATGACTTAGGATAAAGGGCACATCGGTAAGAGACAGCAGCAAGGGTGCATGCCTGAAGCTTTGTGGGCCTTACTCCTGTGCCCCAGCAGCTGCACCAAGCATCTTCCAATTGCAGCTTGAACTGAATCTGCACCCTGAGGTTTTCTATTGCTATTTTAAAAAACCATACTCGAAACTCTCACATTGTCCATGTAGAGTACCAGGAGTGATGGGAAATATAAATAACTTCCTTGATTCCGAGTTTTGAAAGGTGAATGAATTAATTTGCCCTTTGACCGCATTTGGGGCTAGTAGTGGAGCTTTCTAATGAAAGAGTGGGCAAGCCCAGATGGGTAGTTTGGCAGGACCATGGGGCACCTCAGATAATTTCCAATTCTGGATCACAGCAACTGTGTGTCAGCTTTATAACTCTTTATGGGTCTTCTTAGTCCACTCGAAAGGGCCTGTGTTTGCCACACTAGTATAGAGACTTCTGTGTCAGTATTTCTCAGCCTCTTTTTTCTGATCTCCTCCCTTCCTCCATGACATTTCAATACCACAGATACATGTATATATGTTTCTATACTTGGGGGTGATGTCACCCATATTGAGGTTGCATGATCCCCATAATTCCAGCTTGTCCACAGAGAAGCTCTTCAGTGAGACAAGAGAATGTAAGAGCTGGACTGAGGGGTCCCCAGGCCCCATGCTTGTTTCTCGGTGACTCTAGGACAGTGGTTCTCAACCTTCTGGCCCTTTAAATACAGTTCCTCATGTTGTGACCCAACCATAAAATTATTTTTGTTGCTACTTCATAACTGTAATGTTGCTACTATTATGAATCGTAATGTAAATATCTGATATGCAGGATGGTCTTAGGCGACCCCTGTGAAAGGGTTGTTCAACCGCCAAAGGGGTTGCGACCCACAGCTTGAGAACCGCTGCTCTAGGAGAACAGTTTAACCTCTCAGAGCCTTAGGGTCTTGATTGGTTAAAAGCAGGTAACTGTGCCTTGCTAGTCGGACGGGCTGCTGAGGGTCTGATTGTATTGAAGGTATTGCATGTTCAAGCTTGGTACAGAGCCTTCCCTTCAAAGGCATAGTGGCTTTTCTATCTTTCCTTCTCCCAACACAGATTGACCTCGCCATTGATGGTGCTGATGAAGTAGATGCTGATCTCAATCTCATCAAGGGTGGTGGGTGAGTATTGTGGCGACTTTCTTGCTAAGGAGTGTCTGCCAGTTCTTAGCAAAGCAAAATGGATTTCAGAAGAAGCAAATTGCCACTGTGATGTACCTGAGTTTGTCTTTCTACTAGGATGCCAAGAGCTATGGCTGGAGAGCCGAATTGGCATTTCTGGTTATTAGTTGCAGAATTTGGTGACTAGGAACCTGGGCCTATTCAGTGAGATTATTCATCCTAATAGGTTCTCCGTGTCCATGTTCTTCTGTGATTTCAAGCTTTAAAATTATGCGAGCTAAACAAGCATGTTACTGGGGCTAGATTACTAGGTCTGTGGGCACCAGTGTGTGATCGTTGCTTTAAAGCTGCTCTTACCTCTGAGTACTTAGTGATGTATGTATTCATTCATTTAGAAAACATCAGGTGTTTAAGTGGTGATTTGGGGGTTAGGGAAGGGTGAGTTGCAGAATTTCCTGTTCTGCTGGTTCTTATAATCAAGTAGACTCTTGAAATGACACAAATTTGTTTAAAAGCTCATTGTGCTCTCTCTGCTTCATCACCCTGACTGTCAAATAGCCTATAAGTCAGATTGTTCCAAGCTTACCTTACTTCTCAAGCTATAGACCCCATGCTCAGATGACATTTCCCTAAGCTTGGGACTTCCTCACATATGCATCTTAGATGGCATTTGCCCTGGTCTAACTGGGAACCATTGTCCCATTTCTGGGTTTCTCCCAGACACAAGCTAAGGTTTCCCATAGTCCATGTGGTGGAAAGAGAGTGTCTTAGCTTTGGCTGCCGTAACAAAACACCATAGCCTGGGTGGCTGCAACAACAGAAATTTCTTAGTTCTGAAGGCTCTTTAATTGAAGGTGGCTGCCTTTCACTGTGTCTTCACATGGTGAGGGGAGAGAGTAAGTAAACTCTCTGGTCATTAAGACTTTCATCTTACCGAACCAGGGCCGCACCCATATGATCTCATTTAATCATAATTACTTCCTTAGAGGCCCCATCTCCAAATACAGTCACACTGCCAATTAGAGCTTCAACTTTAGAATTTGGATAGAACACAGTTCAATTCATTGCATAGCAGGATGGGTCATGTCCTTTAAGAATTAAAAAGTGAGGCTCTCTTTAAGTACCAGAATTGAGTGAATTTGGATTTTCTGTATCTGACTAGTTCTCAAATCAAGTTTTTGTCTTAGCCCTGTGTTTACTTTCTTCTTCCCATTCCCAGAGGCTGCCTGACCCAGGAGAAGATTGTGGCGGGCTATGCCAGTCGCTTCATCGTGATTGCTGACTTCAGGTATAGTGTTTATTGTTCTGAATTGTCCACCAAGGAGGTAGTCCGACTTGGGCCTCATCTGTATTTTACAGAGGAGGAACTAGAGACCTGGAGGGACTGTCTGACTTTGAGACTCGTGCCTGGGACTTAGGCAGTGTCGAGGAGTGTTACGATATGCTTTCATGCCGAAGGGAGACATTGCTCTTTAAGTGTCCTTTGGAAGGAGGAGCAGCTTGCCTCACATGTCAACAGAGCATGTCCTCATATGTCACTCATTTGATCCTCCCAGGGAGCCTCAGAGGAAGCTGGGCAAGCACTGCCCACGGGCAGTGACTCAGCACACCCTGTTTCCTCCAGGGTCACGTGTGACTCCTGTTGTGGACAGTCTGACCCGTCTCTCTGGTTCTCCTTCAAGGAGTCTGGGAGAGGACTTGTGCTGAGGCTGTTATTTATTTTTATTAAGTATATACTTGTGAAGTATAGTTGTGGGAAGAACATAAATAATAAACACCTGTATACCACACAAAGCTAGTCATAATTAAATTCAACATTTTTGTTATCATTACTTCAGATGCATTTAAAACCTCTGTGTATTATTCCTGTTTGCCTCCTGTGCCATTTCACCATATAAATTAACACCATTCCTGAATTTGGTGTTATCTGTACCATTGAGCTTATTTATATTTATTGTAGTTTTTGACTCTATTTCCAGGAAAGATTCAAAGAACCTTGGGGATCAGTGGCACAAGGGAATCCCCATCGAGGTCATTCCTATGGCTTATGTCCCAGTGAGCCGAGCTGTTACTCAGAAGTTCGGGGGTGTGGTTGAGCTTCGAATGGCCGTCAACAAGGCAGTAAGTGGTGGTGAGGTTTCTTGAGAACAGTCCAGGGCCTCAGTATTGTGTCTGCATCAGTGATGGGAAAGTCCTTGTGTCCCCAGGTTCTCAGTGTACTCTTTCTGTTTCATTAGGTCCTCTGAGCCTGTCTGGGCCGCAGCCTTTATTTACTTTAAATTGGTTTCTTTATTTGTAAAGTGCTTCTTTATTAATTCCTACATTCAGACTCTTGTGGATAAGTCTTAATGCAGTGTGTATCTTCCGTACAAATGGGGAAACGATTCTCTCTGCCTCGTGTTAGGGCTGATGCTCCTCAGGTGATCTGACATTTTTACCTGAACCCTGCACGACCCTGATTAACATGGGCTAAACTGGGCTTTGGGGAAGCCCCTGGGGCATAAAGTTTTTCAGGGCTCGTGGTATAATTTTCTTTTTTCCTCTTTTCTCATTCTGTGACAAAATTTGACAAGAAATAGAATTTCTTAGGGGATGTGGACTCCTCCTTAGGAATAGATTCTAGATACTTAATCCTTCAGCTTTTAAGGTTGGTTACACTGAACTTGTTTTTCTTACCCAAAAATAAACAAAAAAGCAAAAGTAATAGCCTAAAAACTAATTATACTTAAAAACATACAGTCAAACCTCTGTTCTCAAATGGCTCCCATCTCAAACAATTCAGCACTTGACCAAGTTGTAACAAAACTTCAGTTTTCAACCTGAAAACCCTTTTATGCTGCTATATCAGCATGAAAAAAGTGTCTCTCAGGCCACAAACAGAGGAGAGAATGTGCCAGTATGGGTCATTTTCACAATAAAGCTCACCTTGTTAACATCTCAGGAAATTGCTGTGAATATTTTTTGTGTATTTTTTTTGCTTTTGTTACTGACAAAATGGACAATTAGCACAATTTTAAAATGTATGGTAAAGAGGCCATCAATAGTGCTCTTGTTGCTAAGGCTGTGAAAGTGCTCACAAAACAATGATCACAAGCAATTGAAGAGGTAGAAAAATTGTTGATTTGGATAAAGGAAAGCATCAGTGACAGCATTTTGGAGGCAAAAATGTGAAAAAGTGAAGATGCCACATACCTCCTGAAAGACACCCGTAGAACCAGTGCTGAAAGTGATTCATTTAAGGCTAGTAGGGTGGTTCAGTAAATTTAAGAAAACAAGTGTTTGTTTATAGATTCAGTAGTACATTATATTAGATTAAATAGTACATGTACTGTATAAAAGAAAGGTTAAAACGGAATAATTTAGGGGTCTGGAATGAATTAATGCAATTTACATTATTTCTAATGGGAAAAAATGATTGTTTTTGAACAAATCACTTCTCCAACAGCCTTCTGGAATGAATGAAGTTTGAGAACTGATGCTCCACTGTATATAAAAAGCTTGTAAGATATAGAAAAGAAAGATTATTTGTAAATCTTCCTTGGTACATTTTTATTTTTTTAAATCTATTTTTATTGATTTCAGAGAGGAAAGGAGAGGGGGAGAGAGAGAGAAAAGGAGAGATAGAAACATCAATGATGAGAGAGAATCATTGATGGGCTGCCTCCTGCATGCTCCCCACTGGGGATCGAGCCTGCCACCTGGGCATGTAACCCTGACCGAAATCGAATCATGACCTCCTGGTTCATAGGTTGACGCTCAACCACTGAGCCATGCTGGCTGGGCCATAAATAATTTATTTTGATGTGTTTTCTTCCTGGTGTTTTTGTGACTTTTAAAAATCATTGTCCTAATCATACTGGTTGCATAGAGCTCTGACTCTGACTCCCTTTCTAGCTGAAAGGCCAGGAAGAGATTGTTGGAGGTTCTCCTTCATAGCTGGGATTATTCCAGACAAGAACTTCAGCATCTTGCTTTTATGGACCTCTTAACTGAGCACCCACCCCTTCTCCTCCAGTCTGCAGGAGAGTCCTAGTTTCTTTGTCTTTGTAGTGCTCTGTCAGCATTTGTGGCACTAAACATTTTCTTGTGCCCAAACCTGTTGAGGAATTCTGGATTAACTGAAACTACCCCTATCTATTTGACCTCAGAACCCATCTCTGCTTCTTTTTGATGGAGCTGCCTAATTGAATTGTGAAGTAACATTGTCTCCTTTTACATTATTGCTGGTACTTAATGGGAAGCTCTGAGAATATCATGCCACATTGGTAGCTAAGAAGTATTGAACTCCCTCTGAGCATTCACTGTGGTAAATGCTTACTCATGTGGTTTATACCTAAGCAGCCTTATGAAATATGAAATGCTCCTTTTCTGCAGTTGAGGAATCTGAGGTTCATAGGAGTCAGTGGCTCCTCTGAGGTCTATACTCAAGTTCAGACCTCAGAGCTTTTGCTCGGTACTGCTTCACAGCACTTCCTTCTGGAAAGCATGAGGCGGGAGTACTGCTTGGAGTGGGTTAGTTAGGATAAGTGTTTTTGGTTATTGCTTCCACTTTCCTGCCCCTGTCTACCTACCTTTATCTTCATCCTTGGAAAATGTGGAAAATTATTTCCTAGGGTCCCGTGGTGACGGATAATGGAAATTTTATCTTGGACTGGAAGTTTGACCGGGTACACAAATGGAGTGAAGTGAACACAGCTATCAAAATGACCCCAGGTAATATGGGTGGTGGTCACCCTCCCAAGACCTTTGCTTAAGCAGTAGGGGAAAAGAACTCCATTCACCCACATTCAATAATACAGACCACAAGCAAGATATTGTGCCATGTGTTACAGGAATACTCCCATCTACAGAATATGAAATAAACCAGAGGGAAACTTTGTGGTTGTGTAGAGTCATACCTGCAAATAAGATGGCATGTGCTAAATTCTGCTAGAGGAATACCAAGAGTCTAGAGTGTACAAGGTTGTGTCTTTTGGGGAGTGTGGGGAAGTTCCATGAATAGAGGTAGTTTTTGAGCTATGCTTCAGCATAGTGTAATCTGGACCCTGAACTGTTTACAGGTGTCTCCTCTGACTCCCACTTTGATTGCATAGTTATAGAGTGGACACAGATTGGAGAAGGTTAAAGGATGTGCCCAAAGGCCATGGCACCAAAATGGGAGTCCCAGGTGGCCTCTAGGCCTGAACTTTTAGTCCTTATTTCTTGAGAGCCAGGTCACAGAGGGGCTGTGTGACATGATCATTTGGAGCAGTGAAGAACCATGGGTCTGGGGCACTGGGTAAGGCTGGGTGAGCAGTGTAGAGGTGAGTTATGAGTGTGTATTGGAGGAGCTATTAAGGGCTCATAGAAGGGGATTAAAAGGAGGAGGGAGAGCTGAAAAATATTAGTTTTACATATTGAGAGACTAAGATTCTAGCTGCCAATACTTCATGACATGGAATATTCTAGGCCCAGAACTGGCTAATGTGGCAGAGAAGGTCAATTTAGCAGGTGATAGTGGCTAAGTAGATCTTGGAACCGACTACCAGAGCACAGGCCCTGACCCAGCCCTGCTCTGTCAGCATGGCCCAGGTGCGGTTAGTTACTGTCCCTTCTTCTGTAAAAGGCTCGTTCTAATACCTACCTCACAGGATTGTTGGGAGGATTGAGTTAAAACACAAGGCGGTGTTTAATGAATGAAAGAAAAGATACTATCTTTACCATTAATTAATGCTAAATTGTAAGTTATCCATGGTATTTGGGATTGAAAGTGGTGTGAGTATATGCCATGTAATAAAGAGCTAATTCTTCCACCCTTTAGTTCACTATTTTAGGCTTCTATTGAGTATTTTTTACCAGATTTTTTTAAATAAAAAAAATGAGTTGAATTAGGCTTATTCTCTCAGTGTTATGTTTTTAATGGAAGCACTAAAGAGCCAAGAAGCAGGAGGAAGATAAGATATAGAGGTCATTGTTAGTACAATAAGAAGGTTTGCCTTAATGATAGTACAGGCAACCCAGGGGGCAAGTAGGAAACAGCTTGCCACTGTCAGCACTGCTCTGCAGGAAGTCTCCCAGTCCAACTGTGTAGCTCTGCTGCTCCTGCTCAAACCTTTGTTGGCTTATTGAGGCATTGAGATGTCCTTTGTGAGACAATTTCTTCCATACTTTGCTCTTCACCTCAAGTATAAGTCACAGCCTAGAGATAGTTAAAATTTTAAGAACTTAAAGTGAAGAAAACGAAAAAAAAAGAGGCTAGATAGGAAATTATTTAGTACAGGGCGACCAGGATCATCTGTGTGATTTGTTTTTTTTTTCCTCTTCCCAATTTGGCCCATTGTAATACTTGCTGCTGGACCAAGATCAAGGTAGGAGAAGCAGGGCAAGTTTCTCTTTCTGTTCCTGTCGCCTACCTTGTCCCATGTGATTTCATTAGGTCACTTAGAGGAGAGCTGAACCATGCATCCCCTTGGATGTTCCATTGTGTTATACTCAGAGAAGACAGGCTCTATAGAAGGGTCAGAGCTACTGGGGTTCTTTCCCCATGTCCATCCTGAGCCACCTCTGCCCTTCATACCTGAGGAGAGGTTGCTCTCAGATGAGACCTTAGACTGTTGCCATTCATCTCTGCTCTTTTTTTGAAACATTTTCTGAACCTGGTTTGACTTTCTCTTGGGTCACCTTGTATTACAGAAATTTGAAAAGGATGGGTCTTGAGTGGCCCACTTGGCTTATCTTTGTGAGGCTCCAGTTATGTTGGCATAGTTCAGTACCAGGAACCTTTGTGTTTCAGCAGATTTATTCTCTACCTGGTGGCTTTTCATTGAAAATAACTGATTTTATTGGGCGTGTCTTTATTTTTTAAAATATTTTTTGGTTAATCCTCATCTGAGGATATTTTTCCATTGATTTTTAGAGAGAGTGGAAGGGAGGGGGAGAGATGGAGAGAGAAAGAGAGAGAGAGAAACATTGATGTGAATACATTGATTGCCTCCCATGAGCACCCTAAACAGGGCCTGGGATTGAGCCTGAAACTGAGGTATGTGCCCTGGAATTGAACCCAGGACCCTTCATTCCTCAGGCTGAAGCTCTATCCACTGAGCCAAACAAGCTAGGGCTTGAGGGTGTCTTTAGAAGTTTAATATTTTTTTATTTTTTTTATTTTGGCACCCGAACAGGGACCTGAACCCTGGACTAGAAGTTTAATATTATTTATTCTTTTGAATTTACATAGTTTAATATTACAAGAGTGAACAGTGAAGAATCTCTTCCTTCTACCCCTCCAACTTTTCTTGTCTGTAGGCAGCCAATGTTACCAAAACTGTGTCCTTGAGTTATTCTTCGGTAAACAAATCAACCCTCCCCAGCCTCAGCCCTTTTACACAAGTGGGAAGCACACTAGATACAGGTTTTGCTTCCTAGTTTTTCCTGTCTTAGAGATTAATACAGAATAGTCAATAGAGCTTCCTTATTCTTCTTTTTAAAATAACTGCATGACTAGCTTCACCCTCCTGACTCTGTGGCCCCACCTGCCAAGCTTACACCTTGCTTGCTGCAGCCAGCCTAGGTTTCTGCTGCAGTCTTTCTTGAGGGACTCTGAAGGATGTCCAGGAAGACTAAGGGGGTGTCGGAGACATATAGGGAGAGACTGAGTTGTGTGGCTTTCAGGTGAAGACCATTATTCCCTGCACACACCCACTGGTCACTGTTCCTGTGCAGAGCCCTCCCTCTGCATGAACAAGTCTTACTCTGTTTTAGCCTGATGAACTCTGCTGGCCTCACCCTGATGACTCCTCGAGACCCCACCCTACTACAAAGGTTTGTGGGCACCCAACAGGGAGGCAGCTGGACTTGGATACCCTGACACTTTTGCTGAGTTGCCTCAATCTCAGCACTGGCACTGATACTGAAACCTGTATAGATCTGGAGAATACCTATTGTTCCTACCTGGTGACTCACTGTGTAATGGGGTGACCTGCAGAGACGACCACCAGGGACTCAGATCAAAATTTAGGAGCCTTTATTAAGCTGGCCAGCGACTACAGTTACAGCACCCTGCCGAAGCAGAGGCTGAACTGCAGCACCAACTACAGGAGTTCCAGCGTTTTTATTTGCAAAAACCACAAAGTTAGTTACAAAACCTTTTGTACACAATTAGTTCCTGACACAGTTATAGTGACTACCTTCCTATCTATGTGTTCTAGGAACAGAGAGTACAGCATGCTGGGAAGGGGCCATGAGACCATATCTCAAGGCCTGGCCTGATGTCAGCACATTCCTATCTACGTGTTTTAGGAACAGAAAGCACAGAGCGCCCCGTCTGGCCGAAGCGTCAGATATGCAGCCCAGCACAACTGAGAACCTGCCTCATGTAACTCACGCAGTGCAGGCTCTTTTAGTGGCTAGTTTAATAGGCAGCCAGCATGGGGAGCTGGGTCTTGGGTGCTGTGTCTTTTGTTGACCTGCCCCAGACTCAGTACTGGTGGTATTCTGCCTCAGGCCCAGCTTGGTTCTTCCCACATGCAGTGAGGCCCAGCAGAGGCAGCCACTAACTATGGATTGCTTTGGAACTCTAAACAGGCAGTCATAGGTAGTACCTGACATTGACCTGCACTAGCGTTTCTCCCAAGAGGCCCCAGAATTAATACATCCAGTGGCAGGCTTCAGACCACATCTGAGCACAAGAAATTAGCTCCACAAGTGGCACACCCAAAGGGAGATCTCCGCAGATACCAGCTCCTGCTGAGGCAAATTCTGCTTTGTGGGTTAGCCCCCACACAGTACCTCATACACTATTAGGTGTTCAACCCTCACAGTTAGCCAGCCCAAGGGTCATCCCCATACACAGATGGGCCAACAGCAGTCAAGACTCAACTACAACAGGAGGGTTCATATAACCCACACAAGGGACATTCCTAGAGCACCTAACTCAGGTGATCAAGGAGACTGCAGCACTATTGAGCCCCACAGGACACCTACTACATAAGGCCATCTTACCAAGACTGGGAGGCAGCAGTTCAACCTAATACACAGAAACAAATACAGCGAGGCAGCCAAAATGTGGAGACAAAGAAACATGCCCCAAATGAAAGAACAGGAGAAATATTCAGAAAAAGAACTAAATGAAATGGAGGCAAGCAGTCTACTAGATAGAGAGTTCAAAACAGTGGTTATAAGGATGGTCAAGGAACTTAGGGGAAGAATGGATGAACTCAGTGAGAACTTAAAGAGATAGTAAGTATAAAAAATGACATGGAAATCACAAAGAATCGGTCTGAAATGAAGAATACAATAACAAATGAATACACTAGAAGGAATTAGCAGCAGATTAGATGAAGCAGAGGATTAAATCAGTGATTTGGAAGACAAGGTAGCAGAAAACATCCAATCAGAAACAAAAAATAAATTAGAGGATAATTTAAGGGACCACTGGGACAACATGAAGCATAACAACATCCGTATCATAGGGGTACTAGAAGAAAAGAGTAAGGAATTGAGTATCTATTTGAAGAAATAATGACTGAAAACTACTGTAACTTTGTGCAGGATATAGATGCACAAGTCCAGGAAGCACAAAGAGTCCCAAACAAGATGACCCCAATGATGTAAAGGTTAAAGACAGATAAAATCTGAAAAGCAGCAAAAGAAAAGCAGTTACCTTCAAGGGAGCTCCCATAAAACTGTCAGTTGATTTCTCAACAGAAACTTTTCAGGCCAGAAGGGGTTAGCAAGAAATATTCAAAGTGATGAAAAGCAATGACCTTCAGCCAAGACAAGTCTACCCAGCAAGGCTGTCATCTAAAAATCAAAGGAGAAATTAAGAGCTTCCCAGACAAGAAAAAGCTAAAGGAGTTTATCACTAAACCAGTGTTATAAAATAATGCATAACATTTCATTTTATAGCTATTGCGTATTTTATTTACTCAGCTCTCCATTAGGGGATATTTGTTTCCAGTCCTTTGCTAGAAGGGAGTCACTAGATCAAAGGATAAGTGTATCTTGTGTTCTAGATGGTGTTGAATTGCTCTGCATGGATTGTACCAGTTTACCTAACAGCAACTTATGCAGGTGCCACTTTCCCCATTAAACTTTTTTCTGATACTTGAACACTGATATTTCATTGTAGCATATGTGCATACAGTTGACCCTTGAACAACACAGGATTCGAACTGCGTGAGTCCACTTATATGCAGCTTTTTCAGTTAACAATTGCGGTTGAAATCCATACTGCCCAAGGGTTAGTCTAGCCTATGCGGAGGGCCAACTGTAGTTATACTTCAGTTTTCTGCTGCAAGGGAAGTTGGTGCCCAGTTGTTTAGGGTTAACTGGATGATGTAAATATTTTCAATAAAGGTTGCTCACACTTGTAGTTCTTATTGCTGAATAATAGTCCATCATATTTATATGTGTGAAAGAAAGTTTGCATATTCAGTCTGCTCTTGATGAGCAGAGGATTTGGGTGTTTCCAGTTTTTAGCTACTAGGGAAAGTACTGCTGTGAACGTTCTTGAGCATGTTTCTTGATGACCATATGTATGCCTAACAGTTGCTTATATAACTAGAGTAGAATTGCTGGATCATTAGGTATGAATATGTTTGGCTTTAGAGAATATATCAACAAACATTTTCCAAAGTGGTTTGCCAATTACTCCCTCTGTCCATGGGTAGAAATGTCTTTTCATCCTCATCAAATTTCATCCTACTCTTTCTGGGGAACAGTTGGTGGTGTCTCATAGTTATAAGTTGCATTCCTTTTTGTCTTGTTTGACCCCATTTTTCATGTTTATTTGCCATTTTGAATAACCTCTTTTGTGGAGAACCTCTGAGTCTTTTGCCCATTTTTCTGCTGGGTTGCCTGTCTTCTGACTGATTTGGAGAGTTGCTTATAGATTTTGATGGGGGTCTTTGGTTGGGTATACACACTGCAAATATCCTCTTGGGCTCTGGGGAAACCTGTAAGGCTGACAGTATGATTTAGAGTATTTGGGAATGGTTATGGAGAGTAGTCATGGGAGACCTTTCAACTGGAAAATGACTTGTCATATGGCATCTGGAGAACATAGAAGAGGCAGCTTTGAAGCTCTCAAAGATGACTAGTGCAGACAAAGGGAGCAGCATGACCAAAGGCTCTGAGCAGGAGAGAGCCTGCTATATATGGGCGTAGAAAGGGAGCCAAGAAAGCAGGGGAGAAAGGAATTGTAAGAGGAAATAATGAGAATCAGAATCTCTTTTCATTTGTCCATTGTTGTTAATGGTCGCTGCTCCTACTGAACCTGAGATCCTTGATTCTTTTCTTGCCTTGGGAAGCTGAAACTTAATGTTTCCTTCTGTCCTTTGTCCTGCAGGTGTGGTGGACACTGGCCTGTTCATCAACATGGCTGAGAGGGTCTACTTTGGGATGCAGGACGGCTCAGTGAACATGCGGGAGAAGCCTTTCTGCTGATGCTGCAGGTGTGCAGTGTGCTCACCTGGAATCCCCGCCCACAGCAGGTGGACATGCCTCTCCCGGAGCCTTTGCCTTAATGTATCTGTGCCAGGGTCCTGCTGGCAGGGTGGGGTGGGGTGGGGAGTGAAATCCAGCCTTCTTGTATTGTTATTAAATGTCTTTTTTAAAAAGAGAAGTATAAACATATATTTTTACTATTAAAAATGCTGTGTTTTTAAAATAAAGTACAACTTGATTTCATGTTTTATGTAAAGCATTTACCAAAATAAAAAGAGGGGGACTGTCTTTTAAATTTTTAACATGAGCCTGCTGGTTAAGCTTCTGAATATTGAGTTTGGTGAATTATGTAAATCATAATTTTTGTTTAAACTGATAAAGGAAGGGCCCAGCAGCGGTGCTTCCCTGACACCTTACCGAAAGCATGGGAGCTCGCTGTTCTTCCTCGCTCCTTCCCGGGTTTCAGTTTTGTTGTGATCACGCACAGTTCTTTGTTGCACTTTTCAAGACGTGGTTTACAGAAGTCTGGTGCGTGTAGGGTGTGGTGCGCAGTGATTGTAAACTCCCAGGGAGAAACTGGTGGTTCTGTGAAGGCCAATGGTTCACTCGGAACCCTGCTGTTGGAAGCAGGTGGCCAGAAGCACTTGAAATGAGACACTTTTAAATGCTTGTCTTTTTGTTGTTAGTATTTTACCTGTTTCTTTATTATTACTTGCATGGCTCAGCATCAGAAGTTCTTACCTCTTTATATTGTTTGAGGGTTGGAATAAAAAATATGGTGCCATTCTTAGCCTTTGTCTTTACTATAGAATTTGCAGCAATTTTGTGGTAAAGTAGAAATCTATTTTGCTCACCCAGTTTACATTGGATCTCTGATAAGGGGTGGAATTTACTCAAGAAATCTTGAGCCAAAGCGTAAGTAAATATTTCCTTTATTTCTGAGAGAGCTGGTATCAATTTTATTTTCTTTGTTAATTGAGTGTAACACAGCTAAACAAATCAAATTATTCCCAAGTTTTATATTAGTGAAACCTTTAGTTATGGCAGCTGACAAGCAGTGACATGGGTGACCTGAATTCACCTTTATTCCCTCCACTGTAATCTTCATTGTGTGCCCAGTGAGCAGTGACTTGTTCAGACAGCCTCATAGACAGGAGAGGCTGTGAGCGCTCAGTGGTAAGTCTCATGCGATGGGGAGACCCATCTGAGAACCCTGATCTGCCCATGCTAACTTTGCACAATACTTAGGACAGTTGGCTTGTCCTCTGTTTTGAAGATAGGATTATAGCTACAAACTGGTTGACATCTAAATTTCTGCTAAATTAAATTGCAGAATAAAAGTTAATCAGGACTGAGTGTTGAAGAGGCATTCTTTGCTGAATTCCTTCTCTTTTTCTTCACACTCAAGGTGCTCTTTAAAAATAGTTGCCCCATGCCCTGGCAGGTTTGGCTCAGTGGTTAGAGTGTTGATCCATGGACCGAAGGGTCACGGGTTTGATTCCTGGTCAAGGGCATGTACCTCGGTTGCAGGCAACCAATTGAGTCTCTTACATCGGTGTTTCTCTCCCCTTCCTCCCTCTCTTCCACTCTCTCTAAAAATCAGTGGAAAAATATCCTTGAGTGAGGATTAAAAAAAAAAAAAAAATAGTTGCCTCACTCATTGCTGGGAAACCTGTTGTTAGGAATGCTTTATTTTTCTTCAAGACTACTTCAGTCTGAATGGGCACTAGATCTTACCTGAGAAAACTTGATGGAATTGATGTTTGGAAAGATCCCTTAAAGCTCTTGTGACATGGGTTAAATTCAGGAATAAAGACAAACAACAAAGCTGCACTGGATTTCTAAAAAACACCTGCATGCGCTCATCACATGCACATTCTTAGCTGGTGTCTAGCTAGACACTTGCACCTGTGACCACACTGCAGCTCCATTAAGTGTTAATCTGAGGTGTTTCTTTTGAAGAAAACAAAACACTTGGTAGGCTTTAGACACATACACAGCAGTTTGTTCATGAGGTAAATTTAAAAAATAACATTTATTGATTTCAGAGAGGAAAGGAGAGGGAGAGAGAGAAACATCAATGATGAGAGAATCCTTGATCGGCTACCTCCTGCACACCCCACACTAGGGATTGAGCCCGAAACCGGGCATGTGCTGTGACCGAGAATCTAACCGTGACCTCCTGGTTCATAGGTCTGTGTTCAACCACTGAGCTATGCCGGCCAGGCTTGAGGTAAATTTTGATTAAGTTTCTTCAATAAAATTGTGATCTTGTAGGTGATGAGTTGGATGGAAATAATTTGCAGGCTGGTGATCAATTTGATGGGCTCAGGGCAAGCTGCAAGTTGGTGTTTGGGAAAGGTTATAACAAGTTAAATGGCCTCATTTCTGGGAAGGATCAAGGAGGAAAAAGCACTTGGACATAAATAAAACATTGAATTTTGGTTCCAGTTGTAGCTCATAAAGTTTATACTCCTCATTCATCACACTTTTCCTGAGTCCCCATCAGGTGCAATTTCCTAGGGGGACAGAGAAGAGGGAGATGCTGCCAGTGCTTCCTGTGCTCTTGTCCCCCAGATGCTCCAGCCTGCTGCGCAGGACAGGCAGGTTCACCGGAACCCCCTGCACAAAGGGAGTGCAGGGGAACCACTGTCGGCACAGCGCACAAGAGGTGGGCCGGAGACCGCTGGAGTCCTGCCTGCCACCACTCCCTGAGTGCTGGGTGCTGCCCGGGTTCTCACAGCACCGTTACGGCATTTGCTCTCTTAATTTGCAGTGAGAAACAGGCCATGAACTGGAAAGCAGGCCAGACTTCTCTTGCTTGCTCTTAATTCCACGGGTTGCCAATGCATGGTTTGTGTTCCTCAACTGCTTGTGTTCATCATTTGCAACTTGAGTCACAAGTAATTTGTGAAAGTACTGAAGTTAGTGAAATGGTTTAGTGCAGCCGTGGGCAAACTACGGCCCACGGACTGGATCCGGCCCATTTGAAATGAATAAAACTAAAAAAAAAAGACTGTACCCTTTTATGTAATGATGTTTACTTTGAATTTATATTAGTTCACACAAACACTCCATCCATGCTTTTGTTCCGGCCCTCCGGTCCAGTTTAAGAACCCATTGTGGCCCTCGAGTCAAAAAGTTCGCCCACCCCTGGTTTAGTGTGTGTGTGTGTGTGTAGGTATGTATGGGCTCTTGGGTAATCCTATAATCTGTTTTCTAATGGGCTTTCTTTAGTGGTTTGACAATGGGAAATCCCCTTGTCAAATTCATCCTCGTCTGCCACCATTGAATTATCTCTCCTGTGCTCATTTCCTTTTTCCCTTTCTCAGGCCTGGGGAAATAGGCACCATGGCAACCTAGGAAGGGATGTTTATGGCCAAGGGTTGTTAGTTCCTTTTAGCCAGAGACCCTTTAGGAAGGGTAGTTCAGCACAGGTGGGTTTTCTGACCGGCAGGAGGGGAGCTCTGTGCCATGGGAGCCCCAGGGAGTCTCAGTCAGAGCAGGTTAGGATTTAGGGGATTTGGGCTGCCGTGGGGGAGGGGAGCTTCCAGGGAGGCCTCAAGGAAGCAGGCCTGTGCTCTGGGTTGGATGTTGTCAGGGCGGTGGAGAGTTCTGTGATGGGTTATCTTAACTTTAACTGAGAAAGTAAGAGGAATGGAGTGAGGCTAATGTTGGGTTGGATAAGGTGGCAGCAGTCACTCGGGGGAGATATGTCTGGTCCTTTGGTCTGGACGATGTTCATGGTTTGTCTGTGTTGAGACGTGATTTCAGAGTCGTCAGTTTTTTCCCTTCATTTCTGAGTCACAGAGTGGCCTTTTCTGATGCTGTTCTGTGAAATGTATGTTCCACAAGAGCCTACCTGTGGGCACCAGGTTTTCCTGACTGGAGCCGGGCCAGTGCCTGGCTGTCGGTGGCTGCATTTCCCTTTCCCAGGATCTAGAGGGCCCACGCACCCTACAATTAACGCACCTCCTTCGTGTTGATTCATAGGTATTGAGCACTTGCTGTGTACTGGGCACTGGGGAGGAAGGATCAGGTGCCTGCAATGTAGCTTCAGCCATCAAAGACTTGACTGGTGCCATGACAACCACTTCTCCTGCCTGACTTTTCAGAGCCTCACTTCGCTCACTTTGGGTCATAGCCAGCAGCTGATGCAGCCAGATCGGATTTCGTTAGCCTTCACTCTGCACTAACATCATCAGGTGATGTTTCTACATAGATAGGTTCAATGCCTGTGCTTTTTTAGTAACGGCTAAACCGAAGGTCAGCAGAACATGGCAGCGTAGTCTAGCATTCAGACGTGCCCAAGCAGTTCTTGTGTCCAAGCCATCCTCATGCCCAAGCTATCCTTGGCAAAGTCCTCACAAGTGAACTTTGGAATGTGCTTTGAGGGGCGGAGTTTGCTGTGAGTGGGCAGCGGGGTGGGGGGCAGGTCTACCCTGGAGAGGAACCCCAGTTTTCTAAGGGCAGTGCATTCAGACTGATGAGTTTTGAAGCCCGTCTTCTGTGGTGGACCACTGAGAACACCCTGCTCAGCAGAGCAGCTTCATCTCCAAACAGAAACCCTGGCTGCATCTCTTTTCCTGGTGACAGAACTGCATCGAGGGACTGATCAGGTTGCGGGCTGTCCCAAACCAAGTTTCAAATAGAGTTGTGCTCATCCTTATTTTATGTGTGAAGCTGTTCTCCGTGGAGGGTGAGGCCGACTGCAGTCACCACGGAGCTCTGGGGTCCTGGAGCCCTGGTCTCTGAGTCCAGCTGCACTTGGCCAGCATCTTGTGCCAGCAGTGCTGCCTGCTTCTTTGCAAACCTGGGAGAAGCATTCATAAGGGCGAGCCCACAGGAGCTGGCATCAGAGCAGCACGGGCATAGTCAGGAACAGCTCTGCCCAGTGAGCCACAAATAGAACGTTAAATGTGCCAGTAGCCACACTAAAGAGGTACAAAGAGATAGGTGAGGTTAATTTCAATAAAATATTTTATGTAACCCAGCATATCTAAAGTACTCCTCTTTTAATGTAATATTTTACATTCTGTTTTTGTACTACGTCTTCAAAATACAATGAGCATTTTACTGCAGTGTGTCTCATTTTGAACTGGCCACTTCAAGTGCTCGGCAGGCACACTGGCATTGGAAAACAGTTCTAGAAGTTCGAGGGGCACCGTTGTCGTCATTCTAGCTTTTAAGGCTCTTGGTTTCCTGGGATGAGCCTGGCTCTGTAGAGCCCACAGAGGTCAAGTCAAATGGAGTTGCCCCAGGGGGTCCCCTCAGCAGTCCCACTTCAAACTGAGGCCATCTGTACTTCAAGCATATGACCTGGGCCTTGTAAGTGGCCTTAGGTCCAGAAAGAGCACTATTCTTTCACCTAAGTTAACTGATTATTTTGTTATGTTATTTTTTCTGATTAATATGAATTACTATCTTAAGATAGTAATCTCAGTATGAAATTCCTTTTTTCCACTTAGTTTTGGAGAAGTTATTTCACCTCTAAGCCTAATGTCCTCAGTGTGGGTATAATAATCTCACCTGTTAGGGTTGTTTTGGGGATTAAATGAGCTAGAATATTCCAAGTGCTTCGGACGGTCATTGGCACATCAAGCATTTAGTAAATGCTAAGTTACTAGCAGTGTGCTATGGACTCTTTTTTTTTTTTTTAATATATTTTTTTATTGATTAAGATATTACATATGTGTCCTTGTCCCCACGTTACCCTCTACCCCCCACCCCCCCCACCCCCGCTCATGCCCTCACCCCCCCGTTGTCCATGTCCATTGATTAGGCCTATATGCTTGCATATAAGTCCTTTGGTTGATCTTTCCCCCTTACCCCCACCCTCCCCTACCTTCCCTCCAAGTCCCGACAGTCCAATCAATGCCTCTCCGTCTCTGGATCAGTCCTTGTTCATCAGCTTATGTTGTTCATTATATTCCACAAATGAGTGAGATCCTGTGGTATTTATCCGCTCTCAAGTTCCATCCATGCTGTGGCAAATGGTAAGAGTTCCTTTTTCTTCTTCCTCTTCTTAAAGAATACCTTTCAGCATTTCATATAATGCTGGTTTGGTGGTGATGAACTCCTTTAGCTTTTTCTTATCTGTGAAGCTCTTTATCTGACCTTCTATTCTGAATGATAGCTTTGCTGGATAAAGTAATCTTGGTTGCAGGTTCTTGCTATTCATCACTTTGAATATTTCTTGCCAGTCTCTTCTGGCCTGCATGGTTTCTGTTGAGAAATCAGCTGACAGTCGTATGGGTACTCCCTTGTAGGTAACTGAGTTTCTTTCTCTTGCTGCCTTTAAGATTCTCTCTTTATCTTTTGCTCTTGGCATTTTAATTATGATGTGTCTTGGTGTGGTCCTCCTTGGATTCCTTTTGTTTGGGGTTCTCTGCACTTCCTGGACTTGTAAGTCCATTTCTTTCACCAGGTAGGGGAAGTTTTCTGTCATTATTTCTTCAAAAAGGTTTTCAATATCTTGCCCTCTCTCTCCTTCTGGTACCCCTATAATTCTGATGTTGGTACGCTTGAAGTTGTCCCAGAGGTTCCTTACACTATCTTCATATTTTTGGAATCTCTTTTCTTTTTTCTTTTTCAGTTGGGTATTTTTTGTTTCTTTGTATTTCAAATCTTTGACTTGATTCTTGGGATCCTCTTTTCTGCTGCTGGATCTCTGTAAATTATTCTTTATTTCAGTCAGTGTATGCTTAATTTCTAGTTGGTCCTTTTTCATGTCCTCCATGGTCTCCCTATACTTATTGAGGGATTCATTAAATTTATCGGCGGTTTCCATAAAATTCTTGAAAAACCTTATAACCGTGGCCTTAAACTCTATATCCAATCGTTTGCTTTCCTCCATTTCTGCCATTTGTGACCTGTTTCTTTGTCTCCGCATTTTGGCAGCTTCCCTGTGTTGATAGAGTGGCCCTGTGCGCCAGGTGTCCTGTAGGGCCCAGTAGCTCAGCCTCCCCAGTTACCTGGGGTGGACACTCTTGGTGCACTCTTGGTGCCTTGGTTGTTGTAGAATCACTGGGAGGAATTGACCTCCAGGCCAATTGGCTGTGAGAATCAGCTGTGTCTAAAGTGGGAGAACTTCTGTGCTGAAGACACCCTTCTGGGGCAAGACTTGCTTCAGTGGGGCTTTGGTGCTCACTGAGTCTGCTCCCTGAGTGCGTCCCTTATGGATCTGAGGAGTTGCAGTCTGGATGGACCCCCTCTGACCACTGGGTACAGTGGCTCCTGGATCTAAGGAGGTGCTAATTCAGCCTCTGCCTGAGGCCACACAGCAGGAGCCACGAAGAGGCTCAACTGTGAAGCAATGCAAGCCGCTGCGGGGCCTTGGGCCTTCTCTTGGAAGTTCCAGGTCTGCCTGGTTCGGCTGCAGTTAGGTACATTCACATGCAAAAGCCTCTGCCGCAGCCTGGGTGGGGCGGGGTCTCAGGGAGTCAGAGGGCGGAGAAAGCAGCCATGGCCGATTCTCCGCCCGGAGTCGCGCGCCTCAGTGTTCCGGTAACGGCTGCAAGCACCTCTGAGGGAAAGCCGCCCTCAAGTTCGCTCGCTGCCGGACAGACCAGCCTCTCCCCGTATGAGTCCTGGGTCCCCAGAGACTTCCCGGAACCGGAGTTCAGAGCAGTCAGGAGCTTGTGACTCAAAAAGTCAGCCGCGTCCTCAGGTGCCACCCCCTTTCCTCGCGCGCGCGCGCCGCCGTACCTCTGCACTTCACCTCCGCAGCGCCTCTGGCTCTCAGCGTGCTTTTCTTTCCTTCTAGTTGTGGAATTTACACTCAGCCAGCCTTCCTGTTGTTCTGGATGATGTTTGCTCAGTCCTTTGCGGTAATTTTCAATTGTTGTGTGAGGCGATAATTTCCCGGTGTTTACCTATGCCGCCATCTTAGTTGCTCCCCGTGCTATGGACTCTTAACTTTCGAGGTCCCTTGAGCCTCAGGAGCAAGGGCATTGGGATGTACGGAATGGCTTTGCTGCATTGAAACCACCAGTGAGTCACAGGTACATGGAGGTGGAGGCTCACTTTTCTCTATTTTTATATATGTGACATTTTCATAATAGGATTTTTCTTAAAATGGCTTGCCAGCTTTCATTCTGGAATTTGCTGAAAGAAGTTACAGTGATTTTCTGTGCCCCTGTGAAATGCTGTACAGGTTTCCGGAGATAAGTGTGTGTGTGCTCTGCTTGGGAAGTTCAGGAAAGCGTTGTGGAGTATGTACTCATTTAGCTGAATCTCTAAAACAGACTTTTTAATTAAAATTTTTTTTATCAGCTTAAACATTTTTATCAGCTTTATTGAGATACTAGAGGCCCAGTGCACAAAAATTTGTGCACTCGGGGGGAAGGGGAGGTCCCTCAGCCTGGCCTGTGCCCTTTTGCAGTCTGGGACCCCTTGGGAGATAACGCCCTGCTGGCTTAGGCCTGCTCCCGGATGGCAGAGGGCAGGCCCAATCCCTAGGTGCAGCCCCTGGTTGGGCTCAGAGCAGGGCCGACTGGGGAGTTGAGGTGCCGCCCCGTCATGCACAGAGCAGGGCGGATTGGGAGGTTGCGATGCCACCCTCAGTCATGCTCAGGGTAGGGCCAATTGGGGGGTTGGGGCACCGCCCCCTGTCACACTCAAGGCAGGGTCGATGGGGAGGTTGCGGTGCCACCCCCTGTCACGCACAGAGCAGGGTCGATCAGGGGGTTGGGGTACTGCCCTCTATCACCCACAGAGCAGGGCCAATCAGGGGGTTGGGGCGCCGCCACTGTCACACTCAGGGCAGGGCCGATGGGGAGGTTATGGCTCTACCCCATCACACACAGAGCAGGGCCCGTGGGGGGGATGGGGTTGGGGCACCGCACCCTGTCACACACAGAGCCGCAGGGTGATCAGGGGGTTGGGGAGCTCCCCTGTATCAGGCACAGAGCAGGGCTGATCAGGAGGTTGGAGCGCCTTCCCCTGTCACGAACAGAACAGGGCGGATAGGGAGGTTGTGGCCCCGCCCCCTGTCACACACAGAGCTGCAGGGCGATCAGGGGGTTTGGGCGCTGTCCCCTGTCACGCTGATCCCAGTGCCGGGAGGCCTCTTGGCTCCGCTGATCCCGGTGCTGGGAGGCATATTACCCTTTTACTATATAGAATAGAGGCCTGGTGCATGGGTGGGGGCTGGCTGGTTTGCCTTGAAGGGTGTCCTGGATCAGGGTGGGGGTCCCCACTGCGGTGTCTGGCCAGCCTGGGTGAGGGGATGATGGCTGTTTGCAGCTGGTCACACACCCTTCAGGGTGGGGGTCCCCACTGGGGTGCCTGGCCAGTCTGGGTGAGGGGCTGAGGGCTGAAGCTCCCCACTGCTCCTTTTTTTCTTTTTCTTTTTCTTTTCATTCTGGGCCAGCTTTAGCTCTGGCTCCAGCTCTGAGGCCTCTGCTGCTGAAATTAGGTATCTGGTTTGTTTCTGTTCTATAATTGAAACAATGTATAACTCCAGCTCTGAGATCCCGGCTGGCTGAAAGCAGGTTTCTGGGGTTTTGTTTAGCTTCTATATCTGTTGCAATGTTTCAAACTGCAGGCTCAGAGGCCGGCAAGGCAGGTGGGGAACATTGGTTTCCTCTGTCACTGAAGCAAGCAAGCCTCATGTTAGTTTCAAGCTGCCTGGCTGCCGGCCGCCATCTTGCCTGGCAGTTAATTTGCATATCGCCCTGTTTAGCCAATGGTAAGGGTAGTGGTCATACGCTAATTACCATGTTTCTCTTTTATTAGATAGGATAATTCACATATCATACAGTTTAAACATTTAAAGTGCATAATTCAGTGGCTTTTAGTCTATTCACAGTTGTACAACCATCACCACAGTGAATTCTAGAACATTTTCATCAACTCAGAGAGAAACCCCTCTTATTAGCTGTCACTCCATTTCCCCTTAGTGCCCCACCCCCCAGCCCTAGGCAATCATGAATTTACTTTCTGTTTTTGTAGATCTGCCTCTTCTGGATATTTCATACAAATGGAATAATACACTATGCTTTTTTGTATCTTCTTTTATTTAGCATACTAGAGGCCCAGTGCATGAAATTTGTGCACTCGGGGCGGGGGGTGGGGAGGGTGAGGTGATCCCTCTGCCTGGCCTGCGCCCTCTCGCAGTCTGGGAGTCCTCAGGGGACATCTTTAGCGCTGCTACGGAGATGGGAGAGGCTCCCACCACTGCCACTGTGTTTGCCAGCCGTGAGCCCAGCTTCTGGCTGAGTGGTGCTCCCCTGTGGGTGTGCACTGACCATCAGGGGGCAGACGCTCCTGCATTGAGCGTCTGCCCCCTGATGGTCAGTACACGTCATAGTGACCGGTCGTTCCGCTGTTTGGTTGATTTGCATATTAGCCTTTTATTATATAGGATGTTTTCAAGGTTTACTTATGGAGCATGTATCAATACTTCATTCTTTTTTTATTACCAAATATTTTATTGTATGGATATACATTTTATTTTCCATTCATCAGTTGATGGACATTTGGATTGTTTCCACTTTTTATAAATAATGCTGCTATGAATGTTCATGTATAAGTTTTTGTATATGAATATATGGATATATGTTGTTTTCATTGTCTCCTGTCTTATTCTCTTTTTCCTCCTTTGACTTAAATATTTTTTAGCATACCATTCTAATTTTTTTTTTAGTTCTTATATATATTTTAGTGGTTGCTCTATTTGTTAAAAATTGAAAGAGTAAAAGACCACCAGGCAGGCAGTGGTGGGTGTGAGATGAGTGAGATGGAAAGGAGCATTCCATAAAGGGGGAACAGAATGTGCAAAGACAAGGGTTGATGAGGACCTGGTGGGAATAGATAACCCGGAGGAGCTGTGTCTGGCTGATAAATAATGCTGACTTTGGGAAGGCTTGGCCAATGACTGTTTTTGCCCAGAGTTTGAGCCTTAAAGGTGTGTCTCAGTTATCTATTGTTATATAATAGATTACTCTCAAACTTAGTGACTTTATATAATCACCACCATTCATTTGCAAATTGAACAGAATGTGGTGGGGGTGGCTCATCTCTGTTGTAGCTTCAGCTGGCGTAACTTGGCTGAGGCAGGGATGTCTGGGCCTTTCTCCATGGGTGATCTTGGGCTTCCTCACAGGATTGCGGCTGGATTCTCAGAAGGAGCATTTTTCTGGAAGCTGCAAGGCTTCCTCAAAATTGTACAGTGTCACTCAAAGCAAGTCAAAATGCCAGCCCAACTCAAAGAGGTAAACTCTACTTCTTTATGAGGGAAGGAATTAATGCAGTTTACAAGCTGTTACAGGAATGACAAAGATGTAAGAAGAGTTTAATATTCATTATGGTAGTGGCATCCAGAATTTAATTGTGGGTGGCAGTAATGCCAGGAACAACATTCAAGGTAACATCAATAGTGGCATCTTATTCAGACCATTTTAGGGTGGGATCATGACATATTTCCAGCTTAGGGTTCCTTGGTTCTATCTATTTCCCGAACCCAATTTTCCAGCTTTCCCATCCACTTTGGAGGTGAATGATATGCTTTCAATAATCCCATTTCTGCTTAATTTAACCAATTTTGTTGTTAGCATCTGAGAACCCTGACTTGACATTCTAGGCAAGAAGAGAATCATTAAGAACTGTATAGTAAAATTGATATTTTACCGAAGAGGAAATGCACATGGCTAGTAAACACCTGAAAAATATTCCAGCTCACTAACAATATAAAGAATCTTTATATCATCTACATGAAAATAGTAATAACCAACTGTTACGCCAAGGTTCCAGGTTTGATCCCTGGTCAGGGCACATACAAGAATCAACCAATGAAGCATAAATAAGTGGAACAACAAACTGATCTCTCTCTTTCAAAAAAATAAAAATAAAACTACAACAACAAAAAGCTAGTAATAGTCAGATGCCTTTTTTTTCTTGCCTATAAAATTAGTGAGTAAATTAATGTAATCAGTGCTGCAGAGGGCATGGTAAATGGTTCTAGCCTCCCTGGGGACTTGGGGGCAATGTTTATCAAGAATCTTAAAGCCAATCATTCCTTTTTGGTCACTTCCAGAAATCTAGTCTAAGCAAATACTTAGTAATGTGGATATGAATTTATACCCAAGATGTTCATAGCAATGTTATACTTTAAGTAAACATTGGAAACTTAAATGTGACTCAGTTAAGGTGCGATGTAATAAGATATTATGAAGCCATTAAGAAAAGCTGTAAAGAACTAAAGATACAGGAAAACCTTTATAGAATAGCATTGAGTGATAAATTAGCTAAGAGTTATTGATGTGACATAATCAACCTTGATCTAGTTAGGAAAGTAAGCCACTTTAGATATTTCGGACAAGGAATTTATTACAGGAAATGTTTCACAGGTGATGGGGTGTGGGTGGGGGTGTGTGTCTGTGGGGGGGGGGGGGGTAGAGAAACCAGTCATGTTGAGGCAACCCAGAGAGGAGCAAGGGCAGGAAGCCACCCTCCAGGCTGGAGAAGGCATGTCACCAGGACACTGAAGCTGGGCACAGTGGAAGCTAGAACCACAGAGGAGATGCAGCCACTATTGGAAAATTCCTCCCAAAGAGGAGAGACACATACCTTGGCTTAACCCTTCTTCCCACTCTCCAACTTTTGCCTACCAACCAGAAGTCACTTGGTAATGGAGTCAAGGGCAGGACCTGGATCCGACAGTAGTGACCTACCCTTGGACAGCATGATCAGCATGATCTCAACTAGATAAAAAATTGTGCTTATGAAATGACGTTAAAAGTAATTTTTGCTGATGGGATTTTATATGACTTTTATTTTTCTGTATTTAGAACCCGAAAAATATTATTATTATTTTTTGTTTGTTTCATCAGTTTTATTGGTCATATACCCAGAATTCATTATATAAATCTTCCAAAATAACTAGATTTTACAAGAATAGTTTATAATTCAGCTCTGATTGCACAAATACGTGACACTGGAAACCATTTTTACAAATACATGTTTTCTTATAAGAATACTTCAATAAAGAAAATAAGTCTCTATACATCTTACAGTAAATTTTATGCAGTTTCCTCCCATTCAATCATTATTTTATGATTTCTATCACAGTATGTCCATTACATCCAATAAACCAAATCACAATTTGCTGCTGCTTCTCACTTTCAGCTATTACTGAGACTCACACTGTTGAGTTTTTAGGCTTCTCTTTCCAATCTTTCCTGATCTGAAAGAATTCACATATTTAGGCTAGAAGGGGTCATTTAAACAATACTCCTTCTAAATACAACTTGTATCAGGTTAATCACTGTGCCCAGTGAATGATCTTTTCACTTGCACTTGGCTACGGCAGCTAGTAGTTTTACCACCGCTGTATCAGGCAGAAGGGAAAATCCTTGCATGCCTGCGTTTCTAAACTGCAAAAGCGAAACTCTAGAAACAAGAGTTAAATACAAATATTAAGAAAGCTAAAACATGTGCTATTGATTAGAGAACAGTTTTAAATTCAAGGTCTCTCCCAGGTTGAAGAAGACATAAAAGAAATAAAGTATAAGGATATGGCAGTAGTTTCACAAAATATTGAAAAACTGAAAAAGGTTAATCTCTTAGGCCAGTGGTGTATCATATCCAAGTGCCAGAAGATACAGACTCTGGCTAGCTGAATTCAGTATCTGACATTCACGTGAGGCTGTGGCTTTGATAGCTTAATCAATACTCACTTGCCCAAAGCAAGTAATCATTTAAGCCAGGGAACTTTACAGAATAACTGACCATTTTCCTGAAGAGACAGCACCCACAAGAGGGAACATTTGGCATTGATTCCATTCCTTCACTGTTACTGAAAAGTGTGTCCACTTGGCAAAGCTCGTCTTAGTTTCCAGGCAGCATGAATTAAAACCAAGAGAACAGCAGTATTCTACAGTCCTGTTCCTGAGTCCTCAGCTCCAATTATCCAATACTCTTACAAAGACTCTTCAATTGAGCCCTTGCCCAACAGATTTAACAGTACTTGGGGACAACATGTCCCATTGCTCTTGACTTCTCTTTCTCACACCAGCGTCACACTTGCTACAGGTTTTTACCAAAATACTTCAGCAGGAATTGGAAATGAATTATTCTGCATTACTGAAAGTGTTCAATCACATTATAATGGGTCACATTTGCATAATAACTAGGAGATGGTCAAATAATGTCTACTGGAGTGATTTTGCAAATTCAGCATAGTCAATGTAGCCATCATTGTTCTTGTCATTGTCTCTTAAAACAACATTAGGTTAATCTGTTCCTCTTCGCTCATCGGTGGTTCCTGTTCATTCCCTCCCTCCTTATGGACATGAGTGATGGCTGTGGAGAGTTCTAGGCTGTCAAGCAAATTATTGCCGTCATAATCATGCATTTTGAAATAATGGAGCTGCAGTTCTTGTGGAGACTGCCTCGGGTTTGTTGATGACACCTTCTAGATGTTCCATGATATGCTCTTGGTCGTGCACTGTGTGCTTATCCAGCCCCATGCTGCCATGATGGGAAGAACTGGCCCCAGGCTGCTCGGCCCTGATGCCTGAGGCACAACAGGCCCAGAGCAGGCTGCACAGGAAGGGGGCTCTGAGCAGCTGTAGAGATCTCATGGTCGCTGGCACCCTCCTGGCCCGCAGCTGCCCAATTTTGCCAGACACGCAGCGACCCTGCGTGAGCCTCGCCAGCCCCAGTCCTCAGCGCCTCTCTAGAACCCGAAAAATATTATTAATATAAAAAATAGCAAGTGTGTGTGGGGAGATGCCAAATGAAAATTTTACAAAGATAAATATATATCTAAGGATGAATATGAGCAGCCAAACAACCAGGTTGTTCTCATGAGGTTCCAGGCTTCAATAGGCTGCCTACCTAGGGCTGGGTGCGCTCTCGGCACTGGTCAGCAGAGTGCGCCCCAGCCCAGCACACCCAGGCCTCCCGCACTGCTGATGGTTGGCAATTTCCTGGGCACTGCAGGATGGGATCCCAGGGCACCTGTTGCCCTACCTGCTCTCCCCAGTCCCCAGCTCCCATCTCAGAGCTGCCCCTTCAGTTTTAGGCAAGCCTTTGCCAGGACCACCGAACTCAAGGGTCCTTACTTGTCCCTTTGGAGTGTTTGGCATGTGTGCCCATGGAGCCTTGAGCCTCAGTGTATGGGTTATACTTGGCTGAAAGGAACTTGCACAGAGGAGCCAGTGGTCACCAGTTAGAGCGCTCAGCCTTAGCTATCATGTAAGAGCAAATGCTCTATAAAACCATCTTGGTTTTCCCTAAATAATCTCAAACTAATGAGTGCAAGGCTCCATCTTTGCAGTTCCTGCTGATCTTCAAGCCGCTCACCCGAAGTGCCTGATGCGGAGATCAGCTCTGGCAGTAACTCAAAAGAGCCAGGGTAGTTAGGGCTGCAGTACTGGGTGTTCGGAGGACATCTCTGTGCAGGTGAGATGTGTATTGTGACTGTGCTCTTTGCTCTCCTGGGATTGCAGGACTTTCGCACTGCAGGAGGTGCAGGCAGCGCTGAGCTGGAGGCCCTGCCTGCCCAGAGCTCCTCCATGGCTCTTCCTGAAGACAGTTTCCCCTGGACATCTCCATACAGGTCCTCAGGGGTCAGAGGAATTTGGGAAGTTTTCTTGGAGAATGGGTCGAGCGTTGACTAGTGGTCATTGCAAAAGTGTAACTGGGCTCTGCTATTGAAGGGACCTTCTGCCCTATGTGGAAGTCCCTGGGCTGCTATTTGGACTCCCTGGCAGCCTGCTGCCTGTAAAGAAACTCTGGGCTGTCAGTCACAGTCTGCTGCCTGTATATTGTCAGAAAGTCCAGTGAGGTGGAAGAAGAATTCTTCGTAAGAAACATCGATGAGAGAGAAACATCGATCAGCTGCCTCCTGCACACCTCCTACTAGGGATGTGCCTGCAACCAAGATACATACCCTTGACTGGAATCAAACCTGGGACCTTTCAGTCTGCAGGCTGAAGCTCTATCCACTGAGCCAAACTGGTTAGGGTGGCTAGTTGCTCTTTCTAAGCATCCTCTTTCCCTTATTCCCTGACTAAGACAGTGTGCTTTTATTTGTGTGGCTTTTCCCCCCTAAATAAGTTTAGAATGCTTTACAACTTTATGCTTGTCTATTTTGGGAAATGAGTTAAAACCTCTTGAAGAGAAGATCGAAAAATGAAAAAATTACATAAGCAAAATATAATCCCATTAAGTGTATAAATGGATGTAATTTTTTAAAAATCTTTATTGTTCAGATTATTACAGTTGTTCCTCTTTTTCCCCCATAGCTCCCCTCCACACGGTTCTCACCCCACCCTCTGCCCTTACCCCCCACCCCCACTGTCATCATCCATAGGTGTACGATTTTTGTCCAGTCTCTTCTCACACCCCCCACACCCTTTTCCCCCCAAGAATAGTCAGTCCACTCCCTTTCTATGCCCCTGATTCTATTATATTCACCAGTTTATTCTGTTCATCAGATTTTTTTTTTTTTTTTAATATATTTTATTGATTTTTCACAGAGAGGAAGGGAGAGAGATAGAGAGAGTTAGAAACATCGATGAGAGAGAAACATCGATCAGCTGCCTCTTGCACATCCCCCACCGGGGATGTGCCCGCAACACAGGTACATGCCCTTGACCGGAATCGAACCCGGGACCTCTCAGTCCGCAGGCTGACGCTCTATCCACTGAGCCAAACCGGTTTCGGCTCATCAGATTTTTTATTCATTTGGTTTCTAGATTCACTTGTTGATAGATATGTATTTGTTGTTCATAATTTGTATCTTTACCTTTTTCTTCTTCTTCCTCTTCTTAAAGAATACCTTTCAGCATTTCATATAATACTGGTTTGGTGGTGATAAACTCCTTTAGCTTTTTCCTATCTGTGAAGCTCTTTATCTGACCTTCAATTCTGAATGAAAGCTTTGCTGGGTAAAGTAATCTTGGTTGTAGGTTCTTACTATTTTCATCACTTTGAATATTTCTTGTCACTCCCTTCTGGCCTGCATAGTTTCTGTTGTGAAATCAGCTGACAATCATAAGGGTATTCCCCTTGTAGGTAACTGACTTTTTTTCTCTTACTGCTTTTAAGATTCTCTCTTTGTCTTTTGCTCTTGGCATTTTAATTATGATGTATCTTGGTGTGGTCCTCTTTGGATTCCTTTTGTTTGGGGTTCTCTGCACTTCCTGGACTTGTAAGTCTATTTCTTTCACCAGGCAGGGGAATTTTCTGTCATTATTTTTTCAAATAGATTTTTAATATCTTGCTCTCTCTCTTCTTCTGGCACCCCTATAATTCAGATGTTGGTACGCTTGAAGTTGTCCCAGAGGCTCCTTACACTATCTTCATATTTTTGGATTCTTTTTGTTTTTCCGGTTGGGTGTTTTTTATTTCTTCGTACTTCAAATCTTTGACTTGATTCTTGTGATCCTCTAGTCTGCTGTTGGATCACTGTATAATATTCTTTATTTCAGTCAGTGTATGCTTAATTTCTAGTTGGTCCTTTTTCATATCCTTGAGGGTCTCACTAGACTTATTGAGGGTCTCCCTAAATTTATTGGCAGTTTCTAGAAAATTCTTGAAAAACCTTATAATCGTGGTTTTGAATTCTATATCCAGTAGTTTGCTTTCCTCCATTTCTGTCATTTGTGACCTGTTTCTTTGTCTCCACATTTTGGCTGCTTCCCTGTGTTGATAGAGTGGCTTTCTGTGCTAGGTGTCCTATAGGGCCCAGTGGCTCAGCCTCCCAAATTACCTGAGGTGGACACTCTTGGTGGACCCCTTTGTGGGCTGTGTGCTCAATCTTGTTGTAGTTAAGCCTTGATTATTGTTGGTATCACTGGGAGGAATTGACTCCAGGCCAATTGGTTGTGAGAATCAGCTGTGTCTATGGTGGGAGAATTTCTGTGCTGGAGACACCATTATGGGGCAGGGCAACACTTTCTTCAGTGGGGCTTTGGTGCTCACTGAGTCTGCCCCCTGAGTGTGTCCCTTATGGATCTGAGGAGTTGTAATCTGGATGGTCCCACTCTGACCACTGGGTACACTGGCACTTGGATCTCTAAGGAGGTGCTAATTTAGCCTTTGCCCAAGGCTACCCAGCAGGAGCTACTGAGAGATCTGCAGATTCCTCTTCTTTGTTTGGGATTTGGAGGTGCCCAGATGAGGCCCAGCTGTGAAGCAATGCAAGCTGCTGTGGGGCCTTGGGCCTTCTTTTGGATGTTCTGGGTCTCTCTGACCCAGCTGCAGTTTGTTAGGTAATTGTAGATTGCAAAGGGCCAGGTCATTCATATGCAAAAGCCTCTGCCACAGCTTGGGTGGGGTAGGGCCTCAGGGAATCAACAGGGTGGAGCAAACAGCTATGGCTGATCCTCAGTCCTGCCCTAAGAGGTCCCGGGTCTCAGTGTCCTGTGGTAATCGCTGCAAGCACCTCTGAGAGGAAGCTGCTCTCGAGTTCTGCCCACTGCCAGACAGTCCAGTTTTTCCCCGTATGAGTCTGGGTCCCCAGAGACTTGCTCGGAACTGGAGTCCAGGGCCGTCGAGAGCTTGTGTCTCCCTCACAATTGAAAAAGACAACCGTGTCCTCAGTTGCCAGCCCTTTCCACGTGCGCCTCCGTACCTCTACACTTTACTTCCGCACCTCCTCTGAGTCTCAGTGTGCTTTTCTCTTTCCTTCTAGTTGTAGACTTTCCACTCATCCAGCCTTCTTGTGGTTCTGGATGATGTCCGTTTTGTCTTTTAGTTGTATTTTTGAAGTGGTTATGCGAGGCAGCAATTTCAGGTGTTTACCTATGCTGCCATCTTGGTAAACTAGAAAACTGAAATAAAGAATACTATAGAACTGAAATAAAGAATACAAATTTCATTGATGTAATTTTAATAGTGAAAAATAAACATGATTTCATCAAAGTAAACTTTCAGGTATGAAAAGTTAAGTCTCTAACAAGCATGAACCCAGGCCAATACTGCTTGCAAATGTTGATCTTTGGAATTCTTGTGATGCTTCACAGAGCTGAGACTTGTTTTGTCTGGGCTGATGCCTCAAATCAGTTCTTTTCTCTTAAATACATTTTTTGTGGGTTTCACTAAACCATTCTTACTTTTTATAATTCACATTCAATCAAATTCATCACAATGCATTCTTATTCTTAAAATAAGAGACTATTTTATGAGATGTGTATAAGGAGTTTTATATTTATGTTTAGAAGTTTTGAGGAGAAAAGAATCTTTTTTTCCCCTAAGTAACCTTGTAGATTTTGGTTTTAACTAAACACATGTGGCAAGTACTCATTAATTATAAATTCATTTCATGGGGCAAAATGCATTTCCTATGTTCCCCTTTCTATAGGAACCATATTAGATTATTTCTAATTCTCAGTGTGTATCAGAGTATAAGTAATGGCAATAAGTAAATGATTCAAAATATTTCTCAAAATAAAAGGCTGACATTTACTGAATTACTAGAACTTATTTTTCTGAATGATTTTCTGTAATTAAAAATTAATACTTTTATCATAGGAATTTTATAGTAAGGGTGATGCTAAATGAATTTTTAAAGTTTTGGCTTTAGAAGTAGTTCAAGAATTCTTTTTCCTTGCAGGGAGAGCTTTTACAATTTGTACCTCTATGTCTAACTTCTTGTGTCTTTTTTTTTTTTTTTTTTTTTTTTTTACAGGTTTGAGAGAGAAAGAAACATCGAATTGCTCTGCATTGCTCTGCTCTTTCTTTTTTTTAAAAAAATTAAATCTTTATTGTTCAGATTATTACATTTGTTCCTCTTTTTTCCCCCCATAACTCCCCTCCTCCCAGTTCCCGCCCCACCCTCGGCCCTCACTCCCCACCCACTGTCCTCATCCATAGGTGCACGATTTTTGTCCAGTCTCTTCCCGCATCTCCCACACCCCTTTCCCCCCCAAGAATAGTCAGTCCATTCCCTTTCTATGTCCCTGATTCTATTATAATCACCAGTTCATTCTGTTCATCAGATTATTTATTCACTTGATTCTTGGATTCACTTGTTGATAGATGCATATTTGTTGTTCATAATTTGTATCTTTACCTTTTTCTTCCTCTTCCTCTTCTTAAAGGATACCTTTCAGCATTTCATATAATCCTGGTTTGGTGGTGATGAACTCCTTTAGCTTTACCTTATCTGTGAAGCTCTTTATCTGACCTTCAATTCTGAATGATAGCTTTGCTGGATAAAGTAATGTTGGTTGTAGGTTCTTGGTATTCATCACTTTGAATATTTCTTGCCATTCCCTTCTGGCCTGCAAAGTTTCTGTTGAGAAATCAGCTGACAGTCGTATGGGTATTCCCTTGTAGGTAACTGAGTTTCTTTCTCTTGCTGCTTTTAAGATTCTCTCTTTGTCTTTTGCTCTTGGCATTTTAATTATGATGTGTCTTGGTGTGGTCCTCTTTGGATTCCTTTTGTTTGGGGTTCTCTGTGCTTCTTGGACCTGTAAGTCTATTTCTTTCACCAGGTGGGGGAAGTTTTCTGTCATTATTTCTTCAAATAGGCTTTCAATATCTTGCTCTCTCTCATCTTCTGGCACCCCTATAATTCTGATGTTGGTACGCTTGAAGCTGTCCCAGAGGCTCCTTACACTATCTTCGTATTTTCGGATTCTTTTTTCATTTTGCTTTTCCAGTTGGGTGTTTTTTGCTTCTTCGCATTTCAAATCTTTGACTTGATTCTTGCGCTCCTCTGGACTGCTGTTGGGAGTCTGTATAGTATTCTTTATTTCAGTCGGTGTATACTTAATTTCTAGTTGGTTCTTTATTACAACATCGAGGGTCTCATTAGATTTCTCGAGGATCTCATTAAGTTTATCGGCGGCTTCTAGACAGTTCTTGAGAGACCTTAAAAGTGTGGTTCTGAACTCTATATCTTCCATTGACAATTTTGTCCTGTTTCTTTGTCTCCGCATTTTGTTATGCTTTCTTGGTGCACCCCCTAGAGGTCTTTGTGCGCAGTCTTGTAGTTAAGCCTTGATTGTTATAGCTAATACTAGGGGGGATTTGACCTCCAGGCCAAGTGGCTGTGAGAATTAGCTGTGTCTGCAGTGAGAGAACTTCTGTCCTCTAGGGAGGTGTTAATCTGGCATTTGCCTGAGGCTATCCAGCAAATGCCTCTGTGCATGGCTTGGGCAGGGCGGGTGGGTCGCACAGGATCAACAGGGTGGGCCGGAGAGAGCAGTTATGGTGGCTCTCAGTCCTGTCCCCAGGGGCTCTGCCTCTCTGAGTCCCAGCAACCACTGCAAACCTCAGAGAGAAAGCTGCACTCGCTCCGACCGAAGCCAGACAGTCCCGCTTCTCCTGTTTGAGTCAGGGTCCCTAAAGACTCGCCCGGATCTGGAGCTCAGAGTCTGCGACTCCCTCCTGATTGAAAACGCCAACCGTGCCCTCCGCCGCCAGCCCGCTCCGCGCACTCCGCACCTCAGTATTTGACTTTAGCACTGCGCCTCCTCTGAGTGTCGGTATGCGTTTCTCTTTCCTCCTAGTTGTAGGACTTCCACTCAGCCAGCGTTCCTGTGGTTCTGGGTGATGTCCATTCCGTCTTTTAGTTTCACTTTTGAAGTGGTTGTTCGAGGCAGCAAACTCCGGTGTTAACCTATGCCGCCATCTTGGTTCTCTGTGTCTTTTCTAATACACTAGTTTTTTTTGTTTTTTTTTTTTATTTCAGTCCACTTTTTTTAAAAAAAACAAAGAAACCATACTTTATAGCTAAAACACCTTATTAAAATTTTCTTAATCTGGAGGATGAGTGGTAGAGAGAGAATTACTCCCCACAATTATTCTTTGTGCTGTTTGAACATTTTACCAAGTACATTATACTTTTCCAAAAATTAAATGGAAAACTTTTAGTAATCAAGTCAGTAAAATATTTGATGAACTCTAGTGGTTTTCATTCACATATTTGCCCTTTAAATACTTTCAAGAATGGAATGACATGAATAGACATCAGAAATTAGATAGAAGTGACTTCTTATTTTAGGCAATTGTCTAAAAGATTTTTAGTTCTTGAGTGGAAATTCTACAACTAGGAGGAAAGAGAATATCATATCCAGACTCAGAGGAGGCGCAGTGCTGAAGTGAAATACTCAGGTGCAGAGTGCGCAAGGAGCGGGCTGGCAGCAGAGGGAGCGGTTGTTGTTTTCAATCGGGAGGGAGTTTCAGACTCTGAGCTCCAGATCCGGACGAGTCTCTAGGGACCCAGACTCAAACTGGAGATGCGGGACTGTCTGGCTTCGGTCGGAACTCGAAGGCAGCTTTCTCTCCGAGGTTTGCAGAGGTTGCTGGGACTCTGTGAGGCAGAGCCCCTAGGGACAGAACTGAGAGCAGCCATAACTGCTCGCTCCGCCCACCCTGTAGATCCCCAGGGACCCCCCCGCCCAAGCCCTGTGCAGAGCCATTTGCCGGATAGCCTCAGGCAAATGCTAGATTAGCACCACCCTAGAGATCCAGCAAAGAAGCTCTCCCACTGCAGACACAGCTGACTCTCATAGCCAGTTAGCCTGGAGGTCAAATCACCCCCGGTATTGCCGACAACAATCAAGGCTTAACTACAACAAGACTGCACACAAAGACCACTAGGGGGTGCACCAAGAAAAGATAAAAAAAATGCGTAGACAAAGAAACAGGACGCAAATGTCAGAAATGGAAGATATAGAGCTCAAAACCACACTTTTAAGGTCTCTCAAGAACTGTCTAGAAGCTGCTGATAAACTTAGTAAGGCCCTCGAAAAGACTGGTGAGACCGCCGATAAATGTAGAGAGATCTTCAAGAAATCTAATGAGACCCTCGATGTTGTGATAAAGCTATCATTCAGAATTGAAGGTCAGGTAGAGAGCTTCACAGATAAGGAAAAGCTAAAGGAGTTCATCACCACCAAACCAGGATTATATGAAATGCTGAAAGGTATTCTTTAAGAAGAGGAAGAAGAAGAAAAAGGTAAAGATACAAATTATGAACAACAAACATGCATCTATCAACAAGTGAATCTAAGAATCAAGTGAACAAATAATCTGGTGATCATAATAGAATCAGGGACATAGAAAGGGAATGGACTGACTATTCTTGGGGGGGAAAGGGGTGTGGGAGATGCGGGAAGAGACTGGACAAAAATTGTGCACTTATGGATGAGGACAGTGGGTGGGGAGTGAGGGCCGAGGGTGGGGCGGGAACTGGGAGGAGGGGAGTTATGGGGGGAAAAAAGAGGAACAAATGTAATAATCTGAACAATAAAGATTTAATTAATAAAAAATAATAATTAAGAAAAAAATAAAAGATTTTTAGTTCTCAATGCAAAATGGATAACCTTATTTTTATGGATCACATGTCATTTGACAGTAAAAGGTAATTTAAGATTATGAGATGTCTTTGCTATAACTGGTGAAACCCTGTCTTTCAGATCTTCTAGTTCAAACTGTTAGAAGCACTTAGCCCTTTGTTGTTCTGTGAGGACTGGCACCTTGCTCTGGGTGCTGGGGCTGTGGAGGGAGCTGTCCAGGGCCTGAAACAGAGCTTGGCAGGGATGGGGGTCTCTCTAAGTCTAAAAACAAGACAACGGTTTATTTCTGACTTCCACTATTCAATGTTGACAAATTGTCCCCTGCCTCCTTTTCTGTCCCTGAATATTACTCATTGGAAAAATGATATTCTAACAACAAAAATTTCAAAGGAAGAAAATTCACAATCTTCCACTTTAATATAATAGTCGTAGCATTTTTGGCTGTTTTCTCTATTCATAAGTACATCTTTTTGCATAGGGCTGATTGAACTCCACAGCTCCCTTTTTAATTCCCATGTGGCCACATGGACTTCAGAAGACTCCTCTCAGTTACTCAAGTTAGTCCATGGAGTTGGTTCTCCATTTTTTCTTGGCCATTTCTCCTATTGTTGGACATTTGAGATTTTTCAAATGTAATGTTTGAATTTTAGATTCCCTGAAGTATATATGAGTTAAAAAGCATGGAATTTTATTGACTTTTGATATACATTACAAAATTCCTTTTCAAATAATTGTACAAATTTACAGTGCCACATAAGTGTTTCACAAATGAGGTTATTTTATGCTTTAGTTCCACACGTCTATATCCCTCCTCTCCAGCCAGTGAAAGGTGCCTAGGGGAAGTGGGACATGGCATACATCCATGTATGTTACTGTGAATGTCTAAGCTTCAAATACTAAATTCTACAGATATTTTCTCACTCAAAAATACAAAAATAACTGATTTAGCGCCAGACTTAATTCTAGTATTAGATCCGACTTGATAGTCCAAACTCCACTGGCGGGGAGGAGCATGTGCCATCTGTCACAGGTGAATTCTGCGTCACCCCGAGCTTCCTTCAGGCCCGCATGCAATGAGCTCGCCAAGAGTCTTCTTGAACATGTTTTGTCTGCCAGCTCCTCAACACGGTGGAGAACATCCCAGGCACTTGCAGCCTCAGTATTATGCTGCGGCTCTTAGATGTGTCCAGGGCTGGGGCATCACATAGGGGCAGAATGGGAGCCAAGGACAAATCTGTTTTCAAACCCTGGGCTGTTTTTTCTGAGTGTTATTCCCATTTTAGGCCACTTGGCTATTTTATTTTATTTTTTAAATCCTCACCCAAGGGTATTTTTTTCATTGATTTTTAGAGAGAGTGAAAGAGAGAGGAAAAGACAGAGAGAAACATCCATGTGAGAGAAATACATCAATAATCAAACCCGGGTCTCTTCGGTCCACAGGCCGATGCTCTATCCACTGAGCCAAACCAGCTAGGGCCACTTGACTATTTTAAAACATGGCATTTGAGGGTGGAAATCTCTTGATCAGCCACCACAGCACAGCACAGATGAAGGGAGACTAGATTAGTTACCTTGGCAATTTCTTCCAATGTTGACACTCAAAGAGACACTTGGGGATTTCTGGGTCTAATTTATGTTTCATACGGACCGACCCCTTCTCTGGCCCTGGGACTCTGTGGGGACACGCCCACAGGTGCCACGCGCTTAGGTGGTCTGCTGGGAAAGGCCAGCGCAGGGTGGGTGGGGGTGGGGGGTTGAGGGGGTAAGAAGGGGCGCTTTGCCTGCAGCGCCTGCTCTCTGCTGCCGCCACGGCTAGTTCCAGTTATCTTCTTAGGGCAGGGCCTCCACCTGCCCTTCCGTTTGTGAGACTTTAAAAATCCTCCAAGAGAAACACTGCAAGGCCCCTTTTCATACCAAAGGGGTTATTTTCATGGTACAGGTAGCAAATCATTCAAAGGAAGGACCTTAAAATGATTCCTATTTCTATGTAGGAATCCCAGCTGTGGAAGGAACCGCCCCAATTACCCAGCCCAACCCCTCAGGTTACACAGGCTGGGAAACTGAGGCTCTCTCTTGCCCACGTTGGTTAGCAAGGTGGTAGCTGAGGAGGGGCTCCAGGCCACTGTTTTTAAAGTCACCATAATGAGCATTCAGTGTTTGCTCTTCTAAAAACGGAGACATGTTCCAGGTCAGAAATCAGAGGCAAATCATCACAGTCACAGGCCCCTCACAACTGAGGAGTTCTTTCAAGCTGCTTAAGCTCTCTCTCACACATAAGTGTGAGTGTGTAAAATGACATCTAGCCACAACAACCCACTCCATAAGGAAGGCAACTAATAGGGAATTCTCTGAAGTTCTTAACAAATTTTGGCAATATTCTTAGCCCTGCCTTGCGTAGTTTATCTTTTTCTTAAAAAAATAAGTTTGTAGATTTTGTTAACTGTTCATACATATAACAGATTTTAAAGGATTGCTTTTGACCGAGAAAAGATGTCTAGTAACACAATTTATGGAAACTCACAGAATCCTTGTATTTGGAAGGTAGATTCTTAGGAGGAAGATGCCCTGAGGCCGGGACCAGGTGTTTCTGTTCTGAAAGGAAGAAACAGAGTAGGGAGGCCTCTTGTCTAAGCTTTGGAAACTGTAAAGCAATGTGTGCATGTAGGGTGATAAAAGTAACAGGAGTGACTCCCTTTACCCAGGCCTTGCACTCAGTGCCTTCGTGTTGTCATTGTGCTTACAGCGACTTTTGAAGAGCTGCTCTGTCATTACCTCAAACTACAGAGGAGGAGACGGAGCCACTCTGTCGTTACCTGAAACTACAGATGAGGAGACTGAGCTTTCGCTGGTGTTGGGTACTTGCTCAAGGCCAGTCCACCAAAATAGTGGCAGAGCTGGACTCAAAGTCGGGTCTGCCTCACTCTAAAGTATGTAATCTTTCCACTGCTTTTTTATTATACTGAAGAAATTATGATTAAAATATTTTTCCTGCTTTTCTTGGCAATTTTTTCTAAGATCTGACAATTTCCTTTTCTGCACATTCTGAGGAAGGGGTGCGGGCTCTTAACTCCCCTGCCTCTCAGCTGTGGCTGGGCTGGACCTTCTCTTGCTTCCTTTCCTCCTGCTTAATCGGCTCAAGCATGGGGGCTCCTCAGGGGCCAGAGGATTAGAGTCCCTTTCTCTGACTTTGCGTGACTCTTCCCCTTGGTGCTATGGGACAAGCACTGAAGCAACTGCACTGGGGATCTTATGAGGAAAGGCCCATGTGGCACACGCACATTAGCAACGTTTGGCTCCTCCATTGTGGCTTAAGCAACTGTGACCCAGAACCCTCATGCCAGCTCATAGTGAGAAAAGCCAGTTTTCATTTCTCCTTTCATAAGCCCATCTGGAAAGGGCAGGTGCAGGTCTGGGTGCTTAAAATAGAAGCGAGGGACCCTGTGGAAACTCCCTTACTTCCTCACCTGTTGTTCAGATTAATGAAATGAGGAACATCTGTACCCATATCATGCACATTCCGGACTTCTGTGAGACCTTTCATTTTGTTTTTAAATTCTAGTTTCTTCACTTGTAAAATATAGGACTTATTCTTGGTGACCTCAAGGATCCTTTTTAGCTTTGACATTCTGTGTCCATGCTTCTGATTAGGGCTCAGATCATGGAATTTGCTATCTCTGCCTTGTTTAATTCTCCCAGCAATATTATTATAGCAGGAATAGCTGGGACTAAAAATCATCCTTGTTGATTAAAGTCGTCATCCCACTAACCTGACATTCCATTTGGTGTGGGTTAGCAATCCTCTCTAAAGCCTGTGTCCAGCACCAGTTAAAAGCTTGAAGGAACCCTAGTGTGTGTGCTTGGGATCCCAGAAAGCAATAGGTAATTTAACACCAGGGAAGGTTATTTCCATGAAAAATTAAGGCTTTCTCTCAAACATGCTAAATCTTAAGAGATCGAACTTTAAAAAATTGATATTTATAAAACTCCTCTGGCTTTTTTGTGATAGTCAAAAATTGATCCTTTGTAAATTACAATTAAAAATGCCTTCTTCATGAGGTTGTTATGGGAACTAAATGGGAAAAATGATGTGGCACTGCTAGCAAGTGTCCGACACATTAGGCACTCAGAAATTGTTTATTCACTTAGGGTAAAATAATAAATTCCACTTTCGATGCTCATGACTATTGCTATTGTTTAGCCTTGAGGCTGAAAAATTCCCTCAGATCTCAAGAAGCTAGCAAGATTTTAGTAAGACAAAAGGAATGCACATGAAACAATTCAAGAACAGCTGAAGCCAGGACATGACCAGTTACTGAACTTGGGAGACAGTACCCCTAGCAGAGCAAGCAGATCCTCACTGTGAGAATCTGCTTCAGATTTTCTTAGGGTGGTCATCTGTACTGGCAACCACTCTCCTTGAAAATCTGACGCAGATCCTCACTGTGAGAATCTGCTTCAGATTTTCAAGGAGAGTGGTTGCCAGTACAGATGACCACCCTAAGAAAGAGTCAAGATCACATGCATGGGTTTCAACAATGAGGATAAGACTAAGTAAAATTATGTGCTGTCAATAACTGAGAATGATGTGTTTCATTCCAAATGATCAGTAAGGTATCTAAGTAGAAAAGAGAAGTGCTGTGAAATTACAGCAAGTGAAAGAAGTTGAGTACAAAATTGTAGTAATTATGTGAATTTCCCTTGTGGCTATGTATGAAGGTACACAGATAAATATTAGAAAAAATATGATGTGAGAAATTCAAATAATGGGCACACTAGGGCGATGGATTTATGGATGAATTTTAAAAGCATTTCTTTAAGTAGGCTTTCACTAATAATTGACATCGACCAAACATTTGGAATAATTTCCTACCGAATGATTACTTGGGTTGAATATTATACCAGTCCTTGGCGAGGGCTCCATTCTCTGCTGAGGCCGACTTCCTTGATGGTATTTATTGTGATCTTTGAATGTAATTATTTTTTTAAAGAGAAAAAAGTGCAAAAAATCGCACAGGTCATGGAGTCCTCTTCCATTTCCATTTCTGTGGATCTTCCTTTGCAAATTCCCTTCAACCTGATTTTGAATCCAGAGCAAGGGAGAGGCCCTGGGAGATCTGACTTTGAGATTCAAGGATTTTTCCTGCTACTTCTCCGGCAAATGCTTTGTTCCCAGGAATCATTCAGTCCAGTAGAGGCATATACCCCTCACACCTAAGAAAAAACAATATACCAACAGGCAACTGGCTGAATGGATAATTCAGGAGGTGATTTACATTTTATTTTGGCAGATGGACCCTTCATTTCCAAAAGGATCCCCAGGAATGTCCCTCACAAATGCATTGATTTTTCAGGACACACTGACTCTGTTTAGTGGTCGGCCGCATAGATAGGATTGTATGCTCAGCCCTGGCTCTTCTATGGCTTGAGCAGGTGGGTTCTTGCTCAGGGGAAGAATGTGAGGAGATGCTACGTGACTGTGGCCCTCACTGATCTCCCAGCTTTCCATTTTATTTAAGTCAAATAAATTCAGCCCTTGCAAGCCAGTCCAATGCAAAGGAGTCCAAAAAACACATGGTTGTTTTGCCAGTAAATTCACTCCTGAACTAGCAGTGAATGAAGCGACGTGGCTCAACTTGTCCTCTAGTCTCCCTTGCCACCACAGGGACGCCTGAGGCCCTTTTCACTCACTCTTGTGTGCCAACTTCTCAAAGCCTCCTTGCCTAAATTTGCTTGAGAATGTGGAGTAGAGGAAGGAGAACTGTACAGAAATCCTTAAGACCTGGCTTCTAGTCCTGCCTCAACTTCTACTGCTAACAGAGTAAGTCAGTCACCCTCTCTAGGCCTTCATCTAATCTATTAAGTTAAAGAGAGTAGGCTGACTCTTCTGGTTACCTTTAGCTCTTTGATCTAAAATTTTTGATTAATTCAAATCAAGTCCCAATCACTCTGAAACTTTTAGTTGGCTCTTCTCATAGTGTTAGTGTTCAATTTGGCACTATTGTGATTTTTCCTTGTTTGTACCCATTTTATTTTATTTTTGGCAAGGATTTTTTTTTTTCTTTTTCTTTTTCTACACAGACTCCTTGAGAATAGGACTATGACATCTGGGTCCTTATATCTCCTCACAGTGACCTGAGCTCTTGGGAACATTGTCAAAATAACATTCTTCTTGGTGATTCTAATCTTTATTTTAGAGTCTTTCTCATGACTATAAAATATTTTTAATTCAAGAATAAAAAGTTATTGCCCTAGCCATTTGGCTCAGTGGATAGAGCATCGGCCTGCAGACCAAAGGGTCCTGGGTTCAATTCCAGTCAAGGCACGTACCTCAGTTGCAGGCTCCTCCCTGGCCCAGGCCCTGGTCAGGGCTCATGCAGGAGGCAACCAATCAATGTGTTTCTCTCATATTGATATTTTTCTCTGTCTTTCCTTCTCTCTTCCACTCTCTCTAAAAATCAATGGAAAAATATTCTCGAGTGAGGATTTTAAAAAAAGTTATCAAAATTTTAAATAACTCCTGGAATTCTAATACATTCACTATTTTTTAAAAAATTATTTAAAAAATTTTTGCATTATAGTTGACATACAATATTATATTAGTTTCAGGTATACAACATAGTGGTTAGACATTTATATACTCATGATATGATTACTCTAATAATTCTAGTACCCATCAAATACCATACATAGTTATTAAAATATTATTGACTATATTCTCTATGCCAGTGATGGTGAACCTATGACATGCGTGTCAGAGGTGACACATGAACTCATTTTGGGTGACACACATCGACAGAGACAAAAAATTGCATAATTCAAATATTTGTCTCTCGCATTGGCCAGAGTTGGGCATCACTCGAGTAATATTATTACTCATGTTACTCATGATCAATAATGCAGTTCTAAAACCGGATGTAAACATGTACATCGGTGTTGCATAGCCAAGATACATAGTGAAAACATCCAAGATACTTTGTTCCAATATTGACATTAATATAAAAAGGTTAAGAATTGCACTATAAAGAGATTAATCTTTACTCATGACATCTTATTTTTACTTGAGTGACAAAACGCCCAATTTTGGAAATGGCCTCGTTACTGTCAACATGTGCCGCGGGTAAGCTTCCCGTGCGTTCAGGTGCATTCGGCAAATGGACGCACTTGATCGCCATGTTCGTTAGGAGACAGGAGTGGGAGGGTTAGAAGAAAAACATATACAGTGCAACAGTGCTTGACGAGACATTCTGCGTGTCGGATAATTGATTACAGCACCATATATTTGTTGGTTATACATACTATCTTTGAATTGTTTTGCACCAGGAGTCAGTGCAACAACACTGCAAAAAGTTAATAGGTAAGAAAACTATCAACCGTTTATAAAAAATGCCGTGATTTATATTTATTTATTTTTGCAGGCTTGTGATGGAGAATTAAAAAAATAAAAAAGTAAGATTGAATGATAAAGGAAGTGGAAGTAGCAGTAGCCGACCCTTTCAAGACGTATGGACCAAGATGTATGGGATGGTCGACAGAAATAATAGATCATTGTGCATACTGTGTAATGAAATGGTAGTAAGCAGAACATGGAATGTAAAGAGACATTTTAAAACTAATCATTGTCAGCTCTTGAAAAAGAGTATTGATGAAAGGAAGGAATACATTCCTTCTAGGCAGCTACACCTCTATAAAAGTCAATCAAATTCCATCATTAAATTTGTAAGATGCTCTACAAATTTAACATCAGCAAGTTACTGTATTGCTCACTCCATAGCTCAGCATGGAAAAGCCCTCCGTGACGGAGAATTTATTAAGGAAACATTTCTAAGATGTGCACCAGCTCTATTTCACGATATGAAAAATAAAGATGATATTATTAAAAGAATTTCTGAGTTACCACTCAGTAGAAATACTATCAAAGACAGAATAATAGATCTTAACAAAAGCATACAACATCAATTAAAAAAAGACTTAAATAGTTGTAAATATTTTTCGATTTCTCTTGATGAAACTACTGATGTCACATCAAATGCTCGGTTGGCCATTATTGCTAGATAGTCTGATGGTCTCACAATGAGAGAAGAGTTGATAAAGTTAGAATCAGTGCCAATAAGTACATCAGGAAACGAAATATGTAAGGTTGTTATAAAAACATTCAGTGACCTAAACATTGATATCTCTAAAATTGTGTCAGTCACGACAGATGGGGCACCAAATATGGTGGGAAAAAATGTGGGATTCCTGAAATTGTTTATGGAAGCTATTAGACATCCACTTGTACCTTTTCATTGCATTATCCATCAGGAGGTGTTGTGTACCAAATCAGAATTCTCAGAATTGAATGATTTAATGTCAGTTGTAACAAAAATTGTGAATTTTATACCTTCTCGACCCCTTCACAAGCGAGAATTTTCTGCACTTTTACAGGAAGTTGATTCAACCTACAGTGGACTACTGATGTTCAATAGTGTGAGATGGCTGAGTCGAGGTGAAGTACTTGAGCGATCTGTGGAGTGCTTTGAAGAAATTATGGTATTTATTGAGAATAAGGATCTGGCAAACTTTCCTCAGATCAATGATCATAAGTGGGTCAGCAATTTGATGTTTTTTACAGATCTCTCTGTTCATATGAATGAACTGAACTTAAAATTACCAGGTTTTGGCAAAAGTATTGACGTTATGTTTGGATACATCAAATCTTTTGAAAGTAAACTTAAAATTTTAAAGCGAGATATTGAAACTAAACTTATAAGTATTTTCTCAGATAAAAAAGTATTTCGAGAAGGCCACTACAACGAGTGTAATGGAGTCCATACTTATGTAACAGAATATAGTAAACTCGTTATTTGAACAGTTCAGCAAAAGATTTGACCAATTTAGAAGCCTAGAACAGACCATTAAAATAATTAAGTATCCGGATGTAGTTGTTTACAGTACTTTGGAATTAAAGGATTTGCAATGGATGCAAATTGACGATTTAGAGATGCAACTTGCAGATTTTCTTTTTTTTTAAAATTAAATCTTTTATTGTTCAGATTATTACAGTTGTTCCTCTTTTTAACCCCCATAGCTCCCCTCCACCCAGTTCCCACCCCACCCTCTGCCCTTAGGCCCCCACACTGTCCTCATCCATAGGTGTCTGATTTTTGTCCTGCACCCCCCACACCCCTTTCCCCCCGAGAATTCAGTCCACTTCCTTTCTATGCCCCTGATTCTATTATATTCACCAGTTTATTCTGTTCATCAGATTATATATTCACTTGATTTTTAGGTTCACTTGTTGATAGATGTGTATTGTTCATAATTTTTATCTTTACCTTTTTCTTCTTCTTCCTCTTCTTAAAGGATACCTTTCAGCATTTCATATAATAATGGTTTGGTGGTGATGAACTCCTTTAGCTTTTTCTTATCTGTGAAGCTCTTTATCTGACCTTCAATTCTGAATGAAAGCTTTGCTGGGTAAAGTAATCTTGGTTGTAGGTTCTTGCTATTCATCACTTTGAATATTTCTTGCCTCTCCCTTCTGGCCTGCATAGTTTCTGTTGAGAAATCAGCTGACAGTTGTATGGGTACTCCCTTGTAGGTAACTGACTTTTTTTCTCTTGCTGCTTTTAAGATTCTCTCTTTGTATTTTGCTCTTGGCATTTTAATTATGATGTATCTTGGTATGGTCCTCTTTGGATTCCTTTTGTTTGGGGTTCTCTGCACTTCCTGGACTTGTAAGTCTATTTCTTTCACCAGGTAGGGGAAGTTTTCTGTCATTATTTCTTCAAATAGGTTTTCAATATCTTGCTCTCTCTCTCTTCCTCTGGCACCCCCGTAATTCAGATGTTGGTACACTTGAAGTTGTCCCAGAGGCTCCTTACACTGTCTTCATATTTTTGGATTCTTTTTTCTTTTTGTTTTTCTGGTTGGGTGTTTTTTGCTTCTTCGTATTTCAAATCTTTGACTTGATTCTTGCGATCCTCTAGTCTGCTGTTGGAACTCTGTATAATATTCTTTATTTCAGTCAGTGTATGCTTAATTTCTAGTTGGTTCTTTTTCATATCCTTGAGGGTCTCACTAGATTTCTTGAGGGTCTCACTAAATTTATTGGCGGTTTCTAGAAAATTCTTGAAAAACCTTGTAAGTGTGGTTTTGAACTCTATATCCTGTAGTTTGCTTTCTTCCATTTCTGACATTTGTGACCTGTTTCTTTGTCTCTGCATTTTTTATGCTTCCCTGTGTTGATAGATTGGCTTTCTGTGCTAGGTGTCCTATAGGGCCCCGTGGCTCAGCCTCCCAAATTACCTGAGATGGACACTCTTGGTGCACCCCTTTGTGGGCTTTGTGCACAGTCTTGTTGTAGTTAAGCCTTGACTGTTGTAGGTATCACTGGGAGGAATTGACCTCCAGGCCAATTGGCTGTGAGAATCAGTTGTGTCTACAGTGGGAGAACTTCTGTGCTGGAGACACCCTTATGGGGCAAGACTTGCTTCAGTGGGGCTTTGGTGCTCACTGAGTCTGCCCCCTGAGTGTGTCCCTTATGGATCTGAGGAGTTGTAATCTGGATGGTCCCACTCTGACCACTGGGTACACTGACACTTGGATCTCTAAGGAGGTGCTAATTTAGCCTCTGCCCAAGACTACCCAGCAGGAGCTACTGAGAGATCTGCAGATTCTTCTTCTTTGTTTGGGATTTGGAGGTGCCTAGATGAGGTCCAGCTGTGAAGCAATGCAAGCTGCTGTGGGGCCTTGGGCCTTCTTTTGAATGTTCTGGGTCTCTCTGACCCAGCTGCAGTTTGTTAGGTAATTTTCAGATTGCAAAGGGCCAGGCCTTTCATATGTAAAAGCCTCTGTGCACAGCTTGGGTTGTGGGGGTGGGGGGTAACAGGGAATCAACAGGGTGGAGCAAACAGCTATGGCTGATCCTCAGTCCTACCCTAAGAGGTCCTGGGCCTCAGTGTCCTGTGGTAATCGCTGCAAGCACCTCTGAGAGAAAGCCGCCCTCGAGTTCTGACCGATGCCAGACAGTCCAGTTTCTCCCCGTATGAGTCTGGGTCCCCAGAGACTCGCCTTGAATTGGAGTTCAGAGCAGTCAGGAGCTTGAGACTCCCTCCCGATTGCAAAAGACAACCATGTCCTCAGTTGCCAGCCCTTTCCATGTGCACCTCTGTATCTCTGCACTTTACTTCCGCACCTCTTCTGAGTCTCAGTGTGCTTTTCTCTTTCCTTCTAGTAGTAGAATTTCTACTCATCCAGTCTTCCTGTGGTTCTGGATGATGTCCGTTTTGTCTTTTAGTTGTATTTTTGAAGTGGTTGTGTGAGGCAGTAATTTCCGGTGTTTACCTATGCTGCTATCTTGGTTTCTCTGCAACTTGCAGATTTTCAAGGTAGCATTTGGACTCATGTGTTTGTCAACTTAAGGTCGAAACTTGAAAATAGGGAACGAAATCGTTTGAATAATTCAGAAGAGTGCAACTACAAACAAGAAATTTTGAGTGCTTGGAACAGAGTACCTGACACTTTTAGTGGCATAAAAAAACTAGCGATGGCTTTGCTAACAATTTTTTCATCAACATATTTTTGTGAGACTTTGTTCTCAGCATTAAATAATATTAAAATGAACAAAAGAAACCGGATAACAGATGAAGTTAGTGGCGCTTGCTTGGCCTTGAAGTGCACCAAGTATGAACCTGCAATCGAAGAATTAGCAGACAAACTTTAGCACCAAAAAAGTCACTAATTTCTAGTTTTCATACCATTTGATTATCATTTTTTATTATTATTTTTTTCTTAAATGTACATTGTTTTTCTGTTGTTGTTCATTTTATACATATTTTTGGTTGATTTTTCTTTGTCAAATGGCATTTAAATATATAAAATAAATATCAAAAATATAAATATTTTTTTTACTATGGTTGCAAATATCAAAAAAAATTATGAATATTTCTATATGTGACATGGCACCAGAATTAAGTTAGGGTTTTTCAAAATTTTGACACGAGCTCAAAAGTTTTGCCATCACTGCTCTATGCTGTACTTTCCATCCCTGTGACTATTTTTATAAATGACAATTTGTACTTCTTAATCCCTTCACCTTTCCCTCATCCTCCCATCTCCCCTCCTATGAAACCATCAATTTGTTCTCTGTATCTATGAGTTTGTTTCTGTTTTGTTTGTTTATTTTGTTTTTTAGATTCCATGTATAAGTGAAATCATATAGCATTTGTCTTTCTTTGTCTGACTTATTTTACTTAGCACAATATCCTCTAGGTTCATTCATGTTGTTGCAAATGGCAATATTTTATTCTTTATTATGCTGAGTAATATTTCATCTGGTTATTGGTCTGATATGGGCTACTCTGTGTATATATATACACACACACACACACACACACACACACACACACACACATACTGGTATATCCTATATAATAAAAGGGTAATATGCAAGTTGACCATAATGGTGGAACAACCAGAATGAGCTCTCGATCAGTCACTATGAGGTGCACTGACCACCTCTTGGTCCCTTTCCCTGGCCAGCAGGCTCTGATTGCCCGACGGTGAAAGGTGAACCATGGGTGGGTGGTGGCAGGGGTGGGGCCAGCTTCAGGCAGTGGGGGGAAGATGGCCCTGATCGCAGGCCAGGTCTAGGACCATACCCATGCACAAATTTCATGCACTGGTCCTCTAGTATATATATATTAGAGGTCCAGTGCACAAAAATTTGTGCACTTGGGGGGTCCCTCAGCCTGGCCTGTGCCCTCTCACAGTCTGGGACCCCTTGGGGGATGACCACCTGCTGGCAATCAGACATCCCTCTGGCAGCCCAGGAGCCCTTGGGGGATGTCAACTTGCCAGCGGGGAGCAGACCTAAGCTGCAGTCGGACATCCTTAGCGCTGCTGAGGAGGCAGGAGAGGCTCCCACCACTACCACTGTACTGGCAGCCATCAGCCTGGCTTGTGGCTGAGCAGAGCTCCCCATGTGGGAGCACACTGACCACCAGAGGGCAGCCCCTGCATTGAGCGTCTTCCCCCTGGTGGTCAGTGTGTGTCATAGTGACCAGTCATTCCCAGTCTTTCTGCTGTTAGGGTCAGTTTGCATATTACCCTTTTACTATATATGATAGAGGCCTGGTGCATGGGTGAGGGCCAGCTGGTTTGCCCTGAAGGGTGAGATTTTTTTATAAATTTGTCCTGAGAGAAACACACACACATATATTCTGGTCATTCAACAATGACTTCTTGCCAGTAGTAGAACCACTCTACCCAAAATGGACTTCTCTCTGCTCTTGACAGATGTGTCCCAGTGTGTTCACAGAGCAGGTGAGTGGCCCTGGTGCTTGGTGTTGTTGGTGGCATGGGACTAGGTCACGTGGGCTGTGAGAATGGAACTTCATTCCCGGCTGCGGGCTCTAGAAGGTGCAATCTCCTGCCCTTACATGGAACAACCTTGGCACTGAGGCAGTATGGAGCCAGTGTGTTCTGCAAGGACAGAAAAAGAATAAGAAGACAAGTCCTTAAGGTCACAGCAGGGTCGTGATTCCCAGTGCAGTGGTGCTCTTTATCGAGTCCCAGATTCTCAGGCCGAATGCTGTTGCTTCAGGTGGTGGCTGTGTGCAGCAAGAGGAGTAGTGGGCTTGAAATCGGGCAGGTATCTGAGAGGTGGTTTTCCACTTGGGTGAGTCTCCTGATCTTTTTTGTCCTGTTTTTTCATCTGTAACCTGGGGAAATAATGTCACACTCTGTGAGTCAGTGTATCAAAATAACCAAGAAACACAACCACCCACACAGAAAAACAACCCCTGCAATAGTTCTACAAACATATATTGATCATCAACAATGTATTATTCATTTATTCATATGTTTATTCAATAATGCTTGATAAGCAAGGTGCTGTGGTTTGTGCTAAGCACTGCAATGAGTATAAAACGGTATAGAGATCAAGGTGCCAAATTCGAGTTCATGTCCTCAGTAAGTGGTGGAGGATTCAGAAACCAAAGCCTGGAAGTGAAGAGTGATGCTCCCCAGCCCCCAGTACTGTGGTGATCCTCAGCACTGTTGTCAGGTATGGCTTCCAAGTGAAACAGTGAGTTTTTTTATTATTGGCAAAAGGCTCTCAGGAGCTTATATTTTGATAGGAAATAAAGACAGAGCTACTTGGGCCTTGCACAAATCAAGTACATAGTGATGGGTGGCACAGGGTGAGCACAGTGATGGGACAGTGACAGGTGGACTCTGGTGGTGTTGGCAGTTTCTCGTGATCCCAGATGACTTTCTGGAGGAGGTGGCATTTCTTCAGGTTAGCTGGAGACAGAACTGAGCTTTCATTGATTTTCAGACATACCTGCAGATAAATAGCTAACAACAGTTATGAGGTTAACACAATTGATATTGTTACATTTAAAAAACCATTTGTACCTCATTATTTTGCAGGTGTCATGAATCTGACAACATGATGGAAAGATTATTTGCATCTGTCACATAGGCCTAGTGAAAAAGTAAATGTTAGGAACTTGTTTCATTTTACTTAACACTTACTACAGAATACAGTAATTGGAAGAAGTGTATTTCTTCTTACCCCTTGCAACAGCATGGATGGACCTAGAGGGTATTATGCTCAGTGAAATAAGCAAGTTAGGGTAAGACAAGTGCCATATGATTTCAGTTATATATGGAATATAATGAACCAAATAAACTAACAAACGAAATAAAAACAAACTTATATATACAGAGAGCAGACTGACAGCTGTCAGAGGGGAAGGGGTAAGGGGGGTGCATGAAAAAGGTGAAGGGATTAAGCAAAGAAAAGCAAACAAACAAAATCCCCCAAACCTCACAGACAGTCAACAGTATGGTGATTACCAGAGGAAAAGGGGGGTGGGGGAGGTAGGAGAGGGTAAAAGGGGAGTAAATGGTGATGGAAGAAGATTTGACTTTGGGTGGTGAACACACAATACAATACAGTTGATGTACATGGAATTGTACACCTGAAACCTGTATACTTTCATTTATCAAGGTCACTCCCATAAATTCAATTTAAAAAGAAAGAAGTGCATTTCTTTTTCTTACATCAAAATTAAGGGTTGCTATATTTCTGAGCAACACTGTCTATTAGAAAACCAAATTGAGGTTGAGATTGGAGAGAGCACATTGCAGGATTGAGAGGCACTGGACAGAGCGTGTGTCTGTGGGTATGTGTGTGTGTTGGGGCAGGGTGATGAGGGTTAGACTGTGTCAATTCCCATATATGTCTATGTAGCTTCTCCTGTTTCAAGGACTTTGCCTTTTTACGGTCAATTTAGGAGACACTGTCTATGTCCTCGAGCATTTGTGACCTTCAGGAATGGGAGGTGAAGAGGAGAAGACAAGCTGGCATAAAGACCCATCCAGCCCTTCAGATGAACAATTAGAGGAAACCTTCCATCCTAAGGGTGGGGGTGGGGGTGGGGGAGGAGGGGGCGGTGGGGTGGGGTGGAGCTGCTCTGGTTAATATCAGTGGAGACCCTTTGGAATTGTGTCATTTAGCAATGGAACCCTGGAGCAGCAAGTGTCTCCGGCTGATCAACATTCCAACACACAGCAATTCCCAAAAGCCTGGTCCTTGGGAGAAGGACCTCTGATTAGAACTCTCTGCAGAGCCTACCCATTTCCTCTCTGTTTCTCACCCCCCTCCTTCCTTATTTTTTCCATCTCGGTTAATTTCTATCATTCTTCCAGATCTCTTTATTATACTTTTCCCCCTAATTCTTTTTGAAACTTGCTTTACTTGAACACACGGTGCTATTAAATTATAAACATTGGTTTGCTAAATAAAATGCTGCATACACACAGAATATTTTCTATTTCTTAAAAAAGAAGAAGACAATTTAAAAATCTCTCTACAGTGTAGAAGTCTGTGGAAGGTTTTCTGGATTGGTGATACTTAGTCCAGAATTTCTTCATGCCCAGATTATTGTCATTGGTGGACAACAGAAGAAAATATATATTGGAAACCCATGTGTAGATCCTTGAGTCTGCAGAGAGTACAGTGACATTGAATGGCAGGAGACAGGAGGTCCTTCTCATTTTATTCAGGTGTGGGGAACAGATTTGAGCTTCTGTTTGGTGACTGAGGGGTTCAAGGTGTGAGTAGGCCATGCTGTGGCCCCATGAGTACAGGAACTGCTGTGTTCTCTTTCCTGTACACCTTTCCTCAGCCACCTCCAGCCCCTAGAACACAGACCAAATACTAATAAATATGTGTAGAATGAAAGGATCTAGGAATATGTGTGGGGTCAGAACTTGTAAGAGACTGGGTTGAATAGCTTCTGATTCCCAGTTATTTATCTTCTTATTCTCCTCTATCTGTGATGTATTTTTTCTTGTTGTTTGTCTCTTTGCAGAGAAGGGAAGAATAACAGTTGCAGCCATTGGAAGACTTCAGTGAATGAGCCATCACCTGCCTATGAGGGAGGAGGCTGCTCTCAGGTGCATGGAGTCCGGGAGGAGTCTGCGATGCCTCCACCTCCAGAGCCTCCTTTTCCTCAACGACGTGAAACGTGCTCTTAGTTCACTATCCTTCTGGTTGGGAAGACAGCTGGATGGTTGGGCCACTTGACATGACATTCTGATGTCTAAAGAGCACATTTCTCTCCCCGTGCCCGGGTGTGAAATATTGGTCTTTCGGGAAATGGGCCTTCCTCCTTAATCCTGCCTCATCATGTATTCATTCGTATGTTCCACGACAGCGCTAAACAGCATGTGCTGAGGGCAAGTATGCAACTGAACTTGGTCCTTAGCCCTGAGGGCAGATATTGTATCAACAACCAACCAGTTCCTGCACTTTGTGCCTCAGTTTCTCCTTTCAGATGGAGGGATTTTTCTCCTTACATGTCAAATAAAGAGGAACAGAAGAACTGTGATATATTATTGCAAATTGGAAGAAATGAAAGTTCAATCAAAAGTTAACAGGCTTCCTTGTGGAATGAATCTCTATAAGGAGAAGATCCATTGAGCTCAGTCATGGAATCCAGGACCTATTACTAATTAAGATAAATGAAAGAACATGGATTGAGCTCATATTCTGTGATATGCTCTATACTAAGTGGATTATATATGATATTTCCTTTAACATTCACGTGATATCAAAACAGAGGTTCTACTACTATTGCTTTTTTATGGACAAAGAACCTCAGACAAGAGGGTGTAAGTGAGTTTGTGAGGGATGAGCCTCCATATAAGAGCATATTAACCTACGGCTTTGCAGCCAGAGGCTGGAGCACTGCAGTGATTTATGAGGACACTCTTGTTGTCAGGTATGTCCTAGGTCAGCTAATGTTTGTGCAGGAGGGTGAGGTATGTATTTTCCCTGACCTCCAACAGGTGGGTATGTGCCTCTCCTGTACAATTCCATAGAGCTCTGTAGACATCCCACCCTTCACCCCATTGCTTTATGATACAATTCCTGCTTCCTTCCTTCCATAATAGGCTGGGAGCTCCTTGATGTTGAGAGCTCTATCTTATTCACTATGTTGTCTGCAGAACACAGTACAGAACCAGGCACATGAAAATGATAATCAATATCTGTATAATGAATAAAGGTGGGCATCCATACATCCAATCATACAAACAAGTTTGTAGTAGTCAGAGTTGCTTGGAGCAGACAGGCAAACAACTAACCCTGTGACTTGGAAGGGCAAATGGATGTATGGATAGCTATATGCATGGATGGAGTGGGGGATAGAGTAAATGAGAATGCTTTTATAATGAGTACTAGGAAGTTGATTGAAATACATACTAAAATGTTGCTATATTGCATCCATATCCTTCCCAGTCTCCCACATCTGAATTGGTTTTTGCTCTCAAATAATTCCAGGACCTCTGTGGGCCATATGAAGAAACTGCTTGCTCACACTTCTTTCTCGCATGAAGCTTATATGGGTCCTGTTACCATATTAGACCTCTCAGAGGATGATGGTTCTTTTAGGCTGAGGTTTTCCAATGGAGAACCATGGTACTGGAGATGGGGCAGTGGGTGTAGGTGGAATTGTATCAAACAAGGTTTGGGTTGGTGTGACTTCTAGCCTAGTGCTGGACACAGACTTGGTCAGATCCTGTGAAGACCCCAGGTGCAGGGGCCCTAGGGAACTTCTGAAAGGGCGTGGGGTGCAGCGCCCAGCCAGTTAGATTCAGATGGGAGTGAAACCAGTAGATATGCTTAAGGTTCTGTTTTCGGTTCCCCAAAGGGCCTTCTCCTTCACTAAAGCAGTGTAACTGTTGCTATAACAGTTGCTGTCTTAGTCCCTGGGCCTCTCTCTCAAAGATGGCATTTTAATCTTATCAAGCAAATCACCATGACACCTGGTACTAACCAGTCTGGGGTAGGGATGAGTGGGGGCATGGCTGGGGCCTGAGCACTGTGATGTTGGAAGATGTTGGGGTACCAAGAGGGACCTTTGCTTAATGAGTTATTTTTCCAAACTAGATCACTTTTCCTAGTTGTCTTAGGCTTGGTTGACTCTACCTTTGAAAGGGTCATGGACTTCTCCCCTGAGATGTCTGTAGTTAGCTCATTATTGCATCTATTAAAAACATAACAAACCACTGGCTGTGAATCTCAATTCTGTGTTTAGGAGACTGGACAATGTTATTCAGTCTCTGCTCTTCAGTCTCCTCATCTGCTAATGTGAGATTTGATTTCCAAGGTTATTTCTCACTCTAACACTTGCTGATTCTTTGCCCCTGGAAGCAGCAACCCTGAGTAGTAGTTACGGAGGGAGCAGCACTGTGTTAGATTCAGGTTCTTGATCAGGCCCCCTGAGCTTGAATACTGTTTTGTTACTTACTGATTTTGTGACCTTGGACACAGTACTTATTCTCTCCAAGTTTTAGTTTCTTTATAACACAAACTGCCCCTAGGGTTCCTGGAGGACTCGGTGACACGACCACTGTCAGTGCTGAGACACTGCACCCACTACTGTTACTCAGAGTAAATGGCTGCCACCAGCTGGCTTGTTTTGAACCACCACAGTATTACAGAAGGTCTACATGCATCTTTTGTTTCCAACCCTGACCATCACATTTTTTTACTGTTTGTTAGTGGCTGTTCACATTTGCTCTTTGAGCCCACGGTGAAATAAAAGCTTTTCTATTTTATTGAGAAAGACTCAAAGAGAGGGGAACCCTTATTCAGCAGTCCAACCCTTTTATTAGATGTAGAGGAGCTAGTTGATGCTTCACTATTACTTTCAAAAACCAATATTATGGAAAATCTACACAGAACTGCCATGTGCAAAGCAATGGGAATGACATGGTGGTTTGGGCTGATAACCTTGGTTTAAGTCACAGTTCCAGGTCTTATGAACTCTGTAATACTGAGTATGTCACATAACTTTTCTTAGCCTTAGCTTCCTCATCTATGAAGTAGAATTAATAAGAAACACCTCACAGGAAACTCATACAACTTAACAAAAGGAAGATAAACAACCCAATCAAAAAATGGGCAATGGACCTAAATAGATACTTTTCAAAAGAAGACAAAAGGAAGGTCAAGAGACATATGAAAACATGCTCAAAGTCACTAATCATCCGAGAGATGCAAATCAAAACGATAATGCGGTACCATCTCACACCTGTCAGAATGGCTATCATCAACAAATCAACAAACGACAAATGCTGGCGAGGATGTGGAGAAAAAGGAACACTCGTGCACTGCTGGTGGGAATGCAGACTGGTGCAGCCTCTGTGAAGAACAGTATGGAGTTTCCTCAAAAAACTAAAAATGGAACTCCCATTTGACACTGTGATCCCACTTCTAGGACTATATCCCACGAAAACAGAAACACCAATCAGAAAGGATATATGCACCCCTATGTTCATAGCGGCACAATTCACCATAGCTAAGATTTGGAAACAGCCCAAGTGCCCATCAGCAGATGAGTGGATTCAAAAACAGTGGTACATCTACACAATGTAACACTATGCTGTGGTAAAGAAGGAGTTCTTACCATTTGCAACAGCATGGATGAAACTGGAGAGCATTATGCTAAGTGAAATAAGCCAGTCAGAGAAAGATAAATACCACATGATCTCACTCATTTATAGAATATAATGAACAACATAAACTGATGAACAAAAACAGATCCAGAGACAGAGAAACATTGATCAGACAGTCAAACCTCAGAGGGAAGGTAGGGGAGGGTAGGGGTAAGGGGGAGAGATCAACCAAAGGACTTGTGTGCATGCATATAAGCCTAACCAATGGACACAGACAACAGGGGGGTGAGGGCATGAGTGGGGGAGGTGGGGGGCAATGGGGAGATAAGGACACATATGTAATACCTTAATCAATAAAGATATTTAAAAAAAGAAACAGAACAAAAAAGAAACACCTCAGTGTGTGATGTGAGAATAAAAGATGGCCATACAGGTGACAGTACTGGCAGATGTCAGAGCCCTCCTCTGTTCTGCCTTCCCTGCTCCCCTTTCCCCTTCATCATTCTTTTTCTGACTCTCTGAAGAGGATGTTGCTAGTTTCAGGAATACGAAATGTTGCAGCCGAAGTTGGGAGATAGAACCTTCTCATAAAGAGTAAGGGCTATGCAAGTCCTGGGAGAGATTGGTAGGTAAATGGAGTTGGGGGGTGGGCAAGAGCGGAGATGGGGAATATGGAAGGAGATAGGGAGGGAGAAGGGAAGATGCACATCTGAGAATGGGAAAGGGGTAAGAGGAAGGAATGGGAAGGAGAGGGAGAGTGGCAGAGTGGGGCAGAAATCAGAAAAGCACATTTTTCTAAAAATCAGGCAATGTATGTGGGTGTCGGGGGTGCGGGTGCTGTTTTCCATGCCACTAGTCTCTAAGAATTCAGGGGAAAAGTTGGCAAGTGGAGCCCAGGGGAAAGGAACTGGCAGATGGTAAGGCGAGTCCCTTGTGAATTTCATTCTTTTTCCCAATCCTTCCCTTAGCTTGACCCTGCCCAGAGCCTTTACATGCTTACTTCAATCTACACAGTCTTCCCAAACTTTTAAATCTACACAATCTAAGACAGTGGTTCTCAACCTTGGCTGCACATTAGAACCACCTGGGAATTTTTTTTTTTTATTGCTTAAAGTATTACAAATAGTATTACAAAGGTCTCCCTTTTTTTCTCTCCTCTTGACATTCCCCTGGGCTCCCCTACCCGCCAGTGTCTTATGTCCATTGGTTATGCTTATATGGATGCATACAAGTCCTTCGAGTCCTTTGATTGATCTCTTATCCCCTCTCCAGCCCCCCAACCCTCCCCAGCCTTCCCGCTGTAGTTTGACAGTCTGTTTGATGCTGTTCTGCCTCTGTATCTATTTTTACTCATCAGTTTATAATGGTCTTTATTATCCATAAATGAGTGAGATCATGTGGTATTTTTCTTTCATTGACTGGTTTATTTCACTTAGCATAATGCTCTCCAGTTCCATCCATGCTGTTGCAAATGGTAAGAATTCCTTCTTTTTTACAGCAGCATAGTATTCCATCATGTAGATGTACCCCAGTTTTCTAATCCATTCATCTACAGATGGGCACTTAGGCTGTTTCCAGATCTTAGCTATGGTGAATTGTGCTGCTATGAACATAGGGGTGCATATATCCTTTCTGACTGGTGTTTCTGTTTTCTTGGGATATATTCCTAGCAGTGGGATCACTGGGTCTAATGGGAGTTCCATTTTTAACTTTTTGATGAAACTCCTGTCTTCCATAGTGGCTGCACCAGTCTGCATTCCCACCAGCAGTGCACGAGTGTTCCTTTTTTTCCACATCCTCGCCAGCATTTGTCGTTTGTTGATTTGTTGATGATAGCCATTCTGACAGGTGTGAGATGGTACCTCATTGTTGTTTTGATTTGCATTTCTCGGATGATTAGTGACTTTGAGCATGTTTTCGTATGTCTCTTGGCTTTCTGAATGTCCTCTTTTGAAAAGTGTCTATTTAGGTCCTTTGCCCATTTTTTGATTGGGTTGTTTATCTTCCTTTTGTTAAGTTGTATGAGTTCCCTATAAATGTTGGAGATTAAACCCTTATAGGTGATTACATTGGCAGATATGTTCTCCCATGCAGTGGGCTTTCTTGTTGTTTTGTTGATGGTTTCTTTTGCTGTGTAGAAGCTTTTTATTTTGATGTAGTCCATTTGTTTATTTTCTCTTCAGTTTCCAATGCCCTAGGAGATGTATCGGTGAAGAAATTGCTTCGGCATATGTTTGAGATATTGTTGCCTTTGGTTTCCTGTCTTATATTTAAGTCCTTTATCCATTTTGAGTTTATTTTTGTGTGTGTATGGTGTAAGTTGGTGGTCTAGTTTCATTTTTTTGCATGTACTATCCAATTTTCCCAACACCATTTATTGAAGAGACTGTCTTGACTCCATTGTATGTTCATGTCTCCTTTGTCATATATTAATTGAGCATATTGTTTCAGGTTTATTTCTGGGCTCTCTATTCTATTCCATTGATCTATATGTCTGTTCTTGTGCCAGTACCAGGCAGTTTTGAGAACAGTGACTTTGTAATACAGCTTGATATCTGGTATTGAGATCCCACCTACTTTGTGCTTCTTTCTCAGGATCGCTGCAGCTATTCGGGGTCTTTTTTTATTCCAGATGAATTTTTGGAGAGTTCGTTCTAGGCCTGTGAAGTATGCCATTGGTATTTTAATGGGAAGTGCGTTGAATTTATAGATTGGTTTGGGTAGTATGGACATTTTGATGATGTTGATTCTACCAATCCAAGAACATGGTATGTTCTTCCATCTGTTTATGTCTTCCTCTATCTCTTTTTTCAACGTCCTGTAGTTTTCTGAGTAGAGGTCTTTTACCTCTTTAGTTAAGTTTATTCCTAGGTATTTTAATTTTCTTGGTGCGATGGTAAATGGGATTGCTTTTTTAGTCTCTCTTTCTGTGAGTTCACTATTGGTGTATAGAAATGCCATAGATTCCTTGGCATTAATTTTGTATCCTGCTATATTGCCAAATTCATTTATTAAGTCTGATAGTTTTTTGATGGAGTCTTTAGGGTTTTTTATATATAATATCATGTCATCTGTGAATAAGGACAATTTTACTTCTTCTTTTCCAATTTTGATGCCTTTTATTTCTTCTTCTTGTCTAATTGCAATGGCTAGTACTTCCAGTACTATGTTGAACAGGAGTGGTGAGAGGGGACATCCCTGTCTTGTTCCTGTTTTTAGGGGGAATGGTTTTAGTTTTTGCCCATTGAGTATGATGTTGGCTGTGGGTTTGTCATAAATGGCTTTTATTATGTTGAGGTATGATCCTTCTATTCCCACCTTGCTGAGAGTTTTTATCAGAAATGGGTGTTGGATTTTGTCAAGTGCTTTTTCTGCATCAATTGATATGACTGTTTTTTTTTTCTTTCAATTTGTTTATGTGATGTATCACGTTTATTGATTTGCAGATATTGTACCATCCTTGCATCCCTGGGATAAATCCTACTTGGTCATGGTGTATGATCTTTCTGATGTACTGCTGGATCCAATTGCTAAGATTTTGTTGAGGATTTTGGCATCTATGTTCATGAGGGATATTGGCCTGTAATTCTCTTTCATTGTCTTGTCTTTACCTAGTTTTGGTATTAGGGTGATGCTGGCTTCATAAAATGAGCTTGGAAGTGTTCCTTCCTCTTGAATTTTCTGTAGTAGTCTGAGGAGGATAGGTTTTAGTTCTTCCTTGAATGTTTGGTAAAACTCCCCTGTGAAGCCGTCTGGTCCTGGGCTTTTGTTTGCTGGAAGCTTTTTGATGACTGCTTCAATTTCTTCCATAGTTATTGGCCTACTGAGATTTTTAGATTCTTCCTGATTGAGTTTTGGAATGTTGTACTTTTCTAGGAATATGTCCATTTCCTCCAGGTTGTCTAGTTTGTTGGAGTAGAGTTGTCCATAGTATTTTTTAACAATCATTTGTATTTCTGTGGGGTCTGTTGTTATTTCGCCTCTGTCATTTCTGATTTTGTTTATTTGGGTCCTCTCTCTTTGCTTCTTGGTGAGCTTGGCTAGAGGCTCATCAATCTTGTTTATCCTTTTAAAGAACCAGTTCTTGGTTTCATTGATTTTCTGTATTGTTTTTTTGGTCTCTATGTCATTTATTTCTGCTCTGATCTTTATTATCTTCTTCCTTCTGCTCACTCTGGGCTTTTCTTGTTGCTCTTTTCTAATTCTTTGAGATGAAGAGTTAGATGATTTACTACCATTTTTTCTTGTTTTTTGAGGTATGCCTGTAGGGCTATAAACTTCCCTCTCAGGACTGCTTTCATTGTGTCCCATAGGTTTTGGATTGTTGTGTTTTCATTGTCATTAATTTCCAGGATGTTTTTAATTTCTTCTTTGATCTCATTGGTAACCCAGTCAATACTTAATAACATTCTATTCAGCTTCCAAGTGTTTGAGTATTTTGGGTTGTTTTTATTGCAGTTTATTTCTAATATTATGCCATTGTGATCTGAGAAGATGCTTGGTATGATTTCAATCTTCTTGAATTTGGGGAGACTTTGCTTGTGACCCAATATGTGGTCTATTTTTGAAAATGTCCCATGTGCACTTGAGAAGAATATATATTCCGCGGCTTTGGGATGAAGTGTTCTGAAGATGTCAATTAAGTCCATCTGATCTCGTGAGTCATTTAGGATTGCTGTTTCTTTGCTGATTTTTTGTCTAGAGGATTTACCCAGTGATGTCAGTGGTGTATTAAAGTCCCCTACTATGATTGTATTGTTGTCGATCTCTCCCTTGATATCTTCCAGGAGTTTTTTTTATGCATTTGGGTGCTTCTGCATTGGGTGCATATATGTTTATCAGGGTTATATCTTCTTGTTGTATTGATCCCTTTAGTATTATGAAGTGGCCTTCCTTATCTCTTGTTATGGCCTTCACTTTGATGTCTATTTTGTCTGATATAAGTATTGCTACTCCAGCTTTTTTTTCATTTCCATTTGCCTGAAAGATATTTTTCCATTCCTTCACTTTTAGTCTGTGTGAGTCCCTTATTCTGAGGTGGGTCTCTTGTAGACAGCAAATATATGGGTCATGTTTTTTTATCCATTCAGCCACTGGATGTCTTTTGATTGGAGTATTTAGTGCAGTTACGTTTAAAGTTATTATTGAAAGGTACTTGTTTGTAGCCATTTCTATTTTTTTTTGTGCCTGTTTTCTTTCTGAGCTTTTTATTCCTTCTTTTTACACCAGTCCCTTTAGCATTTCTTGCATTGCTGGCTTGGTGGTGATAAACTCCCTTAACCTTTTTTTGTCTGTGAAGCTTCTTATTTCCCCTTCAATTTTGAATGATAGCCTTGCTGGATAGAGTATTCTTGGATTCAGTCCTTTGCTTTGCATCACTTTGTAAATTTCCATCCATTCTTTTCTGGCCTGATTTGTTTCTGTTGAGAAATCATTTGATAATCTAGTGGTAGAGCCCTTGTATATAACTTTCCATCTCTCTCTTGCAGCATTTAAGATTCTCTCTTTGTCCTGAACATGTGCCATGGTAATTATGATGTGTCTTGATGTGGGTCTTTTCGGGTTCACCTTGTTTGGAACTCTCTGTGCTTGTGTGACTTTTCTCTTCCCCACCTCAGCAAAGTTTTCTGATATTATTTCTTCCAATAGGTTTTCTAATCCTTGTTCCTCTTTTTGTTGTTCTGGCACCCCTATTATTCATATGTTGTTTCATTTCATGTTGTCCCATAGATCCCTTAGGCTCTCCTCCTGTCTTTTAATTTTTTTCTCCAATTGCTATTCAGTTTGGGTGTGTTTTGTTTCCCTGTCTTCTAATTCGCTAATTTGGTCCTCCGCTTCTCCTAGTCTACTGTTGAAACTTTCAATGGTGTTTTTTATTGCAGCTATATCACTCTTCATTTCTTCTTGGTTCTTACATAAGTTATTGATTTCTTCATCCATTTCTTTTTGATTCTTACATAAGTTGTTGATTTTTTCATCTGTTTCTTCTTGATTCTTGCATAAGTTGTTGATTTTTTTCCTCCATCTGGTTTATGCACTCTAGGACTCTTAATCTGAATTCTTTTTCTGACAGGTTGCATGCCTCTGTTTCACTTAGCTGCTTTTCTGGCGAGTTCTCTTCTTTCCTTTGGGGGTTTCTTTGTCTACCCATGTTTGATCTCACCGACAGATCTAGATGTTGAGTCATTCAGTGCTGCTCCTTGGGTGGCTGTGACTCCTCAGGCTGCGGTTACTCCTCGGGTGGTTTTGGTAGCAGCTGCTCCTCAGTTGGTAGCAGCTCCTCTTGTGGGTGCTGTTCACAGCTGTGGTGGCTCTTCTGGCTGGTGGGGGGAGGCTTCTCACACAGCTGCTGTTCCTCAGACAGAGGGTGTGCTGATCAAGAGGCTGCTGTTCCTTGGATGGGAGCGGGCTACACACGCAGCTGCTACTCCTTGAACTGGGGAGGACTGCTCACATGGCTGCTGTTCCTTGAATGCGGGTTGGCTGCACACTGCTGTTGTTTCTCTGATGTGGTGGGCTACTTATGGGACTACTGCTCCTTGGGCTTTGACAGGGTGATTGCAAGTCTGCTGCTCCTCAGATGAGGGTGGGGTGATTGCATGGCTGCTGCTCTTTGGATGGTAGTGAGCTGCACACGTCGCTGCTCCTCTTTTCCAGGTGTCTGGTTATGTGGCTTGCTCTCTAGCACTTTAGCCAGACAGGGTAAAATTCACCTTAATAAGACATTACTCAAGGGGAACAAAGCATGAATGTACTCACGACACTGATAACCCCAATATAATTGACTACCTGAGAAAAGAGAATTAAGGGAGAGAAAAGAGAGTACAAATGATATCTAAGAGAGAGAGAGAAAAAAAAGAGGAAATAAAAAGCTAGGAGAGAAAAGAAAACATATACATATACACCACAGAACCAATAGGTAAACCAAACAAATACAAACACCAAACACCCAATAAAGAGGGTGGGGGCAGAATCTGTAGAGGCTGAGCTGATATACAGGAAATAAGGTTAAGAATTGGATAAATATGGGGAGGACCTCACTTCAGTATAGTGGAGGTAGAAAAGGGATGAGTGGATAAGAAGAGACAGAAAGGGAACAAAATAATATTTTTACAAAAAAATTGATTTAAAAAAATGGTATAAAAATAGAAAATAGCAAGTAAAAATAAAATAAAATTGAATGATAAAAAATGTGAAAAGTAGAAAATAAAGCAACAAACAAAAAATGAGAACAAAGAAAAAAGTAAAAAAGAGCAACAAACAAAATAAAAGGGAAACAAAGAAAAAAGCAAAAAAAAAGAGCTAATAAAATAATAATAAAAAAATAAAAATGAAGCCGAAACCGGTTTGGCTCAGTGGATAGAGCGTCGGCCTGCGGACTGAAAGGTCCCAGGTTCGATTCCGGTCAAGGGCATGTACCTGGGTTGTGGGCACATCCCCAGTAGGAGATGTGCAGGAGGCAGCTGATCAATGTTTCTCTCTCATCGATGTTTCTGACTCTCCTATCTCTCTCCCTTCCTCTCTGTAAAAAATCAATAAAATATATTTAAAAAAAAAATAAAAATGAAAAATTGAAATGTCATTCCTTTGGCTGGCTTAAGATCCCAGTTTTCTGGAGTGTCTGTGATTTTTTTTTTCTTCTGTTGCTGGCACTGAAGGCCCCTCTATAGGCCAGACCCTTTTAACTCCCAGGGACTAATCAGATTTGTTTAATCCTTCATACCATTCAGGGTGGAATCTGGGTGTGGCTGTATTCCTTGCTTGGGGGCTGGAGGGAGGAGTTATATCCTCAGGAGAAAATGGCTGCCCAAGTCCTGGGCTCAGGTGTGACTCAGCACTCAATTTGCTGCCACCTCTCCTGGACCCCCTTCTCTCCCCAGCCTCTTCCCAGATTCCAATCGTCTGCACCTTCTCCTGCTCCTCAGCACGGGTGAGTGTCTGTATCTGAAATGTCCTATGAACAGGGTTCAGTGAAAACAAACAAACAAATGCCAGCAGCAGAAACGAGAAAGACTGAGTCTCTGTAAGCTCCTCTCTTACCAGCATTGCATGGTCTGGTCAGTGCTTCAGGCTGTCCCCTTTAGGTTCAGTCCTCCGTAATTATGGAACCCAGATCTCAAATTCCCCTGCGCCAACAGTCTTGCAGATTTCCTTTCCCCAGTCAGGGGCTGTGACCGTCCCAAGGGATGCGGCTGGGTGTTGTGCAGTCTCCCTCTGACCCTCTGGGCCCAGAGATCTGGCAAACTTTCCTGTCCAGGTCCCTGGTTTTTACCTTTTCAGGGGAACTCTGCCCTTTCCGGCTGCAAACTGTCTCACCAGCTGAGTATACTTCGCCAATTCAGGGGTGGATATTATCTGTTTCAACTGCTTATTCTATTTCACCTGGGAATCTTTTTAAAATCCTGATTTCTGGGCTTCGTCCTCCGGAAATTCTGTTTCTTTGTTATGGGTGGAGCCACAACATTAGTAACAAAGAAAGAATTTCCGGAGGATGAGGCCCAGAAATCAGGATTTTAAAAAGATTCCCAGGTGACTCTAATGTGCAGCCAAAGTTGAGAACCATTGCTCTAAGAGATACACACTTATTGAAGGAGCCAGAAACAATTCCCAGCACACCTGTACACCTCTCTGCATCAGTGTCTGTGGAAAGTCCCTTTTCCTCTCTTCCTGGGTGATCACCCATCTGTGTTCCTAGCTAAGGTAACACCTGAAACTATGCCTCATCTGCCTCATCTCACCTGCTCATGAACACTGCGCCAGCAACATTCTCTTCTCTTCCCTGCAGCACCAGATTTCCCTCTCCAATGCATCATTTTCATTAACATTAAAAAATGCTGTCATTTCTATTCTCCATTTAGATGCTGCTTCACTCTCTACTTTCTTTTTCCAACTCTTTCCATGCACACTCTCTCCAATTTTTTCCTCTCATTTTCTTTCCACTCATTCTGATCAGACTTTTGCCCCTCCCATCTATAGAAACTGCTGTAATCTAGTTTACCAATGATCTCACATCACTAAATGTACTGGTCCATTTTCATTCCAATTGACATAATTGGCAGCTGATCAGTTTCTTCTCCTTGTATAGTTTTTCTTTGGGTTATAGGACAATGCCACTCTTCTGATTTTCCCTCTCTGATCAATCCTCTTTGATCTTCTTTTCTGGCTCCTCCTCACCTCATCAGCCTCTCAGCATTGGGATTTCTTTGTCCATGCTCACTCACTAGCTACTCTCTTGCAGTGTGGTAATTTTTTAGCATCGTCTGTATGATGATGACAGCACATTTATGTTTCTAGCACTGACCTCTCTCTTGCAAATTCCAGACCCTTCTACCCAGCTGTCTGCCTGACATCTCTTCTTGGTTGTCTATTGGGCATCTTAGACTTAGCATATCCAACACAGGCTTCAGCAATCAAGGCTGCATCTATAAGTGTAAGGATGGACGATCATTGAATAGAATAGTGAATGTAGAAATAGCAATCCAACATGGAGAAGGAAAGTATTTTTAGTCTAACTGGTGTGGCTCCATGGTTGAGCATCGACCTATCAACCAGAAAGATACAGTTCGATTCCCGGCCATGTCCCATTTGTGGGCTCATGCAGGAGGCAGCTGATCAATGGTTTTCTCTCAACATTGATGTTTCTGTCTCGCCCTCTCCCTTCCTCTCTGAAATAAAAAACAACAACAATATATTTTTTAAAAAAGGAAAGTATTTTTAAATAGATGGTGATGGAACAACTGGATATTCATATGGGAAAAAAGTGAATATGAACTCCTACACCTCATACTATATAAAACATTAATTCCAGATGGATCAAAATTGAGTGCTTGGTCTTTTCTCCCCAACCTGAATCTCTGTAAGCTTCTTCATCTCATTTAAGAAACACAATCCTTCTAATTCCTCAGGTTGAAACTCTGGATTCACCCTTGTCTTCTCTCTCTTCGTCCACATCCACATGGTCAGCATTTTTTTCAGTCCTACTTTCAAAGCAGCTTCATTTCTTTTTTGAATAATTGTAATAGGCTCCTAACTAGGGCTCCCAGAGAGTTAAAAAGGAATTGACAGCAAACTGTCAAGACACACAAGCTCAGCCTCTTAGTAGAGGGAGAACCTGAAGCAAAGGTCTCTCTGCCAGTTTTCTCTTTCACACAGAAGGAGATTCGTACAGAAATTAGACTTAACCCAATATATCTGAAGTATTACCATCTCAACATGAAATCAACATAAAAATTATTGGTGAGAAATCTTATACATACTTGTACTAAATTTTCAAAATCTGATATGTTTTTACAGTTATAGTACATCTCAATATGAGCTAGACTCATCTCAAGACCTATATGGATGCTGTATTGAATAGCACAGGTCCAGAACATATGTGAGTTAATGCGAGATTTAAACATTTTGAAGCTGAAAGAATTTGACTGAAGAATAAGTTCAAGGAGCCCCTTGAAGGCACTCTAACAATAGCAAAATAGAGCTACGCCTTCCATTATCATGATGCCTAACATTTGTACTTCCCTGAATATATGCTAGACTGGGTACTTACACTTTACATGAATTATTTCATTTAATCCCCACAACCATCTTACAAGTAAGACCCCTCCCTTTCAGATGAAAAAACTGAGGCACAAAAGTCAAGTCACTTGCTATTGTGACTTCTGAGCATATTTTCTCAGGAAAACAGCTCAATAATTTGTCCACTGTACCTCCCCAATCTCATGTTAATAGCTCACCTATGCTCACCCAGTGGGGAGAGGGCACAGAGGCCCTGGTCTGTGTCTTTGAGATTAAACCTTAGGTCTTCAAGTGGCCACTCTGATCACCAATTTAGTTCAGTAAAATGTTAGGTCACACCTTGTTAACTTTTATAACAAGCTCCCCTCCGCCCCCAAGGACAGATACCCAGACCAAGTGGCACCTTCTATAGAAAGATGAAAAGGCCTGACATGCACAGGAGCTCACCAGGTCTGAAGTTTCAAGAAAGAACTAAAGAGTTGTTAGGTTGGGGGACACAGTTGAAGAATTAGGTCTTGTAATTGCCAAGGAACAAGGCACAGTGTAAAAAGACAACACATAAACATTTGTCTACACTTCCTCTTTCCTCTTCCTCTTTCATTTCTTATTCTCTGTTAATCCTTTGCTTCTTTGCTGCTGTTTCTTCCTCCTTACATAATTATAGCACAAGATCAAAAACAGCAACTTGAAATGGGTACAATGTGTGATTAAATTATGCCATTTTATTACATGTCTACATGTCTATAACCACCACTGCAATGGAGAAACAGCATTATTCCATTACCACCAAGGTCTCCTTTGTGATACTCCTTTCAGTCACATTCCTAACCCCTGGCCACCAGTAATCTGTTATCTATCCATCTCTATAAATTTGTCATTTCAAAAATGTTATATAAAAATAATATAGTATGTGACCCGTTGGGATTGGCTTTCCCCCCTCAGTATAGTGCACTTCATAATCATCTAATTGTTATGTGCATCAACACTTTGTTTCTTTTTATTGCTGCACTAGAGGCCTGGTGCACAAAATTGTGCATGGGTGGCATCCCTCGTGGCCTGTGGAGATCGGGCCCTAGCTTGCGCCCCCAGCCTCATAGCCCCAGCTCGAGCCCCCAGCCTCGCAGCTCCGCAGCCCTGCCTGGCACCCCACCTTAGCCTGGCGCCACCCATTCACCCCGGCCCTCCTCTCCCCCTGTCGCTGCTGGTCGCCATCTGTGGGGAGACCAGTGGGGCGATTGGGCGCCTGCTCATACCACCCTTGGCCTAGTGCCACCTGCTCGCTGGCCCCGTTCCCCCCCCCCCCACTGCCACTGCTGGTCACCATCTACAGGACGATTGATTGGGGACCGGCCCCCCGCTCAGCTCCCTCAGCACCTGAGAGCCAGGCGGCACTGGTGCGATTGATCAGGGCCCCTGTCTGGTGCCCGCCCACTCACCTGCTACACCACCCCGCCATGGTCCTGCTCTTGTCAAGGCCCATTGGGGCCAGCAGCGCCTCCACTACCGCCTGCTGCCAGCACAGCATCGCCAATGCCTGCCATGTTCTGCGCCACCCCCTGGTGATCAGTGCACATCATAGCAAGTGGTCGAACTCCCACCCAAGGGGACAATTTGCATATTAGGCCTTTATTATATAGGATAGTATTCTGTGGTATGAAGGTGTCAGTTTGTTTAGGTACATGATTATTTGGGCTATTACACATAAAGCTGCTGCCCACAATTATGTACAGATTTTTGTGTGGACATACTTTTTTATTTCCTGGGGATAAATGCCAGGGAATGCAATTGCTGGCCACATGGTAGGTGTATTTTGTTTAATTTTCTCTGAAACTGACTATTTTCCAGAGTGGCTGTACCATTTCACATTCCCACCATCAGTGTGTGAGTAATCCAGTTTCAACAGCATCATCACCAGCTTTTCACTCTGACCTTATCTTAACTTGATCAGACCTCTAAAGACCGGGGTCACATCAATAGCTACTGGAAGTTGAGACTTCAGCATATCTTTTTGACGGACACAATTCAACCCACAACCTGTCTTTATTTCTTTGGGTAATGATATGTCTGACTTCCAGCTTTGCTTTATGATTGGGGCTTGCTTTGTTCTCATAGCCTGATCAGAAGTGCCCTCAATTGTTGAGTCTTTCTGAACTCTACTCAGACCTCCAAAGTTTCAAAGATTTGATAATAATGAATATTCTCAGGAAGTAAAATGTCAATGTTGTTTCCCTAGTCAGTTCTTTCATGACTGCCCTTCTCAATGCTCCAGTACTGACAAGAGAGAGAAAAAAAAAGTAGAAAAAACTATAAATTTGTTGAGGGAAAGGACACAGTATCAGTTGTTTTTGTACCACCTTTAGTGTATAGGCTGAGAAAGGTGCTCAGTAAATGTTTTTTGGATGGATGAGTAGATGAGAGGGGAAGAGTGGGGTTCCCAAGTGGAAGAGAGGGAGGAGAGTCAAAATTAGTTTTATATAAGCTCCCCCTTCCCCTTCTACTTCCCAGATACATAACATAGCCTTTCATACATGAGATCCCAATGCGTGGACCAGGTTAACTCTACTCTTTGTCCCCTTGCTGAAGGTCTGTTCCATTCCTTCCCATATATGCATGCTCCTAGTTTGCCAGGTGGCGGAGAGACTCCAGGAAGTTGGATGTTTGACCCTGTTTTCTGTGCAGCAACTTAAACACTGGAAGGCAGAATTGTATAGGTCTCAAGGGAGCAGAGTTACGTAGGTAGGGATTTGATCCTGGGCCCACCATTTACCAGCTGTGTGGTCTTGACTTTAGCTTCCCTTGTCTGTAAATTGGGTATAAGATGTTTCTTGATATAAATTTATTTGGAAGTCTAATATATATATATATATATACAGAAAAATGCACAGATTGTAACTGTACAGCTCAATAAAGTTTTACAATGCAGGACGCATTACATTACCAAAACCCCAGAAGCCCTTTCTTGTCTCCTCATAGGCACTATGTCACCCCTCTCCCAACCAAAAGTAAGCCCTATCCAAATACTAATTTTATGTTCACTGGGTTTTGAACTTTATATAGATGAAGATATACAGGACACATCTTTTGTATTTGCTTTCTTGTGCTTATTGTCATGTTTATGAGATTCATCTATGTTGGTGGGTATAGTTGCAGCTTATTAATTCTCCTTATTGACTAGTGTCCCATTGTGGAGACATACTAAAGCTTAATGACTTATTCTACTGTTGGTGGACATTTGGATTCTTTCCAGTTTTTTTTGGTTTTTATAAATGAGGTGGCTCTGAAAACTCTTGCATGAGTGTTTTTTTGGACAGGGATACAGTACTCAAGGAGTGGGATTGCTGGGTTATAGAATATGAACAGCAATCGGTGTCAGAAGACCTGCCCAACATTTCAATGAACGTGTTTAACCTCACAGTGTAATGATAATTATAGCTGTTTCCTTCTTTTGAAAAATTTACTTTTGGTTACTTCTCAGGGTAGGTTCAACTGGATCAAAGGATATGTGACTAGACCTGTCACTCTTTAAGGGACTCTGGAGGCCTCTTGAGGAGGGATACACGGAAGCAAGCCTCTCCCACCACGGCCCAGGGGAATGGGTGTGAAAATGGGCTCCTGGGTTCGTGGAGGAGTGTTTTGTAGAGAACAGTTGGGAGGCATAGAACAGAGAACAATGAGTTTTACAAATGATGATGTATTTTTTAGGAACCCAATATTTAGTTCCTTAGACGATAAACTGAGTAATTGGGAAAACAATGTATACCACTCATCAAATTAGGAAAGCGAGAGAAATCACAGGTGCAAAGAATTACTTTATTATTCCTCCCCCCTCCTAGTAGTCTGATTAAAGCCAAAGAGGGGGCAGGGGTGAGGTGGGAAGCGGGGCTAGTACCGCAATAGGGGGTCTCCTGTGGGAAGGGCCTGAGGAGAGCGTGAAGGACCCGCAGGGCCCTCTCTAACACTCGGTGGAACTGAAGCTCTTGACGAGGGTAGCAGGCAGGGCCTGGTGGGTGACCTCGCAGGCGTAGACAGCATGGCGTGCGTACTCGGAACCGGACAGCGTCAAGGTGCTGCTGAGGCTGTAGGTGCTGTCCTTGCCGTCCAGCTCGGGGGCACTGGTCTGGATGCCCTCGGTGTGGACAACACCGTCCACCGTCCACCTGACACTGACGGTCCGGGGGTAGAAGCCGCTCAGCAAGCACACCACGGAGGCACTGCCGGTCTTGAGCTGCTCCGAGGACGGTGGGAAGATGAAGACGGAGGGCTTAGCCACAGCCCCTGAGGAAGGAAGCACAGAGCATGGTGTTGAAGTAACAAGGACGCTCCCCACTTGGCTGCCTTGTTGTGGGTGACCCCGAGTCCGAGGGGCAAGCGGGCGGACCCGCTGCAGTGACGAGGCCGGGAAGCATACCTCCCATGTCCTAGTTTCCCCAGCCCCTTAAGAAATGGTTGTTTGAACCCTTTGTAGCCATTTTGAAACTTTTTTATGCTTTTCTGACCTCGCCTTTCTCTCCTTCAACTGTGCTCCCAGCCGCCTGCATAACTGACTGGAGCTTCAGGCCAAGAAACAAAGGCCGCGTCACCTGGCCCCGCAGAACTCAGACCCGAGGACGGTTTTGGACCTTTACACGGAGGTCATTTGCTCAGGCCCCTCCCAGCGCCGCGCGGCGACATCAGGCTGACCCTGCCCACCACCCTGCAGAGGACCTCAGCTCCGTCTGCGCAGCATGAGGTCAGCCCTTGGCCCTCTGTGCTCAGCCAGCAGCTTCCCGTCCTCACACGAGCCTCGGAGGAGACCCGGGCCCTGGCCTGCGGCTGTCACCACATGGGCGGTCAGTGTTGAGCCCGGCCAGAAAGGTCAACGGTCACTTTGGCCACCTGCCTAGGCCCTAGGAGAGCTGGTTAGCTTCACTCAGGCTGTGAGCAGCTGCCAGGGGCTTCCTGGACCGCCCCCTCTGTGGGCATTCAAGCCCCCGGGTAGGGAGCAAGAGTTCACGCAGCAGAATGCTTTGCTGGGAGAACTCCGATAAGTGAACAGGTGTTTATAAAGCTAACCTTCATGTTAACCAAGCAGTTCAGTGCTAGATACTGAACTTCTTATGTTTGGATATTTTCTTCTCTCTTAAACTTCATTGCTAATATTTAAGAGAATTTATAAAATAACCTTGGCAGCAAAATAATCTGAATTCTAGAAAGAAAGGAGGGGAAATATTCAATGAAGATACTCCTATCTGGGTGAATCCTTGGTAGCTTTAACTTTTCATCTTGTATTAACATATTAAATAATTAACATATTTGATATGGAAAATCTTGCAAGATATCTTATTAGTTTTAAATGGCATTTAAAACTCATTAAAAGAGTTTTTCAAAGGCCATAAAATAATTTACAACTTAAATAGTTTTAAATAATTTTGAGTTTTAAAATAGCCCTGAAATAGTCCTGTTAAATTGCTGTAGACCAAGAATAGTTTCATATATATATATATATATATATATGTATATATATATACATATATATAATGATTTCAGAGAGGAAGAGAGAGAGAGAGAGAAACATCAATGATGAGAGAGAATCATTGATCGGCTGCCCCCTGCACGCCCACATGCCCCACACTAGGGATTGAGCCCACAACCCAGGTATGTGCCCTGACTGGGAATTGAACTGTGACCTCCTGATGCTCAACCATTGAGCCACGTCAGCTAGGCAAGAATAGGTTCTTAAATATCACTATTGCAGTCAGCTGAAATAAACAACTCAAGAAACTACAGGACTACTTTAGAGGGTATGAAATTAAAATACTCAGATTAAAAATTTTCTGTCACAGAATGAAGGTATTGAAAAATATATTTATATTGTTTTTATTAATGACATTTATATATTAAGTATTTTATACAACTGAAATATAATATTACCCAAGCTATTAATTTTTTGAAAAATAAAATGTCACAAATTTATCTTATTTTTAATGTTACTATATCTTAATGTTACTTAATGTGAACTCAATAAAAGTTAATTGAGCAAAACCTGAGAGTTCAGATAGCCTTAAGTTAAAATATTTTTTAAGTTACATTTTTGCTGTTGGGAATTTTACCCTGTAAGTTATATATATTTCTTTTCTTGGAATTGAACTTTCTGACTGCAAATAATACATCAAAAGTGTTATTTGATAATCAGATATTGAAATAATTAGCTTTTGGGGATAACCATCATTTCACATTTATGATAAGAGATCATTTCAAGTTTAATTTTTTTTAAAATATATTTTATTGATTTTCTACAGAGAGGAAGGGAGAGAGTTAGAGAGTTAGAAACATCGCTGAGAGAGAAACATCGATCAGCCACCTCCTGCACATCTCCCATTGGGGATGTGCCCGAAACCCAGGTACATGCCCTTGACCGGAATCGAACCCGGGACCCTTCAGTCCGCAGGCCGACGCTCTATCCACTGAGCCAAACCGGTTTCGGCTTCAAGTTTAATTTAATATAGAAATTAGTTTTTAAAAAAGGAGATATCTGTGAAGACATAGAATCTTGTAGACTTTCTGAATATTGAGTTTATTCCTCATTTCAGGCTAAAGATGACATTGCTACTGACTCTGAGCTTCATCTTGTACATGGCAGATATGTACTTCTCTAATTTCCTATCAATCACCAGCACGCCTTGTTGACTTCATTGTTATCTTATCAAATATTTGCCGGAGAGAATAGAAAAATAACTAAGAAATACATTTCTTTACTTCTCCGTGTCATACATAAAAACCAAAAATTGATAGACTATTTGGCAAAGTTCAATAAATATTAATTCACTTTTGCTCTTTAAAATTACAAGGCTTTTCTTTTCATCTACATTATTTTCCCCCCCATTTGAGTAATTTGATTTAGATTAAGTTAATCTTTTTATCTGCAAATCCGTTTTTGGAGCTGAGTTTAACTTGAAATACCCTTATTTACCCAGATCCACAAAACTCATACTCAAGCTTCTAAAAGTCAATACTGGCATTTAGACCCAAATTTCAGAAGACAGTGAACAAAAATTACCTACGTTTTATGTCCAGACATGTCCTTTGGCAAAATAGTTTTAAACTTTAACAGTATTAGCTTACTTTCCCCTCCTTTTGCTGTTAACCTCATTACACTGACAGAGAGAATCTGGCAACTTAGATGCCACATCAATGAACTAGCGCTTTGCTTTTCCATGAGATGAACTGATTTTCAGAAGAATCCCATTTGTTTTAGAATTGATCTCAACTCATATCTCAAACATAAAACTCTCCAAATTACAAAACCCTATAAGAAGAAGGACCAACCAGCAAGGCACACATCTGTTTGACCTCCAGTGTGATCTCCGGGCTGAAAATGAGCCAGTGAGGGCTCTCACATTCCCTCATCAAAACCTCCTTCTGAAAGGCTAGTTCAGAGAATTATCTGGCTATGCTTTTCCCATTCTCCTCACATTCTCAAAAACATGTCTGTTTGCTCAGCTTGAAAAGGTGGCTACTTTCTGCTGTTTACTTGTTCTTCACCAGGAATGGTTCGTTTAACTAAAATGTCACAAACTTCCACAAATAATACAACTTGCACCATATAATAACCTCACAAATAAGCAAAAATGTACTTACGTTTGATTTCCAGTGTGGTCCCTTGGCCGAAAGTGTACCACAGTGATTCTGCCTCACTCCCACCTTTACAAAAACCTGCCCCATAAGGGCAGAAAGCCTCTTTCCCCAACTAAGTTATTTTGACTTGGAAATCTTAAAATGTTGTCATTATCTAGTCTCTCCTGGAACAATTTTGTCTCCTATATACCTAACCTGGGAACAAAATGATTTGTCCTTGATATCTAATGAATGAAAGCACACACAAGAAACAAAAAAGCAAGTTAATTAGACAGAGAGAAAAATTAGTTGAAAAAAAAAATACTTAGTTTGATCTCCAGCCTGGTACCCTGGCTGAAAGTGTAAAACAAAGAATCCCCTTAGCTTCCCTCCTACACAGACTCCTATGCAGACTCCTGATGACTGAGAACATACATCTCTGTTCGGAATTTATGGTTTGCTCCATAGTAAGTTTCTGAAGCTATCACGAGGACAAATTCTCACCCTTCTTGTTTTTCAGATAAAACGTGCAATCAATTCTCAGGTTTGTTTACAGACTTGATCTTGGTCTTTGCAGGATGTCAGTCTGGCTTCAGACTCAGCTTCACAGATGCAGGGACCACAGACACAGACAACAGAGAAGGAAATCTGGATTTTGCTCAAGTTCGATTTCCACTTCTGTCCCTGGGCAGACGTCCAGCACAGTCACAGCTCTCCATTGTGTCCTGTTCAAATACCATCCTAACCCAAGGCTCACAGGGTCCTGGGTTAGCTGCTGACAAGTGACTCCCTTTCAAGCAGGTGAAGCTCTGACCAGGAATGTTTGTTTTCTTAGATGACATCTAAAATCCTAGGAGACCATATGTTTAAGTGTATGGCCTGATGGTTCCTTTATTTTGCAGTAGTCCGCATCTGGACTACTGTTTTATCCATTCATTTTTTTTTGGGGGGGGGGGGGAGGGAGCAGGGGGGAATTAGATTGAATGACATTACAAAGAAAACAAATTTTAAAAATCACAATTCTTTATACCTTCTCCTGGGGTTGGGAACTTTTGCAAATGATAGACCTTATTCAATGCAATTATGGAATTCTTTAGCTTCTCTCAACTAATAATAATTAAAGAATGTCTTCATATTTCAACCTCTCATTGGCCACAATGTTGTTTCAAAAAGGTAGACTAATGTACATTAAACCAAGGCCTACCTCTTACTTTGAAACGTATGTTGGAATGAAGCTATATATGATGTGAAAAAAAACACAATAACACAAAGATCAATAGAGTACAAAAGTAGACTTTACTTGCTTGATCATCTATTGTCATAGGACAAGTAGAAAGCTCAGAGGGGTACCCACCACATCTCATTGAGCTAAACCAGTTGCATGCTGTCTTTGAAGCTGCCAGGAACCATGGAACAACTTAGTGTTTCCATGGTAACCCCATCAAAGATGCTGAAGACATCATTTTGAGTCTATCTTTACTTGTTGCTATCTTTTTTCTCTCTTAACCTACCATCCCCACATCAGCATACATTGCTTCCACCATCCTCAACTCCTTACAGTTCTATGGCCTCCAGCTTTTACAAAACACTCCCTCTGCTTGGAAACACCTTTGTTCACCTGGGTTAGCTTATGAACAACTAATTTTTTTTCTAAGACTCAACTCAAGAGATACCTTTTCTCTTACTCATGGCAGGTGACCTAAATTTGCAAAGTGCAGATGCAGGTCATTGGGCCTGGAACACCTAATTGCTCTTACTTGCTATCAGCTGCTTCCTATCCTACTGGATTGTAAGCTGTTTGATGTTTTATTTGTCTTGTGTTTGGAAGGCCCAGTCCAGAATCTTCACTTGAACAAATATTTGAAGATTTAATGAAAACAACAACAACATACAACAAATAACTGAAAATCAATAATAGATTAGAGCTGATGAATTATAAAAGGCCAAAGACTGATACTGACCACTGCAAGAGTAAGTTTTACAAGAAAAATTATAACTGGACTTCTGAAGATTGGGGATAGGTTACCTTGATTTTCACTGGGCACTTTGCTGATTACCTTCAAAAGCAAAATCAGGAGATGAGGAAAGAAATGAATCAAGTTGGAGGTAAAGAGAAGAGAGGAAGTGGCAAGTGGAAATTAACTGTGCAACAGAGTTGACTGGGACATAGTCACCATGGATCCTAGAGAAGATAGAGAGTGTGCTCTCTTCTTCAGAGGTACACGTAATACCAGTCACAATAGCTGACATTTATCTAGCACTTACATTATACATGGATCGGCACATTTAATTATCCCCCTAAATCTAGGTAATAGAAGTTAATATTATCCCCTATTTTGTAGATGAAGAAACTTGAATGCAGAGAGTATAAGTAATCTGCTCATTCCAGTGAGTGACAGAGCTGGGATTTGAAATTGGAGCTCATGTATTTAACTGACCCTGAGAGTAAAATCCCCCAATAGAAGCAGCCTGCATAGCAGGCAGAAAATGCTAGGGCAGGGGAAGGAACAAGAAACTCCTTAGACCCGTGGTCAGCAAACTGCGGCTCGCGAGCCACATGCGGCTCTTTGGCCTCTTGAGTGTGGCTCTTCCTAAGCCTTAGGAGTACCCTAACTAAGTTAATAACAATGTACCTACCTATATAGTTTAAGTTTAAAAAATTTGGCTCTCAAAAGAAATTTCAATCATTGTACTGTTGATATTTGGCTCTGTTGACTAATGAGTTTGCCGACCACTGCCTTAGAGAATCTTGAGGTTAGAAATGAGTAGATGCGTGTGCTCAAATGTATATAAATAAGATGCTCTCTCATATATATTCTCTCCCCTCACTTCTCCACCCCATAAGCAGTTTAGAATTTATTCTAAGAATCTAACTTTTCTGGGGGCCAAATGACAAGCAGCTTCACTGATGAGTCTGTTGGATAGCTCCCCCAGTTTTCTATTCCCGTCACTCTTGTACATTAAATCCAAGAAACACTGCCTTTCCTCAGTACATCAACCCTGTCTTACCTGGCTCTGGAATATGTGTATCTGATAGTCCATTTTGAAGTCTGTGGTTCAGCTTCTTTCCAGCTTATCAATCATGGTAGCAACCTAGGTAGGCAATTGTACTTTAGCTTGACTCCGTAGGCTCATGATGTTCTGGTATCTGTGCTTGATATGAGGTGATATTCCACAAGGTGAGGAGGAAATTCTTAAACCCACATCCAGTGGTGCTTGGAACCTGATCAATTGCTGGCCTTCTGGCTGGAGTGCCACAAACTGACATCTGTCCTCAGTCCCCGGGCCCGTCAGCCAAGAGGGAGAGAGGAGGTTCCTTGAGAAATCACTGCTTTCTTCCTGCATTGGAGCTGTGTTGTCTCTGAGGAAAGACATCTTGAGAGGAGAAAAGTCCTTTGCCCAACCTTGTGCAAATGCATGTGCCTTACACTTGACCCAAGGTGCCAGTCTCACTCAGGAAAGGGTTGTTTCCAAGAGGGTCTGCAGACTGCAAGCATTTTTGACTTCCAGGAGTGAAAGGGAGAAGGCAGACTGTGTGCTGCTTATTACCCTGGAGAGACTCAGCCCCAGAGATTTACATATTGAGGGTTGTGGTTTCTGGCTGGTTTTACACAGTGATAAGCCACTTGAGCTTACCTAGAGCTCCCTGCCCACCTTGTCTATTTGGCATCCAGCCCTGTGTCCTCTGTCACCCTACCATCATGACGACTGCTGTGACTGGGCTAGCTCTGAGTGCATTTATGAAAAGCATGAATTCAGGCTTGGTTCTTCACACTTTTGCTCTTTCTATTGTCACAATCCTCAGGTCTACATGGACACTCTACTCTGCTCCCTGCTGGCTCAGGGCTCAACACTGAGCACCTTGCTCCCCGCACCCCCTCCCCCCCCCCCTCCTTACTCATCTTGGGTAAGGGCCTGAGCTCTGGGCCTTTCCTGCCAACTGCTGATCCCTGCCTCATGCCTTTGATGTGTACATCTCCATCCCATCTAAGAAGGATTCTGATCTTTCTGCTTTCTATTCCCACTAGCTTTGCTGTTTAGCTTCCTGGATCACTTAAGTTGGTAACCACTTGACCTAATGTTTTGCTGCTATTACCTCCTGACCTGTCTTCCCTGTCATTGTGAATTTATTTTTAAAATATTTTTTTGTATCTTAAATATTTTTGTTTTTGTATTAAACAAGGATGTGTGTGATTGAATGGATATGTTTTACCCACTCTCTTAACCTGGATCCTTCTTTAATTGGCTTATTTGTGTTCTACATTGGGTTAAACTAGGCTGGTCTCTGGCATTCCCTGCATTCCCATCGCTCACACATTAAGGGGAAAGAAGCAGCTCAGGTTATCCATCCTTCTCCCGCCCCTCCAAAGTGTCCTCATAATCCTGGCTGAGACCTGGCGTTCCTCCCCTAAGAGGGGAGAAGAGGAAGAGGACAGGCCGACAGGAAACCAAACAAACAAAGTGAACCAGAAAACCAACAGATTGAAACAGGAATAATTTGGACTTTTAAGTTGACTATAATACCTCTGTCTACCACTCTCTCAAAATTCCCTTTGCAATGACAGATGAAACATAAAAATGAGAATAAATTTATTTCATTGATGGAGAATCACAAAGAGTCAATTAGCAGAATTGTTTTCCTTTGAGGAAAACCACAAAGATCTGAATTGATGGAGAAACTGGACTCTGAGTTATCAGGTTCTGGGACTGGGAGTGGGCTGGGCAGGCAGTGGCTAGTCAAGTCCCACAGGGGCCCCTCCCCTGAACATGGCATGCAACCTGCAGGCCATGTGAGTAGTGATGGAAGTAAAAATGGATCAGATTAACAGGCATTCAGCTCAATAGCAATGACATGAAAATCTCCCAAGCCAATAGAAGGAAAAAAAAATAGACAAATAAAACTAAACCTATCTAGGAATTTAGGAAAAAGAAATTAAAAATCAAGAAAGCATGATAAATAGAAATACAAAATAAGATGGAGGGACCAAGTTCAAATAGTCGCAGAGTGTAATGTATGTTAAATTATTAATGCTTTGCAAAGACACATATTATTGAAGAAAAAATTATTCATGACACTTTTTAAAAGTGGTAAGGCAGAATTTATTCAGGACCTTCACCAAAGGTGTAAGGACCACTGAAACAGGATTATGCAGTAGGGGAAACAGGTTGGGCTAGACTTCAAATACAAGAGAAAATGGGGATTTATAGGCAAGGAGTAAGGTGGGGGTCAGTGGATGGATAAATAATAAGAAGAAACATCAGGGGGCAGGGGAGATTCTGGTAAGCTGACCTCACAGGATTCTTGCTGAAGGCAGGCCAGAGTGATCAGCCATCCCCTGGGCATGGTGGAGCATAGCAAACCCAATTAGGTATCCAGGATGACCAAGGATGGGGAATTCTGGTTAAACTTACTTAGCAAGATTCTTGCTAAAATTGTACAATGCAGAGATGAACACAGAGGTTCAAAAGTCAGAGCCTAGTAAAGAGAAGGTTCAGAGGCAATTGAGTAGGGCTTGGTCAAGGAGAGAATCTTTGTACTTCTTAATCCCTTTTATCATTTCAACTGTCCCCTAACCCCCTTCTATCTGGCAATCATAAGCTTGTTCTCTGTGTTCTATGTGTTTGTTTCTGATTTATTTATTTATTTATTTATTTATTTATTTATTTATTTATTTAAAGCCTGGTGCACTGAGGGGGAGAGGTCCCTCATCCTAGCCTGTGCCCTCTCTCAGTCTGGAACTTCTCGGGGGATGTCCACCTGCAGCTTAGGCCCGGTTCCCCTGGGAATCGGGCCTAAGCCGGCAGTCAGACATTCCTCTCACAGTCTGGGGCTCTTGTAGTCTGGGACCCCTCGCTCCATACTGCCCGCCTGCAGCGGAGGCGGGAGAGGCTCCCACCACCGCCACTGCACTTGCTAGCCGTGAGCCTGGCTTCTGGCTGAGAGGCACTCCCCATGTGGGAGCTACTGCATTGATCATCTGCTCCCTGGTGGTGAGTGCACATCATAACAACCGGTGGTCTGGCCGGTTGTTCTGCTGTTCGGTCAATTTGCATATTAGGGTTTTATTATATAGGATTCCACAAAAAAATGAAATCATATTGTCTTTGTCTTTCTCTGTCTGACTTATTTCACCTAGAATAATACATTGTAGATACATCCATGTTGTCACAGATGGCAAGATTTCATTCTTTTTTATGGTTGAGTAATATTTCATTATATATATGTACCATATTGTAAATAATGCTGTAATGAACATAAGGGTGCATATATCTTTTTGAATTAGTGTTTTGAATTTGCTAGGGCATATGGTTGTTTTATTTTTAACTTTTGAGGTACTTCCACATTGTATTTTATTGGTGGCTGCACCAGTTTACAATCCCATTAATAGGGCAAGAAGATTCTCTTTTCTCCACATTCTCACCAACACTTGTTGTTTCTTGATTTATTGAAGGTAGCCATTCTAACAGGTGTGAGCTGGTATCTCATTGTGGTTTTAATTTGTATTTCCCTGATGTTTCATATGTCTGTTGACCATCTGAATGTCCTTTTTAAAGAAATAGCTACTCAGGTCCTGAGCCTATTTTTTTAACAATTGGATTGTTTGTGGGTTTTTGTTTTGTTTTTTGACATTAAGTTGTTTGAGTTCCATGTATATTTTGAATACCAGCTATTATTTGATATATTATTGGCAAATGTCTTCTTCTATTTAATAGGATATTTTTTCATTTAGTTGATGGTTTCTTTTACTGTACAAAAACTTTTTAGTTATTGTAGTCCCATTTATTTATTTTTCTTTTCTTTTCCTTGCCTGATGAGACATATCCCAAGAAAATATCACTAAGAGCAACGCTGAAGAGTTTACTGCCTGTATTTGATTCCACAAGTTTTATGGTGTAGGGTCCTACATTTAAGTCTTCATTCCATTTTGAGTTTATTCTTGTATATGGTGTAAGAAAATGATCCAGTTTCATTCTTTTACATGTGTCTGTCCAAGTTTCCCAACATCATTTATTGAAGAAACTGTCTTTATCCCATTGTATCTTCTTGCCTCCTTTGTCACAGATTAATTTTCCATATAGGTGTGGTTTTATTTCTGGGCACTCTGTTCTGTTCCATTGTTCTGTTTCCTTTTTTTGTGTGCCAGTACCATGCTGTTTTAATTACTATGGGCTTGTAGTATAGTTTGATATAAGGTAGCATGATACTTCTAAATTTGTTCTTCTTTCTCAATATTCCTTTTGGATATTTGAGGTCTTTGTGGCTCCATATAAATTTTGGAATTATTTGTTGTAGCTCTGTGAAAACACCTTTGGTATTTTGATAGGGATTGGAGTGAATCTGTAGATTATTTGGGGTAGCATGGACATTCTCATGATGTTAATTTCTATCAATGAACATGATATACCCTTCTGTTTATTTGTATATTCTTCATTTTCTTTCTTCAATGTTTTATAGTTTTCTAAGTACAGGCATTTTACCCTCTTGTTTAAATTTATTCCTAGGTATTTTATTCTTTTTTTATCCCATTGCAAATGGGATTGTTTTCTCAACTTCTCTTTCTGATAGTTTCCTATCTATATCTACACTAATAAAATAGAAACATGCAAATTGGTGTCACTCCGCTATGCTCACCAGCCAATTGGATGAGTATGCAAATTAACCCAACAAAGATGGTGGTTAATTTGCATACATAGGCGCCCAGTGGCCTGGGTCCCGGGAACATCATCAGCACCCAGGTCACTCTGAGGTAGGCCCCGTGTGGGCCCTGTGCAGAGTAGGAAGGGCCTGAGCCAGGGGGCTCCTGGGCAGGGCAGAGCCGGCCATTGGAGCTGGGGGGGGCCCCTGCCCAAGCCTAAAGCCTCGGCCAGAGGCATTAGGCCTGGGCAGGGAATGGAGCCAGCCATAGGGGGGAGATGGGGGTCAATGCCTCTGGCCAAGGCATCAGGCCTGGGTGGGGGCTGAGCTGGTGATCTGAGGGGTCTGGGGGTCCCCTGCCCAGGCCTGACGCTTGGGCCAGAGGTGTCAGGCCTGGGCAAGGGGCCAATCCGGTGATCAGAGGGTGATGGGGATCATGCCTCTGGCCGAGGCGTCAGGCCTGGGCTGGTGGCTGAGCTGGGATCAGTGTGAACTACAGAGGAAACACCTTTTCTGACCACTCATTGGCTATGCTCCCTGTATGCCACTGGTAATATTCTTAGTAACTTGGGTAATAAGAATCCAAAAAGGTCATCTAGGGTTTTTCTACCACACTCCTGGAGAAAAAAATGAAAGTCCACTGCTGGAGGGCTAAGAAATGTCATATCCTGCCCTAGCCGGTTTGGCTCAGTGGATAATGCCCTGGCCTGCCGACCGCAGGGTCTGGGTTCAGTTCTGACCAAGGGCATGTACCTAGGTTGCAGGCTCCTCCCTGGCCAGGGCATAGGTCAGGGCTCATGCAGGAGGCAACCAATCAAAGTGTTCCTCTCACTTTGATGTTTCTCTCTGTCTTTCCCTTTCTCTTCCACATTCTCTAAAAATCAATGGAAACATATCCTCAGGTGAGGATAAAAAATAATAATAAAGAAATGTCATATCCTATGAAAGACAGATCTTGAAAATGCCCAAGGAATGTTGTCATCTTTTCGTGGCAAAGGGACTGGAGTCTGTGTGATGAAAAAACCTTGGTGGCTGCAGTGACTGGCAGTGGCTGCAGCAGTGGGGTGATGGGGCTGGTGCCTTCCCCTGATCAGCCCTGTCGCCTCCCACAAAGGGAGGCCAGACTGCAGCTTAGGCCCGCTCCCCAATGGGAGCAGGGAGCGGGCCTAAGCCGTCAGTAGGACATCCCCTGAGGGCTACCAGTATGTGAGAGGGGGCAGGCTAAGCTGAGGGATCCCCTCAGTGCACGAATTTTGTGCACCGGGCCCCTAGTATGTATATAAAAGCCAAGCGAGCAGAATGACCGGAATGACCTGTCACTATGACGGGCACTGCAGCTGGCCAACCGGCCTGATCAGGGGTGGGGTCGGCCAGCCAGGGGGAGGGGCTGTGGGAGGCTGACCAGTTGGCTGGGCCACAGTGCACCAGGCCTCTAGTTGATGTATAAAGAATGCAACCTTTTTTTCAATATTAATTTTGTATCCTGCTACTTGACTGAATTCATGCATAAGTTCTAATATATTTATAGTTCTCTCTATATAGTATCATGTCATCTGTAAATAACAACAGTTTTATTTCTTCCTTTCCAATTTCGATGCCTTTTTTTTTCTTTTTCTTGTCTCATTGCTGTGGTTAGGAATTTCATTACTATGTTGAATAAAAGTGGTGAAAGTGGACCTCCTTGTCTTATTCTTGATTTAAAGGAAACATATATTGCTTTTCTCCATTGAGTATGATGTTAGTGTGGGTCTGGCATATATGCCTTTTATTATGTTAAGGTATGCTGCCTCTATACCCACCTTGCAGTCATAAGTAAATGTTAGATTTTGTGAAAAGCTTTTTTCTGCATCTATTGATATGACTATATAATTTTTATCCTTCATCTTGTTTAAATGTTGTATCACATCAATTGATTTGTGTACATTGAACCAACCTTGCATGCTCCCAGGACCAAATTGGAATAACAACTAAGATACAGAAAAACCATCCTGAATAATCAACTGAAGACCAGCTGGAGAGAAGCCTAATAACCAAGGACAGAAAGTGGAGACCACATAGAGACTGGTAGGAAGTACAGAGGCACAAAAGGGCTGGCTGGGCTCCCACAGACAGCTGCTGAAGTGCCTGAGGGATCTCTCAGGTGTGGAGGGTAGCCACTGAGAATCCTGGGGTCTAAACCCCAAGCTGGGCTCTCCAGCCCAGAGCACCAGAACTGAGAAAGGTGCCCACATAACATCTGGGTGTGAAATGCAGCAGGGTTGCTGTCTTCCAGGGAGAGATGGCTGGAAATGCAGGAACCCTCTTAAAGGGCCAATGTGTGCAGCCACTCACCTTGGGCTCCAGCAGAGGGAGGGGAGAGCGAACTGGACCTGTGTGAGCAGAAGGCATGTTTGGGGGCTCTGGGGCTAGAGATCAGAAGACAGATACCTGGTTTCCTGTGCTGAGTCATTCCCTCATGCTGTGGAGGACATCTTTCTCAGGCCAACCTTTGTATCTAGTCAGTTTTTGCCTGGGGAGGAAGGCAGTTGTCCACCCTATTAGAAACAAAACAAAACAAAACACTGGCATGCAATCTAACAATAAGGACACACACACACACACACACACACACACACACACACACACACACACATTTTGAATATTTTGTGCCAATCCCTTCTGGCTTAAAAAGTTTCTGTTGAGAAATCATCTGATAGTTTTATGGGAGCTCTCTTGTATATAATTAACTCTTATCTCTTGTTGCTTTTAAGATTCTCTTTCTGTCTTTAACCTTTGGCATGTTAATTATGATGTGTCTTGGTATGGGCTTCTCTGTCTTGTTTGGAACTCTGTGCTTCCTTGAGATGTTTGTCTATTTCCTTCACCAGGTTAAGGAAGTTTTCAGTCATTATTTCCTCAAATAGGTTTGCAATTCCATTCTTTCTCTCTCCTCTCTGGTACCTTTATGATGTGAATGTTGGTATACCTGAGGTTGTCCCAGCTTTCCCTTAAACTATCCTCATTTTTAAATTATTTTTTAATTTTTCCTGTTCGAATTGAGTGTTTTCCAGATCACCGACTTGATCTTCTGTTTCATCTAATCCATTGTTGATTCTATCTAATGCATTATTCATTTCAGACACTGTATTCTTTTTTTTTTTTTTTAAATCCTCACCCGAGGACATTTTTTTCCATTGCTTTTTAGAGAGAATGGAAGGGAGAGGGAGAGACAGAGATAAACATCAATTGGTTGCCCAGAGTCTGCAACCGAGATATGTGCCTTTGACCAGAATCAAACCCAGGACACTTCAGTCTGCATGTCAACACTCTATCCTCTGAGCCAAACTGGCAAGGACTTGTATTCTTCATTTCTGACTGATTCTTTTTATGTTTTCTATCTCCATTTTTATGTTTTCTGTTTTTTTTTTGAAGGTCTCACTGAGCTCATCTAGTCTTCCCCTAGGTTTATTGAACATCCTTATAACCAGGGTTTTGAACTCTGCATCTGAGGCCCCTTCGTAAGAGTTACAAAGTGATTTTCATTTGGTTGCTGCTTGTGTTGTGCTTGGAGGCTCTTGGGAAGGGCTATACTGTGAAATGAGGCCAGCTTCCACTTTTTCCAGGCTTGGAATATTTTAGTAGGCAACACAATGTGAGCTGAGACCAGTTGCCACTGGTACCAAGTTTGTAGCCACTAGTTGAAACTATGTGCCAGACCAAGACTGACTGCCACTTATGTCAGGCTTGGGGCCACCTGATAGGATTTTCAATGCAAACAGTCCATCACTGTTATGTTGGGCTTGAGACCACTTAGTAAGAGCTACAAGGCACACTGAGGCTGGCACAGCTTGTTTGGGGTTTCTGCACCTTTGAGAGATTTTGGGGAAATCCGGAAGAAAACTCAGGCAAGCTGCTTGTGTGGAAGAGCTGCTGGAAGGGGCTTCCACTGAGTGAGAGATTTAGGTGGCGTGGGGGGTCTCCGGGCAGGGTGAACAGTGTTAGTCAGGTTAATAGAGAGCTCCGATTTTGTGCCACCATGCCAGCTGGGTTGGAAGAGAGCTCAACAACAACAAAAAACAATGGTATCTTCTAGCACTTCCATCCCAAGAGGGAGTTGCCCTCACCCTGTCCCTCCAGCCCTTGCCCTGAAGTCAGTCGATTTATTTCTTCCTCATGTGTCCCTGGCACTTGCTGAGCTGCTGACCCTGAGCTGGAGCTTAGAGCGAGTGAGTTTGTGATCAAGTGAGTTTGCTTGCCAGTCTTTTAAGAGGAGCACGTCTCAGTCTCTAGCAGCTCATTGTCTTTCTTGGATGTAATCCCCACTGGTTTTCACAGTCAGATGTTGTTGGGACTCCTCTTTCCTGCACTGGTGGCTCCAGGCTAGAGAGCCCTGTGTGGGGATAAGATCCCTCACTCCTCAGGGAGACCTCCACAGCTGAGATATCCCTCCCAATTCTCCCTTAATCACCACACTGTGATTGTGGGATCTGCCCATTCCACATCTCATCTTCCCCTCCCCTCCCCCTCCCTCCCACATGTCATCAGTCTTGATGTGGCTTCTTCTTTATATCCTTAGTTATAGGACTTATGTTCAGCTTGTCTTCAGGTGGTTCTCAATGATGACTGTTCTGAATTTTGTTGTAATTATGATGTGGTTGTGGGAAGAGGCAAGCACAGAGTTTACCTATTCCACCACATCATCAGAGGTGCTGTTTGATTTCTATTTATCACTGATTAAAAATTAGATTCCAAAAAGTTGTATATTAACCTAGAAAAAGATGATATCATGAAAATAATTTTTGACGTAGAAGATAACCCTGATGCTTATTGGGTTTTATTTTCTTTTGCTCTGAAGGACATTATCCAGTTTTGTATCTTTTTTAAAAAATTAATCTTTATTGTTGATATTATTACAGATGTCCCTCTTTTTTCCCCCCATAGCTCCCCTCTACCCAGTTCTCACCCCACCCCAGGCCCTCACCACCCTATTGTCTATGTCCATAGGTAATGCATACATGCATGTAAGATCTTTGTCTAATCTCTTCCCACACCCTCCATACTCCCTTCCCTCTTAGAATCTTCAGGCTGTTCCATTCCCATGCTCCTGATTCTATTCCACTTCAATAAACAGAACAGTTTATTCTGTTCATCTGATTTTTCATTCATTTGATTTTTAGATTTACTTGTTGATAGGTATGTATTTGTTGTCACTTTGTTGTTCATATTTTTTTATCGTTACCTTTTTCTTCTTCTTCCTCTTCTTAAAGAGTACCCTTCAGCATTTCATATAATACTGGTTTGGTGGTGATGAACTGCTTTAACTTTTTCTTGTCTGTGAAACTCTTTATATGACCTTCAATTCTGAATGATAGCTTTGCTGGGTAGAGTAATCTTGGTTGTAGGTTCTTACTATTCATCACTTTGAATATTCCTTGCCACTCCCTTCCAGCCTGCATAGTTTCTGTTGAGAAATCAGCTGACAGTCATATGGGTACTCCCTTGTAGGTAACTAACTGTTTTTCTCTTGCTGCTTTTAAGATTCTCTCTTTGTCTTTTGCTCTTGGCATTTTAATTATGATGTGTTTGGTGTGGTCCTTTTTGGATTCCTCTTGTTTCTCTGTACTTCCTGGACTTGTAAGTCTATTTCTTCCACCAAGTAGGGGAAGTTTTCTGTCATTATTTCTTCTAATGGGTTTTCAGTATCTTGCTCTTTCTCTTCTTCTGGCACCCCATAATTCAGATGTTGGTATGCTTGAAGTTGTCCCAGAGGCTCCTTACACTATCTTCATATTTTTGGACTCAATTTTCTTTTTTGGTTCGGTGTTTTTTGCTTCCTCATATTTCAAACCATTGATTTGATTCTTGGGATCCTCTAGTCCAGTGGTTCGCAAACTGCAGCTCGTGAGCCACATGCAGCTCTTTGGCCCCTTGAGTGTGGCTCTTCCACAAAATATTGACTTCTGCACATGAGCCATGAAGTTTCAATTGCATTGTATGTGCGCACCTGCATGTGGTATTTTATGGAAGAGCCACACTCAAGGGGCCAAAGAGCCACATGTGGCTCACAAGCCGCAGTTTGCCGACCACTGCTCTAGTCTACTGTTGAATCCCTGTATATTATTTTTTATTTCAGTCAGTGTAGGCTTAATTTCTGATTGGTCCTTTTCCATTTTTTTGGCTTTCTCACTAAGATCCTTGAAAGTCTCACTAAGTTCCTCGGATGTTTCTAGAAAATTCTTGAGTAACCTTATAACTGTGGTTTTGAACTCTATATCCAGTAGTTTACTTTCTTCCATTTCTTTCACTTGTGACATGTTTCTTTGTGTATGTGTGAGAACTCAGTGTTATCACTATCTATCATATATCCCTAGTCACTCCAACATTGGCATTAGGATCTCCTTCGGTTGGCTCCTGTGGTCTTTCTACAAGCCTCAGTTGGTTTGGTTTCCTTATTCCCTGGCACCACGAGGTGCTTTAGGATCATCTTGTATTTTTCCTGCTATTATCCTGAAATCAGCCAATTTACAAGGAGCCCTGGTTTCTTGTATTGGCGAAGGATGATTAGCAACAAGACCTGAGCACTAAGTATGTTTATCATTACTGGGTGTCATTGCTTCTCAACCTTTCAGCAGTTGGAATTGGAAAATATGAGTGCCTACTAATCCACACATATACACACATCAGTATTTCTGTATCTATCTGCCTATCTGTATGTACACAAAAACCATGGACTTATACTGGAGGTTTTCCAGGGGTTTCCGTGTTGGTTTGCTCAGGCTGCTATAACAAAAAAACAGTGAATGGTGCAAGTCTGAGATCTGGGTGCCAGCAGATTTGGGTTCTCTCAAGGCCTCTCTTCTGGGCTTGCAGATGACCACCTTCTAGAGATGCCATGGCCTTTCTCTGTGTGCACACATCCCTGCTGTATGTGCCCTGATCTCCTCTTCTTGTGAGAACACCAGTCAGGCTGGAATAGGGCCACATTAATGGGCTCACTTTAACTTAATCGCCTCTTTTAAAGCCCTGTATCCAATACAGTCATGGCAAGGGAGATTAGAGCTTTGGCATGTGAATTTGAGGGGGACGTAATTCAGCCTATAACAGTGTCCAGGGTCTGCCTTCTCCAAGTATCCTATGAATCTACTAGAGGCCCAGTGCACAAAATTCATGCAGGGAGGGGGACCCTCTCAGCCCAGCCTGCACCCTCTCCAATCTGGGACCCCTCGGGAGATGTCCGACTGCCAGGGATCAGGCCTAAACTGGCAGTTGGACATACCTCTCACAATCCGGGACTGCTGGCTCCTAACTGCTCACTTGCCTGCCATCCTGGTCACCCCTAACTTTCCCCCCTGCCTGCCTGGTTGCCCCCAACTGCCCCCCCCCCCCAGCATGGTCGCCCCCTCACTGTCCACCTCTGCAGGCCTGGTTGCCCCTCATTCCCCCCCCCCCCCCCGCTGGCCTGGTCGACCACAACTTCCCCCCTTCCAGCCTGGTTGACCCTCACTGACTCCCCTGCCTGTCTGTTCACCCCCAACTTCCCCCCCTGTTGGCCTGATTGCCCCCAACTGCCCCACCCTGCCAGTCTGGTTGCCCCCAACTCTTGCCCCCCCACCCCGCCCCAGTGGCCTGGTTGCCCCACGCAGCCTGCTGTTTGATCATTTGGTCGCGCCTCACTGCCCCCCGCTGCCAGCCTGGTTGCCTTATGCAGCCTGCTGTTCAGTCATTGCGTGAGGGCATCCTGATCAATTTGCATATTCCTCGATTATTTAGTGTAGAAGATAATAAGTTGCTCATAATGGCTGAGGATCAGTGTACTACCAGACCAAGGCAAGTGAGCCTTTAAAGTGGGGATAGCTTAACTGAAAGAAGTACATATTTATTTTATTTTATTTTTTTAAAATATATTTTATTGATTTTTTTACAGAGAATAAGGGAGAAGGATAGAGTTAGAAACATCGATGAGAGAGAAACATCGATCAGCTGCCTCCTGCACACCTCCCACTGGGGATGTGCCCTCAACCAAGGTACACTCCCTTGACCGAATCAAACCTGGGACCTTTCAGTCTGCAGGCCAACACTCTACCCACTGAGACAAACCAGTCAGGGCAGGAGTACATTTTTAGTTGAGCAATTTCAGACATAAGCCCAAAAGGCTTGGAGTGCTATTTGGGGATTGAGATGCCCCTCTATCCTTTAAATCCTAGTCAGAAGGCAACAGGGAGCTGCCCCAGCTCCCAACCTGCCTCACAGATGCAGCACAAAGAGCTGTGGTTTGCACCGGGCATCAGGGACCCTCCCTTCCTACTGTGTCTTTCTGATCGCTTCCATTTCTAAGTGCTTTGACACTGGAGGCAAAGTGTTGGTTTTCCTCTTATTTCTCTGGTTCCCTCAGCTCTTTTTTAAATTAATATAAAAATCCCCAAACAGCTGGCCAAAAACAATCTCCAATAACTGCTTCCAGAAAAGGAAGAAGGCAAGTGCCTCTTGCTGCTGTTGGTACCCTAGGTCGGCAAGATGCCCTCACAGTCCAGCCAACTTCACCCTGTGGTGCAAGGTGCAGAAGAACTGGGGGTGAGGGGCTCAGGAGCCAACCCTTGCAGAGGGGGATGGGAACAGAGGCTGAGTGCTGCCAGAGGTTAAAGGGAAGAAGTGTGCAAGTGGGACACCCTGTTTCCAAATGAAGGAGGAGATGTACATTCCTTTATGTATGATACCATCTGATGCAACTGTGATTTTTGGTAGAGTTTTCTCTCCCCTTTTTGATTGTGAGTTGCTAAAAGCAAAGCCATTGTCTTTGTTTATGTAACCTTAGGAAACATGTCAATTGACTGCAGAGTTCATAAAAAATAAATTATAATGATGACTTTTAAGACATAAATGTCTTAATAAAAGAACTACCAGAGTGGGGTAGACAGGAAGGCTTTGGGGAGAGGAGCTCAATCTGGTCACAAGGGCTGGGGAGAAGGAGCATGGGTGGCAGGGAGGGGAGGAAGCATTCTGTTGAGAGCTGAGTGAAAGGGGTGTGAGGGTGAGAATATCTGGGGGATTGTGGCTAAATCAACTGAGTGAATTCAGGAAATTCTGAGGAGATGGGATTGGTAAAGTAGGTTAGGACCAATTTGTGCAGAGAACAGAAGCTGTAATAGCCAGGAACTAGATTTCTTAGTTACACAGAAAATGCGTTTGGTTTCATACAAGCTTAAATTTGGAGGACCTTTTAACTGTTACAAAGCATGTTCATGCATTGTGAGGTTCAGGAGTGTGTTGTGTGTATTCACATCTATCTCTATCCATCTATTTTTCTTTTCATCCATCTGGGGTAGTGGCTAAGTCTATGAAATTGTGAAGTTTGGGTTGGTTTTTCAGAGGTTGACTCATATCTCAGAGAGGAAGGGTGAGGGAGAGAGAGATAGAAACATCAGTGATGAGAATCATTGTTTGGCTGCCTCCTGCACTGTGGATAGAGCATGTGCTTCCAGGCATGTGCTCCTGACTGGGAATCGAACCACGACCTCCTGGTTTATTGGTTGATGCTCAACCACTGAACCACACTGGCTGGGCAACAGATGCCATTTTCTTTTTGTAGTATCTTTCACAGAATGTGGAATATATCTATATATGATATATAGATACATCCCATACTATTCAAACTTGCTGAAAGGATGGGATGGAATGAAACATTATAAAATATTTTATTTTATAATGTTTTGTTATATCCTATATAATAAAAGGGTAATATGCAAATCGACCGAATGGCAGAACGACCCATCACTGTGATGTGCCCTGACCACCATGGGGCAAACACTCAACGCAGAGCTGCCCCCTGGTGGTCAGTGTGATCACTGCTCAGCCAGAAGCCGGCTGAGCACAGAGGTGGTGGCAGGAGCCTCTCCCGCCTCTGAGGCAGTGCTAAGGAGCAACAAGCAGGTGGGCGGTAAGGAGTGAGGGATCCTGGACTGCAAGAGGAATGTCTGATTGTTGCCCATGGGGAGTGGGCCTAAGCAGGCAGGCAGACATCCCCCAAGGGGTCCCAGACTGCAAGAGGATGCTGGGCTGAGGGACCCCTGCCCTGCCTCCGAGTGCATGAATTTTCATGCACTTGGCCTCTAGTATATATATATTTTTCTTATTGGTGCATAGCCAAACTCTTCCTATACTGTTTTGTTCATCATGTACAGTCAGTTACTGACAGGGGTTCTGGTATCTTGATCCCTTGGGAGAACCTCTGTATCTCGCTTGTATGTGAGGCATCAGCAGCTGCTGAGTCTACAGTTCAAATGGAGATTCTGTATGTGAGTAGTAAGGACTGGGACCACTGTTCTTATGTCTTGGAGTAGGTCTGAATCCATGACTGACAGGTTCCAGGGCCTTTATTTGGGTAGTCACTGTGGAATCAGTTGCTGGGTCACAGCTCCTCAGGGGCACCTACCAACCCTCCTTCACTAAAATTGGGTTAGAATCCTATCATTGTTCATGCATCAGCCTGATTTTGTGTGTGTGTGAGAACTGTGACAACTCCAAATCACTTCACAAATAAAAGTCACTATCCTGCAACCAAAATCCTGGAGAAAGGAAAATAATGGAGTTTGTAGTTCTACTAAATCTTGGGAATTTAAACTCAAATTCATGCTGAATTAACAGAAATCAAACTAACAAATACAATTCTAGGTAGGGTTCCACATAAAATCCTCCAAGAATAAGATTCTGTAACAAGGTTGGAAGAAATATAATGTAAAAATGGTGTTAAAATTTAAAATCCGAACTCCTTTGTGAGACTCTGGGTTGCCAATGCAAACTCTGGTGAGGAGGTAAGAGCAGAGCACCCATGTTCATGTTTCACTAGTTACCATTTCACTTACCCTTTGGTGTGTTCTTTAAATTGATCTTTCCTTATGATGCTAGTCAATACAAACCCGAATCTTAGCCTTAAAAATTCCAGCCCTCCCCATTAGTCCTTCTAGTGAGTGAACCCAGAAAGATGAGCAGTTGAAAATGAAAAAAAAAAAAAAAAGACAATATTATACTTCTTTGTGGGGCGCAACTACAGTGTTTTGGCCAGGTTCAAGCCTCGGACTAATGAAAGGACAGAGTCCTCTCATTGCCACGTGCCAGTCTCAGCTGGAGGGCAGGGCCCTCCCAGCACAATCATAGCCAACGGCTGTGGTTGTAAGCTTGAACCTATGGTCCAAACACGTGGCCCCACGTGCCTTGTGCTAGAGTTCGGGTGCATGTAGTTGAGTGAAGTTGAGACTCACGAGAATGCTGTAAACACCTTGATCATGCCCCTGCTTTGCCTGGTGGCATCTGCTATAAAATAAAGACGGCTTGTGGGCACTGGCGCTGTCGCCTCATCAGGGAGCAGCATCCCACCGAGACCCAGCTTTCATTCTCATGTCTGTCTTTTCTCAATCTTTTCACTTCCCCCACTCAGAATCACCTTTGGCCGTAACAATCTTAAAATGAATTTAACAAACTATTCATTAAAAACATTAAATTAAGGAGGAGCAGTGCAGGGTGGAGGGGGTCAATGGGGAAAAAAAGGGACATCTGAAATAGTTTCAACAATAAAGATAAATAACTAAAAATTTGAAAAAGTATCAAATTAAAAATTGCATTCCCAGTCATTCTGTATGAAAACTCAAATTGTGGGAAAATGACTAAAAATGTTTCTTTACTATATATCATTTTTTGAAAATGTTGTTTAAAAAAGTAATCTTTAAAATGCTTGAATTTCAGAGAGCATTTTTATTTACTGTGAAACTTAACTTTAAAATTTAAATCTATTCTGCCTGGGTGCTTATCTCATAATTCCTTGCCCTAAAATATTCAGAAAATATAAAACCTTTTTCTTGATTAGAAAAAGGCCTTGACATTTTACTGTTACTTGTAGACTGAAGGAACAATATTCCTCATTTCAAACAAGAATCTCTATCTCTTGCATGTTTACAAGCTATGCTATAGCCTGGACAACAAAACTAACCACATCTAAGTTTGGTACTGCACACTGGACAAAAATCATAAGAGTTTTTAAGGGGTGTTAGGATAACCTCCATTATGTCCAGGTGGGAGCAGGCCTCTGTGAGTCTCTAATCTGGACCATATTCACTGAATGAGGAAGGACTGAAGCAGGTGGGTTTAGTTATAGCTTTGTCTGTATGCCAGAGATTGTTAGTTGGGGGTCCACAAAATTGAAAACCAGTGTGTGATCATGACTTGGAAGGACTGTCTTGTTGGTGGAACTATATGATCTGTTATCCTTGGGTCCTGTACAACAAAAGGTTGCTGATTCCATTCCTGGTCAGGGCACATGCCCAGGTTGCAGATTTGACCCCTGGTAGGGGACCTGCAGGACACAGTCAATCGATGTTTTACTCTCATATCAATATTTCTCTCTCTCTCCCTCTCATTTCCTCTCTCTCTAAAAATCAATTTAAAAATCTTTAAAAACAAAAACAATAACAAAATAGTTACCCTGTTCACCCCCTCCTGTAATAGCATTCTCCAATCCCCTTTATATATATATAAAAGACTCCACAGCATTGTCTCCTGGAAGATTCCATCCAAAATTTCTGGCACCACCTAAGCCAACTAAATATTTACCTGTGAACTTTCAGTTAAGTACCATGTAATTTTTTACACAACCAACCAATAAAACAAACATGAAATCTCATAGAGGCCCATTGAGGATTATTCAAAAAGGAAGCGGCATTATCATTACCAAAGGCAGGGAGCTGGAGAGCACTCAGATATCTGTTACCAGAAAAACAGGCTAAAGATGCCTATTCCTGACCCTGTGATAATAGGCAGCAATGAGAAGTTGCACCAATATAAATACTGTTGGATTTTAAAACCGAATTCTCAAAGAAAGTAATAAGAATCATTATGTATCTAAAAATATGTCATTTACTAGTACAGCAAGTAAAAATACCTGCACACAATACAAAAAAGATATATTTTATAAGAGCACACTGAAACAATTAGACATTGAAGGCAGTCAACACCCAGCACAGAGAAGCATTGGCTTCCCTCCCCGACTCCACACACCTGGCCCACGTCCTCCAGCAGAGAGTGTCTCCTCAGTGTGGAGAAGGCACATTCTGGGTGCAGACCCTGAGCAGTCTGAGCTTAGGTGCAGCTATTGGAGGGACCACCTAGGAATACATATAACATAGGACCTGGGAATCTGTAAATCACTTTGGGAAGAATTACTACTTAACAATATTATATCTTCTAATACATGAACAGTGATCCCTTTTTCATTTATTAGAGTCTTCTTGAATTCCCTTCAATGATGTTTTTATTCAGTGCACAAGTCTGAACAAGCCACTTTTATTATTTCTACTAGAGGCCTGGTACATGAAATTCATGCACTGGGGGGGGGGGGTGTCCCTCAGCCCAGCCTGCACCCTCTACAAACTGGGACCCCTTGGGGGATGTCCGACTGCCAGTTTAGGCCCAATCCCTGGGATTGGGCCTAAACTGGCAGTCGGACATCCCTCTCAGAATCCGGGACTGCTGGCTCCTAACCACTCACCTGCCTGCCTGATTGTCCCTAATCGCTTCTGCCTGCCAGCCTGATTGCCCCCTAACCACTCCCCTGCTGGCCTGATTGACTCCTAACTGCTCCCCTGCCGGCCCAATTGCCCACAACTTCCCTCCCATGCCAGCCTGTTCACCCCCAACTGCCCTACTCTGCCAGCCTGATCAGCCCTAACTGCCCTCCCCTGCCAGCCATCTTGTGGCGGCCATCTGTGGTGGCCATCTTGTGATGACATGGGGGTGGCCATCTTGTGGTGGTCATAGTGTGATGACATGAGGACGGCCATCTTGTGATGATGTGAGGGCGCGAGGGTGCAAGGGCCACCTAGGCTTTTATTAGTATAGATTGTACAAATACAGAAAATGAGGCACAAAAGTTCAAGTTTGCACAAAGTTACATTTATACTAATAAGAGGGTAATATGCTAATTAGACCAGATATCTTCCGGATGTCCTTCCGGACAAAGCCACAGTGGCAGGGGCTGAGGCAGAGGTGGTTAGGGGTATTCAGGCCAGCAGGGGAGGGCAGTTACTGTCAGGGGCGATCAGGCCGGCAGGGGAGGTCAGTTAGGGGGAGATCAGGCTGGCAGGAGCAGTTAGGGGGCAATCGGGCCAGCAGGGGAGGGCAGTTAGGGGGCAATCAGGCTGGCAGGCAGAGGCAGTTAGGGGCGATCAGGCCGGCAGGGGAGCAGTTATGGGCATCAGGCCAGCAGGCAGAGGTGGTTAAGGGCGATCAGGCAGGCAGGCAGGCAAGCATTTAGGAGCCAGTGGTCCTGGATTGTGAGAGGGATCCCAAATTGGAGAGGGTGCAGACTGGGACAAGGGACCTCCCTTCCTGTGCACAAATTTTGTGCACCAGGCCTCTAGTGTCTTATAAGTAAGGAGCCAAGATTAGAGAAAAAATTCTGATCTCAGAGCTTCATGACCACTGCCCTATGCTATACATTGTCTTTCATCCTACAAAACTCCTCGGGTCCTCAAAATGAAGGTAAAGTATTCCATTAAAGTAAAAAAAAAAAAGTAAAGTGAGTGGAAATTTCATTTCCTATAGAAGACACAATTAGCACCTGATTTTAAAATGAAGACTAAGAATACAGAGTAGCTAATCCCAGAGAAGAGACCTGGTAGCATTTCCGATCTGCTTGACATTTCTCAATCTCTCCCAAGGGAAGAACTGAGGCAATACCTGGAGGCTTCCACCCACAGGCATGGTGGCGCCATGGAGGAGCAAGTGCCTGCCGTCTATAGAGGAAACGGAAAACATGCATTGGCAAGAGTTATGTAGGAGCATTTTGCCCAGGAAAAAGACAAGAGATTTATATGAGGAAAAGAGCTGGCAGGATGCATTGCCCATCAGCCCCAAAACTGCCATCTGGGACCTAGCACCTTGTCCATAAGAACAGAAGAGAACCCAGCCTTGTTCAGCCAGTGTCCCACAAACAGCAGGATTCTGGGTAGGGAACAGAAGAAGAAATACAAACCGTGCAGCTTGAATACCAGGTGCAAGGAATGAACACACAAACCTGAGTGTCCCTGAGAGTCCCACATTCATGGAGCTCTGGGCTCTTGTACAATTTTCCCAGCTCTGACAGCTGAGAGGAGAGTGTTGTGCTGAGAACACAGGAAAGGAGGAAGGAACACAGGAACACAGGAAACTGAGATCTCAATTTCAGGGCCATGATTTCGGAAGAGACTTTACTCCTGTCATTGAGAAAAAATTTTATCTGAGGAAAGACAGGAAAAATTTCTGGAACTATTTTATCAGTGTCTGCACATTCACAGATGAAGCTGTCACTTACTCAGTTCAAAAATCTGAGCAACCAGATTTCTCTTATATAGTCGGGATATGTGTGACTTTCTGAGCCTCAATTTCCTCCTGGTAACATGTATGGCTAGGAGCATGGTGCTCTCCAGGCCTCCTTAATATCTGACACTTGAGGGAAAGGCATTCTCAGAGACCTAGCTTCTCCCCCAAGACCAGACTAAAGTAGGACTCAGCTCCCTCAACCTCCTCCTGAGGCACTAGAGAGAACAGAGGAAACTGTGAAGGAACTGTCTCTGTGCTTCCAGATGACAGCTGTTCCCAGGGTGACAGAGGGTGAAGGCAGCTGGGGCAGCTGAGCTTCATGTTGGGAACAGAACCACTGTGGTACCCACTGTAGCCTTGCTGACAGTAGTACACTGCCGCGTCCTCCGCTTCCAGGCTGCTGATGGTGAGAGCAAAGTCTGTCCCAGACCCACTGCCAGTAAACCTGGCTGGGATGCCGGTGGCCCTGTTGGATGCACCATATATAAGGAGCTTGGGAACCTGCCCAGGCTTCTGCTGGTACCAGGCTAGGTAGTTACTAACACTCTGACTGGCCCTGCAGGTGAAGGTGGCGCTTTCTCTTGGAGACAAAGACAGGGAAGCTGGAGACTGCGTCATAGCAATTTCTCCGGTGGTACCTGGGATTGGAAATAAAACACGACAGTCAGCTGTGTGGTCTAGACTCTAGTCTAGATCATATCCACTGTCTTCCTGGCAGAGAGAACTGTCAATCTACATGGAGCTTTCATTATTGTGCGTGCTGAGTAAAGGTGTCATCACAGGACCCAATATTGACAAAGTTTTCACTGAACTAGAGAACCAAGCGTGTCCTCTCACCTGGGAGCCAGAGCAGCAGGAGGCAGAGGATCTGAGCAGGGGTGTCCATGGTCCGCTGTGTCCTGACAGAGGCAGATCTCCTCAGAGCCAGGGCCCTGATATGGGCCTGCACGGCGCAGGGTGGGGGTGGGGTGGGAGGTTTGGGAAGAACATGCAAAGCAGCTGGGGAGGAGAGAGCTGGGCTGTGCTTCCAGCTGCAAAGACCATCTGCATCCTCTTCTCTACACCTGAGCAACCCATGCCCAATTGGTCATGTCAGAAAGGGCTGTGGGCTCAGCCTGAGGGAAGGATTTTTCTCTTGTGATCATAGAATTTAATCTCTGTTCTTTCACAAATGGCCTAGACTCAGCCAGATTGATTGGGCACAAGCCTGTTAGAAAGAAATGAGGGACCTGTGGTCCCATGTCTCATTCTACTCCCACATGCCTCTTGGTGCACGACTGTCTGGTGAGTGAGCTATTGATCAGGACTTTATCTTCCACATATTCCTTTCATTGGATGCTCAGTGATTTCCCTGGGTCCTCGAGTCGCCTCGCTCTGTGTTAGGATTAGTGAAGAGCAACACTCAGGCCCAGCAGCATGGGTGCAGGGTGACCACACGGCATGGATGAGCAGGACCAGCTCTGCCTCCCCAGAATACTTACAGCAGCTCTTCGTTGTGTGACCCGCTATTTCCCACACCACTCCATTCACACAAAGTGCCCATCCAACCAGGCCCCACCATCCTTAAAAATTTGGGAAAACTACGTTCACACTCGTGTTCTAAGAATTCAACCTGGGCTTCCTCCTGTTCCTCAGAATTGTGCACATGGTGGTGAGCACGTGGTCGGGGCCTTCCTCTGCACATCTGAGCAGCTCGGTTACACTTTCCAGTTCTGACCCTCATCTCCTCAAATCGAATGCTTTTCCTAAAGCAGTGAAACTCTTTTGCTCTCCTAATCTTCCTCTATGACTTAAGGCAGAAGTTTTATCGATGCTACTCCAACTTCCAAATGAATCCTCATCCATTTAGGAATTGGAGCTTCATCCACAGTCGGCATTATTCACTGCAAGATTCTGCTCTCAGAGAAGTCCCTGAAACCAGCATATCTGAGTCGAGGGACAAAGCTCCATTGCTTAGGGATTGTGTGACATTGATCAACTTAACTTCTTAACTTCTTTTTGTCTCAGTTTGTCTGTCTTTGTAACTGACAATAATGTATTTTTTTCTAACAATTCTGTTTATAATTTAAATAAGATAAAGCATTTAGAACAGTATTCAACAATAAAATATGTTGCTATTTATTTTATCATAATCATTATTATATTTAGCATTCTTATAATCATTATCATAAGTATATTGAGTAACCTAGCAAAGACACACGAAAAACAGTCTTAAAATGAATTTAAGTATGTCTCATTGACAACCATACTAGGTTCTAGGACTGTTTTTTCAGTTACCAGCTCACTATTCTTAAAAAATCTGATTGTTTTACCTTGATCTAAACTATATTGCTCATGCTCACCCAGACCTATTCAATGTATTTCTTCTCACCATCCTTTATCCAAACTTCACTTTATAAAAGGTTAAAATGGCCCTGCCAGTTTCTCTCAGTGGTTAGAGCATCGGCCCTCAGACTGAAGGGTCACAGGTTCAATTCTGGCCAAGGGCATGTACCTTGGTTGCAGGTTCAATCCCCCACCCAGGTCAGGGCGTGAGCGGGAGGCAGCCAATTAATGTGTCCTTCTCACATTGATGTTTCTCTCCCTATCTCTCTCCCTTTTCCCCTCCCTTCTACTCTCTCTAAAAAAGTCAATAGAAAAAATATTCTCACTCCCAGGTAAGGCTTTAAATGTCATAGTGCTGATCTTCCTTCTTACATAATTCTTCTCTATTTCTCTAATACTTGTCCTAGGACTCACAGTAAAGAAAAACTACCACCATCACTTTCGGGCCTGCTCCATATAATTTATACAGATTTTTCATCTAGGGCCTTTGTGAAATGTCACATTAAGAAACATATTCCTACTACTTAGCCATAAGAAAGGATGAAATAGCACCATTTTCAACAACATGGATGGACCTTGAGAATATCATGCTAAGCGAAATAAGTCAGACAGAAAAAGTCAAGAACCATATGATTTCACTCAAATGTGGGATATAAAACTGAAAGCAACAAATGAACAAATAAAACAAACAAAAACCCATTACACAGATAACGGCATGGTGGTTACCAGATGGAACCACCTGGTGGTTACCAGGTGTAATCATCTGGTGGTTACCAGTTGGGGGTGGCAGAGAGTAAAGGGCAAAGGGGTCAAATATATGATGGAAGGTGATCTGACTTTGGGTAGTAAACACACAATGCAATATACAGATGATATATCTTAGAATTGTACACTTTATTGAAGCCTATATAATTTTTAATCCTCACCTGAGGATATTTATTGATTTTAGAGAGAGAGAAAGAGAGAGACAGAAACATTAATGTGAGAAACACTAATTGGTTGCCTCCCATATGCACCCCCACCGAGGAAGAAACCCACAATCTAGGTATGTGTCCTGACTGGGAATCGAACCTGCTAACTCTTTGGTGTACGGGATGATGCTCCAACCAACCAAGCCACCCAGTGGGGGCAAAACCTATATAATTTTATTAAACAACATTACCCCAATAAATTTTATTAAAAAAACACACATATTCCCTATGGCAGTATTTTATTAAATGGAGGAATTTTATCTGTGCATGGACCAAGAAATTAGAATTTCATGACCAGACATAATAATATAGCTGTAATATAGTCTATCTACACTAATAAAAGAGAAACATGGTAATTGGCGTACGACCGCTACCCTTTTCATTGGCTAATCAGCGAGATATGCAAATTAACTGTCAGCCAAGATGGCGACCGGCAGCCAGGCAGCTTGAAACTAACATGAAGCTTGCTTGCTTCAGTGACGGAGGACTCCAACGTTCCTGCCTGCGGCTATAGGCCTCTGAGCCTGAAGTTTAATTAACTATGTAACAAATACCACCGGACTTCAGCCAGCAGATTCACAACATTGTAAGCAAAGGCCAGAAACCTACTTTCAGCTGCGGAGGCCTAAGAGCTGGAGCCAAGTCTCAAAGCTAAAGCTGGCCCAGAATAAAAAAAAAAGAAAAAAAGGAGCAGTTGGGAGCTTCAGTCACCCCCAGCCTGAAAACAGCCCTCAGCCCCTCACCCAGACTGGCCAGGCACCGCAGTGGGGACCCCCACCCTGAATGGTGTGTGACCAGCTGCAAACAGCCATCATCCCCTCACCCAGGCTGGCCAGGCACCCCAGTGGGGACCCCCACCCTGATCCAGGACACCCTTCAGGGCAAACCAGCCAGCCCCACCCATACACCAGGCCTCTACCCTATATAGTAAAAGGGTAATATGCCTCCCAGCACCAGGATCAGCGAAGCCATGAGGCCTCCCGGCACCGGGATCAGCATGACAGGGGGCAGCGCCCAAACCCCCTGATCGCCCTGTGGCTCTGTGTGACAGGGGGCGGGGCCACAACCTCCCTATCCGCCCTGCTCTGTTCGTGACAGGGGAAGGTGCCCCAACCCCCTGATCAGCCCTGCTCTGTGCCTGATAGGGGGAAGCTCCCCAACCCCCCCCTCCCCCACGGGCCCTGCTCTGTGTGTGACGGGAGCAGAGCCCCAACCCCCTGATGGGCCCTGCTCTGTGCATGACAGGGGGTGGCGCCGCAACCTCCCCATCGACCCTGCCTTGAGTGTGACAGGGGACGGTGCCCCAACCCCCCAATCGGCCCTACCCTGATCGTGACTGAGGGTGGCATCACAACCTCCCAATCTCCCTGCTCTGTGCATGACAGGGGGCGGTGCCCCAACTCCCCAATCGGCCCTGCTCTGAGCCCGACCAGGGGCTGCACCTAGGGATTGGGCCTGCCCTCTGCCACCTGGGAGCAGGCCTAAACCAGCAGGTCGTTATCTCCCGAGGGGTCCCAGACTGCGAGGGGGCACAGGCCGGGCTGAGGGACCCCCCCTCGCCCCCGAGTGCACAAATTTTTGTGCACCGGGCCTCTAGTATATATATAAAACCTTAATATGCAAATAGATTGAACGGTGGAACAACTGAACAACTGGTCGCTATGACGTGTGCTGACCACCAGGGGGCATGCGCAGAACACGGTGGGCATCAGCTGCGGTGGGATGGTGGAACAGGTGAGCGGGGGTGCCAGACCAAGGTGGGGCGCCGGTTGTTATCATTGGGGGAGCCTCTGGTGATTACTGAAAATTCTTTGCTCCTGTGCACCACAGTCCTGCCGGGCACTTGCACCTGCTGCTGGCATGAGCCCTGCTCACAACTGCTGCTGGTGCCAGAGCTCGTGCTGGTCCTGATCGCTAGGTGCCATCAGTGGTGCGAGCAGTGGCTGCTGGCCCCAAATCGCCCCTGAGGGCTTCTCCAACTCCCTCTGCTCCTGAGGGGTAATTGCAGCAGCAGCTGCCACTCACACCCACTGAGGGCGCCATCCCCATTTGCACCCGCTGCTGGCACCAGCTCCAATTGCTCTGTGCTGGCAGTGGGTGTGAATGGGGCCGGTGCCATCAGAGCGTGGGAGTGGTGTCCGCAGGAGTGGGGCTGCAGGCAGACAGGGGACTGGGGGCTGCGGCGGGAGGGGCGGGCAGGGGCTTGGAGGATGGGCCAAGACCTGACCTTGTGCCCGCAGTGTGAAAGGCCATGGCCAGAGTGGCTTTCGGGTTCAAAGGCTTGGAGAAAGAGCTGACACACAAATTGACATGCAAGACATAGGAATATTAATTTTTAGAATTACGGGGGGAGGCCAGAGGAAAACTCAACTAGAGAAGGTAAGTTCCCCTGAGTCTCTGTTCCCAGCTGCTTTTCTTAGCTAGAACACACAATTGCATTTTAGGAATACAAACAGACATATCAATGGTAATGTTTAGTAAACAGTAAGATTGTCAGGTTTTGGGGGAGTTTGCTTTAGGCCATTGAGTCAGCAGTAGGTAATAAAATGTAAATATTCACCATGTGAATATCAAAAGGAGTCCCGGCCAGCCTTCTGCCAGACTCCTCACATTTATATTAATTACTGTTGATCTTGGTTCCCAGCACCCCAGCAGCCTCGTGGCTCATAGTTCCTTTCAAGGTTCATGAATTTGTGCACTGGGCCCCTAGTCCTATATAATAAAAGCCTAGTGATGGAATGGTGGAATAACCAGAATGACTGGTCAACCAGTCGCTATGATGCGCACTGACCACCAGGGGGCAGACGCTTAATGCAGGAGCTGCCCCCTGGTGGTCAGTGTGCTCCCACAATGGGAGCACCACTTGGCTGACCAGGATGAGCAGCTGCTACTGCAGCTGGAGCGGGTCCACAGCTGCTTGGCTGACCAGGATGAGCGGTGCTCCCATGTTGGGCTGATCCCCGCAGGCCATATTCCCCACCAGTGCATGAATCCCATGCACTGGCGTCTAGTATGATATAATATGATATACTATATGTTATAACTGTAATAGAATAAAATAGAGTAAAATAGAAGAGAATAAAAAACAAGGGTATGTCCTATGAATCAACGGTAAGTATTGGTCCACAGATATTTTCTATATATATTGGACATATGCTGTGTATATCTGTGCAATGATGATCTAAATATCTAAGGATTACTGTCTTAGGGATGCTTGCATTACACTGAGACTTGCCAAAGTTTCCTGTTAATAACAATCAACTTGTGCGCTATTTTTATGATTATGAAACCTCTCTTTGAGATGAAAACATCAAAGACTCACTGAGATGAAGCTTTGAGAGCAGTGGAGGCTTATCCTGTGAGGTTGTTGTTAGGGATACAGTGGGAGGACAAGTGGCTGGGAGACTTACAAGTTCTGTTCTCCTCATACAATTCGTCCAGTGATGTTCAGATGATGATCCAGGCATCTTTGACCCCACTACAGAAGTCTTATTCACTCTAGTCAAAATGGCTTTTGTGACAAATGTTTTAAGTCACATACTAGGTGGCACTGGCCTGTAGAGGAAAGGACTAGAGTGAAAAAGAAGTGTTCAACCCTCAGGTAGTGGTTGAGGCATAGGGAGTTGGTGGTTTCAAAGATTTGGGTAGGTAGCACGTGTTTAATATGATCGAGAAAGATGCAATATGCCAGATTTACTCCCAAAAGACTGCTTATTTTGTGTAGTGAAAGGACTATTGATTTCTTGTCAAATAAATTTTTTATTTAAAGCCACTTCATATCTATTAATATTGTTTATCTCCTTTAATTTGCACTGCTTGTCTTAACTGTATCAGTTAAGAGCAAAAAAATTCCATGTTGTTGGAAGGGGATTCTTTTTTTTTTTTTTTTAATATATTTTATTGATTTTTTACAGAGAGAAAGGGAGAGAGATAGAGAGTTAGAAACATCGATGAGAGAGAAACATCGATCAGCTGCCTCCTGCACATCTCCCACTGGGGATGTGCCCGCAACTCAGGTACATGCCCTTGACCGGAATGGAACCTGGGACCTTTCAGTCCCCAGGCCGATGCTCTATCCACTGAGCCAAACTGGTTTTGGCTGGAAGGGGATTCTTAATCACTGGTCCCAGTTTTGTAAAGAGAAACTTATGTCTCAACATTTCCACAGTATTATGTGTAAAAGGGTGAACAGTTTCACCCTGAAGAACCCACAGGTCCCATGAGCCATGCACCACCAGATAGATCTGAAGCCTATCACTATTTGATGAAGGGAAGAGAGAATAAAATGAGAAAAAAAAACAACACAAAAACTACAATATCAGAAATGAAAAAGGGGAAATTATAGAGCCTATGACAGTAAATAGATACAACAATTCTAAGGCAAAAGTAATATAAAATTTGTAATAAAAAACTTCCGAGAAAGAAAATATCTATCTCATATATGCTTGACTGGTGACTTGATACCTTATCAAAATTACACAAACCTACGTGAACATTACAAAAAAGGAAATACTTGTAAAATTATTATGAGGTTTTAATAACCTGCATTCCAAAAATTAGTAAAGTCATTAAAAGAGAAAAAGTAAAGGCTAGTATCTTTGTGAACACAAATATAAAAATCCTGAAAAAATTTCATTCATCTAAACGTCTGTATATCTATGTAGAAAAATCCATCATGGCCAAGTGGAATGTATTACAGGGATGTAATGTTACTTTAGCATTAGAAAATTGATCCATATAATTCATCACATTGAGAGAATGCTGAGATTTTATTTGAATAAAAATAAACAGCTATTCATGATAAAACACTCAGCAAGTCAGGAATAATAAGAAAATGCCTTAATGTAATAAAGTGTCCATGAAAATCCTAGGACAAGCATCAGACATAGTGGTAAAATACCCTTCAAATTGGAATAAAGAAAGGCTTGTACACTATCACACTTATATTTTAAATGATACTGGAGGTTCTAGCATCCTATATAATAAAGAGGTAATATGCAAATTAACCCTCATGCCCTCACAAGATGGGTGCCTACAACTAGGCCGGCAGGAAGGTTAGCGAGGGATGACCAAACGACTGAACAGCAGGCTGTGTGGGGCAACCAGGGTGACCAGGCTGGCAGGGGGGTTAGCGAGGGACGACCAAACGACTGGACAGCAGGCTGCGTGGGGCAACCAGGCTGGTAGGGGGGCCATGAGGGGCGGCCAGGCTGGCAGAGGGGGGAAGTTGGGGGCAATTTGGCTGGCAAGGGGGCAGTGAGGGGCAATTAGGCTGGCAGGAAGGGGCAGTTGGGGGCAACCAGGTTGGCAGGGGGGGCAGTAAGGGATGACCAGTGTGGCAGGGGGAAGGCAGTTAGGATCAACCAGGTCAGCAGGGAGGGGGCAGTTGGGGGTGACCTGGCAGGCAGGCAGGGGAGCGACTATGAGCCAGCAGTCCAGGATTGTGAGAGGGATGTCCGACTGCCTGGGATCAGGCCTAAACCGGTAGTCAGACGTCCCCCAAGGGGTCCTGGATTGGAAAGGGTGCACACTGAGCTGAGGGGACCCCCCTGTCCCCATGCAGAATTTCATGCACTGGGCCTCTAGTATACAATAAGGCAAGACAAATAAAAGGCACAAGTTTGGAAAAGAAGAAGTAAAATATCTTTACTTATTGATAACACAACAGTGCATAATTTTTTTGTGTATATGTTATTATTTTTCAACTACAGTTGATATCCAATATTATTTTATATTAGTTTCATTTGTGCAGCATAGTTGTTAGATATTTATATGATTTACATGTTGATCACCCTGATAAGTCTATTAAACACCTGGAATCATACATAGTTGTTACAATATCATTGACTATATTTCTTATGCTGTACTTTACAGCCCCATAATTATTTTGTAAAGACTATGTACTTAACTTCTTAAAGAATCTAAAAATAAACCAGTATAAATAATGACTTAGCAAAGTTTCTGGATTCAGTGTCCATTTATAAAATGTCTATTGTGGATTAAGGAGACTTAAGTAAGTAGAGACTTTTTCCAGGTTCGTAGAGTGGAAGAATAGATATTATTCTTCTGAAAATTGATGTGTAGATTCAAAGCATTTCAATTAAAATTTCTAAAACATTGTTTTTGAAACTGATAAGCTGATTCTAGAATTTACATGGAAATTTGAAGAACCTTAGGCATACAATAAATCTTAAAGAAGAAAAATAGAAGACTAATAATATCAGATTTTAAGACTTATTATAAAGCTACAGTAAGACAGTATAGGGTCCTATAGGTACAAAGATAGACAAATAGAACAAAGGAGTCCAGAAGAGACTCACATACAATATTTTTCTTTTTCTGCTTGATATTTCACTTAGCATAATACCCTCATAATACCCATGTCACAGATGATAAGATTTCATTCCTTTTTATGGTTGAGTAATACTCCATTGCATATATGTACCCCATCTTCTTTATCCATTCATCTATTGCTGGACACTTAGGTTGCTTCCATATTTTAGCTATTGTAAATAATTCTTCAATAAACATAGGGGATGCATATGTCTTTCTAATTAGTGTTTTCATTTTTTTGGATAATATCCAGAAGCTAGTTGGTATGTTATATCTATTTTTATAGTTTTTTCAGGAATCTCCAGACTGTTGTACACCTGAAACTAATATAACCAATATAAGGTTGTATACCAACTATAATTAAATAAAAAATAAATTAAAAAAACTCAAAACGACTAACATATATGTGGTCACTTAATTTATAGCAAAGGCAAAAGGGTGGATTATGGTCCCTCTCCCCACCCAATAAATTGTGAGAAGCTGAACACAGAAATAAAATAAAATAAATAATGGAAATACAAACTTTGACTCATTTCTCACCAAGCAAAAATGTGAATTAATGGAAGATTATAGTCTACATGTGAGAGCTAAAATAATGAAGCTTCTAGAAGAAAGCATAGGAGGGAATTTGTAGGCTCAAAACATGGGCAATATTTATTAAATAGGACACACACATACACATAATCACAGAAGAAAAACTGATAAATTAAACTACTAATATTAAGTATTTCTTTTAAAATATATTGTTAAGAAGGTAAATAGACATGCCACAAACTAGGAGATAATATTTTAATGCCTATTTCTGAAAGAAGATTCATTTTAAGAACATATAAAAAATTTCTCAAAAATGACAAAATATGATTTGAACAAACACTTTCCAAGAAAGAAGATATCCAAATAGATAATGAAAAATAAAAATATTAGTAATATAAACATTACTAATCATCAAGGAAATGTAAATTTTAACCCAAATACCACTTCAGGATCTACCAATCCTATCTAATAAAAGAGAAACATGGTAATTAGCCATAACTTCACTACCCTTCCCATTGGCTAATCAGGGTGATATGTAAATTAACTGCCAGCCAAGATGGCGGCCGGCAGCCAGGCAACTGAAGTGAACATGAGGCTTGCTTGCTCCAGTGATGGAGGAAGCCAACATTCCCCACCTGCCGCTGCTGGGCTCTGAGCTGCTCTCTAAGAAACGTTGTTGCAAATATAGAAGCTAAACAAAACCCCAGAAACCTGCTTTCAGTCAGCTGGGATGTCAGAGCTGGAGTCGCATCAAAGTTTCAAATACAGAAGGTAAACAAAGCCCAGAAACCTGCTTTCAGCAGCCGAGGTCTGAGCTAAAGCCGGCTGTCAGCTCCAGTGATAGCCATAGAAGGTAAATAAATCCCAGAATAAAAAAAGAAAAGAAAAAAAGGAGAGGTTGGGAGGAGCTTCAGTCACCTGCCAGCATGAAAACGGCCCTCAACCCCTTACCCAGACTGGCCAGGCACCCCAGTGGGGACCCCCACCCTGAAGGGGGTGTGACCAGCTGCAAACAGCCATCATCCCCTCACCCAGGCTGACCAGGCACCCAAGCAGGATCCTCACCCTGATCCAGGACACCCTTCAGGGAAAACCAGCCGGCCCTCACCCGTGCACCAGGCCTCTATCCTATATAGTAAAAGGGTAATATGCCTCCCAGCACAGGGATCAGCGGAGCAGTGAGGCCTCCTAGCAGTGGGATCAGCGGAGCCACGAGGCCTCCTGGCCCCTGGAGCAGTGTGACAGGGGGCAGCACCCAAACCCCCTGATCGCCCTGCAGCTCTGTGTGTGACTGACTGTGGCATCACAACCTCCTGATCCGCCCTGCTCTGTGCATGACATGGGGGAGCTCCCCAAACCCCTAATCGGCCCTGCTCTGTGTGTGACAGTGTATGGAGCCCCAAACCCCCTGATGGGCCCTGCTCTGTGCATGACAGGGGGTGGCGCCACAACCTCCCCATCGACCCTGCCTTGAGTGTGACAGGGGGCGGCGCCCAAACCTCCCAATCGGCCCTACCCTGAGCGTGACTGAGGGTGGCATCAAAATCTCCTGATCCGCCCTGCTCTGTGCATGATAGGGGGCGGCGCTCCAACTCCCCAATTGGCCTTGCTCTGAGCCCGACCAGGGGCTGCACCTAGAGATTGGGCCTGCCCTCTGCCACCTGGGAGTGGGCCTAAGCCAGCAGGTTGTTATCTCCCGAGGGGTCCCAGACTGTGAGAGGGCACAAGTGGGGCTGAGGGATACCCTCCCCCCAGCCAGTGCACAAATTTTTGTGCACCAGGCCTCTAGTCCTATCTAATAATAGAGAAACATGGTAATTAACCGTAACTTCGCTACCCTTCCCATTGGCTAATCAGGGTGATATGCAAATTAACTGCCAACTAAGATGGCAGTTAACCGCCAACAAAGATGGCGGTTAATTTGCATATGTAGGCACAATGCTGGGAGGTGAAAGGGAAAGGACAGAAGAAGCCCCCTGCCACTGATGGTGATTGGAAACCCAGGGGGGAGCTAAGAGCTGGGGGGCAGGGCAAAGGCGGCCCCAGAGGCCACCTTTGCCCTGCCCCCAAGCCGTGATCGGAGAACCGGGCAGCTTTACCGCCCTGGCCAGTGATAGTGGGAAGCAGGGGTGGAGCTGTCAATAGGAACTGGGCAGGGGCGGAGCTGGCAGTCTGGGGAGCTAGGGGTCCCTTGCCCAGGCCTAAGGCCTTGGCCAAAGGCGTTAGGCCTGGGCAGGGGTGGAGCCTGCAACTGCAGGGAGCTGGGGGTCCCCTGCCCAGGTTTAACACCTCGGTCAGAGGCATTAGGTCTAGGCATGGGTGGAGCCTGCAATCCCGGGGAGCTGGGGGTCCCCTGCCCAGGCCTAAGGCCTTGGCCAGAGGCGTTAGGTCTAGGCAGGGGCAGAATCAGCTATCGTAGGAGCTGGGGGTCCCCTGCCCAGGCCTAACGCCTTGGCCAGAGGCGTTAGGCCTGGGCAGGGGTGGAACCAGCCATCGCGGGGAGCAGGGGCGGAGTCAACAATTGTGAGCAGCTGGGGGTCCCCTGCCCAGGCCTAACGCCTTGGCCAGAGGCATTAGGCCTGGGCAGGGGCAGAGCCTGCAATCCCAGGGAGCTGGGGGTCCCCTTCCCAGGACTAATGCCTCCACCAGAGGCCTTAGGTCTGGGCAGGGGCAGTGCCAGAGATCGTGGGTAGCAGGGGCAGAGCTGGGGATGGTGGGAGTTGGGGGTCCCCTGCGCAGGCTTGACACCTCTGCCGGAGGCCTCAGACCTGGGCAAGGGACCGATCTGGAGATCGGAGGGTGAGATGGTCGACTCCTCTGGCCAAGGCATCAGGCCTGGGCGAGGGGCAGAGCCAGCAATCGGAGGGGGCTGGGGGTCCCCTGCCCAGGCCTGACGCCTGGGCCAGAGGCATCAGGCCTGGGTGGGGGGCGGAGCCAGTGATTGGGGGGATATGAGGGTCCCCTGCCCAGGCCTGAAGCCTGGGTCAGAGGCGTCAGGCCTGGGCGGGAGGTCTAGCAGGCGATCAGAGGGAGATGGGGGTCCTCTGCCCAGGCCTGACACCTGGGCCAGAGGCATCAGGCCTGGGCAGGGGTCAGAGCCAGTGATCGGGGGTAGATGAGGGTCCCCTGTCCAAGCCTGACACCTCTGGTGGAGGCATCAGGCCTGGGCAAGGGGCCGATCCGGGGATCGGAGGGTGATGGGGGTCGACGCGGGGAGAGGGGGGTCCCCTGCCCAGGCCTGAATCCTGGGCCAGAGGCATCAGGCCTGGGCAGGGGGCAGAGCCAGTGATCAGGGGGAAATGAGGGTCCCCTGCCCAGGCCTGACACCTCTGGCAGAGGCGTCAGGCCTGGGCAAGGGGCCAATCCTGCGATTGGAGGGTGATGGGGGTCAACGCCTTTGGCTGAAGCGTCAGGCCTGGGCAGGGGGTGGAGCCATCAATCAGAAGGGTGTGAGGGTCCCCTGCTCAGGCCTGATACCTGGGCCAGAGGCGTCAGGCCTGGGCGGGGGGGGGTGGGGGGGGTGGGGGGGAGGAGCGGAGCCAGCTATGGGGGGGGAGATGGGGGTCCCCTGCCCAGGCCTTACACCTCTGGCAGAGGCGTCAGGCCTGGGCAAGGGACCAATCTGGCGATAGGAGGGTGATGGGGGTCGACGCCTCTGGCCAAGGCGTCAGGCCTTGGCAAGGGTGGAGCCCGTGATTGGGGGAGATGGGGTTCCCCTGCCCAGGCCTGAAGCCTGGGCCAGAGGCATCAAACCTGGGGCGGGGGTGGGTGGGGTGCCAAGCAGCCGATTGGTGTGAACTACAGAGGAAGCACCTTTTCTGACCGCTCATTGGTTAAGCTCCCTGTATGCCACTGGTAATATTCTTAGTAACTTGGGTAATAAGAATCCAAAACGGTGATCTAGGGTTTTTCATCACAGTCCTGGTGAAAAAAACGAAGGTCTGCTGCTGGAGGGCTAAGAAATGTCATATCCTGCCCTAGCCACTTTGGCTCAGTGGATAATGCCTTGACCTGCTGATGGCAGGGTCTGGGTTCAATTCTGACCAAGGGCATGTACCTAGGTTGCAGGCTCCTCCTTGGCCTGGGCCCAGGTCAGGGCTCATGTAGGCGGCAACCAATCAAAGTGTTCCTCTCATTTTGATGTTTCTCTCTGTCTTTCCCTTTATCTTTCACATTCTCTAAAAAATCAATGGAAACATATCCTCAGGTGAGGATAAAAAAATAATAAAGAAATTATTATTATATGAAAGACACATCTTGAAAATGCCTAAAGAAAGTTGTCATTTTTTCATGGTGAAGGGACTGGAGTCCGTGTTGATGAAAAAACCTTGGTGGCTGCGGTGACTGGCAGTGGCTGCAGCAGCAGGGTTATGGGGCTGGTTCCTTCCCCTGATCAGCCCTGTCACCTCCCACAAAGGGAGGCCAGACTGCGGCTTAGGCCTGCTCCCCAAGGGGAGCAGGGAGCGGGCCTAAGCCGTCAATAGGACATCCCCTGAGGGCTCCCAGTATGTGAGAGGGGTCAGGCTGGGCTGAGGGACACTCCCCCCCCACCCAGTGCATGAATTTCGTGCACCGGGCCCCTAGTCTATATATATAAAAGCCTAAGTGACAGTTACGACTGAGTGACCAGAATGACTGAATGACTGGCTGATAGCTATGATACGCACTGACCCAGACCTTGCTTTTGGGGCCCTGATAGCCCCGAATCTGGTTCACCTGCACCCCAGACCCAGACAGGAGGGAGGAGGGGGCATGATTCCGCAATTAGTTTGCTGCTGGGGCCAACCTCCTGTGGTCTTTCCCCCCGGCTGCCACCCCCCACCCCTCAATCAGCCCTGATCACCGGCCAGGCTGAGGGACCCCACCCGTGCATGAATTCATGCACCAGGTCTCTAGTATGAATACGATAAAAACTTTGACAATAAGTACTATTGCATCTGAAATTTTATACGATTAATGGATTTTAATGCCCATCATTTGGAAAATGATTTGGCAGTGTTAACTAAAGCCAAATCTATGCCAAACCTATGATTTAGACTTCCATTCCCAGGAGTACACCTCAAGGAAGTGAACGCATATGTCCACAAAGACATTGTAAGAATATTTCAGTCTCAAACTGAAAATAACTCATTGAAGAATGAATAAATTGGTTGTCATATATTTATAATAGTAAACTGTTTTGCAGTACAAAGGAACAAATTACTGCCACACTAATGACAAAGTTCAAAAGACACATCGATTCCATTTGTTTGAAATTCAAGAAACAAGAAAATCAATATAGACAGAAAGGGAGCAGTAATGGCCTCTAGCACTGGTGGCAGCACGTACCTGGCAGGAAAAGAGGAGGGACTTTTTAAAAAAATATTTTATTGGTTTTTCACAGATAGGAAGGGAAAGGGATAGAGAGTTAGAAACATCGATGAGAGAGAAACATCGATCAGCTGCCTCCTGCACACTCACCACTGGGGATGTGCCCACAACCAAGGTACATGCCCTTGACCGGAATCGAACCTGGGACCCTTGAGCCCGCAGGCTGATGCTCTATCCACTGAGCAAAACCGGTTAGGGCGGGAGGGACCTTTTGGGATGCTGGCTGTGGACATGTTAATCTGGGGAGTGGTCATTGGGAGGGTATGCACATGTGCATGTTCATCCAGTGAACACTTGAAATTCATTTATATACACGAAATGAACTTAGTTGTATCTAAATTTTTTTAAACAAATGAGTTAATTAATGAGTAGGAATTATGGAGTCAGAATAATAGATTCTTTTTCCATTTTCTTTCTTTACAACTACTGGTACTTTGAGTAATCTAAGCTCTGAGTATCTAATGCCTCATATGTAGAGGATTGTTAGAGATTAATTACAACAAATAAATAAGCCCTTAGAATAGTATTCAACACATGGTGAGTCTTTAAGACTTCAGTAAACACGAACTGGCCGAGTAGTTATTGTGGCTGTTACTATTGTTTGCATTAGTGTCACTGGTGGTAGTGGTAGTGGTGGTAGTAGCAGTAGTAGTAGAATTCCTTGGGTGTGGGCTTCTTTGTTTCCTTAGTTCTCTGTCGTTATAAACAATTTTCAGAGTGTTTCTCAGAAAAGAGATGCACAGACCATGCTGTAAACAAATCTTTTGCAATTCTGAACTAGAAGGGTTGGTGATTCTGTCATCAAGAAAGGAAGCTTTTGAAGTACTCAAGTTTCTTGCAGGCCTTTGCCCATGAGCCCTGTGGAACCTTCCCCAAAAACAGACCATCACATGTGAACAGACTATAGGACAGATTGCAGCTGCTGGACCCACCTGCGGTCACCATACAAGCAGCCTGGGAGGATAGTATGTGTTCAGGACTGTAACACTGTGGGAGGAACTAAATAATCCTGCTGACAGTAGTAAGTGGCGGCATCATCAGCCTCCACCTCACTGATTTTGAGAATGAATTCTGTTCCAGACTGAATTTCAGTGAACCTAGCAGGGACATCAGTATATGGGTCATCAGCATCGTAGATGAGAAGTTTAGGAGCCTGACCTGGTTTCTGCTGGTACCAGGTCAGGTAATCACTAATACTCTGATTGGCCTTGCAAGTCATGGAGACACTCTCTCTTAGAGACACAGAGAGGAGGGCCGGGGACTGGCTCAACACAGTGCTTCCGGTGGCAGCTAGAAAGGAAGAAGAACATACAGTCACCCATGTTAACTCATCCCACCCGTCTTCCTTCCAGGAGAGTCTAGCTGCCCTGGTTCCCTGGCCTGAGAGCACTTGGGTCTCTGAGGGAGACCACAGGCCAGAGATCCAGAGACCCTGGGAAGACCTCAGTTAGGAAGTGGGACTTTCATCATCTCAGGGATGCCTCCTATAGTCCTCTCCTTACCTGGGAGCCAAAATAGAAGGCAGAAGAGTTGACTCAGCAAACCCATGTTCAATTCAGGCTGTTCCTGAGGCTCTTCTCTTTTTCTTTTTGCACAGAATCACTGAGCATCCCTTTTTATTAGGATTTTGAAGAGCAGAAATGGACTCTGGGGAGAACATGCAAAGCAATGAGGGTAGGAGGGCAGGTCTGGGCCTGCAGCTGCAGAGCCGTGCCTCTGTGGGTTCAGTTCCTCTGGGGGCTCACATCAGGTCTCTGGTTTAGTCCCGAGGAGCTTTTCCTAGTGTTTGTAAGATAAAGCCACCTCTATATTTTGTGCTTCTTATTTTTTCTCAAATCTAAGAGCTTGTAATTAGAGTAGGGGGTTTAAAAAAATTAGATTAGAGACTTAAAATTTAATATGAATGTATAATTATCCCTATGGATTCTGTGACATATCATGCTCTAGAGACAGGTGCAAAATGCTGGTTTTATTTTATTTTTTTGTTAATCCTCACCTAAGGATATTTTTCCCATTGATTTTTAAAAAATTCTTTATTGTTAAAAGTATTACATAAGTCTCCATTGATCTCTCCCCAGCTGCCCCAAGCACATGCCCTCCCCTCCCCCCGAGTCTGTGTCCACTGGTTTTGCTCATATGCATGCATACAAGTCCTTTGGTTGATCTCTTACCCCCTCACTCCCCGCCTTCCTTCATAAGTTGGGCAGTCTGTTCAATGCTTCAATGACTCTGCTTCTATTTTTGTTCATCAGTTTATGTTGTTCATTATATTCCACAAATGAGTGAGTTCATGAGATATTTATCTTTCTCTGACTGACTTATTTCATTTAGCATAATGTTCTCCAGTTCTATTCATGCTGTTGCAAATGGTAAGAATTCCTTCTTTTTTACAGCAGCATAGTATTCCATTGTGTAGCTGTACCACAGTTTTCTAATCCACTCACCTGCTGATGGGCACTTAGGCTGTTTTCAAATCTTAGCTATTGTAAATTGTGCTGCTATGAACATAGGGGTGCATATATCCTTTCTGATTGGTGTTTCTGTTTTCTTAGGATATATTCCTAGAAGTGGGATCACAGGGTCAAATGGAAATTCCATTTTTAGTGTTTTGAAGAAACGCCATACTGTTTTCTACAGTCGCTGCACCAGTCTGCATTCCCACCAGCAATGAATGAGGGTTCCTTTTTCCCCGCATCCTCTCTAGCACTTGTCATTTGTTGATTTGTTGATGATAGCCATTCTGACAGATGTGAGATCGTACCTCATTGATGTTTTGATTTGAATCTCTCAGATGATTAGAGACTTTCAGTATATTTTCATATGTCTCCTGGCCTTCTGTATGTCTTCTTTTGAAATTATCTATTTAGGTCCTTTGCCCATTTTTTATTGGATTGTTTATCTTCCTTTTGTTTAGTTGTATGAGTTCCCTATAAATTTTGGCGATTAAACCATTATCAGAGATAACTTTGGCAAATATGTTCTCCCATGCAGTGGGCTTTCTTGTTGTTTTGTTGATGGTTTCTTTTGCTATGCAGAAGCTTTTTATTTTGATGTGGTCCCATTTGTTTATTTTCTCCTTAGTTTCCATTGCCTTAGGAGTTGTATTAGTAAAGATATTGCTACAAAAAATGTCTACTATTTTGTTGCCCATGGCTTCTTCTAAGATTTTTATGGTTTCCCACCTTATGTTTAAATCCTCTATCCATTTTTAGTTTATTTTTGTGAATGGTGTAAGTTGGTGTTCTAATTTTTTTTTGCATGTACCTGTCCAATTTTCCCAACAATATTTATTGAAGAGACTGTCGAGACTCCATTGTATGCTCTTGCCTCCTTTGTCAAATATTAATTGAGCATAATGGCTTGGGTCAATTTCTGGGTTCTTTATTCTGTTCCACTGGTCTATATGTCTGTTCTTGTGCCAGTACCAGGCATTTTTGAGAACAATGGCTTTATAGTATAGCTGATATCTGGTATTGTGATCCCTCCAACTTTGTCCTCCTTTCTGAAGATTACTGTGGCTATTCGGGATCTTTATTTTATTCCAGATGAATTTTTGGAGAGTTTGTTTTAAGTCTTTGAAGTATGCTGTTGGTATTTTAATGGGATTGCATTGAATCTATAGATTGCTTTGGGTAGTATGGACATTTTAATGATGTTGAGTCTACCAATCCATGAACATGGTATATTCTTCCATTTGTTTATGTCTTCCTCGATCTCTTTTTTTCAGTATCCTATAATTTTCTGAGTACAGGTCCTTTACTTCCTTGGTTAGATTTCTTCCTAGGTATCTTAATATTTTTGTTGCAATGGTAAATGGGATTTGTTTGCTTGTTTGTTTGTGTATTTGTTTAGCTTTCTGTGAGTTCATTACTGGTGTATAAAAAAGCCATAGCTTTCTGGGTGTTAATTTGTATCCTGCTACATTGCCAAATTCATTTATTAATTGTAGTAGTTTTTTATGGAATCTTTAGGGTTTTCTATGTACAATATCATATCATCTGTGAATAATGACAGTTTTACTTCTTTCCCAGTTTGGATGTCCTTTATTTCGTCTTTTTGTCCGATTGCTATAGCTAGCATTTCCAGTACTATGTTGTGCAGGAGTGGTGAAAGTGGGCATCCCTGTCTTGTTACTGTTCTTAGGGGAAATGGTTTTAGTTTTTGCCCACTAAGTATGATGTTGACTGTAGGTTTGTCATATAAGGCTTTTATTATGTTGAGGTATGATCCCTCTATTCCCACTTTGCTGAGTTTTTTTTTTTTTTTTTTTTTTTTAATTAGGAAAGGGTGTTGGATTTCATCAAATTCCTTTTCTGTATCAATTGGTATGATTATGTGATTTTTGTCTCTCAGTTTGTTTATGTGATATATCACATTTATTGATTTGCAGATATTGTACCAGTCTTGCATTCCTGGAATAATTCCCACTTGGTCATAATGTGTGATCTTTCTAATGTAATGCTGGATCTGATTTGCTAGAATTTTGTTGAGGATTTTAGCATCTATGTTCATGAGGGATTTTGGCCTGTAATTATCTTTTTTTGTGGTGTCTTTATCTGGTTTTGGAAATAGGGTAATGCTGGCTTTATAGAAAGAGCTTGGAAGTACACCTTCCTCTTGAATTTTTTGGAATAGTCTGAGGATAGGTTTTAGTTCAGCTTTGAATTTTGGTAAATTCCCCTGTGAAGCTGTCTGGCCCGGGGCTTTTGTTTGCTCAGAGCTTTTTGATGACTGCTTCAATGTCCTCCTTAGTTATCGGCCTGTTGAGATTTTTTGATTCTTCTTGATGGAGTTTTGGAAGGTTATATTTTTCTAGGAATATGTCCATTTCCTCTAGGTTGTTTAGTTTGTAGGGGTAGAGTTGTTCATAGTATATTTTTTACAATCCTTTTTATTTCTGTGGGATCTGTTGTTATTTCGCCTCTTTCATTTCTGACTTTATTTATTTGGGTCCATTCTCTGTTTCTTGGCGAGCTTGGCTAGAGGTTCATCTGTCTTGTTTATCCTTTCAAAGAACAAGCTCTTGGTTTCATTGATCTTTTGTATTGTTCTTTTGGTCTCTAAGTCATTTATTTATGCTCTGATCTTTATTATCTCTTTTCTTCTGCTCACTCTGGACTTTTCTTATTGATCTCTTTCTAATTCTTTAAGTTGTAGAGTTAGATAATATATTGCCATTTTTTTTCTTGTTTTTTGAGGTAGACCTGTAATGCTATGAACTTCCCTCTCAGGACTGCTTTCAATCTGTCCCATAGGTTTTGGATTGCTGTGTTTTCATTATCATTCATTTCCAGGATGTTTTTAATTTCTTCTTTCATTTCTTTGGTAATCCAGTCATTGTTTAATAGCATGATATTCAGCCTCCAAGTGTTTGAATTTTTTTGATTGTTTTTATTGTAGTTTATTTTTAATATTATGCCATTGTGGTCTGAGAAGATGCTTGATATGATTTCAGTATTCTTGAATTTGGAGAGACTTTGCTTATGACCCAATATGTGGTCTATCTTTGAAAATGTTCCATGTGCACTTGAGAAGAATGTATATTCCGCGGCTTTGGGGTGAAATGTTCTGAAGATGTCAATTAAGTCCATATGATCTAGTGAGTCATTTACAATTGCTGTTTCTTTATTGGTTTCTTTTGTCTAGAGGATTTATCTATTGATGTCAGTGGGTTATTAAAATCCCCTACTACGACTGTGTTGCTGTTGATCTCTCCCTTGATATCTTCCAGAAGTATTTTTATGTATTTGAGTGCTCCTGTATTGGGTGCATATATGTTTACCAGAGTTATATCCTACTAGAGGCCTGGTGCACAAAAATATGTGCACTCAGGGGGGGTCCCTCAGCCTGGCCTGTGCCCTCTCACAGTCTGGGACCCCTCGGGGGATGTCAACTTGCCAGAGGGGAGCAGGCTTAAGCTGCAGTTGGACATCCTTAGCACTGCTAAGGAGGCGGAAGCCTCCTTGCTGGTAGACATCAGCCTGGCTTGTGGCTGAGCAGAGCTCCCCCTGTGGGAGCGCACTGACCACCAGGGGACAGCTCCTGCATTGAGCGTCTGCCCCCTGGTGGTCAGTGTGTGACATAGTGACCAGTCATTCCCAGTCGTTCTGTTGTTAGGTTCAATTTGCATATTACCCTTTTATTATATAGGATAGAGGCCTGGTGCACGGGTGGGGGCCGGCTGGTTTGTCCTGAAGGGTGTCCGGATCAGGGTGAGAGTCCCTCTGGGGTGCCTGGCCAGCCTGGGTGAGGGGCTGATGGCTGTTTGCAGGCTGGCCACAGCCCCTTCAGCGTGGGCGGGTCCCACTGGGGTGCCTGGCCAGCCTGGGTGAGGGCCATTCTTAGGCTGGCCACACCCCCTTTAGAATGGGGGTCCCCACTGGGGTGCCTGGCCAGCCTGGGCTAGGGGCTGATGGCTTTTTGCAGGCTGGCCAAGCCCTCCAGTGGGGACCCTCACCCCATGGGGGTGTGGCCAGCCTGGGTGAGGGGCTGAGGGCCATTTTCAGGCTACCCACAGCCCCTTCAGGGTAGGGGTCCCCACTGGGGTGCCTGGCCAACCTGGGTGAGGGGCTGATGGCCATTTTTAGGCTGGCGACACATGTTTCCAGCCTCTCCTTTTTTTTTTCTTTTTTCTGGGATTTATTTATCTTCTATAATTGAAACTTTGTAGCCTTGAGCAGAACTCAGGGCCGGCCAGGGAAGGTGGGATGCTTGGCTTCCTTTATCGCCGGGGGTAACCCAAGCCTCCTGCTTGCTCCAGCTCCCTGGCTGCTGCCATCTTAGTTGGGTTAATTTGCATACTTGCTCCTGATTGGCTGATGGGCGTGGCTGATGGGCGTGGCCAGTGGGCATGGCTTGAACATAGTGGAGGGATGGTCAATTTGCATGTTTCTCTTTTATTATATAGGACTAGTGGCCCGGTGCATGAAATTTGTGCATGGGGGAGGGTGTGTTCCTCAGCCTGGCCTGCACCCTCTCCAATTTGGGACCCCTCGAAGGATGTCCTATTGCCAGTTTACAGGAATCGGGCCTAAACCAGCAGTCGGACATCCCTCTCACAATCTGGGACTGCTGGCTCCTAACCGCTCACCTGCCTGCTTGCCTGCCTGATTGCCTCTAATCACTCTGCCTGCTGGCCTGCTCGCCCCCAACTGAACCCCCCTACCCCCCTGCTGCTGGCCTGCTTGCCCCTACGCCAGCCTGATCACCCCAAACTGCCCCCCCCTGCTGGCCTGCTCACCCCTACCTTCCCTCCCCACTGGCCTGCTCATCCCCAACTGTCCCCCTGCTGGCCTGCTCACTCCAAACTGCCCCCCACTGTACTGATCACCTCCAACTGACCCCCACTGATGTCCTGCTTGCCCCCAACTGACCCCCCTGCTGGTCTGCTTACCCCCAATGGCCCCGCCCCCCACTAGCCTGATCACCCACAACTGCCCTCCCCTCTTGGCCTCTAACCGCCTCTACCTCAGCCCCGCCACCATGGCTTTGTCCAGAAGAACATCTGGAAGGTTTCCTGGAATGTCTCCCAGTCTAATTAGCACATTACTCTTTTATTACTATAGATATATTTGTCTATAAATATGATTATGATTGCAGATATGAGTAGGACTAAGTAAAATTTTATAGAATGGGCCTTTTATTACAGATGGTTTGCCATGTATGCATTTTTTCTAAAGAAGTAAAAATTACTTTAAAAAATGTTTCAGGAAGACTTTGAGAAATTTCAGTATCCACTTTTCTTCCAAGAAAGTTGTCACTTTTATGCCAGAGTGAGAATTATTTGTATGCTTTGTATGTCAGCATTGGGCCACTGTGACTGAGGGCACTTAGCTTGACTTGAGAGTAATTATCTTGTTCACTGGCTTGGAGGGAGGGTGTGAGGCAGAGGAGATAAATACTCAGTTCTGGATTATTCATAGATTGCTGACTTTCTGGATTGATTGTGCAAGCCCCTCCTTTTATTGATGTCCACCTTCTATTGACAGACATCTACCCTGAGAAAGAAATGAGATGAAACTCTCTTTCTTTTCATTGTAAAAAGCATTTGAATTCCTAAGGTGTGATAAGGCCACCCAGCCATCCACAGTCAAGGCACACATTTTCATGGAGGATGTTCCCAATCTTGAATAAATTAAAACAATTTTTTTCTTTTAATTTAAACTTTCTTCTATAACTGTTTTCTTGTTACTTAAAAGCTAGTTTTCTTGAAACTACTTCCAAAGCTTTTCAAGCTGTATCTGTCCTTGGAATGAATTTATAAATAAGAATTGAGCCCGGCGGTGTGACTCAGTGGTTTAGCATCAACCTATGAACCAGGAAGTCACAGTTTGATTCCTGGTCAGGCCACATGCCCAGGTTTTGGCCTGATCCCCGGTACAGGTGTGTAGGAGGCAGCCGATCAATGATTCTCTCTCATCATTGATGTTTCTATCTCTCTCCCTCTCCCTTCCTCTCTGAATCAGTAAGAATATATGAGAAAGAGAGAGAGAGAGAGAGAGAGAGAGAGAGAGAGAGAGAGGAGTATATATGTTTGTAAATAAGAAAACATGTATTTGATGCTCTTAGAAAGTCTTATTTTCTTTCATTAAAACTTGTGCAATATAGGGAACTTCATAGATTCTCTTAATTTGAAGAAAGTTAGAGGGAAAGGTACTAATTCAGAGTTCCTTGAGAAAATGTGTCACTTATATATTTTTTATGTTTATATTTTTAAAATAAAAAACCAATATTTTCTATTCAGAAAATATATTTGGATCTAAATATCTTCTATAATTTTAACCCTAGAATAATAATTTAAATATTTTAAAAATGGTTGGGATATTTGTTTTTTTAAATAAGTTAGGTTACTGGAATTCTACATGTTACTGGATCACCTGGGGTAATTTTCTGATTGGAAAATTAAGAATTATAGTCAGAGGGGAGGACATGAGAATTTTTAAAGAACATATTCAATTTACTTTAGAAGCCGAACCTCTCTTATCATGTGACTTGTTTTGTATGTTTGTTAAACTATATTATCACATAAGCATTGCTGCTATTGGGACAAACAGTGACAGTTGATTCGGGTCATTTGAATGTCCACTGTCTGTTTTAATTTGTACGTTCGTTTTGACTCTGTCATATGCTCAATCTTCAGTGGAAGTCATGAAACCTATTATTTTTGCCTGCTCCCTACTTTACATTGGAAATATTATTTTTTACTCAGAGGGCCCTTAACTTTGATGTAAGGGATTGTTTCCATTGCCAACTGTTTTCTTCCTTGCCAAGTAAGAGAGTTGTTGTGAACTCTTCAGTGATGCCTTCCCCAGTATATTTGCAGATATGGTTGGGAAAGTCATTTCATCCCTGACCTTTGCATGTCAGGTGCCGGGGGCCCAGGGGTGCCACCCGGCCTGTGCCCCAGCTCTCTCTCCCTCCGATTGCCATGCAATCATGGGGCCGCAGGCGAGGTGGCACCCCCGCGGCTCTTGTCTGCTGCCTGGGTTTCCGATAACTGTTCTTCTGTACTTCCCTTTCGCCTCTCATCATTGTGCCTAGGTATGCAAATTAACTGCCATCTTTGTTGGTGGTTAATTTGCATATCACCCTAATTAGCCAATGGGAAGTGTAGCGGAGGTACAGTTAATTACCCTTTTTGTCTTTTATTAGATAGGATAGGATTGTTGTATCAATCCCTTTAGTAATATGAAGTGGCCTTCTTTATTTTTTGTTAGGGCCTTCACTTTCAGGTCTATTTTGTCAGATGTAAGTATTGCTATTCCTGCTTTCTTTTCATTGCCATTTGCCTGAAAGATATTTTTCTATCCCTTCACTTTCAGTCTGTGTGAGTCCTTTGTTCTGAGGTGGATCTCTTGTAGACAGCATATATATGGGTCATGTTTTCTTATCCATTCAGCCACTTGATGCCTTTTGATTGGAGCATTTAGTCCATTTACGTTTAAAATTATTATTGACTAGAGGCCCAGTGAATGAAATTTGTGCATGGGTAGTGTCCCTAGTCCTGGTCAGCAATCAGGGCCAATCAGGTTCCCTGCCTCTGCACATTTCCTCCTTCCCTTGCTCCCTCAGTGCCCTGCCACAGCTGCTGGTCGCCCACCATGTTCCAGGCCGTCCCCTGGTGGTCAGCACACATCATAGCAAGCGATCAAACTCCCAGTCTGAAGGTCGAACTCCCGAGGGGACAGTTTGCATATTAGCCTTTTATATATATAGATAGGTATTTGTTTATAGCCATATTTATTTTTTTGTGCCTGTGTTCCTTCTTTGTCTTTTTCTTTTCTTCTTTTTACAACAGTCCCTTTAGCATTTTTTGCATTGCTGGCTTGGTATTAATAAACTCCCTTAGTTTTGTTTTTTTTTTGTCTGTGAAGCTCCTTATTTCCCCTTCAATTTTGAATGATAGCCTTGCTGGATAGAGTATTCTTGGATTCTGACCCTTGTTTTGCATCACTTTGTATATTTCCTTCCATTCCTTTCTGGCCTGATGTGTTTCTGTTGAGAAATTATTTGATAATCCAATGGGAGATCCCTTGTAGGTAACTTTCTGTCTCTCACAACCTTTAAGATTCTCTCTTTGTCATTAACATTTGCCATTGTAATTACAATGTGTCCTGGTGTGGGTCTTTTGGGGTTCATCTTGTTTGGGACTCTATGTGCTTGTGTAATTTTTTTCTTCCCCAAATCAGGGAAGTTTTTGACATTATTTCTTCAAATAGGTTTTGTAACTCTTGCTCCTCTTCTTGTCTTTATGGCACTCCTATTATACATATGTTGCTTTGTTTCATGTTGTCCCAAAGCTCCCTCAGGATCTCCTCCTGTCTTTTGATTTTTTTTCTTTAATTGCAGTTTGGATTGGGTGTGTTTTGCTTCCTTGTCTTCTAATTTATTAATTTTGTCCTCTGCTTCTCCTAGTTTACTGTTGAAAGCTTCCATGGAGGTTTTTATTGTAGCTATATCACTCTACTTCTTCCTGATTCTTACATAGGTTGTTGATTTTCTCACCCATCTGGTGTATGACTTGTATGACCCTTATTCTGAATTCTTTTTCTGACATGCCTCCATTTAGTTCCTTTTCTGGTGATTCCTCCTTTTTTTTTTTTTTTTTTTTTTTTTTTTTTTGTCTTCCCATTTTTGCTATCTCTTTCTGGCCCTGGGCTACCTGCTTGATGTCCGAAGGGTTGAGGCCCTTCGCAGTCCAATGGTCTTGGACTTGCTAGCCCCCAGGGCTGGGTCTGCCTTGAGTTCCACACCTTTTTTTTTTTGTCTCTGCTGAGTTTCACCCCTTCTCCCACAGTTCTGGTCCCTCAATTATCTGTTTCTTGGGGTTGGTGGGGGCAGGTGTACAGTATCCCTAGTGTGCAACTCTATGAGGACTCAGAGCCTTCTGGCATGCAGTTCACTGTGCTGTTCCAGCCCCTAAGGCAGGATGGTTCCCTAGGTCCCTCAGTGTGGGCCTGTGACCTGTGGTTTGGCACACCAGGTCTCACCAGCAGCTCTGACCTGGCTTGTGGGTAGGGTGTGTGTCAGGTGACAGATCTGTCTGTGCTCGGACAGGGTGTGCATCAGCCAAAGGTTCTGTCTGTGCTGGTGGCAGAGCACACACCCACTCAAGGCTCTGTCTCTGCCAAGTGAGCAGGCCTCACTGGGCTGCAGCTCTGTCTGTGTCGAAGCAGAGAACACCCCTGCCAAAGAGTCTGTCTGTGCTGGTGGTGGAGCACGCTCGCTGTATCTTTGTCCAGGTGTCACGCTCGCCCAGCAAGGGCTCTGTCTGCCAACGGAGCATGCTCAGTCTATGCCGGGGGCTGGCCACTTGCCCTGCGAAGGCTCTGCCTAAGCTGAGGTGGAGCCCAGAGCTGGAGGTGGAGCACAAAGCTGGTGGCGAGCGTGCTCAGTCTGTGCCAGGGGCGGGATGCTCCCCTGGCTAGGGGTCTGCTCAGCAGAACCTGGCTGAGGTTCTGTATTGGTATCAAGGATGGAGCGGGGAGTAGGGAACCCGTGGCTTGCACTCACAGTGCCAGTACATGAAGTGTGGGATTCTGAGATGCTGGGTTTGGGCTCTGGTTAGGAGGCTCAGCTTCAGAGGTCTGTCTGATGCACTCTCATTGAAGACATCTGGGACCCACCTCACTGTACCTTTGTCCATTGCTGGGGCACAGTGGTGGTTCCATTCAGGTTATGTCTGGCAAGTGGCTCCCTGCACAGGTCCGGGGGTGCTGCCCAAGGTGAGTCCGGATGTTGGTGTGGCAGCACTCCTGGCCTCCTTTGCTCCCCTCTACAAGATGGCGTGCTTTCCTCCCATTGATTTTTAAGAAAGAGTAGAAGGAGGAGGGAGGAAAGAGAGTGAGAAAAGAAAGAGAAACATTGATATGAGAGACACATATAGATTGGTTGCCTCCTACATGTGCCCCTGACTAAGATAGGTTGGAACCTGCAACCCAGGTATGTGCCCTAGACCAGGAATCAAATCCCATCTCTTTGGTGAGTGGGCAGACGCTCTAACCAAAGAAACAGTGGCTAGGGCAATACTCGTTTTATCTAGATATGTTACTTAGAACAAGTGTTATGAGCCATGCAATGGGGGAGAGGGGAAGGAGTGAAGAACGTATGCAATGCCCAGGTGGGCACCAGGCAATATAGAAGGCTCACAGCTATGGGAATATATTTTCATGGCCAGTATTATTCTTTACTTTAAAAACTTATTATTTTACATGTTAAGTTTTTTTCATTTTCTATATGCATTAACTTTTTCTAATTTCTCTCTTTAACTTTCATTTTGTTGTCATACTAGAGGCCTGGTGCACAAAAATTTGTGCACTCAAGGGGGGCCTCAGCCCGACCTGTGCCCTCTTGCAGTCTGGGACCCTTCGAGGGATGTCCACTTGCCAGCGGGGAGCAGGCCTAAGCTGCAGTCGGACATCCTTAGCACTGCTGAGGAGGTGGGAGAGGCTCCTGCCACCACTGCTCTGCTGGCAGCGGTCAACCTGGCTTGTGGCTGAGCAGAGCTCCCCCTGTGGGAGTGCATTGACCACCAGGGGGAATCTGCATTGAACGTCTGCCCCCTGGTGGTCAGTGTGTGTCGTAGTGACCAGTCATTCCCAGTTGTTCTAATGTTAGGGTCAATTTGCATATTACCCTTTTATTATATAGGATTTGAGAATTACTAGGTCTTATTATTTTTGCCTTATACAGTTCTAGTGTTGTCATTAATGGCAGCACCTTTTTGTTCTCACAAATGACCCAGTTTGGGTGAAAAGTTATATGGTCACTCTATATTCTGACTCTATTCTTAGTATACTAAGATATTTCTTAATTGAAAATTAGTAATGTATGTACAATTTTATCATATGTCTTTATATCATCTGGGGAAAAGAGTGAAGGAATAAAATAGAGTCACTATGGTCAAGATGCTAAATTATTAAAATCAAGTAGGTTGTGGCATGAGGAAATGATTCTATTCTTGCTTTAAGGAGCCTGGAAACTTAAACCTGTGAAATTTCATGTGTGCCAGTGCTTGAATGTACCTAAATTTTATAACTAAACCTCTGAAAAACTTAAGAAAGAATGTTTATGTGCTGGAGATGTATATATCTCTCATAGACAACCACTTGTCATGTTTAAGAAAGAATGTTTCATTATCAAGACCATGTGGCATCCATTATCTAGACCTCTGAATCTGGAAGATTACCATCCTGAGACAATCCATGGACTAGGAATGCAGGATTCATCCCACCTACCCACCCCAAAAAGGTAGTTTTTACTATGAGAACTGTTAGCTTTTTCCCCCCTTCATAACATGCTGGGCATTGTCTAGTTGTGTTTACAGTTTACAAACCCCCAAGGCCCTTGAATAAGTCTTTGCCATTAATTACTAGCCAACACCTCCTTACTCCTTTGTGTTCCATTGACACATCTATAAATATGATTGACAGTGTTTTCTTCTGAACCTGAGGATTGTCATCATTGTGGTTAAACATACAATGCTCTAGAGATGCTCTTAGAAGGCTTCCATCGAGTGACCATGTGCAAAGGAGCTGGATTGCAAATCACCTTCAACCTTGAGTCCCAGACCTCTTTTTAATTTGAGCTTTACATTGTAAAATTTCTGAGATTATTTTTTGGGGTGGGAAGAGGGTCTGTTTTCACTGTTTTTCTTTTTAGAACCTCTCAGTGGCTGTCTTATGGGATGTTCATATTTGCTTTTATGCAGCTCCTCAGAAGGTTCAGCCACAACTTTTAGGATGAATTCCAATTACACTGCCCAAACCAAACCTTGAAAATAACCTTTATGTTCTTGAGCTCAGGACATTGTAAAAGTCTCTTCTCCATTGCAGCTGCTTTGTAGCAGGAAAGACCAACACTCTGAGGTGTCCTGCAGGCACAGTCTGCATATGTGACAGGGCTATTTTGTCTTCAACCCTTCCCAAGGATTTTCTTCACAATTTTCAATGTTTTACTAACCACTTCAGTGTGATACGGTATCAAACAAAAGGAAAGATATTCAGTTTTATTCATATAGATTTTCCAACATTGAAGTATTTGTAGTTAAGCAAAATTTACCACCCTAAAATCTGTCTCTCTGGCATGAGGATTATTTTATTTTTAAGAAACACGAGGCTCAGAAATCTTTTGACCTTTCCCAACTGGCTGAATGAAGTGTAGACAGAAGGCCTTTTCTGGGAAGAACTATCACCATAGACAACTGTACTATAATATGAACCAGGTGTGGCAAACAAGGAGGAGCCCAGCAAGGCCCATATGACTAACTCCCCTCTGTGACTCTGTCTCTAGAGGGCCCAGCAAACATCTGGATGCTAAACATTATCTTTGTAACACCCTGTGAACTGTCTGACTTTCCTATAAAGTTGCAGACCCCTACCTTCTTCTCCTCAGTCCAAAATGATATCTATATCTTATTTTACCTTACTGTATTTGGAATTTTCATGCTATGTGAATTCCCCACACATACATATTAAAAGTTTATTTCCTCCTGTTAATCTGTCTATGCTAATTTAATTCTTAGACCAGTCAGAAGAACCTAGAAAGGTAGAGAAAAATTCCTTCCTTCCCTACATATTTTTCCATTCTTGCAAATTTCTAATATTCTCTTATCACGTTTTTATAAGTGGAAGAAAATATTAATATTTTATTTATTGTTTATACATTTTTATTTAGAAATGACATTGATCTGTATGTTCCCTTTGTTATGTTTTACCTTTTAATATAAAAATTAAGTCACTTTTATTAAAATATTCTCTGAATAATCTAATCTATAAAAAATAGTCCATGTGATGATTCAAACCATATTTGTAAAGCCAATTTACACAATACAGAAATATTTTTATTCTACACTACAATGAACTTACAGAAAAAACACTGTATCAAAGAATAGGAAATATATTTTTACTGTATATTTATTGTAGTTCTACAGCTTTGATCATCTACTTAAATATTGCCTTTACTTTTATTTGTCCATTACATTTGCATATAACTTTTAGAATCAACTTGTTTTTAACAGTTTAAAGAGAACCAAGATGATAGCATAAGTAAATGCTGGTACGTGCTGCCTCCCAAAGCCACATCAAAATTACAACTAAAATACAAAACAATCATCATTCAGGCCTGCCTGAAATATGGCTTAATGGAAGTCCTACAACTAGAGAAGTAAATAACAAAGTACGCAGAGACTGGTAGGAGAGGTGGAGGGAAGGAATGGGCTGATCCCACACCCATGTGTGGCTGATAAAAATCAGGAGGGATATCTCTGCTGCAGAGGACTCCTGTGAAGAGAAAGGGATCCCAGCCCCACAGCAGATCCCCATCCCAGAATTTCAGAGCTGAGAAGAGAAATCCCCATAACTGCAGGCTGTAAAAACCAGCAGGGATTGTGGCTCAGTGATACCCAGGCAGTTCCTCTTAAAGAGCCATTGCACAGACTTACTCAGAATCACGCCCTCTGAGCTCCAGTGCTGGGGCAACAGCTTGGGGGGCTCCAAGGAGGAACTGGATTGTCTGGCATCAGAGCAACAATGTGGGTGCAGCTTTCCTCCAGACAAGGGTGCTCACAGGGTCATTGTTACTATGCCGAGATCTCTCCTGTCACAAAGCTGACTGGCAGCCATATCTGAGTTTCCATCAGCTTGGCTCATGCTGTTCACTCCACCCTGGTGATTCCCCGAGACCCTGTCCCATCCAATTTGCAGCCCCACCCAAGCTGTTTCCAGCAGGTTTTCCATATGAATGGCCCATCCTGGCTCAAGCTTCAGACTTTCCTAAAATCTCTCAAGTAGCAGTGTGGTGCATACTTCTCAATAAGAGGCCCCAGAGCCAGTACACCTGCTGGACAGCTTCAGACCATACCAGATTACAACTTTAAATATCCACAAGTGATATACTCAAGTGCAGACTCAGTGAGTATCAAAGCCCCACTGAAGCAAGTCCTGCTCCATAGGGTTATCTCCTATACAGCAGCTCTTCCATTGTAGATGCAGCTGGTCCTCATAGTCAATTGGCCTGGAGGTCAACTCCTCCTAGTGATGCCAACAGCAACAAAGGCTCAACTACAACAAGACTGTGCACACAGTCAACTCAGGGATACACCTAGAGTGCCCAGCTCAGGTGACTGGGGAGGCTGAGTCACTGGGCCCTATAGGATACCTACTACACAAGGCCACACTACCAATTCCAGGAGATAGAGCAGCTCTACCTAATATATAGAAACAAACACAGGGAACCAGTTAAAATGTGGAGACAAAGAAACATGTCATAAATGAAAGAACAGAAAAAATCTCCAGAAAAAGAACTAAATGAAATGGAAGCAAGCACACTATTAGATACAGATTTCAAAACAATGGTTATAAAGATGCTCAAGGATCTTAATGAGAGCTTCAAGGGACTTAGTGAGACTTTTAAGGATGTTAGTGAGAATTTCAAAGACATGAAGAAGGACTAGTCAGAAATTAAGCATTAATTAACTGAAATAAAGAATACTTTACAGGGATTCAACAGTAAGTAGAGGATTCTGAGAATCAAATAAAAAATTTAGAATATGAGGAAGCAAAAAACACCCAATCAGAAGAGTAAAAAGAAAAAAGAATAAAAAAATATGAAGATAGTGTAAGGAGTTCTGGGGCAATTTCAAATTTACCAGCATTCAAGTTGATCAACTACTTTTTAATCTTGTTATGGGGGTGCCAGAGGAGAAGAGAGAGAGTAAGATACTGAAAACCTCTTTGAATAAATAATGACAGAAAACTTCTCCTGCCCAGTGAAAGAAATAGACTTATAAGCCTAGGAAGCACAGAGTCCCAAACAAGAGGAGCCCAAAAAGGCCCACACCAAGACACATCATAATTAAAATGCCAATGGTTAAAAACAAAGAAAGAATCTTTAAAACATCAAGAGAAAAGCAGTTAGTAAGAAAAAAAAGATAAAAATATGAACAATAAAATGTCAATAATTACATATCTATCACCAATCCTATCTAATAAAAGAGTAATATGCAAATTAACCATCACTCCATCACTCTATCACAAAGATGGTGGCGACCACAGAGCTGGAATGAGCAGGAGGCTTGGGTTGCCCCTGGCGATGGAGGAAGCCAAGTTTCCTGCCTGCCCTGGCCGGACCTGGGCTCCGCTCAAGGCTACAAAGTTTCAATTACAGAAGATAAATAAATCCCAGATACCTGCTGAAAAAAAGAAAAAGAAAAAAAGGAAAGGCTGGGAGCTTGGGTCACCGGGGGGCAAGGCCAGCCTGAAAATGGCTATCAGCCCCTCACCCAGGCTGGCCAGGCACACCAGAGGGACCCCCCCACCCTGAAGGGGCTGTGGCCAGCCTGCAAACAGCCCTCAGCCCCTCACCCAAGCTGGCGAGGCACCTCAGTAGGGACCCCCCCACACACACTGAAGGGGCTGTAGCCAGCCTGCAAACAGTCCTCAGCCCCTCACCCAGGCTGGCCAGGCACCCCAGTGGGACCCCCACCTTGATCTGGGACACCCTTTGGTGCTAACCAGCTGGCCCCCCACCCATGCAACAGGCTTCTATCCTATATAATAAAAAGATAATATGCAAATTGACCCTAACAGCAGAATGACTGGGAATGACTGGTCACTATGACATACACTGACCACCAGGGGGCAGATGCTCAATGCAGGAGCTGCCCCCTGGTGGTCAGTGCGCTCCCACAGGGGGAGCTCTGCTCAGCCACAAGCCAGGCTGATGGCTGCCAACACAGCGGTGGTGGCGGGAGCATCTCTCACCTCCTCAGCAGTGCTAAGAATGTCCGACTGCAGCTTAGGCCTGCTCCCCACTGGCAAGTGGACATTCCTGAGGGTGCCTGGGCTGCCAGAGGGATGCCTGACTGCCAGCTTAGGCCTAGTCCCCCGGGGAGTGGGCCTAAACCAGCAGATGGACATCCCCCGAGGTGTCCCAGACTGCGAGAGGGCACAGGCCGGGCTGAGGGACCCCTCAAGTGCACAAGTGGGCCTCTAGTAGATTATAAAAATAAAAATAAATGAACAAAATGTTTAATGCATAAAATAAATTGATGAATAAAATAGAACCATAGGCAATGGGAACATGGAACAGACTGAGAAATCTCACAGTGGAGATGGGAGGGGGATGAGGAGAGATTAACCAAAGAATTTATATGCATATATGCATTATCTAGGGATATAGACAATAGGGTGGTGAAGGCCTGGGGCAGGGCGGGAACTAGGTAGAGGTGGGCAATTGGGGAAAAAACGGGGACATCTGTAATACTCTCAACAATAAAGATTTAAAACACACACACAAATATCCCATTTAGAAATATTCGTTCTATATGTGAGTTATAAAATATAGGAGTAAATACATTTTCTTATTTAATAAAATAAAAGAGAAAAGAAAAAATAGTTAAAAATTAAGGATGAATGACCAACATTGTGCCACCATCAAAAATAGTGTTTTCTTTGTCATTTTCTTGGCTTTCTATGATATTGAAAACAAGGACTTGTACAAGGGTTTAGAAACCAAGGGTCCAAATTAGGGCCCTTTTCCTTTTAGGTCCCATAGAACGGGAGAGTCATATCTCTGACCAGGAACCTTGAAATGCTGCTTTACTGACCTGTTGACATTGAAAATTAAAAATGTTATTAGCTTCCAGACTATTAATTGAGAAGGTTTTCAAAATAAATGATAGAGCCTGGCTACATCAGTGGTTGAGCATTGACCCATGCACCAAGAGTTCACTAGTTCTAGTCCTAGTCATGGCACATGCCCAGGTTGCAGGTTCCATCTCCAGTAGGACCCAGCCAATGGATGTTTCTAACTCTCTCTCTCTCTCCCTTCCTCTTTCTCTAAAATTAATAAAAATATATAAAAAAACAACAGAGACCTTAACATAGATAGAAGTCAGGAGGGCCTGTATTTGGAGCTCTCACACCCTATGTCCATCATGAAAGCCCTATAGGAAGAACTCTAAAGTTACAACAGCCCCTCCCTCCCAGTTAATTATTCTTCCCCTATAAAAAAGAGCTTTCTCCTTTGTCTTTGCCTTGGGACTTGAAGGTGGCTCACCATGGCTGCATGTACCACATTGCTATTTTTTCTTTTCCCTGAATAAATGCTTTTTGCTGACAGAAGACCTACTTGACTTTTTGTTTATGTTTGACAAAGTGAAACCTGTGGTACAGTTATTTTAATGTCACTTCCAAGGGGGCACCACAGACATGCAGAAAATTGATCCATATAATGTAATGGAAGGTGTGATGAACAGCCTGGTCTTTCTTGGTACCACTGTATTGTGCCATGTCTTCTCTGGTCACTCACTGTCTTATCGGTTCTGTAGACAATGGGGACAGCTTCCCCTGAAAAGCAGAAAGGGAAGCTGAACACTGAGTCAACAAGATGTAAGAAACTTTCAAACCTATAAGAATTTTTATGAGTTTATTTGAGCCAAATTGATAACTGCTGGGGAACAAAATCTCCATGGATTAAGAAAATGTTCCAGAGAATGGCAGTTTTGCACCTTATTTTATTCATCAAATCAAAGGAGAAGATGTAAGGGGGTTACATGAAATCCATTGGTGATAGATTAGGGAGGTGGGAGAAAGTAAAGCAATGAAATCTCTGGGATTGGATAAAAAGTAAAATGATAAATGCATACTTCTTCCACTTAGGCTGTACAGAATAGCTAACAACAATGAACATGATTACAATAACAGTGAGGGGATTTATGGTCTCCTCCGTGAGGGGTCTGGAAAAGGGATAGTTACCCTGACATCCCAAAGGTATATTATGATAGATGCAAAAAGACAGAAGGCAGGCACAGTTAAGGTAGATTGACCTTTGTCAGAGAAGATACCAGCCTAGAACATGACTATACCCTGACTTGCTTTTAGTTAGAAAGTCTTCTTTTTTCTTAAATATATTTTTATTGATTTCAGAGAGGAAGGAAGAGGGAGAGAGTGATAGAAATATCAATGCTGAGAGAGAATCATGGATTGGCTGCCTTCTGCACCCCCCCCCCCCCACTGGGGATCGAGCCCACAACCTGGGCATGTGCCCTTGATCAGAATAGAACCTGGGGCCCTTCAGTCCACAGGCCGATTCTCTATCCACCGAGCCAAACCGGCTAGGGCTAGTTAGAAAGTTTTCATTTTGGACCATCCTCTGTGGTTACTTTAGGTTTCTGAGTTTGTAAGGCCTGCCATGTCAGGTTGAGTATGTGGCCCCTTTTTTCCCATACCTCCAAAACATGTCAGATATTAAAAGGTAAAAACCAGACTTCTAGAATTTATAATTTTATCAGAAATTCTAAATTAATATTCTTATTAATGCAGCAAAGTCACTATTGTTTTTTTAAATTTTTTAAAAAATATATTTTATTGATTTTACAGAGAGGAAGGGAGAGAGATAGATAGTTAGAAACATTGATGAGAGAGAAACATCAATCAGCTGCCTCCTGCACACCTCCTACTGGGGATGTGCCTGCAACCAAGGTACATACCCTTGACCGAAATCGAACCTGGGACCTTGCAGTCTGCAGGTCAATGCTCTATCCACTGAGCCAAACCAGTTATGGCACTATTGTTCAAGGAGAAAAAACCGCTGTAAGGTAGCACACTCCTATTAGTAACATGTAATGGCTATAGTCTTCTCAGTGAAATGATAACATTACCATTATCATTCTGCTCTTATTGACATGTCACTTACCTACAGAGTCACCCAGAAAAATCTACACTAATAAAAGACAAACATGCAAATTGACCGTACCTTTGCTATGCCTTAAGCCATGCCTACCAGCCAATCAGAGCATCTATATGCAAATTAACCCAGCCTGCAGCCACGGAGCTGAGCCAGCAGGAGGCTTGGTTGCCCCAATGATGGAGGAAGCCAAGCTTCATGACCATGGCTGGCTCTGAGCTTCACTCAAAGCAACAATGTTTCAATTATAGAAGATAAATAAACCCCAGATACCTGCTTTCAGCCGGCCATGGCCACGGGGCTGGAGCAAGCAGGAGGCTTGCTTGCCCCAATGATGGAGGAAGCCAATGTCCTGCCTGTAGCAACTGGCTCTGAACTCCACTCAGAGCAACAAAGTTTCAATTATAGAAGGTAAATAAACCCCAGATACCTGCTTTCAGCCAGCCATGGCAAAGGAGTTGGAGCCTTGGGTTGCCTCTGGCAATGGAGGAAGCCAAGCCCTGGCTGACTCTGAGCTCCACTCCAGGCTACAAAGTTTCAATTATAGAAGGTAAATAAATCCCAGAAAAGAAAAGAAAAAAAGGAGAGGCTGGGAGCTACCAAGGCTGGGGAGGCTTGGCCAGCCTAAAAACGACCCTCAGCCCCCCACCCAAACTGGCCAGGCACCCCAGTGGAGACGCCCCACCCTAAAGGGGATGTGGCCAGTCTGAAAACAACCATCAGCCCCTCATCAAGGCTGGCCAAACCTCCATGGGGTGAGGGTCTTGACAAGCCTGAAAACAGCTATCAGCCCCTCACCCAGGCTGGACAGGCACCCCAGTGGCACCCCAGTGAGGACCCCACCCTGAAGGGCAAACCAGCCAACCCCACCCATGCACCAGGCCTCCATCCTATATAATAAAAGGGTAATATGCAAACTGACCCTAACAGCAGAAAGACTGGGAATGACTGGTCACTATGACACACACTGACCACCAGGGGGCAGATGCTCAATGCAGGAGCTGCCCCCTGGTGGTCAGTGTGCTCCCACAGGGGGAGCGCTCCTCAGCCACAAGCCAGGCTGATGGCTGCCAGTATAGCAGTGGTGGTGGAAGCCTCTCCCGCCTCCTCAGCAGCACTAAGGATGTCCGATTGCAGCTTAGGTATGCTCCCCGCTGGCAAGTGGACATCCCCCAAGGGCTGCCGGGCTTCCAGAGGGATGTCTGATTGCCAACTTAGGCCCAATCCCCCGGGGAGCGGGCCTAAGCCAGCAGGTGGTCATCCCCCGAGGGGTCCCAGACTGCGAGAGGGCACAGGCCAGGCTGAGGGACCCCCCCCCCCCGAGTGCACAAATTTGTGCACCGGGCCTCTAGTTAAATATAAGATATAGTCCTTGTCATGACAAAGAGGTATCGTTTTTCTCCCTCCTCTTCTTGCTGGCTTATCAGTGGAGGTCATGATCAGTTTGTATTTGAAGTCTCTGAGCAGTAAGAATAAAATCAAGACGCATTTGTTAAGAAACAAAGCTCAGGAGTCAGCAGTAGTCTGGGTATTGCACAAAAATGCCCACTTAAATTAGGTGAGCTGAGAAGTAGCTACCTTTCTGCCTACTAGACCCTGCGCCAAAGAGTGGGCTTTGTGAGGGGTTGGGCTTCCACAGAGTTCACTCATACCTGGACAGGTCTTCTCCTGATGACTGCCAAATAGGGCAGACATCATCCTCAAAGCACTGAATCAATACATTCTTGTAATAGAATGTACCAGTGTTCACCAGGCCCAGCACCATTCTCCCCACAAGCTTACACAACTGAAGTCTGAGTGAGGAAGTCCTCTAGGCATTTGTACCTTCAAGCTCTTTCTTTACTACAGAAAGAGGCACTTCATGGTGTTATCACAGAAGTAGGACAGTGCATTTAGAAGGGCTCCTGAATTCTATAGGACTCCAGCACCAATATTTTGCTCTTTTGCATCTTTTTATTTTATTTGCCAGAGTGGCCAAAAGCCTGCTGCAGGTCCATCGTGTCCCTCGAAGGGAAATCTCAAGGTTGGTGGATATCTGCCGTGCTCAACAAGCATGCTGTGAGAGCCTTAAGGCCACATCTGAGCAATAAGATTTGATGAATTAGGTCTAAGCATCAGGTAAAGTTACATTTTTCATTTGTAAGGAAAGGACTGATGAATGGCTTTGAGCCTTTAAGTGACCATCATTTTGACATTTTGAACAGAACAGCATCAAGAGATATACAGCATGAGTAACTTGTAAATTAAAATAATAATAGTAAAAATAGTAAATAAAAATAGTAATAAATAAAATAGTAACAGAGAACCTGATACAAGAGAGCTCTGAGTCCTGAAGGAAGCCAACTAAAAATACCAGAAAATTTAAAGTTAAACCATCTTGGGGTAAATTCAAATGTCCCCTTAAAGATTTTACTAATTTAAGTAACTTAGAGGTCTCTAATTACACTTGTTCTGAGTGTTTATTTGGGGCAGTAGGAGGTATTAATGATGGCATAAACTCCTCCTTGGGCTACAAGCAAATAACTGAAAGCAAGTCTATTATCAAGAACTGTGCAGCCTGGCTGGTGTTGCTCAGGGGTTGGAGCACTGGCCTGTGCACTACAGGGTTGCAGGTTCAATTGATTTCCTGCCCAGGCCAGGGAGTGTGTGGGAGGCAATCAATTGATATGTTTCTCTCTCTCACTCCCTCTCTAAGAAATATAAATAAAAAAGAAAGAACAATGCAAGCCAATGAACTAAAAATCTTTCTTTGGTTGGCCATGGCTTTGTGGTAGATCCCAGGAATTTTTCCTAAGGTTTTTGATAAGCTTCTGATTATGTATTTATTCACTGCAATGCATGCCAAAAGAAAAACTATTTTTTGCTAATCTGGCACATTCACTAGGGTTGGTACTGTCAGGCACTGAATACGCTTGACTATGTGTGTAAACAGTTGCACAGCTTGACACATGAAATAGGTTTAAAAATGTTGTCTGATACTGAGTTATCTTTCCAGGCAGAAATCCAAGGAAATCAATAACTATTATAGTGAGTATCTGGCCTCTCATATAATTTGGGATATAGAAAAGAATTAAAGTAAGAAAAAAAAGAAAAGAAGAATTAAGATGTGAATAATACAGGCTCAGTCTGGGTTCTTGGGTTAGCTGTTCACAACAGATGCCATCTGCTTTCCTTCCTAGTAATTTCTAACTTCAAATTCTCTGCTGTTGCACATGGATTAGTTAAGAGTTCCTGATAGGGTTCTTTTCATTCTGGTGGAGAGGCTTCCTGGAGATGTCTTTTCAGTATACATAATTACCTGATTGTACGTTGTGGTGTTCAATTTCTTTGTCCCTTTTAAATAATTGGTTATCAAAAGCCAAGAAAGCCAAGTGACCAACGTGGTAAGGCTGCTGGAAACCCTGTAAGCAAGCTGTCAGGCCAATTTCCCCCAGGAGGCTTCATAAGTCAATATTTGTTCCTTTAAGTTGTCTGGTTATCTCTGAGACTATGCATGTCTTTCTCACACATGACAATCCAGTTAGAACCTTGGTAATATAACCAATATACCCAATTATGTCCTGTTATAAGGAAAACAGGCTCTTATTGAACTGATGCAAATACTTTATTGCCATGAAAATAAAAATATTCACCTGGCCAGTGTGGTTCAGTTGGTTGAGCATTGTCCCAGGAGGTCAATTGGTTCACTTCCCTGTCAGGACACAAGCCCGGGTTTCGGGCTCAATCCCCAGTAGGGGACATGCAGAAGGCAGCTGATCAATATTGATGTTTCTCTTTCATCGATGTTTCTATTTTTCTCTCCTTCTTTCTCTAAAATCAATAAAAAATATGTATATAAATACTCACTAAGAATTTCCAAATTCTGGAGGAATAAGGTAGGGAGAAAAAAATGTTTCAATTTTGCTTACAAAGGTATAATTTACCAATTGCTCTAAGTCATAGATACTTAAGAGAAACAAGTTTCCTTATAGTTGGAAAACAAAACATTAAAAATCAGCTATATCTAAAACAAAAAGTCATAAAAATTATAATTATCCTCATTTAGACCACCTCAACTACCTAGAAGAATTTGAACTGAAGGACTTGCTCATAATAAAAGATTATTGGTGATAACCTTTTTGATAGCATTTAGTCACTAAACATCTGCTCTTATCATCCTACTGTGCCCCTATGTAGCCCTCAGGGGCATGACCTCATCCCTAGCTCATGATGTCTTCTATAGCTCAGTCCCTTTCTATCTCTGAACCTCTCGTGTATGTGGTGTTTCTATGCACACAGTATTAAACTTGATTTGATTATTCAGTCAGCCAAAAGGACTAGAGGAGGGAAAGGGATATTGTTCCCCCTTTCCAACAATGACAAAGAGTTTGCAGGCAAATGCAAAGTTAAGTAGTTGAAAGCAAAATTTAGCTCTTTTATTTTTTAAAAATGTTTTTATTGATTTTTAGAGAGAGAGGAAGGGAGAGGGAGAGATAGAAACACTGATAATAGAGAAACATCACTGATTACCTGCCTCCTCCACACCCCCTACTTGGCATCAAGCCTGCAATCTGGGCATGTGCCCCGAGTGGGAACTGAACCAGTGATCCCTTGGTTCCTGGGGTGAAGCTCAACCATAGAGCTATGCCAGCTGGGCAAAATTTAGCTCTTTTAATATTAAGAAAACTCAGTTTACCTAGGTAATCAAAGACCTGATGATACAGAGAACATAAAATCAGTTTGAGACAGGCTAGTAAGCCAGGACAAGTGGAATAGGAAAACTGAGACAGATAGTTCAATGGCTAAGCAGTTTACAGCTATTTAGTAAATCGGGAATCTTATCTTCCCTAACCAATGACACTTAAGAGTAAATGGTTTACATTTCTGTTTCCCATCCAGAGAGTAAATAGCTTAAATCACCCTACTCAGGAGATAGATAACAGAAATACAATTAGTGCCATTTGTGCCAACCACATTCAAGGGCAGATTAAGTCAGGGAAGTAAAACTCATTTTGGTGCTTCAGCACAAAGCTGATGAATGTTCTATTGAGATCCGCCCCCAAACTCCTACCTTTAAAACCCTCAAAGCAAGGACCCAGCACACACTCCCCCTCTCTGGAATATGCCTGCACCTTTCCCTTCCCCCGTTTTCTCCCTCCTGACATTACCTTTGCCTTTCTTGCTCCTAAGCTCCAAGGGTCCTTTTTTTTGCCTCTGTAACTGGTTTCCGGAGCCTGCACAGCCCAGCTACCTCACTTCTACTACCTCTGTAACTTTCTAAGTAAACTTTCTTTTCTAATTTGAGTTCGTAGCTCTGAATTCTTTCTTTGCCAAACTCAAGGACTGAGGTCCAACTTCACTGGTAACTAGTGCCATTTTGCTGCCAACATTGCCAGTAACAATTTTCAGACCATTTTTTCACATATCTTATTAGGGTTAGACAAATAGTCCAAGAAAACTTTGTCTTTTAAATGGAGAGAGAGAACTGAACTCTAATTTTGCATCAGCTTACTTTTGATATTTAAATTAAATTTACTTGAATATTATTTAGTTTTATCATCCATAAAATTTTCTTTCTTACTATTCCTTTTCATAAACTTCTACAATTTTTCTTGTAATTCCATCCAATATGCATTTCCAGACCTCACACCTCCTTTTACTAAAACATATATTAATTTTTTTGTATATTAATTAGAATTCTTAACCCTTAAAAATCTTAATATCTAGTGAAAACTAAAAAATAAGCAATTAGCATTCTTTAAATTGGCAATATTAGGAACACATTTCATAATCTCTAGAAACAAGTTTCTTGCACTGGCAAATACATTTTATAATTTTTAGAAACACACTTTTTCAATAAAATACAATAAATACTCATCAACAGATCTGAATTTATCTTTTAATTTATCTATAATAAGAAGCCAAAAGTAGGTGAACTTAGATTTATTTAATAATTAATGTTTTAGTATTTTATCTTACTAAAAATGATCTAGATACTTAATAAATCTATCATTTACCTTAATTTAATAGAACTCTAAAGTTTCAAGTTATCAAAAGAGTTTGAAATACTATTTTTAAGTACACATATTGTAAGATAGTTTATTGCTAAAACGTTTACCAAAAAGCCTTGTATTGAATTTGTATGTATTTAGTTGAGAATTTATATATAGATTACCCATGAAAACCTCATGATACATAAGTCAATTATTATTACAGTATTTTATTCTGTGAGAAATTTTATAACAGATAATATAAACTTATTTTTGTAAACTCACGACGCTACAGGATACCTACTATGACAGGCCACTTTACCAAGCCCAGGAGACGTAATAGCTCTACCTAATACACAGACACAAATACAAGGAGGCTGCCAAAATGAGGAAACAAAGAAACATATCCCAAATGAAAGAACAGAACAAAATTTCAGAAAAAAAATAAACAAAAAGGAACTAAACAAAAAGGAGTATATATATATATATATATATATATATATATATATATATATAGTATTTAATTAGCTTCATTATTTTAAACTAATTAAACAGAGCTCTCTAATAAATTATTTTAAAACCTTATCATACCCAAAACACACATACAAACAAACACAGAGATCACAAACACAGAGTTACTAATTTGTAGAGAAGACACTTAAGATTTATCAAATACTGTATTTGCAACCATTTGCTGTGTAGAGCCACCTGGAAGGTTCGCCACAGCAGGCCCCGGAGTGGAAACAAGTTTGTGCTTTGTTTGCCCAGGATGCAGGCCTGGCTAATATTTAGTGGGTTGGGGTTCAGGTCCCATCTTGCCTGTGCGGCGGGGGTGGGGTGGGGAGGATGAGAGCCTGCCCCAGAGAACCATTGGGCATGTGAAGTTTGTCTTCAAAATCTGCCAGGGTGTACCTGGCCTCAGTTGTAAGTTTAGGCCTGCACCTCCCAGGAGGCCCCTGAGCCAGTACACTGGGTAGACAGCTTCAGTCCATGTAAAAACACCACCCAACCATCTCCACAGCAATACACTCAAGGGGCAGACTCAGTGGGACAAGAATCCTGCTGAAGTAAGTTCTGCTTTGTGGGGTGGGTCCCTGAATAGCTGATCCTCCATGGTGGTTGGTGTGGTAGCCAGTCCCTGTAGCTGATCAGATTGGGAGGAAATTCCTCCCATTGATGTACCAACAGCAATCAAGGCTCACCTACAGTAGGAGGGTGTACACAGCCCACTCCAGGGGCTGTGCAATTGGAGTGCCCAGCTTGGGTGATCAGGGAGACTGTGCCACTGGACACTACAGGATACCTACTATGATTGGCCACTTTACCAAGCCCAGGAGACGTAATAGCTCTACCTAATACACAGACACAAATACAAAGAGGCTGCCAAAATGAGGAAACAAAGAAACACATCCCAAATGAAAGAACAGAACAAAACTCCAGAAAAAGAACTAAACAAAAAGGAGACAAGCAATCTGCTAGATGCAGAGTTCAAAATACTGGTTCTAAGGATGTTCAAGGAACTTAGTGAGAATCTCAACAGACTAAAAAAGAAATAGTCAGAAATGAAGGATACACTAACTGAAATAAAGAATAATTTGCAGGGCATCAACAGTAGAGTGGATAAAGCCAAGAATCAAATCAGCAATTTGAAATATAAGGAAATAAAAAACACCCAATCAGAGCAGGAATAAGAAAAAGAATAAAAAACAATGATGATAGTATAAGGAACCTCTGGGACAACTTCAAGTGTACCAACATTCACATCATGGAGGTGCTGGAAGGAGAAGAGATAAAGCAAGAAATTTAAAAACTATTTGAAAAAATGACAGAAAATTTCCCTATCTTGGTGAAAAAAAAAATAGACATACAAGTTGAGGAAGAATAGAGAGTACCAAATAAGATGAACCCAAAGAGGCCTACATCAAGATACACCATAATAAAATGTAAATGGCTAAAGACAAAGATAATTATAAAAGCACCAAGAGAAAAGCAGTTAGTTATCTATGAGGGAGCTCCCATAAGACTGTCAGTTAATTTCTCAACAGAAACTTTGCAGGCCTGAGGGACTGGTAAGAAATATTCAAAGTGATGAAATGCAAGGACCTACAACTAAGATTACTCTACCCTGCAAAGCTACCATTTAGAATCAAATGACAGATAAAGAGCTTTGCAAACAAGAAAAACCTGAAGGAGTTCATCACCACCAATCCTGTGTTATATAAAATGTAAAAGGGCCTTCTTTCAGAAGAAGATAAAAATATGAACAATAAAATGGCAATAAACACATATCTATCAACAATTGAATATACAAACAAAATTAACAGGGAGAATAGAAACAGACTCATGGACACATAACTCTTTGTTGGTTGCCAGATGGAAAGAGAGTTGGGGGATAGGTGAAAAAGGTGAAGGGATTAAGAAATAGAAATTTGTTGTTACAGAATAGCCATGGGGATGTAAAGTACAGCATAGGAAATATAGTTAATAATATTCTAATAACTATGCATGGAGTTGGATGGGTATGGGATTTATTGGAGTGATCACTTAACTAAGTTATATAATGCCTGATCACTGGGGTGTACACCTGAAACTAATTTAATGATGTATGTCAACAGTAATTAAAAAAAAACATTTTTAAAAAAGACACATCAGAAAATACAGAGTTAAAGACAAAAATGAATAGTTTTTTTAAATTATTGACAGTATGTCCCCCATTTCCTGCCACCCTTTGCCCCTCTCCATCCAGCCTCCACTCCAACCTGACCCATAGCTCCTCCCAAGTTAAGGAGAGCCTGGCCAGCAAGACTGCCACCAAAGTCCAAGAAGCTTTTTGGAATCTGTGGAGGGAGCCTCATCCAGTTCCCCATGAAAGAGATGAAGTCATGCCACAGCAGGTGCAGTTGTAGTAGCAGCCACAGATGCAACCCTCCCAGGGGGGCATGCTAGACCTGTAGCCCCAGAGTGGCTTCGCACTGGCCTATAAGCTGTTCTACAATAAGTAGGAGGTGGTACAGAACTCCTCCAACCTGATGGAAATGGCTGGCTCCTCGGTGTATGCTTAGCTGCCAGTACAGTGGGGCCTTGACTAAGAGTTTAATTCGTTCCAAGACCGAGCTTGTTAAGGAGCTCGTTAACTCAAATTACTCTGTCAACTCAAAGCAAAAAATCGGCCGAGAGACAGCTGGTATCTCAAAAAACTTGTTAGTTGGGACACTCGTAAGTCAAGGCCCCACTGTATTAGGGTTCCCTTTTCTCCATATCCTTGCCAGGACTTGTAATTTGTTGATTTATTGATGGTAGCCATTCTGGCAGGTGTAAGGTGATACTTCATTGTAGTTTTAAATTGCATTTCTCTGATGTTTAGTAACTTTGCTCACCAGGTTAGCAAAGACAGTTGTAATTGCAGCTGTTCCTTTCAACAATGGTACCATTTGCCATGCAGGCACATTTTGGCCTTGCTGCACATCATCCAGAAGCCTGAGGGTGAAACCATGGTTTGATTCTGGTGCCAAAAGAGGTACCAGCACCTCCTTGGCCCCAGCGGTGAGCTCCAGGACCCTCTTGTGGTCCCAAACACAGGTCAGCCTGGGAAGCAAGGGGAGAAGGACATGATTCAGATGGGGAGCACAATCTGAATCATGTCCTAAGCAGGGAGCTACTAAATCTGCTAATGCAGAGGGGCTGTTTTCCACTCTACACAAGATTGTGGACATCTGGGCTGGCCCTTACCAGCCACCTGAGCCCAGTCAGCAGTCAGGGGCACCTGCCTTTTCTCTGGAGAAAGCAGGAGGAAGGGGGAGGGATTCCCTCTTGCTGGACCCACAATTCATTACTGAAGCATTTGCTCTGGTGCACTGGACCACAAACCCCTCTTCTTGGAAGTCTGAGAACTCACAGTGGGCAGGACACTCTAGGGGTCAGCATTTCAACCAATGTCTTCCTAGGTAGGGCTAGGAAGATTGTTACAATAGGGAGAAGAGGACCCCACCATGTGAAAGTCCTTTGAATTTCCTCTTTTTCTGCCCTACCTTTGGCATTCCTCAAGAGCCTCATTCATTGTTTAAGGCCAAAGTTGTCTCCATGGTGAAAGGTCATCCCTTTTTCTCTGCTAATCCTGGAGATCAGATCTTATTCACTTTACAGAGATGAACCTGTGACTCAGGATAGGGTGAGACAAAATGAATCTCGTAAAAGGGCCTGTTTTCAGGAACAAAGGGAAGGACGGTGATCCTTGACTGTTGCTGCTCTGTACAAAGAATCTGTTTTTGTGTCTATTTGTATTGTTATTAAATTTGTATGGTTAATCTCTCCCCCCCCCCCCCCCACACACACACAGTGAGATCTGTCAGTCTGTTCCATGCATCCATGCCTCTGGACCTATTTTGTTTATCAGCTTATTTTGTTCACTAGATTGCACATATAAGTGAACCATGTGATATTCATCTTTCTCTCATTAACTTCTTTCACTTAGCATAGTAATCTCCAGGTCCATCCATACTGTTGCTAAGGGTAAGAGTTCCTTCTTTTTTAAAGATGCATAGTATTCCATTGTGTAAATGTACCACAGCTTTTTTATCCACTCATCTACTGATGGGCACTTGGGCTGTTTCTAGATCTTAGCTATTATAAGTGGTACTGCTATGAACACAGGGGTGCACATGTTCTTTCTAATTGGTGTTTTAGGATTCTTAGGATATATTCCCAGAAGTGGGATCATTGGGTCAAATGGCAGTTACAATTTTAAGTTTTTGAGGAAACTCCATACTGTTTTCCAAAGTGGCTGCACCAGTTGTCATTCCCACCAGCAGTGAACGAGGGGTCCCTTTTCTCCATATCCTTGCCAGGACTTGTAAGTTGTTGGTTTATTGATGGTAGCCATTCTGGCAGGTGTAAGGTGATACTTCATTGTAGTTTTAAATTGCATTTCTCTGATGATTAGTAACTTTGAGCATTTTTTCATATTTCTATTGGCCATCTCTATGTCCTCTTTGGATAAGCATCTATTCAGGTACTTTGCCCATTTTTTAATTGGATTGTTTTACTAGTGTTGAGTTGTATGAGTTCTTTATATAGTTTGGAAATTAATTCCTTATCAGATGTATTTATTGGCAAATATGTTCTCCCATACAGTGGGATTCCTTTTCATTTTGTTGATGATTTCTTTAGCTGTGCAGAAGCTTTTTAGTTTGATATAGTACCATTTGATTATATTTTCTTTTGTTTCTCCTGCCCTAGATTTGTCAGCAAAAATTTTGCTATGTGAGATGTTAGATTTTGCTGTTTTCGTCTAGGATTTTTATGTTTTCACAACTTACATTTTTAAGTCTTTTATTCATTTTGAGTTTATTCTTGTGTATGTTCTAAGTTGGTGGTCTAGTTTCATTTTTTTTTGCATGTACCTGTAAAATTTTCCCAACACCATTTATTAAAGAGACCATCTTGACTCCATTGTATGCTCTTGCCTCCTTTGTCAAATATTAATTGACCAAATTAGCCTAGGTTAATTTCTGGAGTGTGTATTTTGTTCCATTGGTCTATATGCCTGTTCGTGTGCCAGTATCAGGTTGTTTTGCTTACAATAATTACCATGTGTTTGTAGTATAGTTTGATATTCAGTATTATGATCCCTCCAACATTATTCTTTTTTCTCAAGATTGCTGTGGCTATTCAGGGTCTTTTATGGTTTCACATAAATTTTTGGCAAGTTTGTTCTAGATCTGTGAAATATGCCATTGTTATTTTGATAGGGATTGCACTGAATTTGTAGATTGCTTTGGGTAATATGGACATTTTAACAATGTTAATTCTTCCAATCCCTGAACACTGTATATTTTTCCACTTGTTTACATCTTCCTCTATCTCTTTTTGCCTGTACTTTTCTGAGTATAGGTCTTTTACCTCTTTGGTTAAGTTTATTCCTAGATACCTTATTTTTTTGTTGCAATTGTAAATGGTTTTTTTTTTTTTTTTTAGTTTCTCTTTCTGAGAGTTCATTATTGATGTATAAAATGCCATCAATATGTGGATGTTAATTTTGTATAGTGCAACTTTGATGAATTCATTTATTAAATCTAGTAGTTTTTGGTGGAGTTTTTAGGGTTTCTATGTGTAATATCATGTTATCTGAGAATAATGAGTTTTACTTTCCAATTTGTTTTTATCTTCTTATCAATTGCTGTGGCTAGACTTCTAGTACAATGTTGAATAAGAGTGGTGAATGCACCTTATCATATTTGGCTCAGTGAATAGAGCATCAGCCCTCAGACTGAAGTGTCCTGGGTTTGATTCCAGTCAAGGGCATATACCTCAATTGCAGGCTTGAGCCCCAGTCCTGGTTGGGTGCGTGTATGGGAGGCAACCAATCGATGTGTCTCTGTCACACAGATGTTTCTCTTTTTGTTTTTTACCTTTCCTTCTATGCTCTACAAATCAATGGAAAAATATCCTCAGTGGAGGGTTAACTAAAAAACAAAACAAAACAAAACAAACAAACAAACAGTGGTGAAAGCAGACATCTCTGTCTAGTTCCTGTTCTGAAGAAAAATGCTTTTAGTTTTTGCCAATTGAGTATGATATTAGCTGTAGGTTTGTTATATATGGCCTTTAATATTGTGAAGTATGATCCATCTATTTCCACTTTGCTGAGAGTTTTTAATTATAAATAGGTGTTGGATTTTGTCAAATGCTTTTTCTTTGTCTATTGATATGATCATCTGATTTTTATCCTTCATTTTGTTTATGTGATGTATCACACTTATTGATTTGTGAATATTGTACCAACCATGTGTCCCAGGAATAAATCCCTCTTGGTCATGGTCTTTGATCTCTTTAATACAGGGGTGAGGAATGTCTGGCCTGCAGGCTGTATGAAGAGTGCACAATCATTTTTTCTGGCCATGCCAAGGCTTTAAGGGTGAGTTAATTAAATGTTTGACCAAATATAGCAGGCTAATTTTTAAGTTGATAATTTTGTATGGCCCACAAATGATGTTATAAATATCCAAATGGCCCGTGGCAAAGAAAAGGTTCCCCACCCCTGCTTTAATGTGTTGCTGGATCCAGTTTGCTAATATTTTATTGCAGATTTTAGCATCTATGTTGATCAAGGATATTGGGCTATAATTCTGTTTCTTTGTAGTGTCTTTTTATGGTTTTGGAATTAGGATAATGCTGGCCTCATAAAAAGAGCTTGGACATCTTCCTTCCTCTTGTATTTTTTTGAATAGTTTGAGAAGGATAGGTGTTAGTTCTTTGAATGTTTGGTAAAACTCTCCTGTGAAGCCATCTGGTCCAGCACTTTTGTTTGTTGGGAATTTTTATTTATTTATTTTTTACTAGTGGCCTGGTGCATGAAATTCATGTGTGTGTTGGGGCGGGGGGGTTGTCCCTCAGCCTGGCCTGCACCCTCTTGCAATTCGAGACCACTGGCTCCTAACCACTCACCTGGTTGCCTGCCTGATCACCCCAACTGCCTCCCCCCACCAGCCTGATCACCCCAAACTGCCCTTCCCTCCTGGCCTGATTGCCCCTAACTGCCTATGCCTCAGCACCGCCACCATGGCTTTGTCCAGAAGGACATCCAGAAGGTCTCCTGGTCTAATTAGCATATTACCCTTTTATTAGTATAGATTACTGCTTCAATTTAATTAGTTGTTATCAGTCTATTCAGGTTTTATGATTCTCCCTGATTATTTTGGAAGACTGGAAGTTTCTAGGAATTTGTCCAGGCTGTTCAGTTTGTTGGCATATCTATACTAATAAAAGCCTAGGTGACCATCACGCCCTCATGTCATCACAAGATGGCCGCTCCCACATTGTAACAAGATGGCTGCCCCACATTGTTACAAGATGGCCACCATAATATGGCTTCCCCCCATGTCGTCACAAGATGGCTACCCCATGTCATCACAATATGGCCACCATAAAGATGGCAGCCACAAGATGGCCTGCAGGTGAGGCCAGTTGGGGAGGACCAGGCTTGCAGGGGAGAGCAGTTAGGGGTAATCAGGCTGGCAGGGGAGGGCAGTTGGGGGTGATTAGGCTGGCAGGGGAGGGCAGTTGGGGGCGATGGGGCTGGCAGGGGAACAAGGCTCAGACCTTGTACCTGTAAAGTACAAATATTAACAGCTCACATCTGGGCACGGTTTGGGTGGGTGCCTCTGCCCCAAGGTCTCTATGAAGCAGATATATTTCAACTGAGGCTCCACTAGGGACAGATTTCCCCTCAGGTCACTCCCCTGGTTTGTGCCAGGATGCAGGTTAGACTGAGGAGAGCTCTAGCTCCTACCTGTTGGCCTGGGCACTTTCTCAGTTCTTTCCAATGTTTCTTCTACATAGAGCAGCTCAAAATATGGGCACTTGCTCTCCCATTTTCATGGATATGACAGACAGACACACAGATACACACAGTTATCTCATCCATACCTGATGAGGTCCTTAGGAAATGGTGTCTAGCTCACTCTCATTGTGTAGGTTGGGAGACTCAGGAGGCCTGAGAGGCACAAAACCTTCCCTAGGGCACAGAACTGATAAGAAAAAGGAGGTGTGAACTCAGCTTTCTCCTCCAAGCCCGAGACCTGGGACATTCCCAGGGAGTTGGGGGAGGGCTGTTTGGTATTGGTGTACAGGTATGGAGATGGCATGGGTGAGGAGGGTGAATGGTCAACAGCCAGAGGGGGCTTTGGGTGGTTCTGATTGGAGGAAGAGGCCCAGGTCACGGAACCTTGAGGGGTGACCTCACTTCCTCGGTGACAGACCGTCCAACAGAAATGAGAAACCTGGTAACCAGGGACTCACATTCTAGCTCACTCGACTGGAGACAGTCAGGAGAGTAAGATGTTTCTCTGTTGCTTCCCAACTTTCCGTGGCTCTGGGCAGAAGAAAGCCCAGAGTGAGAGATGTTTCTGTTGCTATAGACTTTGGCACAAGCGCCACCGCCGAAGCTTCTTGCCCTTTGGCAAGAGGCAGCCTCAGGTAACCAAGGGCAGCCCCCATCCAGGCCAGGCCCCAACTGGGACCCCACTTGGCCAGACCAACACACTCTTTACCTCTCATCGTGTGTGTGTGTATGTGTGTGTGTGTGTGTGTGTGTGTATGTGTGTGTATTGGGACTGATGAGGAAAAGTAGGGGATGAGGGGCATTCATCCTGGGCAGGAGCTGGTTGTTGGAAGCCTGGTGGGTCTGTCATGTTCATACCCCCAAGTCATGGCTGGTGGGATGGAAACAAGAGTTCTAGGGACCAAGCTCCTCTACACACTTGTTAACCTTGAGCCTTCAAGGTGTCATCTCGTGCCTTCCTGGCTGGAGGTTTTTGCAGATGCCCCTGTATCTGGGGAGTGGAATTTGTGGTGGGCATTCCCCAAGCTGGCAATGCCCAGGCTGGCCACTGATGCCTCCTGGCCCCGTTCTGGGCTCTGTCTTTGTAGAGCTGCAAGGAGGATGTCGTAGAGGAGCTGGATGATGGGTTTACTTACACCATCAACCGGAACAAGGGACTAGAGCACCAGACCAGGAACAGCATCCAGCACAGGTCTGAGGTGAGAGCTGTCCCACACCCATGACCTGAGATGAATGGGGTGGGACCACAACCCAGACTCAAATTTGCGGCCCACTCCCAAAGACATCACATCTGTACCTCCAATACTCCCATCCAGGTTCCTGGTAGGGTAGGAATCCAGCCTTCACATATTTGTTGGACTCGTAAAGAAAACAAAGTCTTGTTGTCTTTGCATTTGGCTAGTTTCCATGGTTTAATTTCCTGCCCCAGGTTCCCTGTGGAGCAGTCAGCTCAGCTGTCCTTGCACACCTTCTCCAAGCCTTACACATCATCACACTTGATAGGTGGTTTTTATACTTTTCACACACACACACACACACACACACACACACACACACACAAAAAAAAAAAAAAAAAAAGGAAGGGAGGAAGGAAGGAAAGAAGAAAAAAGGTGCAAAGGGATTAAGGTATGGGACACATTTCTCTGCAACTTGTCATTTCACAGAGCATGGCAAACCACTGTGGTCCAGCCAGGGCAGGAGCTTTGGCCTTACTCATCTCCATATAATCCCATAAAAGAGGTAGATTTCCTCAGTGTTTCAGCCTTTCAGTGCTGTGGGACCCTGACATGATTCAATTCTGCTGCTAGTTCCACAGGGCTGCCGGGAACATCTCCACTCTGTCCTAATAGACTCAGTCTGCTAGGCCTGCTATAACATAGGACCACAGATTGGGTAGAAGGTTTTCAATGCCTATTGGCTCAGTACCCAGCTTTGTTTTTGCAGAGCTCCAATGAGGATGTCGTCAAGGAGCTGGTTCATAGGCCCCACTACATCATCTGCAGGGTCAGGGTGCAGGTGCACCAGGTGGACAACACTGGCCAGTGCCAAGCTGATGTGAGAGCTGGCATAGGGGGGAACTTCACACCCAGGACCCCAAGATGACCAGGGAGGGGCAAGAACCCATATTCAAATCTGGGAACTTCTCTGCAGCTCTCCCAGGGTGTTCCCACTTAGAGTGTCCACAGTTCCATGCAAAAAAGAATAAGGACCTCACCTTCTCCCTCCAGCTACAGTCCTCACATATTTTAGGAATATTAGAGAATAAAATTATGTTGTTTCATTTCACAGTAGGCCATGAGCACATTTGCATTTTGTTCTTTTTGTTGTTTCAACTCCCTACCTCAAGTATCCTGTGGAACAGTCAGCTTGACTGTCCTTGCAGACCTTCACTGAGCCTTACGCATCATCACACTTGGTAGGGGTGTGTACAGAAAATGGGGAGGATATAAAATACAGGATACATATCTCTGAAACTTGTCATCTCACAGAGCATGACAAACCAGTGTAGGCTGGCCAGGGAAGGAGCTGTGGCTTACTCATATCCATATTATACCCATAAAGGAGGTAGTTTTCCTCAGTAATTCAGCCTTTCAGTGCTGTGGGACCTTGACATGATTCAATTCTGTTGCTAGTTCAGCAGGGCTGCCGGGAACATCCTTCTTGTGCCCTAACAGACTGTTTGAGTTGCCAGGGCTGCTGCAGATTGGGTGGAGAGTTCCTAATGCCTACTGGCCCCGGGCCGGCCTCTGTCTCTGTAGAGCTCCAATGAAGAAGTCATCGAAGAGTTGGTCGGTGGGTTCAACTCCTACACTTCCCTACACCAAGGGACGGTGTGCCAGGCCACAGACACCATCCAGTGGCAGACAGAGGTGAGAGCTGGCCAAGGAGGGTCTCTATACCCACAACCCCAAGATGATCTGGCAGTGCTCAGAACTCAGACTCAATTCCGGGACTCCCTGGGGGCCCTTCCAGGGATTACCCTAAAGTGTCCTACAGTCCCATGCCCAAAGGATTCTGGGCCTCCTCTTCTTCCTCCAGCTACACAAGAGGCTAGAAAGATACTTCTCACACATATATAGGAATATTAGAGATTAAAAAAATACATTCTTTCATTTCACAATATGCCACGAGCACATTTGTATTTCCCTGTTTATGTTGTCTGAACAAATTCCCCAGTATCCTGTGGAGCAGTCAGCTCAGCTGTCCTTGCAGACTTCCTCCAATAACAGAGGGGGCCTGCCACTGTGATGCAGCCTTTCCATACTATGGGGCATTGGCATAACTCCACTCATGTACCATGTCAGCAGTGCAGCTGGGAACACTTAAATGTGTCCAAATGGACTGTATGAGTTTCCTTGTGTTGCTATAACACTGAACCACACTGATTGGTGTAAACAGCAGACATTTATTTTCTCACAATTCCAGAGGCTACAAATTAGAGAGGAGGGTATCAGCAGGGCTGGTTCTTCCTGAGGGGTCTTTCCTCAGTGTGTAGATGGACGTCTTCTATCTCTGTGTCACATGGAGTCCTCGCTGTGATTCTGTGTATTCTCCCCTGTTTTTCAAAGGATACTGGTCATATTGGATTAAGACCTACACTACTGACTCCCCTTAACCTTAGTGACTTGCTTAAAGAATCCCACTCAGAGACAGGCACATTCTGAAGTTCCAGTGGTTTCAAAGTCATGGGATTTGGTTGAAACAATTTAGACAACAATGTACATACGATTCCCAGCAGGAGAGAGATGCCCACTGCTGGTGGCAGGACACTCACTTGTAAAATGATAACAGCTGCAGTCAGATTCCAAATCAAAAGGCTATAGCAGTGATGCTACCAACATCAGATTTGTGATGATGGCTGCTGCCTCGTGCCCCATCTGGCCCAGGGATCTCTCACTCATTTCAATTTTGACCAATTCAACACCAGGTTGTCCAAGGCAATCACAGTGTTTCTTGACTGGCAATTGCCTCATGGGTATTTTCACTCACGTGTCAGTTTTTCACCAGTCACATGGATTGGCTCCTTCTTGAGTCATCTGCTCAGACTCCTGCCTGGTGATTGGCTTCTCCTGTCTGGAGTCTCCAGGCACTTGCCCCTTTGCTTACTCTAGGATCCCCATCATGAAGGTCTCAAACTGCCCTTTAGTGTAATAGGAAGAAACATAAGTGTTTGTTGGAAGTCAATGGCTTTCATAGGCCGTGTCTATACTGTACACCTGGGGAGGGACAAGGTTCCCCACACCAAATCAGGAGCAGATGAGTGTCAGGCAGCTAAGAGGGGATGTCATGCAACCCTAGCTTTGGACAGTTGTTAGTTCTGACCTGCAGGACCTTGAGCAACCACCTGACATCCCTAAGCCTCTGTGTTCTCATCTCTATAAGGATGTTTATTCAGGACACCTGGGGACAATGCTCTTCATACAGACTACTAATATGGGGAGGTCTGTTGCTCCTCAACTGAAAAAACATGCCTAGAAGGTAACAAGTGTATAAATACCCTGCACCCACCTCCACTAAATGTAAGTGTACCTTTAAAACCTAGAACCTCGTTCAGGGTGGGCCCTCCTGTCCCTCCTCTTGCACACGTCCCCGAGGGGCTAGGAGTTCCTGGCTGAGCTCCAGACCTCAATCCTCCAGGTGATTCACGGGGATGCCACTGACAGGATCTCTCCTTGTCCCACCCAGTGTGCAGCTGAGTTAACACTTACCCTACATGAGGCCCGCAGGATGCGAGCCCTCCAGGGAGGCACTCTGAGAAAAGTGGCAGCATCAATGGTACCAGCTTTCCTGGGTGGTAACATCTCCCACATCACCACTTTAATGTCCATTCACCCGGCCTTCTCCAGAGCCCAACAGTTCCTGTACCAGCTGTTTACTAGGTGAGCGCGTGCCCCCTTCCTCTGCACAGGGGTGACTGCCCACTGCCAGCTGTGTGCCTTTCTCTCTGAGCCTGTTTGCCCCTCTGAAAAGTGGGGTGGTAGAGACTACTGTGGGGACAGGCCAGGGCAGGTGCTTACCACTACCTGGCTCTGCAGAAAGGGCTACTGGATGTGCTCTGGTTATTTATGGCAGTTATTTCTCTCTACCCCCAGGAAAACTCACCCATCAGCGGCCTGTGTCATTGGTGGGGTTTTATCTTACTTTCTTTTTTAGTTTTTATATTTTTCTTGGCCTGTGGCATTTCTGAGTTTGCAAAAGCACATGGAAAACAACCAGTCAATGAGTTTGGGAATCCACTTAGCTGATCCTGGTCCTTGTCCTTGGTGTTGGCAGATTAGGGATTTCTGGGGATAGGAGGGCCCCTAGGCCCACTCAGCTATCTGGGACAGTTTTGGTTGGAGTTCATTTATTCGACAATGTGCATTAAGCACCTACTACAAGTCTGCACTTTTGAAGACACTTAGCATAACTTGGCCAATGAAGCAAACACAATCCCTGGGCCTCAGTTCTACTCAGTGAGTCAGAGTCACACTGTCCATCATTCGCAGGCCCTGCCCCCCATCCATCAGATCTGATGCCATCAAGGTCTTTTCCACATCTGGAGGCATTCCTCTTTATAATGACCAGAGAGACACACCACAGGATCAAGTAAAAAAGTGAGTGGTCTTTGGGTCCATAAGGAGGGCCTCCTGTATCTACAGGATGGAGGCTGTGGGTGGGGAGAGCCTGGCAGAAGAACTGTGTCCTTACACATCTTCTGATTCCCAAAGGAGGCCTGAGCCCTGGTGGCTTCTATTCCGGGAGTAGAGGAGTCAGAGAGGACTGTGGATGGGGCCCCCAGCCTCATAGAACTGAAGCGGAGGGTGGGTTGAGTAGTCTCCCAGAGTCCCAAACCCACCCCAATCCCATCCCACTCTGCCTGCCCCTATTCACAGTCATCTCTCCTGACCAGTCACCAGGCTCAGCACAGGACATGTGGTGAGCAACCTGCTCCCAAATCTGTCTCAATCCTCAGTGCAGATGCCAGGTGCATGGAGGGCTGGGCTGGGCAGGGGACAGGACCTTCAGGACAAGTGTCAGTGGGAAGAAGAATCTCACACAGACTCTGTGTGAGCTGCTCAATCACCAGGCCTGCTACTCTCAAAACAGCCACACAAGGGTCAGGGATGGCATGAAGCTGCCCCTGGATGGTCAGGGGCAGGCAAAGAGGCCCAGTGCCAAACAAGGGTGCCATGGGAGGGCAGTGTGCAAGCAAAGTCCAGGACTCTGACTCCGGTGCCCACCTGCCTCTCCCCAGGGCCATTGCTTCTATAATGGGAACCTGGCCTGACCAGGTGCAGGGTTTTGGCCGGGCTCTCCACTTCCCCTGGTTTGAGCTGAAGCAGGCCTCAGTGAAGGTCCACTTCCCTACCTCACGTCACGTGGCCCGCGCCCACCTTGTTTGGATCAAGCTGGAGCATCTAGAGCCCACCAAGACCTCAGCAGAAGGTGAGGGGACTGCAGTCTGGGAAGATGATCAGGGGAGGGGAGGTTCTCAGGCTGGAGCTCCCTTAAAGGCAGTGGCATCTTTCCTGTCTTTGGAAAGGCCTGGGAAAGCAGGTGTGTGTGTGAATCTGTCTCTCCTGTTCCAGGTCCACCTCCAGGGCTCCAGAGCACCTCAGAGCTAGAGGAAGGGCCTGTGCAGGGGTGAGCATCTGGCCCAGCCAGAGGCCCCTTGATGGCCTGGCCTGGCATGAAGCAGTACCAGAAGCCATCATGGAGGCGTCTTTTTGAGACTTATTTCTTTCTGTCTTAAAAATTCTAAGCAATTATCCTAAACAAGTCCTATATAATAAAAGTCCAATATGCTAAGTGTCCAGTCAACTGGTCGGCCATTCAACCAGTCAAAGCATAATATGCTAATGATATGCTAAGGCCACTCAACCACTCGCTATGATGTGCACTGACCACCAGGGGGCAGATGCTCCAACCAGTAGGTTAGCTTGCTGCTGGGGTCCAGAGATCAGAACTGAGCGAGATGGGCCAGACATGCCCTGGAGCCCTCCCACAGTCCCTCCCCGGCTGGCCAACCTCCCTCGTCTCTCCCCAGTGTTGATCATGCACTGGTGCGGTCCCTTGGCCTGGCCTGCACCCTCTTTCAATCAGGAATTTTTGGAGGATGTCGGAGAGCCAGTTTTGGCCTGATCCTGTAGGCCAGGCTGAGGGACCCCACTGGTGCATGAATTTGTGCACCAGGCCCTAGTAGATAAATAAGAGGAATAAACCCCAATAATATGGTAGTTAAAAACAATAATTTCCATTAAATGAACTATATGCCATTAAATTAAATATCCTGGAACAAATAGAAATAAAGTTGTTGATTAAAAATTTGTATAGACAATACCTGCTCATATACATGTACATTTAATCTAATAAAAGAGAAACATGCAAATTGACTGCACCCCCACTACTCCTAAGCCATGCCCACCAGCCAATCAGAGCAACTATATGCAAATTAACCTAACCAAGATGGCGGCCAGCAACCATGGAGCTGGAGCAAGCAGGAGGCTTGGTTTCCCCGGTGATGGAGGAAGCCAAGCTTCCCGCCTACCCTGGCCGGCTGTGGCCTCTGCTCAAGGCAATAAAGTTTCAATTATAGAAGATAAATAAATCCCAGAAACCTGCTTCCAGCAAGCCTCCACTGGGAGCTTGGGTGGCTGGGGGCTGTGGTCAGCCTGCAAACAGCCATCAGCCCCTCACCCAGGCTGGCCAGGCACCCCAGTGGAAACCCCCACCCTGAAGGGGCTGTGGCAAGCCTGCAAACAGCCATCAACCCCTCACCCAGGCTGGCCAGGCACCCCAGTGGGGACCCCCAGCCTGAAGGAGCTGTGGCCAGCCTGAGAACGGCCCTCAGCCCCTCACCCAGGCTGGCCAGGCACCCCAGCGGGACCCCCACCCTGATCCGGGACACTCTTCTGGGTAATCCAGCTGGCCCCCACCCGTGCACCAGGCCTCTATCCTATATAATAAAAGCAAATATGCAAATTGACCCCAACAGCAGAACGACTGGGAATGACTGGTCACTATGACACACACTGACCACCAGGAGGCAGACACTCAATGCAGGAGCTGCCCCCTGGTGGTCAGTGCGCTCCCACAGGGGGAGCTCTGCTCAGCCACAAGCCAGGCTGATGTCTGCCAGTACAGTGGTGGTGGCGGGAGCCTCTCCTGCCTCCTCAGCAGCGCTAAGGATGTCTGACTGCAGCTTAGGCCTGCTCCCCACTGGCAAGTGGACATCCCCCAAGGGTTCCCGGGCTGCCAGAGGGATGTCTGACTGCCAGCTTAGGCCCAATCCCCCGAGGAGCAGGCCTAAGCCAGCAGGTGGTCATCCCCCGAGGAGTCGCAGACTGTGAGCGGGCACAGGCAGGGCTGAGGGATCCCCCGAGTGCACAAATTTTTGTGCACTGGGCCTCTAGTCATAAAATAATTATCTATATATTATGTGTATCCATTATAAATATAGAAAGAGGCTTCATATACATTTTAAAAATCACTTCTAAAACAGATTTATTTTTTCTGATAATTAAACAAATATAAACTGAGAAAATGGAGACATAAAATTTGGTAATGTATACAGCAAAATATTAACACTTGTGAATTCTACTAAGTGGGACTTAATAGAAGTGATTTCTCTTCTCCTTTTGCTCAGTCTATTTTCTATTATTTTGTACAAGGGTCATATCTTCATCATAAGATATTTTAAGACCATATATATACATATATACGTATATATATATATATATATATATATATATATGTATATATACACATATTATATTTTAACAGTCTTTACATTTCAATAGTTTCACCATTATCAATTGTATCTTTCCCAAGTGCTGTCTTACATCTTGAAATGGTCTCATTAAAAGCAAAAATAACTTAATGGGCTACATTCTAGTTCCCTCAGTGTTTAGTTTGACTTTCTATTAGAGCAGTGATAACCACTAGAGTAGCTAATAATATTTAAACCACTAGGGTTAGAAAGAGCATTTTTTCTGTTGCAACAAAAATAATTCAAAAGAACTCCCTGCATGCCTGACTGGTGTGGCCCAGTGGGTGAGTGTTGACCTATGAACCAGGAAATCACAATTCAATTGGATACTAAACTGCCCATGTCCCCTGCAGTTGGGACAGTTCTCACCAAGGGCACATGATTGAATGTCTCATGGAAGATTTCCTAGACAATACTTTCCTCCCTGAGAAATAGAACGATAATGAAGAGAAGACTTTTTCCTTTCTTTGATGCTGGGAGCTGTTGCTGCCACCTTGTGACCATGAGGAAACAGTGAAGAGAAAAGGCAGCTGAATTCAATCCTGGATCCACCTACCTGTGAGAAAATCAAATCCTTATTGTTTAAGCCATGTTTCATCAGAATTCTGTTGCTTACATTCCTCAGCTTCCACACTGAATGAAATCCTTGCAACTCCTGATGGTGGGGGGCAAGGCTGAATTACTTCTTGGTATTGCAAGAAATGGGTAAGTGTGGGAGCGGAGAGGAGGACAGAGGAAAGAAGGGAAATGCCTGAAAGAAGCATCATCAGTCTTCCAACTATTTCAGAGGACAACTCTGGGACACAAGGCATGACACAGCTCTAAGCTGGGGTGGGAAGATCTCAAAGTGTGACCAGAGGAAAGGGGAGAAAGAAGGACAAGACTGGACAAATAAGCAAAGGTCAGATCATGGAGGACTTTTTTTCTGAAAGCCATAGGAAACCATCGTCAGTTTTAAATAAAAGACATGATCATTATCCAAAAGATAAGTTGGGCTGCAGGTAGGTAGAGAATGGCTTGGAATGGGGCAATAGTAGAGGTTGATAGACCAGAGAGAGCACAAACCATCAAGAGGCCATGATGTCATATGGCTTAGGACTCTCAATGCCAACTTTAATCACTTCAATTTCGAATCATTTTGTCAAGCATGTTAATGTTGAAATATAAGACATACCAGGTTCTTTGTGGAAATTGCCAGGTTCATTGGAGCAGTGATAAGAAAGTGGCAATACATGCCCCACCTATTCTCAGAACAAGAAACTCTAGCGAATAAAGTGAGAGAATGTGCCAAATATCAAGATTTACTAAAGTTATAAGGAAAAGAATGTGGAGTCAGCTTAGAGAGAGAAAAATGGATCAGTGGCACATAACAGACACCAGAAACAAGCCCACTAGTATGGAGAAACTGCATCAGTAATGTGTGGCATTGCAGACTACTGGAGAAGAAAAGTATGAATCAATAAGGAGTGTGGGTGCAATTGGTAAGACATGGGGAAAGGGTGAAGTGGGATTCGAATCTGAGAGCAATTCCTGTGCCCTTCCTAAGCAGAGACACCCTAATTAGAATAAAGTCAGCACCTGCAGGAACCAGCCATGAACTGTAGCCACTTCCCATTCACTCCAGGGACAAGCCTGCACCGACCTTGGCTTGTTTGCCTGAGAAACCCACCGGCTTCAGAGAGCTTGTCTCAGGCTACCTGCCACAGAACACACACACACACACACACACACACACACACACACACACACACACACACACACACGAGGATTAAAATTTTGTTGAGACCTCACTCTAAGTTGGCTCCTCCCTCCCAGCTGAGCAGAGTAAACAAAGATAGGGTAACCCCCAAAGGTGGATGGATAGAAGGATCTTTTTCTAAGGGAAGAACAGAAACACTCAGATGACCTCAGGCAAGCAGCCCCTCTTCCCAGCTCCTTGTGGCTGAAGACCAACCGGCACATGCAAAACTTCTGCCCCACCACCTTTTTACCCGTCCCCCTACCCACCGCACCACACGAAACATCTCAGAGACAGCTCAAGAACATGCCTATTCACTGCACATATGGACAATTGTAGAACTATTTCAAATTCCCAACACTAGGCCATTATGTCTGAAATGGGGAAGAGAAATAGCCAAACCTTATTAATACCATCTTTTAGTCCCTCTTCAGCCGCCTCCTAGAGCTACAAGACTGTTATGAACAGTTCACCAACCAGGGTGCAAGGCAAGCACTGCGCCCATTTTACAGGAACAAACCGCCCCTCCGAACCTCAAAGCGGGTCTTTATTACAGTGCCCAGGGGCAGTTTATCAGCACAGCCCTCCTCCTTCCATCTGACCCTGAGGTCACCATCTCCTCCTGATGAGATACACTGGGCAAGTTTACAAATGTCAAGAGTTGATTTGAGCAAAAACTGATTCGAATTGCATCCAATCTAGCAGAGAGGAACTCCACAGAACTGTACAAAATGAAAGACTTTCACAGACTTCCCTCTAAGGGATGGAAGTGTCTATTGGCTGATTGACTGGATTAAGATTCCATTTCTGGGAGAGCCAAACTGTCATTAAGTCTTGGTTTGGTGACTTGGGGCTTAGCATATGTGACTCCATTCTGGGCCCGTTGTCTAATAGTTAACCCTCCCTACATCCTGTCAGACAAAAGGCTTGGCTGCTTAGAACGTACAGCAACATAAGTTGTCCTCCCAATAGTGGCCAGCAGATGAGCACTGAAAGATCCCTGACCTGCCCCTCAGAAGGGCAATCAGAAAGGAAAAGCTCTATGAAAAAACAGCAGAGCTTAGGTGCACCCATAGAGCAGAAAGCAGGGGTTTCTGGCTTCAGTGCCTTTTAATAAAAGCTTAACATCTAGAAGGCAGGGGAGTGATCAAAGATACCTCACATTGGCAGAATCACAGGGAACCTGAAGGACATATCTTGCCCACCTTCTAGAGCTCCCCCAGAAGAGCGGAGAGTCTGAAGTAACCTCAAAATAGCAAATTATATCAGCTTCTGTCCAGGTGATGCCAAGGGATCCACATTTTGCATAAGCCTGCCTCAGAGAACCTGCAAAGAGGTACGGCTTCTGTGCACCCAGTTTCTCTGAAGCTGCAGGGAACTCACAGGATTGCTCAGACTCGGCACTCTGAACTTTTTGAGCCAGATAATTCTTTATTGTAGGGGACTGCAGCATCACTGGCCTTCACTCACTAGTTGCCATTAGCACCTTCACACCTGCAGTGGTGATGACCAATGGGATCTGCAGACATTGCCAAATGTCCCCTAGGGCAAAACTGTCCCAGGTTGACAACCACTGTGCTAGCCATACAGGTTCACATAAATACCGCAGCACCAACCCCATCCCCACAAACTATAGAAAACACAGGTAGTCCTAGAACAATTATTTTCTGTTCTCCTTCTGCAAAAGCTTCATGTACACAGTGGCACTTCTCTTGCAATGGGTATAGTCCTAGCACTAATATTTGTCTTAGAGACATTATGAACATCAGAGTAGCCACAGACTTATCCTCTCTCTGGAGCCTCAAGAACAAATACAAAACCAGCTGTAATTAGCAGCTCAATTTTCTCCAACAACTTTTCCCTCCCTCATCCTCCATCCCATCCCTGCCTCCCTCCAATTCCTGTGAGAGGAGTCTCAGCCAAACCCACTCAACCTTTCACAGAAAGCACCACATTCTACATAGCAACTCAGAAAAATATTCATGAAGACAGCGTTTTTATTATACGTAATGTACCGATATTTTGTATTAGAAAAACTACTAAATTGATTTCACAACCCCTGATGGGTGAGATCAATAGTTTAAAATATACAGCGCTGGGGCCTCTGTAATTCAGGGTCTGAGAAGGACAGAGATCCCTGGAGAAGGATTTATTTAGTGATGCTCATTGTATAGTAAAGAGTAGAAAATGGAGTTGGGAGGGAAAAAGCCTTTCAGGCTTTGGTTGGAAGCTCATCTGCTTAAGGTTCCTTCAAGAGGCTGCCTCACCCTGATGATTTCCAAACACGGGCACCTCCCCCAGACCTGCTGTTGGGACAAGCGCATTTTTGGTAGAGGCCTCTGGAAGAGGGTCCACAGATGTGTGCTGAGGAACCCAGCCTGTCTGAGTCTTCTCTCCTAAGGGAAACATGCTTTTCTGTATTGCCTCAGGGACATTGCCTCTCCCACCCCCAACCTCTGGAGTAGCAGGTGAATATGCTGTCCAAAAAGGAAACCTTTTGCCCAAAACAAGTAGGGTTCAGTGGCCAGTTTCAACCTCTTTCCCCCCTGGATCCACTTCCCTTCTTAGTGGCCTTAACTTTTCCCAGCGTAAGAAGCCCCACCTAGAGAGGTCTTTAAGTTAGGAAACCTCTCACCTGTGGGTGACAAAACCCAGCTCAAACTAGCCCCAATCACAAAGAAATGGATTGGTTCCCTAAACTGAATGTCAACAGCTTGGCTTGATTTAGACCTCAAAGGATGTGATTGTAACCACGTCTCAGCTCAGCTTCCTCTGGGTTGCTCCAACCTCAGATGCACTTCCCCGTGTATCCTGAGAGCACCACCAGAGCTCCAGCTGTGTGTCCCTCACCCTCTGGTCAGAAGTCCTTAGCTTAGTTATATATTTTTTTAAATTTTCATTTTCAATTCCAGTGCCATTTGATATTATATTAGTTTCAGGTGTACAGTGTAGTGGTTAGACATTTATATATCTTATTAAATGATTCCATGTTTCCCATACACACCTGCCACCATATATAGATACTACAATATTATTAACTATATTCCCTGTACTTTACATCAACATGACTATTTTGTAACTACCCATTTGTACTTCTTAATCCTGTCATCTTTTTCACTCAGCCACCTGCCCCAACACCCCTTTCCTCTGGCAAATCAGTTTGTTCTCTGTATCTATGAGTATGTTTCTGTTTGTTTATTTATTTTTTGTTAATCCTCACTAGAGGATTTTTTTTTCATTGATTTTTTCAGAGAGATTGGAAGGGATGGGGAGAGACAGAGAGAGAAACATTGATGTGAGAGAGATACATCAATTAGTTGCCTCCTGCATGGGCCCCAACTGGAGCTGGGGATTGAGCCTGCAATCAAGGTACATTCCCTTGACTGGAAGCAAATCTGAGACCCTTTGGTCTGTGGCCAATGCTCTAACCACTGAGCAACAGGCAAGGGCTCTTTGTTTATTTTATTCTTTAGATTCTGCATATAAGTGAAATCATATGGTGTTTGTTCTTCTCAGTCTGACTGTTTTCACTTAGTCTACTATCCTCTGTATACATCCATGCTGACAGAAATGGTAAGATTTCAATGTTTTCTATGACTGAGTAGTATTCTAGTACATATATGTACCATAGCTTTTTTTAAAAAAAATCAATTCATCTATTGACAGGCACTTCCATTGCTTCCATATCTTGTCTCCATACTTTATTCCATAGTGGCTGCACCAATTTGCAAACCCACTGCCAGTGCATGGGGGTTCCCTTTTCTCCACATCCTTCCCAACACTTATTATTTCTTAATATTTTTTTGATGATAACCAATCTGACAAATGTGAGGTGATATCTCATGGTGGTTTTAATTTGCATCTCTCTGATGATTAGTGATATTGAGCATCTTTCCATATGTCTATTGGCCATCTCTATGTCCTCTTTGGAGAAGTGTCTATTCAGGTCCTCTGCCCACTTTATAATTAGACTAGAGGCCTGGGGCACAAAAATTTGTGCACTCGGGAGGGTCCCTCAGCCCGGCCTGTGGCCTTTAGCAGTCTGGGTCCCCTCAGGGGATGTCCACCTGCTGGCTTAGGCCCACTCTCTGGGGGAGCGGGCCTAAGCTGGCAATCAGACATCCCTCTGGCAGCCCCGGAGCCCTCGGGGGATGTTCACTTGCCAGCGGGGAGCAGGCCTAAGCTGCAGTCAGACATCCTTAGCGCTGCTGAGGAGGCAGGAGAGGCTCTTGCCACTATCGCTGTGCTGGCAGCCATCAGCCTGGCTTGTGGCTGAGCAGAGCTCCCCCTGTGGGAGTGCACTGACCACCATGGGGCAGCTCCTGCATTGAGCGTTTGGCCCCTGGTGGTCAGTGTGTGTCATAGTGACCAGTCATTCCCAGTCGTTCTACTGTTGTGGTCAATTTGCATATTACCCTTTTATTATATAGGATAGAGGCCTGGTTCATGGGTGGGGGCCAGTTGGTTTGCCCTGAAGAGTGTCCCGGAGCAGGGTGGGGGTCCCGCTGGAGTGCCTGGCCAGCCTGAGTGATGGGCTGATGGCCATTTTCAGGCTGGCCACACCCCCTTCAGAGTGGGGGTCCCTACTGGGGTGCCTGGCCAGCTCGGGTGAGGGGATGATCACCGTTTTCAGGCTGGCCATGCCCCCTGGAGACCCAAGCTCCCAGCCTCTCTTTTTTTTCTTTCTTTATTTTTTCAGCAGGTACCTGGGATTTATTTATCTTCTCTCATTGAAACTTTGTAGCCTTGATCAGGGCCCAGTGCTGGACAGGGCAGGTGCGAAGCTTGGCTTCCTCCATTGCCAGGGGCAACCCAAGCCTCCTGCTCGCTCCAGCTCCGTGGCTGCCTGGCCGCCAACATCTTTGTGACAGAGTGATGGTTAATTTGCATATTACTCTTTTATTAGATAGGATTGCTTGCTTTTTTGGTATTGAGTTGTATGAGTTCTTTATAAATTTTGGATATTAACCCCTTATTGGATGTACTAGTATCATTGGCAAATATCTTCATCCATTCAGTAGGCTGTCTTCTTTTGTTGATGGTTTCCTTTTCTGTGCAAAAACTTTTTAGGTAGATTTTAGACTAACAACTTTTAAGTCTCATTTGTTTATTTTTTTCTTTTGATCCCCTTGTCTGGGGAGATATATCAGAAAAAATATTACTAAGATTAATTTCAGAGAGGTTATTGCCTGTTTTATTCTAGTTTTATGGTTTAGAGTCTTACATTGAAGTCTTTAGTTTATTTTGAGCTTATTCTTTTATATGGTATAAGAAGATGGTCTAGTTTTATTTTTTTCCTGTATCTGTCCAATTTTCCCATCATTATTTATTGAATAAATTGTCTTCAACCATTGTATGTTCTTGTCTCTTTTGTCATATATTAATTGACCATATAGACATGGGTTTATATCTGCGCTCTCTATTCTATTCCATTGATCTATGTATTCATTTTTATGCCAGTACCATGCTGTTTTGATTGCTATAGCCTTGTAGTGTAGTTTGATATCAGATAGAATGATACCTCCATCTTTATTCTTTCTCAAGATTGCTGTGGTTATTCAAAGTTTTTTTGTGGCTCCATAAAAATTTTTGAATTATTCTACATCCATGAAAAAATGCCATTGGTATATTGATGCATTGAATCTATAGATTGCTTTGGTTAGTATAGCAGTGTTATTTCTTCCTATCCAGGAGTATGATATATGCTTTCATTTATTTGTATCTTCAGTTTCTTTCTTCAATGTCTCATAATTTTTGGAGAACAGGTCTTTTACATTTTTATTAATTTTTTTCCTAGGTATTATATTTATTTATTTGATGCAATGGTAAATGGGATTATTTTCTTGGTTTCTCTCATTGATAGTTCATTATTGGTGTATAAAATGCAACTGATATTTGAATATTTATTTTGTAACAAAGAATCAATGAACTCTGCTTATAATAAGGACTGCCTGCAATGAATTTTGCTACGTATGGAGCAGCATTCTCAGCACTATGTAGAAAGAACTTACTTGATATATAAAGCAACCAGGTGAGGAATGAATGCTACAATCATACCTATTTTTTTTTAAATTTATTTTTATTTTTATTGATTTCAGAGAGGAAGGGAGAGGGAGAAAGAGAGATAGAAACATTAATGATGAGAGAGAATCATTGATTGACTGCCTCCTGCATAACCCCTACTGGATCGAGCTCGCAACCCAGGCACGTGCCTTTGACTGGAATCGAACCCAGGACCCTTCAGTCCGCAGGCCGATGCTCTATCCACTGAGCTAAACCATCTAGGGCAGGGGTGGGCAAACTTTTGACTCGAGGGCCACAATGTGTTCTTAAACTGGACCGGAGGGCCGGAACAAAAGCATGGATGGAGTGTTTGTGTGAACTAATATAAATTCAAAGTAAACATCATTACATAAAAGGGTACGATCTTTTTTTTTTTTTAGTTTTATTCATTTCAAACGGGCTGGATCCGGCCCGCGGGCTGTAGTTTGCCCACGGCTGATCTAGGGCATACCTATTCTTATAGAGGCAACTGAGGCAGCAAGAGGTTAAATAATTTATCCAAATGCACCCAGCAGAGAATAGCCAAGCTTGCTCCAGAGCCCATGCTAACACCATGCTCTCACTCGGCCTCTCTGTCACTACATCTGCCACTCATTTATAATGACTAATACCTGGGTCCATGGGGAGGAAACAGGGATAGGGAGTCTATGACTGCCTCAGTTCTTCAGCAGCCCGAGGCTAAGTGTGAATAGTCTTTTCCTTGAAGCAGTAAGTACCACAGTAAGTAGAGAAAGCAGAGGAGAAAACAGTGGGAGAGATGGCAGATGATAGAGACCAGGCTGATAAAAGGACAGGAGAGAATTTAAAAGGCAAGTTGAACAGTCCCAAGGTCACAACTTTGGAATGTCACTGCCACATGACTTTGGTGAGTATGCATCTTACATTTTATCAAGGGTTAAATAAGTGTTGGAGAGTGGCAAGAAGAAAGGCGTAGAGAGTATTAACCTGTCACTATTAGAGTTTCTAATGGGAGCAAGTAAAAAAAAACAAACAAAACCTGTGTAAGATTAAAATGACACTAAAAAGAAAACAAAAACCCCTCAAAATATTCTCCTGATCAAGATACAGAAGAACAAGTTCAATGTTTGCTTTGTTTGGATATTCTTAAGGTAACTAGGAACACATGGCTTTAGATTTGCCTTTTCTAATAGCAGATAGCTGTATCTGAAGAGGAGGAGGGCCTGAAATAAACACCTATGGCAATAAATTCCAACATGTTTGGAAAACCTGTGTGGTCTATTACGGTCAGATAAAAACTGAAAATGCATGGTATTTTAAACTGCTCAATATAGCAAGTGTGACTCAAACTCCTTTTGCCAGACTTGTTTGGAGAAGGAAAAACTACTGTAAAAATAATGTGATCTAGTTTCTTCAGCAAGTCCTCTCTCCAGCAACCCCAGTGTTTTCTTCTAGAAAATGGGAAAACACCAGTTAACTCATTCTGAAGTTTTAAGATTAAGTAAAAGAATATATGTGAGAAAACCCTTATAAAATGTAAAAACAATGCTACTTATTTCAGGCAGCCAAGATTAGGGTCTGGAAATCAATTTGTTACAAAAGAATCTCATAATAGTAATAATTTGTGATAAGAGAAATTAACCATCAATTCAAACTGCCATATCTCAGCAAAGAATTTAAGTATCTCAGGGAAAATTGTAGAAATTAGAAAATATGCTGTGATCTTGACTCAGATGTTAACATTTTGACTTAAATTAATTTTTTTCTTTATCACCAAGGATCACAAAGGCTTAGACAATGTCTAAGTGTGACCTTTGGGATTCAGTGCTAAACACAAGGCAGTTAAAGTACATTATTAGGACAGCTGGGCCCTAGCCAGTTTGGGTCAGTGAGAGCGCTGGCCCTAGGACTGAAGGGTCTGGGTTCGATTCTGGTCAAGGGCATGTACCTCGGTTGTAGGCTCAATCCCCGGCCCTGGATGGGGCACGTGTGGTAGGCAACCAATCAATGTGTCTCTCTCACATTGATGTTTCTCTCTCTGTCTCTCCCCATCTCTTTCACTCTCTCTAAAAATCAATGGAAAAATATTCTCAGGTGAGGATTAACAACAACAACAAAAAAGACTGAAGGACAGTCTGACTGTGGATCCACTAGGAAGGCGCCTGAAAGGCAGGGATGGCTACAGATGGTGACAACACTGCTGTCGAAGACCCTCGTGTCCTTGGAAACAAACTAATCACTAAGTGGGGACTGCAATCCCTGCTTTGTTTGACAATCTATGTAGGTAAACTATAAAGAGGGGAAATGGTGATGAAAGGAGACTAGACTTTGGGTGGTCAACACACGACACAATATACAGATGATATATTATAGAATTATGCACTTGAAACCTATATAATTTTATTAACCAATGTAACCCCAATAAAATCAATAAAAACTACAATTTCATGAACTGGAAGCACAATTTGAATGTAGGTATTATTACAAACAGCGGGTGTTGTTACAGAACTTCCAGTACAGCCAATCATCTTGTCAACATGAGATGCTCAGCAGGTCACACCCATTGTTTTACACATTTTCATGACTTCCCACTGATTTTATGTTAAAATTAGCAACCCCAGCATGACCCACAGGCTGATATCTTCAAATAGTTGGTTAGCTCTGTGATTTATAGAAAATGCTCTGGGTTTTTGAGGTGGTTGGTTTCAGAAATTTATTTGCAAGTTTCCTAAATGACATTCACAGCTAAGATCAAGCCACCTAAAGACTCTTGGAAGTCTCTTCTCTACAGACAGTATTTACCTGACCAACCAAAGGTCATCAAGAGAATGAATTCTCCTTCTACCAGAGTATCAAACTTCAGCTCATCAGGGGCAAGGTGAACAGTGACAACAAAATAACCCAGTGCAGGTACGTGAGAGAAAAGAGGTGTAGTAGAATCCAGACTGAGATTCTCTGACGTCTTCCTCATTTGAGAAACATTCAAAGGACCCCAACATAAAGATCTATACAAAGGTGAGACTTAGCATTCTGATGGTTGACTGAATTCAGAAAATATTCCCAGTTCTGAGAAGAATAAAAAGGTAATTAATTTTTAAATAATGCCTCCTTGTAATGTCATTAAAAAAGAAAACCACAATGGAATGCTACACAACTGTAAAAAAGAAGGATCTCTTACTCTTTGGGACAGCATGGAGGGACCTAGAGAGTATTATGCTAAATGAAATAAGCTAGTCAGAGAAAGACAAGTATTCCATGATTTCATTCATATGTGGAATTTAATGATCAAAATAAACGATGAACAAAAGAGATCCAGAGACATTGAAACATTCAATAGACTGATGTATTTTAGAGGGAAGGGGTGGGTGGTGGGAGAGATTAATCAAAGAACTTATATGCATATATGCATAGCCCATGGACAGACAATAGTGTGGTGAAGGTCTGGGGAAGGGGCGAGAGTGAGGTGAAGGGGTGAATGGGGGAACAAAGGGGACATCTGTAATCCTTTCAACAATGAAGATTTTAAAAAGGAAAACCAAATTCACTTAAAGCAAGTAGAGTTCCATGTTCACACCTAAGAATATGAAAAGAATCATAATGTTGAAAAATAAGAAAAATTTCAAAATAGCTAAGTGATTTCTGGATGTCGGCGACAAACACTGAGACAAGCCACCTTAAAAACCCTTTGAAGTAGCCATGCCACTCTAGAGAAGAGTCTTGGTGAGAAGAATCTTACTACTGGGGTGGAGGCAGAGAGAGAAAATGTGATTGTCAATGTCTCCTGAAGCCAAAAGTGAAGAAGGAAAGGTGCGAAGTACAGGTGGGCAGGCTCAGGGACCACTGTGCTGACTTGTGCTGTGGTAAGAGGAGAGGGCTACCCTTGTCCAGTTGGTATATTTTTATCTTTCTGTGTTTATAAGATGCCAGGCTAACAACATAACCTAACAATCAGCTGAATTTTATATTCAGACTGACTGTGTCACATTTTACAAGTATTGTATCTGTTTTGGTTTCTACTTACCATTTATTGCTGCTTTGATAGAATGTGGTCTGTGCTATTTTCAGTTCCTAGAAGACTGATATTTTGTGAGGTTTGCTACAGTGTGTTATTTTAACTTGAAAACTGTACAGCAGACATAGAACTACTCATAACACTGAAAAGTGATGCACTGGACAACCAAAATAAAAAAACACTGCTCATCAAAGACACTGCTGAGCCACTTACTGGGAGAAAATTTCCCAAAACATGTATATGACAAAGAACTCATATCCAAAATAGGTAAAAGACATAAAGGACTTCCACAGCTCAAAAAATTTAAAAAAATCTTTACTGTTGAAAGTATTACATATATCCCTCTTTTTCCCCATTGACCCCTTCTAGTGCGCCCCCCTCCACCCCGCCCCATTAAAAAATATTTTTAAAAATCCAATTAAAAAATAAGTAGAAGATATGAACAGAAACTTCATAAAAAAGATATGTAAGTAGCTAATAAGCACATGAAAAAATGCTTCACATCATTGGTCGTCAGGGAGAAGCAAATGAAAACCACTAAGAGCAGCAGCCACAAACACGGCGGCCAGGTGAGCGCGCTGTGGTAGCCGGGCTGCGCGGGCGCTGCGACCCTCCAGCCCGAGCTCCGAGTTCCCCGCCTCCGCCCAGGCCGCCAGCTGGGTGGGCGGGGCCAGGACTGGAGGCGCAACTGGTACCAGACCTTGGGTTTTGCGCTGGATTCTCCCAAAGGTGCCGGATTGGTGGGGAGCAGGAGATCCAGAATAAGGACTCTGAACTTGGGGATGATATATAGTTTTTAAAAACACGAGTTTTTCTGGAACTACTCCAGACTAGGAGGACACTGCCATTTTAAGGATCTGGGATCGGGAATCAGTGTTTCCCTTTGCAGGAGAGGGCGTGTAGGCGCCCTCTTAAGGCTTCCCTCCACTCCCATGGACCTTCACACGTCTAGGCCTGGAGCCAGGGACCTCCCGCCTCCCCGCCCCCCCCCCCCCAACCCCCCGCTCCCCCCCTCGACTCTGCCTCCCAGATCTCGGCTCCCAGGACGGGTGGTGGGGGTAGTACTTCCTTCCCTTGAAGAAGGTGAAGCGGCCCCTGTCCGCGTTCATGGTGGAGGCTCCAAACAGCGCCGCCAGATTGCGCAGCGGAACCCAAAGATGCAAAACTCCAAGGTCTCCAAGCCCCTGGGCGCGCAGTGGAAGCTCTGGCCGAGGACCAGGAGTGACCTTTCGTGGAAACAGTTACCCCGACTGCAAGTACTGGTCTTGGCGCAAGACTAAGAGCGCGGGCGCGGGGCTGCCCCACTTTGGCCTGGGAAGCTGCGGCGCGGCTGGCGGAGGGCGCGTACCGCGATCACCAGTGGAGCAGAGACTTTAAGTACCAGTCTCCCAGCTGCTCGACATCCTACCTGCCTGGCGGTCATGGCTCTTCCCACTGTAAACTGGAGGCCTTCTCACCATTCTCCCTCCATCAGAGTTACCTAGTCTCCAGGGAAATAACCCCTACCTATCCCCAGGCTCTCCCACCACCTAAACCCTCCCCTCTAACAGTCACAGTAGGACCTCCCAAGAAGGGCTCCAGCCTCCCTTTTCACCCAGAACCACCCCTACTCCCAGGCTGCACACCGCTCTTTAGCACTCTCGGACCCCAGTTCAGAGGAGGCCTGTGGTCCCGTCCACAAAATACGGGCGGGGGGCGGGGGGGGGGAAGCAATACAACTTTTATTATTATTCTCCCTCTCTTTTTTAGGACAAATACAATTTTGTACAGTTAAAAATAATACTAAGAGAAATGACTTCACATACACTCAAAAGGCTAAAGTGAAAATGACTGGTCTAGCAGTGTTGCCAGGGCACGGCTGCAGAGGAAGAGCAGTTCGGGGTCCTGACATACTGCGGGATTGCTGGGGGGAAGGGCTGTGCCACCTCCCAGCACTGCCAGCAAGAGGTGAGCCTGCCTTGCGCATGCCACCCCCTACCACTGAGTATACCTAAAGGACACTTGCTAATTTTGTAAGTAGCTTTCTGTATTTTCTGATGTCAATTTCTGAAATTCTATAGCATCCTATTTCCCCTAAATATAGGAGTCTGCATATCATCACATGGAGAAGAAAGAATACTTCTCATGTTGCCTTTGTTTACTAATTAATAAAATAAAAAAATTCAACCACACTTCATGCTTCTCTCTCTCTCTCTCTCTCTCTCTCTCTCTCTATATATATATATATATATATATATATATATATATAATGTGTATATGCAGTTTTCAAATCAAAATCACTAGCTGATTATGTTGAGAATAAACATGAAATCAGATGTCATTTGTATTCACAGTGGAGCAAGCAGTATCTTCATTGTGAGTCTCCAGGGTTGCTCAACCTGCAAGGAAGAGAGGGAACAGAGACAATTGCTAGAGGAATGAAGAGCACGGCACTTCTAAAGTTTCCTAAAGAGCATGATTTCTGCTTTCTGCAGGCCTGTTTTCATTTTTGCTTTCAAGTGAAAAGACGTTTACAGTGAGCCCCACTAGCAGCCTGGGCCATATGTGTAAGGTCATTGCTTTAGATTTTGGCTTGCCTGTAACAATTATAGTTGAGGAATACAATTTTACAATCTGCAGGAGGAAGAAATGAGTGACTTTTCTCTGTGTGTGTGTCTTGAAGTTTTGTACTTGCACACTGGCATTTTAAACATGTAATTTGAGGAGTCAGGTTCTAAGAATAATAAGCATATGCGAATGATTTAAGCCATATATATATGTAAACATATATGTAGAAATCCAGGTAAATATTGTGAATTGTCTCCCTTAAGTCTTAATACAACTCTCTGGGGAAGAAGGCGCCTTGGAGGAGATCAAATTGGGGCCAGAACAGTCCTGGTATGTGGTTCAAAGTTAAGCTCTTTAAGTCCAGAGCTCTCTCTCTCTCTCTCTCTCTCTCTCTCTTTTAAAAAAAATATTTTTATTGATTTCAAAGAGAGGGAGAGAGAGTTAGAAACATTGATGAGAGAGAAACATCAATTGACCACCTCCTGCACACCCCGACTGGGAATCGAGCGTGAAACCCAGGCATGGGTTTTCATGAGGAATCGAACCCATGATCTCCTGGTGCATGGGATAATGCTCAACCACTGAGCCACACCAGTCAGACCCAGAGTTCTGTCTCTTGTTACCAGGGTGCCTGTCCCACATTTCTCAAAGAAGATCTACACCCAACACTTTACTTCCTCTGCTCTTTCCTGGTAGCTGGAGATGCTGATGTGACTTTGATGGGTCCCATTTCATTTTATGGGCCTTATGGCCTCCATCCAAAGGACCTTTTCTTCCCCCGCCCAAAGGCAAATATAAGTACAAGGAGTGGTGACATTGGTGCAGGACTTTTTTTCATGGAGAATGCATATCCTTCCTATCTAATAAAGAGGAAATATGCAAATTGACCATCACTCCAATACACAGGATGGCTGCCCTCATGTGGACAAAAGATGGCTAGCAGGGGAGGGCAGTTGTGGGCAATCAGGCCAGCAGAGGAGGGCAGTTGGGAGGGATCAGGCCAGCAGGGGAGGGCAGTTGGGGGAAACCAGGCCAGCAGGGGAGGGCAGTTGGGGGTGACCAGGCCTGCAGGGGAGGGTAGTTAGGGGTGACCAGGCCAGCAGGGGAGGGCAGTTGGGGGCAACCAGGCCAGCAGGGGAGGGCAGTTAGGGGCAATCGGGCTGGCAGGGGAGCAGTTAGGCGTCGATCAGGCTGGCAGGGGAGTGGTTAGGGGTTATCAGACTGGCAGGCAGAAGCAGTTAGGGGCAACCAGGCAGGCAGGCGAGCGGTTGGGAACCAGCAGTCCTGGATTGTGAAAGGGATGTCCAACTGTCCGTTTAAACCTGATCCCAGTGGACATCCCTCGGGCAGTCAGACATCCCTCGAGGGGTCCCAGATTGGAGAGGGTGCAGGCTGGGCTGAGGGACACACACCCCCCCATGCATGAATTTCATGCACCGGGCCTCTGTATAGTTGATGCATTGAGCATCAGCTCCCTGGTGATCAGTGCGCATCATAGTGACTGGCCGTTCCTCCGTTTGGTCAATTTTCATATTAGGGTTTTATTACATAGGATAGAACAACTACTAAAACTAGGAAATCAATATTAGTATAATACATTTAACAAAAGAAACATTTTAATCTAATTTCATAAATTGTCTGGGAATGTTCCAGAATTCCCCAGGACCTCACATTGCATTTGGCTTTTATTTCACATTATTTTTTTTTGAATCTGTAATTCCTCAGTTGTCCCGTATTTTTCATGACACATTTGAAGCATTTAGGTCACTTACTTTGCGGGATGTCCTTCAGTTAGGATTTGTCTAATGTTTTCTCCTGATTGGCTGAGGTTATACACTTCTGTCAGGAACTACAGAATGAAGTTGTGTCCTTCCTAGTGCATTATCTTAGAGGTCCTGGATGTCAACATGTGTAATTGCTAGTGAAGCTGAGATTGATTACTTGGTGAAGGTGTTTTTTTGGCGGCCATTTCTCCATTGTAAGTTTATTATCATCCCTTGGTTGTTAGTAACTATTTGGGGGAAGATGAATACAGACTCTGCAAATCCCATTTCTCGGGCAACCTTTGCCAGCTAATTTTAGCATCCATCAGTAGATCTTTCCTGGAACAATTATGACTGTGGTGTTTGCCTAATGAGAATTTTCTATATCCCTCTTTCCTTCTACATTTATTAATGGAATTCTACTCTAAGGAAGAGCACTCCCATTTCCTCCATTTATTTATCCATTACATTAAATTTAAATTTTACATCAGAGGGACTCATGGATATTTATTTTGTGTATGTGTGAGAACTCACTGTTATCACTATCTATCATATATCCCTAGTCACTCCAGCACTGGCGTTAGGATCTCTTTCCGTTGGCTCCTGTGGTCTTTCTACAAGCCTCCATTGGTTTGGTTTCCTTATTTCCTGGCACCACGATGTGCTTTATGAACATCTTGTGTTTTTCCTGCTATTATCCTGAAATCAGCCACTTTACAAGGAGCCCTGGTTCCTTGTATTGGCAAAGAATGATTAGCAACAAGACCTGAGCACTAAGTGTGTTTATCATTACTGGGTGTCATTGCTTCTCAACCTCTCAGCAGTTGGAATTGGGAAAATATGAATGCCTACTAATCCACACATATACACACATCAGTATTTCTGTATCTATCTGCCTATCTGTATGTACACGAAAACCATGGACTTATATTAAAGATTTTCTAGTGATTTCTGTGTTGGTCTGCTCAGGCTGCCATAACAAAATATCAGCTCCCAACCTGCCTCACAGATGCAGCACAAAGAGCTGTGGTTTGCACAGGGCATCAGGGACCCTCCCTTCTTACTGTTATCTTTCTGATCGCTTCCATTTCTAAGTGCTTTGGCACTGGAGGCAAAGTGTTGGTCTCCCCCTTGTTTCTCTGGTTCTCTCAGCTCTTATTTTTTTTTTATTGACATAAAAATCCCAAAACAGCTGGCCAAAAGCAATCTCCAATAACTGCTTCCAGAAAAGGAAGAAGGCAAGTGCCTCTTGCTGCTGTTGGTGCCCTAGGTCGGCAAGATGCCCTCACAGTCTGGCCAACTTCACCCTGTGGTGCAAGGTGCAGAAGAACTGGGGGCGAGGGGCTCAGGAGCCAACCCTTGCAGAGGGGGATGGGAGAGAGGCTGAGTGCTGCCAGAGGTTAAAGGGAAGAAGTGTGCAAGTGGGACACCCTGTTTCCAAATGAAGGAGGAGATGTACATTCCTTTATGTATGATACCATCTGATGCAACTGTGATTTTTGGTAGAGTTTTCTCTCCCCTTTTTGACTGGCAGTCGCTAAAAGCAAAGACATTGTCTTGGCTTATGTATCTTTAGGAAACATGTCAATTGTCCATTAAAATAAATTATAATGGTGAGTTTTAAGACATAGTGTCTTAATAAAAGAACTATCAGAGTGGGGTAGACAGGAAGGCTTTGGGGAAAGGAGCTCAATCTGGTCACAAGGGCTGGGGAGAAGGAGCATGGGTGGCAGGGAGGGGAGGAAGCATTCTGTTGAGAGCTGAGTGACAGGGGTGTGAGGGTGAGAATATCTGGGGGGTTGTGGCTAAATCAACTGAGTGAATTCAGGAAATTCTGAGGAGATGGGATTGGTAAAGTAGATTAGGACCAATTTGTGCAGAGAACAGAAGCTGTAATAGCCAGGAACTAGATTTCTTAGTTACACAGAAAATGCGTTTGGTTTCATACAAGCTTAAATTTGGAGGACCTTTTAACTGTTACTAAGCATGTTCATACATTGTGAGGTTCAGGAGTGTGTGTGCGTTCACATATATCTCTACCTATCTATTTCTCTATTCACCCATCTGGGGTAGTGGCTAAGTATGGAATTGTGAAGTTTGGGTTGGTTTTTCAGAGGTTGAATCATATCTCCAACACTTGCTGCTTGTGTGACTTTAGTCAAGTCACTTCACCTCTCCAAGTCCTAGTTCTTTTGACCTGTAAAGTGGAGACAGAAACAGCAATACTTGTCTCACGGGGTTGTCATGAAGATGGGATGCCGGGAGCCACCTGGTGGCTGCCTGGCTCTGGGAAGCACTCATGCCTGCTGGCAGCTGTCACACTAATTCTGTAGGCAGATGTTGCTACTTGCCCACAGGCATGAATAGTGATGTTTCTGAAAATAGGAGGAGCATAAGGAAGGGATGCTTTGGGAAGGTGGATCCTACATGTGCAGAGTAGGCTGACATGGGGTTTATTGAGTAGATGAGGCCTTGCCCAATGGTGTCACAGGTCAGCTGTGGATATAAATCACACACATGGAAACACAGCAACACAAGAAGATAAATAGGTTCCAGGGAGATCCACTGAGAGGATGATGAGATGAAGAAAGGGGTCATAGAGGGGGCATGGAAGAAGGGAGATCTGGGATTGGTTTGACTGTTGATCTGGACCTGGTTTTGGCTAAACATAAATTCATTTATTTACATTTGAGATGGGCTCTGGGAAAAACCTCATGTAAGATACAGTGGGAATGTAGCCAAAGGCTTCCTTCTCGCAGCATTATGCTGCCCTTCTTGAGGAAATATGATTTTCCTTGTCTCTGTCTATTAACTCTTCTGCAGAGATAATGCCAGCTTTTCTGATGATTTGTCCAAAGCTGGTATAAGATGTGCAGCACTCTGATTCTCAAAGGAAAGACTCTGAATATAGCAAGCTGCCAGATGTTCTGTTTAGGGGTAGAAAGGTGATGGTGCATTTATTCCTTGCATACAGAAGGATGTGGTAAAATATCTCTCGAAAGCTATAATATCACTTTCTTGGTGAGAGAGTAAAAGCAACAAAACTAACGACTGAAACTATGCAGGTGTGTCCTGGCAGAAAGGCAGGCCCGTGGATGCCCAATTTGCCATGGAGAGGCCCCCCACCTGGTCTACCCCACAGGACACTGTGATATTGATGACAGTTGTCATTTGATTTCACCTGGCCTAGGTGTTTCTCCTTTCCACTGCCTGAGAGTTTCTATGGAGCTAATTGCACACTATATTAAAGAAGCACAATTTGTCTGTGTACCTGAACATATGCATACTTGTCACCCCAACCCGAATAGCACTGGAGTGCACTTCTGATCTGAACTTTAGCCTCTCCTATAGCTGGAGGGAAGTGTCTAGATATAGTCGAGTGAATGCGGGTCCACCAACTTACTTCCGCAACACAAGCCTCCAAATTAGAAAACTCAGAAGTTGCCCCGGGCTTTCGGTCTTCTTTGGTCTTTCTTCTTCTTTCTTCGGTGAGGGATTGTTCTTTCGGCATTCTTCTCTACGCTCTCTCTCAGATCGTCCTATCCTTCTATCCTCCCTCTCCCTCCCTCCTCCTTCCTTCCTTCCTTCCTCCCTCCCTCCCTCCTCCCCTCCCTCCTTCCTTCCTTCCTTCCTCCCTCCCTCCCTTTCTTCCTCCCTCCCTCCCTTCCTTCCTTCCTTCCTTCCTTCCTCCCTCCCTCCTTCCCTTCTTCCTTCCTTCCTTCCTTCCTTCTTCCTTCCTTCCTTCCTTCCTTCCTTCCTTCCTTCCTTTCTCTCTCTCTCTCTCTCTCTCTCTCTCTCTCTCTCTCTCTCTCTCTCTCTCTTCCTTCCTTCCTTCCTTCCTCTCTTTTTTCTTTTTAAATATATTTTTATTGATTTCAGAGAGGAAGGGACAGGAGAGAGAAATAGAAACATCAATGATGAGAGAGAATCCTTGATCGGCTGCCTCTTGCACTCCCCACAATGGGGACTGAGCTCGAAGCCTGGGCATGTGCCCTTGACTGGAATTGAACCTGGGACCCTTCAGTCCTCAGGCCAACACTCTATCCACTGAGACAAACCAGCTAGGGCCCATTCTTTTCTTTTCCTTTGATTTTCAGGTTGAATTAAAATCTCCCACAGAGGAATTACTTCATCATCAGAGATGATGTTTTAATTTTTATTTTTTATTTTTTTGGTTAATCCTCACTCGAGGATATTTTCCCATTAATTTTAGAGAGAATAGAAGGGAGAGGGAGAGACACACACAGAGAGAAACATCAATGTGAGAGCAACACATAGATTAGTTGCCTCCCACACGCACCATGACCAGGGCTGGGGATTGAACCTGCAACCAAGGTACATGCCTTGACCAGAATCAAAACCAGGACCCTTCAATCTACAGGCTGACGCTTCATCTAGTGAGCCAAACTGGCTAGGGTTGATGTCCTAATTTTGAAGGATTCTTGTATCACTCCATCATATAACCCTCTCTGCTCTTAGTGTCTGCTCTTTAGCATTTCAATCTCATTACATGTATAGGTTGAGTTGTGTGTCCTCCAAATTCCTATGTTGAATTCCTAACCCCCACACCTTATTTGGAAATAGGGTCATTGCAGATGTCATAAGTTAAAATGAGGTCATACAGGAACAAACTAATCCAACACGACTAGAGGGAATTTGGGGACAGACACACACAGGAAGAACTTCATGTGAGAATGAGGCAGAAGTTGGAGTGTTGCATCTATAAGCCAAGCAACATGGAATATTTCTGTCAGACCACCAGAAGCTAGGGAGAGCCTGGATCAGATACTTCCTCACAGTCCTCAGAGGGAACCAGAACTGCTGACACTGGGATCTAGTTCTAGCCACTAGAACTAAGAATTTCCTGTGAGACAATATGTGTTGTTTAAACCACACAGTCTGGGGTGCTTTGTTGTGACAGCTCTAGCAAACTAATACTCTACATATTTTGGTGTTCTTTATATAGGTATGCATTTAATCTCCTTTCTTATTCCAGAAATGACTTGAGATGTTAGTATGAAAGAGTTAGCTAAGCTTAGAAAAGAATAGCACTGGCGTTGTAGAAAGAGCTGGAAAAAGTAAGGGCAAAACTTCTGACAAAGAGCTCATCTTTTCCCTTAGCATTTATTATGAATCAAATTAATTTGGAAGTAGACCAGTGAAAATGTTCATATTTTCAAAGAGTTGTTGTTCAAGCTTCTGATTCTAGCTCAAAGCTATACTGAGAGCTTAATGAAGACAGTGACCCTGGTTTTTGTTTTGTTTTGATTATTGTATTCTCAATACATAGTCCCCCAATACATAGTCCCCCTTATCCATGGGGGATATGGTCTAAGACCCTAGTGGATGCCTGAAATCACAAATAGTACTGAATCCTATATACTATGTTTTTACCTATACATACATACCTATGATAAAGTTTAATTTATAAATTAGAAACAGTAAGGGATTACCAACAATAACTATTGTTATTTTTATAATAATAAACTAGTAATACAGTAGAACAATTATAACAATATACTGTATAAAAGTTATGTGAATGTGGTCTCTCTCTCTCTCTCTCAAAATACCTTATTGAGCTGCACTCACCTTTTCACTTAAAGGAAACACTTTATGACTTCTCTTTGTCATATCCAAATTGCCAGCATTACTATCCTTGCATTTTGGGTACATTATTAAGTGAAATAAAGGTGCTTTGAACAGCAGCATTGCGATACCTTGACAGTAGATCTGAAAACCAAGAGAGCTACTCAGTGACTAATGGGCAAGTAGGGTCTACAGTGTGAAGACACTGAAAAGGGGATGATTCACTTCCAAGGTGGAGTGGGACAGTGTGAGATTTCAGCATGCTACTAAGAGTGGCATGCAATTTAAAATTTATGAATTGTTTATTTCTGAAACCATGGAAAACAAAACTGAAGATCAAGGGATCTGCTATACCACACTGGGCACATTGTCGGTGCATAAAACATAGTTATTAATTGCCTGCTTGACTAGAGAAAATTAGTCAAAACAGGAACCATGTGGTAAAAAAGCAGGTGCCATCATTCAAGTTATAAAAAGTTAAACTCTAAATTTGACCTGGAAATGTGCATGATCAGTTCCTACCTGCTCACTGGGAGAGTATTAGTAAGCATACATCAAATGTCTAGCTGCAGTGAGTACAAAAAATGTTATTACATACCTGTTGGTCTCAAGGAGTTTATGATCCAGTTGAGGAAATTAGACTAGAGTGGAGAGCTCTAGTAATGATATAATATAATGCCCAATGAGTCTCATTGATGGTAATGCTGTGTGAGGTCCAAGGAAGAGATGTGGGTGTGGCCACTGGGGGTTCCTGGAGAAAGCAGAATGAAGTTTCCCTGAGGCAGTGTCTGGGCATCTGTCCATCCCCTGGGGCACCAGGAAGCCTGCTCAGCAAAAAGTTTGTTGAATGAATGAACGGGTACATGTGAGATTGGCTTCTGGAGTTGGTAGGTGTCAGGTGGAGGTGAAGGTGGAGGTGTAGAAGCATTCCATGAGGTCAGGGCCAGCTTCATGGGGTTGCGCAATCTCCATGTTCAGAAGGGCCTCATATTTGGCTAATGTGCTACTGTGGCATCTTGAAATTCGTAATGACCTTTGGACAAGGGTCCCCACATTTTTATTTTTCACAGGGTCCCATAGATTATGTAGCTGGTCTTGGAAGTGTTTAAAGAGTATCATCAGCCCAGTGGATGTGGCTCAGTGGTTGAGTGTCCATCTATGAATCAAGAGATCATGGTTTGATTCCAGGTCAGGGCACATGCTTATGTTTTAGGCTCTGCCCCAATAGGGGGCATGCAGGAGGCAGCCAATCAATGATTCTCTCTCATCATCGATGTTCCTTTCTCTCTCTCCCTCTCCCTTCCTCTCTGAAATCAATATATTTTTTAAAAAGAGTATCAGCATTCACATGGTGTGTGTGTGTGTTTGTGTGTGTGTAGAAGCAGTGGAAGCCAAATCTGAAGGAGTAAGATGGATCTAGAGAGAATGAAGACCAGCCCTGGGGACAATTTATCTCATGGATTAAACTTGCTTGAGTGACACAATCTATACTAATAAAAGAGTAATATGCTAATTAGACAGGGTCAACCAGCCATCTTCTGGATGTCCAACTTCCTCCCAGACAAAGCCATCTTGGTGGGGGCCAAGGCAGAGGCCATTAGGGGCAATAGGCAGGCAGGGGAGGGCAGGTGGGGGCAAGATCAGGCTGGCAGGGGAGGGCAGTTGGGGGCAATCAGGCCAGCAGGGGAGTAGTTAGGTGTTAAATCAGGTTGGCAGGGGAGTGGTTAGGGGGTGATCAGGCTGGCAGGCAGAAGCGGTTAGGGGCAATCAAGCAGGCAGGCAGGTGAGCAGTTGAGAGTTAGCAGTCCCGGATTGTGAGAGGGTGCAGGCTGCGCTGAGGGACACTCCCCGCCCCCCAGTGCATGAATTCTATTGGGAAAAGACCTAATCCAATCTGCTTACTGAAAACTCTAAAGCTATTCTTGGTAGATTGAAGTAATTACTGAGTTTGAAATGGAGAAGGGGCAATAACTTCTCCCCAAACCTTCATACCTGCTTCACTACCAAAAGATTCAGCCACAGTACTAGCACTAACTGAACAATCATTCATTAACAAGTAGGCACAAAGCCATTGATGTACCTGTTCCATGAGCTGGATAAAGTCTCTTGGCTTGTTCTTTTGGGGCTCAGGCTACCACTTGCCCTCAAGGGTTTATCCAAGGTTGGCATGAAAATATTACAGTGCAGGATTCTCTAGCCTTATAGCTGGTATTGGGCAACCTGTGGCCAAACACAGGGCTACTTAAGGGTAAAGCCTTGTATGTTATCCTAAGGGTAAGGGATAGCTCTCTCTGGATATTTTCACTCCATTTATGCAAAGATGGGCAGAGTCTACACAATATTTTATTCAATCCACTTATCTTGAATAGCTTTATTTTATTAATGAGAGCCCACTTCTAACCTCAAGCATGCTACAACAGGACACTATTTTCTCAAATAAAAACCTCTTCCTGATATCTGGTGTGATCACCAGAAAGGATTCAAGTGTTGGTTGAGATGTGAATAACAGACTCCTTAAGCCACTACCTCTAGTACATGGGCTGCTGTTAGGACTATAACCTCAGGACTGCAGGTCACCCCAGGATTATAGTTTTAATGTTGGAGCATTTGTTTTAGCTTGAACTAACACTCAGCACCATACTATCTATTCAGAAGTGTTTCAAAGGAAATGAAAAACACCATGGCAAATGCTTTAGGTAGGATATGCCAGTTAAACGCAGTTCCCACCACTCCATACGGTGTGCACCCGTGACTGCTGCCATTTGGGTTCTGCAGCATCTTGACTCTGTGAGCACTGATATGAAGGGTGAGAATGTGGGCATGGTAAGCCAGGTGAGGGAATTTAGACTTGACTCAATAATTGACATTAGAAGCCATGATAAAAGTGGAACATAGGGGAGCACATGGAAGTTCATCAGCTGCTCACTTTGGAGAGACGATTCATGTTCGAATTCCACCTTTACCTGGATGTGTGCATCTGCTTGCCTTTCATCTGGGGCTGAGGGGTCCTCATCTATGAAAAGCACAGGCTTGGTGAGATGTTCTGAAGGACTCTTCTAACTATATGACTATTTATAGTCTGTGGACATAAGCAGCATAGGGAATAGGCAAGAATTCTAGTTGGGAAACAGTAAGTACATTTAAAAATTTTCAAACATACATGCAAAAAAAATGCCACTTATAGTATGGAATGAGTTATTGGTTTATTAAATCCTGCCCACAGGATTTATGCTGTAAGAGACATTGATATGTGGTACATTTCCTCCTATTTATTTATTCATATATGTATTTTTTTTTTTTTTTTTTTACTTTGTCCAGTTAAGATAGGATTTAAGGTGACTTTTCTTCCACTTTCCCTAATTCGAATTATTTTTAAATTTCTATGCAGAGCACTAGGTGGCGGTGTTGTATTTTTAGAAGATATCAATGATGGGTGAAATGCTTAAAAATAATAATGTTTTCAATTTTACCTCATTTTTGAGTCATATTTCTTCAGTGCTCAAAATGTGACAAGAGGCATTGGGATTTTCTTGTTGCTGTGCTTTAAGATAATAATTCCAGTAGCTAAGTAAAATAAAATAAAATGAAATGAAATAAAGTAAAATGTATCCTATGGTATAAAAGGAATTTGAATTTTTTCTTAAAAGGGAATTTAGGATTCACCCTCAAAATATTTAGAGAATCAACAGATTTTTTATTCTCTACAGAGCAGAGTGCCAAACCCACTATTAATTAACCCTCTTTTTTCAGTATATCTGTTTTTAAAGAAAAAAAATGAAAAGGTTATGCTAAACAGCAAAGACCATTTTAGCTCATTACAACCATATAATTTGGGAAGAAGAGAGAAGCTAATGTATTTGAGAGATAGCTCTTTACATACAAGGAAAACCACTCAGGGCATTGCTTTCTAGAGTGAGAGCACCTGTCAGGAAGAAAGAGAAGTACATTAGACAAGAGTTTTCTCTGGATAACAGTAAGAAGTGTGGACTCAGCTCTTCCACAGACACTGGTTCTAGAAATTGTCAATTTAGTGGAAAGTTGTTTGTTCATTGATCTAGGTTGGTTTTTCTCAGTACATACTGTTCTATTGACATTGGGCAAATGGAGGCAGGAAGGAGGATAGATGATACGGTGCCAGTCTTATTTGTTCAGTAATTTATGTTACAAGTCATCACCTGCTGAGAAATTCACACCCTGCTGGAGCTGCAGACTGCCTGGGAGGTAGTTCAACATCTCGGTTGGGCCCTAGGCTCTGCGAGGGCACCCGTTTTCCAGGGCTTTGACTTGTGTATCTGTTAAATGGAGTCTCCAGTATTTCAAGATTGTTGTGAGGACCCAGTTAGTGAGGATTAAAATAAGTAAAGTACAGTGATTGGAACAGTAGCTATTATAATGGTTCTCCCTCTTTTTTAAAATTGACTCAGACCTCAAAAAAAATGGTCATAATTATATTTAATTTATGATTGCATATATCTTTCTCTGTTTATAATTATTTTAATAGAAAATTCACAAGTTTTTCTCATTGAAAATAAGTCACTGTCCTTTTATAAAGCACTTGAGCCTCTCCTCCTCCACAAATAAAAAAGCAGAACAAATAGATTAAAACCCCAACATGTGAAGCAACAGATTCCACAAATGACTTAATTTTGTAATAAGTGCTCTTAAATGCTCTGGCTTAGATGTTCAAAAATTCTTATAAGATAAGAATATAAATATAGAAATTTAGTTTTGATTTGACTTCCCAGATATTAAAGTTTTAGATGTAAATCCTAGGTCAGCATAAATAACTTCCATTTACTTTGTTTAATTGAACAGGTAAAGATTAAAGTGACACCATAGTGTCTACTGTGCTAGAAACTATGAAATATTGTATTGTAAATAGTGTCAATTGTATTTACAACTTTATTGTTTCATATATGTGAATTTGTATTTTTGTTAGATTTGTTAGCTTTTGTTTAGACTTCATATTTAAATGTGACAAGAATCCTTAATTCTTTTTTTTTTTTTTTTTTTAGTTATTGAAAATCTTTTTTTTATTTATTTTTTATTTTTTTTTTTATTGCTTAAAGTATTACAAAGGGTATTACATATGTGTCCATTTTATCCCCCCGCCCTAGACAGTCCCCTAGCCTCCCCTATCCCCCAATGTCTTATGTCCACTGGTTATGCTTCTATGCATGCATACAAGTCCTTTAGTTGATCTCTTACCCCCCTACCTCCTGCCCCGCAACCCTCCCCGGCCTTCCTGCTGCAGTTTGACAATCTGTTTGAGGCAGCTCTGCCTCTGTATCTATTATTGTTCAAAAGTTTATAATGGTCTCTATTATCCATGAATGAGTGAGATCATGTGGTATTTTTCCTTCATTGACTGGCTTATTTCACTTAGCATAATGCTCTCCAGTTCCATCCATGACGTTGCAAATGGTAAGAGTTCCTTCTTTTTTAGAGCAGCATAGTATTCCATCGTGTAGATGTACCACAGCTTTCTAATCCATTTATCTACTGATGGGCACTTAGGCTGTTTCCAGATCTTAGCTATGGTGAATTGTGCTGCTATGAACATAGGGGTGCATATATCCTTTCTGATTGGTGTTTCTGGTTTCTTGGGATATATTCCTAGAAGTGGGATCACAGGGTCAAATGGGAGTTCCATTTTCAGTTTTTTAAGGAAACTCCATACTGTCTTCCATAGTGGCTGCACCAGTCTGCATTCCCACCAGCAGTGCACAAGTGTTCCTTTTTCTCCACATCCTCTCCAGCACTTGTCGTTTGTTGATTTGTTGATGATAGCCAGTCTGACAGGTGTGAGATGGTACCTCATTGTTGTTTTGATTTGCATCTCTCGGATGATTAGTGACTTTGAGCATGTTTTCATATGTCTCTTGGCTTTCTGAATGTCCTCTTTTGAAAGGTGTCTATTTAGGTCCTTTGCCCATTTTTTGATTGAAGAATCCTTAATTCTTAATGTCAGAGGCATTGGGTTTTGTTGTTGTTCTTCAAGATAATAATCGCAATAGATTTCATATATACTTTCCTTAAATGGATAGCTCCTCGTTCCTAGCACCAGTGTCTGTGAAAGGGGCAAGGCCCCTCACCATCACACAGGAGAACACACACTCTCTCTAAGTCTTTGGTCTCACCTACTTCTTTCAATTTAGTGGAAAGTTGTTTGTTCATTAATCTATTGTGCTCACGTTTACTCTAGAAAGCGATGCCTTGGGTAGTTTCCCCTTGAGTTCAGAAGGTGTTTCCTTGTAAGTATCACAAAAATGCTGGGAAGGTACTCACCCCAAGCAGCTGGGATGAGAAGATGGGAATCTTTGTTACGGAAGAGTCTGGGAGCAATGTTATTTAACTGAGGAGAAATGACGATGATGATGAATGCCAACTGCTTTCCTGAAAGCCCTTCTAAATCAAAGGCTTATTGAGTACCTAGTGTGTGCTGAACATTAGGTCTACATCAGTGTTCCTGGGTCAGAGCAGTGGTTCTCAACAGTGGACACTTTTTGATGTTTTTATTTTTTAAATTTTATTATTATTTTTTTATTAATTTATCTTTATTGTTGAAAGTAATACAGATGTATGCTTTTTCCCCCCATTGACCCCTTCTAGCCCACCCTTCTTCCCTGGGCCCTTCATCACACTATTATCTGTGTCCATGGGTTTTGCATCTATGCATATAAATTCTTCGGTAAATCTCTTCTCACCCACCCATCCCCACCTTCCCTCTGAGATTCATCAGTCTGTTCCATGCTTCTGTGTCTCTGGATCTATTTTGTTCACCAGTTTATTTTGTTCTTTAGATTTTACATATGAGTGAGATCATGTGATACTTGTCTTTCAGACTAGCTTATTTCACTTAGCATGATACTCTTTATGTCCCTCCATGCTATCTCAAAAGGTAAGAGATCCTTCTTTTATACTGCTGCTTAGTATTCTATGGTGTAAATGTACCAGAGCTTTTTTTATCCACTCATCTTTCTAATGGGCTCTTTGACTATTTCCAGATCTCAGCTATTGTAAATTATGCTGCTATGAACATAGAGGTGCATATATTCTTTATGATTGGTGTTTTGGGTTTCTTAGAATATGTTACTAGAAGTGGGATCACTGGGTTAAATGGGAGTTCCATTGTTAATTTTTTGAGGAAACTCCATACTGTTTTCCATAGTGGCTGCACCAGTCTGCATTCCCACCACAGTGTACTAGAGTTTCCTTTTCTCCACATCCTCCACATTCTAACAGGTGTGAGGTAAAACCTCATTATTGTTTTAATTTGCATCTCTCTGATAAGTGACTTTGAGCATTTTTTCATATGTCTATTGGCCACCTGTATGTCTACTTTGGAAAAGTGTCTATTTAGGTCCTTTGTCCATTTTTAAGTGCATTGTTTGTCTTCTTTTTGTTAAGTTGTATGAGTTCCTTATATATTTTGGATATTATCCCTTTATCAGATCTATCATTGCCAAATATGTTCTCCTTACAGTGGACTCCCTTTTTATTTTGTTGATGGTTTCTTTTGCTTTGTAGAAGCATTTTATTTTGATGTAGTCTCATTTGTTTTTTTCGCCTTAGTTTCCCTTGCCCGAGGAGATGTATGGGCAAACATGTTGCTATGTGAGATGTCTGAGACTTTGCTGCCTATGGTTTCTTCTAGAATTTTTATGGCTTCATGACATACATTTAAGTCTTTTCTCATTCTTTTGTATGTTGTAAGTTGGTGGTCTAGTTTCATTTTTTTTGCATGTACCCATCCAATTTTCTCAACACCATTTATTGAAGGGACTACCTTGACTCTCCATTGTATGCTCTTGCCTCCTTTGTCAAATATTAATTGAGTGCAATGGCTTGGATTAATTTCTGGGGTCTCTGTTCTATTGTTCTATATGCCCATTCTTGTGCCAGTATCAGGCTGTTTTGATTACAGTGGCTTTGTAGTATAGTTTGATATCTGGTATTGTGATCCCTTCAGTTTTGTTCTGATTGCTCAAGATTGCTGAGACTATTCAGGGTCTTTTTGGTTTCATGTGCATTTTTGGAGTATTTATTCTAATCTGTACAGTATGCTGTTGGTATTTTAATAAGGATTGCATTAAATCTATAGTTTGTTTTGGGTAGTATGAACATTTTAATAATTTTAATTCTACCAATTCATGAACATGGCATATTCTTCCACTTGTTTATATCTTCCTCTATTTCTTTTTCCCTGTAGTTTTCTGAGTACAGGTCTTTTACCTCTTTGGTTAAGTTTATTCCTATGTATCTTATTTTTTTGTTGCAATGGTAAATTATATTGTTTTGGGTTTTTTTTAGTTTCTCTTTCTGAGAGTTTATTATTGGTGTATAAACTGCCATCAATATGTGGATGTTAATTTTGTATCCTGCTACATTATTGAATTTATTTATTAAATCTAGTAGTTTTTTGGTGGAGTCTTTAGGGTTTTCTATGTACAATATCATGTCATCTGCTAATAATGACAGTTTTACTTCCTTCTTTCCAACTTGGATGCTTTTTATATTTTCTTTCTTTTTTTTTTAAATTAAATCTTTATTGTTCAGATTATTACATTTGTTCCTCTTTTTTCCCCCCATAACTCCCCTCCTCCCAGTTCCCGCCCCACCCTCCGCCCTCACTCCCCACCCACTGTCCTCATCCATAGGTGCGCGATTTTTGTCCAGTCTCTTTCCACATCGCCCACACCCCTTCCCCTCCCAAGAATAGTCAGTCCATTCCCTTTCTATGTCCCTGATTCTATTATGATCACCAGATTATTTATTCACTTGATTCTTAGATTCACTTGTTGATAGATGCATGTTTGTTGTTCATAATTTGTATCTTTACCTTTTTCTTCTTCTTCCTCTTCTTAAAGAATACCTTTCAGCATTTCATATAATCCTGGTTTGGTGGTGATGAACTCCTTTAGCTTTTCCTTATCTGTGAAGCTCTCTACCTGACCTTCAATTCTGAATGATAGCTTTGCTGGATAAAGTAATCTTGGTTGTAGGTTCTTGGTATTCATCACTTTGAATATTTCTTGCCATTCCCTTCTGGCCTGCAAAGTTTCTGTTGAGAAATCAGCTGACAGTCGTATGGGTATTCCCTTGTAGGTAACTGAGTTTCTTTCTCTTGCTGCTTTTAAGATTCTCTCTTTGTCTTTTGCTCTTGGCATTTTAATTATGATGTGTCTTGGTGTGGTCCTCTTTGGATTCCTTTTGTTTGGGGTTCTCTGTGCTTCCTGGACTTGTAAGTCTATTTCTTTCACCAGGTAGGGGAAGTTTTCTGTCATTATTTCTTCAAATAGGTTTTCAATATCTTGCTCTCTCTCATCTTCTGGCACCCCTATAATTCTGATGTTGGTACGCTTGAAGCTGTCCCAGAGACTCCTTACACTATCTTCATATTTTCGGATTCTTTTTTCATTTTGCTTTTCCAGTTGGGTGTTTTTTGCTTCTTCGCATTTTGAATCTTTGACTTGATTCTTGCACTCCTCTGGTCTGCTGTTGGGTGTCTGTATAATATTCTTTATTTCAGTCAGTGTATGCTTAATTTCTAGTTGGTTCTTTATCACAACATCGAGGGTCTCATTAGATTTCTTGAGGATCTCTCTACATTTATCGGCGGTCTCACCAGTCTTTTCGAGGGCCTTACTAAGTTTATCGGCAGCTTCTAGACAGTTCTTGAGAGACCTTAAAAGTGTGGTTTTGAGCTCTATATCTTCCATTTCTGACATTTGCGTCCTGTTTCTGTCTCCGCATTTTTTTTATCTTTTCTTGGTGCACCCCCTTTGTGCGCAGTCTTGTTGTAGTTAAGCCTTGATTGTTGTTGGCAATACCGGGGGTGATTTGACCTCCAGGCTAACTGGCTATGAGAGTCCTATATTTTCTTTTTATCTGATTGCTGTGGCCAAGACTTAAAGTACTATCTATATATATATATATAAAAGCCTAATATGCAAAGTGTCCCCTTGGGAGTTTGATCGCTCACTATAACATGTGCTGACCACCAGGGGAATAGCTCAGAATGAAGGAAGGCCCTGGCTGGCAGCCAGCAGGTGGGGAAGGGAGGCCCCAGGTGGCAGCTGGCAGCTGCTAGGGACCCTACCCATGCACAAATTTCATGCACTGGGCCTATAGTGTTGAATAAGAGCAGTGAAAGTGGATATCCCTGTCTTGTTCCTGTTCTTAGAGGAAACGGTTTTAGCTTTTTCCCATTGAGTATGACGTTGGCTGTAGGTTTTAAACTGGGGACAATTTTGCCTTCCCTCTCCCCTGACTTGTGGGACATTTGACAATGTCTGGAACCTTTTTAGTTGAGGTACTCTGGGGGGAGAGGAACTATTGACATTTAGTGCATACAGATTGGGAATGATGCTAAATACCCTACAATGCAGAGCAGTCTCCACAACAAAGAATTATATAGCCCCAAATGTCAATAGTATTGTGGTGGAGAAATACTGGCTTAGAGTTAGCAACACCACTGAGGGTTCCAGACCCTGTTGTATGGGCTAAGACTGTGAAGTGATAATGGGATATCTGGGCCTCAGGTAAGCACTTGAGAATGCTTAGCTAAAAAATACACATTTTTTTTTCTTTTTGCTCTTTTTATTATTGTGTGTATAAGAAATGGAAGCTCAGACCTTTTTTGGGGCTTTTTAAGGGCTATTTTGGAAGACTTCAATGATCTTTTTAAAAAAATTACACAAACGAAATGTTGTGTACTATTACCATTACATAATTACTCTAACATGGTCTGAGCTGTCATTATGAATGAACCTGTAAGAAATAATTAGTGTTTTGTTAGCATATAAAGCAAGAGAGAATAGTTTTCTAAAACCAGTGTTCAGCTTTAGTTGGTTTGGGTCAGTAGATAGAGTGTCCGTCTACGGACTGAAAGGGTCCTGGGTTTGATACCAGTCAAGAGCACATGCCCAGGTTGTGGGCTTTATCCTCAGTAGGGGGCATGCAGGAGGAAGCCAATTAATGATTCTCTCTCATCATTGATGAATCTGTCTCTCTCTCCATCTCCTTTCCTCTATGAAATCAGTACAAATATATTATAAAATATTTTAAAACCAGCGTGCAATTGTGGATGTACAGCGAGAAATGCACTGGGGATATGCTGGTGAGGACAAAGCTACAAGCAGTTGAGTCAAATCATAATTTGAATCAGCGGAAAACTTCAGTGGGCTAAGCTCTGTGAGGAGCGCGGCCTGGTTTCTAGGAGCAGAAGGTAAAGAGGTGGAGATGGGCATGAGTATAGGTCAAGGAGGTCAAGAAGTCCCCATGGCTGGGGGACCCATTGGGGAAGATGCTGAAAGGGACAGATGGGGAGGCAGGTGGGACCAGCCATGTTAGATATTTAGATCTTTATCATAAGGGCACTAAGAACCATTAAATTAATCAGAAGCATAAGGTACAGTTTTTCTGTTTTTACATATCACTCTGGTTACAGAATAGAAAGTAGATTGGTGGAGGGGAGTAATTTTGTTGTTCTTATTCCCATTATTTAAGTGATATCCCATGACTCCACAAACAGGTTTTTAAGATGAAGGAGAGGCCTGTCTAACATCCTGGGGTGTGAGGCGGGCTTCTTAAGCAGATTGATGAAACCAATGTGAAAATTCTAATAGTGGTGTCCTGAAGGTACAGTGAGGTCTGAATTGAGAAAAGTAGGCCAAACCCCCAAATCCATGGAATTAGATAAAAATCATAAACCAAGATGGGTACTAAGGCAGGGAACTCAGTGATGGAGAAACACGCACATGGCAGGAAGGAAGGGCCTGGAAGGATCCCCACACTGTGGCACACTTCCTGGGACCTCCATGGGCACAGCAGTGCAGGCACACTTCCCGCAGATGCCTTCTCTCTAAGGAATCAGAATCTCCTTGGGCTCGATCAACAAGTCCTCCTAACTAGTCTTCCAGATTTCCAGTGTGGGATGTGAATCTCCCAAATACCATTCTAGTTGGTATCTCCCAAATGTACCATTGCAGTACCTGGCCATGGTGTCACCAGGATCCCAGTATTTATTGTTTAAGATTCTCTAGATTTCCTGCTAAGGCAGGTTGCTGGGATACCTGGTGGAATATGGAGTATCAGTGTTGGGAGAAGTAGGCAGTTGGAAAGACAAGCTGAGTACCTATGAAAGGCATGGTGGAGTAGAAAAGCCAGAGGGCTGATGATCTCATTACTCTGGAGGTATTTATTGAAACATGAATGTGACAAGAATGAATTTTCTCACTACTGTGATTCAGCTTCACCCATACTCCTGTATTTTGGGGTTTCTTCTTCTGTGCCCTTCTGCCTGTCCAGTAGTCCCGGCCTCACACTCTGGTTTTGTTTGTTTGTTTTGAAGGAGGGCACTTAGTGTCCTGGGATATCAGTATGGGTGTCCTCACAAGCAGGGGCAGCATGCAACATGTGTAGGAGGCATCATGCACATGAGGTCTACATGAGTGATGCTCCTGGGTGGTTCAGGTACAACCCACACAGCCACACACGGTAGCTTGATCCTGGGGCCTTCTGAGGACTCTCAGTTCAACCAGGAAGCACATCTGGGATCCTGCTGAATGACCCACAGGGGTATGCAGACAGCTGTTGCTAACAGGCCTCCCTCCTGCAGTGATAGGAAGAGTAGGGGTCTGCATTTGAGTGATGACCTCATGCAGAGCTGACTGGCTTGCCTGGGTATGGTTTCCTTCTGCTCCCTGGCAGGTGAGGTCAGGTAGCCTGTAAGTGCTGGATCCCTTCTCTATCTGCTCCCCTAAGATCTGTGTGCTTATTTCAGACCCTAACATCTGTCCACATTGTGCCCTCTCACCTGCTCCCTTACACAACCTCATCTCTTCTTCCTGGGAGGGGAGCTCCTGCCTCACCCTCTACCCATTTACTGATTTTATGCACATAGACTCTATTCTTCCTCTTTAATCATTTTTTTATCATCACACCCTACGTCCCATGATCAAGATTCATATTTGGAAATTTAAAAGCAGAACAATAACTGCATCTTGCTCTCTGCATTCCTTCTGTAATGCAGTGGTCTGGCTGATGAAGCAAATAGTCAGGAACAGAAAAGAGCCAAAAGTACAAAAATGAATATACCAGAAGGTTATCTGTTGTCTTGATGTGTTCCTTGGCTAATTGCTTGGCTCTCCTCCCCACACCGTGAGCTCCTGAGGGTGCAGCTGCATCTACCTGTTCTCTGCAGTTTACATGGCTCCTCGCACAGTGCCCAAGACACATAGATACTGAGTAAATCTTTGTGGGATGAATGAAGACATCTTCATTTTTGTGGACATTGCTTATATCAGTTAGGATTACTCTCAGCTGCATGTAACAGAACAGTTCCTCAGAGGCTTAGCCACACAGTGGTACCCAGGACGGAGCTACAAGGGTGGCCACCAGGGAGCCGCACTGCTTTCCTGCTGTTCTTTGCAGGAGGCATTTGTGCTCAGTGTTTCAAGGTGGTTGTGCCACTTCCAGGCTGGACATAGAGCAAGATCAAGGGGCAAAACTAGATGAATCTGTACCTTTTTTTGGTGTTGTTAACCCTCACCCAAGGATATTTTTCCATTGATTTTTAGAGAGAGTGGAAGGGAGGGAGAGAAACAGAGAGAGAGAGAAACATTAAGGTGAGAGAGACACATTGATTGATTGCCTCCCACCGTGCCCTGGGTCGAGCCTGCAGCGAGGTATGTGCCCTTGACTGGAATGAAACCCAGGACCCTTAAGTCTGAAGGCCGACACTCTATCCACTGAACCAAATCTGCTAGGGTGAATTTGTACCTTTTATTGAGAAAAATAGCTTTCCCAGAGCTTTGCCAGTATCTCAGAGACAACTGTGCAGCAGGCATTGGAGCAGAGCAGTGCTCCAGTAAGCAAGGTCTGAGCTCTCATGGAGCTGGCATTCTGGCAGCAGGTGGCAGAAAATCAACAAACATACACTAGGAAAATAACACCTTTTAAACAGGAAAAGGTGCTTGAAGTAAAGAAAACAAAGCAATGGGTTAGTGTACGGGAAGTCCTTTAGAGTCAGTGGTCAGGGAAGCCTTCCTGACCTCAAGGGAGAAGAAGGAGCCAGCAGTGGAGAGAGGAGTGGGGAGGGCCTGAGGCAGAGAGGACAGCCAGGAGAAAGCACTGACGCACAACACAGTAACTTAGCAGTCTGACCAGAGAACACAGCCAGTGTGCTGAGACATGAGGGGACTGAGGTGCAAGATCACAAGGGATCAGACCATGTGGGGCCTGCAGGCCAGTGGAGTTTGAACTTCATCCTAAGTGAAATGAGAGGTCACTGGAGTTTGATCGATGATGTAAAACCTCTCATGATTGCTGTACATGTATCTTAGGGCTGGAGCGGTGGTGTAGGCGTGGGACTTGGTATGTGGGTTACAAGGACAGTGGTGGGGTAGGTTTGAAAGGTAGAACCATGGGATTTGCTGTAATGCTACCTGGGATGGAGCAGGGGAAGAGAATTAAGGATCGCTCCTATGTGGGGGATGAGGAATGAGGCACCACACTGTACCTGTAGTAGGCAGCCTGGGCTGCCCTAACCAAGTGCAGACTGGCGGGCTTAAACAGCAGAGATTTATTTCTCTGGAGGCTGGAAGTCCAAGGTCAAGGTGTCAGCAGGTTTGGTGTCTCCTGGGGCCTCTCTCTCTCCTGGGCTTGAAGATGGCCACCTTCTTGCTGTGTCCTCTTTGGTTTTCCCTCTGTGCACAGGCGTCCTTTATGTCTCTCTCTCAGTGTGTTCAAATTCCCTCTTCTTATAAGGACAGTGGTCAGATTGGATTAGGACCCAAGGGCCCCTACCACCTCCATTTAACTTAATCACCTCTGTGACAGCCTTGTTTCCAGATGCAGTCACATTCTGGGGTATGGGGGTTAGGACTACAACATGAATTTTGAGGGGACATGACTTAGCCGGTAACAGTATCTGAGAAGCAGATACCCAGGTAATTCAACAAAAGAGCTGATTATGGAACATAGAGGCATGCCAGAAAAGTTCAAGATGCCAACAAGATAAAGGCTGCATTACAAATAAAATCCAGAGCCTGAGATACCCTGTTAGTCAGAACAGTGTCACCAGGGTTAACAATCCAGCAAAGAAATTAAAAGGAGAGACTGAGTAAGGGGTGGGGAGAGGAGGAAGAGAATAGAAACGTTATGAAGTGACTCTGGTTGTTTTGCTAAGTGAGAAACATTATCATGTGCAATTATATTTATTCAGATATAAACTTTTGCTCCAGAATATAAGAAATTTCGTGATTACAGATGAGCTTTGATGATAACAAAATTGCTCGTTGTCTGGAGAGGGAGATGAATAGAGATGACTTGTGATCTGAGACTGCGGGGAGTTGGTGAAGAAGAAAGACCTGGCTCAATGTCACAACTGGCAGCTACTTCCTTAGCGCTTCAAAATCATGGCAATTCCAGTACAAGTCCTCCTCACAATGGAAATACTTCATTGTTTCACCCGATAACATAAATGCTGTGTGTGATTGTCCAGATATTCTTTGTTTATGATTAAATGTTCAAACAATGCAGGGAATATAAAAGAAAGTGAAATAATCTGAAATTTCACCCCTGCAGTTTTTTAAAAAATATATTTTATTAATTTTTTTTACAGAAAGGAAGGGAGAGAGGTAGAGAGGTAGAAACATTGATGAGAGAGAAACATCGATCAGCTGCTTCCTGCACACCTCCTACTGGGAATGTGCCCGCAACCAAGGTACATGCCCTATGACCGGAATCAAACCTGGGACCTTTCAGTCCACAGGCTGACTCTATCCATTGAGCCAAACCGGTTAGGGCACCCCTGGAGTTTTTAATGCCCATTTTTTCACACTTTGCTTTTTGCATATTTATGCACATCTATAATTCATACTATGCAAGCAAGCTATTCTGTGTGTGTGTGTGTGTGTGTGTGTGTGTGTGTGTGTGTGTGTGAATGCATGTATGAGAGCATGTGTATGTGTTGGGGAGTATGTGTGTGAGAGTGTGTGAGAGCATGCATGTGTGCTGGAGGGTGTGTGTGAGAATGTGTATATGAGAGAGCATGTGTGTGTGTTGGAGAGTGTGTGAGTGTGTGTGTTGAAGAGTATGTGTGTGAGAGCTTGTGTGTGTGTGAGCATGTGAATGTGTGTGAGAGAGAAAGCATGTGTACATATTGGAGAGTTTGTGTGTGTGTGAGTGTAATAGTGTTTGAATGTGCACACCCTTCTCCCCTCTCTCTGTCCTCTGGGAAACGTGTTAGCTGCCTGGTTTGTATCCTTTCTTTTCTCCATTCATATACCAATAAATACTTGTATCTACACTAAAAAACAGGTACAGTTTTAAAATTAATGAGTGTTTTATGAAAATGTGATCACAGATGAATGTGTCTGTATATGCACACCCCAATTTTCCTCATGTTTCTTTCTCATTTACTGCTATTCTTTGTGAGTATTCTGCCTTGCTATCTGCACTCACTCTCTGTGCCTGTCGAGATGCTGTAGTTTATCTATATCCCAGTGTGAGCATCAGATCCTGCTGTCAGCATTGCTGTGGCTCTCCCAGTTCCTCCTCCTCCCACCACTTCTTTGTGGAGAGGCTGGTGGGGTCCTGGCTGGTGGACAGGTGATGTGATTGGGTGCTCCATTAGCAACACCCGCAGATTTTTCTCAGAGCCCATTAATTCTAATTGTTAGCGAGTCAGAGGGGGTTTCTACACATTACCATTATTAATTACACAATATAACTGGAAATATCCCATGTTATATAGAATAGATAGTATACATTATTAGGTATACAATGTCATGAAATCTTAACCCCAATGGGCAAAGTAGATATTACTGTTTGTATATAACATACACTAAACGTCTTGCAACCATAAGTATAGATAAAATAAGAGTTAATGGAAATATATTATGCTGTTAGAGTTTAATGGAAACTTGTTAAGATTTAAGTTATTATATGAAGAGCAAAGTTATGAAATTATGCAGAGGGAGAAGTTGCAGAATATCAAGCAGATTAACTGATGATGAGCATTTGATTGTGGCACTTGCCCCAGCTGGCATTCCGCCATCAGCTGACTTATGTCCATGTCTGTGCTGCACAAGCCAGTTTGCATGACAGGCTTGGTGTCACCAGGTCTAACCTGCACCCCGGTGGATGAGGGCCAGATTCCAGAGACTGGTGCACCCTGCAGGCCGTGTTCCTTGTCCTCCCTGCAAGGACTCAGCCCTCAGGCCTGAAGGGCAGCTGAGGGATTGGGAAGGAGGTTGTGGTAGCTGTGGAATTGCTGTGCGAGTGAGTGGTGAATGGGTCTGGGTGCGGCTCCCACTGGAGGAATGGTGCAACAGCACTGTCACCAGAATCCAGAGCTCTCCAGGGAACTGGATGACTGCTGGCTGCTGCCTGTGCTTGGCCCTACTGTTGTTACTACTTCCAAGAGTCTGCAGAGAAAAAAATCTTTTGTTGCTCAAAAATGAGCTTCCGCTGATAAAATGAATCCATGATGACAAAACTTCAGCAGCTAAATATTGGCCTGGCATGTGCATATGCGTGTGTGTGTGTGTGTGTGTGTGTTCATGTGTGCACATGGTTCTGACCTTATTTTAGCAATTTAAATACAGATCAAATCCCTTCTTTCAGAACATGGTCTTCCTGCTGTGTGCAAGGCTGGGCAATTTAATTGATTCTAACCAAGGTCTTCCCTCTGTGGAAGAGAGAGATGGACTTTCTGTGGGGAATGAAGAATACCGGGAGGTGCCCTAGCCGGTTTGGCTAGTGGATAGAGCGTTGGCCAGGGGACTGAAGGGCCCTGGGTTAGATTCCAGTTAAGGGCACATACCTCAAGGGCACATGCCTTGGTTGCAGGCTCCATCCATGGCCCTGGTTGGGGCACATGTGGGAGCCAATCAAGACACATGGATGTTTCTCTCTATCTCTCCCTCTCTCTTCCACTCTTTTTAAAAATCAATGGAAAAATATCCTTGGGTGAGGTGGATCAGGGAATACCGGGTGGTTCAGGTCAGGAAGACAGCCTGTAGGAGTGAAATGACCTCCGCCCTGGGAACTGTGAGGCATACAGGCTCATTCTAACTCTCTTGTCATCCATCATTAAGTCTAAGCAGGTCCTTTAAGGCCTCTGGAACTTATGAAGTCAGAATTTTATCAATGTAACAGGACTTGATTGACTGGCTGACTTCAAAAACCCCTTCCAGACAGAAAACAATGACTCAGAGGTGAAATGGCAGAAGAGTTATTACCTTCATCATCAGATGCATATACACAAAATCCATTAAATGTGAAAGCATTTGAAAATCATGTAATAAGCAAAGGAATCCAGTAAGTCCCAGAACTGAGGTTATAACTAGGGTATAAATTCAACACCCTACACAATGCCCTTTAGTAATTATTGACCGCACAGATCACTGCTCTGATCATGTATTCATTCGTAAAACATTTTGAGTTCACGCTCTGGGGGAAGGTTGCAAGGTGCTGTGAACGCACAGATAGGATGTGCACTCACAGCATGGTTTCTAAATCCCGTTTCCAAATAAGAACACACTGGGGCTTTGTGGGAGAGCCCTGTTCTGTGGGTGGTGGGCAAGAGTGTGCTGGAGTTTGCAGTGGGCTTCAGGGCAGGAGGCAGGGATTGGTGGGTAGGGGTTAGGGGGGCATGACCCTATCAAGCAATGGCCCAGGCTGCCCCCACCCCACCCCAGCCTACCTCGTGGACCTTGGAGGCTGGCAGGCAGGCTGGAGCAGCATTAAGCGGAAACGCTGCAGCTGGGGGAGTTCTCCAGGTCCAGGGCATTGCTAGATGCAGGGCGGCTGGAGAGCCCGCGGCAGCCCCGTGCAGGAGTTCGTCCTTATGGTATTTCACCCCAGGCGCCCAACCCTCCACGGTCCTTGCGTTGGGAGCTCACCATGAGGGACAATGCCCTGGGTATCTGACACACTGCTGAGAACTGACGTCCTGTCCTTGCTCACCCAGCGGGCCACTGGCAGGAGGACATGCAGCACCTCATGCTCTTGCTGTCTGCTAAGTCTCATTTCGAAAAAGGGGGCTGAGGCCACAAGACTGTCCATCTCTGGCAGTGCGCCCTTCTGCAGGGCCATGATTATTGCAGGAGTTACCACTTATTTGGGGCCTAATTGCCTGTTCTGGCCCTTGGGTGCTCTCTGCCCTCTTGTTTGGACTGGTGTCTAAATATTGCCTATTACAGATAATAAAACTGAGCTAATGCTTAAAAATAATAAAATAAAACCAAAATGAGAATATATTCCTTCCATAACAGAAATGTTATAAAAGCTTGTTGGGTTCCAGAGCTAACCCAGAGAAGCTAATTAAGCTGTCACCTTTTGGGGACTAAAGACTCATTAAACCACAGGCCAGAATTGAGTTCTAACAAATCAAATTGCCTAGAAGTTGATTTCTGCTGATACAGTTTCCCTCTTCTCCTGGAAATCCATGTGGTGCGGATGTTTTTGCTCTGGACGAATGTAATAGGATGTTTTCAACACTGAAGCTCTGGCCATGGGACTAAGAAGGAAATCCATCTCTGGGCACATGTGACAATTTCTCATTAGGTGAGTGACCAAGTGCAAAAGAGCCGTTATGAGAATAGTGCAATAAGGAACAGTGGAGGAATTGAAATGCAGGGAAATGATCTAAAACATGAAGAATAAAGAGTAAGACATTGAGGGATTTCGGAAACACCTATTCGTTTAACCAGGAGGTGAAAAGATGCAGTTACTGAGGAAATAAGTTGTTTGGACTCAGTCCCTTGTCTTTTCAGAACATGGGAGCCACATGACCGTTTACATTTTTGTTTTGTTTTTGTCAATTCTCACCCAGGAATATTTTTTCCTTTGTTTTTCAGAGAGAGTGGAAGGGAGGGAGGGATTGAGGGAGGAGAGAGAGAGAAAGAAAGAGAAACATAAATATGAGAGACACATAGATTGGTTGCCTCCTGCAAGTACCTCGACTGACATGGTGGGGAGTGATCCCGCAACCCCGGTACGTGCCCTTGACGGGGAAAATAACCCAGACCCTTCTGTGTGTGGACCAACGCTCTAACCACTGGGAACACTAGCCAGGGCTCATTTCTATGTTTGAATGCACGACTGGTAGAGTCATCAAATCTTATTAGATCAGTCTAAGACTATTGGGAGTTATAATTGTCAGTTTTTATGCACTGTGTGAAGTCTTAGCAAACCATAGGGTTTTTTTTTCTCTAATTGCATTTGAGACACTGTCTTCCAGAGCCCACAATTACCAACACCAAGGTGCTTGGAGACTCCACTTCTTTAATGTTTGGTTGTAGAGGACCAATCATACGGTTAATTTGACCCGCCAGCCAAGTAATGAAATGAGTTGATTTCTGGATGGTTGAAACCTTTTAGTAATAAAGAGAGGTCATATGTATATGTGCTTCTGCATGGATACAGATTAACAAAATGGGAAAAAGCAAATGCTTTGTTATGAGATTGGAATGCTGGGTTTATATTATCCTGATTCTTAAGCAAGCAAGAGACTGTGGTTTGAATAACTGCTGATCAGCTTAGGGAATAAGCCTTGTGACTACTTATCTTACACCTCATGCTTCCAAAACAGAAGTAAACAGCAGTGCTGCACAGGATTGTTGTAATCAAGAGCCCAAGAGTCTGGTAAAAATGAAAATAAATAACTGAATCTAACAACAACATAATTTTATATTCTCAGCTGACATTTGGAGAAGGCTGTAAAGCAAATTTCTTTAAACTTTTCTAGACTTGTAAAAATGTTATTGACACTTGGCCAATCCTGTTGTTATAAACATTGGCTATTTGATGACTTAAACCCAGGTTTTGTTGTATGTATGTTTTTTGGGAGTTGGCTGGGAATTGGTTAAAACTTAGTGGTATCTAAGATCTTGAAACAAAATGGAGTCCCTGCTATATTTTGTGCTCTTTTTTCTTTTTCTCTTGAGATATAGTTGACATATGATATTGTATAGGTTTAATATGTACAGTGTGTTAATTAGATATACTTATATATTATAATACAATTATCATTGTAGCATTAGCTAACTCCTTCATAGCACATAATTATTATTATTTCTTTTTTGTGTTGAGAACAGTTAAGATCTAGTCTCTGAGCCTCTTTGAAGTCTGTAGGGCAGCATTGTTGCCTAGGCTCACTGTGCTGTGCATCAGGTCTTCGGGGCGTATTTATTGACTAGTTGCAAGTGTTTTTAATGTTGCATTCTTGCAAGTAGTAAATAAGGCCTATATAGCTTGTTCTTCAGGGGTTTTGTTTATCAAATAATACTGCTAATTTATTTTTACATTCTTTCCCCAAACATTCTTATTTTGAAATTTTATTTGTGAGATAGATACTTGAAAGAAAAGAATAATTTAATTGACGCTCAGAGAGAATCTGCTTTCTGTTAACATAGAACTTTTCTTAACTTCTTTGGTATTTGCTTTTCCTTCTTGCTTAAAGTGGCTCTAATTGAGCTACAGCTTTAGTGGGAGACATTCTTCCAGTACACGATGCACGTGAGTGTACTTGTGTTAGGGCAGCCTCTTTGGCTGGTGGCAAGATAAACAGTTATTGAATGATGCACGTCAGATTATGCCAATAGTGAAATATTTGTTTTTTATCTGTTAAGTTGTCGCCACTTTTCTTTGCAACATGTTAAATGTTTAACACACCTCAGAGCTAAAACTGTGGTGTTAGAAGCCTAAAAATTTATGTATTCTTATTTTTTGGGGAGGAGGGAGAGAGGTGCAAGTGCATATGTTCTGGTAAAAAATAGAATATCTCCAGCCCCTCTATCTACCCACCCTCTACCATGTGTTTGGATTCAATCACCACACCCACCAGGCCTTCTAGGGGTAACCATTAACATGCATTTTATGGCAATTTTTGTCTGCTTTTATTTATAATTGAAATGATCTATACTAATAAAAGGGTCATATGCTAATTAGACCAGAGAGACCGAACGTCTTCCGGACGTCATTCTGGACGTCCTTCCTGACAAAGCCAGGGGTGTGGCCGGCCTGCAAACCCTCAGCAGCCCCAAGCCCAGGCTGACCCCACCACCCAGCGGGGACCCCACCCTGATCGGGGGCATGGCTGGCCTGCAAACCCCCGGCAGCCCCTTGCCCAGGCCAGCTCCGCCCCTCAGTGTGGACCCCCAACCCTGATCTGGGGCCACCTTCAGGGCAGGCCAGCTGGCCCCCACCCGTGCACCAGGCCTCTATGCTATATAGTAAAAGGGCAATATGCAAATTGAACCTAATGGCAGAATGACCAGAACAACTGCTGGACCAGTCAGGATGAGGCATACTGGCCACCTCTTGGTCCCTTCCCCCAGCCGTCAGGCACTGATCACCTGATGGTGAATGGGATACCAGGGGTGAGTGGAGGCAGGGGGCGGGGCCGGCTGTGAGAGGGGAAGATGGCCCTGATTGCAGGCCAGGCCTAGGGACCGTACCCATGCACGAATTTTGTGCGCCAAGCCTCTAGTCTATAATTATAAAAGTGTAATATGCAAATTAGACCAGATAGACAGATGACCTTTCGGACGACCTTCTGGATGAAGCCAGGGCTGTGAGGGCCAAGCCCTTTGCACAAATTTGTGCATCGGGCCTCTAATATATATTATATATACTAAATATACATATATGTACTGAGTGGCCAGATTATTATGACCACCTGATGTTTGTAGGCAAATTAGCTGTACACTGCATCGTATGGGATATGGAAGCCGAAGGCCTGTTCGAACTGCTGTCTACAGTTACCAAGATAAAACATCTCCAATTTCCACAGGAACACAAGGATTGGACAGTCAAGCATTGGAAAAAGTCATGTGGTCCAATGAATCACATTTCCAGTTGCATCATGCAGATGGCAGAGTGAGAATTTGGCAGAAACAGCATGAAAGCATGCACCCCACATGCATGAGTACAACTCTTCAAGCTGGTAGGGGCAGTGTTATGGTTTGGGGCATGTTTTCCTGTCATGATTTGGGCCCTTTAATTCTTGTGGAGCAAAGTCTGAACAGCTCAACATACCTAAGTCTCATTGCTGATCAAGTTCATCCTATAATGTTGATGGCATATCCCAACGGAGATGGCTTCTTCCAACAAGACAATGCGCCATGCCACGGTGCTCATATTGTGCAGGAGTGGTTTCAAGAACATGAGGGAGACTTTACCTTGTTTAGGTGGCCCCACAATCACCAGATCTCAATCTAGTTGAGCATTTGTGGGACAAAGTTAAAAGAGCCATCAGGCAGCTGGTTCCACAACCATCAAATCTCACAGAACTGGACAGTGCTATTCATCAGGCATGGTGTCAGATTCCTCGCATCACCTTTCAACATTTCATGGAGTCAATGCCAAGAAGAATCACTGCAGTATTGAAGGCAAAAGGTGGCCCAAGGAAGTACTGATGGGGTGGTCATAATAATCTGGCCACTCAGTGTATATAATAGAGGCCCAATGCACAAAATTCATGCGGGGGAGGGGGGCAGGAAGCCCCTCAGCCCGGTCTGCACCCTCTCACAATCTGGGACCCCTCTTGCAATTGGGACCCCTCACTACTAACCGCTCGCCTGCTTGCTCCTTACTGCTTGGCTTGCCGTTCCTTAGTTCTGCCTTGGAGGAGGGAGAGGCTCCCACCACTGCTGCTGCACTTGCCAGCCGTGAGCCCGGCTTCTGGCTGAGCGGCGTTCCAGCTGTGGGAGTGCACTGACCACCAGGGGACAGCTCCTGCATTGAGCATCTGCCCCTAGTGGTCAGGGCATGTCATAGTGACCAGTCGTTCTGCCGTAAAGGTAGCTGGGCTTTTATTTTATACTAGAAGCCCATAGCAGGAAGATTCCTGCAAGAACAGGGCTTTCTGAGGCCAGAGTGAAGCAGAGAAGGGAGTGAAGCTGGAGGCTCCCTCCCTTCCTTGCCGCCTCAGCTCCCTCCCATCTCCGCTGCCTTGGCTCCCTCCCGTCCCCACCACTTGGCTCCCTCCCTTCCCCGCCACCTCGGCTCCCTCCCTTACTCACCACCTTGGCTCCCTCCTGTGTTCTCTGCTTTGCCTCCCTCCGGTGTCCATGGCTTCACTTCCTCCCTCCTTCGCCACTTCGCTCCTTCCCATGTCCACTGCCTCAGCTCTGTTCCCTTCTCTGCTACCTCTGATCCATTCCCTTCTGCTCCACTTGGCTCCTTTATGCAGTGCTTGGCTTCCTTCTACTGTCTTCAGTCTTTGCTGGGCACCTGTGTATGCAAAGTAACTGCCATCTTTGTTGGGTTAATTTATATACTCTTCTGATTGGCTGGTGGGCATAGCAAAGGTATGGTCAATTAGCATCTTTGTCTTTTATTAGTGTAGACTAGAGGCCCGATGCATGAAATTTGTGCACTGGGGGGTGTTTGTGTCCTTCAGGCCAGCCTGCACACTCTCTAATCTGGGACCCCTCGAGGGATGTCTGACTGTCCATTTAGGCCTGATTCCACCAGGATTGGGCCTAAATGGGCAGTTGGACATCCCTTTCACAATCCAGGACTGCTGGCTCCCAACCGTTCGCCTGCCTGCCTGCCTGATTGCCCCTAACCGCTTCTGCCTGCCAGCCTGATCACCCCCTAACCACTCCCCTGCCAGCCTGATCGATGCCTAACTGCTCCCCTGCCTGCCTGGTTGCCCCTAACTGTATTCCCCTGCTGGCCTGGTCACCCCCAACTGCCCTCCCCTGAAGGCCTGGTTCCCCCCAACTGCTCACCCCTGCAGGCCTGGTCCCCCCCCAACTGTTCTCCCCTGCAGGCCTGGTTCCCCCCAACTGCCCTCCCATGCAGGCCTGGTTCCCCGCAACTGCCCTCCCCTGCAGGCCTGGTTCCCCCCAACTGCCCTCCCCTGCAGGCCTGGTTTCCCCAACTGCCCTCCCCTGCAGGCCTGGTTCCCCCAACTGCCCTCCCATGCAGGCCTGGTTCCCCCAACTGCCCTCCCCTGCTGGCCTGGGTCCTTCCTAACTGTCCTCCCTTGCAGGCCTGGTCACCCCTAAATGCCCTCCCTGTAGGCCTGATTTCTCCCAACTGCCTTCCCTTTCAGGCCTGGTCACTCACTACTGCCCTCCCCTGCTGGCCATCTTGTGGTGGCCATCTTGTGTGTTGGAGTGATGGTCAATTTGAATATTACCTCTTTATTAGATAGGACTAGAGGCCCAATACACAAAATTCGTGCAAGGGGCTTCAAGGGCTGAGGTGGCAGCCCCAGCTGCTGCCCTGGCCCTCACAGCGGCAGCCCCGGAAGGATGTCTAGAAGGATGTCGGTCTAATTAGCATATTACGCTTTTATTATATACATTTAACTATAGTTGGTATACAATATTATACCAACATAGCAATTCTACATTTCAGGTGTACAACATAATGATTCTACTTTTATATATCTTACTATGTGATTATTACACCAAGTCTAGTACCCATCAGTACCCATCAGTCATTGTGCGAATTATCACACTACTATTGACTCTATTCTGAGTTACCTTTTCACCTATCCCTTCTGGCAATCATCAGTTTGTTCTTTGTTTCTATGAGTCTGTTTTTGTTTTTTTTCTTTTGTTCATCTCTGTTGATTTTTTAAAAAAATCACATATAAGCATAATCATAACATACTTGTCTTTGTCTGACATTTCACTTAGCATAATACCCTCTGACCATTCATACTGTCACAAAGGCAAGATTTCATTCTTTATTTATGGGCAAGTAATATTCTATTGTATATATGTACCACTTTTCTATCAATGGACACTTAGGTTGTTTCCATATCTTGGATATTGTAAATAATGCTGCAGTAAAGATATGGGTGCATATATCTTTTTGAATTAGTGTTTGCTTTCTTTGGATAAACACCCAGAAGTGGAATTGCTGGGGTATATATATGAAAGTTCTATTTTTAGTATTTTGAAGACTCTCCATTTTGTTTTTTTACAGTGGCTGCACTAATTTAAAGTCTTGCCAACAGTGCATGAGGGTTCCTTTTTCTTTACATCCTTCTTAACACTTGTTATTTGTTGACTTTTTGATAATAGCCATCCTGACAGGTGTGAGGTGGTATCTCACTGTGGTTTTGATTTGCATTTCCCTGATGGTTAGTGATGTTGAACATCTGTTCATATGTCTGTTGGCCATCTGTGTGTTTTCTTTACAGTAATGTCTCTTCATGTCCTCTGCCCATTTTTTGATTTGCTTGTTTATTGTTTTGTTACTGAGTTGTATGAGTTTCTTACATATTTAGACATCAATCCCTTGTTGAATATTTCACTTTTGAATACTTCTCTCATTTAGTAGGATGTCTTTTTGTTTCATTTGAGCTTTTCTTTGCTGTACAGAAGATTTTAGTTTGATGAAGTTGCATTTGTTTATTTTCACTTTAATTTTCCTTGTTCAAAGGGACATGTCCAAAAAATATTACTCAGACAGCTGTCAAGTAACTTGGTGCCTATCTTCTCTTCTAGGAGTTTTATGGTTTCAGGCCTTGCATTCCAGTCTTTAATCCACTTTGAGATTATTTTTGTATATGGTTTAAGAGTGTGGTCTTGTTTTATTTATTTTTGCATGTATCTGTTCAGTTGTTAAAGGAATAATCACTTTTCCATTGTATATTCTTGTCTCCTTGGCCCTAAATTAATTGACCATGTAAGTAAGTGTTTATTTCTGTGCTCTCTATTCTGTTCCATTGATCAATGTGTCTGTTTTTGTGTCAGTACCATGCTATTTTGATTAATATAGTTTTGTAGTATAGTTTGAAATCAGGGAGCATGATACCTCCAACTCTGTTTTAAACAAAACATTTCTTTGCCTCCTTTGAAATGTTATATAAGTGAACTCATACTGGATGTATCTTTTGTATCTTGCTTCTTTTAATCAACCTTTTATTGCAAGTTTTGTCCATGTGTTGCATATAGCTGTGGTTTCTTACATTCTTTTACTCTACGTGTTCCATTATGTGTGTTTTCTGCAACTTATTGTGTTTATTTTTTGTAGGTGAACACTGGTGTTGTTTTCAGCTTTTGGCTATTATGAGCCCTCCTGCTATGAACATTTTTGTATGTCTCTCCAAGTGACGTTGCTTAGGGCATACACCTAGGAGTGAACTTGATGGATCATAAGGCATATGCATGTAAACCTGACATTTGGGGAAGACTATAGGTACATTTTCTCTCACCTTTTCTAGATTTGTGGAAACTGTATTGACACTAATCTTGCTGAGGTTTGTTCAGGCACCCACAGGTTAGCTGGCGGTGGGCTTGGCTGTGACAGGGTAATTGGAAAAGCTGTTTCACAGGTGTCTCTTTCTTCTCTCATCCCCAGTGAACTGGCCAGTGAACATTTTTTTGTTGCACAAAAAGTGCTATTAAATAGCACGAGTTTAGAGCCTATTAGAAAAGCTTCCTAAGAACTGATCTATATAGGGCTTATGATTGTGTCTTGTACACTGGTAATTCTCAACAAATATTTACTAAGTTGAAAGAAATTATAAAAATTACATAAAAGAGATCTAATAATCTAAGTCCACTGCTCTTTGCTCTACTTGGATATGGGGAGCTTTGTTCTAGTAAATTCCCTTTAATAAGTCATCATAAAATCAATCACATGGCACATTTATATCTGTTTTTCTACTTTATAATTAATAAGCAAAATTGTTCAGTGGCCATGCTGTTGAAAAGTTGAAAGGCAAAATTAAATTGTTGAACTAGTAATGATGACTTTCCTTCCAAGCAGAATTACTGTAAGGGCATGTGTAGAAGACAGGCATTACTCAGAGCTTTCAGTGTGTTCCACTAATATAAGTAAATTAATTCATTAATCATCATGCCAGCAATCACCCTTATTTAATGTGTAAATTTAAAAAGGCAAAACGAAATTATTATTTATATCATAAAAGACCTATGGTCGTGACGCCATAACGGTGGAACGACCAAACAACTGGTCACCAGGAGGTGCTGGAGCACCTCTCAGGCTTTCCCCGACACTGGGGGCACCGGCAGTGTTAGTGGAGCTTTGCGGGGCACTGGCAGTGTCCATGGAGTGTCACGGGGCGTCGCGGGGCAGCGGACATGACCCTGATGGCAGGCTAGGCCTAGGGCAGGGGTGGGCAAACTTTTTGACTCGAGGGCGACAATGGGTTCTTAAACTGGACCGGAGGGCCGGAACAAAAGCATGGATGGAGTGTTTGTGTGAACTAATATAAATTCAAAGTAAACATCATTACATAAAAGGGCACGGTCTTTTTTTTTTTTTAGTTTTATTCATTTCAAACGGGCCAGATCCGGCCCGAGGGCCGTAGTTTGCCCACGGCTGGCCTAGGGGATCCTACACATGCACATTTTAATCATGCGCTGGGCCTCTAGTGTAACAATAAACTCAATAGTCCCATACAAGTACTTTAGACTCCAGCAGAATTAACATACATGTAATATGGTGCCCTGGAGACACCAGGCTTTTCTTCCTCCCACCTCATACCAAAGAGTATTGAATATGCATATTTTATATTCTCATTGTTCATTGGCTGATATACTTTTTAAAAACTTTAATTTTAAATAATTATATATTATTTATAGGAAGTTTCAAAAATAATTCAGAGGTGTCCTATGTACCTTTCTTCCAGATAGTCCCAATGGTTTATCTTCTACAGCAGGGTCAAACTGACCAAAACCAGGAAGCTACATTGGTCAATGTGTGTATAGTTTATGTAATTTTATCACATGTGCAGTTTCATGTAATCACTACAAGCAAGACACAGAACCCTTCCATCACAAGACTGTTATCCATTTATGTCCCTCCCCCGCCCCCCGCATCATTCCTAACCTTTATAACCACTGATCTGTTTTCCATGCTTATACTTTTGTCATCTAGGGAATGTTATAGAAATGGAATCAGAGTATACTGTCTTTGATGTTGGCTCATTCACTCAGCTTATGCTGGAGGATCCATTCAGTTTGCTGCATGTATCAATAGTCTGTTTTTACTGCTGAGGCAACTTGCTATAGGACCTTTTAGTTGTTTCTAGTTTGGGCTATTACAAATAAAGCTGCTTTGAACATTTTTGTAAAAATTTTGTGGGGCATACATTTTCTTTTCTTTTTTTTCTTTTTTTTATTGTTTTATTGCTTAAAGTATTACAAAGGGTATTACATATGTGTCCTTTTTTCCCCCCGCCCTTGACAATCCCCTGGCCTCCCCTACCCCTCAGTGTCTTATGTCCATTGGTTAGGGGCATACATTTTCAAAACTCTGTGATAAGTGTCAAGAAGTGTGACTAATGAGTTGTATGGTAAGTGTCTATTTAATTTTTAAAGAAGCTGCCAAACTACTTTTCAGTGTCACTGTACGATTTTACAGTCTCACCAGCAAGGTATGAGAGTTCTAGTTTTTCCATATTGTTGCCAGCATCTGGTGTTTTCATTATTTTTTATTTTAGTAGTCCTAATGGGTCTATAGGTTAGTGCACCACATTCTTAATTTACATTTCACTAAATTATGTTGAATATTTTTTCAATGCTCATTTGCTATCTGTACATACTCTTCATGTCTTATGCACATTTCCCAACATGTTATTTGTTTGTTTGTTTTCAATTGAGTTTCTAGAGATTTTTAAAAAATATATTTCTAGAAACAAGTCTTTGATATGTGTTTTGAAAATGTCTTCTTCTCTTTTCTCTTTTTAACAAGGTCTTTACAGAGCAAAATTTTGATAAAGATCAATTCAGAATTTTAAAAAAATGAATTATTCTTTTTGTATTGTATCTGAGAACCCTTCACTAAGCTCTATGTCCCAAAGATTTCAAAGATTTTCTCCTCTGTTATCTTATAGAAGTTTTTGTTGTTGTTGTTAATCCTTAGTCAAAGATATTTTTTCCATTGATTTTTAGAGAGAATGGAAGGAATGGAGGGGAAAAGAGAGAGAGAGAGAAAGAGAGAGAGAGAGAGAGATTGGTTGCCTCCTGCATGAGCCCCAAGGATAGAACCTGCAACCCTTCCATGTGGTCCGATGCTCTACCACTGAGCCACATTGGCCAGGGCTCTTAGAGAAGTTTTATAGCTGATTGATAGTTTTGTAGTTTAATGTTTTATATTTTAATTTATGATTCAAGTTAATGTTTATTTAAGGTATAAGATTTCTATTTTAGTTCATTTTGGTGTTAATGGATATATAATTACTCTGACACCATTTGTTGAAAGAACTATCTTTTCTGTATTAAACTGCATTTGCAAATTTGTCAAAAATCATCTGGCTATACTTCTGTGGCCTGTTTCTGAGTTTTCTGTTTTATATTGTGAAAAAACAAAATTCAACTGATCAAATACACTTTATTCAATGACTCATGATTTGAGAAGCACCCCTTATAGCAAATAAGGAAGAGCTCCTAGAGCTGCAGGTAAAATAGGGTTTTAAAGACAGGAATGGAATGAAACAAGGAAGTCAAACAAAAGGAAAAATTATTTAAAGTAAAGCCTCCTTTCGGTAGGACTTACAGGTCTATCAGGCAGATTACTTCATTACTGCTGACCAGCGAATTCCAGACCTGGCTGCTAAAGATTACACTCCTTGGGGAGGTTGAAACTGCAGCTAGTTTAGGTGTTAAGTTCTGGTGTGGTGACATGAATTTAGCACAAGTGACCTCTTTTAGGCTTCTCTCTGTTTTTTGTTTTTTTTTTTCAAGGTACAAAAAGGTTCACGAGAGACTTTATTCATTTATTTTTATTGTTTAAAGTATTACGTATATCTCCTTTTCCCTCGATTGACCCCCCCTTCCACAGCCACTCCTGCTCCCCAGGACAAGCCCCCACCACCCCAGTGTCCATTGGTTATGCTAATGACCTCTTTTTTTTTTAATATATTTTTTGGCCTTATCCCCATGTTACCCTCTACCCGCCCCCCCCGCGCCCCCCCCCCCACCGCTCTTGCCCTCACTCCCCCGTTGTCCGTGTCCATTGGTTAGGCCTATATGCTTGCATATAAGTCCTTTGGTTGATCTTTTCCCCTTACCCCCACCCTCCCCTACCTTCCCTCCAAGGCCCGACAGTCCAATCAATGCCTCTCCGTCTCTGGATCAGTCCTTGTTCATCAGTTTATGTTGTTCATTATATTCCACAAATGAGTGTGATCATGTGGTATTTATCTGCTCTCCAGTTCCATCCATGCTGTGACAAATGGTAAGAGTTCCTTTTTCTTCTTCCTCTTCTTAAAGAATACCTTTCAGCATTTCATATAATGCTGGTTTGGTGGTGATGAACTCCTTTAGCTTTTTCTTATCTGTGAAGCTCTTTATCTGACCTTCAATTCTGAATGATAGCTTTGCTGGATAAAGTAATCTTGGTTGTAGGTTCTTGGCATTCATCACTTTGAATATTTCTTGCCACTCTCTTCTGGCTTGCATGGTTTCTGTTGAGAAATCAGCTGACAGTTGTATGGCTACTCCCTTGTAGGTAACTGACTGTCTTTCTCTTGCTGCTTTTAAGATTCTCTCTTTGTCTTTTGCTCTTGGCATTTTAATTATGATGTGTCTTGGTGTGGTCCTCCTTGGGTTCCTTTTGTTTGGGGTTCTCTGAGCTTCCTGGACTTGTAAGTCTATTTCTTTGACCAGGTAGGGGAAGTTTTCTGTCATTATTTCTTCAAATAGGTTTTCAATATCTTTCCCTCTCTCTTCTTCTGGTACCCCTATAATTCTGATGCTGGTACGCTTGAAGTTGTCCCAGAGGCTCCTTACACTATCTTCATATTTTTGGAATCTTTTTTCTTTTTTGGTTGGGTCTTTTTTGTTTCTTCATATTTTAAATCTTTGACTTGATTCTTGGGATCCTCTTGTCTGCTGTTGGATCTCTGTATATTATTCTTTATTTCAGTCAGTGTATGCTTAATTTCTAGTTGGTCCTTTTTCATATCCTCGAGAGTCTCACTAGATTTCTTGAGGGTCTCACTAAATTTATCGGCGGTTTCCATAAAATTCTTGAAAAACCTTATAAACGTGGCCTTGAACTCTATATCCAGTCGTTTGCTTTCCTCCATTTCTGTCATTTGTGACCTGTTTCTTTGTCTCCGCATTTTTTATGCTTCCCTGTGTTGGTAGAGTGGTTTTGTGTGCTAGGTGTCCTGTAGGGCCCAGTGGCTCAGCCTCCCCAGTTACCTGAGGTGGACACTCTTGGTGTACCCCCTTGTGGGCTTTTTGCACAGTCTTATTGTAGTTATGCCTTGATTGTTGTAGGATCACTGGGAGGAATTGACCTCCAGGCCAATTGGCAGTGAGAATCAGCTGTGTCTGCAGTGGGAGAACTTCTGTGCTAAAGACACCCTTCTGGGACAAGACTTGCTTCAGTGGGGTTTTGGTGCTCACTGCGTCTGCACCCTGAGTGTGTCCCTTATGGATCTGAGGAGTTGTAATATGGATGGTCCCCCTCTGACCACTGGGTACACTGGCTCTTGGATCTAAGGAGGTGCTAATTTAGCCTCTGCCTGAGGTTACACAGCAGGAGCTCCGAAGAGAACTGCAGATTCCCCTTCCTTTTTTGGAGTTTGGAGGTACCCTGACGAGGCCCAGCTGTGAAGCAATGCAAGCCGCTGTGGGGCCTTGGGCCTTCTCTTGGAAGTTCTGGGTCTGTCTGGCCCAGGTGCAGTTAGGTAATTTTCAGGTTGCAAAGGGCCGGGGCATTCATATGCAAAAGCCTCTGCCACAGCCTGGGTGGGGAGGGGTCTCGGGGAATCAAAGGGCGGAGCAAGCAGCCTTGGCAGATTCTCAGCCCTGCCCTAAGGGGCCGCGCGTCTCAGTGTCCCAGTAATTGCTGCAAGCACCTCTGAGGGAAAGCCGACCTCAAGTTCCGATTTCTGCCTGCTGCCAGACAGTCCAGTTTCTCCCCGTATGAGTCCTGGGTCCCCAGAGACTTCCCGGAACCGGAGTTCAGAGCAGTTGGGAGCTTGTGACTCCCTTCTGATTCAAAAAGACAGTGGCGTCCTCAGGTGCCAGCCCCTTTCTGCGCACGTGAGCCTCCGTACCTCTGCACTTTACTTCCGCAGCTCCTCTGGCTCTCAGTGTGCTTTTTTTTCCTTCTAGTTGTAGAATTTCCACTCAGCCAGTTTTCCTGTAGTTCTGGATGATGTCCATTTGTCTTTATGTTGTTTTTTTGAAGTTGTTGTGGGAGGCAGCAATTTCCTGATGTTTATCTATGCCGCCATCTTAGTTTCTCCGCTAATGACCTCTTATCTCCACCTTTCCCCTGCCTTCTCTCCAAGGTTGGATGGTCTGTTCAGTGTTTCTTTGTCTCTGGATCTATTTCTGTTCATCAGTTTATGTGGTTCATTATATCCCACATATGAGTGAGATCATGTGATACTTATCTTTCTCCGACTGACTTATTTCGCTTAGCATAATGCTCTCCAGGTCCATCTATGCTGTTGCAAATGGTAAAAGTTCCTTCTTTTTTATAGCAGTGTAGCATTCGATTGTGTAGGTGTACCACAGTTTTCTAATCCACACATCTGCTGATGGGCACTTAGGCTGTTTCCAAATCTTAGCTATTATAAATTGTGCTGCTATGAACACAGGGCTGCATATATCCTTTCTGATTGGTGTTTCTGTTTTCTTGGGATATATTCCTAGAAGTGGGATCACTGGGTTGAATGGGAGTTCCATTTTTAATTTTTTGAGAAATCTCCATACTATTTTCCACAGTGGCAGCACTAGTCTGCATTCCCACCAGCAGTGCATGAGGGTTCCCTTTTCTCCACAGCCTCACCAGCACTTGTTGTTTGTCAATTTCTCTCTGTTTTTAACAATTTACTCATTTTAATAAAGCTCTCAGCTTAACTGAGAGATGTGATCATAATTTAAGCAGTACTCCCAGCTACTGCTTTGAGGTTCTCAAGGTTTTATTGATTCTTTGTGTGATATCCACAGGTCGTGACATTTTTTGCTTAACCTCTGTGATATCCATGGGCCACAATTTCAGGTTTGCAATTTTTAAGTTGGTCTTTTTTAAAATTTATTTTCTAACATTCCAGCTTTAGGAAGATTGCTTGCTTGGTTATTAGTGGCTTCAAACATGCATTTAAAGCTTTTGAAAGAATAGAATGTACCAGGTGATTATTATGGTTATTATAAACAAGGTAATTTCCAATGATTGGAGTGCAGTTTGGAGCCACAGTCCTTAGGACCCAAGCCAATCAAAACCAAATGAGTCCAAGAGAAACTCTTGCTAAAGGCATCATTTTTTTAAGCCAGCAGCTCGCTCAGTTTTAACTTTCCCAGAAGTATGAATCCAGGTGCGGCAGTGGTGTTGGCCACAGCACAGACACCTCCTTGCTCAACTAAAGATAAACGAGAGTTCTTCTATTATAAAGAACATCTTTGGTCTGCGATTGTCTTAGCAGTGGATTCTGTAATATTTTCAAGAGTTAAGGAGAAGTTCCTGATCCTATTCTCATATTTTCTCTCAATTAGGGAAGCATTACTTTGTTACAGGAAGTGACTCATGAGTCATGAAAGCCTCCTGGTAGGTCTTTTCTAATTTGATGATGTAAATTCAGGGGAGTTGACCAACAAGGTGTTTTAGTTCACGTGTGAACAGTTAAGGGTAGAGTTAGATAAACTAAGAGGCATTTCCTAGTTATATGCCAGGCCCAAGGAGAATGGTAACCACCACAAAGATAAACCCTGTCAATGCACAGCCCATTCTCACTAAGATGATACTGTTAATAGCTGGAATTGTTGCATTTGCCCATTCAAGCCAGGGGTCATTTAGGTTTTCAGGAAGTAAATCTTCTAGTCTAAAACAGAGAGTTGTTCTAAATACCTTACAAAGATGAGTGCTGCCAGAAATCATTTGTGATTGGGGGCAGATTTGGTTTAAATAATCATGAGAACGTGGAAGCACAAATGTACTAAGATTTACGTAGGTATTTGTATCTAACTGGGTATGTACAGTTATAATTGGGGAAAGGTAAAAACAAGGCACTTGATGTTCTGGTTGTGAGAGGTGAACTAGGCAGAGACTGCTAAGGGGGGTGTCAATCACAGTTTGCAGTGACATTGGGAATAGAAGAGAAATTGGTCACGGGGAGGACTAGGGCTTCTGTAGTAGCCCTAGTAGATTGGAATCTTTGGGGATAAAACAAATCCTGCTGTCTGAAGGTTGCTCCCCTGTACCCATGGCCAGGGAGATTCAGATGATGGTTTCATCTCTCCAGGACAATGCTAGAGTAAGGAAAACAGGAGTGGAAGAGAGGGATTTGTGTTTAGTTAAAGTATGAAGTCTTGATTTGATGTCCTGGGTGGAGGCAGTTTACCTCAATGTCTGCTACTTCTCTTTCTCGTCAATTAGACTTGGAGGTCTTCAGCCTCAACACAGGACCAGAGGCAAGTGGAGCCTTCTTTGTCTGTGAGATGTGTACCCCAGGCTTAGTGCCTTCCAGTTTTGCACCATGCCAGTGGTCAAGAGCACTTGGTTTGAGGGCTGTCTTTTTCTGATGACATTTTAGAATGCCCAGTCACAAGTCTCTAGACGTGATCAACTTTGAATTGGGATCTGGAAAAATTTTTTAAACCTGCTGGTGATAGGTTTTAGCATAAGACATTAAAGACAGCAGTAACTGGTCATGCTGGCATGGACAAGGGATCAGCCAAAGGTTGTATACCGTAGACATTGGTCCGCTGGTGACTATCTTATGTGGAGTGAGTTTATGTTTCCCAAATGAGGTACTGCAGTTTCAGCAAGTTTAGAGATTTTAAGATTTTAGTTCCCTCAACTTTGCCTGATAATTGAGGGTGATAGGGACAGTGATATTCCAAGAGTTTTACGAGGTTTTTGTTAAGATTTATGTGATTTTCCCAGGGAAGCAGGTGCCCCATCACTGGAGATTGTGGAAAATACAACCAAAGTGGGAAACACGTTTTCCAGCAGTGTCTTTGCCACCATGAAGGCATTGGCCTTGTGTCAGGACAAGGATTTGGACTGTCAGAATACAGACAATGACACGGACATACTGATAAGCTACACTAAGTGGCAGTTGAATGAATCCAGTGGCAGCTGTTCAAAGGGACCAGAGGGAGGAGGAGACAGATATAGTTTTTTCAGGATTGTGGACCAGCCAAGTCAGACATTGGTGGTAAACTGTTTCTAAAAATTTTTAGAAGTCTCCCTACCAATATTTATATATCTTTTAAAATTTCTAATTTAGTTAAATTAATTAATTAATTATTTTTTACTAATGTTTATCATTTGAGTCACCTTAATTGCATCATGGTGGGTAAAGGAATACAAAAAGTAAAACATGGAGTTTTCCAAGGAGCCTTGAAGAACCAGTGGGATCTTGGGTTTCCCATGGGTCTGACTGTTCATTTAATTTATAGCCACTGTTTGCTCAATGTGACTTCTCTGATCCAGGAACAGCCTACTGCCATGCTGCAAGGACATCAGGATGGTAATAGTCTGGCAACAGGGATCACTTTTTACAGAAGCGAAGTGGACTTGGTCCACATGTGCACCACCTCTGCAGAGGCTGATGCTCCTCCATTGCTGCTGCCTTTGCATGAAGGTGGCTGAAGGCATTTCCCTGATGCTGAAGTTTCGCCTCTTTGGAGTGAGCCTCAATTTTGATGACAGCAATTGCAGCAGGTAAGAGAACTGTTAAGTAAGAAGGTCATTTACATTTGCTCATTCTTGACTGGGTTCCCAGTGGTTGTGAGAAAACCCCTTCATTTCTCTAACATCTCCAAATTATGGATGGCCTCAAAGACCGACTGTGTCAATACGAACAATTTGTTATTTTGATAACTGAGGTTCTGTTAAAAGCATGGAACTCTGCTTTTTGGGCTCATTTAGCTCATGGGAGGTTTCCCTCTCAAGTAGTACATACTGGGGAGTAACAGCAGAACCAGCTTGGAAATGTCCTTTTTCATTTTTATAGTATGATCTACAAAAACAAGTTTAGATCAAGATTTGTCAAAGGAGTGTCTTATAAATCAGTTCGTGGTGTCACAAAATGGGGACATCATTACCTTGCAGTTATGGGGCTTGCCTCAGTCAGGCACGGGCAATATTGAGGCAGGATTAAGGACTTTGCAACTTTTAAGATGTAGGTTAGGATGTGATACAAGTAGAAGAGGTTAGTATGCTTGCAAAAAAATGTTGAGTCAATTTAGACTTAAGTAGACTTTAGACAGTGTATGGAGTTTCTAAATAATTGCTATTTCCTAGAGTTAAGTCTGTTGATGCTTCTAGTAACTTTGCAGGTATGGCTATAGCCCTAAACCAGCATAGGCATGAGCGACTGAATCAAGCTGTTTGTTGTAGCGGGTGGCAGGTCCTGCTTTCCTGGGAGCATTCCCAGCACTTGGTTATCTCTTTTGTGCATAAAAAGGCTTAAGGTTTTAAATAGTTGGGTAACCCTTGGAAGGCAATGCTTGTTTTAATCTTATCTATAATAATAAAAGTGTAATATGCTAATTAGACTAGAGAGCCAAACGACCTTCCAGACATCATTCTGGACATCCTTCTGGACGAAGCTGCGGCAGTGGGGGCCGAGGCAGAGGCTGTTAGGCAGGCAGGCGAGCAATTAGGTGCGATGAGGCAGGCAGGTAGAGGCAGTTAGGGGCGATGAGGCAGGCAGGTGAGTGGTTAGGGGCAATGAGGCAGGCAGGCAGAGGTGGTTAGGGGCGATCAGGCAAGCAGGTGAGTGGTTAGGGGCAATCAGGCCAGCAGGTGTGTGGTTAGGGGTGAGTAGGCAGTCAGACACAGATGGTTAGAAGCAATCAGGAAGGCGAATGGTTAGGGGCAATCAGGCAGGCAGGCAGAGTGGTTGGGGGCCATCAGGCAGGCAGGCAGGCAGGCAGGCCAGCGGTTAGGAGCCAGCGGTCCCAGATTGCAAGAGGGATGTCCAGCTGCCAGGGATCAGGCCTATACCAGCAGTTGGACACCCCCTGAGGGGTCCCAGATTGTGAGAGGATGCAGGCAGGGCTGAGGGACCCCTCACCCCTCCTGCCCCCCCCGTGCACAAATTTTGTGTACCAGGCCTCTAGTAAAGATATAAAGTTCAGGGACTAAAATTTTAATAAGTTATAGAGTGGGGAAGCCAACAGAGAAAAATTAGGAACCCATGGTCTGCAGTAACCAGTCAGGCCAGAAATCCACACAACTGTGGCTTAGTTGTGGGTGGGCCTAGGAAAATTTTGAATTAGCTTAATTTTTTGAAGATAGTTGGATTTCTTCAACACTTACATTATAACTTAAATAATGAATGAATAGTGTCATAATTATTATTTAATTTTTTATTAGAAACTTAATGCACTTTTCAGCTCTTATAGAAAATGAAATTTTTTATGGATGTCTCTTTGGTAATTGAGACATCTGCATATTGTTCATGGGGAACTGGAGGGTGCTTAAATCTTTCTTGGGAGAAATAATAAGGGCTCCCAGCAAACCCTTAATGCTTGACTATCTCGATATGTTGTTGCTTGTCCAGAGAAAGCAAATAGATATTGGCCGTTGGAGTGTAAAGGCTGCTGAAGAAGGCTGAGCAAAGACTACAACAGTGAACTGGGTTTTGAACAACTGGGAAATGGGGAATAACTATCCTCTTTTTTGATATCTCTAAAGTTTTTGACAAATCACTCTTCCTGCGTATTAGGTTTTAGGACTGCCAGTATCAGCGTGCTTCAGGAGCTGGTACAGTGAATGTTTACCACCTAAGTGATTAGGTCTTCTGTTATGACTGTGAAGCCTTATATGGCCTCAGGCTTCAGTCCATATTGAAGCAATTTAGGAAGAGATTTAGTTAGTCTCTTTGAATTTTATAGGCTCTGTACTTTTTATTTTTACAATGCCAGTATTGTAGCCCACATAATTTTGAGCACCTCAATTAGATTAGGAGACTTTTATTGAAATACTTCTACATCTATGTTGACAGCAGATTGTAAGGAGCATAAAATATCAGGTTGGTCAGGAAATTCTAATAAGAGTCTCCATTGAAGGCAAAATGTATCTTCTATTTAACTTAGAAAGGGGAACTCAACCTGATAGTTTGGGGCTGTATCACAGCAAAAAGAAATGTTTTTCAGCAAAAGGTCCCAGAGTCATCTGTACTGGTTGAAAAAGAAGCTGTCTTTGACTTTATTGGATACCCTCATGATGGAAATGTCCTTTTCACTCTGAGGACTTTCTTGTCTCATGAGGGTGAGGTTTAAAGTAGAAAGTGTAGCTCTGTTCTCTACCAGATTTGACAAGACTTTCTATTAATTTTAATTTTAGTTTCCCCTTGGCTGTTTAAGGGAATTAGTGGCAGCACTTGACTGGAGAGTCCCTCAGAGTCTTGTCAACCCTGGGAGAGTTCCATATGGGTGCCTTCCTTTGGGGAAAGATTTGGGGACATTTGAGTTGAGGTTGAAGAATTTGCATTGGGCCTTTGAGGAAAATCTCTTTTACAGTGTCCCAGGTTATTACCACGGAGACATCAGTTTCTAACCAGTGTTTTGATAATGAACCCCTAGGAGGGTGTAATGCAAGAGGCTCATGTGTTACTAGAGGCCTGGTGCACGAATTCGTGCATGGGTGGGGTCTGGCCGGCCAGCCCTGATTGGGGCTGATTGGGCCGGGCTGGCTGGGGAGAGCGGCGGTGGGTGGTTGGCCAGCCGGCCCTACCCCCTGGTCGAACTCCCAGTCAAACTCTCAGTTGAGGGGACAATTTGCATATTAGCTTTTTATTATATAGGATTTTAGATCTTTGGCTTTGGAGCTGTTCTAGTTGTAAGGCCAATAGGCTGGCAGACTTTCATGTATGGTCTTGCTCTAAAGCCCTTGCAAAGTGCTTAGCTATGTTCATGAATTCAGTCAAACTGGTAGCCTCCCCTATTTTCTGCCTTTTATCAATCCATTAATCTCAGGAAATTATCCATTTACAAACATGGTCAATTGAGCAGGTAAGATTACCTCATTTATTGTATGGTACTGAAATGCCATAGGAACTGAGCTTCCAAATAAACTTTAAAGTCCACCATATATGCATCTTTTTTTGTTTGCATATTTAAATAATAGATTAGTCAGTGTGGGCAGATAGTCTAGGATCAGCTTATAAGAGATTAGCTGCTATACTCCGAGCATGATTTGGCCCATGAGAGGACCATGTTGAAGATGAAGTATCTCACATGTTTTCTTCAGTGTTTTATCATTTTGCTTCCTGCATCTGTTTTGGGGCTTCACTAGATCCTATCAGCACATGAATAAGCTGATAGACATCTGGGAGCTTGGGGTCATAGAACCTAACAATGACTCTAATTTCTTAAGAATCTTTTGGAGATCCTTCCTATGTTTAGGAAATTCTTTAACTATGACCCTTAGTTTGGCCTTTGACTAGGAGTAAAAGATACCTTTGGAGAATTTCCTGCAACTTCAGGTGGTTTTATTTTAAAAAGGTAACTATTTAATAGTCTCTCCAGAGTACAAAGCCAGCAGACAGAGTGAATGAGCATGAGTATTCAGGTAAAGAAAAATAGAGGGAGCAGTAGGAGTCATGTCAGTCTCATTGTCTTTTGTCTTGGGTACCTCTTGTGTCTTTAATTCTTTTTTATTTTTTAAAATATATTTTTATTGATTTCAGCGAGGAAGGGAGAGGGAGAGAGAGAGAGAGATAGAAACATCAATGATGAGAGGGAATCATTGATTGGCTGCCTCCTGCATGCCCCCTACTGGGGATCGAGTCCACAACTCTAGCATGTGCCCTTGACCAGAATTGAACCTAGGACCCTGCAGTCTGCAGGCCAATGCTCTATCCATTGAGCCAAGCCGGCTAGGGCTAATTCTTAAGTTTTTGCAATAAATCTTTTAATGAAGCTTTCCTAGAATCTTGAAGCCTTTTGAAAGCTTCTGTATCCCAATTAAAATAGGTGTTCTGCTGTGTTTGTTTGGTTGGAGAACCTTTACTTTCAAGTACACTTTAAAATAAATGATCTTGTCTAATTGGAACGCTCCCCATAATGACCATTGTTATTCTAGGCTGTTTCTCATAAGCTTTTTTTTTTAAAAAAATTAATTCTTTATTGTTGAAAGTATTACATATGTCTCCTTTTGCCCCCATTGACCTCTCCCCAGTCCCTTCAACCCCACAGCACATGCCTTCACTCCTTAACTATCTGTGTCCATTGGTTATGCTTATATGCATGCATACAAGTCTTTTGGTTGATCTCTTACCCCGCCCCTACACACACACACACACACACACACACTCTCTCTCTCTCTCCCCTGCCTTTCCTCTGAGGTTTGACTGTCTAGTCCAGCAGTTCTCAACCTGTGGGTCGCTACCCTTTTGGGGGTCGAATGACCCTTTCACAGGGGTTTCCTAAGGCCATCGGAAAACACATGTATAATTATATATTGTTTTTGTGATTAATCACTATGCTTTAATTATGTTCAACTTGTAACAATGAAAATACATCCTGCATATCAGATATTTACATTACGATTCATAACAGTAGCAAAATTATAGTTATGAAGTAGCAATGAAAATAATTTTATGGTTGGGGGTCACCACAACATGAGGAACTGTATTAAAGGGTCGCGGCATTAGGAAGGTTGAGAACCACTGGTCTAGTCAATGCTTCTCTGTCTCTGGATCTATTTTTGTTCATCAGTTTATGTTCATTATATTCCACAAATGAGTGAAATCATGTAATATTTATTTCTCTCCAGCTAGCTTATTTTGCTTAGTATAATAGTCTTCAGGTCCATCCATGCTGTTGCAAATGGTAAAAGTTCCATCTTTTTTACAGCAGCATAGTATTCCATTGTGTAGATGTACCATAGTTCTTTAATCCACTCATCTGATGATGGGCACTTAGGCTGTTTCCAAATCTTTGCTATGTAAATTGTGCTGCTATGAACATATGGGTGCATATATCCTTTCTGATTGGTGTTTCTGATTTCTTGGGATATATTCCTAGAAGTGGGATCACTGGGTCAAATGGGAGTTCCAATTTTGACATTTTTTAGGTATCTACAGCTTCTGTGACCAAGTTCTTGGACATAAAATAATTAAGTAGTGTGCTTGACTCTTTGGGCCTTAAGGATTCCATTCATTTTTAGCTAAGCCTTTGAGTCTCCCAGAGTCAAACTAATGGCTAGGAGGGATGTGCCACTGGACTGGAGATTTTATAATGTTTTACAGAGTACCTAATTGCATGGACATTTGTGGGGGGGTGGGAGGGATTGGCAGGTAACCTAGTATCAATCTAACCCCTTTCATGACCAACTTAACTTAATATGGGACTTTTTGAATTAGATGGTGAGTGGTTTAATAGTTTTTAAGCACTTGACCCATGACCACCAATTTCTTTTGCTTCCAAGATTCTCATTAGCAATAGCTGCTCTTTACACAAACAAGACAAACAAACACATACCCCTTAACTCATAGCAGAGCCTAGAGCTGCTACTATGAACTGGCCAAGAGAAGGCCCTGCATGCATCACTGACAATTATCAACCTGTAACTGAGGAAAGGACTAAATCAGCAGATCCCTAAAGTGGGGACTGTGGGCTGGATCTGGGGACTTGGGAAAGTAAGGATAGGACTGCATCAGCAAACTCCAAAATGAGGACTGCAGACTAGACTGGATTCCCAAATAAAAGGGGAATTGCAAATTCGAAAGCCAAGTAATTCGAAAGTCAAAGAAGTTCATAACGTCCAAACAAACCAAGATTTGGCCTTGTGAAGGGATGGCTCTGCGCAGGAGCAGTAGCACTGCCAGGAAAAACGGCTCCTGCCAAGATCCTACAACTCAGTTTTTTTCCAGAGACTGCCAGACCTCTTGGAGAGTCTTCTGCACCATGGGATCAGCTGGCCACAGCCTGCTGACAATATTGCAGCGTGCAAGCTTGGCAGGCGGGGCCATCATCAGTTGAGAGGTTGGAGATAGTGGTTCTCCCTCGTGTGGCTAGTGGATCTCCTGTGGGGGCCAGGACACCGCAGCTGCTCTGGCATAGGGGATGGCGCTGCTGATCTAGTGGGACGGCCTAGGATGGTTGCCTGGGCCGCTCCTCTGTTGTGCAGGAGGCAGGGCACTGCTGCTCTGGTGTGCAGGGTGCTTGGACCCCTGCTCTGGCACTGGGTAGGGTGGGGGTGAGGCTTGCCGCTCTAGTGAGTGGAAGATGGGGTGCCTCTGCTCAGGTGCACTCTGGGCACTTGGTGGGGTGGGGGACATTGCAGTGGGGTTGCTGCTCTTCTGTGAGAGGTGCTGCATGGTGCTGCAGGCCACTGCCACTCCTGTGCTCTGACAGCAGTAAGGGAGAAGGCAGGAGAGAGGGGAATGGCTCCCACCCCAGTGCCCACAATTCAGTCTCTGACTCTCCCTGAGTCCCTCCCTCCCCACCCAAGATCCCTTCAATAAATCTATACCACAGTTTCAAGGCAGGGTGACAGGAAATCAGGAGGATGGGGTTTGTGCATTCTTTCAGGCTAATGCAGTATGGAGGGGAGTGCTCAACGCTGGAATGCTGGTGCCTGTGGGTGGTGCAGGAGAAGAGTTGGGCACAGGGACCCTAGTGGCTATCTCTTCAGCTCTCTTTGCAGAGCCACACAACTCAATCTGTCCTTGCAGGACTCCAGTCTGCTATCATCTTCCCTCCCTCTGCTGAAGCCCAGGATGATTGGCTGCAAATGAGATTTTGTGAACTGGCCCTTCAAGAGTACTCCTGGGTCTCTAGCAAACTTTAGTCTCTCCTTAGCAAATATAATCCTTAATGATTTCTTTCCTTCCTTCCTTCCTTCCTTCCTTCCTTCCTTCCTTCCTTCCTTCCTTCCTTCCTTCCCTTTTCTTTCTTTCTTTCTTTTTTATTATTGAAAGTATTGCAGATGTCCTTTTTTCCCCTCCATTGCCCCCCCCGCCTCCACCTGGTTCCTGCCATGCCCTGGGCCTTTGCCACCCTATTGTCTGTCTCCATAGGTAATGCATATATGCATATAAGATTTTTTTAATCTCTTCTCACCCCCCACCCCCTTCCCTCTGAGAATCGTCAGTCTGTTCCATTTCCATGCCTCTGGTTCTATTTTATTTACCAGTTTACTCTGTCCATTAGATTTCTTATTCATTTATTTTGATTTTGAGATTAAATTATTGGTAGATATGTGTTTATTTTCTCTTCCTCCTCCTCCTCCTCCTCCTCCTCCTCCTCCTCCTCCTCCTCCTCCTCCTCTTCCTCCTTCTTCTTCTTCTTCTTCTTCTTCTTCTTCTTCTTCTTCTTCTTCTTCTTCTTCTTCTTCTTCTTCTTCTTCTTCTTCTTCTTTCCTTCTTCTTCTCCTTCTTCTTCTTCTCCTTCTTCTTCTTCTTCTTTCCTTCTTCTTCTCCTTCTTCTTCTCCTTCTTCTTCTTCTTCATCTTGAATACCCTTCAACATTTCATGTAGTATGGTTTGGTGGTGATGAACTCCTTTAGCTTTTTCTTGTCTGTGAAGCTCTTTATCTGTATCCAGTTTGGAAGTGCCCAGGCAAAGCCCAGTGGTTAAGCAATGTGGGCTGGTGCTAGTGCCGGGTCTTGGACCGTTTATTGATAGGTTTGGGGCACGCTCACCCAGCTGCTGCTTGTTTGAGAGATTTTAGCAAAAGTCTGAAGCCTGAATAAGGATGGGCCATTCATATGCAAAAGCCACTGCACACAGGTGGTTTGGGGTTGCAAATTGGATGGGGTGGGGTTTCAGGGAATCACCAGGGTGGAGCAAACAGAAATGGCTACCAGGGAGGTCTCAGCATAGGAACAATTGCAGGGGTCATTTCTCCATCTGGGAGAAAGCTATCCCTTAGTTTCTGCCCCAACACCAGGCAATCCAGTTCCTCTTCATATGTGTCTGGGTTCTCAAGAGCTTGGCCTTGGCACTGAAGCCCACAGGAAGTGGGATTTTATAAATTCAGTTTGTGTGTTGGCCTTTTAAGAGGAGCAGCTGGGTCTCTAGCAGCCACTGTGTCACTGAGCCCCAATCCCCACTGGTTTTTATAGCCTGTAGTTAAGGGGACTTCTTTTTCCAGCTCTGGGATTCTGGGCTGGGGGTCAGGTGTGGGGTTTGGACCCCTTTCTCCTCATGGAGGGCCTCTGCAGACATGATCTCTCTCCCAATTAAAAAAGCTGCTCATGTGGGTGTTGGTCCAGCCCACTCCACGCCTCTGCCCCTCCTACCAGTCTCAATCTGCTTTTTTCTATCCTTCTCTAGTTGTATGACTTCCATTCAGCCAGCTTTCAGGAGGTTCTGGATTATGTTGTTCTATATTTTAGTTATAACTTTGATGTAGTTTATAACTTTGATGTAGATGGGAGGTGGCAAGTACCTACATTTACCTATGCCACCATCTTGGTTCTCTATGAACATGAGAAGAAGAAAAACAGTGTGACCCAGAAACAGGACATTGTCTCTGAGGAATCACAGACATTGAAATTTCTAGATAAAGATTTTAAATAAACTGTCAGAAAATGTAGGTCTCTGGTTACTAATCATCAAGAGGCAGCTTCAGTTCCCATTACATGGTTGTTTCTTTGCATCTTCTGTCTCTACCTCCAATATTTTAGTGTTGGGGTAATCATATTTGAACAAAAATAGAAGAATTTAAGTTCATCTATATTAAGTGTTACTATAAAATCCAGCCTACTACCTCAGAGGAATGTTTGGTTCTAAGACTGGAGCAAGAAATTTGTGAGATATCTTGTAATATCTTAAAGTGCCAGAAAGAAAGGAAGTGCTCAAACTTTACAAAAACAGCCCAGCCAGTGTGACTTGGTGGTTGAATACCAACCTATGAACCATAAGGTCACAGTTTGATTCTGGGTCAGGGCACATACCAGGGTTGTGGGCTCGACTCCCAGTAAGGAGCATGCAGGATACAGCCAATTGGTGACTCTCTCTCATCATTGATGTTTCTATCTCTTTCCCGCTCCCTTTCTCTCTGAAATCAATAAAAATATGTTTTATTTTTTTATCTCAAGAAAAACAATTTTATAATAATACTACATGCAATAAAAATTAATATTTCAAGAAAAAAAGATTTTAAATATAATAATATAACCAAAACTGTACTAACATAGTATAATATCAAAAAAATTGTAGGAAATATTAAAAATCTGCAAGTTACTTCTATTATATTCTAAAATATTTTTTTCTCTGGCTCTATTTTGATTCATCAGTTTATGTTGTTCATTATATTCGACAAATGAGTGAGATCATGTGATATTTATCTTTCTCTGACTAGCTTATTTCGCTTAGCATAATGATCTCCAGGTCCACCCATGCCATTGCAAATGGTAAGAGTTCCTTTTTTTTTTTACAGCAGTGTAGTATTCCATTGTGTAGATGTACCATAGTTCTTTAATCCACTCATCTGATGATGGGCACTTAGGCTGTTTCCAAATCTTACCTATTGTAAATTGTGCTGCTATGAACATAGGGGTGCATATATCCTTTCTGATTGGTGTTTCTGATTTCTTGGGATATATTCCTAGAAGTGGGATTATTGAGTCAAATGGGAGCTCCATTTTTAATTTTTGAGGAAACTCCATACTGTTCTCCACAATGGCAGCACTAGTCTGCATTCCCACCAGCAGTGCAAGAGGGTTCCTTTTTCTCCACAGCCTTGGCAGTGCTTTCCATTTGTTGATTTGTTGATGATAGCCATTCTGACAGGTGTGAGATGGTATTTTATTGTCATTTTGATTTACAGCTCTTGGATGATTAGTGACTTTGAGCATATTTCATATGTCTCTTAGCCTTCTGTAGGTCCTCTTTTAAAAAGTGTCTATTGAGGTCCATTGCCCATTTTTTTATTGGTTTATTTATCTTCCTTTTATTAAGTTGTATGAGCTCCCTGTAAATTTTGGTGATTAAAACCTTATCTGAGATAGCATTGGCAAATATATTCTCCCATTCAGTGGGCTTTCTTGTTGTTTTATTGATGGTTTATTGTGCTGTGCAGAAGCTTTTTATTTTTACGAAGTCCCATTTATTTATTTTCTCCTTAGTTTCTATTGCCCTAGGAACTGTATCAGTAAAGATATTGCTTCGATATACAGTGGGGCCTTGACTTACGAGTGTCCTGACTAACGAGTTTTTTGAGATACGAGCCGTCTCTTGGCCGATTTTTTGCTTTGAGTTGCGAGCTAAAATTCGGGTTACGAGCCAGCTTCAGATACCCCACTGCTAGTTGGTGCAGCGAATGTCATAGTGAATGCCACAACATCAGCCCAGCATCATGTGTCTCACTTGTTCACTTTTTGATTTGACATACGAGTAATTTGAGTTACGAGCTCCATCACGGAACGAATTAAACTTGTAAATCAAGGCCCCACTGTATGTCTGATATGTTGCTGCCTATGGATTCTTCTAAGATTTTTATGGTTTCCCATCTTACGTTTAGGTCTTTCATCCATGTATGGTGTAAATTGGTGGTCTAGTTTCATTTTTTTCATGCATCTGACCAATTTTCCCAACACCATTTATTGAAGAGACTATCTTGACTCCATTGTATGCTCTTGCCTCCTATGTCAAATATTAATTGAGCATAATGACTTGGGTCAACTTCTGGATTCTCTGTTCTGTTCCATTGGTCTATATGTCTTTTCTTGTGCCAATACCAGGCAGTTTTGAGAACAGTGGCTTTGTAATATAGCTTGATATCTGGTACTGTGGTCTCTCCAACCTTTTTCCTTCTTGCTCAGGATTGCTGCTGTTTTTCGGGGTCTTTTTGTATTCCATATGAATTTTTGGAGAGTTTGTTCTAAGTCTCTGAAGTATTCCATTGGTATCTTAATGGGAATTGCATTGAATCTATAGATTGCCTTGGGTAGTATGGACATTTCAATGATGGTGATTCTTCCAATGCATGAACACAGTATATTCTTCCATTTGTTTATGTCTTCCTCTATCTCTTTTTTCAACATCCTGTAGTTTTCTGAGTACAGGTCTTTTACTTCCTTAGTTAAGTTTATTCCTAGGTATCTTATTTTGTGGTTGTTGTTGTTGTTGCAATGGTAAATGGGATTTTTTTTTTTTAGTTTCTTGTTCTGTGAGTTCATCATTGGTGTATAAAAAAAAGTTATAAATTTCTGGATACTAATTTTGTATCCTGCTACATTACTGAATTCATTTATTAAGTCAAGTAGTTTTTTGATGGAGTCTTTGGGGTTTTCTATGTACAATATCATGTCATCTGCGAATAATGACAGTTTTACTTCTTTTCCAATTTGGATGCCTTTTATTTCTACTTCTTGTCTGATCACTCTGGCTAGCACTTCCAGTACTATGTGGAACAGGAGTGATGAAAGTGGGCATCCCTGTTCTTAGGGGAAATGGTTTTAGTTTTTGCCCGTGGAGTATGGTGTTGGCTGTAGGTTTGCATGTATGGACTTTATCATGTTGAGATATGCTCCCTCTATTCCCACTTTGCTGAGACTTTTTATCAAAAATGTGTGTTGGATTTTGTCAAATGCTTTTTCTGCTTCTATCGATATGATCATGTGATTTTTGTCTTTCAATTTCTTTATGTGACATCACGTCTATTGATTTGTGAATATTGTACCAGTCTTGCGTCCCTGGAATAAATCCCACTTGCTCATGGTGTATGATCTTTTTAATATATTGCTGGATGTGATTTGCTAATATTTTGTTGAGGATTTTGGCATCTATGTTCATCAGGGATATTGGCCTGTAATTTTCTTTCTTTGTAGTGTCTTTATCTGGTTTTGGAATTAGGATAATGCTGGCCTCATAAAAAGAGTTTGGAAGTGTTTCTTTCTCTTGAATTTTCTGAAATAGTTTGAGGAGTATAGGTATTAGATCTTCCTTGGATGTTTGGTAAAACTCCCATGTGAAGCCATCTGGACGTGGGCTTTTGTTTGGTGGGAGTTTTTTGATTACTGCTTCTATTTCATCAATTGTTATTGGACTATTCAGGTTTTTTGATTCTTCCTGATTCAGTTTTGGGAGATTGTATTTTTCTAGGAATTTGTCTATTTCATTCACATTGTCCAGCTTGTTGGCATATAGTTGTTCATAGTATTTCTTTACAATCCTTTATATTTCTGTGGTGTCCGTGGTTACTCCTCCACTTTTGTTTCTGATTTTATTTATTTGGGTCCTCTTTCTTTGTTTCTTGATGAGTCTGGTTAATGGTTTATCAATTTTATTTATCCTTTCAAAGAACCAGCTCTTGGTTTCATTGATTTTTTGTATTGTTTTTTACTAATATATATCTTCATAAAAAAGAAAGGAAATTTTGCTATTTGCAACAACAGGGGTGAAACTTGAGAGCATTAGGCTAAGTGACATAAGAAAGAGAAATATATGCTGTATGATCTTATATATGAAATCTAAAAAAAATACACAACGAAAGTAAACAAGCTCATAGATACAGAGAACACATTGGAGATTGCCAGAGGCAGGATTATAAAGTGGGTCAAGAAGTACAAACTTCTAGTTACCAAATAAGTAAGTCATGAGGATGTAATGTACATCATGGTGACTATAGATAATAATACTGTTTTGCATATTTGAAGTTGCTAAGAGTAAATCTTAAAAGTTCTTATCATACAAAAATTTGTAACTATTTTAATGGGTATTAATTAAACTTATTGTGTTAATTATTTTGCAATATATATAAATATTGAATCATTTTATTGTACACTTGTAACTAATACAATGTTATATGTAAATTACCTCAACTGAAAAAAAAGCTCCCAAATCAGAATATACTAGCAATCCTGATCCTGAAAGTTTAAAATTTATCATTTTGCTTGAATTGAGAACAATCATTATTTTTGGGAAAAAAAAATTTTGTTCATATTTGTCATTTTAATTCAGAAATATAAACAATGTTGTTTCTTTTAATTTTTGCTTTTAATTTGAAATTAAAGCAAATTTTAAGTATGTTTTAACTTAGAAAAGTAACTTTTAAAGATAAAATATGCTCTAAGATAATTATTCATATACATAGATAAAATAATTCCATGGCTATCTTTAGGTAAAAGCTATTCTTTCTCCTGGTAGTTTTTCTGATGCACAGCTTGTTTTACTGCCTTACACTATTTCTGCAACTACGTAGCTTGTTCCAAGCGAGCATACTGTGAGTGAGATGGTGTTCATGCTGAATATGACAAGCCAAGAAGCCTCAGCCATTTCCATTATAATTTCAGTGTCAAATTAAATTTTAAATTCACCATGTGAGATTTTAATTTTTAAAGGCTTTTTAAATGAAAAAGATCTACAGTCACTGACATATTGTTTTTTTCTGAGAAACATGGATTGTGATTGTATTGTAATAAACAATCACAAGGGCTTATGTGGAGAAGAAGGCTAATGGCTTTTTAAATTAGTCTGCTTGAATATACTCCATCTATATGTGGGGACTGGAAACTGGCAGTCACTTAGCAGCCCCTTGATATCGGCCACAGTGCAGAAGGTCTGAGTTTTTTTTTCTGCTGTGACTTTTTTAAACCTTTTTTCACTGGTCTGGTGAAGATGCTGGACCCTCCTCAGAACTGTTTTAAATGCATAAAGTATGTGGAGTCACAAGGTAGAACAGACACTGTTGGGGGTCTGCCCGGGTCCATGTGGAACACTGTCACCATTTCTGTGAGCCCATTTCTCAGACTTCCCATGCTCTGCCTCTTGATTCAGACCTTTGGGTTCCCGAGAGGACTGCCCTTGGCCTATGGGGATGTTTTGCCCAGAAACAGACGGCTGAGAATTCCTGACAGTTCTGAATTCCCTGCTGACTGACTGATCTCAGAGTTTGAAACCCAGTTCTCTTGCCTCTAGTTGAGTTGGGATATACTCAGAGTACAGTGCTCATTTCAGAGCTCCCAGGGGGATCAGCCCGTTGCTCTCTGCTATTGCCTCCCTGTGCCCAGCCCACTCCCCATCAGTCTCTCAGCCGAGCACTCCCTCCCAACCACTAATGCGACAATCCTCACCTCATGATCTTCTGTCTGGAAAACCTGACCTTAGACACTAAAGAAACTGGAAACCTAGTTGTCAAATTTTTAAAAAATTGTGACATAATACATGCTTCTTATTATGACAACTAATAACAGGATTTAGTGGCAAGCCTTATAACTACAGTGATTTTGAAGTAGTGATGAATAGAAATGATATTTTAAAATATCTTAATTTATTTTATTAATTAAATCTTTATTGTTCAGATTATTACATTTGTTCCTCTTTTTTCCCCCCATAACTCCCCTCCACCCAGTTCCCACCCCACCCTCCTCCCTCACTCCCCATCCACTGTCCTCATCCATAGGTGCACGATTTTTGTCCAGTCACTTCCCGCATCCCCCTCACCCCTTTCCCCCCTAAGAATAGCCAGTCCACTCCCTTTCTATGCCCCTGATTCTATTATAATCAACAGTTCATTCTGTTCATCAGATTATTCACTTGATTTTCAGATTCACTTGTTGATAGATGTGTATTTGGTGTTCATAATTTGTATCTTTACCTTTTACTTCTTCTTCCTCTTCTTAAAGGATACCTTTCAGCATTTCATATAATACTGGTTTGGTGGTGATGAACTCCTTTAGCTTTTCCTTATCTGTGAAGCTCTTTATCTGACCTTCAATTCTGAATGATAGCTTTGCTGGATAAAGTAATCTTGATGGTAGGTTCTTGGCATTCATCACTTTGAATATTTCTTGCCACTCCCTTCTGGCCTGCAAAGTTTCTGTTGAGAAATCAGCTGACATTTGTATGGGTACGCCCTTCTAGGTAACTGAGTTTCTTTCTCTTGCTGCTTTTAAGAGTCTCTCTTTGTCTTTTGTCCTTGGCATTTTAATTATGATGTGTCTTGGTGTGGTCCTCTTTGGATTCCTTTTGTTTGGGGTTCTCTGCGCTTCCTGGACTTGTAAGCCTATTTCTTTGACCAGGTAGGGGAAGTTTTCTGTCATTATTTCTTCAAATAGGTTTTCAATATCTTGCTCTCTCTCTTCTTCTGGCACCCTTATAATTCGGATGTTGGTATGCTTGAAGCTGTCCCAGAGGCTCCTTACACTATCTTCACATTTTTGGATTCTTTTTTCATTTTGCTTTTCCGGTTGGGTGTTTTTTGCTTCTTCGTATTTCAAATCGTTGACTTGATTCTTGCAATCCTCTAGTCTGCTGTTGGGAGTCTGTATAATATTCTTTATTTCAGTCAGTGTATGCTTAATTTCTAGTTGGTCCTTTATCACAACATCGAGGGTCTCATTAGATTTCTTGTAGATCTCATTAAGTTTATCGGCAGTTTCTAGAAAATTCTTGAAAAACCTTATAACAGTGGTTTTGAACTCTATATCCAGTCATTTGCTTTCCTCCATTTCTGTCATTTGTGTCCTTTCTCTTTGTCTCCACATTTTTTATGCTTCCCTGTGTTGATAAAGTGGTTTTCTGTGCTGAGTGTCCTCTAGGGCCCAGTGGTTCAGCCTCCCCAATTACCTGAGGAGGACACTCTTGGTGCACCCCCTTGTGGTCTTTGTGCACAGTCTTGTTGTAGGTAAGCCTTGATTGTTGTAGTTATCACTGGGAGGAATTGACCTGCAGGCCAGTTGGCTGTGAGAATCAGCTGTGTCTGCAGTGGGAGAACTTCTGTGCTGGAGACACCCCTCTGGGGCAAGACTTCCTTCAATGGGGCTTTGGTGCTCACTGAGTCTGCCCCCTGAGTGTGTCCTTTATGGTTCCACGGAGCTGCAAACTGGATGGTCCCACTCTGACCTCTGGGTTTCCTGGCTCCTGGATCTCTAGGGAGGTGCTAATCTAGCCTTTGCCTGAGGCTATCCAGCAAAAGCCTCCCTGCAGGGCTTGGGCAGGGCAGGTCCCACGGGATCAACAGGGTGGGGCCAGCAGTTACGGCTGCTCTCAGTCCAGCCCTCAGAGGCTCTGCTTCTCAGTGTCCCGGTAATTGCTGCAAGCCCCTCAGAGAGAAAGCTGCCCTCGAGTTCCGACAGATGCCAGACAGTCCCGCTTCTCCTGTATGAGTCTGGGTCCCTAGAGACTCGCTCGGAACTGGAGCTCAGAGCCTGAGACTCCCTCCCAATTGAAAACCGCACCCTCAGCCGCCAGCCCGCTCCACGTGCACCTCTGCACCTTAGTATTTTACTTCCATACTGCGCCTCCTCTGAGTCTCGGTATGCTTTTCTCTTTCCTTCTAGTTGTAGAATTTCCACTCAGCCAGCCTTCCTGTGGTTCTGGATGATGTCCGTTCCATCTTTTAATTGTATTTTTGAAGTGGTTGTTCGAGGCAGCAATTTCAGGTGTTTACCTATGCCGCCATCTTGGTTTCTCTATCTTAATTTTTAAACAATTAAATATCTTAATTTTTAAGCTACCGTCGTGCAGTGGTGTTGCTAGTGCCACGGCGGCTTATTGCCTACATTCATATTAGAAGGAAATACCAAACTTCAGTTTTCATTAGAGAAAATAAGATGTCAAAGTAATGTCCCCCACCCCTTCCCCAGATGTCTGCATCCTAATCCCCAAAACCTGTGACTATGTTACCTTCCATGGCTGATGTGACTAAGTTAAAGGCCAGGGGAGGGGGGAGGGGGAAGATTACCTTGGATCCCATGTAACACAAAGGCTCTGGGAAGAGAGACACTGGGGTCAGAGAAGGAGGTGTGATGACAGAAGTGGAGGTTGGCAAGCCCTGAGCTTAGGATGCTGGCGGTCTCTGGAAGCTGACAAAGGCAACAACGTGACTTCCTCAGGAGACATACGGCACAGTCATTGCCTCGATTTTTCCTTTTGACAACCAGAGCTGTGAGTCAGAAATTTATGGTGCTTTAAGCTACAAAGTTTGTACTGATTTGTAACAGCAGCAAGAAGGATTTAATTCATCACCCAAGTTCATATGTCCCTGAATTCTACCCACGACCCTTGTGGTTCATAGATGGTGATTAAGAACCCTTTCACAGAGACTAATTCCTTGGAAAGGACCTCAATTCCTTCATCTATAAAACAATAGGTGTTCGTCCTACCGACAGGTATGGCCTTTCTTGCTACTTGACTTTATAATTTCATTGTCATCACTACCTTTATCAGTATTCCCCAGCAAAGTTTGGCACCTTATACTAGAACTAGAAATGCTGAGATGAATCCCCTCCACTAACCACTGCTTCCACCCAAACTAGAGAATATAGACATTTTCATCCAGGAAGACAGGAGAGGCAAAAGGGACTGGCAGCTGTCTTGGTGTATAGTAAATAGATGGTTGGGGACCCAAGTTGGTCAGCCAGGGAGAGTAGATTCGGTGCCAGGTGTGGGTAATATTGGCCCTAGTGGCAGAAATAATCACTGGGCAGATATAAACCTCTTACACATGAAAAGCATATCCAGCCACTCAGTGATATTGATTTCTGTTAAAGGACCCTATAATACAATTGGAGAGAAAAGAAAAACATACAAGTAGACAAGGCAAAGAATTTTTCCCTGAGAGACAAAATGTGGTTGATATAAAGAGTGCTCTAGGATTTTAGAGGAGAAAAGAATCAATGAAGGGTAGTCCTAGAGGGCTCCATGGAGGAGGTGGGAATTGAGCTTTTTTTTTAGCACATGGTTAGTGTTTAAACAGCTGGAGAGGAGAACAAAGGAAAGGGGTTGTGTAGACATGACACAAAGCAAATCAGAGGCGTAAAGAGGGTTGTGTGCTTGTTTCAGCTAACCACAAGGAACTGAAATCACTAATTCAGAACTGTTCCTAGCACTGGAGTTGCCATGTGGTCTCTATCCTCAAGTTGCCCCTGGGTGGTGGAGGAGGACAGACACTAGAGGAATGAGCACAGCCCTGCCCTCTGAAAGAGGTTTACTGTTGGTGCACCAAGATTCCTGAGGATAAAGGGCTGCTCCCTGGGGTGAGATGGTGTTGGGTCCAAGTTCCTCTGCCAGGGACTTGACCTCTTTGGATACTGGGAATTGGAAAAAGACACGAGCAGCTGGAGGGAGATGGGTGAGACTTTATTCCAGACACAGCAGCCTTTACACATACAGCAGTCCACAGTGACAAAGAAAGCAGGCCTTGCAGACACAGCAGCCAGTGAAAATAGCCCCCGACTGACTGGTCAGTAACACATTCTTACACTAACTCCGACAAGAGGCCTCTTGTCAAAAGTTACATCAGTGTTACATAAAGGTGCACCTGCCCAGTGTGTAGAGTAAAACTGCTGTATCATTGCCTTTGCACATGCGTGTGGCAAATGGGTCTTTAACCTTTAACATCCAGTGTACTCTGGTCAGGGTCTCCACAGACAGGAAGCGCTTTGTGGAGGGCAGGACACTTAGGCTGGGACCATGTTGCACAGATGACAGTGTGGGGGCTGGCAATGGAGCCACGTGACTAGTGGAGTAGAAGCCACAAGCACTCCGCACAGCACGTGCAACCGGAATTGGGCTCTGTGTCTAGGAGGGGCGGTACGGCTGCAGCTTGGCCTTCACTTGCACCCCTTCCCCAGAAGTACGGGCGGGCAGCGAGAAGATGAGCCAGAGAAACACACTAAACTCTAGGACTTGCCACTGCATTTTTTAGCCCTTCCGTGTTTACCTTAAATAGGTCAGATCCCTGTAACACAGTCCGTGGGGTTTATCAGTTTTGTGGTACAGAATTTTGCTGCATTCCTAGAAATCCATTTCTAATTTATAAAAGCTAGAGATAAAACAGTGGCCGTTCCTTCAGCCTTTCTTATTGATGAAGAAAGTGAAAAAAAAAAAAAAAAGGTTTCAGAAAACTGAGGAGAAAAGGAGGAAATTGCATGAACTCTTCAAACCATAGTCCCTACGAACAAATCTGATTCCTGTTTCCTGCGTCAGTATCTGATGGGTGGTTTGGGATGTGAGGATTTGTCTGCTTCTAGTCTATTTTCCTGAGTATTTTTGATTCAAGTGTTAGAGATGTGTTGAGAGGATCATTTAAGTGTGGCAGAACATAAAAAAGAACACAAGCAGCTATTTTCTTCCTTGTCTGAAAGAACCAGTCAACTTAACTAGAGTGGGCCTGCACTCTAATGTGAGCAGAAACATCTTAAGCAGTTTCAGGCCTTTCAAAGCACAGAAGTTTTTAGAATGAGATCTAGTTTCCAGCTGTGTTATGAGTGATTCTAAACAGCAAAAGTGGAAAAGCAATTAGGGGTGACCTGATCAGGGACGCATTGCTCCAGGTGTAGATGCAGCCTGAGTGTTCATTCCTAAAGCCCATTACATCTTCACACCTCCTGGACTGTGCCTGTAGAGCAAGACCATGGCCAGGGAGGCCACCTGGGGGAGCATGTCAGGGCCATGGGGCCAGGGCCTCACCTGAGGATAGTGGACACGAACACAGAGGTGGGATCTCTTCTATCTCTTCTTCTATCTCTGGTGGAGCCAGAGGCCTGGAGTGGCAACTGAGGAGCCTCAGTCCCAGGAGGGGGCTTGTCCACGAGGAGCTTAGAAAGACGGGGCCAGTGTTCTGACGGCCTGTGTGGCCACAGCATGTTCACCTGAGCTTGGCCCCACCGCACTTGAGGGGAGCAGCTTTGGAGGACCCAGATACTATCTGTTATGGATTGAATTGTGTCCTCCCCCAAATTAATGTTAAAGCCCTAACCCCTCTACTGAGATTTCAGTCCTCGACTGAGAAAAGAAGCATCATTTGTATAAGCCACTCAGCCCTGGTACTTTGCTATGGCAGCCCTGGCCGACTAACACCATGTCAGTCTCTTGGGACTTCCATCTCAGGAGAACTGGGCACCTACTTGCTTCCCCTCCGGCCCACAACTGGGGTGACAGCTTGCCTGCAGCTGTTTGTCCGCTGCTGGCTCGGAGAAGTGGGAATTGCCCTGTTTCCCAACAACGGCTGGTTTGTCAGGAGACAGCAACAGCTGATTCTTATTAATTAGGGATTGTATCTACCTGTGAATAACAGAAAATGGATCTAGGACAGCTTAAACAAATCGGGCGTTAGTGTTATATTTTTTACTTGTAACGGGAAGTCCAGAGAGAGGCATTCCTAGGTTGGTATAGCTGCTATACTATAGCAAGTTAATGATGTCCTCGGACACTCAGGCTCTCTCTGTCGTTCTCCTTAACTGCTTAGATGACACATTTGTCTCTTTGTGGTTACAAGATTACATTTCAACCTTATATTCTTGGCCAGAAGGAAGAGCAGGGCAGACAGCACGTGGCCGGCTGGTTCTGCCCCTCTGTGACTTCCACTGAAGTCTCATTGGCCAGGACATTGTCACTCCCACCGGAAGGCAGGCTGAGAAATTTGGTGTTTTAGTGCCCCCAGCAAAATGAGGGGTTTGGGTAAGAAGTGGAAGAGGACACAGGGAAGGCAAAAGCAGTCTCTGACACAAAGAACTCAAGAGCCAAAAAGAAAGCAACAGGAAAAGAAAACACAAAGCCAAAATTCCCCTCACCTGTGCAGTTCATGTTAACACAGTGGCGAAGATGCAGCAAAACACGTAGAACTTCTCTCTGGATCTATTTTTGTTCATCAGTTTATGTTGTTCATTAGATTCTACATCTGAGTGAGATCATGTGATACCTGTCTTTCTCTGACTGCCTTGTTTCGCTTATCCAGAGACATAGAAGCATGGAACAGACTGTGGAACCTCAGAGGGAAGGCAGGGGAAGGTGGGTGGGTGGGAAGAGATCAACCAATCAACTTGCATGCATATATGCATAACCCATGGGCATAGACAATAGAGTGGTGAAGGCCTGGGGTGGAGGGTAGGGGCAGGGGCGGGCTGGAAGAGGTCAATGGGGAAAAAAGGGAACATAAAATAAAGACAAAAAAGGAGTAATTCATTTTAAAAAATGATATTTTAGAATAACACAGAGACTCAAGTGCCCTTCTCATTGCATCATATCAGGGATATATGATATTAACAAGTACTAATCAACTTATTACTGGTGATAGTAACCTTGATAATAACTTGGTTAAGGTGGTCTCCCAGGTTTTTCCATTGTAAAATTATTGTTTTTTTATCTTTTCATATTCTATTCCCAAGAAGAAAGTTACTAAGTCCAGGTAATAATACTCAAGGGCTGGGGGAATAAATTAAACCTCCTGGAGGGAGGAGTATCAAGAATTTGTTGATCTATATTAAAATCACCAAATCATTTAATAAGTATTTTGGGAGAGATGCTTTAAAGTTATGCAATTATTCTGTTTCTCCTTTAAAAATTCATAAGCCCAGGCTAATCATAAGAAAACATCAGAAAAGCCCTAATTGAGGTCAGTATTCTTCAAAAGTGTTAAGTTCATGAGAAACAATGAAAGTGACTAAGGAAATATGATGACCAAAGCAGAAAAAGAGTATAAGTGGGAACAACTGGTGAAATTCAAATAAAGTTTGTAGTTTAGCTAATAATGCTATAGCAATTTTGGTTTCTTAGTTTTGATAAATGTAATAGATAATATAACATTAAGGGAAGCTAGGTGAAAGGTATACAGTAATTCTCTGTACTTTCTAACTTACCTTTGTAATATCTTTGTAACTTATCTGTAAATATAAATTGTTTCAGAATAAAAAGTTTAGGAAGTGAAAAACAAAACAAAACCCATACACAAAAACACATAGAACAGGGGCTTCTGTGGAAGTTTCAGAGCGACCAGAGTCTCAACTTTAATAACAATATGAAGGAATAGGAGCAGTGAAGGGGATCCGATTAGGTCCAACAGAGCTTTCCTGAGCTGACATTTCACTTTTGATTTAAAGAATTTATTTGATAAAATCCTGGGTAGAATGCCATTCTTAAGAATCAGATTAATTTCTTAAATGATCATACAGAGAGAAATATCAAAACATGGAAGAGAAAATATGAAGACATTGAACTTATGAGCACAGAGATAAGTTACCTGAGGGACCTGGCTGGAAGACCTGACCTGCATTTGGGAAGGGCTTATCAAGGCCCAGGCAGGAAGTCTTTCTTTGGGAAATCCTGAATTCCAAGAATAAAAAAAGTTAATTTTACAAAACCAAGATCTGGGCCAAAGAAGTTACTTCTGAGGAAAATGGCCTTGGGTGGCATCAGGCTTGCAGTGGAGCATCACCCAGTGCTGGTGGGAGCAGAGGGCATTGCACAGGTGAGAGGGCCCCCAAGAGGTTATTGGACATCGTAGTTTCAGATTACATTGGAGAAAGTATATTAGTCAGATCAACTCACTGCTTCCAGAAATCATGAAGAAATTATGAAGATGGTGAGTTTAAACTGGCAATTAAAAGTAAATTTAAGAATATCTTCAGAGATTTCTATTGATCATTTAAAGGGGAATACCAGTAAAGTGAAAAGCTCAGTGTTGCTTTGTGACATTTTACAACCAGTGTAGTTGCAGGCTTCCCAACTAAATCAATGCTCAGATAAAAATGCTAAGGACTCATTGTGACAAACATTCAAATATAAAAATAGACTTTGTAGCCAGTGTTGATTAAAAGAGCCCCCAGCTTGGCTGGCATGGCTCAATGGTTGAGCATTGACCCATGAACCTGGAGGTCATGGTTCGATTCCTGGTCAGGGCACATGCTCAGGTTGCAGGCTCAGTCCCCAGTAGGGGGCATGCAGGAGGCAGCTGATCAATTATTCTCTCTCATCATTGATGTTTCTATCTCTCATTCCCTCTCCCTTCCTCTCTGAAATCAATAAAAATATATTAAAAAATAATAAAAGAGCCCTCAATTACTGAGGTTTCTGGGAGAAAGTGCAAGTATAGAACTTAAAGTATGTAAAAGGTATAAAGGGAAAATGGATGGGCATCTGTTACAGGCTTATCTGCTGGTGTCCCTCCTAGAACTGGCCATGTGGGGCAGGCGGGACAGGAAAAGTTGTAGGGGCGGGGGGGCAGGGAAAGGTAGGGCTTATTGGTTGCTGGTCACCCTTGAGTCTGGTTTGGAGGTACCACTTTGGGGCTAGTATTTAGGAGTGGAGTTGAGAAGTTACCTCTTTTAGAACTGTGGTTTCAAAGAACAAAATGAAAGGGAAATGGAGAAAAAGGAAGGAGAAGGGAAGGGAGGGGAGGAGAAGGAAGACCTAGGTGAGAAACCAGAAGGGGCTGATTCTGATTGGAGACCCAGTGAAAGGGACCTGAGTGGCATGTTTTATGCCCAGAACATTGACAGTGCTAGTCAAGGGGCTTCTATGCAGGGGTTCTTCTCATTCAAGGGCTAGGTCAGTGGTTGGCAAACCGTGTGGCTCTTTGGCCCCTTGAGTGTGGCTCTTCCACAAAATACCACGTGTGGACGCGCACGTACAATGCGATTGAAACTTCATGGCCCATGTGCAGAAGTCAGTTTTCGGCCTGGGCGAGTCTATTTTGAAGAAGTGCTGTTGATATTTGGCTCTGTTGACTAATGAGTTTGCCAACCACTGAGATAGACGAAACAAGTATACAAGATGAGTATGGACGGTAGAGTTGGGAGGGGTCAACCTCAGTGAACGTACCTCAATCATATTGAGAACGTTTTTAGCAAAGGCCAACTTAGGAGTACCCTAATTAAGTTAATAACAATGTACCTACCTATATAGTTTAAGTTTAAAAAATTTGGCTCTCAAAAGAAATTTCAATCGTTGTACTGTTGATATTTGGCTCTGTTGACTAATGAGTTTGCCGACCACTGGGCTAGGTGATTATAAGGAGAATCCTTTATCTGAAAGCCAAGAAAATAGAACCAAGAACCCAGACAGAAAAGGACTGTGAGTTTCCAAAGAACAAAAGCATTAAATTAAAAAGAAACACATTAATACTGGACTTGAGGGTGAAGTAAAGGGTGAGTTATTACCAGAAATAATGGTACCCCCAAAGGGCAGGGCCACTGGTGGCTATTCAGAGGGGTGTGGATGACTGAGTTTGAAAAAAGCTTTTGGACTAGAGTCCTATTGCCTTCCCGGTGCACAGAGACACCAGGATTCGCTGGCACTGCTCAAACATCCAATTCACTCAATAATCACGGTCCATTAGGTGAAAGTACTGAGGCCCTTCCAACATGTATTTCCCAGGTCTCCTTGCTTTCTAGGTTTCTGTCAGGTTCAGCCAATGAGAAGCACATGCCTAAGAATGGAGGGCCCACAGAGGGTGGGGCCAGGGCATTCCACCCCCACGCTCTGGAGCTACTATGCCTGCCCTGCCAGGGCCTCCACTGGCAGGTGCTGCTGCCAGGTCACCATTCCCTCTATGTTCTCAGCTCTTTTCCCACCTGTGCCTCCAATTCACAGAGTTTTGTTTGATACAAGTAGAATCATATGGTATTTGTCTTTCTCTGTTTGACATTTTTCACTTAGCATAATGCCCAATAGGTCCAACCATGTTGTTGCAAATGGTAAGAATTTGTTGTGTGTTTTTTTAATGGTTGAGTCATATTCCATTGTATATATGAACCACTTCTTTATTTATTCATCTATTGATGGGCATTTAGGTTGCTTCCATATCTTGGCTATTATAAATAATGTTGAAAAAGGGGAAGAGGTTAGCTAGTACAAATTGGTAGTTACAAAATGGTCATGGGGATGTACAAAGCACAGCATAGGGAATATAGTCAATAATCCTATCTACTAATAGACAAACATGGTAATTGACCATACCTTCGTTATGCCTCCCATAGGCTAATCAGCGCGGTACGCAAATTAACCACCAACAAATATGGCGGCTAATTTGCATACTGCAGGAAGGTCTGGACACTGGGAGCCGCCATCCAGGCCCCCATGTGCGATGCCAGGAGCGGCTGGAAAGCCCTCAGGCAATGCGGCCCCTCGGGACACAGGAGCTGCCTTGCCTGCGGCCCATGATCGTGATCGGAAAGCCAGCCGAAGGCAAGGCAGCACCCCGGGACCCAGGAGCCGCCTTGCCTGCTGCCCATGATCGTGATCGTGATCAGAAAGCTGGGCCACAGGCAAGGCGGCACCCTGGGACCCAGGAGCTGCCTTGCCTGTGGCCGGGGTTTGTGATCATGATCAGAAAGCCGGCTGCAGGCAAGGTGGCCCTCTGGAACCCAGGAGCCCATTGGCGAGGTCTGCAGGCAAAGCAGCGATCAAGCTATGAGGGGGAAGGTGGGGGGCGGAAGGAGCTACAGGAGCAGCTTTGGCTAGAGACTGAAGACTCCTGCCAAAGCGAGGAGCAAAGACTGAAGGCTCCAGCCGCAGCAAAGACTGTGTCCGGAGCGAAAATGGAAGGCGGTGGCCAGAGTGAAGGTTTGGGTCCTGGGTGCCAGAGGAAAACTGGTGCTGGCAGCCCAGGGAAAGAAGGCCTATTGCACGAATCTTAAAAATATTAAAAAATTAAAAATTAATAAAATATTAATTGAAATGTATCTGTATTACATGAAAAATCTCCTAATTTTTTCTAGCATAATTTATTAAATTGTGCTAAAATTTACAAGGGTTCAATTAAAAAATACCTTAATTCTAAATTATATAATAGAAAATATATAATAGTGCAATTATAAGCACTTATCTGAAAATAAAAATTTAAAGAAGTGAATTCAAAGAAGGGATTAGCCAAAGAAAATATATGCACAACCCATGGACACAGACAACAGTATGGTGATGGCCAGAGAGAAGTGGGGAGCAAGAGCTGGGTAGAGGGGGCAAAAGGGGGGAAATAGGGACATCCTATATCCTATCTAATAATAGACAAACATGGTAATTAACCATACCGCCAACACGCTTCCCATTGGCTAATCAGGGCGATATGCAAATTAACTGCCAACAAATATGGCGGCCGGCAGCCAGGCAGCTGAAGCAAACAGGAGGCTTGCTTGCTCCAGTGATGGAGGAAGCCAAGGTTCCCCGCCTGCCGCTGCCCAGCTCTGAGCTGCACTCTAAGCAACTATGTTGCAATAATAGAAGCTAAACAATCCCCAGAAACCTGCTTTCAGTCGGCCAGGCCTCAGAGCTGGAGTTGCAACAGTTTTTCAATTATAGAAGCTAAACAAAGCCCAGATACCTGCTTTCAGCAGCCTAGGCCTCAGAGCTAGAACCGAGCCTCAGAGCTAAAGCCGGCTCTCAGCTCCAGTGACAGCCATATAAGGTAAATAAATCCCAGTATAAAAAAAAAAGAGAGAAAAAGGAGAGGCTGCGAGCTTCAGTCACCCGCCAGCCTGAAAACAACCCTCAGCCCCTCACCCAGTCTGGCCAGGCACCCCAGTGGGGACCCCTACCCTGAAGGGGGTGTGACCAGCTGCAAACAGCCATCATCTCCTCATCCAGGCTGACCAGGCACCCAAGCAGGACCCCAACCCTGATCCGGGACACTCTTCAGGGCAAACCAGCTGGCCCCTACCCATGCAGCAGGCCTCTATCCTATATAGTAACAGGGTAATATGCAAACTGACCCTAACAGCAGAAGGACTGGGAATAACTGGTCACTATGACACACACTGACCACCAGGGGGCAGATGCTCAATGCAGGAGCTGCCCTGTGGTGGTCAGTGAACTCCCACATGGAGGAGCTCTGCTTAGCCACAAGTAAGGCTTATGGCTGCCAATACAGCGGTGGTGGTGGGAGCCTCTCCTGCCTCCTCACCAGTGCTAAGGATGTCTGACTGCAGTTTAGGCCTGCTCCCTGCTGGCAAGTGGACATCCCCTGAGGGCTGCTAGGCTGCCAGAGGGATGTCTGATTGCCATCTTAGGCCCAACCCCCCCGGGGAGCTGGCCTAAGCCAGCAGGTGGTCATCCCCTGAGGGGTCCCAGACTGCGAGAGGGCACAGGCCTGGCTGAGGGACCCCCCCTCCGCCCCAAGTGCACAAATTTTTGTGCACTGGGACTCTAGTCCTATCTAATAATAGACAAACATGGTAATTAACCATACCGCCAACACGCTTCCCATTGGCTAATCAGGGCGATATGCAAATTAACTGCCAACAAAGATGGCGGCCGGCAGCCAGGCAGCTGAAGCAAACAGGAGGCTTGCTTGTTCCAGTGATGGAGGAAGCCAAGGTTCCCCTCCTGCCACTGCTGGCCTCTGAGCTGCACTCTAAGAAACAATGTTGCAATAATAGAAGCTAAACAATCCCCAGAAACCTGCTTTCAGCCAGCCGGGCCTCAGAGCTGGAGTTGCAACAGTGTTTCAATTATAGAAGCTAAACAAAGCCCAGATACCTTCTTTTAGCAGCCTAGGCCTCAGAGCTAGAACCGAGCCTCAGAGCTAAAGCCGGCTCTCAGCTCCAGTGACAGCCATATAAGGTAAATAAATCCCAGTATAAAAAAAAAAAGATAAAAAGGAGAGGCTGCGAGCTTCAGTCACCCGCTAGCCTGAAAACAACCCTCAGCCCCTCACCCAGACTGGCCAGGCACCCCAGTGGGGACCCCTACCCTGAAGCGGGTGTGACCAGCTGCAAACAGCCACCATCTCCTCATCCAGGCTGGCCAGGCACCCCAGTGGGGACCCCCACCCTGAAGAAACAATATGGTGGCTAATTTGCATACTTAAGGCGGGCGGTAGCAGGCAAGGCTGTCTGCGGTCCGGGACCCGGATCTGTGACCCTGATGGGCGGGGGGCAGCGCTTGAGGCTGTCCGTGGTCCTGGGACCTGGATTCGTGACTTGGCGGGCAGGGGGCAGTGCTTGAGGCTGTCCATGGTCCCGGGACCCAGATCCATGACCTGGTGGGTGGGGGGCAGCGCTTGAGGCTGTCCACGGTCTGGGACCTGGATCCATGACCTGGAGGGTGAGGGGCAGTGCTTGAGGCTGTCCGCAGTCCCGGGACCTGGATCCGTGACCCTTCCCAGCAGGGCAGCAGCTTGCACAGTGGTGGATCCGCCGGGTTTGGGCAGGGCAGGATACCTGGCTTCCGCCCAGCCCGAGTCACTCTGGGCAGGTGAGCAACGCAGAGAGCCTCTGGACAGGGGAGGCAGGCCAGTGGAGGGTGGCCTGTACTCCCCACATGGCGGTGATGACAGCTGTGAGCGGGTCAAGTGGAGCCTGCAGGCTGAGCTGAAGTAGTGCCTGCAGGCCATCAGCGCCCAGGAGCGGCTGCACAAGATTTGCCTCCTGGCCCAGAAGGTGCAGGATCTCAGGGACAGCCACCATGGCGGGCCAGACTGACGTCCTCCTGGCCGCACCACAGGGGTTTGCAGATCTGCAAAGCCAGAGGCCTCCAGTGTGCACATCCCCTCCTGGCATGTGAACATCCCCCAGCACACTGTCACCCTCCCGCGCCTGCAACAGTTGAAAACCAAGGCGTGCACAAGTTCCCGCCGCCTCACCACCACACTTCCATCAACCCGGCATGCCTAACACCCCCACAGGATGTGCACACATCCCCTCTGATGCGCTCACGTCCTTTGGAGAGTGTCTGGGTGTTCTGGGTGCTGAGGGTGGGTGCCTGTGAGATGACAGTGAGAGGGCGGAGTGGTGATGCCCTGTTCCCACCAAGGCCAGTGCAGCTACGAGATCACCTCTAGGGGGTTAATGCAGGTGCTGAGGTGGGAGCAGATGCAGACAGACACACCTGGTGGGTGTGGGCGGCCCTCTCTGAGGTACCTTCGGTCAGCGTTCAAGATCAAGAACCCAGAGGTGGAGAGGAATTCCGTCCTCTCAGTGAAACAGTGGGATAGTCGGGGTGACTGTAGAGGAAGAATGTGCACTTTGGGTGCCAGCACCCATGAGCGAAGGCTGCCCTGAGTCTCGCTTGCTTGGGGCCTAGCGCACTCCTGCGGGGCAGCGGGTGACAGGACATGCTTTTCCGAATTAATGAGAAAAAACGTTGATTCTCCTGCTGCCCACGAAAGCGGAAAGTGAAGTGGGGAGGCATGTGGGGAGTGAGCGAGGTTCCCTGTCTGGGGGTTCCAAATCTGCTGTTGGTTTCTTTCACCGCTGACTAGAGATATACAGGGTGTCCCCCCAAAATGTATACACACTTTGAATACCTACTAATTCCAATGGTTTTAAGCATAAGAAAGAAACAACAATGGAGCTGTTATCTGTTAAAAGTGTGGGCACAAACAGGTAGTTGGACATTCCTGAGGGGTCTCGGATTGGAGAGGGTGAAGGCCAGACTGAGGGGCCCCTTCCCCCCACCCCCATTCCAGTGCACGAATTTCGTGCACCGGGCTACTAGTAATAATAATAAAAGGCTAATATGCACATTGACTGAATGGCAGAATGACCGGTTGCTATGATGTGCACTGGCCACCAGGGGGCAGACGCTCAATGCAGGAGCTGCCTCCTGGTGGTCAGTGCACTTCCATATGGGGAGTGCCACTCAGCCAGAAGCTGGCTCATGGCTGGCCAGCGCAGAGGTGGTGGCAGGAGCCTCTCCCACCTCCGTGGCAGCACTAAGAATGTCCAACTAACGGTTTAGACCTGATCCCTTGGGGGCCTAAGCCTTTAGCTGGACATCCCCCAAGGGCTCCCTGGCTGCCAGAAGGATGTCTGACTGCAAGCTTAGGCCTGATCCCCGGGGAGTGGGCCTAAGTCGACAGGTGGACATCCCCCAAGGGTTCCTGGACTGTGAATAGGCGCAGGCTGGGCTGAGGGACTGCCCCCCCCCCCAAGTGCACAAATTTTTGTGCACAGCGCCTCTAGTCTATAATAATAAAAGCATAATATGCTAATTAGACCAGACAACCTCCGGGTTGAAGCTGGGGCTGCGAGGGAAACCTGGGTCCCAGGTGCTCACCTGCGACAGGAGGAAAGCCTGAGTCCTGGGTGCCTGCCAGTGGCCAGAGGGAAGCCTGGGTCCTGGGTGCCAGAGGGAAGCCAGTGCCAGCAGCCGGGAGAAGGAAGGCCTACTCTTGCATGAGACCTCTAGTATTGTAATAACTATGTATAGTGTCAGATGGGTACTAGAATTATCAAGGAGATCCCTTCATAAGTACAAATGTCTAATCACTATAAATGTTGTACATCTGAAACTAATATAATGTTGTATGTCAACTGTAATTGAAAAATAAAAATATATATTTAAAAAAGGAATGTGTTTTTAAAAATATTTTCATTCTATCAAAGGGATAAAAATAATATTAGTTGACTTTCATTTTAGGCAATAAAAAGTAGTTCTGCTTACTTCAGCTTTTGAGAACATATTACTCTTACATGTACATTCTCTTTTAAAGTTATTTTACTTCATACAAAAGTTTTAAAATTCTATTTTAGGAATAGCATTTTTTACTCAATCAAACTGTCCTTTTTAGACTCATTTTGTTAAATTCCTCTGAGATCTGGAGCCAGTCCAGCGGTCTGTGGTCTATGTGGGACAGCTTGGAGCCTTTGCAACTTTATTAGTAAAGACCTTTCTCTCTTCTATTATCTTTTTCCTCTGACTTGGTACTAAATGCTTGGCTAGTATCATCTGTTATTTTGAAACTGTACCTCATAATAGGACCCTCAAATTTGGAACAAAAATAGAGAAAGAAAAAAATCTTTCTATGGTACTGCAAATGAGCAAAACTATATCAAGTGAATAATTTTTATTTCTTTTTTAACTAAGGAATACAGCTGGTTCTCTATGTCATTTAGTGAATTAATTATCATAATGATTCTGGAGATTCTCGTGCAGCTCCGCATCTTATTAACTCATGGAATTCATGCTTCTTGCTGTGCTTTTATTGAAAGAACTAGCTGGCTGTTTTTGAATAGATGTTAGAATGTTCTGTCTTTTATGTTGTTGATATATAAAGGTGTTAAAACGCCACTTAAAAATACAAGACTGGCAAATTATTTGGTGAAATGGTGCATGGCAGATACCTGTGGATTCTTCACATCCATTACAGTCTCCCTGTAACATGCCCTATTCAGAAGAGATCGCACTTTAGATATTTGCAGTGTTTATGCAAAATGAGGCAGCAAATCATGTGGTTCACATGGAGACTCCCTGCCCCCAGCATCATCTCACAGAGCATGACCAATACAGTGGGGCCTTGACTTATGAGTTTAATTCATTCTGAGACCGAGCTCGTTAAGAAGCTCGTTAACTCAAATTACTCTATCAACTCAATGCAAAAAATTGGCTGAGAGACAGCTGGTATCTCAAAAAACTCGTTAGTCGGGACACTGGTAAGTCAAGGCCCCACTGTATTTGCAGGTGCTCTGCTTTTATCACCCCTTCAAGCCCACGTACAAGACAGAGCATTTAAGATGTATTCAAACAATGGGAGAAATCACCTTTATTCAGGTCTAAATGCTGGATCAGTGTTCTAGAATGACTAATTTATGACCATTCCATTTTGTGTGTATAGGTATTAAGTATTTTTGTGTGTGTGCGTGTTAAGTATTTTTGAGAGGAAATATAGCATTTAAGAGGCAAAACCTTAAAGATTGAGTATTAAATAAGGATTTTTTTCAGAATATATAATAACACATTGGTCTTATAACAGAATATGTAATTCACATTGGTCCTATGTGAATATGGAGACAATTTATTATAAGCTTTTGGATTGAAGAATTTCTTGATTATGTAAGCAAATCTCAAATTAATGATCCTTATCACAGAGAAAAGACTACTGTCATGTTTTATCAGGATCTAGAAGGCCATTTTAAGGTTCTCCAGCCTTGGATATGGAGTTTGTCTTTAACATACAAGACAAATGACAGGCTCCTGTGTGACAACTCCCTTGGGCAACCCAAAACCTCCAGCTATCAATTCACTCTCATGTAAAAAAAAAATTTACTAAAATTCAATGAGTGAGACAAATAACAATTGTAAGATATTCTTAAATTAGTTCTAACTTATTTTCTTTTTTAGTTTTATAAAATTGAGGTGAAATTCACATAAAATTAACCACTTAAAATGTACAATTCTGTGGCATTCATTACACTCACAATATTGTGAAAACATCGCGTATCAAGTTGCTATACATTTTCATCACCACAAAGGACAACCCCATTAAACAGTTACTTCTCATTCTCTCTTGCCCACAAGCCTAGACAGCTATCAGTGTGCTTTTTGTCCCTGTGGATTTAGACATTGTGGAAACTTTTACAAAAATGGAATCATATAATATGTGACATTTATATCTGGATTCTTTTAACAATATTTTTGAAGTTTCTATATGTTGTAGCATATATCAGTACTTTATTTCTTCTTATGATTAATAATATTTCATTTATATAGATAACACATTTGTTTGTTCATTTATTTGTTGATCTATTTTGGGTTATTTCCACCTTTTGGCTATTGTGAATAGTGCTGCTATAAACATTTGTTTTCATTTAGTTTGCTTTGTTTAAATATCTTTTTTTCATTTCATTTAGGTATATACCTAGGAGTACAATTGCTGGACTACATGGTAATTCTATGATACATTTCTTGGAGAATTGCCAAACTATTTCCACAGCAGCTGCACTACTTTACATCTCCATCAGCAGTGTATAAGGGCTCCTATCTATGTCCTTGCTAACACTTGTTATTTTTATTTTCTCCTTCCTTTTCTTTCTTTCTCTTTTTTAGTTTTATAAAATTGAGGTGAAATTCAAATAAAATTAACCACTTAAAATATACAATTCTGTGGCATTCATTACGCTCACAATATTGTGAAACCATCACATATCAAGTTGCCATACATTTTCATCACCACAAAGGACAACCCCATTAAACAATTACTTCTCATTCTCTCTCCCCACAAGCCTAGACAGCCATCAGTGTGCTTTTTGTCTCCTTCCTTCCATCCTTCCTTCCTTCCTTCCTTCCTTCCTTCCTTCCTTCCTTCCTTCCTTCCTTCTTCCCTCCTCTCTCTCTCTCTTCTCTCTTCTCTCTTCCTTCTTCTCTCTCTCTCTCTCTCTCTCTCTCTCTCTCTCTCTTTCTTTCTTTCTTTCTTTCTTCTTTCTTTCTTTCTCTTAATTATTATTATAGCCATTCTAGTACATGTGAAGTAGTATTTCATTGTAGTTTTGATTTGCATTTCCCTAATGACTAATGATGTTGTGCATCTTTTCATGTGCTTGTTGGTCATTTGTGATCTTTGAAAATATATTTATTCAAATTCTTTTATCATTTTCTACAAAATGATAATTAGGCTGCTTGTCTTTTTATTGCTGAGTTGTAAGTGTTCTTTACATATTCTGACTACCAGACTGTTATCAGGTACATTTAAATATATTTGTTTCATTTGGTAGGCTGTCTTTTATACTTCCTTGATAATGTCCTTTAATGCAAAAATTGTTTTAAATTTTGATGAAGTTTAATTTATATATATTTTTGTTGTTGCTCATGCTTTTGATGTCATATATAAGAATCCATTGGCAAATTCAAGGTGATGAAATTGTACTTGTATGTTTTCTTCTAAGAGTTTTATTGTTTTAGATCTTACATTTGGGCTATTGATCCATTTTGAGTTAATTTTTGTATGTGATGTGAGTTAGAATTTTAATTTCATTCTTTTGCTTGTGAAGATCCAGTTGTACAGCTTTGTTTGTTGAAGAGACTAATTTATTCCCATTGAATATCAATTAGCCAGAGGGGATCTGAGATGGCAGCAGAGTAGGTGAAAGTTATACTCACCTCTTCCCAGGACCAAACAGGAATTACAACTAAAATATAGAACAAGCAACCTGAATAACAAAATGAAAACCAGCTGAGCAGAAATTTTATAAACAAGGACTTACAGAAGAAGCCTGGTAGAAGAGGGGGAGATACGTGTGGTGGCTGAGAAAACAGAGGGATATCTTAACTACAAAGGCCCCCCCCCCCCCCCCCGAGGAGTATGTGGCCTCAACTCCATGTTAGACTCCACACTCCAGAATACCAGAGCCAAGAAGAGGAGCCCACACAACATCTGGCTGTGAAAATCAGTGGGATTCTGTCCAACAGGATGACAGAAGTCTGCTAGGGAACCAGGCAAACTCTTAAAGGGCTAGCACACAAAATCTCATAGCTACACAGTTTAAGAGACAAAACACCCTGGGCTCAGGCAGAGGGAAAGCAGAGAGAGGCCAATGTAGTCATGCAAGAAGACACTGAGTTGTGTGGCTACAGGGACAGAGCTAAAGAAATAGTTGCAAGGGTCTCTATGCCGAGTCCCTTTCCCAAACTGCCCACAGATACAATCTTTCCTGGGTTGAGCAATCCCCCCTTATGGCGTCAGTTTGAAAAAGTGCAATAGCTCCACCCTCCTGACTCCCTTGTGTCCTGCCCTGCTGAGCTCCTGCTCTGTGCAGGAGTCAATTGCCTGAACCCATGATGTAGAGGTCCAGAAGGACTCAGAGGGTGTTAGTCATTGAGTTGTGTGGCTCTGGGGTAGGGGCCATTTTGCCACCCACACCTGAAAGGTGCTACTGTTCCTGAACAGAGCCCTCCCTTCATATGGTCATTCTGGGTCTGTTTGGTCCTGATGAACTCTGCTGGCTTCACCCTGATGACTCCCTGAGACCTCCACCCCACTACAAAGGTCTGCAGGCACCTAGCAGGTGGTGGCTGGCCTTGGTGTAACCTGGGGTTATTGCTAAGTGGTCTCAGATTGAGCACCGGTGCTGAGTTTGAATCTGTAACAATATGGTGAAGACCACTTGGCCCTTCTGATGACTCATGGAGAAAGGACATCATGTAACTTGCATAATGCCAGAGGCTCTTTCAGTGACTGAGCTTACGAGGCAGCCAGCAGGCAGAGGGGAACTTAGGGTGCCTTTGGCCTTTTGAGGACCTGTAACCAGGCTCAGTGCTGGTGAAAGCCAGAATTGGTGATCAGCTTGACTCCTCCTATGCACAACCAGGCCAGCAGAAGCAGCCAAAAATGTGAATTGCTTTAGATCCCAAAAGAGGCAGCCCAGGGTTGCTCACAGGTAGTCCAAGTCATTGATCTGCACCAGAGTTTTTCCCAAAAGGCCCCAGAACTAATACTTCCAGTGGCTAACTTCAGACCACATCAAAGCATGACCCAATTAGCTCTAAAGGGAGATCTCCACAGGCACCAGACCCTGCTGGGGCAAATTCTGCTTCATGGGGTTAGCCTCTGCGTACACTATGGTTGGAGTTGATCCACATAGCCAGCCAACCTGAGGGTCTACCCCACCCATGGATTATCCAGTAGCAATCAAGACTCAGCTACAATAGGAGGGCTCACATAACAGCACAAGGAACATTCCTGGAGTACCTACCTCAGGTGATCAGAAGGAACTCATCCACTGAGCCACACCGGATATCTACTACATAAGACAACCACATCAAAACTGGGGGACATAGCTGATCTATCCAGTACACAGAAAAGATACAGAGAGGCTACCAAACTGTAGAGACAAAGAAAAATGCTGCGAATGAAAGTAAGACAAAGAAATCCCCTGAAAAAGAACTAAATGAAATGGTGAAGCATCCATCTTATATAAAAACTGCTGTTTGAAATTTTAACCCTGCTATATTGGCTTCTGTAAATGCTTGTTTGCTTAAATAATAAGAAAAATAAGACTACTCCCATTTCAGAGAGGCCATAAACTATGCCCCAGACAGAGTTGGCAGTGCTGGCACTAGGCCAGGCCTTGAGATATGGTCTCATGGCCCCTTTCCAGCATGCAAACCTTCTTTCTCAGAAGGCCTGAAAGTCTCATTCCAAATTTGGGAGACAAAGGACTGGAAAAAGTATAAATAGAGAAGCTTCCTCCATGTTGTGGGGCCCAGAATTTGAAAGACACATTTTTCTCTGGGCCTGCACAGAATTTAATAATTAAAATGTAACTCCCTTTCTCTAAGCATGGCTTGGTTTTTCTCTGGTCTTCTATAACAACGGAGGCAGGCAATATAACAGATACAGAGTTCAAAACAATGGTTATAAGGATGCTCAAGGAACTTAGTGAGACCTTCAACAAAGACATAGCAAGCATAAAAAAGACATTGAAACTAAAAAAAAAAAATCAGAAATTAAGAATACAATATTTAAAATGAAGTATACACTAGAAAGAACCAACAGCAGATTAAATAAAGCAGAGGAGCAAGAAACACCCAATCAGAGCAGACATTTTTTTTTAATGAGAATAATTTAAAGGATTTCTGGGAGAACATAAAGCATATCAACAACATCTGCATCATAAATGTACCAGAAGAAGAGAGCAAGGGATTGAGAACATATTTGAAGAAATAATGACTAAATACTTCCCCAACCTGGTCAACCTAGTGGGGGGCGGGGAGGGAAGGCCACAAATCCAGGAATCACAGATAGCCTCAAACAACATGTACCCAATACAAAGAGAAAATCTTAAAAACAGCAAAAGAAAGGCAGTTACCTATAAGAGAGTCCCCATAAGACTGACTGTCAGGTGATTTCTCAACAGAAACATTTTAGGCCAGAAAGGATTGTCATGAAATATTCAAAGAAAAGAAAAGCAAGTGTCTACTACCAAGACTACTCTACCCACAAGGCAATCCTTAAAAATTGAAAAAGAAATAAAGAGCTTCCCAGACAAGAAAAAAGTTTTTAAAAAGTTTATACCAACAAACCAGTATTAAAAGAAATGTTAAATGGACTTCCTCAGAAGAAAAAAAAGAAAAAGAGAAATATTGCTATAAAAAATAAAAAGTTGCTGTGGCCAATGTGGTTCAGTTGGTTGGGCATCATCCCATGCATCAAAAGGTTGCCGGTTCAATTCCCATTCAGGACACATGCCTGGGTTATGGGCTCAATCCCTGGTAGGGGGTATGCAGGAGGCAGCAATTCATGTCTCATTATCACATCAATGTTTTTCTCCCTCTCTCTTCCTCTCTTAAAATTCAATAAAACATCTTTTTAAAAAATAATAAAATGGCAAAAAGATGTAAGTGTTAATAATCACTTAAATGTAAATGGATTAAATGTTCCAATCAAAAGACATAGGGTAGCTGAATGGAAAAGAGAACAAGATCCATATATATTCTGTCTACAAAATACTTACCTCAGAACTAAAGTCACACTCAAACTGAAAGTAAAGGGACAGAAATAGATAGTTATACAAGTGAAAATGAAAAAAAAAAAAAAAAAGCTGGAGTAGAAATAAATATATCAGACAAAATAGACTTGAAAACAAAGGTCATAATAAGACACAAAGAAGGAAATTACATATTGATAAAGGCCTCAATCCAAGAAGATGGTAAACATTTAAGCATCCAACATAGGAGTACCTAAATATATAAAGCAAAATTTGATGGACATAAAAAGAGAGATCAACAGTAATACAGTCATAGTAGGGGATAACATTCCACTGACATCAATGAATAGATTCCCCTCCCCACACAATTGACAAGACACAGTGGCCTTAAATCACACACTGAACCAGATGGATTTAATTGATCTTTCAGAGCATTTCACCACAAAAGAGCAGAATATACATTATTTTTGTGCATGTTGAATATTTTCTAGAATAGACCACATATCTATATATATAAAAAGCCAGCAACCGAAATGCCATAACAACTGTAATGACTGATCACTATGACACCCACTGTGACCAGCGAGCCAGCCCGCTCAGGGGGTGGGGCCGGCCGGCCAACCTCCCATGGCCCCTCCCCCTGGATGACCCCGCCCCTGATTGGCCGCCCCACCCTGAATGGCCCATAGCCCCTCTCCCTGGCTGGCTCTGATCCTGATTGCCCCTGCCCCCCCAACAGGGGGTGGGGCCAGTAGGCCAACCTCCTACAACCCCTCCCCTCAGCCAGCCCCACCCCAGATGGGCCCCCACCACCCTGATCAGAGGCAGGGCCAGCCAGCCAACCACCCATGGCCCCTCCCCCAGGCCACTGGTCCCTGATCAGCTCCCCCACTCCATTTGGGGGTGGAGCTGGTTGGCCCACCACCCACAGCCCCTCCCCACAGCTGGCCCCACCCCCAATAAGCCACCCCACCCAAATCGAGGGTGGGGCCTGCCAGCCATGCACAAATTTGTGCACTGGGCCTCTAGTTAGGTAATAAAACAATACTCAATAAATTTAAGAAAATTGAGATAATATCAAACATCTTCTCTAATCACAATGGTATGAAACTAAAAATCAATTATGAAAAAAAGTGAAAAACACACAAACAATTGGAGGCTAAATAATGTGGTACTAAACCATGAATTAGTTAACAATGAGATCAAAGAAGAAATGAAAAGATACCTTGAGACAAATGAAAATGAAAACAGAACAACCAAAAATCTATGGGACACAGAAAATACAGTCCTAAGAGGGAAAGTCATAGCCCTACAGGCCTAACTCAAGAAACAAGAAAATTCTCAAATAAAAAATCAAATCTTACACATTAAAAAAAAAACTAAAAAAATAACAACAAACAAAGCCCAAAGGAATATAAGGAAGGAAATAATAATGATCAGAGTGGAAAGAATAAAAATAGCATCTAAAAAAACCCAATAAAAATTATCAAGGAAATCAAGAGCTGGTTCTTTGAAAAGATAAACAAAACTGATAAACCTTAAACCAAAATCATCAAGAAAAAAAGAGAGAGGGGGAGGAGAAAATGGTTGCTGAATAGGCAGACCTGTCAGGCACCTAGTTCCAGGGCCAGGCTGGAAATACAACTAAATTGGAGAACATTCCCCTGGAATTTCCAACTATGGTCCAGCTGAGGAGGTGACTTATAACAAGGAAGAATAGAAGGCACCTGGAAACAATAGGAAGGGTGAGATCATGAGAGGGGGTTGCCCAGAAAGGAGGGTGCTGAGCTATGGGGAGAACAGTTCTGGGAGCACACACACCCACCCACAGCGGCAGCAGCGACCCAACTGGTGGTGCCTCCAAACTTGCTGTGGCTAGACCTGCAGCACCCATATCATCCAAGCAGCCACGAAAGGTAGCAGGACTGCTGGTGGCAGCAAAGTCTAGACCTGGCAGGCCAGAGCCAGTTGGGCAGAAGGTCGCAGTTTTGATTGTTTTATTTTATTTTATTTTATTTTAATTTTATTTATTTTATTTTATTTTATTTTATTTTATTTTATTTTATTTTATTTTATTTTATTTTATTTTATTTTATTTTATTATTTTAAATTAAATCTGTAAACAGAGAGCACAAGAGTTTTCATTTGCAACTACACACCTGAGGCATTGGTGCAAGGGAGGGAGACATGAACTTAAGGTACCTGGGGACAGGTCGAGTGGGAAGTAGGGCAAGGAGACTTGAAAAATCAGTTGCCAGGAGTCATGCATTGGGTTGTTCATACCCTTCCAAACTGAAATGGCAATTTCCCCTGGGAGGAGCTACCTGGGGGAAAAAAATCTGCCTTAGGTGACACAGCCTGCCACACCCTGCATTTTGAACTTTACTGAGAAAACAAAGGCAGAGGCCAAGCTTGGGACTGAATAGTCTCAAGGAGCCCTTAGTGATCAGAATGGAGGAGGGGCCATCTGTCTTACTATTCTAGGAACCAGACTGATAAAAACTCTAGGGTCCCAGAGAACCCCACTGGTCTCCATACAAGGACCTCTGCCCAGGCAAGGGCAGAATAATATTTTGGGGCACTCATGGAGGAGTAGGTCTAGGACAGGAACAAACACCCTTCATATTCCCTGAAAGAAAAACAGTACCAACCCCACCTAAAGCTCTCTCAGAAACAGACTCTTGAGTAGTTAATTTTGACAGCTAGTGGACAGGCACGGAGGGCAGATTGGCCCCTCCTGCTTGCAGCCAAGTCCTGTGGAATCAGACACAAGCAATGGACCAGTGGAATTGCTTGGAGCTTCAAGCAGAGTGCTAAAAGCCAAAAGACAGTGCCTGACCTAGATAGCACTTAAGTACCTAACAGGAAGACCAGAATTGGCAGATGGAACAGAAGAGTGGGGTCCTAAGCCAGTTCCCACAGGGCATTAAAACTTGCTTGAAGCAAACAACACTTCACTTAATTTTTTTACTTTTTGCATCCTTTTCTTCCTCTCTTCTCTTTTTCCCCCTGTTTTTCTTCTCCTTTTTTCCTTTTTAGCTTTTCTCTTTCCTTTCTTCCCCCCTTTTAAAATTGATCTTCCTTATCTATCTGTTTTATTGATTTATTATTCTACTCTCTGTTGTTTTGTTCATATGTCTAATTTCCTCTCCTCTGCTCGTAATCCATTTCCCATTCTTTTTTCTTTTTTTTTCACTACTCATTTTTTAAAAATATTTTCTCTCTTCTCTTTCTCTTTTTTTCTTCTCCTAATTTCTTAGCTTGTTTCACTTCCTAAATTTAAGACTATCTGCTATCTCCTCTATTCTACTTTTCAATTTTTTTTCTTCGTTCTTGTCTTCTCATTTCTTTTTTTCCTTCCTTTATTCTAACTGTGGTCTTTCCCCTATTACTCTAATTCTTTAATGTTATTTTCTCTATTTAAGCTCTTCATCTACAGATTGTGCCCCCTCCCCCCCAACCCTTTTCTGGGTGTTTTTTGTTTGTGCTTTTTGGTTTATTTGTTTGTTTTGTTGTGTTTTCTTTCCATATATATTTTCTTGATTCCCCCATTATTCCTGATCTCTTTTGTCTTTCCTAATTTTCTTTTCTCTGGTGGCCACTTTTTCTGGGGCTATAAGGGTATTGTGTACATTAATGCTCTGTTTCTTCTGGGTTGTGTCTTGTCTTATTGTATTTGGTGTGGTTTGGTCAACACCTCCACAATGGCTGGTCCAACATGATAGGGAGCAAACCACTTGATCAGACACCCTGAGAGGAGACACCATTCACAAATGGGACAATAACATTCAAAACCAATTACATCAGGAGAACCCACATATCTCAAGTAGGGGGTGTCTCCCTAGAACACCCAGGCCAGGAGACCTAAGAGACTGCACCACTGGGTCCCACAAAACATCTACTACATAAGCCCAACCCTAAAAATCTGAGTGGCATAGCAGTTTGATCTAATACAAAGGAATCAAATACAAAGGAACAGCAAAAATAGATAAAGAAACAACCCCAAATGAAAAAAAGGAGGAATCACCAGAAAAGAAACTTAATTAAATAAAGGCAAAAAATTAGAGAAAGAATTCAGAGTAATGGTTATAAGGATGCTCAAATGTCTCGATGAAAATTACATGCAAATCAATGAGAATTTTAAGAAGCAGAATGAGAAATGAACCAACATGAGTAAGAATCAAGAGGAATTGAAGAATAATATAGCTTCAAAAAAGAATACAATGGAAGGTTTCAACTCTAGACTAGAAGCTGAGGACCCAATCAGCGAGTTAGAGGACAAGGTAGAATAAAACACAGAAGTAGAGCAGCAACTGGAAAAAAAATTAGAATGCAGAAAGAGAGCCTAAGGAAGCTGTGGAACAACATGAAATTAAACAACATCTGCATAATAGGGGTGCAAGAGGGAGAGGAAGCTGAGCAAGGAATAGAAAACCTATTTGAAGAAGTAATGACAGAAAACTTCCCTGACTTTGGAAAGAAAAAAGTCACATAATTCTAAGAAGCACAGAGAGTCCCAATCAAGATGAACTCAAAAAGACCTATACAAAGACACATCATAATTAAATTGGCAAGCATAAAAGACAAAGAAAGAATCTTAAAGGCTGTAAGAGAGAGTCAGAAAGTTACCTACAAGGGATCTCCCATTAGACTATCAACTGATTTCTGAACAGAAACACATCAGACCAGAAGGGAATGGAATGAAGTATACAAAGTGATGAAAATCAAGGGACTAAATCCAAGAATACTCTATCCAGCAAGGCCATCATTCAAAAATGAAGGTGAAATCAGGAGCTTTGCAGACAAAAAAGGCTAAGGGAGTTTATTACCACCAAACCAGCAATGCAAGAAATGCTAAAGCGACTGTGGTAAAAAGAAGAAACAGAAAGGAAGGAAGGAACATAGGCATAAAGAATTAAAATTGCAACAAACAAGTACCTATCAATAATAACCTGAAATGTAAATGGATTTAATACTTCAATCAAAAGACATAGGGTAGCTGAATGGATAAGAAAGCATGACTCATATATTTGCTGTCTACAAAGACACACCTCAGAACAAAGAACTCACACAGACTGAAAATGAAGGGATGGGAATAAAATTTTCAGGCAAATGGAAATGAAAAAAAAAAAAGGCTGGGATAGCAATACTTATATCTAACAAAATAGACCTCAAAGTGAAGCCCATAACAAGATATAAGAAAGGCCACTTCATAATACTAAAGGGATTGATACAACAAGAGGCTGTAACTCTGGTAAACATATAGGCACCCAATACAAGAGCTATACAAAAATATATAATAAATATACAAAAAAAAACCCTTCTTGCTCTGGCCAGTTTGGCTCAGTAGATAGAGTGTTGGCCTGCACATTGAAGGGTCCCAGGTTTGAATCTGCTCAAGGGCACATGACTGGGTTGTGGGCTTGATCCCCAGTAGGAGGCATGTAGGAGGCAGTCAATGGATAATTCTCTCTCATCATTGATGTTTCTATCTCTCTTTCCCTCTCCCTTCCTCTCTGAAATCAATAACAAAATATATTAAAAAAACTTTTGGGGATATCAAGGGAGAGATCAACAGCAATACAATTATAGTAGGGGACTTTAATAACCCACTGATATCACTGGATAAATCTTCTAGACAAAATATCAACAATCCTAAATGACACTCTAGATCAGGTGGAACTGACATCTTCAGAACATTCCACCCCACAGATACATGATATATATTCTTCTCAAGTGCACATGGGACATTTTCAATGATAGACCACATGTTAGGACACAAGCTAAATCTCTACAAATTCAAGATTGAAATCATATCAAGCATCTTCTCAGAGCCCTGGCCGGTTTGGCTCAGTGGATGGAGCGTCTGCCTGCGGACTGAAGGGTCCTGGGTTCGATTCCGGTCAGGGGTGTGTGCCTTGGTTGCGGGCACATCCCCAGTGGGGGGTGTGCAGGAGGCAGCTGATCAATGTTTCTCTCTCATCGATGTTTCTAACTCTCTATCCCTCACCCTTCCCCTCTGTGAGAAATAAATGAAATATTTTTTTTAAAAAAAGCATCTTCTCAGACCACAGTGGCATGAAACTAGAAATCAGTTACAATAAAAACCCTCATAAACAATCAAATACATGGAGGCTAGATAGCATGCTATTAAACAATGAATGGGTTACCAGAGAGATCAAAGAAGAAATAAAAAACATCCTGGAAACAAATGAAAAGGAACACACAACAATCTAAAATCTATGGACACAGTGAAAGCAATCCTGAGAGGGAAGTTCATAGCACTTCAGGCCTATCTTAAAAAACAAGTAAAACTGGTAATAAGTTATCTAACACTACAACTTAAAGAATTAGAAAGACAACAATAAAAAGAGCCCAGAACAAGTAGAAGGAAGGAAATAATAAAGATTAGAGTGGAAATAAATGATATAGAGACTAAAAAAACAGCAAGAAAGATCAATTAAACCAAGTGCTGGTTCTTCAAAAGGATAAAACAGATGGATGAACCTTTAGGCAGACTCACCAGGTAACAGAGAGGACCCAAATAAACAAAATTAGAAATAAAAGAGGTGAAGTAACAACTGACCCCACAGAAGTACAAAGGGCTGTTAAAAAATACCATGAATGTCTTTATACCAACAAACAGGAGAACCTGGACAAAATGTACATATTCCCAGAGAAATGCAACCTTCCAAAACTCAATCAGGAAGAATCAGAAAACCTGAATGCGCTGATAACTCTTGATGAAATTGAAGCAGTGATAAAAACAAACAAACAAACAAACAAAACCCAAAAAAACTTCTGGCAAACAAAAGCCCTGGTTTGGATGGTTTCACAGAGAAGTTTTACCAAATATTCAAAGAAGAACTAACACCTATCCTCAAATTATTCCAAAAAATTCAAGAGGAAGGAACACTTCCTAGCTCTTTCTATGAGGCCAACATCACCCTAATTCCAAAACCAGATAATGACAGGACAAAGAAAGAGAACTGCAGGCCAATGATGACCATAGATGCTAAAATCCTCAACAAAATTTTAGCATGTTGGATCCAGCAACACATTAAAAAGATCATATATCATGACCAAGAGGGATTTCTTCCAGGGATGCAAGGCTGGTCCAACATTTGCAAATCAATAAATGTGATACAGCACATAAACTGATTGCAAGACAAAAATCACATGATCATACCAACTGATGCAGAAAAAGCATTCGAAAAAATCCAACACCCTTTCTTGATAAAAACTATTAGCAATGTGGAAATAGAGGGATCATACCTCAATATAATAAAAGCATTATATGACAAACCTACATCCAACATCATACTTAATGGGCAAAAACTAAAACTATTTCCCCTAAGAACAGGAACAACTGTTGTTCCAGGAACCACTCTTGTTCAACATAGCACTGGAAGTTCTAGCCACAGTGATCAGAGAAGGAGAAAAAAATAAAAGGCATCCAAATTGGAAAGGAGGAAGTAAAAAATCTCACTACTCCCACATGACATGATACTGTGCATAGAAAACCCTAAAGACTCCATCAAAAAAAATACTAGATTTAATAAATGGATTTGGCAAAGTAGCATGATACAAAATTAACATCCAAAAATCCATACCATTTTTATACACCAATAGTGAACTATCAGAGAGAGAAACTAAAAAGCAATCCCATTTACCATTGCAACAAAAATATTAAGATACTTATAAATAAATTTAACCAAGGAGATAAAACACCTGTACTTTAAAAACTACAGAACATTAAAAAATGATAAAGATATAAATAAGTGGAAGAATATACTGTGACCATGGATAGATAGAACCAACATCATTAAAATGTCCATATTACCCAAAGGAATATATAGATTCAGTGTAATCCCTATTAAAATACCAACAGTGTATTTCACAGATCTGGAACAAACACTCCAAAAATTTATATGAAACCAAAAAAAAAAGACCTCGAATAACCACAGCAATCTTGAGAAAGAAGAGCCAAGTTGGAAGAATCACAATAGCAGATATCAAGTTATACTACCAAGCTATTGTACTCAAAACAGCCTGGTACTGACATAGGACCAGGCATATTGATCAATGGAACACAGCAGAGAACCCAGAAATTGACTGAAGCAATTACACTCAATTAATATTTGACAAAGGAGGCAAGAGCATACAATAGAGTAAATGGTGTTGGGATAATTGGACAGCAACATGCAAAAAATGCAACTAGACCACCAACTTACACCATACACAAAAATAAACTCAGAATGGAAAAAAGACTTAAATGTAAGTCACAAAACCATGAAAATCCCAGAAGAAAGCATAGACAGTAAAACCTGGTATCTCATGTAGGAGAATTTTCACCGAAACATCTTCTAGGGCAAGAGAAACAAAGGAAAAAGTAAACAAATGGGACTATATCAAATTAAAAAGCTTCTGCACAGAAAAAGAAATTGCCAACAAAATGAAAAGGGAATCCATTGTATGGCAGGACATATTTGCCAATAATACATCTGATAAGGGATCAATTTTCAAAATATACAACAAACTCATCAACTTAATACCAGGAAGACAAATTAAAAAATGGGCAAAGGACCTGAATAGACACTTCTCTAAAGAGGACATACAGATAGCCAATAGACATAAAAAATTGCTCAAATCGACTGATCATCAGATAGATGCAAGTTAAAACTACACTGAGTTATCACCTCACACCTGACAGAATGGCTACCATCAATAAGTCAACAAACGAAAGTGCTGGCGAGGATGTGAAGAAGAGGGAACCCTAATACACTGCTGGTGAGAATGCAGAATGGTACAGCCACTGTGGAAAACAGTATAAAGTTTCCTCAAAAAATTCAAAATGGAACTGCCTTTTGATCCAGCCATCCCACTTCTAGGAATATATCCTATGAATCCTGAAACACTGTTCAGAAAGAATATATGCATCCCTACATTCATTGCAGCGTTCTTTATAATAGATATGATCTGAAAACAGCCCAAGTGCTAGTCAGTAGATGAGTGTATAAAAAAGCTGTGGTACATTTACACCATGGAATACTATGCAGCTATAAAAAGACGGAGCTCTTACCCTTTGAGTCAGCATGGTTGAACCTGGAAATTATTATGCTAAGTGAAGTAAGTCAATCAGAGAAAGACAAAGATCACATGATCTCACTTATATGTGGAATCTAATGAACAAAATAAACTGACAAGGAAAATAGGTCTAGAAGCATGGATGCATGGAACAGACTGACATCTCAGAGGTGAGGTGGATGAAAGGAATGGGAACAGATTAACCAAAGAACTTATGTGCATACTAGAGGCCCAGTGCATGAAATTTGTGCACTGGGGTGGGGGGGGTGTCCCTCAGCTCAGCCTTCACCCTCTCCTATCAGGGACCCCTTGGGGGATGTCCCATAGGGATCGGGCCTAAACCGGCAGTTGGACATCCCTCTCACAATCCAGGACCGCTGGCTCCTAACCGCTCGCCTGCCTGCCTGCCTGATTGCCCCTAACTGCTTCTGCCTGCCAGCCTGATTGACACCTAACTGTTCCCCTGCCTGCCTGATCGCCCCCAACAGCCCTCTCCTGCCAGCCTGATTGCCCCCAACTACCTTCCCCAGCTTGCCTGGTCACCGCTAACTGCCCTCCTTTGCTAGCCTGGTCGCACCCAACTGCCCTCCCCTGCTGGCCTGTTCGCCCCCAACTGCCCTCCCCTGATGGCCATCTTGTGCTGGCCATCTTGTGATGACATGAAGGTGGCCATCTTGTGGTGGCCATCTTGTGATGACATTGCATGTGACGCCACCTAGGTTTTTATTATATAGGATATGCATAGCCCATGGACACAGACAATAGCTTGGGGAAGGCCTGGGGAGGGGCGGGGGTTGTGAGGAGGGGGCAATTAGGAGGGGTGGGAATGAGGGACATCTGTAATACTTCAACAATAAATTTAAAAAAATAAAAGAAAGGTCTGTCTTATTAGGGAAGCCTGACTTTACAGAAAATGAGATGGAGGGAGCTTAAGCAATTTACCAGCTGATATGGTGTTAGTGTTGGAGCAAGAGTAAACTAGGCTGTCAGGATCCAGGCAATAAACTCAGTATACTCTAATTGGAAATTTTTCTTGTTGTTATTCAACTAGACTGCAAGCTTCTAGAGGTCAGGGATCCTTTCATTCTAGAGCTGGGGAAACCACCTGTGCTTAAGCAAAGTCAGACAGCTGGTGGCTGAACAGACATGGCCCCTTCTGCCCCATCTGCATTGTAACCTGCATGGACTGTGCTTTCCTATGGATTTAAAACTCCTAAGGTACTGCAGTTTCTCTGTCCTCCAGAGAGGGCGCTCCCTGAGAACAGGGACCAGAGCTTCCTATCTCCAGCTTCCCTCTTCTCCTGACATCTGTGTAGTTAATAGCACTCTTCACAGTGCTGTATGTGCTGTGTCCTCTCACTTTTTCTGGGTCACAGTATTGACTAGTGTGGGGTTCACAGTGGTGAAAAAACAAGGGATGGTATCCACTGAACCACAACTGTTTGATTACACGTATTTATGTCTCTCCTGTAAGATCTCTAAAGAATAAAGACTGTTCCTCTTCTCTGAAGGTTCCATCAGTTAGAATAATACCTGGTACAAAGTACATGCTCAATACATTTTTTTTTTGGTATGAAGATATCACACAAGAACCCACCTAAAATGTTTTGGTTTGTTCAATAGTAAGATTTTTCTTTTCTTTTCTGATATGTCCTTCCATTGTGAGTGATGAAAATCAGTTATTCTATTCAAGATTTTTAAAAAGAGTATAGTAAGAGTAAAATGGTGCAAAATGAATTCAAGATCAATAGTCTTAATTGGGATGCATTTCATTAACAACTGTCCACATGCCTCTGCAATTTTAATAGTTTATCACCTATTTTTATACATGGTGGCATTTCTTAATGGACACACATGTATGCATTTAGTGTTTTTATGAATGCATATGTCATCTTCCGTTCATAATTTGGATTCACTATCTGATATCAATAATATGTGAGTGTGAGGCAGTCCGTGTTTCTAAAATTCAATGACATGAATTTTAGCTGTAACTTTGCCAAATAAATCAAATTTATATATATCATTTAAAAGAACATTTAGCTTAATATTAAAAACCCTGGCTACCAAGTCAGGTCTGTTTCAACTTTTTGCCAGCATTGTAAATTATTTGTAATATCTGCCCATTTTGGGTTGCATGTCATGGTTATGAATAAATCGGGCTTGTCATTCTTTGTTACAATTGCCATAGCATCCTGATATTGCTGCTGCATATTTCTGGGAATACCCTCAAAAGACGACAGAAGTATTATCATTTTTACCAATTGATACATTGTCATTTTCAGATCTAGATGTGAGATAATCCATCAAACCACTATATTTTTCAACTCCCAACTTAGATTGGTTTGCTTTGATGAAATTTATCCGATTGGACTCCATTTTTGAATACGAATCCACGATAAACTGTTGAGTTAATTTTCCTGCATTTAAAATAGGATTGAACGTGTCCTGCACAGAGAGATGAAATCCATAATACTGCATTTGTGTGACTCGTGTCCTTACATTTCATCTAGTATTATTGTCAATTACACTGTCGTTTCTGAGTCTTAATGCAATATCTGTTCCCCAGCCTTTTTCACCACGTGGAAAAAGAATAGGATATATCATTGCATCTAATCTAGGAAACAGAGTACTGATTTGTTTCATTTTAGTAGCATTCAGGTTATTAGGATCTGGTTTACAATGAATGAGCAAGTGCCTTTCAAAAGGAGGTTTTCCATTTTTGTTTCTGAATATGATGGCAACTTTGATTACACAGGGATAATTATATCTACCTGGATCACTATTGCGATCATATTTAATCGCCATTGTTACTTCCATGGAAGCAATACCTTTTTCTGCTGCTTCAGATTGGGCTTCCTTTTCTACCTCATGTAGCATCTTGTATGATTTTGTTAATTCGTTTATTTCATTCATGAGGTTGTTGATGTTGGTCACGAGTCTTTCTGAGAAACCTTGGTTTTCTGGCATTGCTAAACTTTCACTTGTTACTTTGGCCATATCTAAAGTATAGAGTTGAGCAAACTTCTGAGAAACACCATCTGAAGGATGTAAAGTTCCAGTATAGTGATAAACTTGTCCGTGAATTCTAAAACAATATGGCCCATATGCTGATGGTGATGCAATATTTGCACCCATTGAAGCAAAAGCAAAAGAATTATTTACTGAAAGAATATTTTCCATGAAATTTTTATTGTCAGAATCTTTGTTTATCATTAATTTTTAAAAATATGCCAGGTATTCTGGAAAATGTACATCATTTGGATAAACTTTACCTTTGCTACAACATCGAGTAACTTTTCCATCAGATGGTTTTTCATCAGAGAAATTTAGTGATAGGCAAAATTGACATGTAACAGTCATTCCACCACAACTATGTTCGATAATTGCATTGTCATTTACTCCATTTTCACTGTGAAGGCAGTTCCTACCAGTATTGGTAGTACTTGTTGATGACTGTTCTTTAGACATATTCTGTCAATGACGCCGGCTTCTTTTGGTTCCATAGATACCTTGTGCCAATAGTTGGTTTTCAGATACATTCCATCACTGACGCTGGCTTCTTTCAGCTTCAGAGGTACTTTATGCCAATAGTTGGTCTTTAGACATATTCCCTCCTCCCTCCTGTCAGGGTCTGGGGTGTGGGTGAATGGGATTCTGGACTGTCAGGGTGTGAACAGCAAGCTGACCAACAGCCAATTCCATGAGGAATGGGGCTCCCGCCTCCCTGCTGTCAGGGTACAAGGTGTGGGTATCTAGCTCCCTCTTCCCTCCTGTCAGGGTCAGGGGTGCAGGTGAATGGGATTCAGGGCTGTCAGGGTGCTGACAAGGTCTGGGTCAATGCTTGTCATAGGTACTGGCTGGTGGTCTGGTTATTGGTAGTTCTGGTTGTTACACCTTAATGGTTGCTTGTATTTTATTATATAGGATACTACTGAGTCACTGTGATTAATGAAATGCGTGGAAAAAACCAAAAACTATTCCTTATCCTATTTAATAAAGAGGGAATATGCTAATTGACCCTTACACCATCACAAAGATGGCAGGGCCCACAGCCAATAAGGAGGGAATATGCTAATTGACTGCCCCGTCCTTAAAGATGGCAGTGCCCATAGCCACAAGATGGCAGTGCCCAGTCCCCTCAGGCCCACCAGGGTGGCATGCACACGCAAGGCCGGGCCCTCCCCCAGGCAGGCCCAGCCTCCCCTCGCACCTGCCACCGGAGTCCCCCAGTCCTCTCAGGTAACCGGGGCTTAGGTAACAAGGGCTGGCCGAGGTTTGCGCTGCCGGCAGTGGCAGCAGCAGAGATGTGATGGGGCATTGCCTTGCCCTGATCACCGGTCACCTCCTGCCCCTGAGGGCTCCTGGACAGTGAGAGGAGGCAGGCCAGACTGAGGGGGCTGGATTTTCATGCACCAGGCCTCTAGTTTCATATAAAGAATAAAGCTGCTGAAGTTTTCCTATTGGGCTTCTGATGAATGTTGTGAATAGAATTTTACCAATGAACAAAGCTAAGATTCTAGTTTGCATCTTACTTTACAACAGCACACTCCAATAAGCACTGATTGTGGCTGGGCACTGAAGATACAAAGTCAATAAAACACACATACACACCCTATATAATAGAAGCCTAATATACAAATCATCCCCTTGGGTGGCTGTTTGACCACGCACTATGACATGCGCTGACCACCAGGGGGTGATGCAGAACATGGTGGGCATTGGTGATGTGGTGCTGGCAGTGGGCGGCAGTGGAGGTGCTGCCGGCCCCAATGGGCCTCAACTGGAGCCGGACCTCGCAGGATGGTGGAGCAGGTGAGCGGGCAGTGCCAGGCCAAGGTGGGTTCCCGATCCCTGCAGGCCACCCTGAGGAACCCCACCTGTGCACGAATTTATGCACCAGGCCTCTAGTGAATAAAAACATCAGAATGCTAAGTTCAGGGTGAATAAAAACATCAGAATGCTAAGTTCAAGATTACTTACAGATTGGGGTTACATACAAGAAAAAAGATAACTGTTTGAACATAGATCTTTGGGAAATGCAATCAAGGCAGAAGAATTTGTATGCAAATAAAATCTTTCTGATATGCAGTTTTAGAAGCTGGGAGATAATTCTCTGGGTGCAAGGATCTTTTCAAGTGTTCTTTACAAGCATGAAGAGAAAAAAAGCCAGTTATTGAGCATCTACTATTGGACAGACAAGTAGCTCACAAATGTTAGTAACACGGGTCATAAGGAGACTTTTGAACTATGCTAACCCCTGCACTCCACTCCAGAGGATGTGATTCAGGAGGCCTAGGAAGGCGGCCTAAGGACCTGCTTGACGCAATTGGAGGCCTGAGAACTTCATTCTGAAAAACTTTGCCCCCCCACAGCCATGATTGAACTCACTTTGACTTTGTCCCAAAAGACTAGTTCCTGATTCTCTAGGTTCCCTCAGCTTAGTTTTTACTTTCAAACAGGCTTCCCATCCTCTATCTTTATGATTACAATTATTTCAAACCCATTTTCCTGGGTTTCTCAGTTGCCAGGTGTTTTCTTTCTGTGAAAATAAGCTTTCAGGAGTTACCACTGCCTCACACCTGGTGTGGTCAGCAATGCCATCCTGACACAGGTACCCTCACTGGTGCTGTCCCCAGGCTCCGCAGGGAGTCCCTATCCTTTACCCAAACCTCCCCTCCCAGTTCCTCTACTAGATTGTCCCTTAGTTCAGGCATAAAGAATAACACCCTCACTTTACCCTTTGAAGGTCCTTACCCCTCAGAATTCAGACCAAAGGGATTTTCACATGAACGTGGTCTCTTTAAGGTAATAATACTAACAGCAACATAAATGTGAGCACCTACTAAACACCTATATGTGTCAGGCACTGTGGCAAATATGGGCTGGATGTTACCTCATTCATCCCTCACCTGGCCATTGCGGTCGTCCGTGACTCCCCCACATACCACCCAGGGCTTTGAAACTCAGGTACTTTAAATACTTTTCCCAACATTGAAGAGATATTAAACTGAAGAAAGGGTCTCCGAGAGAGGGATTTCAGGCACCAGAACACAAGGGCCTCTTTGGAGGCAGATGGAGGCCTTTTAGGTATCAACAAAATTGCAATTGATTGCAAACTCCTAAATTTAACCTGAATTAGTGGCCCACTGAGTCAGGAAAACCATAAGGAGACACTTAGTATATTATTTATAGTAATGTTAGTTGAAATAAAAAAGTCAACTCCCAAATACATGATGGCTAAAGCAACCCAAGTTTACTTCTTGCTCGTGTTCCTTGTTCTGTTCCGGTTTTGAACAGGTCAGACCCCTGAGAGCTTGGCTCCATGCAGCTGGCCATTCAGGGACCCAGGCTGAGTGAGAATCTGCCATCTTCAACCTTCAAATTTCCCATCATCCTCTCTCTTCAGTCAGGGAAGAAGAAAGTCTGGAGCATCACATGCGAGAAGTGCTTACAGACCAGGCCAGAACGTGGGACCCATCACTTCTGGTCACATTGCCCTGGCTGGAACCAGTCTCACTGTGCCACCTAATTGTAAAGGAAATGAGCCGTCTAGCTGAGACAGAATAAGTTTGGTGTGAAGCTAGCAGTTTGTACAGTCCATCTTTCTATTCCGCAAATACCCATTTCTATCATTATCCTTTCCTCTCAATACAGACAATTGAAGTCTATCCAGCTGCTGTGTGAAGCTTAAAGTCCAAATTCTCCTGGTTATGTGCAGCCTTCTCCACCATTTGTGAGTGTAGTTCCACGTGGTTGACAAACTTAAAGACAGTTATCCTCTTCTACCTCTCCCAACCCCACCCCCACACACTGACTCCTAATACTGAAGCAGGGACAAGACATCACCACAACAATGTCTCATTTGAAGAAGGTAAGAATTTGACCCATGTAGTGGTCCCTGCAAGGACGAAATCCTCCCAGGCAGGCATTGTCAGGCCCCTCGTGGGCTTTCAGGGATTGTAAGCGGTGGGAAGGTGAATATATGGGGAAAACTAATGGAAGATGAGCATTATTTTAGTGAAGCTGGTTATGCAGCCACAACGAGGTACTGATGTCTCCGGTGGTTATTCTCCTTCTGGTACAAAAGAGGGGAAGGAAAACACCTTCACAAACAGAGATTTAAGCTCCACTTTTAGGCAGATAGGGGAAGGGCAGAGAGCTTTTTCTGCTTCTTAATTGCCTTCAGCCCAAATCATCCTCATGTCAGAGTGGCATATATTGGGGTAGCATGTTCTGATCTCCTTCTACAGGACTGTCAACTTTCATGGCCAACTTTCTGCTTGTGCAAGTTGGCAGGCCAACATTATATTTGTGTCTTGTGTTTTGTTTTCTTGTCACAAACCTTGGTAGCATTTGCTCTGACCTATATTTCACATATTCCATAGGTCAGAGGCCTAAGAACATTTTCTAGGTATAATTTTCAAGCTTGCATTTTTTTTCTTTCTGGACTCCACGCCTCCTTTAATGTAAGGGCAGCTATCCTGGAACTATATGAAACAATACCTTAGGGGGAAGGCCACCTTCTTGATCTGATACTTGCCACGGGGATGCCACTTTATTTAATTGAGAAAAATTAATGGATCAATATTGTTCAAATGCATTTACAATCTTTTCTTCCGCTAAAAATTTGAAGTCTAGATGTTGTCAGCTGTTTTTTAACCCTGTGAGGACCTACATTTATGCACATTCCCTACTCCCTGTATTGTGCAAACTGGCCAAACTTTCCTAAGTGTATCTCTTTCTTGCAATGCATCCCTATATACAGCTAGAAGCAAGTAGCACACAGCAACAATTTTACCAAATAATTTGTCTTGTCCTAACAGGATCGCTGTGGAGCTCAGGCTGCCGAAAGCTCTACATGTCCACAATGTGGCTTCCCAAGATCACAGGCCTTCTTCCTTGGGTATGGCACGGCATGGCGAGGGGAAGAGGGTAGAGCAGTCCTTGTGAAGGTTTGTAATGGGCAGGCTGGGATGTGGTGGGCACCACTACTGCTCACATCCCATTGGCTAGACTCAGTCCTGGGACCACACACTACTGCAAAGGAGACTGGGAAATGCAGTCCAGCTGTGTGCTGTGTGCTCTCTGCCAAGGCCCCAGGAAAATTACTTATGCCCAGTAAACTTCCAATCATTCAACTAAAATCTGAGTGTGACTACCTTTTAACCCCAGGAGCACATCCCGCCCTGTTGCAGAATTCTGCCCACCTCAATCAGGGTGTATGTTACTGTCCCACCAGCAGGCCTCAAACATGTGTACATGCGTGTTGGCTCTGACTTCCCACAGCCCTGAGTGCTCATGTAACCTCTCTACAGGAGGGCGTGGGCCCTTCCTTTCCCTCTAGTGCTACACCTGGCAAATAAAGACTAGACACAGGTTTTATTCTCAGGGTATTTTTTTTTTTTTTTTTTTTTGCCTAGAGAAGAGATGAACCTGGATTTTTTTTTTTTTAATCCTCACCCAAGTATATTTTTTCCATTGATTTTTTTTTTTTTTTTTTTTTTTTGAGAGAGAGAAACATCAATGTGTGATTGGTTGTTGGGGCTGAGGATCCAGCCTGCAACCAAGGTATGTGCCCTTGATCAGGAATTGACCCGGTGGCCCTGTAGTCTGCGGGCCGATGCTCTATCCACTGAGCTAAACCAGCCAGGGCTGAACCTGGATTTTGGAAAGCATGTGCTAGTGTGTGTCACAACAGGAAAGAGGAGCTTGTTCTCACTGCCTTTGGCTAGGCTTCAGGACATCAAAGGAGGAAAGCTTAATCTCTCTAGAGCTGGGAGGTTTTGTTTTAGTTTTTCCTTTGTGGCATGAGGACTGGGAAGAGGAGGATTTTCCTGCAATGGCTCCTCACATGTGTTCAGATGTCCCCCTACACTGCTGTACTTCCCACAAAGAAGCTGGGGACTTAGGAAACTATCAGCCGATTCCCTTGGGAAAGGAGTGATATACTGACATTGGGTTCAATAATTCTTTAACTGCCACAGGCATTGCCACTGTCCTGTTCACTCCTCTGAGAGCTGACGCAGCACATGGAATTCTTTCATCTTCCTGGAGTTCACCTTGCCCCAGCCCAGAAAGAGATGAATGCAGATGTCAAGGCTTGATCCTACAGGCATAGCTCATGAGCACCTCTGTCATTTTTCATAAGCACTTAATTTAGTACAATCAATGTTTTAGCACTGAGTCATAGCAGGTTACACATGTGGGGGCTCCTATAAGGTATTTGGGAAGGAGGGAACATGAACAAGGCACTGGTTGTGGTCACCAGACTTGAAGGATGTATAGCCATTGTTCAGTGATGTATCAGGACCACTGCCAGGCCCCTAACCCAGGGCAGGAACATCGAATCCAAGGAAGATTTGGTAAGTTACGTAGGCTTCTTGTGGATGTAAGAAAACCTTTCCAGTAACAAGAATTTAAAGTTTGACCTCTCCTTTAAAAGCAGAATGGCCTTAATCACCGAAAAAATGAGGTTGGGAAAAATACCTGTCTTGAGCATGTGCAAAAGTATTCATGTCCCATTGGCCCGAGTCACGTGACCAGAGACCACGATCAATGATATGGAAATGGGGAGCCAATAGTTTGCTAGTATGGAAAGTTCCTCTATCCAGGTACTCTGGCTGTGGACAAAATGACAATGTACACGGGTTGCTGTCAGAGCCTATGCCACATTGCTGTTACCTCGCTGATGTTGTAATTTGTAATGACAGGGCATGTGGTAAAAGCAGTGAGTTCTTCCTGCACTATCAAACAAGTTACTGGTCAGAAGCCTTGCCCTGTGAAATGGTATGACAGTGGATGAGGCCTTTAAAAGCTCATGGGAAGAGGCACTGGCAGAATATTGCAGACATGGAATGCAAACCCACATTCGGTGTAAGTGAAGATCCCTTTGAAGAATTTCTTCCTACTGCATGATGGGGTTTCCAGTGCATTAATCATGTGATCCAATGGCCACCAAAGAGAATGATGCTAAACCACAGAGGTCAGTGCTGTGCTCTGTTGCTGACAAGGGTCAGCACTCAGCAGAGGTGACTGCCAGGTGAACCTTGATGTGGAAGCCTGTGTTTTGGGGCCCACACATGACCACCCAACCTGCTAGTGTGGCTATTGACTCAGAATCTTATTGAGCAGGTTTCAGAACAGTGGCAGAGATAGTGACTGACATCCATAGAAGAGCTACCTATGATAGTTGTTATTTGGGGAGAATTTCTAAGAGACCAATACCTTCACATCATGTGACTTCAGAAAGGTCAATTCAAGTGATTCTCCCCTCCCACCCACAGCAACTTGTCATTGATTTTTCATTCTTGTTTGTTCCAAGTCCCTGAACATCCAGTGAAGCCATTAATCATGACCTCTCCATCAAGGTAGTTCCATACCTCCATACCTCCGGCATTTCTTCTTACAGGCACAGTGAACAAGCCTGGGAGGATCTGACCTTGAGGTCACTCCCAGGTAGGCTGTAGTGCTGTAGTTGTTCACTTTTGAGTGTGCCAGCATAACTTGTGGAACCATCTGAAAATGTGACCCACATCTTCTGGTTCTCAGTTAACTGGTCGCTGGGCCTATTGGGCTGTCAGTGTGGATTGGAAGAAAGGGGTCAATGCAGGAGAAGGTACACCAGAGTTTGAGCTGCTTGTTCAAGCAACTTACTTGTACCTTTATTACTTGCTGGAGTCCAATTTCCTACACACCAGTTACACTTGATGATGGGTAGCAGCTGCCTGTGTCCAACTTTGTGGTTCAGTAACTTAGAGACCACCCAGCTCTTAATGTGCATCTTGGGTCACATAGGAGCTACACATAGGGCCCAGTGGAAAGCCAGAAGCTATTTTTTTTAAAGGAGAAGAGTTATCAAAAGAAGAAATCATGATCTCGTTCTAAGAGCCTAAGGAACCATACATATGTGATCTCCCATCAGGAGCCTGCTACCAACCCCATTGGATCTGCTGTATATGGCCCCTGTGCCAGGCATCTGGACCAGAAGCTTGGATCTGCTGCAGAGCTTTCTCTTACTAGGAACCCATTCACATCTGGAAGCCTATGGATAACCTGAGAAACAGTTCAAAATAGCATAGTCAAATATTGTGCACAAGAATCTATTCCCACACATATTTCTCAGGTTTCACTCAATATAAACCAGAAAAAGTTTGCAATTATTTTAATGAGGCCCAGTGCATGCATTTGTGCACATCTAAAGAAAATTAATTAGAAGAAATATTTTAATATTTCTATTTACCCTTTCTCTATAATAGAAGTGTCAACTACATTCACAAGTGACAATGACAGATGGAAATACACATGTGCAATTGGCACCAGTGAGAGCTTTATTTATTTATTTATTAATTTTTTAATTTTTTTATTGCTTAAAGTATTACAAAGGGTATTACATATGTGTCCTTTTTTTTCCCCCCCACCCTTGACAATCCCCTGGTCTCCCCTACCCCTCAGTGTCTTATGTCCATTGGTTATGCTTATATGCATGCATACAAGTCCTTTGGTTGATCTCTTACCCCCCTCCCTCCTGCACCCCAACCCTCCCCGGCCTTCCCACTGCAGTTTGACAATCTGTTTGAGGCAGCTCTGCCTCTGTATCTATTATTGTTCAAAAGTTTATAATGGTCTCTATTATCCACGAATGAGTGAGATCATGTGGTATTTTTCCTTCATTGACTGGCTTATTTCACTTAGCATAAGAGAGCTTTATATATATAGGTAAACTTGCTTAATTAGACCTGCTTTCTGATTTCACCAAACTTTTTCCAGCCCAGTGAAGCACCCCAACTTCTCTTTCAGGTAATTGTGAGCAACACAGCAGTAAATATTAACACGAAGCAGATTATTATTGGAGATCATGCAGGGAGAACAAAGGGTGAAATATTTAACTGCAGCAGTGTTTAACTATATTCTGCACAGTGAGAAAACCTGAAGTCATTTTCAAGTTCCACCATTTCTTACTTTTTTTCAGTCAGGTCAAGTTTCTAAACTTTCTAAATCTCTGTTTTCTGGCTAATGAAAAGAAAATAGGATTCTACAGAGTCTCCTATCTACCTACTCCAGGACTTCTGTGAGGATCAAATGAGATGAGGCACATGAAAACACTTCACAGACATTTGGTTAAAGTGTAAAATGTTTGCACCTGGCTATAAAGCAAGTAGAGTTCCTGGCCTGAAGAAACTCCAAGGAGGCTAGTTGCTAGAGAGAGGAAACCAAGGCATTGCTATGTGACATCATTCCCCAGCGTCCACAGCCATCGTTTCTGGGCTGGGTTGGGCTGTGGGTCGCATTTTGCGCCATGAGGGTCTCAGCAGCGTTGGGTGCGATTTGGTGGGCTGTCACTCCAGAGTGGTGGCGGGGCCTGTATCCCACTTGGGGGAAGCAAGTATTACTTTGTTGGCGCCAGGTCCGTGGTGCCGTTTCTTTGTAAATGGCCAGCGTGCATCATGGCAGCTCCTGTGTTGAGCATCTGCCCACTGGTGGTCAGTGCATGTCATAGTGGCCGGTTGGATGGTTTGAGGGACACTTAGCATATTGCCTTTCATATATATATAGATATGGCATCTCCTTTGAGATCAGATTTGGTTTTTATCCTGCTGTGGTGTAAAGTAGATCAATAAGTATTATAGACTCTAATCATGGTGTGGAAGCATTCTGGGGCGGGGGGAGGGGGAGTGTTGAGTGTCCATTAAAGGTAACTACCTCAGGTGAGGTTATTACATGGTCTTCAGTGTGGAGGGTGCAGGCTCCACTACTCAGGCTGGGAGGAAGGGCTACTAGTTCGGGCAGGGAAGGCTTGCTAGGATATGGGATTCATCAGAATCACAGGACTCTTCCCTAATTATCCCATTCCAAACTCAGAGACTCTTTCTTTTCTGATCCACACCCTAATTTTATAGAAGAGACATGGCAAGGCTGTGATTTCAATTTGTATTGTAATTCAGCCACCTTAAGCATTCAACCTTGAGTTTATTTTCCTAAATTTTGGTTGTTTGGCTATGAGAAATGAGGGATTTCTGTAGGACACTCATAGAAGCTCTCTTTGCTTATGCATGCCTAGAGATGAGAATTTAAAAGAATAAGTTTGTCCTCTCTGTTCACCAAAATCTGCAGTGTAGTGAGAAATAGTTATTAAATTCCTGAGTCCTTGAACTCTCCACTTCCATCATAACATTCTAGGAAGCTGTCACTCCCTCCTTCCAAAGCTGGCTATCCTTAGGACTCGATTCCAGGCAATAATTGAGAACTAAAGACTTGGCAACAATATGCCTTGGACTGTGATTATCTTTAAAACTGTTCAGATCTGAGAAACAATCTTTGACACCAAAAACTATCCACCAGGCTTCAGTCAGGAAAACAGAAGCATATACCATTTTTACCCAGTCTCCAATTGCCCACCCATCTGGCAACAATCAGTTTTTTCTCTGTGTCTATAAGTCTGTTTCTGTTTGTTTGTTCATATATTTATTAGATTCCACATATAAATTAAATTATATGGTATTTGTCTTTATTTGTCAGACTTCTTTCACTTAGCATAACACTGTATAGGTCAATCCATGTTGTCCCAAGTGGTAAGTTTTCAGTATTTTTTATGGCTGAGTAATAATTCATTGTATATATCTTCTTTATCCAGATGTCTATTGATGGACACTTAGGTTACTTCCATGTCTTGGCTATCCTATATAATAAAAAGCTAATATGCAAATAGACCGAATGGTGGAACAACTGAACAACCGGTCACTATGATGTGCACTGACCACCAGGGCTGCACGGGGAACATGGTGGGTGTCGGCTGTGGCAGGATGGCGGGGCAGGTGAGTGGAGGTGCCAGACCAAGGCAGAGCACTGGGCACTGGGCACTGTCATCGGGGCGAGCCTCTGGTGGTTACTGAAAATTCTTTGCTCCTGCGCGCCACCACCCTGATCTCTCGGCATCGTCAGTGGGTGCGAGCAGCGGCTGCTGGCCCCGATCACTCCTGAGGGCCTCTCCACCTCCCCCTGCTCCTGAGGGGTGATCGGGGCAGCAGCCGCTGCTTGTAACCATTGATGGTGCTGGCCCTGCTCACATCCACTGCTGGCTCCAGCCCCAATGGCTCCACACTGTCAGCAGGAACAGCAGTGATGGGAGCGGGGCTGCCGGCAGACAGAGGACCAGGGACCATGGCAGAAGGGGCCAGGAGGGGGCACAGAGGATGGGCTAAGACCTGTCCCTGTGCCCACCACAGCCTTGTGGCCCACAGTTCCTTTCAAGGTGCACGAATTCATGCACTGGGCCTCTGGTTGTAAATAATGCTGTCCTAAATTTATGGATACACATATTGTTTCAAATTAGTATCTCAGGTTTCTTTGAATATGTACCCAGATGTGGAATTGCTGAGTCATAAGGCAGTTTTATTGTTTTATTTTTTGAGGAACCTCCATACTGTTTTCCATAGTGGTTCACCAATTTACATTCCCACCAGCAGTGCATAAGGGTTTCCTTTTCTTCATATCTTGGCCAATACTTGTTGTTTGTTGATTTATTGATGATAGCCATTTTGACAGGTATTACTTTTGATAGATGAATGGATAAAAAAGATGTGGTACATACATACAATGGAATATTACTCATCCATAAAACGGACAAAATCTTGCCATTTGCGACAACATGGAAGGATCTAGAAGGTATTTTTATATTTAAAATAAGCCAGACAAGAGAGACAAATACGATATGATTTCACTTACATGTGGAATCCAAAAAACAAACATCATAGTGACCGGTTGTTCACCCCAATGTCAAACAATATGAATGAACAATACAAAAGAGAAACAGACTCGTAAATATAGAGAACAAACTGATGATTGCCAGATGGGAGGGGGTTGAGGAAATGGGTGAAAAGGTGAAGGGTTTAAGAAGTACAAATTGGGCCCTAGCTGGTTTGGCTCAGTGGATAGAGCATCAGCCCACATCCTGAACAGTCCTGGTTTTGATTCTGGTCAAGGGCATATATTTCGGTTGCAGGCTCAATTCCAGCCCTGGTTGGGGAGTGCATGCAGAGGCAAACAATCGATTGTCTCTTTCACTTCGATGTTTATCTTTCTTTATATCTCCTTCTTCCTTCCACTCTCTCTAAAAAAAAATCAATGGAAAATATTCTCAGGTGAACATTTACCAACCAACCAAACAAACAACCAACCAAACAAACAAAAAAGTACAGATTGGCAGTTACAAAATAGTCATGGGGATGTAAACTACACATGGGGAGTATAGTCAATAATATTGCAATTACTATGTATGGTGCCAGGTGGATATTAGACCTATTGAGTTGATCACTTTGTAAGTTAAATCAATGTCCAATCATATACCTGAAACTAATATTGTATGTGAACTTTAATTGGAAAATTTAAAAATTATTTTTAAAAAAATCAATAACAGAATTTTAAGGGAATCTGCCCCATGGTAGTCTGTGCCCTTTTCATGTGATCCAGCTTGAAAAAAAGAACACCAATATTATCTGTCACATTTTTATTAATAGAAATTTAATTCAATTGATGCTTATTTGTGTTGAAGTAAAAAACGTTTTTGTTGTATAGTTGTGTGAAAGCTGTAATCATGCAGAGCTTTTACCTGGTAGTGGAGCACATCACAGTGTTATAATATTGAGGAGATTTTGAGTTAGCAGTGGGGTCGAGGAGAACATTTTTCTTTGAAAATGCTCTGTGCCTTTCTCCATGTGGAAGGCACCAGGCATACTGCCCCTAGGCCCTCATGCCTCTGGTGCTGCGCAGCGTGGCAGTGACTCATTCACCTCCACGTGGTTAGCAGCGTGGCAGTGACTCATTCACCTCCACGTGGTTAGTGCACACTTGCTGAGCTCCCAATGTCAAGGTACAGGATCTCTCCCTAACGTATTTCCCTGAGCTCTCCTTTTGACCCAGAATGTCCTCTTTGCTGGCTATTTCACTTGGCTTCTTAATCCATCGAGTCTTCATAGTTTCTTTTCTGTCTGTTCTGCTTGGCCCTTTGGGTGTAGTCAGTGTTTCTTAAACTACTGGTATATTCCTAAAATTCTGATCCTCAAAAAGCTGGTTGCCCAATTTAAATGAATTGCTGTTGAGGAAGAGAGATTGCGATGCCTCACTTCTCCTGCTGGCACACAGCGAGGCAGGCTCCCAGGCCCCTGCGATTTGGCAAGGGCACGTGATGGCTTCAGGTCCTGGGAGTGTGGGCAGAAGTAACAGACACCATCTTGAGGAATGGCCCCTAAAGTGCCCCAGGTAATCCTGCAAACCCTGCCTTCTCACTCTGTGGGCACCAGAGAGCTGTGTGGGAGGTTCTGAAACCCACAGAGAACAGAAGGGACTAAAGTTGACAGAGCCCCTGACCCTTTCCACAATGTGGAAGGATGTCAGCTAAACACCTTGTGGAGCTGATCTGATATTTGGGAGTGGTTTCAGCAACAACCTGTTTTGCTAATATCGCGGTCATTCCCCAATTTGCAAGGGAAACTGTGTTTATTGATAGACTTCCCTCAATGTAAAATGTGTTATCTCCATTTTTCTTTTAAACCTTTAGCACTTGATATTGCTTGCCTGTTAATGATGCCAGCAAATGACAAAAGTAGCATAGGAAGGTAAATTGCAAACCTGAGGAATAAATTCTTGTTTTTAGCCCAGCAATTTGTTTTACTGTTCTTGAGGTATGCATACAGTCAAAATTTTACATTGAATACATTGAGAGGCAGAAAGAAAATTTTTTTAGAATATGAGATGATATTAGCATATCATTATTTTACAGTTTCACAAAAACCTTCAGGTGTGGAAGAATCATTAAGTTAAAGCACAATGTAGATAAAGAGTAAGTGCCCAAACCATGAGATTCTGATTGCATCTTGCTCACAACTTGGCCAACTTGCAAATTTGGTATGTGGTGAGGATGCCATGAAATTGTAATTTAAGGTTCTCCCCCCATAATCCGTAATGCCCTTGGCTTTGTCCTCAGTTTAGGGAGTTCAGACAAGTTACCATCACTCCTTAGAGAAGGAATTCTCCTATATAATAAAAGGCTAATATGCAAATCGATTGAACAGTGGAACGACCAGTTGCAATGACATGCACTGACCACCAGGGGGAAGATGCTCAATGCAGGAGCTTCCCCCTGGTGGTCAGTGTGCTCTCACAAAGGGAGCACCCCTCAGCCAGAAGCTGGGTTCATGGCTGGCAAGTGCTAAGGATGTCCAATTGACAGCTTAGGGAGTGGGCCTAAGCTGTCAGTCAGACATCCCCTGAGGCTTCCTGGACTGTGAGAGGGGGCAGGCCAGGCTGAGGGACCCCTAAAGTGCACAAATTTCGTGCACCAGACCTCTAGTATTACTATAAAATACAAAGGTAGACTTTCATTGCCCAAATCCAGTTTTAAGACAAATATTTGGAAGACTATGTGACTACGTTATCATAGTTTTTATGTGTCCAAATTGGCTAAAGCTTCTCCAAAGTGAGAGAGATCTGGAGAGGATCAAGAGTTAGATGCTGGTGGGCCCAGAACCACCCTAGGCTAAGTCCAAGGTCAGGGTGGTGAGAGAACTCCCAGGTGGGTTTGAAGACCTCCAAGGAGAACGCATGACTTGCTTGAACTGGGGAACTGCAGGGGGCAGTGGGTGTCAGCACTGGCCACCACCAGGGGCACAGACAGCAACCCCGACTCTAAGCACCCAGCCAGGAGCCTGGGTCCCAGTGACCCAGCAACACAGCCGGGGATGAGGAAGCAGTTTGTGGGAAAACTAGTCCCAAAGCCTTAAGACTGCAGGAAGCGAGGAAGCAGTGGATCTGCTGGACTGGCCTTTAGTTGGGCACTAATTGGCAATGAGGACATTTCAGCCTGGACAGGCATGGATGAGGACCAGAGACTTCATCCTGGGGCCTCACACACCATAAGTAGCCACTCCTCTCATAGCTGAAGATTTTAATAAAACTTTGATTGCATTTTTTACATATCAATACATTTGAGTATAATTGTTAGAAATAAAATTGAGTATATTTACTTATACGTTGTTGAGCTGTGATTCACATACCACACAATTCATCCTTTAAGTGTACAATTCAGTGTTTTTGAATATTCACAGGCTGTGCAACCATCGCCACTGTCTAATTCCAGAACATCTCCATCCCCCAAGAAGGAGCCCATGTGGTTAGTTCCTATTTCCCCTCGCCACAGCCTCTAGGACCACTAATCTTCTTTCTGTCTCTATGGGTTTGCCTAATTCTGGATATTTCATACACATGAAAACATACAATATTTATTCTTCTGTGACTGACTTCTTTTACTTAACACATTGTTTTTAAGGTTCATCCATGTTGTAGCATATATTCCTTCATTCTATTTCGTGGCAAAAATTTTCCATTGTGTGGATCTACAACATTTTCTTTATTAATTTATCAGTATGAACATTTGAATTATTTCTACTCTGGCTATTGTAAATAAGGTTGCTATGGTCATTCATGTACAAATTTTTGTGTGGAAATATGTTTATAATTATTTGGGGTGTTGCATTAGTTTTTATGGCTGCTACAACAAATTACTGTAACTAGTGACTTAAAGATGTATTACCTTACAGTTCTGCAGTTTAGAAGTCTGAAATGGATCTCACTGGACTAAAATCAAGGTGTGCAGAGCTTCATTCCTCACTGGACACTCCACTCCTGACCCTGTCCAGCTTTAGAGGCTGCCCAGGTTCTCTGGTTCTTGGCTCTCTTCTTTCACCATCAAAGACAGAAACTTTGGAAAGAGCTTTGCACACAGCCTCTCTCTGGTTCTCCTTGTTCATACCTTCCTCTAATTCTTTTAATCCCCCTATGATTGCATTGTGCCCACCCACAACTTCCAGGGCAATCTTCCTATTTTAAGCTCAGCTGATTAGTAACGTTATTTCATCTGCAATGCTGATACCTTTTGCCATTTAACAAAGCATAGCCACAAGTTCCAGATATTAAGATACAGAGATTTTTAGAGGCAATTCTTCAACCTACCACAGGTATATACATAGGATGAAATTACCGAAGTCTTTGGGTCACTGTAGCTTTAATCAGAGGAATTGCCAAACTTTTCCTAAGCAGATACACCATTTTATATTCCCACTAGCAATGGATAAGGATTCCAATTCCACTACATTCTCACTAGCACTTGTCTGTTTTTTGATGATAGCCATTCTGATGGGTGTGAAGTGGTATCACACTGTGGTTTTGATCTGCATTTCCCTAGTGACTAATGATGTTGAGCATTTTTCATGGGCATAATTCCATTTGTATATCTTTGTAGAAATAACTATTCAAATCCTTATTGTGGTTTATCTTTTCACTTTCTTGGTGTCCATTGAAGCACAAGAGTTTTTAATTTGATGAAATCAAATGTATATATTTTTAAATTCACTAATTATTTATTCCTTCTGTAAAAATCTGCTTTTAAGCCCCTTTAGCAATTTTTTCACTTCAGGTATTATACTCCAAAATTTATATTTGGTTCTTTTTATAATATCTATATATTTATTGCTATTCTCTAATTTGTGAAAAATTGCTCTCACACTTTTATTATTTAGATATGGTTATCTTTATTTTCATTTATAAATAAATTTTTATTTATTTCAGAGAGGACGAGAGAGCGAGAGAGAGATAGAAACATCAATGATGAGAATCATTGACTGGCTGCCTCCTACACACCCCACACTGGGGAGCAAGCCTGCAACCTGGGCATGTGCCCTGACCAGGAATCGAACCATGACCTCCTGGTTCATAGGTAGACACTCGACCAGTGGCCTAGCTATGTTATAGCAGACCGGAGAAAAACCAAGCCACGCTTAGAGAAAGGGAGTTACATTTTAATTATGATTATGCGCAGGCCCAGAGAAAAATGTGTCTTTCAAATTCTGAGCCTCCCAACATGGAGGAAAATTTTTCTATTTATATTTTTTCTAGCTCTTTGTCTCCCAAATTTGGAATGAGATTTCTGGGCCTTCTGAGAAAGAAGGCCTGTGTGCTGGAAAGGGGCCATGAGACCATATCTCAAGGCCTGGCCTGGTGCCAGCACTGCCAACTCTGTTTGGGGCATAGTTTATGGCCTCTCTGAAATGGGAGTAGTCTTATTTTCCTTATTATTTAAGCAAGCAAGTGTTTACAGAAGCCAAAATAGCAGGGTTAAAATTCCAAACAGCAGTTTTTACATAAGATGAATGCTTCAGCTAGACAAGGTTATCTTTAGTTTTCTGAACATATTTATAATAGCTGACAAAGATTTTATCTAGTAAGTCCAAAACCTGTCTTCTTCATGGACATTTTCTCCTGTATTTGCACTGCAGTTTCACTTTATATCTCATAACTTTTATTAAAAACAGGACATTTAAAACAATATGGTGATTCTGGAAGTCAGATTCTCCCCCTTTTCCATGGGGACTTGTTTTTGCTATTTGTGTGTTTAGTAAATTCTGTGTTACTCATCATATGTGGCCCTCAAATTTTCTGCTCCATCAGCTTGGTGTCCAGCTGATGACTGAAGAGGGGTTTCCTTAAATGCCTTGCCCACCAGGCAGTTGGCTTTTGTGTAGAGTCCAGGTGTATGCTGAAGCCTCTCTTCAGTATGACTCAGGTTGGCCAGATGTGAGAGAGTAGGGCCTTCTCAGGAATTTTCTGGGCACACATCCCTGAATGGCCTTCCGGATTCACGGGAATTATCAGAGCTTTTAAAGCCTGCTACAGACATCTCATTCCCAGTTTTTGCTTATAAAAGTTTTGGTCAGCCTCTTGTTAGACCCAACTGATAAGGTTGTCTCAAACAGATCCAGTGTTAAACAATTGTTGCTGGTTATTTTCAGCAAATACCCTAAGGGTAGGGCTGTTAGTCCCAAATGCCTCTGAAACAGGTGAAATAACTACTACAGGCTCCAGTAATGGAGCTTTCAGTGAGCTCAAGAAAGATCAATAGTGATAGTTCTCTGAGGGTCTCAGGAAGCTCACTCGCCGTTTGGACCCCTCAGTGGCTGCCAGCACTTTGGGCTTCCAGCTGCCGTATGTGTGCGGCTGTTGTCCGAGCCTTACTGGAGATAATGATGAGAAGAGCAAGTTAAAATGCCCGGGGCTCACTGATCTTCCTAAGAGTTAACCATTTGTTAAAACAAACACTCCTTGGATTGTTGCAAGCCTAAATTAATGTCTTAATGTCTGAAAAAAATTTGATTTCAATAATTTCTGCCAGTGTTCTTGTTGCTTTCATGGAGGAGTGGCCTCTGGAAGGCCTTACTCTCTCATGTCAGAAGGGTTTCTCTGCAGTTCAGAATTTAAACACACTTCTGGAGGAAGAATGGGCTTAAACCCAAGCTAGATTAGAAATATCATTTTTCATTAACAAGATCTTTTTTTTCTTCACATTTTATTACCTCCAAGGTTGAAATGCATGTTGCATTCACTACCTGCCAGCTAGCAGTCCGAGGAGTTTATTACTGAGTACTTGGACACAGAAATCGCACAATGTGCCCACAGTTTAGGAGAAAATCCTGGAGACAGCAGTGCAGCACTGTTTAAAAAGGGCTGTGTCACTATTGCTTCTGAGGGTGCAAGGGCAATTTTAGATGGAAAAAAGAAATTAATGACTCACAAAAAAAGTGATTCAGAAGATTCACTGAATACGAATGTTTTAAGAATACCCTATATACAAGGGTGACATGTAATAAAATTTTGTGTCTAAATAAATCGAAAAGCTTTGAAAAGAAACATTATATTTTTATGTCACTATTGTTTACTGGAAATATATGAGCAAAGAAAACATTTTAAATCCTCTAGTAAGGATGAAACCGGTTTGGCTCAGTGGATACAGCGTCGGCCTGCGGACTGAAAGGTCCCAGGTTCGATTCCGGTCAAGGGCATGTACCTGGGTTGCGGGCATATTCCCAGTAGGAGATGTGCAGGAGGCAGCTGATCGATGTTTCTCTCTCATCGATGTTTCTAACTCTCTATCTCTCTCCCTTCCTCTCTGTAAAAAATCAATAAAATATATTTAAAATAAATAAATAAATAAATCCTCTAGTAAGCATGTTAAAAATGTAAAAAGGAACAGGTGAAATTAATTTTAATAATATATTTTTATTTAAACCAATATATCTAAAATATCATTTCAACTTGTCATCAATATAACAAAATTATGCAGATATTTTACATTCATCTTTTCATAATAGTTCCTAGAAATCCAGGGAATACTTTTACACTTCACATCTCAATTCTGAGGAGCCACATTCCAAGTGTTCGATACCCACGTGTGGCTATGATTGGGAAAATGAGACATTTTGGGGGGACTAGCAATCTGAAGCTGTGCCAGTAACCTAATGCACATTCCTGTTAGCCTATAGTCTCTGACCCTTCCTTAATTATCTGATCTTGCAAGACCTGTTTACCGAAGAAGTCCCATTTTACAGAGGTCATAAACCATGAACAATACACAACCCCAGAGGGGGTTGTCAGTACTGGCTCCAGGCCAGGCCTTTAGGTGTGGTCTCACGCCCCCCCCATCCCAACACATGGGGCTTTTTGCAAAGCCTGCAAAAGGTCCAGAAGTCTCATCCATATTTGGGGGACAAAGAAACCAAAAGGGTATAAAGGGAGAGCTTCCTCCAAATTCATTTGCTCAAGATTTGGAGAGAAACAGTCTCCAAAGTCACTGTACTAGTACATGTGGAACATCTGAAAATAAGTGGGTTTTTTCTGTAACTCTAGTACTCCTGAGTATTTTTCTGTCACCTGGTAAATTCTGTAACAGCTCGTGGCAGCGTGTTTGATAGTGTGCCCCTAAGTGAGGTGTAAGACTCACATTACAGTTCAATTAACAGCAGTTTTCTCTGTATTGATGCAAAAAGAAGGGTGCATCTTATACCTGATGTCTTAGATTCAATGAACTAGGATAGATTTTTACCTTGTGTTAGAAAGAGAATTTGAGATAAAAATTAAGTTTTATTATGGAAAAAAAATTGAGTCACATTTCTTACACATCCCTCTGTAGTACATTTGAGAGTCCTCCAGACACCAGCTCTGAGACTCACTCTCTGAGCCCTGCAAGGGGCAGCAGCAGCAACTGCTGCTGGCTCTTCCCCTGCTGGGGCCCCAGGGCCACCAGGGCCTCTGCTGGTCTTCCTAGCTGTCCAGGGCCCCCTGGGCTCTCTCAAACAGCTATCCTAAATGAGAATAAGAGCAGTTCAGAGAATCCTCCCCAATCTCTTGTGTCAGCATTGTTTTCAAAATAGCCACGGGGCATGCTGCTATTCTAAATCCAATCTTGTGAATATCGGAAGTCAGCAATGACAAGGAGAAGATGTATTTTCAAAAGGTATTGATTTTTCTCTTACTTTGACTTTTGTGATCAGTTTCTCAGCTTGTGTTGCATTTTTCAATGTCAGCACTGTTTTTTTCCTCCAGCATGATACCGTTGAGGACAGCAGCTGGGAGAGAGCTGATGAATATCCAAGGAGCCGTGCCTGCTTTCTCTAAGCCATCTCAGCAGTACTCTACATCCTGCTGTGGCAAACAGTGACTGGCTTCCAGTAACAAGATAAAAATTGTACTTGACTGACACATGTAGTTCAGATACATTTCAATGTTCTGGGAATTTAGAAAACTTGAAAAGCCTGAGTTCTCTTTTAATTTCCATAAATTTCAAAACTTAAAAATATAGAAGTATGATTATCCTCCAAAGCTGAGCTGGAGTATGGGATTTTTGAGTATTGGAGTAGTACCTCAGGGAGGGGCTGTTTTCAAAAGCCTAGTTTACTGGTCCCAAGAGTGAGCGCTGAAGGCAGTCGAGGACTGCAAGCTTGGCCTTGTCATTTCCTAGGTGTGTGACCAACAGCAGGCTGATGAATTAACTAACTTAACTTCTCTGACCCAACTTCCCTGGAGCTAAGATAACTATCCACCCGGACAGTGGTTTTGTGGGGTCTACACACACACTACCTTAAGGCTTGCCTAAATGGCACTCAGCATTGGCACACCTTTCCTGTGAAGGGCCAGGTAATACGTATTTTAAGCTTGGGGGGCTCTAAGGCCTCTGTCACCACAGCTGGACTGTGCCTTCTATGTGGTGGTCATAGACAACATGGAAACAAATGAGTATGGCTGCTTGCCAGTAACACTTTTATGTACCAAAACAGGCTATGGGCCATAATTTGCTGCCCCTGCAACAGGCAAAGAGGAGCCAGCGGAGGGTTAGTGTCGTGTGTTAATGTAAAAAAAAAACCCATTGAAATTTGTAAAGAATTTTTGTGAGTTTATTTGAGCCAAACTGTCGACATTTGCCAGGAAGCAGAACCTCAACGGATTGAGATAATGCTCCGGAGAATGGCGGGTTACATCTGTATTTATACATTGCAATCAAAGGAGGGATGTAGGTGGGTTACATGAATTTCACTGGTGATAGATTAAGGAGGTGGTATAAAAATAAGCGGGGGGTGGGGGAAACCCCTGGAATTGGATAAAAAGTAAAATGATGGACACATACTTAGGTGGGTGCAGGAACAATTAACATGATAATGAAGGAATTTGTGGTATCTGTCCTGGCGCCAAGCACATTTGGTTGTGCTCCAGGGGGTCCAGAAAAAGGGAAGTTACAAGTTACCCAGACACTTCAAGGGTATGTTATCATAGATGCAAAAAGACAGATAGACTCAGTTAAGGTAAAGGTTGACCTTGTCAGTGAAGATACCAGCCTAGGACATAACTGCCCACCATAACTGCTTTCAGTTAAAGTTTAATTTCAGGCCATTCTCTGTGGTTACTTTAGGTCTCTGAATTTGCAAGACTGCCAGGCAGGCCTCCCCTGAGCTTGTCAGATCAGCATGTGGCCCCTTTCGTCCACAGGTGTAAGACTTACATTACAGTTCAATTACAACAGTTTTCTCGGTAATGACGCAAAAAGAAGGGTGCATCTTATACCTGATGTCCCTGCCAGGTCTGTGTACCAGGGTTTATTGAGCACAGACTTCAGTGTATAGAGCTGGGCCAACAGATGCGACTTTAGTATGAGGCAGTTTGGTTTCTGAATTAATGAATTTGACATGCAAATGGCACTCATTTCTTACTCTTTCTCACTGCAGCCTTCCTTTTCCATATCCTTTTCTTCACTCCACCTCCTTCCCCTTGCTCCTCCTTCATGTCTTTGAGTGCTGCCTCAGGTACTTCCATTTGAATGCAGAGGCTGTGCATCTGTGCAATCCAGGGGCCCAGGGGCCCAGGTCCTAGGGCAGGCCTCCCAGCTGCTGGCTGCTCTCCGAGTGAGGAGCAGCTTCCTTTAAGAGTTCCATCTCAGGTCCTTCCCTAACCAGCCCAATGAAGCCTGGGTTTTAATTATGTAAACGTAAGCAGTCATCTTCTAGGGAAAGAAAGATGGCGATAATGAGAAGGTGGGGTAGCCCTCTGTGATTCTCTGAATTGCCAGCTGCTCGCATCAGTCCTCACACCGAACACCCATGCTCCCCTTCAAGGATTCCTTCATATTCTAACCCAAAAGCACAAATGCCCGGGAATTTCTTTTTAGGATCCTAATTAACTGACTTTCCTCTCGCACGGCAAGTATGAAAATAGCAAGGCTAATTTGACATTGCAGTGGATGGAGGTGAATTCGCTGCCTACAGGCTCCCCTCTAATAACTTATTTAAATTTTGATGTAAAGCCCTGTGGAACTGGGAAAGTCCCCCAAGGCAACAAATTAATCACAATGCTGGGTGAAGTCAACATCAGGATATGATAGTCTGTCCTTGTCTTTTCTGCTTGGCTTTGCTGCAACTGCTCCCCTGCGCTATTAGGCCCTGGAAGAAGCCCAGTGTGATGCTCATAGTTGGAGGCATGATGTTGTTGCTTCTTCCACAACTTCTAATCATATTTCAGCTTCCTGCCTTTTTTCTAGGATGGCTCATTATTTGCCACTCACTCATCTGCATGTGCAACTTCTACAAATGAAAACAGAGAAATTCTTAGACAATTGAAAAAATGTTTTATTTACAAGAAAAAGTCTGTACATTGTGTGTACATAAAAATATACAAAACCAAAATAGAAAATATCCAAACCTTAAAATGTGTACAAACACCTTTAAAATGTAACCCCTGGAAACCTCAAGCCTTAGTTTGAAGAGCACACATTTCATTTAAAAATTGTCATACAAAAAAAAGTCCCAACACTGTTAAAAAAGTTCACTGGTTTCCACCAGAAAAGTTTCCTAAGTTTACTAGGATAAACAGAATGTGTGATATTATAAATGTTACGTCTTAATGCTACCAGTACAGTTAATTTGCTTGAAACCTAACTAATGAGAAGATTCTTTTCCATAGAACCAATAAATGTTTCTTCCCTGAATCTTGTAAAAGCCATGAGTTGTCAACTTCTTATCAAACTTCAGAGTGACATTAGGCTGTCTTCAGGTCATGGGTTTACCTTCACAGTGATGTTTAAATATGTCCACTATACTTTTTAATGTAGCCAGGATGTGTAAAGTATGAGTGTGTGGAAGACTAATTTTTTTTAACAGAAGGACAAATAACATTTGCTTCCTTCTCTTAAAAACTTGGTGTTTGTGCCCTAGCCGTTGCTCAGTGGTTAGAGCATTGGCCCACAAACTGAAGGGTCAAGGGTTTGATTCCAGTCAAGGGCAAATACCTTGGTTGCAGGTTCAATCCCCGGCCCTGGTCGGGGCATGTGTGGAAGGCAACCAATTGATGTGTCTCTCTCACATAGATGTTTCTCTCTCTCTGTCTTTCCCCCTCCCTTCCACTCTCTTAAAAAAAAAAAAATCAATGGAAAAATATCCTTGGGTGAGGATTAGCAAAATAAAAAACCAACAACAACAACTAGTGTTTTCATAATTAAAATAGAATGTATTACAAAGTTTTCAGAGATAAAGTTTGATGAAAAAAGACAATATAAATCCAACCATGTATGTAGATATGTGTATATACAATTGTATAACTATATTCATATGCACACTTTTATAACAAGAGTGAGAACTAATTCTTTAAATTCCACTGGCCCAAACTTGTAGACGAATATGCTGGATTATTTTTTCTTACTAAAAGGCTTCACTCATTCAATAAACAAGAACCAGCACTTACATTTTATCCTTGAATTAACAGAAATACCTTTCATTTCCCAATTGTGTAAAGTCCCAGTGACAAAAAACATGCAGAATATTTTTTCACAATGGAAATATCCAGAGTATAAAAACAAATTTGAACTCAGGCACATTTTATGCAAGCAATTCATTTCTATATGCAGCTGCCTTTACCAGCTGTGCAACCACTGGGTAGAGCTCTAAACTACCAGAATGTGAGAAGTCACACAGATAGTGCGGTAGAGCATATGCAGAGGCTATTGGCCTATATATTCAGTCATGTATTTCTCCATAATCCTCCCACTTCCTCTCCCGTTTCTTTCCATAGCTAAGCAGAAATGAGCCAGGTGACTTTGGCCACCAGCCCAAACATGCACTGTGCCATGTGTCTCCGGAGACCTGAATCCAGTCATCTGTGCAGACATCACATACCGTGACGTGTGTGAAGCTGACCCCACCTACACCAAAATTCTCCCATCACATACCATGATGCATATGAGGCTGAGCCCACCTACATACAAAATCCTCCTGTCACATCCCATGGCACATGTGAGATTGATCCCACGTAAGGTGGCCCAGTGGGACCTGGTTAATTCTGTGATGGAAGTGCTGCCACCGAAAAGGGTTATTTCTTGAGAAAAGCAGCGCTGAACGGACTGAGGGGAGGGTCAGACTCACAGGGCCAGCACTGCCTTCCATGGAGACAGAACGCTCTACCTGCTACACCTTACCCTCACACCTGGAGGGACTGGTGAAAAGAGGTAGGGAAAATCTAGATGAAGGTGAGTTGTCATCCTTTGCCAACAGTTGTTTTTTTGTGATTACAACAACAAAACCAAAAAAAGATCAAGTGAAAAGATCATGAAATATCAATAGCAATGTGACCTTGTTCATCCTGAGAGTGAAACAAGGGACCAGTGGCCTCGGGTTGCACTATGGGGACTTGATCAGCGTCCCTTCACAGAGGAGGATGGAGGGTTTAGAAGGGGCAGGACCTGGAAAAAAATGCAGTGGGGCACCGTTTATTATCAACTATGCCACAAAAGGCCTGTGTGCTTTACTGCAGTTCATATGTAGCCTGTAAGGACTTAATCAATGTCTGGCCAAATACTGCACTTAAGACCCATTTGGCTAATCCTCAAAGCAGTCATCATGCTAACTCCAACTGCCTAATATTTTGAGAGGCTAAACAATTTAAACTTCTAAATTGAAGAATGCCCAGCCCATGCTATATTAATATGTGTACCACATTTTTGGAATGTTTAACAAATCGTGATTCCCAAGAGTCAAGACCATAATAAATTCAAAGATTTTAATTAAACTTTCTCTATATCCTTCAGTCTTTCATATCATTTCAGTGAGATAGAAAGCACTTTTTAAAAGTATATGCGTTACAACATAATGCAATTTAAAAATCTTTGAAGTGTTTTCTGGGGCTTTGGAACTTGAGTATTTACATTGATCCAATACATTTTCCTCTAACCAACCTCTCCAGTCATCCAAAGGGATTGTCCTGGTGACGGGATGTGGTAAGGGCTCATGAGGACGACTGGGGAACCTCCATTCCCTGCATGTGAGGGCAGAGCCAGGGGGCTGGGATCAGGACTGTAAGAGGACTGCTCGCTGCACCAGCGCTACCTCACCAGCATCCAGCATCACTGAACCCATGACCCACTAGACATGGGACAAGACTGAGCTCTTTCAGGAAATAAGGAAGAAAGCGCTTGATCAGGTCTACTCAGACATAAGCTAATGTGCAGAACAAAATTACCCATCCCTTCTCATGGATACAGAAACGAAGCTCTCACAGGGACTTTCATGGACACTGCCACATTAAACTTGCAGTTACTTCACTATTACAGTAAAGATGTCTATAGGAGTCTGCTATCCATTTGGATTTCTGTTGAGATGAGCCAAATAGTCATCTGTTTCTGTAAACCACTCTTGCTCAAGAAAGCAGTCCTGAGAGGGCTCAGGAAAAAGCAATCTGGAACAGAAAAACTTTCCATAAAACCTCCTGCCATTCACACACTCTCGAGGGGGAATGCACTTAATTAAACTACTGCGGTCATTGCAAAGAAGTGCCAAACAGACCAGTGAAATATGTTTTGGTTGCATATTGAAATAATGCCATGCTTAATTAAAGTATTTCAAATGTTTCTGTTTAACTATGTTCATATCAAAATCTTTTTTTCAATGTATGAGTGACCAAAGTTTAGATTAAGTAAAACAAAAGCTGAATATAGCCAATGCATTGGGTGACCATTTCCCCTCCAGCCGTCTTTTCCCTGAAGCAGATACATGTTTTCCTTGTTGCTAAAGAGCCACACTTTCACACCACCTTATTTAACTATATGGCTTTGTTATGTTGCTGACATAAAACACATCTGTGAAAATGAGGACAGGATTCCTAAACGTCCATCCATCCATCTGTAGGAAGAATTAGTATCAGGTTTCCAACAGCTAATACTAACCTGCAAGAAATCCTCATAAAAGACAAAGATGTGCATCCCAGTAGCAGGGGGTTACTGCTCAAAAACCCCTCCTTCTGGGTTAGAAGGCGCCCTCTCCCATAGGTGTGTCCTCACTGTCCTGTGTATGACTAGGAAGGCCATGGGGAGGGCTGGGCGGTGAAAAGGTCCAAGGCAGAGTGCTGGGGCCGGGAAACATCCCATGCAGGGCTACCCTGCAGCTTCGTTACTCTGTGCTACTCACCAGTACTGCTCCTTCCATATGGGGGATACTCCCAGTTGATAAGAAAATCCTGGAGGAAAACTACATGTCTCCTCTGTGTGCTACTCTGGGCTGGACTGTTCTTGACCTGCTTGACATAGATGCTCTATGGTTTCAGAAATGTGTCTTGACACAGAGCAAATCACTCGTGGCCGCGGGAAGCACAGATGGCGAATGCAATGGTTTGGAAACACAGGCACCTCACAGGAATCCTAGATTCCTGATGTTAAATAAACACAGTTGAATGGCAAGTCAGATATTCGTCATAAACTCTAGAATCTTTTCTGATGAATGTCCACACAAGTGACACGCGATGCTGCAAACACTTGCCTCAATGTTCGTGCTTCCAGGTATAAACCTTTTTTTTAGTGTTAGACGTGTTGCAGGCGTCAGCCCTGTCACTGACACCAGCCCTGACAAGCTGTGCCCACAGCATGGAAAAAGCTTAGCAGTTTTGTTATACATTTTCTTTTCTTCCAGCTATTCTTTTTTGTGCATCTTTCTTGGTCTTTTTTCCCCTTTCAATTCCATTACTATATTCAAAGCAGCAATAAATACTCAAGGGCTTAAAAAGAGAAGAATTCTCGAGGCCCTCACTAAATTGCAGTTTAAAGATTCAAGACTACGTTGCCTAAAATATATGTTCAAGTATTCTTTTGTGACTTAGAACACAACAGTAGTACTTATTGCACATTGGTTCCCCAGAGTCCCTTTTCAAGAGTTGGGGGTGGGGCAGTGCACGGCCCGCAGCCCTGGCAGAACCACCTTGCCCTTGCGGTGCAGATCCCCTTGGGCGCCAGTGTTCAGGCGCTGCACCAGTAGCTTCTCGTAGAGCAGGGGGTGATAGGCCCCGAGTGTGCAGGCCGCGTCGTAGTACAGCTCGTGGTAGTGGCACAGCTCCGTCTGCCTGACGGACGGGAGGTATTCGTACACGTGCACCTCACTGCACAAGGACATCATGAGGAGGATTCCTAAGGTGGAAAGAAAATGGAACCTGATGAACTCCATGTGGGAAGTTCCTGTTGGCAGGGTGGTGGGGAATGACGGTGACCAAAAAACATTGCTCTGCAGGCTTCCCGCTTCCAGTGATTGGGTATACTGGTTCATGGGTGTGGGGCATATGAAGATATAATACTAGCCTGGCTTGTGTGGCTCAGTGGTTGAACATTGACCTATGAACCAGGAGATCACAGTTTGATTCCTGGTCAGGGCACATGCCCGGGTTGTGGACTCGATTCTCAGTGTGGGGCATGTAGGAGGCAACCGATCAATGATTCTCTCTCATCATTGATGTTTCTATCTCTCTCTCCCTCTCCCTTTTTCTTTGAAATCATTAATATATATAATCACTTATATATAAAGATATTATACTAGCAGCCCTTGCCAGTGTCTCAAGTCGTTGGATGACTCTCCAAAAAGAGAGTCAACTATACCAAAAAGTTGTGAGTTCGATTCCCAGTCAGGGCACGTATGGAGGCAACTGATTGATGCTTGTCTCTCACATCAATGTTTTCCTCTCTCTCTCTCCCTCCCTCTCTCTCTAAAATTAAAAAATACATATCCTTGGGTGAGGATTAAAAAAAAGATGTAATACTAGCATATATATAGTTGTTCAGTTGATTACTGTGGGACTGAAATTAAAACACAAAGTTACTAAACTTAGAGACCACAATCTAGTGAGTGACAGATCTGCATCCCGCAAGTCAGACTATCAGGTATCAGAGTCTACCCTCAGGTCCCACCTAATTTGCAATAGAACTGCTATGTTTCAAAGAAACATGTTACAAAAAACTGATTATAAAATAACTGCTTGATTATAAATTAATATAAAATAGCTGTTTGAATGAGAAGAAATGGAGTTGTAAACAGAGAGCTTAAAATTCATATTAAAATTATTTTTTTCATTGAAACTGTCAGTACAGGAGTTGCTTTAATTTCTTTGTTTTACTGTTCAAATAGAGAGCTGTAACCCCAAATATCACTAAGCAAACAGAGTTTGTGGTCTAGGCCAACAGGCTTTCTTTTCCTAGAGCCACCTCGTTAACACCCTTTAAACATTAAAAAAATGTGCACACTCCTTTCATTACAAAGATATCCCTGCCATGGAAAAAGCAAAGTCACACAGTTAGAGGCCATATTTGTTTGCAGAGGATAACCATATTTCTAATTAATCAGCCCTGTTTGCACCATGAAAATCCCCACAACCAGAGAAAGTCCTGCCTAAGAGACACCAGAAGAGAAGTGAGAAGGGCCCGGTTTTACCCAGAAGATGCAGAAAGCTTGCCCAGGGAGGGGAGGCCTGATCCTAAAGGGTGGCCTGCAGATAAGGGGTGAGAGGGAAATGGAAGAAGGGGTGCTACTGCCGAAGGACAACGGTACCTGCTTGGAAGACTCTGAAGATGTGAGCTGAGAGCTACAGTCCTGTGTTGTGGCTGAGAGTAAAGCACATTCCTAACAAAGAGAAGGTGAGTTGCTTCAAATTTGATGAAGTAGTTGTTCTCAAGGGCAAGGTTAAAACCCCCAGTTCCTCTCAGTCCTAGCGGTTTCCTCCTTCTCTTCTTGCTGCCCCACTGTGGCCCCTTCCCAGGGCTGGCGGAAAGTGACAGGCACTCAGGTGGGGCCCAGAGGAACCCACCACAGCTAGGACAGCCTCTTCTTCCTGAAATCGTGGAGGGGAGTGGGCACTCTTCTGAGCCCGCACACCACACAGGCGATGAAGTCTTGCCTCTTACTGCTCTATGAACATTTTTCTATTCCTCACAAAATCATCTATAAAGAACTGACACAGCAAATGAGAATGCCATGTGCCCAGGGAAAATTAAATTCTCCTTTATTCCCAGTTACTTTCAACCTGCAACAAACAAGAACCCCTGTAATGTGTACGCTTTCTCTCAATGAGGGCACAGGACCTGTGTCTGTGGAGAGAGAAGAGCTTCGGCATTTCCTAATCAGAGCTAGGGAACAAGTTCTTGGACATGGCCTCCCTGCACTGGCTTCCCTCTCCGCACTGGCTGCTCTCCCCGCCCTGGCTCTGGCCTGTGGTCAGTCCTACACACTGCCCACGAGTGCAGTATTACAACTTGCCTGCAGGTGGCAGTGAAGAGGCTTGGAGGGAGCCTGTTCCCCAGGCGGTTCTGAGCGGCAATGGCAATGGCTACTCATCCATGGGGACTGCAAGCATCTATATCCTAGCTGCTCTCTGCAATTCTGGTTCTAAAGTGTCAGTCAGTTTGTTGTTCCTCTTCCTAAAGCAGTTCTCACACTTCAGACTGAAGTGAATGGTCTGGACATCTTGTTAAAATGCAGAGTCCTGGACTTGTCCCCATTCCCAGAGATTTGGGTTCCAATGGCTTATGTTGAGGTTCAGAAAATGGAATTCTTAACAAGCATTCATTCCTAAACTATCTGTGGTGAAAGCCCATTTAGAAAGTCCCAGTCTATCACAGAGCAATACTTTTGTAAAATACAGTAACAATGAATTATTAGAGACACATATTTGGATGACATTCGGTGTCAAATTTCTATAAAAATATTTAAATACTTTCCATTTCCACAGTAATCTGGTTGTAGACCAATCACAAGCATTCTTGGTCCAGTGCTGGCCCACCACCCATGCTGGTCTAAGACATACATTCTCTGAAAAAATCTGCTGTCAGGGATTCCCCAAGCTATCTCACAGTAGCCAGACATTCTACCTGCTGGGCAGTGGACACACCCAGGAGATCTTGGGGTAGGTTCCCTATACATCCTTACTGTCTATTTTCTTGGTTTCAAAGGGCTACTAGGTGCTTGAATCTGATTTTTTTTTAAAGTTTTTCAGAAAAGATTTTTAATCTTGCTGTGAGTTAACTACATTTCAAATCACATATTTGCTAAATATACAATACTAGAGGCCCAGTGCACAAAATTTGTGAACTGGTAGGGTCCCTATTGGCTGCTAGCTGCCAGCTGGGGCTTCCCTCCCTTCCCCTGGCTGGCCCGGCCCCCTGGTCGAACTCCCGGACAACTCCCAGTGGAGGGGACAATTTGCATACTACACTTTTATTTTATAGGATAGAGTTTGTCATAAAACTAGACAAAATGTTATGGTTTCACTATAAGTAAATAGGTACATTTTAGCATTTTCATAAATGTTTTTTGTTTATTTATTTTAATTTTTTTTATTGATCTCAGAGTGGAAGGGAGAGGGAGAGAGAGATAGAAACATCAGTGATGAGAGAGAATCATTGATAAGCTGCCTCCTGCACATCCTACACTGGGGATTGAGCTCACAACCTGGGCACGTGCCCTTGACCAGAATCGAACCTGGGACCCTTCAGTCTGCAGGCCGATGCTCTATCCACTGATCCAAACAAACTAGGGCAATATTTTACATTTTAAAATAACTTCTAGGGCTTCAGAAATACAGAACTTGCCAATTAGTTCATGACAGTCCCAACTGAAGGGCAATCAATGAAGGTTCAGAACGTGTGGCTTCTTAGCTAAGCATCTGTATAATTCCTACCTGACACAGACTTAGCAACAGTGTTCCCTGTGTCATGCTGTACCCATATGTATGAGTGGCTTCCTGTGACTATGAGGTTTTGCCATGCACCCTAAAATTTATGTAGTAGCAGAATCAGCTGTTTAAATGGCAGCCAATGATAGTGAAATTAGAATGGCAGCACCTTCAATAGGAAAATTACATTATATTCATTGGGTACATGTAAAAGATGGAAAAAATTTATGGTACCAAAGGTGGAGAATATTTTTATTTTAAATTATTTTTCAGGATTCCTGATCAATTCATTTAGCATTTGAATACATTTGAATTTATTAAGGCTGTTATTACATGTAAATTTGAGTTTAGATTCAGACTTTGGCATATAATAAGTATTGAAAATCATTATTAAATGTGGCTAAATCTACACAGTGGTGTTCTTAAGAGTTGTTAATAGGACTTAGTAATACACAAAACCCTGAAGATGGCATTTCTTCTGGCAAGTTCAGAGTATGTGTATCAGGGTACAGGGGGTGTGGGGAGTAAATTCTGTGGGGGAGGAGGGCAGGATTAGGACAGGACTAGAAAGACCAGAGCCCAGGTACTATTGGGAGATCTCTTCAATTAAATTCAACATTTATTAAACGGGGCACAATACTAACCATTGATGATTTAGAAAACATTTAAGGAAAAAAGAAATTAGCAAATTAAAGTAAAGAAGTAACCTTTAAATTAACAATAGGGGCTAAGCCCATAACCTAAAACTCTAAGAGTGACTTGAGGAAAGTGTCTTAAACATTGTGCTGAGGAAAGTGTTGGGCACCACACCAGCCTCTCTGCTGAGGTGCTGCGATGCTGAGCCCCACTGTCCAGACATGACAGCTACCACCAATAAGATTCCAGGTCAGGAATCTCCACCTAACGCCTGGGCTTTATGACTGGCTGTGAGGACTATATAAGCCAGGATACAAGGCAAAATCAGCAAAGGAAAAGCCACAGGGGGAGAGAAGTCCAGGGGGTCCGGGGGAGGCTTCCAGAATACTGTCTGAGTGGTCACACAGGATTACTCATTATCCCAGCAACACATGTGAAATGTTGCCAACCAGGAAAGCTTCTTAGAGAACCAGTACTCAAGGTTAACACCGGGAGCTAGCCACATAGGCAGGCTCTAGCTGGCGCAAACCAAAACTCCAGACTCGAAGGAGGAAAGCAGGTGAGCCACACTGCTTGCACAGAGTGAACCATTCTTATTTTACCAGTTATGACAGAGGGAACCCTCCCCAAATCCAAGTCCCCAGATGCCAATCTTGTACAAGGCCTTTATGGAGCAGCAGGCAGGCCTTCTATGCACAGATACTATACACATATAAATTCAAAGTATCATGTGACTTCGTAATCATTTCCCCATCCCGTATTGACACAGGGAATTAAAATCTGCTGATGATACAAATATTTCTACTATTTCTTTCATTTCCTCTCTTATGATTGTTCAGGATTATCCAAAAAGCAAGAATACAAATCATCTAATACTATGCTATTCAGTAAAGAATTTTTAAAAATAATCGCTTTAGGAGGTTTTAGGTTAAATAATTTTATTTATAGATTACTAAGTAAGAAGCTGTTTTGTCACTAACAAAATTTTACTGCTTTCGATATGGAACTATAGTTTTTGGTAGGCAGATTAATATTTAAAACTCTTTTTCATGTGTCTTAACAAGCCAATCAGATGGGCATGCAGCCAGCTTTTTAAAATAATTAAACATAATTCAATTAATGTTAAGTTTCTTTGGCCAGATTTTACAAATGAGTCCATACTAGGGATTCATTTAAAGAAAAAAAAGCGTAATTTTTCCAGGCAATTATGACTCAAAAGTCATTCATGTGCCAAATTGCATTTTTAAAATATTGTATAATGCAACATAATTATCAAGCCAATTAAAAAGCATTTACACTGGTCTTAATAAAAATGTCACATTACATAACAGCATAACAAGCATTTGCTCAGAGTATGGATAAAAAACAAACTTCAACTCATGCTCTGATTATCACAAATTCGGAATGAATGAGACTCCTTCTCTAAAACTCTACGCTGCAGATATCGATGTATCTGATGTGCTTTCAGAGTCTAGTATAGTTAATTGTTTAGCCTTTAACTGGACTGTAATTACACTAAAATTTTCTTGCTTTTCACCTGGCAATATTTAAAATAACATCCAACATCATTAAAAATAATATACTTTTCTCCTTGATGAACATATTCTTTCAACATGTGGCAAAATAAGCTATGTATAAACAGAACATAATGGCAGTGATAAGAAAAATACTGGTTTATATCACTTCCATTAACTACTGGATGCAATTTTTATGTTAGGTAAATTAGAAATTTCTGAGACTGACCAATAGAGCACTTATATTTTTCAATGAGTGATGAGGGTGAAAGGCTGAGTTAGATTTCCAGAAAATATTTGTAATTAAAAGGTGGTTTGGAAATTTAAACTTTTTATAATAAAAAATAATTGAAGAGGCATCTGCTATCTATATCCTATCTAATAATAGAGAAACATGGTAATTAACTGTAACTTTGCTACCCTTCCCATTGGCTAATCAGTGAGATATGCAAATTAACTGCCAATCAAGATGGTGGCCGGCAGCCACGCAGCTGAAGTGAACATGAGGCTTGATTGCACCGGCAATGGAGGAAGCCAAGGTTCCCCGCCTGCCGCTGCCCAGCTCTGAGCTCCGGATGCAACAATGTTGCAATTATAGAAACTAAACAAACCCCAGGTACCTGCTTTCAGCCAGCCACAGCCTCAGAGCTGGAGTCAGCTCTCAGCTCCAGTAAGAGCTATAGAAGGTAAATTAATCCCAGAATAAAAAAAAAAAAGAAAAAAGGAGAGGTTGGGAGCTTCAGTCACACGCCAGCCTGAAAACAGCCCTCAGCCCCTCACCCAGACTGGCCAGGCACCCCAGTGGGGACCCCCACCCTGAAGGGGATGTGACTAGCTGCAAACAGCCATCATCCCCTTATCCAGGCTGACCAGGCACCCAAGCGGGACCCCAACCCTGATCCGGGACACCCCTCAGGGCAAACCAGCCGGCCCCCACCCATGCAGCAGGCCTCTATCCTATATAGTAACAGGGTAATATGCAAAGTGACCCTAACAGCAGAAGGACTTTGAATGACTGGTCACTCTGACACACACTGACCACCAGGGGGCAGACGCTCAATGCAGGAGCTGCCCTCTGGTGGTCAGGGTGCTCTCACATGAGAGAAGCTCTGCTCAGCCACAAGCCAGGTTGATGGCTGCCAGTACAGCGGTGGTGGTGGGAGCCTCTCCTGCCTCCTCAGCAGCGCTAAGGATGTCCAACTGCAGTTTAGGCCTGCTCCCCGCTGGCAAGTGGACATCCCCCGAGGGCTGCCGGACTGCCAGAGGGGTGTCTGACTGCCATCTTAGGCCCAATCCCCCAGGGAGCAGGCCTAAGCCAGCAGGTGGTCGTCCCCTGAGGGGTCCCAGACTGCAAGAGGGCACAGGCCTGGCTGAGGGACACCCCCTCCCCGTCGAGTGCACAAATTTTGTGCACCGGGCCTCTAGTATATATATAAAAGTCTAAGCGACTGAATGACTGAACGACCAGTTGACTGGTCACTATGGTGCTCACTGACCACCAGGGGGCAGATGCTCAATGCAGGAGCTGCCCCCTGGTGATCAGTGTGCTCTTACAGTGGGAGTGCCACTCAGCTGCCCGACCCATCCCGGTGGCCCACCAGCCCAGTGGCAGCCACTCATTCCCTCAGTAGTCCTGCAGATCCAATCTCTGGAGAACAAGCTAGGCACTGACAGACCGGCTTTCCCTCCCTAGACGCTCTGCAAGGAAGAAACAATATGAAAGCGCCGCCAGATGGCTCCCAACAACTGGTATGAATGTCAGAGGGATGGATTCAGATCCTGGGCCGGAGAGGGCATCCCACTGCCTACCCGGAGGGCCATTCGCATCCCAGCCAACCCCCCCTAACCCCGTCGGGATGGGCTCCAGATGCAGGGCTCATGGCTGGTGAGCACTGCTGTGGTGGCACCAGCTTCTCCCGATCGGGACTGACTTGTGCCACCACATGGCAGGTGCAGCAGGGCCGGGATAAGCAGGAGCAGCAGGCAGGAGTGTCAGGCAGCATGGGACTGCCAGTTTCAGCCTGATCCCCACAGGCTACCCTAAGGAATCCCACCCATGCACGAATTCTTGCACTGGGCCTCTAGTAGTAAATAAAATCATGTAATGTGAGAATAATACTTGAAGGCCACTATTTAGCTCATTTATTTGGTGGTAACTAACACACATTCGGGATTCATTATTTACAGGGAAATGCAAATTTTTTTCTAATCAACATAATTGCAATGCATTTTTACATAATCATAAATATGGGTGTTCTGTGGCTTATCATTTTGTGTTAATATTTCATTATTTTGTGTTAATCATGAGTTTGGATGCTATATTGGAAAATCAAAACCCCCAAACCAGTATAAAACAGAAAAAAGAAAGGAAGTTATGGCCTGTTAAGCATATTATGCTTGTGTGCACATTAAATACTGTAGCCTGAAATGATAGTGTTTGCATTGAAGAATTGCAGAAATATTACTTATAATCAGTAGTGCCTGCCTTTTAAAAGGGTGGGGGAGGGGACGGTGTTGGTGGTTTCTACAATAAAAATGCCAGTTGTGGATTTAAGTGAGCTCACCTCTGTGCTGCTGGTGCGCCCTGTGCTACCAGCCTGTCTGCCTGGCGGTGCTCAGCCTCTGAGCCAGGCTGGGTGGATGCCAGCTTCATGTAGGTGGCAAACCAACCCAGCCATGCTTTGTGACCCCAGGTGAGCTCACCGGCCTTCTATAAAAATATGTCTTTATGAGAGCCAAATGGAAGCTGTGAGATTCCAAATAAATCGCTATTTATCCTCAGTGAGGCTACAGTACAAAGGGACTTCACAGTGCTAAGTTACAAGGTCAATCTCTAAAACCTAGCTAGGGATGAGAAAGAGAACTGCTACTCATATGCGAACAACTAGCTCCCCAATAGGCTGTGGTTAGAAACCCAATAAGATGAAAAAGTTGTTCCGAAGAAACAAGTCTTTATGGATCATCTAAATGAATGTGAGCCATGTTACTTCCTTTGAATTTAGTAAATACATGTGCAGTCCAAGAGGTGCAAGGGCCCCTTCATTGCTTCTGTAGAGAAAAGGATTGTACAAGTAATATATTTCCAATGTATATCTACTGGGTGCCTGCTTCTCTGAACTGTAAGACAAATATGGGCTCTGATCAGAAATTCAAAGAAAAAGAAGTATATTAGCACTTACCAACGAGTATCATAATGTCATACCCTTTGCTCAGCACTAATACTCCTGAGAACTTATCTTAAGGGAATGGTTTAAAGGGAAAAACTATATATTCACATATACAATAAATTATAGTATATTATTAGTACATAGATATAATAATGGTTCATCAATATGATTGTTTGATACTATCAAATAATTTGAAAAGTATTTTAAATTATTCAACAACTAAAGGCAGGCATAAATTATGATATACCTATCTGATGTAATGATATGGCCTTTACAATATCAAAGGAAGCAAAAGTCTATTTTTACCTTGATTTATCTTAATGAAAGAAAGATCTTTATACATTTGGGAATATAGTCTTACTTAACCAGCATAAAGTTTTAGATGAGGCACATCACAATAATAGTAAACAGTAAATATTAGCTATTGTGCTAGGAACATGATACTTCAAAGATAAACATACTATTAGTATCTTCATTTTCTAGTTGAAAAACTGAGGTTTAGATACATTCAGTAACTTGCTCAAGATCACATATTTAGTTGGCTGTTGGAGCCAAGATTTGATTCTGGTCTCTGTAGAGTCCAAGATATCAACCATACAGAAGGAGGTGGAGATCCTTCTACATGTGAGGCCAGTTGAACTGTAGGTGAGAGTCTATTAGGTGACATAAGGTACCACTTCCCATTCTTTTGTTCCTCCCTGCATTCATTAAGCTGACATTTATTGTGTGTCTGTTGTGCGGTGCCATGAATCAAAGGAGCCCCTTTTATTACAACAGCATTTAGAATAAGTAAAATCTAGATGAGGTCAAAATTTGGAAGAGTATAGAATAAAAAAAATCAGGATGGCATACTGAGAGTGGGGGTTATTTGGTGTTTTAAAGAATGTTTAAATATTCAATTATAATGTATATCTCCCCTTTTTGTAAGCCCTGCAAAGGAGAATCTTAAAAAAAAGTTGCAAACAAAAATCTTATAAAGCAAGACAGGATCACTCTCTTCCTTAAGTTTTGCTGAAGGCTTTGCACCAATATCTATGTCAGGAGAAATAAATCTCTAAATCTCTTTTGACGTATATCTTTAAATAAATGAGATTTCTTAAAAAGTTAGTAAAAATTTCACTAAATCCACATAATTACCTTGTTACTAAAAGTCAAAATGTATTTGCACAGTTATACTAAAGTGTTTTGAAAATAATTGAGTAATCAGTTACAGTTTTTACTTAATTGCAGTAAATATTCATCTCTTTAATAATAATTCTTCAAAATATTTTGTTTGGTAAAATTGTTTGTGATAATATGATGTTAAAAAGGTAGAAAACATGGTTTAAAAATATTCATTTAGAAATTGAGATAACTAACTTCAGTATAATCATAGATATTAAAACTAGTATCTTATTAATATTAAATATCAAAAGAATGAAACTAGATTACAGTTTATTCCCATGTACAAAAATTAATTCAAAATGGATCAAAGACATAGATATAAGATCTGAAACAATAATTACACAGAAGAAAACATAGTTACTAAACTTATGGATCTGATGTAAACAGCATTTTATGAATTTGACCCCAAAGGCAAGGGAAGTAAAGGCAAAAAAAATAAAAAAAATAAATGGGACTCTCAAACTAAAGAAGCTTTGGCATAGCAAAAGAAACTACCAACAAAACAAAAAGGCACTGACTGAATGGGAGATGATATTTGCAAACAACAGCTCCAACAAGAGATTAATATACAAAATGTATAAAGAACTCATACAATTCAACACCAAAAATAAAATAAAATAAGCCAATTAACAAAAGGGCAGAGGACCTTAACAGATACCTCTCCCAAGAAAACACATGGTCAACAGGTATTTGAAAAGATGTCCAACTTACTAGCTATTAGGCAAATGCAAATAAAAAATCAGAAAAACTGCAATGAGATACCTCGTCACACCTGTCAGACTGGCTATTATCAACAAGACAAGCAATAACAAGTGCCGGAGAGGTTGTGGAGAAAAGGGAACCAATGCTCATTCACTGCTGGTGGGAACGCAGACTGGTACAGCCACTGTGGAAAACAGTATGGAGGTTCCTCAAAAAATTAAGAATAGACTTACCAAATGACCCAACAATCCCTCTTCTGGGTATTTACCCCCCAAAACTGAAAAACATCTACTTGCAATGATATATGCATAACCTATGTTCATTGCAACATTATTCATGGTGGCCAAGACGTGGAGACAACCAAAATGTCCTTCTAAGGAGGATTGAATAAAGAAGATGTGATACAGCCCTAGCCAGTTCGGCTCAGTTGATAGAGCATTGGCCTGCGGACCAAAGAGTCCTGGGTTTGATTTCAGTCAGGGTCACGTACCTCGGTTGCAAGCTCCTCCCTGGCCTGGGCCCTGGTGCAGGAGGCAACCAATCAATATGTTACTCTCACATTGATGTTTCTCTCTGTCTTTCCCTCTTTCTTCCTCTTTCTCTAAAAACCAATGAAAAATATCCTTGGGTGAGGATTAAAAGAAGAAAAGAAGATGTGGTACATATATACTATGGAATACTACTGAGCCATAAGACACAACCATATGATTTTACTCATATGTGCTATATAAAACTGAAACTTGTGGACAGATAGTGTAGGGATAGTCCAAGGGAAAGGGGTGGGTGGTGGTGGGCGGTGGGAGGGATCAATATATGGTGACAGAAGGTGGTTGGACTTTGGCTGGTGGAAACACAATGAAATATACAGATCATGTATCATAGAAATGTACACTTGAAACCTATATGATCCTATTACCCAAAGTCAACCCAATAAATGTAATAAAAAATTAAAAATATATGTTTTAAATAGGCTTGTAATGAAAGTATAGTTTAAGTTACTTAATATTAAAATGTATTTATATTTCATCAATATTATAATTGTTCACCTATGTATCTCCAATTAAGTTTCATTATTAAAAAAGCATATAAGCTTTGGTAAGTTCTCTGAGTAAGTGAATTGCACACTTCTGAAGTGTTTTTCCAACAATACTAGTAAAATGGTTTCAGTGAAGAGGTCAGAATGTTCCTCAAACCTACACGAGCTGTTCTTCCTCTGTGAGTAGAAACACAGTTTTTGCATTTGCAGATAAAACAAGAATTTATGTAATTGAGACATATTTGTGCCTAAATTTGATTTTACCAGGAATCTTGCACAAAGAAAACTTCTCCATAAGAACCGCTAATGCATAGGTTGCACAGAACCCAGGGAAAGCACAGCCCTGTGACCGCACTGAGATTTTGGATACTACTCATGCAGAAGTATCCCCAGGCCACTCTCACTAGGAAACACTCAGAATGGTGCACTGAACAGAAGTTTCTTCCAGACTCACCTTCCCTTCAACAGTAATTGCTAGATCCGGAAAAAATGGCGGCCGAATAGGCAGATCTTTCTTGTACCTCCTCCCAGGGCCAGATTTGAAATAAAATTAAAGTGAGGAACATACACCTGGAATTACCAACTGAGGTCCAGCTGAGGAGGAGACATATCAAGGAAGGACAAAACACTGGGAGACTGGAAGGGTGAGGTGATGAGAGAAGCTGGCACAGCTTCCAGCAGTGGCAGGCTGGGAGGCCAAGAGTGAGGAGGGAGCTGCCGGCTACGGAGGGTCTGTTCCCTCAGAAGACAGAGGCCTGGATCCAAGGCTGGGCTTCACAACCCGGAGCACCAGAGCCGAGAACAGCGGCCGACATAACATCCAGTTGGCAGGGCTGCATGTCGCTGCGGAGCCTGGACGGTAGATCAGAGCCAGTGAGAGAGAAAGCGCAGTTTTTTTTGTTTTTGTTTTTGTTTTTGTTTTTGTTTTTGTTTTTGTTTTTGTTGTTGTTGTTGTTGTTGTTGTTGTTGTTTTTAAACCCAGAGCACAGGAGTTCTTATTTGTAGCTATTCAACCTAAGCTCCCATGCAGGGAGGGAGGTGAGAACTTGAGGTGCCTAAGGAGAAGCTGGGCTGGGAAGCATTGTGGGGAGATGTGGAAAAGCTTCAGGCAGGAGTTCAGCCTTTGGTTGCACACCCCCAAACTGAAACCAACACTTTTCCTGAGAGGAGCTAGCCACTCCCAGTAGCCACAGGGCAGGAAAAGACCCCCTCCACACACACACCTTGGGTAATACAGCCTGTCCCAGCCTCAAGAGCCTTGCCTACCATACCTTGCAGTTTGATGTTTTCAGAGGAAATAAAAGCAGAGGCCAAGCCTACAGGTTTGAACAGTTTTGGGGAGCTTCAGTGACTGGACTGGAGGAGGGGCCATCAGCCCCACTATCCCAGGAACCTGAATGGTGCTGTCCCACATGGGAGAGCTGATAACTCCAGGTTTCCAGTCGATCCCACTGGACTGAGTACAAGGATCACTGCCCAGCCAAGGGCAAAGCAGTATTTTGGGCCACTTGCAGAGGAGTAGATCTGGGACAGGGAAAACACATCCACCACATTCCCTGAAAACTGAATAGCCCCTGCCCCACTTAAAGCCCTTTCAGAAACAAACTTTTGAGATGAAGATTGACAGCTGGCTAGCAGGCAAAGGTGGACAGAGGTGGAGCCTGGGAAACCAGTAGAAGTTTGCTGACCCATTCTGAGCCCCATGCTGCTAACAAACCTATTTTAAAGGGCAGACTGGCTCCGCCTGCTTGCAGCCAAGTACTATGAAGACAGACACAAACTGTGGATCACTTGTAGCTTAAAGCAAGTTGCTGAAAGCCAAAGGAAGACAGTTACTGACAGTGGTAAGCACCTAAGTACCTCACAGGAAGCTCAGAACTAGCAGACAGAACAGTCAGCCACAGCCATCAGAAGAGTAGGATCCAAAGGGAGTGCCCACGGGGCACTAAACTCTGATGAAACAAATGCCACTTCACTTCTTTTTATTTTTTCTCCCTTTTCTTCTCTTCTTTTCCTATTTATTATTCTCTTTCTTTTTAAAATTTATCTTCTTTACCTATCTGCTTTATTGACTTTTTATTATTCTAGTCTCTGTTGTTTCGTTCATATATCTAATTTTCCTCTTCCTTTTTCCTACTCAACTTTTTTCCCACTATTCAATTTTTTTCTTTTCTTTCTCTCTTTTCTTTTTCTCCTGATTTCTCATCTTTTTTTCTTTTCTTATTTTAGGTCTATCTGCTTTTTCCTATATTTTCCTTTTCAATTTCTTTTCTTTTCTTATTCCTTTATTTTAAACCATTTTCCTACCCATATTCCCCTAATTTTTTAATTTCCTCTATTTCATTTCTGAAACTATATATTTCTTCCTCTGCCCTTTTTTTGTTTGTGCTATTTTTTTGGTTTGTTTTATTTTCTCCTCATATTTTTTTTTCATTCTTTCTTTCCTTTCTATTATTCTTGCTCTCATATCTCTTTCCTAATTCTATCTTTTCTGGTGGTTGCTTTTGTTGGTGCTATAGGGGTCTTTTGTATGTCTTTATTTTATTTTTGTTTCATGTTTGTTGTATTGTATTTTGTTCTTTTCGGTTAGCACCTCCACAACAGCAAGCACAACATGTTCAGAGATGAATCACATACCCAGCGAGCTTGAGAGGAGACTCTATCCACCAATAGGACACTAATATTCAAAACCCAAGTATAACAGGAGAACCCACATAACTCAAGCAAGGGGCCATTCTAGAGCACCTAGCTCAGGAGATATAAGAGACTGTACAACTGGGTCCCACAGAACACCTACTACATAAGACCACCCCACAAAGTCTGGGAGGCATAGCAGTTTTATCTTAATGCAAAGAAATTAAAATAAAGGAACAGCAAAAATGTGGCAATAAGAACCCCAAAATGAAAGAAAAGGAGGAAACGCCTTTGTCAGATAAAGAATTCACAGTATTGGTAATAAGGGTGCTCAAAAAAATCAAAGAAAGTACAAGCAATTTAATGAGATTTATAAAGGACTTAATGAGAGCTACACCAACATGAAAAGAGAGGTAGAAACAATAAATAAGAAATAGATAAGAATGAGGAATAACAGCAGAAATAAAGAACACCCTGGAAGGTTTCAACAGTAAAGTAGAAGAAGGTGACGACCAAAGCAGCAAATTAGAAGACGAGGCAGGAAAAAAACACTGAATAAGAGCATCAAATGGGAAAAAATTAAAAAGCAGGAGGAGAGTCTAAGGGATGTTTAGGAAAACATGAAACATAAAATGCACGTCATAGGAGTGCCAGAAGAAAAGAATCTGAAAAAGGAATAAAGAACCTGTTTGAAGAAATAATGGCACAAAATTTCCCTAACCTGGTAAAAGAAAAAGTCTCTCAAGTTCAGGAAAAACAGAGAGTCCCAATCACTATGAACCAAAAATATCCACATCTAGGCACATAATAAATAAGATGGCAAACATTGAAGACAAAGAAAGAATCTTAAAGGCTGCAAGAGAAGGATAGAAAGTTACCTACAAGGGTGATCCTATTAGACTATCAAATGATTTCTCAATAGAAAGACTTCACGCCAAGAGACTGAACCCAAGATTACTCTATCCAGTAAGATATCATTCAAAAATCAAAGGTGAAATAAAGAGCTTTGAGAGAATTTATAAAAAAAGATTAAGAGAATTTATTGTCACCAAACCAACACTGCAGAAATGCTGAACTGAGTGTTGTAAGAAGTAGAGAGAAAGAGGAGAACATAGGCATAAAGAATGAAATAGCAACAGATAAGTACCTATCAATAACAACCTTAAATGCAAAAGGCTTAAATGCTGTAATCAACAGACATAGGGAGAGAAGATGGCGGCGGTATAGGCAGACGCGTCCCAGGTCGTGTCCCTGAGCAAATGGAGTGAGCAGCTGAAACTAGTAACATCCACCCCGAATTGGCGAAATTCCTCAGCTGGCGAGACAGTTTACAGCCGGGAAGAGCAGAACTCCCCTGGAAAGGTAAAAAAACCAGGGATTTGGGCAGGAAAGTTTGCCAGTCCTCTGAGCCCAGAGAGTCGGAGGGAGACCGCGTGGCAGACAGCCGCGTCCCTTGGGACAGGCACAGCCCCTAACAGGGGAAAGGAGAACCGCGGGATTCCTGGCGCTGCCGGGGGAATTGAGAGCTGGGTCTGTGATCACAGAGGACTGAGCCTAAAGGGGGCAGCCTGAAGAGCTGACCAGACCATGCAGTCCCGGTAAGAGAAGAAGCTTACAGAAACCAAGCCTTCCCCGTTTCCGCGGCCGGCGTTTGTTTGTTTGTTTTCACTGAACCCTGTTCAAGGGACATTTTGGATACAGACACTCACCTGTGCTGAAGAGAGGGAGAGTGTGCGGAGGAGTGGAATCTGGGGAGAGACTGAGGAGAGAAGGGGGGTCGGGAGAGGTGGCAGCGAATTGAGTGCTGAGACACCCCTGAGCCCACGTCTGAGGCAGCCATTCTCTCCGGAGAGTGAGACTCCTCCCCCCAGCCCCCAGGCAAGGAGCACAGCCACACCCAGATTCCACCCTGTAGGAGATCAAGGATTAAAATAACCTGATCAGTCCCTGGGAGTTAACAGGGTCTGGCCTATAGAGGGATTTTCAATCCCAGCAACAACACAGCACTGGTAACTCTTACGCAGCCAGCTCTGGGCAGTGAACTTCCACTGGACAGAGAGGCCCTGTAGCCTCAGAGGCCAACCCCAGAACACTGCCACCCAGAGGCTGACCCACAAACTGACTCTTTGCTAAACACAAAATAAGGCAGTCTGGGAAACAAATGCGGCTTGCTTTAAAATAAGGACTGTGGTTTACAACACAGAGGAACAGTGTATCGCAGGGAAACTCAACACTCTCCTGAATACCTGGCAGGTCTAAGGCGAGCCACACTGAAGAATAGAAGAACCGAAGGACCTTCACTACTGCAATATTTTTTTTTTCTTTTTTTTTTTTCTTTTCCTCTTCTTCTTTTTTTTTTTTTCTTCTTTTTTCCATCACCTGATTTTACCCTTTTAATTACTACCTTCTTATTTTTAACCAGTATTATTACTGCTACCATTTTACCATTTTTTTTAAAGTGCCATTTTATTTTCTCTTTATTTTATTTTGGGATTAGTGTTCTCCATTCTATTTTCATCGTTATATTATTGGTTGTTTCTAGTTTGCATTTATCTCCAGGGAGCTGTTGCTGGAATTTGTTGGGATTAATGGCTGTTCTATAGGAGCATTCTCCTCATATAAAAAGTCTCTTCCCCTCTTCCACTTCATTCTCTCTTTTCGCTCTTTTTTTTTTCTTTTCCTTTCTTTTCTCACTTTTACTTTCCCCCCTCCTTTTTCCCACTTTCATTTTTGCACTCCTTTTTTTGGTCCCTAATTTTCTTTTCTTTTTTCTCTTTTCTCTTTTTCTCTTCCTTCTTCCTTATCCCCTAATTCTCTTAATTCAGGTGGTCACCTTTATTTGGGGTTATTAATATCGTGAATATATTTGTGTATAGTGCCTGGTACGTGGTGCCTTGTTGTGTTGTATTTTGTGCCTTTAAATCAACACAGCAGATCCAAGCAACAGCAACCTCCTGAGCACCACACCCTCTGCTGAGGAACAGCAGCTGTACGTGAAACCTCGCCCCACCAGCCAGAAGAGACACCACAGCTGTGAACAGCACCCACTAGAGGAGTTGCTGCCAACTGAAGAGCAGCTGCTACCGCAACCGCCCGAAGAGGAACCGCAGACCAAGGAGTCACTGCCACCAAGGGAGCAGCCACTGAACGACTCAACGTCTAGATATGTCAGTGAGATCAAACATGGGTAGACAAAGAAACCCCCAAAGGAAAGAGAAGGAGGACTCTCCAGAAAAGCAGCTAAGTAATACAGAGGCATGCAACATGACAGAAAAAGAATTCAGAATAAGGGTCCTAGAGTGCATAAACCGGATGGAGGAAAAAATCGACAACCTCAGCAAGAAGCAAGAAGAAACAGATGAAAAAATCGATAACATATGGAAGAAGCTAGAAGAAACAGATGAAAAAATCGATAACATATGGAAGAAGCTAGAAGAAACAGATGAAAAAATCAACAACTTAAGTAAGACCCAAGAAGATATGAAGAGTGATATAGCTGCAATGAAAAACTCCATTGAAAGTATCAACAGTAGACTAGGAGAAGCGGAGGACCGAATTAGTGATTTAGAAGACAAGGAAGCAAAACACACCCAAAATGTACTGCAATTGGAGAAAAAAATGAAAAGACAGGAGGAGAGCCTAAGGGAGCTTTGGGACAACATGAAACGAAACAACATACGAATAATAGGGGTACCAGAACAACAGAAGGATGAACAAGGATTAGAAAACCTATTAGAAGAAATAATATCAGAAAACTTCCCTGAGGTGGGGAAGAAAAAAGTCACACAAGCCCAGAGAGTCCCAAACAAGGTGAACCCAAAAAGACCCACACCAAGACACATCATAATTACCATGGCAAATGTTCAGGACAAAGAGAGAATCTTACAGGCTGCAAGAGAGAGACGGAAAGTTACATACAAGGGATCTCCCATTAGATTGTCAAATGATTTCTCAACAGAAACACATCAGGCCAGAAAAGAATGGACGGAAATTTACAAAGTGATGCAAAGCAAAGGACTGAATCCAAGAATACTCTATCCAGCAAGGCTATCATTCAAACTTGAAGGGGAAATAAGAAGCTTCACAGACAAAAAAAGGCTAAGGGAGTTTATCACCACCAAGCCAGCAATGCAAGGAATGCTAAAGGGACTGGTATAAAAATAAGAAATAAAAAGCTCAGAAAGAAAACAGCCACACAAAAACAGAAATGCCTACAAACAACTACCTTTCAATAATAACTTTAAACGTAAACGGACTAAATGCTCCAAACAAAAGACATCGAGTGGCTGAATGGATAAAAAAACATGACCCATACATCTGCTGTCTACAAGAAACCCACCTCATTAGAAGGGACTCACACAGACTGAAAGTGAAAGGATGGAAAAATATCTTTCAGGCAAATGGAAAGGAAAAGAAAGCTGGGGTAGCAATACTTATATCGGACAAAATAGACCTCAAAGTGAAGGCCATAACAAGAGATAAGGAAGGCCACTTCATAATACTAAAGGGATCAATACAACAAGAAGATATAATCATGGTAAACATATATGCACCCAATGCAGGAGCACCCAAATTCATAAAAAAACTCCTGGAAGATATCAAAGGAGACATCGACAACAATACAATCATAGTAGGGGACTTTAATACACCACTGACAGCACTGGATAAGTCCTCTAGACAAATAATCAGCAAAGATACAGCAATCCTAAATGACTCACTAGATCAGATGGACTTAATAGACATCTTCAGAACACTTCACCCGAAAGCCAGGGAATATACATTCTACTCAAATGCTCATAGGACATATTCAAAAATAGACCATATATTGGGTCACAAGCAAAGTATCCCCAAATTCAAGAAAATTGAAATCATAAAAAGCGTCTTCGCAGACCACGATGGCATAATATTAGAAATAAACTACAATAAAAACAACCCAAAATACTCAAACACCTGGAAGCTGAATAGCATGCTATTAAATATTGATTGGGTTACCAATGAAATCAAAGAAGAAATTCGAAACATCCTGGAAACTAATGACAATGAAAACACAACAATCCAAAACCTATGGGACACAATGAAAGCAGTCCTGAGAGGGAAGTTTATAGCTCTACAGGCCTATCTCAACAAACAAGAAAAAATGGTAGTAAATCATCTAACTCTACAACTCAAAGAATTAGAAAGAGAGCAACAAGAAAACCCCAGAGTGAGCAGAAGGAAGGAGATAATAAAGATTAGAGCAGAAATAAATGACATAGAGACCAAAAAAACAATACAGAAAATCAATGAAACCAAGAGCTGGTTCTTTGAAAGGATAAACAAGATTGACAAACCTCTAGCCAGACTCACCAAGAAGCAAAGAGAGAGGACCCAAATAAACAAAATCAGAAACGATAGAGGCGAAATAACAACAGACCCCACAGAAATACAAATGATTGTTAAAAAATACTATGGACAGCTCTACTCCAACAAACTAGACAACCTGGAGGAAATGGACAAATTCCTAGAAAAATACAACATTCCAAAACTCAATCAGGAAGAATCTAAAAATCTCAACAGGCCAATAACTATGGAAGAAATTGAAGCAGTCATCAAAAAGCTTCCAGCAAACAAAAGCCCAGGACCAGACGGCTTCACAGGGGAGTTTTACCAAACATTCAAGGAAGAACTAAAACCTATCCTCCTCAGACTACTACAAAAAATTCAAGAGGAAGGAACACTTCCAAGCTCATTCTATGAAGCCAGCATCACCCTAATACCAAAACCAGGTAAAGACAACACAATGAAAGAGAATTACAGGCCAATATCCCTCATGAACATAGATGCCAAAATCCTCAACAAAATCTTAGCAAATCGGATCCAGCAGTACATCAGAAAGATCATACACCATGACCAAGTAGGATTTATCCCAGGGATGCAAGGATGGTACAATATCCGCAAATCAATAAACGTGATACATCACATAAACAAATTGAAAGAAAAAAACCACATGGTCATATCAATTGATGCAGAAAAAGCATTTGACAAAATTCAACACCCATTTTTGATAAAAGCTCTCAGCAAGGTGGGAGTAGAAGGATCATACCTCAACATAATAAAAGCCATATATGACAGGCCCACAGCCAACATCATACTCAATGGACAAAAACTAACACCATTTCCCCTAAGAACAGGAACAAGACAGGGATGCCCCCTCTCACCACTCCTGTTCAACATAGTACTGGAAGTGTTAGCCATTGCAATTCGGCAAGAAGAAGAAATAAAAGGCATCCAAATTGGAAAAGAGGAAGTAAAACTGTCCTTATTTGCAGACGACATGATATTATACATACAAAACCCTAGAGACTCCATCAAAAAGCTACTGGACTTAATACATGAATTTGGCAATGTAGCAGGATACAAAATTAACCCCAAGAAATCCGAGGCATTTCTATACACCAATAGTGAACTTTCAGAAAGAGAGATTATAAAAACAATCCCGTTTACCATCGCACCAAAAAAATTAAGCTACCTAGGAATAAACTTAACTAAAGAGGTAAAAGACCTCTACTCAGAAAACTACAGGACGTTGAAAAAAGATATAGAGGAAGACATAAACAGATGGAAGAACATATCGTGTTCATGGATTGGTAGAATCAACATCATTAAAATGTCCATACTACCCAAAGCAATCTATAAATTCAACGCACTTCCCATTAAAATACCAACGGCATACTTCAGAGATCTAGAACGAACTCTCCAAAAATTCATCTGGAATAAAAAAAGACCTCGAATAGCTGCAGCAATCCTGAAAAAGACCAAAGTAGGTGGGATCTCAATACCAGATATCAAGATGTATTACAAAGCCACTGTTCTCAAAACTGCCTGGTACTGGCACAAGAATAGGCATATAGATCAATGGAATAGAATAGAGAGCCCAGAAATCGGCCCGAACCAATATGCTCAATTAATATTTGACAAAGGAGGCAAGAACATACAATGGAGCCAAGATAGTCTCTTCAATAAATGGTGCTGGGAAAATTGGACAGATATATGCAAGAAAATGAAACTAGACCACCAACTTACACCATACACAAAAATAAACTCAAAATGGATAAAGGACTTAAATGTACGACAGGAAACTATAAAAATTCTAGAAGAATCCAAAGGCAACAAAATCTCAGACATATGCCGAAGCAATTTCTTCACTGATACAGCTCCTAGGGCACTTGAAACGAAAGAGAAAATGAACAAATGGGACTACATCAAAATAAAAAGCTTCTGCACAGCAAAAGAAACCATCAACAAAACAACGAGAAAACCCACTGTGTGGGAAAACATATTTGCCAATGTCATATCCGGTAAGGGCCTAATCTCCAAAATTTATAGGGAACTCATACAACTTAACAAAAGGAAGATAAACAATCCAATCAAAAAATGGGCAAAGGACCTAAATAGACACCTTTCAAAAGAGGACATTCAGAAAGCCAAGAGACATATGAAAACATGCTCAAAGTCACTAATCATCCGAGAGATGCAAATCAAAACAACAATGAGGTACCATCTCACACCTGTCAGACTGGCTATCATCAACAAATCAACAAACGACAAGTGCTGGAGAGGATGTGGAGAAAAAGGAACACTTGTGCACTGCTGGTGGGAATGCAGACTGGTGCAGCCACTATGGAAGACAGTATGGAGTTTCCTCAAAAAACTACAAATGGAACTCCCATTTGACCCTGTGATCCCACTTCTAGGAATATATCCCAAGAAACCAGAAACACCAATCAGAAAGGATATATGCACCCCTATGTTCATAGCAGCACAATTCACCATAGCTAAGATCTGGAAACAGCCTAAGTGCCCATCAGTAGATGAATGGATTAGAAAACTGTGGTACATCTACACGATGGAATACTATGCTGCTCTAAAAAGGAAGGAACTCTTACCATTTGCAACGTCATGGATGGAACTGGAGAGCATTATGCTAAGTGAAATAAGCCAGTCAATGAAGGAAAAATACCACATGATCTCACTCATTCATGGATAATAGAGACCATTATAAACTTTTGAACAATAATAGATACAGAGGCAGAGCTGCCTCAAACAGATTGTCAAACTGCAGCAGGAAGGCCGGGGAGGGTTGCGGGGCAGGAGGTAGGGGGGGTAAGAGATCAACTAAAGGACTTGTATGCATGCATAGAAGCATAACCAGTGGACATAAGACATGGGGGGATAGGGGAGGCTAGGGGACTGTCTAGGGCGGGGGGATAAAATGGACACATATGTAATACCCTTTGTAATACTTTAAGCAATAAAAAAAAAAAAAAAAAAAAAAAAAACAGACATAGGATAGCTGAATGGATAAGAAAACATGACACATACATATGCTATCTATAAGAGACCCACCTCAGAACAAAAGATTCACACAGATTGAAAGTGAAGAGAGAAAAAAAACTTTCCATGCAAATGGAAATGAAAAAATAGCTGGGGTAGTAATACTCATATCTAACAATACAGACTTCAAAGTGAAGTCCATAACAAGAGATAATGAAAGCCACTTCATAATACTAAAGGAATCAATACAACAAGAGGATATAACTCTGATAAACATATATGCGCCCGATATAGAAGCATCCAAATATATAAAACAGCTTCTGGAGGATTATAAGGGAAAGATGGACAGCAATACAATCACAGCAGAGGACTTTAACACTCCACTGACATAACTGGATAGATCTTCTAGAACAGTGGTTCTCAACCTTCTGGCCCTTTAAATACAGTTCCTCATGTTGTGACCCAAACCGTAAAATTATTTTTGTTGCTACTTCGTAACTGTAATGTTGCTACTATTATGAATCATAATGTAAATATCTGATATGCAGGATGGTCTTAGGCGGCCCCTGTGAAAGGGTCGTTCCACCACCAAAGAGGTCGCGACCCACAGGTTGAGAACCACTGTTCTAGAAAAATAATCAATAGGGAAACAGCTATCCTAAATGACACAGTAGATTACATGGAACTAATTGACATTTTTCAGAACATTTCACCCCAAAGCTACAGAATACACATTCTTCTCAAATGCACATAGGACATTTTCAAAGAGAGACCGCATGTTAGGACACAAACTAAGTCTCTACAAGTTCAAGAAGATTGAAATATTATCAAGCATCTTCTTGGGTCACAATGGCATGACATTCATAATCAACTACAATAAACACACTCAACAACATTCAAACACATGGAGGTTCAATAGCATGTTATTAAACAAACAATGAATGGATCACAAAAGAGATCAAGATGAAATTAAAAATCTCCTGGGAACAAATGAAAATGAACACACAACAACCCAATATCTATGGGACACAGTGAAAGCATGAGAGGGAAGTTCATAACATTACAAGCCTACCTCAAAAAACAAGAAAAACTCTTAATAAACTATCTAACCCTACAACTAAAAGAATTGCAAAGAGAACAGCAAGAAAAGCTTAGAATAAGTAGAAAGAAGGAAATAATAAAGATCAGAGTGGAAATAAATAACATCAAGACTAAAAAACCCATACAAAAGATTAATAAAACCAAGAGCTGGTTCTTTTGAAAAGATAAACAAGATTGATTAACCTTTAGGCAGATTCTTCAAGAAACAAAGAGAGAGGACCCAAATAAACAAAATCAGAAATGAAAGAGGTGAAGTAACAACTGACACAACAGAAATACAAAGGATCGCAAAAAAAAAAAAAATACTATGAAAAAGTATATTCCAACAAGCTTGACAAACTGGACAAAATAAACATATTCCTAGAAAAATACAATCTTCCAAAATTCAATCACAAATTATCAGAAAACCTCAATAGGCCAATAACTACTGATGAAATTGCAATAGTAATAAAAAAAACCTCCCAGTAAACAAAAGCCCTGGTCTGGATGGCTTCACAGGGGAGTTCTACCAAATATTCAAAGAACTAACACCTATACTCCTGAAACTATTCCAAAAAGTCAAAGAGGAAGGAACACTTCCAAGATGTTTCCACGAGGCCAGCATTATCCTAATTCCAAAACATGATAAAGACATCACAAAGAAAGAGAATTATAGGCCAATAACCCTGATGAACATCGATGCTAAAATCCTCAACAAAATATTAACAAATTGGATCCAGCAACATATTAAAAAGACCATATACCATGACCAAGTGAGATTAATTCCAGGAATGCAAGGCTGCTACAATATTTGCAAATCAATAAATGTGATACATCACATAAACTAACTGAAAGACAAAAATTGCATGATCATATTAATTTATGCAGAAAAAGTATTCAACAAAATCTAACACTATTTGGTAAAAACTCTCAGCAATGTGGGAATAGAGCAATCATACATCAACATAATAAAGGCCATATATTACAAACATACAGCCAGCATCATATTCAATGGGCAAAACCTAAAACCATTTTCCCTAACAGGAACAAGACATAGATATCTGCTTTCACCACTCTTACTCAACATAGTACTGGAAATCCTAGCCATAGCAATCAGACAAGAAGAAAAAATAAAAGGTATCCAAATTGTTGAGGAAGTGAAACTGTCATTATTCACAAATGACCTGATATTGTACATAGAAAATCCTAAAGACTCCATCAAAACACTATTAGATTTAATAAATGAATTGGGGAAGGCACCAGGATACAAAATTAACACCTAGAAACTGATGGCATTTTTATATACCAATAATGAATTCTCAGAGAGAGAAACTAAAAAAATAATCCCATTTACCACTGCAACGAAAAAAAATGATACTTAGGAATAAAGTTACCCAAGGAGGTAAAAAACCTGTACTCAAAAAAATACAGGACATTGAAAAAATTATAGAGGAAGATATAAACAAGTGGAAGAATATACTGTGATCATGGACTGATAGAATCAACATCATTTAAATGTCCATACTACCCAAAGCAATCTATAGATTCAATGCAATCCCTATTAAAATACCAAAAGCATATTTCACAGATCTAGAACAAACACTCCAAAAAATTATATGGAACCAAAAAAGACCCCAAACAGCAGTAACATCTTGAGAAAGAAGAACCAAGTTGGAGGAATCACAATACTAGATATCAAATTATACTACCAAGCCACTATACTCAAACCAACCTGGTTCTGACACAAGAAGAGGCATATAGATCAATGTAACACAGCAGAGAACCCAGAAATCAACCCAAGTCATTATTCTCAATTAATATTTGACAAAGGAGGCAAGAGCATACAATGGTGTCAAGACTGTCTCTTCCATAAATGGTGTTGGGAAAATTAGACAGGTACATGCAAAAAAATGAAACTAGACCAACATACACCATACACAAGATTAAACTCATAATAGATAGAAGGCTTAAATGTAACTGTAAAAATCCAAGAAGAAAACATAGGCAGCAAAATCTCAGACATATTTCTCATAGTAGCAATATAATTACTGATACATCTCTTAGGGCAAAGAAAATTAAGGAGAAAATAAACAAACGGGACTATATTAAAATAAAAATCTTCTGCTCAGCAAATGAAATCATCAACAAATGAAAAGAGAGCCCAATGCACAAGAGAACATATTTGCCAATGATACATCCAATAAGGTATTACTTTCCAACATATATAAGGAACTGATCCAATTTAACAAAAGGAAGACAAACAATCCAACTAAAAAATGGGCAGAGGACTTAAATAGACACATCCTCAAAGTGGACATACAGAAGGCCAAGAAACATGAAAAAATGCTCAGTCACTAATCATCTGAGAGATGCATGTTAAAATGACAATTGAGGTATCACCTCATACCTATCAGAATGACTTTCATCAACAGATCAACAAACAAGTGTTGGTTGGAGAAACCAAGATGGTGGCATAGGTAAACACTGGAGTTTGCTGCCTCAAACAACCACTTCAAAAGTACAACTAAAAGATGGAACGGACATCATCCAGAACCATGGGAAGGCTGGCTGAGTGGAAGTTCTACAACTAGGAGGAAAGAGAAAAACATACCGAGACTCAGAGGAGGCGCAGTGCTGAAGTAAAATAGTAAGGTGCGGAGTGCATGCGGAGTGGGCTGGTGGCTGAGGGCGCGGTTTTCGTTTTCAATTGGGAGGGAGTCTCAGGCTCTGAGCTCTAGTTCCGGGCGAGTCTCTAGGGACCCAGACTCATACCGGACTGTCTGGCATCGCTCAGAACCCTAGGGCAGCTTTCTCTCCGTGGGGCTTGCAGTGATTACTGGGACACTGAGAAGCAGAGCCTCTGAGGGCAAGACTGAGAGCAGCCATAATTGCTAACCCTGCCCTGTTGATCCCGTGGGACCCGCCCCGCCCAAGCCCTGCAGGGAGACTTTTGCTGGATAGCCTCAGGCAAAGGCTAGATTATCACCTCCCTAGAGATCCAGGAGCCAGGAGGCCCAGAGGTCAGAGTGGGACCATCCAGTTTGCAGCTCCGTGGAACCATAAAAGACACACGCAGGTGGCAGACTCAGTGAACACCAAAGCCCCATCTAAGCAAGTCTAGCCCCAGAGGGGTGTCTCCAGCACAGAAGTTCTCCCACTGCAGACACAGCTGATTCTCACAGCCAATTGACCTGGAGGTCAATTCCTCACAGTGATAACTACAACAATCAAGGCTTAACTACAACAAGACTGTGCACAAAGCCCACAAGGGGGTGCACCAAGAGTGTCTACCTCAGGTAATTGAGACACTTAGCACAGAAAGGCACTCTATTGACACAGCGAAGCATAAAAAATGCCAAGACAAAGAAACAGGACACAAACAACAGAATTGGAGGAAAGCAAACTGTTGGATATAAAGTTCAAAACCACACTTTTAAGGTCTTTAAAGAACTGTCTAGAAGCTGCCGATAAATTTAATAAGGCCCTCGAAAAGACTGGTGAGACCGCCGATAAATGTAGTGAGATCCTCAAGAAATCTAATGAGACCCTCGATGTTGTGATAAAGAACCAAGTAGAAATTAAGCATACACTGACTGAAATAAAGAATATTATACAGACTCCCAACAGCAGACCAGAGGGTCGTAAGAATCAAGTCAAAGATTTGAAATACGAAGAAGCAAAAAACACCCAACCGGAAAAGCAAAATGAAAAAAGATTCCAAAAATACGAAGATAGTGTAAGGATCCTCTGGGACAGCTTCAAGCGTACCAACATCAGAATTATAGGGGTGCCAGAAGATGAGAGAGAGCAAGATATTGAAAACCTATTTGAAGAAATAATGACAGAAAACTTCCCTTACCTGGTGAAAGAAATAGGCTTACAAGTCCAGGAAGCGCAGAGAACCCCAAACAAAAGGAATCCAAAGAGGACCACACCAAGACACATCATAATTAAAATGCCAAGAGCAAAAGACAAAGAGAGAATCCTAAAAGCAGCAAGAGAAAGAAACTCAGTTACCTACAAGGGAGTACCCATACGACTGTCAGCTGATATCTCAACAGAAACTTTGCAGGCCAGAAGGGAGTGGCAAGAAATATTCAAAGTGATGAATACCAAGAACCTACAACCAAGACTACTTTATCCAGCAAAGCTAGCATTCAGAAGTGAAGGCCAGATAAAGAGCTTCACAGATAAGAAAAAGCTAAAGGAGTTCATCACCACCAAACCAGTATTATATGAAATGCTGAAAGGTATCCTTTAAGAAGAGGAAGAAGAAGATAAAGGTAAAGATACAAATTATGAACAACAAATACACATCTATCAACAAGTGAATCTAAAAATCAAGTGAATAAATAATCTGATGAACAGTATGAACTGTTGATTGTAATAGAATCAGGGACATAGAAAGGGAATGGACTGACTATTCTTGGGGGGGGAGGGGTTGGGGGTGAGGGAAGCGATTGGACAATAAAAGTGCACCTATGGATGAGGACAGTGGGTGGGGAGTGAGGGCGGAGGGTGGGGTGGGAACTGGGGGGAGGGGAGTTATGGTGGAAAAAAAGAGTAACTAATGTAATAATCTAAACAATAAAGATTTAATTGAAAAAAAAAAACAAAAAACAAAAAAACAAAACAAGTGTTGGTGATGATTGTGGAGAAAAGGGAACCCTGGTACACTATTGGTAGGAATGCAGACTGTGGAAAACAGTATGGAACTTCCTAAAAAAAATAAAAATGAAACTGCCATTTGACCCAGTGATCCCACTTCTAGGAACATATCCTAAGAAACCTTAAACACCAATCAGAAAGAATGTATGCACCCCCATGTTCAAAGCAGCATTATTTACAACTAGGGGCCCAGTGCATGAATTCGTGCAGCTTGAAAGGAACTGTGGGCCATGAGGCTGTGGTGGGCCCAGGGGCAGACCTCGATCCATCCTCCGCACCCCCACCAAGGCCCCTCCCACCATGGCCCCTGGTCCCTTGTCTGCCGGCAGCACCCCCTGCTGCTCCCACATGCTGATGCGATTGGGGACGGCACCCGCAGCAGGTGCAAGAGGTGGCTGCTGCCCCGATTGCCCCTCAGGAATAGGGGAGGTGGAGAAGCCCTCAGAGGCAATCAGAGCCAGCAGCTGCCGCTCACACCCCCTGACAGCACTGAGTGATTGGGATTGCGAGCAGGGCTGGCGCTGGCAGTGGGTGTGAGGGGCGGCTGCCAGCTCCGATCACCCATCAGGAGTAGGGGGAGGTAGAGAAGCCCTGAGGGGCAATCAGGGCTGGCAGCTGCTACTCATACCTGCTGACAGCGCTGAACAATCAGGGCCGGCGCTGGGCACCCGCAGCGGGTACGAGTGGCAGCTCCGGCACCAGCACTGGGTGCAAGTGGGGCCGGCTCTGGCAGCAGATGCAAGCGTGCAGCAGGACCACGGCACACGGGAACGAAAAATTTTCAGTAACCACCAGAGGCTCATGCCAATGACAGTGACCAGTGCCTCGCCTTGGTCTGGCGCACCCGCTCACTTGCTCCACCATCCCTCCATGGACGATGTCCACCATGTTCTGTGCTCTGCCACATGCTGCTGACACCCACCATGTTCTGCACATGTCTGCTGGTGGTCAGCACATGTCATAGCAACTAGTTGTTTGGTTGTTCTGCTGTTTGGTCTATTTGCATATTAGTGTTTTATATATATACTAGAGGCCCAGTGCACAAATTTTTGTGCACTCGGGGGGGAGGGGGGTCCCTCAGCCCGGCCTGTGCCCTCTCACAGTCTGGGACCCCTCGGGAGATAATGACCTGCTGGCTTAGGCCTGCTCCCGGGTGGCAGAGGGCAGGTCCAATCCCTAGGTGCAGCCCCTGGTCGGGCTCAGAGCAGGGCCGATTGGGGAGTTGGGGTGCCGCCCCCTGTCATGCACAGAGCAGGGCAGATTGGGAGGCTGCGATGCCACCCTCAGTCATGCTCAGGGTAGGGTCGATTGGGGGGTTGGGGCACCGCCCCCTGTCACACTCAAGGCAGGGTCGATGGGGAGGTTGCGGCGCCACCCCCTGTCACGCACAGAGCAGGGCCAATCAGGGGGTTGGGATGCCACCTTCTATCATGCACAGAGCAGGGCCAATCAGGGGTTTGGGGCGCCACCACTCTCACATTCAGGGCAGGGCCGATGGGGAGGTTATGGCTCTACCCTGTCACACACAGAGCAGGGCCGATCAGGGCGTTGGGGCGCTGCCCCCTGTCACACACAGAGCAGGGCCGATAAGGGGGTTGGGGCGCCGCACCCTGTCACACACAGAGCCGCAGGGCAATCATGGGGTTGGGGGGCTCCCCCTATCAGACACAGAGCAGGGCTGATCAGGGGGTTGCAGGGTGGATAGGGAGGTTGTGGCCCCGCCCCCTGTCACACACAGAGCCACAGGGCTATCAGGGGGTTTGGGCGCTGCCCCCGTCACGCTGATCCCGGTGCCGGGAGGCCTCTCGGCTCCGCTAATCCCGGTGCTGGGAGGCATATTACCCTTTTACTATATAGGATAGAGGCCTGGTGCATGGGTAGGGGCCGGCTGGTTTGCCCTGAAGGGTGTCCTGGATCAGGGTGGGGGTCCCCACTGGGGTGCCTGGCCAGTCTGGGTGAGGGGCTGAGGGTTGTTTTCAGGCTGGCGGGTGACTGAAGCTCCCAACCGCTCCTTTTTTTTCTTTTTTTTATTCTGGGCCAGCTTTATCTCTGAGGCTTGGCTCCAGCTCTTAGGCCTCTGCTGCTGAAAGCAGGTTTCTGGCCTTTGTTTACCTTCTGTATTTGAAACAATGTTGAGATCCTGCTGGCTGAAGCCTGGCCGACTAAAGCAGGTTTCTGGGGTTTTGTTTAGCTTCTATATTTGTAACATAGTTGCTTAGAGTTGCAGCTCAGAGGCCGGCAGCCGCAGGCGGGAAACGTTGGAGTCCTCCGTCACTGAAGCAAGCAAGCTTCATGTTCACTTTAAGCTGCCTGGCTGCTGGCCGCCATCTTGGCTGGCTGTTAATTTGTGTATTGCCCTGATTAGCCAATGGGAAGGGTAGCGGTCGTACGCTAATTACCATGTTTCTCTTTTATTAGATAGGATATATACTAAAGGCCCGGTGCACAAAAATTTGTGCACTCAGAGGGGTCCCTCAGCTCGGCCTGTGCCTTCTCGCAGTCTGGGACCCCTCGGGGGATGTCCACCTGCTGGCTTAGGCCCACTCCCCCGGGGATCGGGCCTAAGCTGGCAGTCAGACATCCCTCTGGCAGCCTGGGAGCCCTCAGGGGATGTCCACTTGCCAGTGGGGAGCAGGCCTAAGCTGCAGTTGGACATCCTCAGCGCTGCTGAGGAGGCGGGAGAGGCTCCCACCACTACCGCTGTGCTGGCAGCCATCAGCCTGGCTTGTGGCTGAGCAGAGCTCCCCCTGTGGGAGCACACTGACCACCAGGGGGCAGATTCTGCATTGAGCATCTGCCCCCTGGTGGTCAGTGTGTGTCATAGTGATCAGTCATTCCCAGTTGTTCTGCTTTTAGGGTCAATTTGCATATTACCCTTTAATTATATAGGATAGAGGCTGGTGCATGAGTGAGGGCCCACTGGTTTGCCCTGAAGGGTGTCCCGGATCAGGGTGGGCGTCCCGCTGGGGTGCATGGCCAGCCTGGGTGAGGGGCTGATGGCTGTTTGCAGGCTGGTCAAGCCCCCCAGTGGGTACCCTCACCCCCGGTGAGGGGCTGATGGCTGTTTTCAGGCTGGCCAAGCCCCCCAGCGATCCAAGCTCCCAGCCCCTCCTTTTTTTTTTTAAGCACCTCTGTTAGCGGAAGCTAGGGGGGCTGGAAGCAGGTATCTGGGATTTATTTATCTTCTATAATTGAAACTTTGTAGCCTTGAGCAGAGCCCAGGGCCAGCCATGGCAGGCAAGAAGCTTGACTTTCTCCATTGCCAGGGGCAACCCAAGCCTCCTGCTTGCTCCAGCTCCGTGGCTGCCACCATCTTTGTGACGGAGTGACAGAGTGATGGTTAATTTGCATATTGCTCTTTTATTAGATAGGATATCTATATCTGTATCTATGTCAATATAGATATAGATATAGATATAGATATAGATATAGATATAGATATAGATATATACCTAAGACTTGGAAATAGCCCAAGTGCCCATTAGCAGATGAATGGATAAAAAGATGTGGTACATTTACATAATGGAATACTATGTAGCTATAAAGAAGAAGGAACTCTTACTATCTGCAACAGCATGGATAGACCTGGAGAGTATTATAAGAGAAATATGCCAGTCAGAGAAAGATACGTATCACATGATCTCACTCATGTGGAATCTAATGAATAAAAATGATTAACAAATTACTAGTACATCCACAGACTTATGATGGATCAGACTGGCAAATTTCAGAGAGAAGGCTAGGGGGTGGGGGAGTGATTAACAGGGGAACTTATATGCATAGCCCATGGACTCAGACAATAGTGCGGTGAAGGCCTCAGAGAGTCAGGTATAGGGTGGAGGGGGGTTAATGTGAAAAAATACAAAGGAAACACCTGTAATACTTTCAACAATAAAGATAAATTTTTTAAAAAGTATCATATGGTCAACTCTGGCAAACAGTGCATGGACTCTTGGAAAGTAATGTGGTTTATAGTAATTAAAGTCCCTTTTAATTTTTTATTAGTTATAGTACTTAAAACCTACGTCTATTTTCTAATTCTTGAATTGTTAATTTTTTCACTTTGCCTTCATAATTCTAATAGTTTGATAAAAAAAACTAACTCATCTTAATGTGAAATAAGAAATTCAGTACAATTTTACTTCCTTCAACTCACCATTATGTAATCCTATATAATAAAACCTAATAAGCAAATCGACCAAACAGTGGAACGACTGGTCACTATGATGTGCACTGACCACCAGGGGGCAGACACTCAATGCAGAAGCTGCTCCCTAGTGATCAGTGTGCTCCCACAGGGGGAGCGCAGCTCAGCCAGAAGCCGGGCTTACAGCTGGTGAGCACAGTGGCAGTGGCGGGAGTTTTTTTCACTTCTATAGTAGGTGGACATTTCCATCCCCCAGGGGTCCCAGACTGCAAGAGGGCACAGGCCAGGCTGAGGTACCCTCCCCACCACCCAGTGCACAAATAACATGCACCAGGCCTCTAGTCTAGCATAATATAAAGTTATAAAACTAGATATTGTTTTTGTTATATATTACTCTTTCCAGAGAATTTTTACTTTAGCACTTATTTTTGTCCCAACAATGAAATATTTCGACTAACAAAAAAAATAGTAATTGTTTCCCTTTCCCAGCAGACTCCATACCCCAGTTTCTCTCTGATAAGGTAAGCCTACAAGATTTATGTGACATCAGGGAGGCTGTTACTGCTGGGCTAGGGGTAGCTAAAGAAGGTGCAGAAGGCATTTCTTTGAATAAAAGACACTGGCTAACTCATCTGCCCAAATATTGCTGAGAGGCTGGTTTCCTGAAATCCACGAAGAGGTGGGACCTTGCTTATACCCCACTAATTAGTATATCCAAGAATCTAGTTCCTAAGATGATACAACTAACCAACCACCAAACTAACAAAAATCCACTTTTAGGAAGGGTATTTATAGTCAGCTGTGACATATGCCTTTTTACACTAAGTTCTCTGGGCATAAAATGAGTCTCATCTTTGTGTAGCTCCGTATCACAACCATGAGGCTAACTTGTATAGTGGACAGAAAGTAGCCAATGTGATAATTTATGACCCCTAAAAAGTACTGTGGCTTCCTCCATCCCTGCTTCCTCTCTTAGAGCCCTGGCTCTAGAGCAGCGGTTCTCAACCTGTGGGTCGCGACCCCTTTGGGGGTCAAATGACCCTTTTACAGGGGTCGCCTAAGACCATCAGAAAACACATATACAATTACATATTGTTTTTGTGATTAATCACTATGCTTTAATTATGTTCAATTTGTAACAATGAAATTGGGGGTTACCACAACATGAGGAACTGTATTAAAGGGTTGCGGCATTAGGAAGGTTGAGAACCACTGCTCTAGAGAAACCAGGACCAGGCTGTGAGGACCCTCAAGCACTCAAGCGGCCCTGTGGACAGGTCCTGGGTGGTAAACTGAGGCCTCTGGCAACAGCCATTGTATAAGTAAGTGAGCTGCCTTGGAAGCAGACTGGCTGGCCCAAGTCTAAATTGCTTGACTGCAACCTCCTGAGATACAAGCCAAATCACCCAGCTAATGTGCTCCTGGATTACTAACCACAGAAACTGTGTGAGGTAACACCTGATTATTGTTCTTTGCAGTACCTGAGTTTTGGGGTAATTGCTTCACAGCATTAGATAACTGATACACATGCCCTCTGGGTGATTCTGATATATGCAACACTTTCAGAACCACTGAGCTAAAAGGTTCCCCACCCCTGACCTTCACAATGAGTTCAGCCCAGGAACAGGCCTCTAACTAGTACAAATAACATTACATTTAAGGGACCAGGTGTGTTCCTCTGGGAATCTAAAAGCCATTGACTAAATTTCCATAAGATAAATGCCTATTCTGTTCAAAACAGCCAACTTTTATTATTATTAATATTTTAAATATGTTTTTTAATTGATGTTTGCGAGAGAGGAATGGAGAGAAGAGAGAAACATTGATCAGCTGCCTCCTGAATGCCCCCTACTGGGGATCTAGCCCACAACACGGGCATGTGCCTTGCCTGGGAATCAAACCAATGATCCTTTGGTGCACAGTGTGATGCTCAACCAACTGAGCCATACCAGCCAGGGCAAAACAGTCAACTTTTAGAGTCCCTCTATCTCACACATGCTGATTCATAAACACATATAGGGAAAATGTGTGCAGTGGATTTAGAAATGGAAGACATTAAATGTGAGACAGCTTTTTTCCAGCTGGACGAGCAGCTCATCAATAAAGAAAAGGATTCATCCTGCTTCACTTGCAGATGGAACCCTGTGCTCATCAGGAAAGCAGCCAGCCCAGGGGCTGTGTGCTGCTCTTCTCTGAAGGAGCGTGTCCTGCTGATCGTGCACCTGGGCAGAACCTGGAAATGCACGCACATGGAGACATTCTCACCTCATGGATGGGCTCCACCACCGGTTCTTTTGTTCAGTAATTGACATTACTGGTTGGAATGTTTGGAAATGATGAGGTGACAAGACAATAAATCAATAGCTTTTCAACATGACCTTAGAACATGAAGGCACATTTGGAGAACACTTTGATAAGCAAAGAAAACACTCATTGATCTTTAAAATTTTTCTGGCAGATAGATTAAGATGTGGGTGACATCGTTTTACTGGTATATAAAAAAGTCAGATAAATTATAGAACAGTCTCTGCTCTGAGCATATTTCTAGCAAGATCCAGGAAGAGTACAAAGGTTGTAACATCAGCAGGAGATGCAGAGGGTGACAGCTCTGCTGGGCATACTTGCCCAGGTGGTATCTCCTGCCCACCTTTAGTGAGGTGCTCACACTTAAATAAGGCAAGGAACAAAAGTGGCAGATGAAGTCAATGACATCAAGCCACACCTTCTACTAGTATACACTTATATCCCCACAGACCCAGCCTGCCCAATGGGAACAATGATGCCTTATCGACTTATTCTTTTTCATTCTGGCCAAACTTAACAGTGTGACCTGCAGAACTGCCTGTGACCATGGAGAGTTCTCTGTCTGAACTGCCCAAGCCAGTGGCCACCAGGAGCACATGGCTACTGAAACCTGAAATGGGGCTGGTATTAATCCCAGTTGGTTTAAATGTGGATAGCCATTTGTGGCTAACAGCTGCAATACAGGACAGAGCACAGCTCGAAAATAACAACTGCAAATCGGCCCACTAACTCATCTTTTCAAAAGTTGTATTATTATTTGCATTTCTCACATGTGCACAGGATTAAGCAACTTGCCCATAATTAGAAAGCTAGTAAATGTCAGAGAAGAAGTCACAGTCTGTCCAACCCAATGACACGCTCCCAAAGACTTCAAACTGCAATCCCCTTTTTCATGTAGAAGAAGCTGGAAAGGCAAGTATCAGCCTGGGAAATTCCAAATTCTCAGTCAACGGCTATGAAAGGAGGCATGATTTCTTTCAACAAAAACACCTGGGGAAAATGTCTTCTCCAACTGTGACTAGCTAACTTGAATATCTCAAACTATATCACAATAAGCATATCCAACAGCCCACCACTGTGCCCTAAAACTTTTACTCTAATCAAATATTAGCCAAATGAATTCATGGGAAAGCAACAGAAAGAAAAAGATATTAAATTCCTGTCACACCCTATTATACTGTCTAAGCATTATTCCATCACCCTTTTGCTGACAAATTAATTATACCTTTTTTCTTAAATCAACAGATTCAATGGAACTGCACAAAAGATAAAGAGATTAGGATTTCAAGACTGATTTGGAAAAAAGGAGTGTCAAAGGCATGGCTTTAAAAATTGAAGAGTAATATTCGGTCACAGTGTAAATTTTGTCTTGAATTCTACATAAAATATTCACATTATTACAATACTAAAAGCCCACTCCAACACCTGTAAGTCTCAGTTCAGATATTGTGCATGTTCCCCGTATCCACGAGGAAACCAATGTAGCTCCTTAAACGCTCCTTTACACACAGGGACGCCAAGGCGCACAGTTCTAGACACTGAAATCAGGGGGAGAATGTTACAGTTTCCTGTGCACAAAACTAGTATCTTTGGTTCTATTACTGCCTTCATATTGCCAAGGAGATCTAAGAAATGCTTGGGGCAATATACTGAAACGTAGGTAAACAAATGGGATAAGACCACAACTTTGAGGATCAAAGCCTGGCTAAAAACATGTGATAATCTTGTTACATCAAATCTAGTTTTAGGTTAGAGCTGGTGGACTCTGGTGGTAAAAGCTGTCTAAGGTCCTAAAATTAATCTCTCCAGAGCCTGGGCCACCTGGCACTGTCCTGTGGTCACACATTAATTTCCAGCCAGTCCTCCCGCCAGCACTGTGCATGGCAGTGGGTGGTGGATCAGAGATGGCCAAGGTGGGCTCTGTGTGTCCTCCCTTGAAGCAGACAGGACCTCAACTGCTCTGACCACCAGAACATAGCATGGTGATGCTGTGCACATCTCCAGGCCTCAGCCATGACACTGACAGTTCTATTGCCTGTGTTTTGGACCACTTGCCTGGAGCTCATTTAGGAAGTGCAGCTACTCTGAGTCCACCATGTAAGAGGCCATGTGTGGCCATAGGCCAACAGTCCCAGCTGAGCCTGAACTCCCGCTGGGAGCGAGAATTCCTTCCATGGGACAAGACATGGAACAAAGCCATCCCATGAAGCAGCTGAACACAACCCAACAACCCCAGACAAGCCCATACTGACCCATAAAATAGTGCAAGAAAATAAAGTAGTTCTTAGAATTTTGGGTAGTGGGAAATGTGGCAATAGAAACTGGAGAAGAATGTTTCTCTTTTCTTCAGCTGGTCTATTTCCCCTCTAAAACCACCTTTACTTGCTCTTATTGTATAACATGAATGTGTATTTATTGCCTATCAGGCCTAACCTTCCTGCACATCACTCTTTACTGTTTTACCAGTGCACCTACCAATGAAGCCAGAAGATGGTGGGTTGGGCTGAATCTTCTCCTTGGTGTTCTCCTGGATGATGTCCCAAAGCTGCCATACAAATTTAGGGTGAAGAATGTAGAAGGGCTGATCTGGGTTCCTCTGACGATGCTGAACATATGGTGTGAACAGGTTGTAGTCTGGCTTCTTGTACCACTAAGAGAAAAAATCAACACAATCCAGTCCTGAGGGCCACGCTGTGCAAAGGACACAGGACAGCACCAGAGGGAGGGAGGGACTCAGAGGGGAGTGGGGAATGTGGACAGAGAGCAGGGGTCCCGCTAGGCCAGTGGTTCTCAACCTTCCTAATGCTGCAACCCTTTAATACAGTTCCTCATGTTGTGGTGACCCCCAACCATAAAATTATTTTCGTTGCTATTTTATAACTGTAAATTTGCTACTGTTATGAATTGTAATGTAAATATCTGATATGCAGGATGTATTTTCATTGTTACAAATTGAACATAATTAAAGCATAGTGATTAATCACAAAACAATATGTAATTATATATGTGTTTTCCGATGGTCTTAGGCGACCCCTGTGAAAGGGTTTGTTTGACCTCCAAAGGGGTCACGATCCACGGGTTGAGAACCGCTGAACTAGACAGATGCTGCATGCAGTGCTCAGCAGACTTCTTCAAAGGGCGTATGGGTTTATGGTCTCTGTGGCAATCACTCAGCTCTGTCTTTGTGCTAGGAAAGCAGCCACACAAGATGCCATATGAATGGCTTGGCTTTGTTTCAACAAAACTTTATTTAAAACCAGGGCATAGGTAAACACCGGAGATTGCTGCTTCGCACAACCACTTCAAGAATACAACTAAAAGACAGAACGGGCATCATCCAGAACCACAGGAAGGCTGGCTGAGCAGAAATACTACAACTAGAAGGAAAGAGAAAAGCATACAGAGATGCAGAGGAGCTGCGGTGCAGAAGTTAAGTGCACAGGTACGGAGGCGGATGCAGAAAGGGCTGGCGGCTGAGGACATGGTTGGCTTTTTCAATCGAGAGGGAGTCTCAAACTCCCTACTGCTCTGAACTCCAGTTCTGGGTGAATCTCTGGGGACCCTGACTGATACGGGGAGAGGCTAGATTGTCTGGCATCGTTTGCATCTCGAGGGCGGCTTTCTCTCAGAGGTGCTTGCAGCGATTACCTGGAAACTGAGACTCGGGGCCTCTTAGGGAAGGACTGACGATCAGCCATAGCTGTTTGCTCCGCCCTATTGATCCCCTGGGACCCCGCCCCGCCCAAGCTGTGCACAGAGGCTTTTGCAAGCTGAAAATTACCTAATAAACTTGCAGCTGGCCCAAGGCCCCAGGGCAACTTGCATTCCTTCACAGCTGAGCTCCAGCTGAATAGCCTCAGGCAAAGGCTAGATTAGCACCTCCTGTAAGACCCAGGAGCCAGTATACCCGGTGGTCAGAGTGACTCAGTGAGCACCAAAGCCCCACTGAAGCAAGTCTTGCCCCAAAGGGGTGTCTCCAGCACAGAAGTTCTCCCACTGCAGACACAGCTGATTCTCAACTGGTCAATTCCTCTCAGTGATACCTACAACAATCAAGGCTTAACTACAACAGAACTGTGCACACAGCCCACAAGGGGGTGCACAAAGAGAGTCCACCTCAGGTAATTGGGGAGGCTGAGCCACTGGGCCCTAAAGGACACTTAGCACAGAAAGCCACTCCATCAACACAGGGAAGCACAAAAAATGTGGAGACCAAGAAAAAGGTCACAAATGACAGAAATGGAGGAAAGCAAACAACTGGATATAGAGTTCAAAACCACACTTTTAAGGTTTTTCAAGAACTGTCTAGAAGCCGCCGATAAATTTAGTAAGACCCTTGAAAAGATGGGTGAGACCGCCGATAAATGTAGTGAGATCCTCAAGAAATCTAGTCAGACCCTCGATGTTATGATAAAGGACCAACTGGAAATTAAGCATACACTGACTGAAATGAAGGATATTATACAGACTCCGAACAGCAGACTAGAGCAGGGGTGGGCGAACTTTTTGACTCGAGGGCCACAATGGGTTCTTAAACTGGACCGGAGGGCCAGAACAAAAGCATGGATGGAGTGTTTGTGTGAACTAATATAAATTCAAAGTAAAGATTGTTACATAAAAGGGTACGGTCTTTTTTTTTTTTTAGTTTTATTCATTTCAAACGGGCTGGATCCAGCCCGCGGGCCATAGTTTGCCCACGGCTGGACTAGAGGATTGCAAGAATCAAGTCAACGATTTGAAATACGAAGAAGCAAAAAACACCCAACCGGAAAAGCAAAATGAAAAAAGATTCCAAAAATACGAAGATAGTGTAAGGAGCCTCTGGGACAGCTTCAAGCGTACCAACATTCGAATTATAGGGGTGCCAGAAGAAGAGAGAGAGCAAGATATTGAAAACCTATTTGAAGAAATAATGACAGAAAACTTCCCCTACCTGGTGAAAGAAATAGACTTACAAGTCCAGGAAGCGCAGAGAACCCCAAACAAAAGGAATCCAAATAGGACCACACCAAGACACATCATAATTAAAATGCCATGAGCAAAAGACAAAGAGAAAATCTTAAAAGCAGCAAGAGAAAGAAAGTCAATTACCTACAAGGGAATACCCATATGACTGTCAGCTGATTTCTCAACAGAAACTTTGCAGGCCAGAAGGGAGTGGCAAGAAATATTCAAAGTGATGAATACCAAGAACCTACAACCAAGATTACTTTATCCAGCAAAGCTATCATTCAGATTTGAAGGTCAGATAAAGAGCTTCACAGATAAGAAAAAGCTAAAAGAGTTCATCACTACCAAACCAGTATTATATGAAATGCTGAAAGGTATCCTTTAAGAAGAGGAAGAAGAAGAAAAAGGTAAAGATACAAATTATAAAAAACAAATACACATCTGTCAACAAGTGAATCTAAAAATCAGGTGAATAATCTGATGAATAGAATGAACTGGTGATTATAATAGAATCAGGGGCATAGAAAGGGAATGGACTGACTATTCTTGGGGGGGAAAGGGGTGAGGGGGATGCGGGAAGAAACTGGACGAAAATCGTGCACCTATGGATGAGGACAGTGGGTGGGGAGTGAGGGTGGAGGGTGGGGTGGGAACTGGTCTCAGGGGAGTTATGGGGGGGAAAAAGAGGAACAACTGTAATAATCTGAACAATAAAGATGTAATTAAAAAAAAAAACTACAAAAATAACAAAACCAGGGCCATATTTGTCCCGTGGCTGTGGTTTGCTGACCTCTGGGCTAAAAACTAATGTTTTCCGAATAGAATCTAAAACGACAGAAAGCAAATCAGTTAATGCCTAGGGCTAGGGCTAGGATGACCCATAGGTGTGGCACAAGGGACTCTGGAGTGATGAAAATATCCTATTTCTTAATTGTGGTGGTGAATACATGATTATAGATATTTGCTAATACTCATCAAAATGTACGCTTACATTGATTGTATATAAAATATTTTATGAAAAAATAAACTATAGGTTAATTTAAAAAAATGTTTGCAGAAGTGTGTCAGCTGTCACCATGAAATGAGATTTGGAGAAGGTGTATGAGGGGGAGACTCAGCTCAGGCTCCAAGCTCCCTTCAGAGAGACACCTGTTCTAGAGTAAGATCCCGAGGAACAGTCCATGGTTGAATGTGTTCTGTTGCTTTGAAGATGCTGAGGATGGCTGGGCCAGATTATCTTAAGTGAGGCAGTGGGAAGGAATGTGGGACTTGCTTCTTCCCCTTCTTCGATCCTGACACAGTGAATGGAAGGACAAGCCCTCGGACAACAGCTTGTCACTCAGACTTCAGCACCATGGCGTTCACACCCATGGGGTTGCACAGCCCTGTGCCTTGCACTTGGAGGCTTCCAACAGAGCAACAAGCAAGGTTCGACAACTAGAAGCTCTTGGTCTGTCCACAAACAGCAAGAGAGCTATCCGAACTCCAAGCCAGAGAACCTCAGGCTGGGAAAGAAGCTGAAACGTTCAAACACTCACGTGATGCTTAATTCTCAATGGATGGCACAAATGAGAGCCCAAAAGGCTTTTTCAGAAAACACATATCAATGCCATGCACTACATTTCTGGAAACGGGGCTCTGACAGACATATTTGAAAAATCCTCTCCAGATGGTTCTGATTTCAATCCTGGTTAAAGTGGTTAGTAATCACACTAGGTAAAGATCCAGCTTCATGAGGAACAGTGACAGAACACTCCTTTCAGAGGGACCCATCAACCCTGGGCAGCTCTCTTAGAAAGATATCTCTCACAGGGGGGTGGGGTGAGGGGGGAGTTGCAGAAGAGCCAAGATCAGTCCCCTCCACAAGACTGCATTCTCTTGAGTCACAGCAAAACAAATCGAAAGACACTCATTGGCACAGCGGACAGCATCTGCCATGGTGAAATTATCATCCATCTTCCAGCGACACTGGCTCTTCCTCCCAGGCTTTACCAGAAGTAACTGGCTGCCTGTTTAGATAGCCAGCGACTTGCCAGAAAGTCGTGCATATAAGTTGCCTACATTTTGATGGCTAGCCATGATCTTGTTTATGCATCACAAGATTAAACAGGCTGAGAAGCTGAAGCAGAGTGACCCACTCAAGGAAAGCCTGTAACAGGTTCATTTAAATAGCAAACTGGTGATACACAAGTTTAGATTTTTCTTGCCAAGCACTTCCAATTTATTTCAAAAGGTCTGTAACTTCTTGGAAGGTAATGTAACCCTATCATAATGGGAATATTTTGAGTTTAATCAGCCCAACCTCCGGTGTAACTAGGAATTTCTGAACATTTGGACATTGAAAAAAAAAAATCCTCCACAGCAAAAGCGCTTTTTAGATGGACAATACTCACCAAGCATGTTATGGGAAGTGGGTATCAAGGTGGCATGGCACACATGTATTTAGCAGCACCCACGATCAGTTTCATAATGTCTATCAAAGCTAACCCTTGACTTGCTCCCATGAGTAATCAGTCAAAGGCACTTTCTGACCACTAGGGTCAGGGTAGGGGTGACAAATGAAGACTTACCAGGTCAAGATTTGCAGAATAAGGAGCAGGGTCCCAGGCTACCAAAATGACATCTTTATATAATGAACTGTCAATGAAGTGATGGTTGGGGTTGGTCAGAATCTGCAAATACATAGAAAAATAATTTCAAAGCAAGTGTTTGGTTCTTCAAAATCATATTTTAAAAAGAGATGAAAAATAATTTTCCTTGCTCTGATCCATTTTTAAATTGTCCCTCGGCTTTGTTTTCCTCTAGGGGAGGGAGAGAGGCTGGCATCGCGTGCTAAAGCTCCTAAAAAAATGTTTGGGGAAATGAGGTTTTGTTATTTGTTTGTTTGTTTTTAAATCCCCCAGTTCTTACATTTGCACCCAGCACTGTACTCATACCTAGTGGAATCAAATCGGCTCCTGAAAGACGTAACCTAACTAATTCAGGGCCCCACAACCTTCTCCAATTGTCTTCACAGGTAACTTGGGAGAGAGCTGCAGATGTGGATGAACTGAATTCTGCAGGTGCCTCAGCGTGCCAGCCTAGAACAACGGGGACACAGCGAGCCAGCAAACCTGAGTCAGCCTGGGTGGCCGTTTCCTCTGGGGCCCTGTCTAGTCTGGATGAATTCTTCAATCTCACCTGCCAATCATCTTTTTTAAAAATTACATTTTTGAGAAAAAATAATGTGCTGATTTCAGTTTTAAGGTGCAATTTTTCAGTTTCTAAGATGTACTTTTGTCCTTCACATTTTAATGTTTCTGTAGTTAAAAGTTATCCTATAGTGACATGTATTTTAATTTGGTGAAGGTTATCTCCTCCTCTCTGAAAAGCTGCTATTAAATGAATGGTGAATCTTATAATCAATGGCATCTATAAATGAAGGAAATGTGGTAATCGTTCTTATCTTGCTGTGTGCTGCCTGGCTCAGGGTACTAGGCAGAAATCTAATCTTTTGTTCTGCAAGCAACTCATCAGAAATCATTCATCACCTCATATTTTTCTATATAGTTTGAAACTCTAGAAATCGTTGTGGTTTGTTCTGAGAATAATTTTGCTACAAATTTGGAAAACATTCTTATTAAGAATACAAAGAAAAGAGATATTTTCATTTTCAATTCAACAATCCATTTTCATTTTGAAAATTTTCAAATAACAGACTAAAGTTTCAAGCTACCCTACTACCCTTGAATTTTGTACCTTTGCTTTTCTCTCCTCCATCCCCTGCTTTCTCTTGGCCACTACTTCTTGTAAGTTTAACATCCTTTGAAATCCACATGATGCAACATGGTAAGTCATATATATATGAAACTTTTTTTTCTTTTGAGCTTATTTTCTCATTTTTTTTCCTATTCATGTCACACACAAATTCCCATTTCTCTACATTTTTTCCTCATTAATTGTTTATAATATCAAGACCCATAGAAATAAGGAAAATTGTGATCATGATTTTCTGGGTAATTTCTCTTCACTCGTCCAGTTAAACTATTTACCTATAGAGCACACATCCATGCAAGCATTCCATCCATCTTACCTGGGAATTAATGATGCGCACAGTGGTTTTATTCCCAACATCTCTCTCATAGCCACGGGTGGGAGCCGCGTTAAATCTCAAGACTGCATCATGAGAATCTAGGGGCACATAAATGACACTCTCACATTTTTTTCTATCTGTAGAATAAACATAATCTAGGAAAATATCTTAAAGTGAATCTTTTAAACTGGAAGCTAATCAGACACCAACAATGAAGAGACCCATGGACACATTTTCAGCATACTGTTTATTTAAAATGAGATGCTGCCAGGGGTAGATCGGCATGGAGGCACAATCCATGCAATTACAGCAGGTCCTGTGGCATCTAAGTTATTCAGAGATGCTTACGTGTCCACATCTTTACAAGGGGACATGCTTTTTGCAGCCATTCTCCTAAAGACTCCAAAACTTTTTGAAGATGGAATCTATGGGAACAGGACGCTACAAACAGGCTGCTCACTGTGGCTTCTCACTGCTGCAGGGAGCAGAGGCTGCTCCTGCTGCCTCCAACGCCATTGCCTGCACCAAGATCAAGTGTGTCTCTCACAGTCAGACCCACAGCCTTCACTGTATCTTGACCACTTTTGGGTGCTGGTTTGTGCTTAAAAAAGAAAACCAGCCGTAGTTTCTGTGCATCTTTACCTACTGCTGACAATGCCAAGAAGACCCACACGGGAGCAGTCTTAGTGCATTCTTCCTTTTCCAGCAATGGCCTACCTTACTGCCTCACCCTGGAGGAAGGGAGGCACCAGCTACCAATGCTACTTATAGTCCATCGGGAACATTGTGGTCCACGGAGCTTCACCACGTCTCCCTTCATTTGACTCAAAAGTCAGACTTTCCCAAGTTCTCTGAGGTCCCAAAAGATGGCTCCCATATCATAGAGGCTGACAAGGGAGACAAGAACTAGAAGTCAGGGAAAGTGGGCTCCCATCTGACTAAGGGATGGAATGGGAGATGTGTTTGTTCTCTTTCCACAGCGCAGTCTGTATACATGTCTTGAAATTTCCTGTGCTAAGTAATTCATTTTTCAGAGACCAGCCTGAAATCAGACTTAATCAGCAATAAGGGAATCTCCATAGGCTACTTTTAGCTTCAAAAATTCTATGCACATTTCAGGTTCAACTTGGAGCAATGACACTGCCTTTTTGTGAGGGAGTGAGGTGAATTATGCATTTCTGATCTGCCAAAAAGTCTTGTGGAACATGCCACCTTTACAGTGACCACACTCCACTCAGGTCCCTAAAGCAGCTCCCATTCTCCACTTGAGTCTATCCGCTCCTGCGAAGTCTCCTTGGGAGAGACCCTTCTACCCCCTAAGTAGTAGAAACTTGGCAACGAAGATAATTTTATGTTTGGTCACAACATGAGGAACTGTATTTAAAGGGCCAGAAGGTTGAGAACCACTGCTCTAGATGCTTATTTTTTGGTCTCAGGACCCCTTTACATTCTTGAAAATGTATGACAACCCAAAGGCATTATGTTTATTTGAACTACATCAATATTAGAAAGTAAAATAGAAAAACTTTAAATGTTTATTAATTTAATTTAAAATAACATTTTTATGTAAAATACATTTTCAAAATGAAAAAAAAAAAAAAAAACCCAGTGAGAAGACTGGCACTGTTTTAAATGTTTGCAAATCTCATTAATGAGTGACTTTTCAGAAGACAGTTGGCTTCTCCTGGCTGCTGGTGCACACAGGCTGCTGCAATGTATTGCTTTAGTTGAAGTATATAAAGACTCAGATGTATCACTGGAAATGGGCGAAATATCTGAAGTCTTTGCAGATTACTGGGAACAGTCTTCTCTGACACTTCATCAAAACTTGATAAGTGCTAGTTTATAAAAGGTGGCCACAATGAGGAATGTGACACAGTATCAATGAACTTTTCATGCTGTTACATTAAAACCCATCAGTTTATCTTGCTCTTAAAATGGATGATTCACCCGTGCATAATTCTGTAACACTGTGCAATGATCACCTGAGACTATCAGTTCAGTAAGTTACCCAGATCTTCCAAATATTGATGCATTTTGTTATAAAGTATATCAAGCTCAAGCTTGAAAGCCTGAATTTTATCACTGGCAACCAACACTGTCAGTTATTTTCCTAAAAGTGATAGGCTCACTTAATCAGTTTTTGAGAATTTCGAAGACTGAATAAAGTCAGTTAGCCATTTGTTCAAGGTAAAATGTGTTTTCAGTAATAAAACGGCTTATTCCGCTCACAAGCCACACAGACGCTCTTCCCCGTGTGCCAGCACACACAGTGCTTTTCACGATATTTTCCCCTGAGCCCCCAAATCACAGGTACTCAGAGGCTGAGATTTAATAAAATCAACAATTTTCACTATTTCATGAAGGACAGCTGTAAGTGAACCTGGCCCTTTTTGCTTTTACTGCTGAGTTTGGCAGCGAAAATGCCCTGCCCAACAGAGTTGGGCCTGCTGCCTTGATTTGTACTAAGAAGCATTTTATTCGCCAATGCTTTTGGAACATCAATGCGAATGTCAACAGTTAAAAAAACCTTTGAGTATTATTATAAAAATAGTTTTCCTTTCGTGAATCCCTGAGAGAGTCTTAGACTCCCCAAGTGTAAGCAGACCCCACTGTGTAAACTTGGACCTAAGGCAACCCTGACTGGCAGGGTGGCCCGTGAGTGCAGGCTGCAAGCAGGGAGGTAAGCTCTGGGCACTGAGAGGTGGTCAGCACTCCAGGGCAAGGCAGCGCCAGCATTCCTACTGCACAGATCTCCCACTGGACCACACTGCCCCACAGGCAGCTCTGTCTGAGGCTGAGGTCAACAAGTCAAGGCACCTAAGCAGTGGCTGCATTTCAAATTAATCAGGCAATTCCAAACTCATTGCATCACCCCTGAAAACGTCACAGCTTTTAAATGCCAGAGTTCCACTGAGGTGCGTTTTAAGACTTCGAATGACTTCACAGGCACAGGGCATAGCCATGCAATGTAGTGAGTCAAGAGCTAAAGGGCCAGTTTTGTGGAGGAAGACTGGAGGGAGAGCTGACGGCTGCTGGGATGACCCTCCTTAAAGCTGTCAGTGAGCCCAATGGGGAGGATGAGCTGAGTGCGCCCATCAGGCAGCGTGTTTTGTAAACGTCTGTTTGGCTGTGTGTGCACCACCTTGATAAATGTGCCTTAAAAACTATGCTGTCTGTTCACATTTAGAAGAGAAGAAAGAGATCAGACAGCAAGCACAAGGAGTGTAAAGCATCGTTCTGGAGAAGGGTTTTCCAGGGGAGAGCCATTTTGTGTTGACCTTGAGAACAGAGCCAGGCTAAGTGCACTCACTGAAGGAACATTAAGGCCATTTGAGAAGCAGCCAGCCAGGAGGTGCAGGAGTCCTCCATTACTGTCCTGACCTAGGCACTGGGTCCTCATTCCCCGCCTCCTTTTCCCCACACACCCAGTACACGAAATCTGTATCAGTAAGCAAGCAAAAGCCTGCAGTCCTTAGGGACTTCATCTCTCTCCGACTCTATCTCACCTCTCCCGGGACTCCTGCAATGGCACTTATATCTTCATGCCTTCAAATCTAGACTCTGGAGCAATCTCTCTAAAATAAAAAAGTTGACCCATCAATCCTCTGCTTCAAACATTGCAGGGCCTCTGACCATAGGCCCAGGGTCAGAGCTGGAGTTCCTGGAGACTCAGACTGGAGTCTGATGGAATCCAGGCTCCGCCCACTGGGCCTTCCAGGTGTCTACATTTCCTAATCCATAAAACAGGAATAACTGTATCTATTACGTCAGACTGTAAGGCTTCTAGCAATTAACACATACAAGCATTTGGTACTGAACCTGCTGTAAACACCCTACTGAGTGGTACCTATGATAACAATTACTTAGTGAAGTCTAATTTCTGGGAATGATGCACAAAAACATCTGGGAGCTGACCTCCTGCCAGCTGTCCAGCCTTCATTCCTCTCCCCTCCCACCAGTGGTGCCCTGCAGCGTGCTGCACCTCTGGCCTGGATTCCCCTCTCTAGGCAGTCTTTGCTGACCTCCTCTCTGTCCAGGCACCAGCCCTCACTGTGGACTAGTATTCCGTTGTCTTCCCTGTCAGTCTACACCTCTCTCAGTTCTTCTCTTAACCACTGCCTGTTCGTAGTCTGTCTTCCCCACCGGAATGCAGAGGGTTTGAGGTTTAGGTCCCTATTCATCTTTGTGTCACTAGTAGCTAGCATAGTTATCAGGCCTCAGAGAGGTGGGGATAAATAAATACTCAATGCTTGCTAAATAACTCTATGTCTTTCTTGCTTTTTTTTAAGATAACAAAACAGGGGCTCCACTCCTTATACAGGCCCTCCCCCATTTCCCACAGGCTTCCCAGAATTTGTATTTCAAGTACACAGATCCTGATCTCCCAGATCGAGGCCACCAATGTTAGTGCAGAGCAGACATTTCTCCTCTGTCCTGAGTTTCCACAGGACTGCTGGCAGGTGATCTCGCTACCAAATTATTATTTATATGTGTGGTTGAAGAAAGATCTCAATGATCCTAGGAAAAAATGTTCCACATTTCCAAAACAGTTCAGGTTGCTTTTCAATAACATATTTAACAAGGAGTTTTTGACAACTGCTACAACGTCCTTAAAAACAGTTACAGGCATGACTCAGTCTAACAGAACTTGGAAAAAGGACTGCACTGCCAATAGGACCAGCAGAGGGAGCTAGAGGAGGCCAGCAGGCGAGGAAACGGAGGCTCAGAGTCTTCCTCTGGGGCTGGGGGTGTGACTGCTAAGCCTTCAGGCACAGTTCTGCCTGAGGGGCCTCCTGGCAGTGCTGACATGGAGCTAGCCCCAGGTACTTTTATAGCTCTGCTCTCAGTTTTTCATAAAATTATGTTGGTAAGTCTTTTGATCTTCACTTAGCCAATCCACAAGAGATTTTTAGAGGTCAAGATGAATTTAGCTAAATAGTACAGCATGCCCCAATATTCCAAGTTGCCTGGAGGAATCTGCTAGTGACTTGTTTTTATTAAGAGAGCCCTTAACAACTCTGTGTTGATAAGCGCATGCACATTCCCACATTCCTGGAGAGCAGAAAGGAGAAGGCACCACCTCTCCTTTGCTGATGGTAAGAAATACCAGCTTATAAAAATGAAGGACATTGTTTTTACAACTTGTGTTATGCTATGATAACATATTCTTAAGATGGTAGGTACAAAACTGGATTCTAAAGAACCTAGACAAAACAATAAAGAATTTTAAAAACTTGTGTTTTTCAGTTAAGATTCTGAGTATATATTAGACAATTCTAATCATGAAGCTTCATGTCAGTGCAGACAATATAAATTAAATTTGGATACTAGAAATTAACAAAGATATGACATTTCACGTTCCCCCAAAACATGTATTGCCCAGTGTCTTTCACACTCCAGTCCAAATTCTGCATAGAGTTTATGAAACCCTGGTCAGAGACATTTATGCCACAATAAGGAGCAGGGGAATTCTCCCTGTCATGTGAGAACACTCCAAATGGGCAGCTGCGGTGCAGAGGTGTTTAAAACACAGCAAAACCAAACCAGAAGCTAGTTACGGCCTACTTTACAGCATAATACTTAAATTCCTTCGTACATTATTAATAATGGCCCTGGAAACGAGAAGGAACTGTGGTGTTACTGCACTCCAGGGACCTTTAACCACTGCTTTTCCTAATCAATTGCAGGCTGCACGTTTATGTGACACATGGACAGTGTTATTATGGGCCTGCAGTAATGTCAGCATAGGGACTCTGGGACCCCAGTCCTCAAGTCTAGACTTGTGTCTTGCTTATTTTAACTTAAAAAAAATTTCACATTCAGATGAGGTCTGGGTTGTGGAGCTTGATCACAATGGCACCACCCCATTTTAAGATGGTCAGGACATCAACCACTCCTAAAGGACACAGAACAGTGAATGGGTCCAGGAAACAACAGCTGCCCTCTGAATGTCCTTCCAGATTAGTTATGAGTAACACTGTCTATTGTGAGCATTTGTTAAACTAGGTTGCTTCACATTCATACTTCAGGCTGAGGCTGTGTGACTCACATTTGTTCTCTGGCACCCAGTACAGGAGCTGGCACACAGTAGGGCTAAGCACACAGGTTAAGTGAGTTAATGGGCCTACAGGGCCAAGCTGCTTGCTCACTGGTGCAGCAATAGAATTGGCCTGGGCAGAGAGGAAAGTCTAAGTCCTTACAGCAAAGACTGATATTTCCTGAAGGGAAATTCTACATCAGGACGCATTAGAGAAGCCCAGCCTGAGTTTCCACCTACCAACCCATCCTCCAGATCTCAGGCTCCAGATTCAACTCTTACCTGAATTTCCTACCTGCCTGCCCTTCAAACTTCAGAATTGCCAGTCCCCACAATCACAGGAGCAAGTCCTTAAAATAAGCCCCTTTCTCTGTACATGTATATTCCATCCCTAATCCGGGAACTATGAAGCAGCGTTCCCCCAGGCTCCTGGCATGGATTTAAAGATAGTTCTTAAGGGAAGATAGGAGGCAGGTGTGGTCCTGTTATTTACCATCTTGGAGAAGGGCCCTGCTTAGGTGCACTGGCCGTGACCCAAAGGTCAGAGTTGTGCCAAAGGGTCAGAACTCTTGTTCCGGCAGCAGTCCCTCCTCAAAGCCCACAACAGCGGCTTAGTCTCAGACTAACTACAATCGTCCTCAAGAGACGTCTTTGTGGAGCTGCCTCACTTAACCCGCGGGGATTGCTCTCCTTTCGTACCCCGTTTGCTCCTCAAAGCTCTACCACACTATGGGTTCATCAGCTTCTGTGGGCCAGGCTGGGAGACTAACAACGGGAGCATAGTTTCTAAGGAAGCAGGAGGGTCTCGCTGCAAAAGGCAGGGATGATCGGGCTTTCCACTCCCCTGGACCCAACTCTGGGAGCACACTCTGCTCTAAAACTGCCCAGTGGACCTCTGCTGGGTCCACTCAGTCCCAGCTAGCGAAAAGCAGTCTCCAGCTAATGTCCGAAACATCCAGTGCTATGCCCAGGCTGCCCTGGAGGGAACCAGAGAAAGAGAGAAAGCACCAGCCGCTAATCACGCACCTGGCCCAGAACGGGGACCAGAGTCCCCCACCTCCCCACCCGCACCGCATGACACCCACCTATCTCCTCCCCCAAGGAGGAGTTGAGGATGGCGCCCGCAGACATGACCACAGCGCAGGAGCGCAGGCCTTTGGGGTGCAGCTGGCCAAGGGGCACAGGGGGCACCAGCGCCCGCCAGCCCAGCGCGGAGAAGGGCGGCTCCGTGCCATCCAGCGTGCGCAGGCGCACCTGGCGCCGCAGCTCGCACAGCAGGGCCGCCCGGCTCCGCCCGGCCGCGCGCCGCCCGCGGAAGCGCACTCCGTGCTTGTTGGCCGCCAGGTAGTCCTTCATGGCCTTCTGCAGGCGCGGATTGAGCATCTTGGAGGAGACGGTGCCCTTCCAGAGCCGGTGCAGGAAGGCCCTGGACATGGAGGAGTACAGCCTGTCTCCTTCCTCGCCCTCCTCCAGCGCGGGGCTGCTGCCCTGGGGCTGGTGCCTTTTCCTCTCCGGCAACCACCCCTTCCACCTGCCAGCGTGCCTGGGGGCAAGGGACTCCAGTGTCCCCTGAGTGTGGCTGTGAGACCCTGGTTGACCGGCAGCAAAAAAGTAGTCGTCGTCTTCTGGGTAGAAGGTACTTTGGGATTTTCTCCCAATCTGGGATAAAAAGAACTCTTCATTTTCAACCCCATCTGGCAACTTGGCCCATTTCTGCAGGTCGCGAGGCCCCATGGGGTGTCCATCCAGCAGCCCCTTGTTTGTATTCACGCTTTCAGGCCAGGAGGGCTCCTGCATGGCACCCATGATGACCCTCTGCTTCCCCTGCATGGGCATGAGCCTCCTAGTCTCCAGGAAGGCAAGGGAGCTGGGCGCGGGCTCAGCAGGGTTGCTGTCTGTGAAGTAAATGAAAATCACCAGGAAGAGGAGCCCCCAAGTAAATATCCCACAAAGCATTAGTTGTCTCCATTGCTTCAAGGGTGGTTTCATGGCAGTTCTCTGGGTTCAGCAGCTGGTGTCCCAAAGTGGTGGAATGAACCTGAAAAACAGGTCTACAGTTAGCTAATGTGGACATCTGCTCAGATATCACTGGGGACCATCTATGCTTGCAGTGTTCCTGTAGGAGAGGGTTGAGTGGGCATCAGCAACCAGGATCTTGGGGCAGGGGGGAGTGAGGGGAGTTTTGGCTAAATTCAGGTGTCATATGTCCCCCAACCCCTGACTTCTGCAAAGGGGTCCCACCATCTCCGCTGGCTGTCCTGGAAGGGAGGAGGTGGAGGAGGTGTACTGGGAAACCCTTCTCAGGGCACTCAGTCTTCCCACCTTGACAGCTGCTTCATAGGAGCCATCCCAAAGACCTCTCCCAGAAACTGGATTTATAGAACTATAATTTAGTAAAACAAAGCAGTTGAGCCGAGTTTGCCATCTCTCACCTACTTATCAGCCAAAAGCTCAAAGTTCACATATTGTACTGTCACAGAATTTACCAGGCGACGGAAAAATACACAGGAGTACTTGGAGATTCAGGATAAACCCATTTATTTTCAGATGTTTCACATGTACTAGTACAGTGACTCAGGGGAGCCTGTTTCCAAATCCTGAGCCCCTGAATATGGAGGAAGCTTTCCTTTTATGCCCTTTGTTTTCTTTGTCCCCCAAACATGGATGAGACTTCCGGACCTTTCGCAGGCTTTGCAAAAAAGCCTTATGTGTCGGGATGGGGGATGTGAGACCACACCTAAAGGCCTGGCCTGGCACCAGCGCTGATAACCCCCTCCAGGGGTTGTGTATGGTTTATGGCCTTTGTAAAATGGGGGTATTTAGGTAAATAGGTCTTGCAAGACCAGATAATTAAGGAAGGGGCAGTGAGTTAATTATCGGCTAGCAAGAATGTGCATTAGGGATACTGATTAACTAGATACAGAGTCAGATTACTAACCCCCTCCCAAAAATGTATTTTTATGTTCCCCATCAGTACAACAGCATTGCTGTGTATTTCTAGGGGGTGACAACCATATCTGATTCTTCAGTGTCTCTTCCAGGCCTGGGAGGCTGCCTGGAACATACCAGAAATACACCTATGGTCCTGAACAAGCAAGACTGCAGTGTCTATTGCTGCAGGGGGATGTTATGCCAAGGTGTCTGTGGACTTCAGTAGTGCCCCAAATAATGCCCGCCTACTTCACCCTCACCCTGAGTTTCTGAAGGAATAAGAGGGAAGTGTAAGGACAGAAAAAAGCCTTTTCTTTGCTGTGACCTTCCACAATTTATGAGAAGTACCTAGTAAATAAACTCCAAGACTCTTGGCTCCTCTTTTCAAACTGGGGGACAAGATAAGCTACTCTCACACTTTTAACACTAATTTCTCATTCCATCTGATCATACCAACTGAAGCGGTATTTTCTAAATGAGCCTTTGGATCTTTTTCACAAACTGTCACAGTCTAATACTTTTATATTTCCATGCTTGAATGTCTTGGCAATATCAAAGTGCTTTAAAGCTTCTTAATGCTTACAATCAGTTCTGTACATATCTCAATCAGGAACTGAGAACAGTTTGTGGATGTGCACAGTCTGGGGGCCACACTGAGTAGAATCTGCAAAATGATCTTTCTAAACCTGTCCATTCAGCAGATTGTGCTTCAAACTGTAATGCACAACCTGAAGATATAAAACTGTTGCCAATATTCCCACATTTTTATTAGAAACGAGAAAAACATTCTTATGAGAGTTTTTCTGCTTCCACCCCAACTGAATACACTGCAACACAAGTTTACACTAACCACTAGTGTTAGCACAATCCCACAAGACTTCAGACATCAGCCTTTATATCCCCAGGCCACCTGCACTTCTCACCCTGGAGATCCCCACAATACCCCTCAGGTTTAATCATTTACTAGAATGACTAACAGAACGGAAAGTTACACTATACTAATGACTACAGGGTTTGGGGGGTAAGGGATATATGTAGTTCAAGGTGTGCATGTGTTACCAAATGGAGAGGGATTCCATATCCATTTCCCATGGTGTCAGGCAAGAGCATCCTCTTGGGCCATCTATATGTTCACCAACCACAGACCTCCGCTGAGCCTTGGCATCCAGAGATTTTATTGGGGTTCCATTATGTAGGCATGACTGCTTGAATCATTGACCATGTGACTGAATTAAATTTCCAGTCTCCTCTTCTTCCCAGAGGTCAGGCTGGCCCAAAGTCCCCTGCCTTTTAATCACAGGGTAGGTCTTTCTGGTGACCAGCTCCCATCCTGAAGCTATCTAGGGGCCCACTAAGAATAACCTCATTAGCATAACAAAGACACCCCTACTATTGAGGAAAATTCAATGATTTTATTTATTTTTTATTTTTTTTATTTTTTATTTTTTTAAAATTAATATATATTTTTTTAATTTATTGCTTAAAGTATTACAAAGGGTATTACATATGTGTCCATTTTATCCCACCGCCCTAGACAGTCCCCTAGCCTCCCCTATCCCCCAGTGTCTTATGTCCATTGGTTATGCTTATATGCATGCATACAAGTCCTTTAGTTGATCTCTTACCCCCCTACCTCCTGCCCCCCAACACTCCCCGGCCTTCCCGCTGCAGTTTGACAATCTGTTTGAGGCAGCTCTGCCTCTGTATCTATTATTGTTCAAAAGTTTATAATGGTCTCTATTATCCATGAATGAGTGAGATCATGTGGTATTTTTCCTTCATTGACTGGCTTATTTCACTTAGCATAATGCTCTCCAGTTCCATCCATGACGTTGCAAATGGTAAGAGTTCCTTCCTTTTTAGAGCAGCATAGTATTCCATTGTGTAGATGTACCACATTTTTCTAATCCATTCATCTACTGATGGGCACTTAGGCTGTTTCCAGATCTTAGCTATGGTGAATTGTGCTGCTATGAACATAGGGGTGCATATATCCTTTCTGATTGGTGTTTCTGGTTTCTTGGGATATATTCCTAGAAGTGGGATCACAGGGTCAAATGGGAGTTCCATTTTCAGTTTTTTAAGGAAACTCCATACTGTCTTCCATAGTGGCTGCACCAGTCTGCATTCCCACCAGCAGTGCACAAGTGTTCCTTTTTCTCCACATCCTCTCCAGCACTTGTCGTTTGTTGATTTGTTGATGATAGCCAGTCTGACAGGTGTGAGATGATACCTCATTGTTGTTTTGATTTGCATCTCTCAGATGATTAGTGACTTTGAGCATGTTTTCATATGTCTCTTGGCTTTCTGAATGTCCTCTTTTGAAAGGTGTCTATTTAGGTCCTTTGCCCATTTTTTGATTGGATTGTTTATCTTCCTTTTGGTAAGTTGTATGAGTTCCCTATAAATTTTGGAGATTAGGCCCTTATCAGATATGACATTGGCAAATATGTTTTCTCACACAGTGGGTTTTCTCGTTGTTTTGTTGATGGTTTCTTTTGCTGTGCAGAAGCTTTTTATTTTGATGTAGTCCCATTTGTTCATTTTCTCTTTCGTTTCAAGTGCCCTAGGAGCTGTATCAGTGAAGAAATTGCTTCGGCATATGTCTGAGATTTTGTTGCCTTTGGATTCTTCTAGAATTTTTATGGTTTCCTGTTGTACATTTAAGTCCTTTATCCATTTTGAGTTTATTTTTGTGTATGGTGTAAGTTGGTGGTCTAGTTTCATTTTCTTGCATATATCTGTCCAATTTTCCCAACACCATTTATTGAAGAGACTATCTTGGCTCCATTGTATGTTCTTGCCTCCTTTGTCAAATATTAATTGAGCATATTGGTTCGGGCCGATTTCTGGGCTCTCTGTTCTATTCCATTGATCTATATGCCTATTCTTGTGCCAGTACCAGGCAGTTTTGAGAACAGTGGCTTTGTAATACGACTTGATATCTGGTATTGAGATCCCACCTACTTTGGTCTTTTTCAGGATTGCTGCAGCTATTCGGGGTCTTTTTTTATTCCAGATGTATTTTTGGAGAGTTCGTTCTAGATCTCTGAAGTATGCCGTTGGTATTTTAATGGGAAGTGCGTTGAATTTATAGATTGCTTTGGGTAGTATGGACATTTTAATGATGTTGATTCTACCAATCCATGAACACGGTATGTTCTTCCATCTGTTTATGTCTTCCTCTATATCTTTTTTCAACGTCCTGTAGTTTTCTGAGTAGAGGTCTTTTACCTCTTTAGTTAAGTTTATTCCTAGGTAGCTTAATTTTTTTGGTGCGATGGTAAACGGGATTGTTTTTATAATCTCTCTTTCTGAAAGTTCACTATTGGTGTATAGAAATGCCTCAGATTTCTTGGGGTTAATTTTGTATCCTGCTACATTGCCAAATTCATGTATTAAGTCTAGTAGCTTTTTGATGGAGTCTCTAGGGTTTTGTATGTATAATATCATGTCGTCTGCAAATAAGGACAGTTTTACTTCCTCTTTTCCAATTTGGATGCCTTTTATTTCTTCTTCTTGCCGAATTGCAATGGCTAACACTTCCAGTACTATGTTGAACAGGAGTGGTGAGAGGGGGCATCCCTGTCTTGTTCCTGTTCTTAGGGGAAATGGTGTTAGTTTTTGTCCATTGAGTATGATGTTGGCTGTGGGCCTGTCATATATGGCTTTTATTATGTTGAGGTATGATCCTTCTACTCCCACCTTGCTGAGAGCTTTTATCAAAAATGGGTGTTGAATTTTGTCAAATGCTTTTTCTGCATCAATTGATATGACCATGTGTTTTTTTTCTTTCAATTTGTTTACGTAATGTATCACGTTTATTGATTTGCGGATATTGTACCATCCTTGCATCCCTGGGATAAATCCTACTTGGTCATGGTGTATGATCTTTCTGATGTACTGCTGGATCCGATTTGCTAAGATTTTGTTGAGGATTTTGGCATCTATGTTCATGAGGGATATTGGCCTGTAATTCTCTTTCATTGTGTTGTCTTTACCTGGTTTTGGTATTAGGGTGATGCTGGCTTCATAGAATGAGCTTGGAAGTGTTCCTTCCTCTTGAATTTTTTGTAGTAGTCTGAGGAGGATAGGTTTTAGTTCTTCCTTGAATGTTTGGTAAAACTCCCCTGTGAAGCCGTCTGGTCCTGGGCTTTTGTTTGCTGGAAGCTTTTTGATGACTGCTTCAATTTCTTCCATAGTTATTGGCCTGTTGAGATTATTAGATTCTTCCTGATTGAGTTTTGGAATGTTATATTTTTCTAGGAATTTGTCCATTTCCTCCAGGTTGTCTAGTTTGTTGGAGTAGAGCTGTCCATAGTATTTTTTAACAATCATTTGTATTTCTGTGGGGTCTGTTGTTATTTCGCCTCTATCGTTTCTGATTTTGTTTATTTGGGTCCTCTCTCTTTGCTTCTTGGTGAGTCTGGCTAGAGGTTTGTCAATCTTGTTTATCCTTTCAAAGAACCAGCTCTTGGTTTCATTGATTTTCTGTATTGTTTTTTTGGTCTCTATGTCATTTATTTCTGCTGTAATCTTTATTATCTCCTTCCTTCTGCTCACTCTGGGGTTTTCTTGTTGCTCTCTTTCTAATTCTTTGAGTTGTAGAGTTAGATGATTTACTACCATTTTTTCTTGTTTTTTTTGAGATAGGCCTGTAGAGCTATAAACTTCCCTCTCAGGACTGCTTTCATTGTGTCCCATAGGTTTTGGATTGTTGTGTTTTCATTGTCATTAGTTTCCAGGATGTTTCGAATTTCTTCTTTGATTTTGTTGGTAACCCAATCAATATTTAATAGCATGCTAGTCAGCTTCCAGGTGTTTGAGTATTTTGGGTTGTTTTTATTGTAGTTTATTTCTAATATTATGCCATCGTGGTCTGCGAAGACGCTTTTTATGATTTCAATCTTCTTGAATTTGGGGATACTTTGCTTGTGACCCAATATATGGTCTATTTTTGAATATGTCTTATGAGCATTAGAGTAGAATGTATATTCCCTGGCTTTGGGGTGAAGTGTTCTGAAGATGTCTATTAAGTCCATCTGATCTAGTGAGTCATTTAGGATTGCTGTATCTTTGCTGATTGTTTGTCTAGAGGGCTTATCCAGTGTTGTCAGTGGTGTATTAAAGTCCCCTACTATGATTGTGTTGTTGTCGATCTCTCCTTTGATATCTTCCAGGAGTTTTTTTATGAATTTGAGTGCTCCTGCATTGGGTGCATATATGTTTACCAGGGTTATATCTTCTTGTTGTATTGATCCCTTTAGTATTATGAAGTGGCCTTCCTTATCTCTTGTTATGGCCTTCACTTTGAGGTCTATTTTGTCCGATATAAGTATTGCTACCCCAGCTTTCTTTTCCTTTCCATTTGCCTGAAAGATATTTTTCCATCCTTTCACTTTCAGTCTGTGTGAGTCCCTTCTAATGAGGTGGGTTTCTTGTAGACAGCAGATGTATGGATCATGTTTTTTTATCCATTCAGCCACTCGATGTCTTTTGTTTGGAGCATTTAGTCCGTTTACGTTTAAAGTTATTATTGAAAGGTACTTGTTTGTAGCCATTTCTGTTTTTGTGTGGCTGTTTTCTTTCTGAGCTTTTTATTTCTTATTTTTATACCAGTCCCTTTAGCATTCCTTGCATTGCTGGCTTGGTGGTGATAAACTCCCTTAGCCTTTTTTTGTCTGTGAAGCTTCTTATTTCCCCTTCAAGTTTGAATGATAGCCTTGCTGGATAGAGTATTCTTGGATTCAGTCCTTTGCATCATTTTTTAAATTTCTGTCCATTCTTTTCTGGCCTGATGTGTTTCTGTTGAGAAATCATTTGACAATCTAATGGGAGATCCCTTGTATGTAACTTTCCGTCTCTCTCTTGCAGCCTGTAAGATTCTCTCTTTGTCCTGAACATTTGCCATGGTAATTATGATGTGTCTTGGTGTGGGTCTTTTCGGGTTCACCTTGTTTGGGACTCTCTGGGCTTGTGTGACTTTTTTCTTCCCCACCTCAGGGAAGTTTTCTGAGATTATTTCTTCTAATAGGTTTTCTAATCCTTGTTCATCCTTCTGTTGTTCTGGTACCCCTATTATTCGTATGTTGTTTCGTTTCATGTTGTCCCAAAGCTCCCTTAGGCTCTCCTCCTGTCTTTTAATTTGGAAAATTCAATGGTTTTAGAAACTCCATGCCAAGAACCCAGGACAAAGACCAGACAAAAGATTAAACCACCATAAAGCTCTAGTAGCTGATTTAAAAGGCAGTCTTTCTGCTTCTGGTAGAAATCATCCTTTCCTGGTTGTCCTGCAACAGCTCTGGGGGCTTATTCTGATGGATTACTAATGAAAGGGAAATGGAGGTTTCTTAAACAACATTTGCTTGAGAGACTTAAAGCACTAAGTCAAAACGGTGAGGTATGTGCACAGAATTTCAATAGATGAAAAAACAAACAGGAAACCTTGATTGGTTGGAGAGGAACTGGAAACTTAAGGCTTTGGGGATTGGAGTTAGGTCCTGTGTCTTGCATGTCAGGCGACCCTTAGCTGCCCAGTTCTGCAGAGTCAGGAAGCTATGGAAACGGGCTCAGAAGGTGAACCTGCTAAATTTCATGTCCAGATTCAGAGTATCAGACATATAGACTTGATTATAGAGAAATGCTCAGTTCCCAACCCAAGACATGTGACGTCTGTTTTTCATGGGGAGATGACAGACATGAAACAGGGGCGGGCGGGGGGTGGGGGGGAGAAGAATGAGAGGAAGTCTGTAGACACAAAGAAAGTAAAGGGAAAGCCTAGCTGGATAGTGGGGCCAGGACCCTGGGAAAGGTTGTGTCCTCTCCATCTTCCAGGCCGGGAAGTAGGAAGGGTGGGATTTGTAAAGCTCTCTGAGTACCATATAGGAGTAAGTATCACAATGAAAAGAGTGAGAATTTTCATTAGGTCAGACTTATAGCTTCTCATCCACAGTAATAATAAAAGTGGTGGGATCCCGCCTCAACTCATGATTAGGCTTCAACTTTTAGTAGATCCAAAAGCTGCCCTGCAACTGCTGTCACTGCAGACCTGCTGCTGCCAGTGAAGGGGAAATTCTCCAAAATGATGAACTCCCATAGCAACAGCAAATCCTCTGCTAGCAAAATGCTACAAAAATCATTGTATGCATTCTGGTCCTTCATCAACATAGCTGTAAAAATCCAGGTTAGAGACGGGTGGAGGACACAACCAATGTCACAGCCTCGATCCCTCTTTCCACAACCTAAGAGGAAGAAATGTTTGGTAAGCAGTAGAAAAAAATACACATTTTTCTCTAATATAGTGCATCTGAAATATTATGACACAGCTTAAACAAAGTGGTTCTGTAATACTTGTTGCTATGTCCCATCATTAGCTGGTGTGATATAAATAGCATCACGGACATATAAGTGGCACATCAGGGAAATGACCTATCTCCAGGGGCCAATGAAAAGGTGCCCCTGATTATAGGCCCACCTGAGCTTTGAGGGGGAAGGTCTCCATGACTGGCTGCTGAGTTCCTACCAGTTTTCCCTTGGAAAGAGAACTGGCAAGACTGTATGCATAGTTTGTAAGGTGTGGCTTTCTCTTCTTCTCCATGGTGATTCTAACAGTACTACCTGGCTGTGCTCAGGTTTAAATTCCAAGTGATGTTCTCTGCTATTTGAACTGCATTCTCCATCGTCACCCTCCTCCCACTTTCTGCTGCCTCTGTAGCCAAGCCTCTGGGAAACTGCCTGACAACACTGGGGCAATGACTACAGCAAAATAAAAAAAAACAAAAAAAAACGACCCACTACTAGAAATTATTCTGATTGTTCTATCTGCTCAAGAATTTTGGTGCCCATATCTTAGATACTAATTATCAAACAAGGATGTGAGTCACATTTTCACATGGATATTTGAAATAATACAAAAGAGTTTCTAAATTCTCCTTCAAATAGATCAGGGGAAAAAAACCACATTTTCCAGAAGGCACAGTTACAGGTTGTCAGATGAAATTATAAAGTGTAGGAACTGCCTCAGATGAACATTACAATGCAGCTGACAGTGAATACAACTTCCTTCTGATTTTGTTCCGGGTAAAGCGAAGTCCACTCTGGGCTTTGCCGCTTGAATGTTGTCCCTCGTAAGCCCCAAGGGTGACAAGCTTTGATCACCGGTTTTCCTGAGTGGAGAGTATTTTCCACACTTTTTGATTGACTTGTCTGCTGCAGCGCCTGCTGGCCAGGCTTTCTGTGGTGTGACAAATACTTGTGTTCTAGTTTCTGTGGTGTGACAAATACTCGTGTAGAAGTTGTCTCAACTGACTTAAATCTAAGTATTTACTTTAACATTGAAATAATAAAAAAGATTTAGTGTGAACAGTAAGACACTCATGTATCGTAACAGCCTCAGGAATCATTTGCCCTCAAGAATCATTTTCTAAAATTAGCTCTTGTCACATATCCAAGAAAACTTTGTCCAGTTTGCATGAGAGAAAGGCACCACTCCCACTGAACTACTCCCTTCACAGCCTCATGGGCTCCTTTGGCAAATGACCCCCTTTCTATTCTTTCTTTCTTTGTCCTTTTTTTTTTTTTTTTGATGGTTTCCTCTTTATTGATGTGCCTCTTACCTTCCCCTCACAATTTCATCCCCTTCTATCTACCCGACAAAAAGATAGTGAAAGGGAACCAATATTGGGTTTCTGAGCTGTTTGGGCAGTTAGAAAAGGAACAGAAACCAAAACAATCACTGGATGTGACAGAGATCGACAATCAAGAAATCTAAAGCAGAGTGGGAAAGGTGGTAGAAAGAAGAAGGCAGGAGAAAGGAGAGGTACCAGAGGCCATCTCCCCCATGAGCCTCCTGCTAAGAGGGTCTGGAGAAGAGCCTCAAACATTAGGAAGTACAGGTCCTGAAGGAAGAAGTCAAGGAAGGGGGGGCCATCTCTCTCTATGTAGAATGGGACCCCCCCACTGCAGGTGCAGCAGCTTCACAGGCCATAGACACTATTGTCGCTGTAGGCAATGTATAGAAAGAAGTCTTCTTCATGGTGTTCCTGGTACAGCTGACCCATCGTGGCACTGGTGGGTGGAATGACATTGTTGATAAAGAAAAACAAGGCATCCTCAGCTCGGAGGTGAATTCGCTTCCGGATCAAGAAATAGAACTGCCCAACTGTGAGATCAGAGGGCACCAGGTATTTCTTTTTGTCCAGGTCTCCTATCCGAGCTTTGGGAGCCTTTTCTACTGTCACCAGGACCAGGTCCGGGTATTCCTTTCTGATCTTCTCGCCCTCAGAGCGGCGCTTCTCGAACGGATGCTCCTCTTTATACACGAACTTCTCCCGGGAACCGGGCTGGACCGGACTGGGCTGAGGGAACCCAGGGAGGGGGGACCCGGGACAGGGATGAGGGGTGGGGGGTGGGGGGTGGGGGGTGGGGGGTGGGGGGATGGGGGGGTGGGGGTGGCGGCGGCAGCAGCGACGGTGACGGTGACGACGCGCAGGCGGATTCCCGTCTTTTTTTTATAAAAGAAAGCCTCCAGTCTGCCAAATGCATACCACTGAAGGTCCACTCCTTAATTCAGTCCCTCTCTGATCCCAGCCCATGCTCAAACCAGAAGCCAGAAAGAAAAAGGTCAGCCCAGGTCCCACAGAGCTTGAAGAGAGGGCAACCCCATTCTCCTGCAGGGCTGGGGAGGGGTCAGAACTGCCAGTTCATTGTTGGAAGCTCAATGGCATGGCCAGTGCTGTGAGCCCTGAAGGCCAGCATCTCCTCCAGGCTCAGGCCAAGCCTCCCTGTGACTGGGAGCCACTGTACTCCAGAATGGATGTAGCAATCTCATGAGCTTGCTTGGCTAAGGCAGAGTTTAAAAAATGTGTGCCAGGGCTTCTGGTTAGTTTAAAATTTGGATGTTTGAGTCATCTCAGTGGGAAAGAGTATGAGCTACTCAATGGCTGGACCACATATAATCAATTTTGTATTCCAAAAAGCACAAGGTAGGCTGTTTCATGTAAGATTCCTAATTAATATTTCTGAAGTAAATGAAATGAATGACTGAAATTAAAGTAAAACAAATGGAACTGCCTGGACAGGCTCTTGGCTGGGTCAGGAGGGAGAGGACGCAACGCTTGCTGTGCTGCCCAGGCCATGAGTGGCTGGGTGGCTCCAAGCACATGGAGCCAGCAGTTGCATGGTTAGGTCAGCATCCAGTGCGGTGAAGGGAACTAACAGCAGTCCTGTCAGACCCTGCTGTGTAGCAGATGTCTACTATGTAACAGGCCCTTACCTTGCAACTCATATTTACTCTCATTTTAATTATTCATTCTCAGTTTAATCTTTAAAACAAACCTCTTCGTAAAAAAACCTGAAACTCTAAGTGGTCTCCTTCTTGTATGTTGTTACAATATCCCCATCTTTCCCACTATATCACAAAGTCAGGAGGGGTTGCACCATGCCTAAAAATTTTATGAGATTTTTTTTTTTCTCTGCCACAAAATATGATGCCAAATTTCAGGCTAGCTCTCTAAATTGATTAGACCAAGTGATTCCCTAACATCCCGTTTTCCCTAATATCCATATTTTTGTTTGCTGGAGAAGATAATCTCCCCAGTTACACTTCAGAATCCAGAATCCACACCTGCCATGCTCAGCAGTGCCCGAGGGAGCTTAGCCTTGGCACAACCACCAATGGGCTTTTGCCAGGCAGAATGAGCTGCCAATTCACTGACCTTTCCAGAGAGGCTACCGGTGTGAAGGTCCATGACCTCAAGGAGTTTGTTATGTAGGTAGGAAGACTGCTTTGTTGCCCTGTCCCAGGACGGGTGAATGTACAGAGCAGTGGAATGGATTTGAGTAATTCTGGAGTGCTTCAAAGGGAAGGGAACCAGAGCTGGACATTAAAAGACGCAAGGGTATGAAGGGAGACTGTCACAGACTGGTGACTGGTAGTGAATGGGCTCAAGCTGAACAAGGGTGAGATACTTTTATGAAGATGATGGCATTAATTTCTGGGCAAATAATTTCAGTTGTATAAGATTTCTCCTTCATGGCAGGGCAGATGGAAAATAATTTAAAAGGCAGACTCACATATGTGAGCCCCTCTGGGTGGCTTCTGGCTTTCAGAACTTTCTGCAATGAGGTGGCAGGTGCTGTTAGGGCAGGGGGAGGAAGGCATGATTCCAGAAGCCTATTATTGGCTGTACAGAGACAACACAGCTGCCTTCTAGCTAGGGTCTGCTGGCTTCTGGAAACAGTATCTGTCTGCTTTGGACACAGTGGCCTGTTTGTTTTATGATAATTAGCATTCAAATATTTACACTTTATACCAATAATGTGCCCAGGCTCATGATTGAAGCTGTAAATTAGCTTTGGTACTGATGCTTAATAATAAAACAGATGGAAGCTTGCATACCTGCCATTGAGATTTGAAAGTTTTACTCTGATTCCTCAAACATAAGTGGGCTTTTTGGTCAAAGTGTAGGTAGCTGGCAGGTGGCTCTAACAAGGAGACCTCTGTATCAGGAGAAGCCACCCTTTCTTAGGAAAAGCACATCTCTCTCACAGCCTAAGAGGGGCACCGGCATCAGTGTGGGCCCACATGGTGGGCATGTGATGGTGAGGATGGACAGGCACCATTCCTGGCCTACACTTGGGGGTTACAGACTGAGAAAGATGGCTATTCATTAAGAGGAGTAAAGGCAATGGATGATTGACCAGGAAGCCCTGGGGTCAGACAGCCTGTTCAGATCCTTGTCAGCTGTGTGATTTTGGATGAAACCTTTGTGCCTCAGTTTCTTCATCCAGTGTGAGTCATAACACTGCCTAGATCATTGCTGCTTCATAGAGGAATGAATCAGGTGTTGTGTGATTTGACGGACATGGCGACTGGCCCAAAGTGAGAGCTCAATCGATGTGATTTCTCAGTCCAGCCTATGAAATTCTGTTAAAGAAGTGGTATAACAAGCGTGGATTTCACTGCATGTGTTTACAGTGGACAGTTTCCCAGTAGGCAGCCCTCTCTTTAAATGAGCCCAAATGACGGCCCTGGTGTAGATGAGCACTAACCCTGACTCAAGCTAGTAAGACTACATGATCCCTGTAAACCCTGCCTGAGTGAAGACCTCTCTCTGGTGTTTCCATCATGGAGTTAGTGCCTGACAAGTAACTTCTAATGGCTTCATTGTGTTAGTCAGCTTATTATAATTATGCTACTATAATTCAACAAATATTAGTAAGCCTAATGTAAAGCTGAATATATATTATATGATGCTTTGCCCTTAAGTAACTGAATTAAGTTCTTGGGGAAATTTAAATTTAAATTTTGAATAACAAAAGAATGGACAACAAGTACAGTACAGATAAAAATTCCAAAATCTCTCTTTAGTCCTGACAATAGGCTTCTGACGAAAGCACAGAGCAGAGAGGGTGTGGGGAGACCTACTTTCCTGTTCCAGAGACAGTCTTGTGGGGCACTGGTTTCTCCATCGAAAAGAAAGTATTTTGCCAACTGTAATTGCAAAATTAAAAAAATATATATATTAAAAAAAAAGAAAAGAAAGTGTTTTAGGTGGCAAGAGCAGCATCTTAAAAAAAATAAAAAGAGTCCTGGCCGGTTTCGCTCAGTGGATAGAGCGTCGGCCTGTGGACTAAAGGGTCCGGGGTTCGATTCCGGTCAAGGGCACATGCCCAGGTTGTGGGCTCAATCCCCAGTAGGGGGTGTGCAAGAGGCTGCTGATCAATGATTCCCTTTTATCACTGATGATCCAGTTTGTTCTCACAACCAGGCTGCACATGACTTTATCAGTAATACACATATTATGTCAGCCTCCATCTGTGTGACGTTATAGTACCAACCAAAGTGCTGGGCAGTTGCTTCAGTGCACCCCAGATCCTACGGTCTGGGAACTGTTTAGAAGCCCCTTTCATGTTGAGAAACATGAGTCACAGTGAGGTTATCTAAAAGTCCCACCATTTTATTATGTGTTGGAGCTAGGATAGTACCTGGCATTTTTGTAGGCAGTCAAAATGAGGACAATGAGAATGTATGCTCTCCTTATCTCCCAGACTGTTGTAAAGAGACAAGGAAAAATGTGTTAGTGAGAACATTTTAAATTTAGATGGTCTAAAAATTCATTCTGTTTTCATGATATGAGGGATTAACATTAGTTAGATTGAATTATTATGTCAAAGTAATCTTAGCTGATTGTTTCATGAAATAAGTGTAAGTGAAAAGACGATCCCAGTATACACTAAAATATCACCTTGGCAGATGGAGAGGTGCCAGGGAAAGTCATGCCCAGGTCAACATGTTTCTGGGCAAGTGAAGATGGTAGCAGTTTGCTTTGCAAGGCTGTTAAGCAGCATTAGTAATGCAGCCTTAACACTCCTGAGGTTGGTTTTTGGATAGAAATATTAAAATCTTACTAAGAGAAAATGCAAATTTGTTAAATGACCCAACAACATGCTGCTTACATTTGCCAGAGAAGAGGGTAAGCCAGCCATGTCTTCTTGGGCACGTGCTCTTGACCAGAATCGAACCCAGGACCCTTTAGTCCACAGGCCAACGCTCTATCCACTGAGCCAAACTGGCCAGGACTCTTTTTATTTTTTTTAAGATGCTGCTCTTGCCACCTAAAACACTTTCTTTTCTTTTTTTAAATATATATATTTTTAATTTTGCAATTACAGTTGGCAAAACACTTTCTTTCCAATGGAGAAACTAGCGCCCCACAAGACTGTCTCTGGAACAGGAAAGTGGGTCTCCCCGCACCCTCTCTGCAACAGAAGGCTTGGGATGGGAGAAATATATTAATTTTTATATTAAAACACATATAAACACATATTATGAAGTCAAATATAAAATCAACTTGAAGATTTAATATGAAACTTCAAAGAAATTTCTCACTGTGGAGCTTTCAATTTGCCCTTTATCAACTTAAGAAATGACCAAACCTGTAGAGAATTTTTATGAGTTTACTTGGGCCAAACTGATGACAATTACCAGTAAGCAAAATCTCAACAAACTGAGAAAACGCTCTGGAGAATGGCACTTTGTAATTTATTTTATACATTACAATCAAAGGAGGAGGCATAAGGAGGGTTACATGAAATCCATTGCTGGTAGATTAGGGAAGTGGGAGAAAGCAACACAGGGAAAATCTAGGGTTGGATAAAAAAGTAAATTAATAGACATGTGCTTCTTTTACATTTGTGGGGACAGGATAGTGAACAGTCAACAATTAACATGATAATACTAACAATGAGGGGATTTGTGGTCTCTGTGCTGAGGTTGTGCTTTGAGGGTTGGGGGTGGGGAAGGGAATTACTTTGATATTTCAAAGGTATGTTATCAGGTATATTATCTTAGATGCAAAAAGACAACAGGCAGGTTCAGTTAGGTTGAAGATTGAACTCTGTTAGGGCAAAATACTGCCCTAGGACATGACTATCTGCCACAAACTACTTGTAGTAAGGAAGTTTTAATTTGAGATCATCCTATGTGGTTACTTTCGTGTCTGAGTTTGTAAGGACGTCACATAGGCCTGCCCCCAGCTTGTCAGGTTTAGTGAGTGGCCCGCATTTTCGTCCTCAGCTTTGAGCTTTCAAAACTGAATGTTCTCCATCCTCAGAATTATCCCTACAGAAAAGTTTGAGCAACTGGGGTGAGACTCAAGAAAAAGGCCCACTGTGGATGTTAGAATAACCTAGACATAGTTCAGATGTTTTCTCTCAAATATGCTTCTCTAGTGTTCATTTCTCAAAGCATGTAAAAATTTGCCATATTATGAAACAATTTCTAAAGTTTCTAACTCTGAGAATTAGCTCATCCTTATAATAGTGCCTAATTGCCAACACACCCTAGTTAGGGCCAGTCATCCAGTCACAATTCCCACATGAACAACAGCATAATATGTTTTGAATATGTGTGCATTTTTACATGTGACAGAATAGTGATCTTGCATTACACACTAACCTATTACTTTATTTTGTCATCAATTCTATAGGCAGTTAGATATTAATAAAAGAAGGGAGCAAAGGGTATTAGACATTATTTGGCATGATAGTCTAGGGAGCAGAAGCCTGCTTGTTTTACCAGGAAGGTATAGCTTCAGATACTCTCAGGAAACCACCGGTCCATTCCCCGCAGATCACTGGGTGAATGGATAGAACTAAAAGGGGGAGATGAGCACATGCACAGTAGGAGTGAAGCTGGAGACCATAGAGGCCTGTCAGTCTAGCCTGGAGAAAGAATGGAATGGAACATGGTGCAGACAGGTCAGAGTGAGGGTGAGGGTGTGAGTGGGTGAGTGTGTGTGAGGGAGAATGTGAGTGGGTGTGAGTGTGGGAAGGCATCTGTTTGTGGGAGCAGGAGTTCAAGGGGGGCAGTTGGGTGCTCCTGGTAAAAGAGCAGCAGGTCGCTGTGTGTTGCTGGGCCAGGCACTTCTCTCCACCTGAGAGTAGAGAGCTAGCCATTCTGATGGACATCCTCCTTGCGAGGAGGCTACGTGAAGCAGCCCTGCTCCAATGCCCCTAAGCCACAGACAGACAGACCACAGGTAGGTGGATACTCATGGCCCCGCTATTGGGACCCGAAGCCCCCGGACACACAGACCAGTCATAGCAGCTTGGTGTGCCTGAACTGTGGGCCTCAGAATACTGCCTAGCTGCCTTGACCAGCAGTATGTGGGGCCTGCCCCGCCATATTGGTGAGCAGGGCACCTGGCCCACCCCACCCTGTGCCATAGCAGAGCAGCACCCAGCCCAGCCTGTCCCCTGCACCCCCTGAGCAGTGCCTGGCTCGTCTTGCCTCCTCCACCTGTGGAGTGCCTGGACTGCCCTGCCACCTTGACACATGGTCCACCTGGACATAACATGCTGACCCAGCATGCCCAATCTAGTGTCCCTGGATGACTGGCCCCAACACACTGACATGGTGCACCTGACCCTACCACGCACCCAGATACATGGACCTGTTACCATGATTTATTGTGCCTTAATCACTGCCCCTGGACAAATGGCCCCACTGCCTGACCCTGCTCAGTAGATGTGAGCTGATGCTCCCCAACACACCCACGTGCCACAGTGACCAGGAAAGCCAAACCTAATTTCCACCGTAAGATTGAATTCACCACTTAGAACCGATGTGACCAGTCACCTGTGGATGCACAGACTTGACCTGCAACCGCACCTGCCTCACCCAGTATCCTGGACTACTGGAGTGCTAAAATGGGGAGACAAAGAAACAACCCCCAAATGAAAGAAAAGGAAAAAATCACCAGAAAAGGAACTAAATGAAATGAAGGCAAGCAATTTGTCAGATAAAGATCTCAAAGTATGAGTTATAAGAGTGCTCAAACAACTTAGTAAGAACTACAAACAACTTAATGAGAATTATAACAAACATAATGAGAATTACTCCAACATGAAAAAAGATCTTGAAACAATGAATAAGAATCAAGCGGAAATGAAGAATGACATAGCTGAAATAAAGGAGCCGGGCCGGTATGTTTCAGTGGTGAGGGCCTGGGTTGCTGGCTCAATCCCTATTGATACTTCATTCTCTCTTCTCCCTCTTTGTTCTTCACTGAAATCAATAAGAATATTTAAAAAAATACCCTGTAAGGATTCAATAGTAGACTAGAAGCTGAGGACTGAATCAGCGAATTAGAAGACAAGCTAGAAAGAAAATACCCACTCGGAGTAGCATTTGGAAAAAAAATTAAAAAGCAGGAAGAGAGTTTAAGGGAGATTGGGGACAACATGAAATGTAACAACAACTGCATAACAGGGTATAGAAGGAGAAGATACGGAGCAAGGAATAGAGAACTTGTTTGAAGAAATGACAGAAAAGTTCTCAGACCTGGTGAATAAAAAGGTCACACAAGTCCAGGAAACACAGGGTCCCAATCAAGATGAACACAAAAAGACCTACATCAAGGCAATCATAATTAAAATGGCACAAATTAAAGAAAAATAAGGAATCTTAAAGGCTGCAAAAGAGAGACAGAAAGACACCTACAAGGGAGCTCCCATTAGACTATCAGCTGATTTCTCAATAAAAACATTTCAGGCCAGAAGGGATTGGCATGAAGTATACAAAGTAATGAAAATCAAGGGACTGAATCCAAGAATACTCTTTTGAGCAAGGCTATCATTCAAAATTGAAGGTGAAATTAGGAGTGTCACAGACAAAGAAAGGCTAAAGAAGTTTATTAACACCCAAGCAGCACTGCAAAAAATGCTGAGGTGACTGTTGTAAGAAGAAGAAAGAGATAGAGAGAGGAGCACAGGAATAAAGAATAAAAATGGCAAAAAATAAGTACCTATCTATAATAACATGAAACATAAATGGCTTCAATGCTCCAATCAAAAGACATAGGGTAGCTGAATGGATAAGAAAACTTGAACCATTTTTATGCTGTCTACAAGAGACCCACAACAGAACAAAATATTGACACAAACTGAAAATGAAGGGATGAAAAATATTTTCCATGCAAATGGAAATGAAAAAAATGCAGGGTTAAAAATATTTATATCTGACAATATAGACTTCAAAGCAAAGGCCATAACAAGAGGCAAAGATGGTTACTACATAATATTAAAGGGATCAATACAAGAGGATATACCCATGGTAAACATATATGCACGCAATAAAGGAGCAACTAAATATATAAAGAAGCTCTTGGAGAACTATAAAGGAGAGATTAATAGCAATACAGTCATAGTAGAGGACTTTAACACTTCACTGGCATCACTGATAGTTCTTCCAAACCAAAAGTCAATAAGGAAACAGAGAACTTAAACAACACAATAGTACAGATGTATTTAACTGACATTTACAGAACATTCCACCCCAAAGCTGTAGGATAGTCATTCTTCTCAAGTGCACATGGGATATTCTCAAAGATAGACCACTACGTCTCTACAAATTCAAGAAAATTGAAATCATATCAAGTGTCTTCTTGGATCACAATGGCATTAAACTAAAATCAACTACAATAAAAACACCCCAAAACATTCAACCATATGGGGCTAAATAGCATGTTATTAAAAAATGAATGGATTACTATGAGATCAAAGGAAGAAATCAAAAACTTCCTTGGAACAAATGAAAATGAACACACAACAATCCAAAATCTATGGGACACAGTGAAAGCAGTCCTGAGAGGGAAGTTCATTGCTCTATGGGCCTAAATTAAGAAAGAAGGAAAATTGCTAATACACCATGTAACCCTACAACTTAAAGAATTAGAAACATAACAAAAGGAAAGCCAAGAGTAACTAGAAGGAAGGAAAAAAATAAAAATCAGAGTAGATATAAGTGACACAGAGACTAAAAAACAACACCAAAATAATCAATGAAACCAAGAGCTGGTTCTTTGAAAAGATAAACATGGAATGCCCATTTTCACACTCTTATTCAGACTCATCAAGAAACAAAGAGAGAGAACCCCCCAATAAATAAAATCAGAAATGAAAGAGCTAAAATAACAACAGACACCACAGAAATACAAAGGATTGTAAGCAAATACTATGAACAACTATATGTCAACAAGCTGGACACCCAGGATGAAATGGAAAATTCCTAGAAAAATACAACCTTCCAAAACTGAATCAGGAAGAATCAGAAAACCTGAAAAGGCCAATAACAACTGATGAAATTGAAGCAGTTATAAAAAAAAATAAAAATAAAAACAGCAAATAAAAGCCCTGGCCTGGATGACTCCACAGGGGAATTTTACCAAATACTCAAAGAACTAACACCTATCCTCCTCAAACTATTTTAAAAAAATCAAAGCGGAAGGAACATTTACAAGATGTTTCCATGAGACCAGCATTATCCCAATTCCAAAACAAGATAAAGACACTGCAAAGAAAGAGAATTACAAGCCAATATCCTGGATGAACACAGATGTTGAAATCCTCAACAAAATATTGGCAAATTGGATCTAGCAACATATTAAAAAGATCATACACCATGACCAAAAAAGTGAGATTTATTCCAGGAGTGCAATGCTACTACAATATTCACAAATCCATAAATGTGATACATCACATAAACACACTGAAAGGCAAAAATCACATGATCATACTAATTGATGCAGAAAAAGCATTTGACAAACTCCAACACCCATTTTTGATAAAAACTCTCAGCAAAGTGGGAGTAGAGAGATCATACCTCAACATAATAAAGGCCATATATGACAAACTTACAACCAACATCATACTCAATGGGCAAAAACTAAAAGCATTCCTCCTAAGAACAGGAACAAGACAGGGATGCCCACTTTCACACTCTTATTCAACACTAGAGGCCCGGTGTACAAATTCATGCACCAGTGTGGTCCTTCGGTCTGGCCTGCGGGATCAGGCTAAAACCAGCTCTCTGACATCTCTCGAGGGGACCCGGATTGCAAGAGGGCATAGGCCAGGCCAAGGGACCCCAATGGTGCACAAATGGGGCCGGGGAGAGATGCGGGAGGTTGGCCAGCCAGGGAGAGACCTCAGGAGGGCTCCAGGGGATGTCCAAACCATCTCACTCAGTCCTAATTGGCCAGACCCCAGGAGCAAGCTAACCTACAGGTCGGAGTGTCTGCCCCTTGATGGTCAGTGCATGTCATAGCAACTGGTCGACTGGTCAACTGTCTGCCCCCTGGTGGTCAGTGCACATCATAGCGAGCAGTTGAGTGGCCTTAGCATATCACTAGCATATTATGCTTTGATTGGCTGAACGGACGACCGGACGACCAGACACTTAGCATATTGGGCTTTTATTATATAGGATAGTACTGGAAGTCCTAGCCGCAGAGATCAGACAAGAAGAAAATATAAGAGCTTCTGCCCTAACTGGTTTGGCTCAGTGGATAGAGTGTCGGCCTGCGGACTCAAGGGTCCCAGGTTCAATTCCGGTCAAGGGCATGTACCTTGGTTGCAGGCACATACCCAGTTGGGAGTGTGCAGGAGGCAGCTGATTGATGTTTCTCTCTCATCGATGTTTCTAACTCTCTATCCCTCTCCCTTCCTCTCTGTAAAAAATCAATAAAATATATATATTTTTTTAAAAATAAGAGCTTCCAAATTGGAAAGGAGGAAGTAAAACTGACATTATTTGAAGATGACATGATATTATACATAGAAAACCCTAAAGACTCCACCAAAACACTACTAGATTTAATAAATGAATTTGGCAATTAACCAGGATACAAAATTAACACCCAGAAGTCAATTGCATTTTTATACACCAATAATGAACTCTCAGAAAGAGAAACTAAAAAACAACCCCATTTACCATTGCAACAACAACAAAAAAATGATACTTAGGAATAAATTTAACCAAGAAGGTAAAAAAGACCTGTGCTCAGAAAACTATAGAAAGTTGAAAAAAGAGACAGAAGATGATATAAACAAGTATAGGAATATACTGTGTTGATAGATTGGTAGAATTATCATCATTAAAATGTCTATATACCCAAATCAATCTACAGAGTCAATACAATCCCTATTAAAATATCAACGGCATATTTCACAGATCTAGAACCAACACTCCAAAAATTTATATGGAACCAAAAAAGACCCCAAATAGCTGTAGCAATCTTGAGAAAGAAGAACAAAGTTGGAGGGATCACAATACCAAATATCAAGTTATACTACCAAGCCACTGGTACTGGCACAAGAACAGGTATATAAATCTATGGAACAGAACAGAGAACCCAGAAATTGACCCAAGCCATTATGCTCAATTAATATTTGATAACGGAGGCAAGAGCATACAATGGAGGCAGGGTATATCCTATATAACTAACTTTTGGCTCTTGCAAAGGAGAGTGGAAACTGAAACAGAAGAATTAGATAATGGTAAGGGCCTTTGAAGAGGATTGTAGCATCCTGGGGGTAGGGACTAGACAAAGAAAGAATAGACGCATGCCCAGTAAGGTCTGATACTAGTGGTCTGAATGACATAGGAAAGGTGATTACTTGTCAGTCACACCTGGGAGCAGGTCATTGGCCGGAATAGGCATGGCCACTGCAAGGGCATAAATCCTGAACAAAGTGAGTTCCGTCCCTTCTCTCTTGCCCCTTCTCTCTTGCTGCTTGCACCTGCATCTGACTCCTGGCTTACAGGGCTCTCAGCTCTGCACTCTCCCACATGGCCCACAGCCATGTGGACCCCACACACAATGAACTAATGGGCTGTAATTAGCCTGATGTTGTGCTGGACCCAACTGCACCATGGAGCAGAAACTCTGGACACTGGCTTTGCTTTTAGCTCTGCTGAATCCCCAGCTACACCTTTTCCAGAACTAGTTTAAGGGAAATGAAGCTTTTGAAACACATGGATGCAACTCCATGTAAATAAAGCTTTCTTATCAGCCGTGGGTGCTTCCAGAAATCCTTATTCCAGCGGCGCCCCAAGAACCCCACTCTAACTAGCAACAGAGAAAGCCCATCCACACAATTCTCTGGTAACAGAATGGGGTCTCAAAATACAGCTGAAGTTGTTTTAGAGAAAGTGTCATTTCCTGAACACTTGTGGATGGGGACTGAAAATATATACCTGCTATATAAATGTCTGGCTGTAACTGTGCTGTTTCCATCTGATGCCGCCCATGTTTACTGTATATCCACAGCCTTGGCTGCTGCCCTGAATTGCAGATCCATACATCCCCTGTCTGTGAGATGTCTCCACTTCCAGGTTTTCTAGGAATCTTAAACTTCACATATCCACACAAAACACTTGTTACTCTCTTTTCCTCTTTAGTCTTCCCTATCCAGTAAATAACATGACCATTCACCAGCTGCTCAGCTCAGAAACTATGTTGCGGTTCTTAATTTTTCTTTACACTTAAACCCATATCCAATCCCAACCACCAGCCCAAACTTGATTTTGACAGTCCTGACACTAAAATATATCTAAACTCGGACAGCTGGTTGCCTTATCCACTGCCCTGGAGTAGTGGAGTAGTCCTAGCCTCCCTCACCTGCGCTAGTGTGGTAACTTCAGCAGGGTTTTCCCCTGCTTCCCTCCTGCCTGGAATGCTCCAGGAAGCAGTGGGTAACTTTTAAGTAAGGATCTAATGTGGCCGGTTCCCTCATATAAAACATTTGGTCTTGTTCTCCCCGAGGCAGTACATGAAGTGCCTCCACCTATGTTTCTGGCCTAATTTCCCACCATGCCCCTCCTCCTACCCTCTCCTTCCAGACCCCACTGCTTCTGGAACACACTCAGCTCCCACCCCAGCCTGGCAGGCTGTTTGCAGAAGCAGCCTGGGTTTGGAGCAACCCTCTTCTAGAAACTGGCCTGGCTTCTTCATGCTTTGTTGAAGTCTCCACTCTATTCAGAAAGGCTTTCACTCTCTCCTCTTCTCTACCCCTCTCTGTTCTCACTTGGATACTGATTACCACCAGGTAAGCTCATTTGTTACCACCTTTCTTCTCCAAAGGGCAGAACTCAGGAGGGAGACCTGTCTTTCCTCAGTGCTGATGCAGGCACCTGTAAGTGCTCAGCCTCTCACAGGAGGAGGTCTGGAGGAAAGAAATGAGGGCTGTAAGCAAAATACTTCAGGGCATAATTTAGATTGGGGACCCTGGGAAGGTTGAGTGGAGGCAGTAAAATTGAAGCTGAGATCAAGCGGATGGTGATGAGTTAGGCACCTGGGGGCTGGGGCTTTTCAAGGGAGGAACAAGAGCTGTCAGGTCAGGCAGAGAGGAAGCTGAGGCAGGCTGGAACTCCGTAAGGCAGCGGTTCTCAACCTGTAGGTCACGACCCCTTTGGCGGTCGAATGACCCTTTCACAGGGGTCGCCTAAGACCATCCTGTATATCAGATATTTACATTACGATTCATAACAGTAGTAACATTACAGTTATGAAGTAGCAACGAAAATCATTTTATGGTTGGGTCACAATATGAGGAACTGTATTTAAAGGGCCAGAAGGTTGAGAACCACTGCCGTAAGTGAATGGGTGCATAACAGATGTTCTTTATAAAGATTGAACCTCTTGCTGCTGACTCTCCACACACACAGTGGTAGGAAATGCTGGCCTCTATGAAAACACTCACGAGAACTTGTGAGAAGCACCATAATAACTCTGATGTGCTCATCTCATCTGTGACATAAGTAGCATATCAAGATCTCAGTCTCTCTATCAGGGTCAGTGACCTTTTGCCCACCTCCCTCAGCCCCCTCTGCCAAATTGTTTCAGCTAAAACTCAACCATATACCACTGATATATGGGAACTTAGAATTGAGGCAGGACAGGAAGAAGTTAGGGAAAATCTCAACAATGAAACAAGGAAGCAGGAGCCGCCATCCTCAAACCAGAGTCCCCAGGGCCCCCACCTCTGGGCAGGATCAAAGAGAAAACAGCTTAGGGCAGGAAAGCCTGAGCAGTAGTCTCAGAGGTCAACACCAACAAGAACTGGCCAGAACCAAATCATTCCAAGATGGGGAAAAACTGACCAAGACTGACCCCGAACTCATTCTACCATCATCATAATGAAAACTGACACTGCAGTGGAAGGGGAGTTGAGGGGACAAACACCATGACACTTCCAGACAGACTGTCAGGACCAAAGCTCCTCCCAACCAGAAGGGGGAGTCAGAACTTGACTCCCTAAAGCTTGGAGACAACACCCCTCTCCTCCTTGGAAACACATCAAATCCCAAGGACTAACTGACCTCCGGTGCAGATTCACTCTGGAGTTGGCCGGGTCCACTTAGACACATTTTGGCGCCTTCACAGTGGTGCCTGTACCCTGGCCTCTTTCTTTTTCTCCACCTGAATAAAACTTGTTTTATTCTCATTCTGACTGGTCCTTGACATCTTTCCTGGGCAAGTCAAGGACCTGGAGGTTGCCTGATATGACATGTGAAACATGCTGGACAGTCATGGGCAGGGCCAGCCCCTGGTGCAGAAGGGTCCAGTAACAGTATGACTTCCAGATGCTTAGTTTTAGAACTAGAAAGAAGGGAGAAAAGTAAAAATAATACACACACACACACACACACACACACATCCACCCAACTTTAGGTATATGATTGCACAAACTTTTTCAGGGCTTCCGCAGAACCAAACATTTCCAGCTAACACACTGAGGATGCCAATGCTAGAGACCAGGTCTGGCTCCTGAGAGGGCCGGCCCAACTCTTGAAGAGTCAGGGACAGAAATTAAAAGTGAGACCACAGTCATGTGTAAATCATCAGAAGTTGAGCTTGAAACTAACCAGGATGACACAGGAAAATGGCACATCAAAAGAGATGGAAGAGCAGTCTGAAAATTGTGTTTCTGAGATGATGCCATGAATCATAAAATCATCCTGATGAGTTCTGATTCAATATCTGTGCTAAATAGTTACTCTGGTTACCTCTCCAGTCCAACTGACACCAGCCCCTTTTCCTTATACTCTCATTTCTGTCTGGCCTGCAAAAGCTCTTCTGTATAATTTATAAACAAGTCATAGCATATAAGATGTTCACCTAAGCCCAGCCGGCATGACTCATGGTTGGGTGTCGACCTATGAACGAGGTCACAGTTTGATTCTGGGTCGGGGCACATGCCTGGGTTGCCTGCTCGATCCCAGTGTGGGGCGTGCAGGAGACAGCTGATCAATGATTCTCTCTCATCATTGATGTTCCCCTCTCTCTCTCTTTCTCTCCCTTCTTCTCTGAAATCAATAAAAATATATAAAAATAAAAAAAGATGCCACTGTGGGAACCATGTCAGGTCCCCGGATAGTCAAGGATGGTGGGAGCACAGATGCCTTGTTATCAATACACCAGAATGACCAAAGGCTGCTCTGGGCATGTCCCTAAATGGAATGTTCAAGGACTCTGAGCCTGGAAATCCTAATCAGGCCAAGATACCATGAATGGGTGCAAGGACACATGGTACACTGTGCCCTTCTGTAGCAAATATGATCGATGTCTCTGTTGGCACAAAGCCTCGTCTAAATAGTGTAAAAGTAGGTTACTGACCAGCTAGTTAGTGGAGTAGGCTGAGGCTGGAGAAGAAGTCTGCTGGAGTATGGAGAGAGAGCAGCTAGGATGGAGTGTGTGAAGAAGTCTGCTAGAGAGAGCAGCTGAGCAGGAGAGACAGGAGAAGCTGCTGAACTGGAGAGCTCAGGTACCATGATATGAGGTGGTGAGTGTAGGAGGCAGCGTGTGGCTGCTCAGATCATAGCAGTGGGTACAGAGACTGATGCTGCTTTATGGGAAAAATATATGTTCACCAGCTGCTGTCCGGCTGCCTGCCTGTATGGACTTTGCTGTGAGGACTGTTCTTGTCTGATGGCTATATGGCCACTGGCTTCTGCAATAAAGACTCATTCTTATGTACACCTACAACTTATCCATCTCCTTCTCTGTCTCCCAAAGCCCTCTGCCAAGCTCTGCCCAGACTCAGAGCCAGGCAGACCAGCAGAGCTGTGTGGTGCTCTTGCTGCTGGCTCTGACACTCACCTACCCTTGATGGAAATACACAAACACACGCACACACACGCATGCATGCAAGCAAATAAAACATAGCACTGTGCTCAATGGTTGGAATTAAAGGGACAATACAACAGTCTTCTTCCATGATTCTAAAATTTAGTGGAAATACCTGCTAAGGTTGTCTTCATGGTACCGGTGTTAGCCAATAATACTTTATTATTAAATGAAATTGATGCTCATTTATTTATATTTCTTACTCATGTAAATAGTATTACAATTAGAGTATCTATATCTAATTTTCATGCTGAGTAAACGAAAGTTCTGTAGCAGAAAAAAATCACTGATCCAACATTTATTCACTCAACAAAAATCTCTTATAAGGTACATACTCTGACATTAAATTATTAGTGATTACACCATATATTACATGCAGTTTAAATGAGATGCTAACAGCACTGCACCACAGTAATAAAACAGCACTCATCTTTATTTTGCCTCTCAATCCAGTATGCACTTGCTTACTTTATTTCTGCTCCTGGAAAATTTAAATAAAGGCTTTCTTTCCTTTGCTCCACAAATATTTGCAGCAGCTATACTACACTGACTGAGCACAACTTTAACGACAGTGCAAACACATGCTCTCCAGACTGCACTTTGGAAAAAGAAAATATTTATCATCTTTATCTCAGAAACACTAAATTCATCAGTTTAAAATCATTTAAAATGTCAGAGGAGTTTGATTTAAAAATCCACACCTGGAATTCATTTCTAAGCAGTGTAGTTATTACTTTGAAATGAACAGAAGAGAATACATTCTGAAAGATGTCCTGCTCTCTCAGAACAGAGTCCAAGTTGAGCCATGAATGGCTGCTGCGTGTTTACACTGCACTGTGGGCTAGAGAGCATTTCTGATATCGGTTGCCCTACTCCTTTTAGTAAAACTTTTAGTTCCAATTCTACAACAAACCAAGGTATCAGTTCTGAGGGAAAACAACTGAGAAGCATGTGCTGAGACAAATGTAATTTTATTATGTGTTACTTTTTGACCCAGAGGCAGGTTATATAAGAAAAACACGTTTCTAGATGCTTGGCAGTTGGGAAAAGGGAATCAACTCTTGAGAGAAGAAAAAATGGAACTATTTTATCTAACTAACTTGATGGGTAAAATACATTTCTCTTTCCTAACCCCAAATAAATGAATACAGTGCTGGAATCATGTCTTCAATGCTCACAATGGAAATGTGCTATTTTATTTGTCTCAGAAAAGCCAAAGAACATGAAATCAGTGGTGATATTTCCCCTCTCCATCCTGGCAACTCAGGAGCCCTAACAAAAGCTGGAATAGACTAGTGAGGAGCCCACAGTCTGGGGAAAGAATGTGTGTTACCTATGGTTACGAAGTAGTCAGAGACGGACACAGAAGAAGACAGGTTTCCTGGGTGGATTCCCTCTCTCATTCTGTCTTGTTCTCTTCATTAAGTGATGGAAAGAGACTAAACACTGAAAGCCTATAGAAAGCCAGACTCCTGGCAATGCCCTCCTTGTAAGCTAATGATACTAAATAGATCAGATCATGGGTTTTACTTCTAAAGTATTTTAAAGTTCTGTAGCTGAACAGAACTCTGTAGAAATTGAGAGTGGGAAGCCTTAAAAATAAAATTACTACATTGTAAAGTGTGTAAGTCATTCCAAAGAAGTTGAAAATAACTTAGGGAGCATTGGTGGTCCTCTTTTTAAGGCACAATGTTTCTGAGTTGGTCCCAGAACAGATCACCATGAGGCGGCATCCTGGACATCGGGGCAGTTCTCCCTATGGGTACTGTGCACCCACAGAAAATACACAGGCAAATGCGAAAAGTCTGGGTCCATCATGTGCTAGTGCTGGGTCCTGGTAATTAACCTCTGCCATCCCCAGTTCTCTCAAGTGTAAAATATATAAAGTAATAAGCTGCTCTGAACATCTCACAGGGCAACTGAGGGGATGGATAGAGACTGGGTATAAAATGGAATAAGGCTAGGAATAGCTACTATTATTATACAGTGTCCTTTCTTTTCATTGGTGAAGAAAGCACAGAAACTACAGAACAAGAACATTTCCAGTGTGGCCCCGGTGCTGCCTCGAGCCTTTAGAGCTGTCATAATGACATGAAACTTCCCGGGTCTATCCCAGGCTTGCTGCGCAGGGGGGGTGCGGCGAAAGGCCCAGGAGCCTGATGGCAGAAGTTTCCCTGCGACCGCGTGGCTTGGAAGGCTGCTGCTGAGCCAGGGAAGCCAAAGAGACCATGTGTGTCAGGTAGGAGCATGGCAGGGATTCCCAGACTGTGGGGAAGCACGGGACTTGGTTGGAAAGTCTGTAAGGAGGATTCTCTGAAAGGTCGGGGGCCTCTTAGGGGGCCTTGCTGAAGGTGGCAGCCTCTGCCTTGACTTTTCTAAAAAGTCCGATCCCCTGGGTGTTTTACTGGAATCTCTATGTTTAGTCTTCAAACCCAACCTTGTAGAAGCATGTGCTTTCTCAAGGATACTTACCCTGCTGACTGTATCTAGAGGTTAATTTTAGTTCAAGCTGTTGTTACAATAAAAGCCTAACGAGGCAGGCAATCGAGGTTGTTTTGATTTCTAAAGCCAAACAGTCCCTTGGCCTTCTCTTTCACAAAAACATGTCAGAGTAATCTATTCATCCACCCGTCAGGGTCTGCTGGTTAGCCCCGGCACCAGACCACCCACAGACGCCTGTTTGACCATAATCCATGAAGTCCTGTCACCTCCACCACAGCACAAGCTCTGAGACTGCACACAGCACCAGGCACACATCGATGAGCCTGTGCCAGGCTGCTTTCTCAACACTGAAAGGAGCTGTCCCTTTTTACAAGCCAGCTTACACATCCTTCTCTGACATTCCTGGCCATTTCCTGGGCTGCCTCAGCACTGCATACAAACCTACTTCTTCCTCAGGTAGAACCTTTGAATGACCAGTGGTTGGCACATATTTGACTTTATGTGCTTGATGTACAAAAAAATGAATGAAAAAAACATAGCATTACTTATACCTAAAAAAAATCTTACCATATCATTGAACACTATTTCCTTTGCAAAATGTATTCATAAGGAAAATAATAAGGAATCAAGTCACAAACACCTACCTTCAAATACTTAAGAAACATAAGTTTCTTCATTTATTAGCCGTGGCAAAGTGAGTGAGTTATTAAACCACAGATCAGTTTCAAATGCAAGACGGAGGTAATATCACGCAGCTCTTCCAGCCTTTAAGAGGGTTTTAATTGACTGCTATATGAAAGTCAATTAATGTATTGCCAGCCACAGATGTTAAGGAATGTTCATTCCCTTCGTCTTGTTTTCCTTTTTCATACATTCTAATGGGTTCTCTAATGGTCTAAAATAGCCACAGCTTGTAACAAATCTTCCAACATGATCTTCTGCATGAAATTTCATTCCTGCTCAGTCCTGTGCTGATAATGTTGTACAACTGGCTTTCAGGAAAGGGGTGTGGGGAAGGAGTCCTGGTTTTTAGCCTCTGGCCATTTCCACACTGTAAACAGTTCCACCTCGGCCCATTCTAACTACCACAGAACACAGGTGGGAAGAGATGCACGGAACCCCACCACCACACAGACAGTATGTGGAAGCAGCAAGCACAGGAAAATGTGATGAAATAATTACAAAGTGATAAGTCTTGAGAATTTATTACCTTTATTTTTAATACAATTTAATAATTGTCTCACAAAAGTCCTGGAAACTTACAAGCCAGCTCCAGCACACACTGTACCTCACCCCACCACGAAAATGTTGCCTACAAGAGAGAATACTCCCAGGGCCTAAGGTTTCTCAGCCTGGGCAAGAGGGTTTACTTCCAGGACCCTTGGAACAGATGAGAAAGTAGATGCTGAGACTTCCTACAAGGTAAAATATGAAAACAAAACAGCACATGGCTGTATAGTGCACGTGTGCATTGGTCCTTCTGGACAGCAGCCTTGGCCTTGGAGATGGTGGCAGCAGAAGGGTACTAGGGGTCAGACCGGACCTGGGTTCAGCAACCTTGGTACTTGACTTCTGTCTACGAATGAATTCAGAGCCAAGACCCAAACTATAAGAGAACATTTATTTAGAAAATCACAGAGGTAGAAGAAGTAATTTATAGAAGAAATGAGCTCAGGAAATAAGTTATAGAGACAAAGGAAGGGCCAAGGTGCTTTTCTGGGCCAGGAGCTGAAACACAACTGAGACCTAGATGTTATCTCTAGGGAGGAAAGGTCAGGGGGTCTAAACTGCATGACCAGTGTTATGCTAGGGGAGGAAAGGTCACCCTGGAGGCAAGGTCCAACCCTGCAATTGATTGTCCTTTGCTGAGCACCCAGGGCTGTCTGCCCTGGTGACCTTCTGTTCCTGGCCCATCGTTGTTGCTCTGCTCATGTCTGTCTAACTGCCTACCCCAGAGAGAAAGGTCTATAGAACTTAGTACACTGCCAACACCTAGCCAACATGAATGGCAATGATGAAACATTTATTATAGCTCTCTCCATCCTGTCCTTATTACATGTATTTTATATGCTTTGTTTTTATCTTAGGTACATTCTAGCTACAAGACACTGTGCTATGATGTGACAATTTCTAGTACCTGTGTCAGACATCTGACACTCCTGCTTTCACAGGAGGAAACTGAAGCACAGAGGACAGTAAGCTGGCTGTAAGGAGAGAGATATGGAAGTGAATGTATGTCTTACATTTTTATGAAACCACTTTGCTCTTCAAAGCCTTAAGGCATCCTATTTTATCTGCTTACTCATTTATACAGGCACAGAATCATTTCAAAGAGATAATAAGATATATTGTGACACAACTTGTTTTGCACCCTGCTCAATTCTAGAATTGATATCCAATGGCTCTGGCTTGCACCTGCATTAGGTTGTCTTTGAGACAACGGAGGCATCCTGTCTGAGGACTTGCTCAATAGTAGAAGTGTAGGAATGGCATTTTAGTAAAGACTGCGTGGTGCTACGTGGACTATAAACAGGGATTCATTTAAACGTAAGAACAACCTGTGAGTCTGGTGATAGTGTTGCCTCAATGTAATGACGAGGAAGCAGAGGCTCCTCGAGGTAAGAACCCATTAAACATCACTAGGGCCAGCTTCATGGGCATGTGACTTACGTGGTCCACAGGGCCCAAATCAGAAGGGCTGCATGGTTTGATGTTCCCTTGTCAGTCTGACTTTGTGTTGCAAGTGAAGTCCTATGGGAAGATGGAACAATGAAGCATGTGGGTGAACAGAGCAGACGCGTGTAACGTGTGCAGTAAGATGGCCAGCACTCCTCGATGCCCCATCCTCACTGAGCCACAGTATTGGTGACATTTTGTGAGCAGAGTCCCAGCGAGCCCACACGCCTGGTGGTCAGCAGGCGTCTGAGTGAGAGCCCTAGGAATACGTTCCTCTGCAGCTCAGGGGGAGATCTGACAGCACCCACGGGCCGTGCTTTATGTTGGAACCAGAAGTTACTTCTGAAGAAAAAAAAAAGGCAATAGTGTTCTCAGAAACACACTTAACCAAGGATTCTTATGGTGTCCTTTTTTATTTCCCTGTTTAGCCATCCACAGGTGCTGAAACGATGACATAGAAGGAGAGTTCCTCCTTCCTTATCAGAAGATGAAGACTGAGTGCTTGTGGGGTGTGCGCGTGCATGGGCTTAGCTCGAGGCTGGCTCCACTGTTCTGGAGGAACAGAACACACAGGCGTGGCCAGTTACAAAGTCCATATCGAGTGATTTCAGGGAATCCTCATAGGAGTGTAATGCTCTCATGTCTGCACTTAAACCAGCAATGCACAATATAAAGATGAGGGGTGAAATGCATCTCAGCAAAACCTACAATTTTAGAGACAATCATGGCTATGATTATTCAAATCTTATATTTTCTTTTCTTAGGACAACATTGAAAACACCAGCACAAGTCAAGAGAGAAAAGAAAGGGAAGGAAGAGTGTTTTGTTTAGTACCATTAAGGGTATTTTTATTCTTGCTTTTAGAACAAGGGGCTGCATTGTAACTCTGCCTGGGATCCCCCAGCCAGTGCTGGGTGCCACACAGGTTGTTGTGGCAGAGTCAGCCTGGAGCCCAGGCCGAGCACAAAGAGCCATTGCTGCCATGTGGTCTGACTCAGCTCCCATTAAACGCAGTGGGGTTCATGCAGTTTCAGAACAACCTTGTCATTATTGTGTTGTTAGCAATCCGCACTTGACTATTAATTGATTGTTTATTCCCCTTGGCTTTTTGTTTTGTTTTGTGTTCTCTTAATCATTTAAGCTGTATTTTCTCCATTCACTGGGCACGTATTCATTGTGTCAGGAACATATAACTCTGTTACCCTATAGCATCTCAGCAAAGCCTACAATTTTAGAGACACCATGGCTTAGTCATTTCTAAGACCCTTAATAAAAACAAATCAGTGGCGAGTTTTATGTGAATTGAAAGATTTTCAGCTTCTTTCTCCAATACTTAACTACTTCTATACCCAGAGGCAAGTGTGACCTGTGAAAGGAAGGGCTGGCAGGAAGGAAGAGGGATAGATAACACGAGGCGTGGAAGATAAGCAGGCACTCCCTTTCAAAGAGGGCTTGTTCTGTTGACCACCAGATGTGGACTAGAAGCAGCAGAACAAATTGTGTGTACTTGAGTCTGAAAGAGGACTCAAAGTCAGGACATTTCATCCCACAACCCCTCTGCATCCTCAGGACCCCCGAACCACTGTCTGGGTAAGTTACATCAACCATCAGTCACTTCAAACAATAAGATATTACAGAAGAAGATTGGTGATAGCAAACAAACAAACAATACGAGGACTGCTCCAAGGAAGGGCCAAAAAAATTGCTAGACATGCAGCAACTCCATTTCTTTTGACTATTGTATTGTGTTCTAATAATCACAGATACAAATGCCACCCTCAAGCCCAGTGCAGATGTGCTGGTTAGCATGTAAAATATTGTCTGTCAGAAAATAACAAAATCTCTTACTCTCATTTTACAGAGGAGGAAACTGAAACCTTAGAATAAGGTTAACTTTGTCCTATTTTGTTAGAACAAAAAGTAGAAAAGAATCATAGACCTAAATGTAAAATGCAAAACTATTAAAATTCCTAGAAGATGTCGAGAAAAACTTTTGAGATGTTCTAAATTAAATGGCACCTGCTGGAGAGGAAGAGACGGAGCAGCTAGCGGGGGCCAGCTGACCAGAGACCTCACATTCCTGTGTTCTGTTGGAACTTTGTATTAACTTCCAGATGCCATTTCCATGATTATCTAAAGAGTTTGACCAGGCTTCTTGCTTGCACAAGGATTGTCCAGACTGTTTCCTACCCCCAATCCACAGGAGCACATGCTCTTCCTTGCAGACTGCACCTATCTCAGACTAGCCCCGCTTCCCCTTCTCCTACCCCTTCACCTAGAGATAATATAACTTCTTTCTAAACAACTTACAGCATCTTCTCCCCTACTTGATGTATCACACATCTCTGCACCCCTGGATAGAAACACACTCGTCTTTCCACCTAAACAAGCTGCTGGGGGGCTGGCAGCATGTTCTCGCTAGCAATGTCCTAATAAACCCTTTCTTTTAAAAAGAATCTCAGCCCTGGAAGTTAAAATTTATGTTTAACAAAGATAACAGGAAAAAACCTGGATAACTTTGAGTATGTGACGCCTTCTAGATACAACACCAAAAGCATGAGCCATGAAAGAAATAACTGATAAGCTGGACTTCATTAAAACAAAAACTTCTGCTCTCTGAAAGACACTGTCAGGAGAATGAGAAGACAAGCCACAGAGTGGAAGAAAATATTTGCAAAAGAAACACCTGGTAAAGGACTGTTATAAAAAATGTACAAAGAACTCTTAAAACTCAACAAGAAAAAAACAACCTTATTGAAAAATGGCCAAAGACCTTAACAGACACCTCATCAAAGGTGATATATGGGCGGCGAATGAGCACATAGAAAGGAGCTTCACATCAGGATATTGCAAATGAAAACAACCAATGAGGCATTACCACACACCTATTAGAATGACGGGAAATTCAGAACAGGGACAGCACCAATGGCGGCCCCTGCTGGTGGGAATGCAATCCTGCAGCCACTTCGGAAAAGAGTTTGCTGGTTTCTTACAAAACTAAACATACTATAACCCAGCAGTTATACTCCTTAATATTCATCCAAAGGAGTGGAAAACTCATGTCCACACAAAAGCCTGCACACAGATATTTACAGCAGGTTTATTCATTACTGTAAAAACGTCCTTCAGTAGATGGGTGCAGAAGTAAACTGGGGTACATCAAGAGATTAAATCAAGAGAATGAAATATTATTCAGTGCTAAACAGAAATGAGCTAGCAAGCCCTGAAAAGATATGGAGGAACCTTAAATGCATATCACTAAGTAAAAGAAGCCAATTCTAAAACATTACATACTGCGTGATTCCAACTCTATGACATTTTGAAAAGGCAAAACTATGGAGACAGTAAAAGATCAGTGGTTGTGGGAGGTTTGGAGGAAGGATGAATAGGTGAGCACAGAGGATGTTTAGGGCAATGAAAATACTCTGTCTGACACTACAATGATGGATAGAGTCATCATAGATTTGTCCACACCCAGAGACTATGTAATGCCATGTGAACCCTAAGGTAAACAGGTAGGGAAGTTGTTAGTGGGGGAGGCTGTGCATGTGTGGGGGCAGAAGGTATATGGGAAACCTCTGTACATTTTGCTCAATTTTGCTGTGAACCTAAAACTGCTTTAAAAGTCTTAATTTAGCCCTAACCGCTTTGGCTCAGTGGATAGAGCGTCAGCCTGCGGACTCAAGGGTCCCAGGTTTGATTCCGGTCAAGGACATGTACCTTGGTTGCAGGCACATCCCCAGTAGGAGGTGTGCAGGAGGCAGCTGATCGATGTTTCTCTCTCATCGATGTTTCTTTTTTTAAAAAATATATTTTTATTGATTTTTTACAGAGAGGAAGAGAGAGAGATAGAGAGTTAGAAACATCGATAAGAGAGAAACATCAATCAGCTGCCTCCTGCACATCCCCCACTGGGGAAGTGCCCACAACCCAGGTACATGCCCTTGACCGGAATCGAACCCGGGACCTTTCAGTCCGCAGGCCTACGCTCTATCCACTGAGCCAAACCGGTTTCGGCATCTCATCGATGTTTCTAACTATCCCTCTCCCTTCCTCTCCGTAAAAAAATCAATAAAATATATATATTTTTAAAAAAGGTCTTAATTTAAAAAAAGTAGTGGGCGGGGGAGGAGAATAATTCACACAAATTCCCACAGTGGAGGGTGTGGAATCCAAGACTTGTCCGCAAGCTCCAGGCCCAGGTCTCTTCTCAGGCTCTCTCTACAGTGTACAGAGTGTTCATCTACTGTGCAACTCCACACCACATGGATTTCAGATTAAATGCCCAATTCCGACCTCAGTTACACTGAAAACAAACTTTTCATAGGCCATAACTTTTTAGTATCTGCCATAGTAAACTATCTGTGTACAGTCCCAGAGCAGAGATAACTGTCCCGAAAGCCTCGAGCAGTGCTTCAACAGCGCTTGCTGTTAACCATCACACACCTACCTGTGTCAGAGGAAGAGATGGGAGAGTGGAAGCTGAAGCAAAAAGAGGAGAAAATCCAATCTTAGAAAAAATTGCCATCAATCTAGCATCAATGTAGAGTTTGGGGGCTTAAGTGACAATTATAATGAGCCAACTTGCTTCCATTTTAAAGAAGAAAATTTCTCATATCAGAATGTTCCTTTCTTCTATAAATTTCTGCTTCCATGTAATTTATGACTGAGAATTTGGGAAGAGGGATTGGAGAGAACTTAGTAGTGGTAACCAGAGTATTCACAGTACAAGACAGGTACCCCAGGAAATACACGCAACACGGAGGTGGTCCCGAGGAGGAGCTCCACACTCAATAAAAGGAGCCACCTGGAAGGGCACCTTCCCCAGGTGCAGCCAGTGAGCAGGGGCACTGGCATCTGGACCTTGGCAGCCTCCCTCCAGACAGAGCTTTACTCTTATACTCGGATAGTCCAGGAAAATCCGAACTTGGACTCCGCTATTAATTTCTTCCAGCACACAGAAAACATCATTTCATCTTTCCCTCCAGAAGCCCCCAAACAACAACTGCCCTTTGAACTCAGGGGAACTGTACCTGTCCCAGGACGCCTGCGGAGATCGGGGGAGGAGGGTCCCTATCCTCTTTTCTAGGTCAGGGAGGGGAGTGCTTGGCAGTTACAAAGTGCAGACTCCCATCCTCCAGGGCTCTGCATCATGCCTTCAACGCTCCCTCCAAATGAAGATGGGAAGATCTCACTCCTGGTCCTCGGCTCTCTGGGCAAAAGTGGGGTCCTCAAAGTCGTGCATCAGGCCCTTCCAGAACTCGGGGTCGGGGGTGGTGTAAAAATGACTTTGCTTGGTTCTAAGGCCTTCTCATGAACTTGACCGACACTGAGGTGCAGGCCACACTCAGCGATGCGGGGATCCGAGGGCCACAGCCAGAAGGCACCTGACCTTGGAGCCTGGGAGACAGATTTTCCTTTATTTACTCATTTGTGAAGATTAGACTCAGGCAGACCTCTGTGTTGAGCCATGTCCCATTGTTACCTGGCCAACCAACACAGGGACCTGAGGTGACAAAATAGCCAGTGAGAGGGTGGTGGTGTGAAAATGACAGTCCCCCGAGTTCAAAGGGAGAGCCAGCTCTGTACAGGTTGTCACCTGGGGTCCCTGTACTCAGCCACTGTTAGGATGAGGAACTCTTTTGACCACCACATAGTGGGTCTTCCCCACCTGCTTTTGGAGGGGAGAGTTGGAGGCATTATGCTTACACCCTGAAGGGTGCTAGTCTTCCCTTCCCAGCGCATCAAGAAAAGGCTTTTCTCTACAAAAGAAGAATAAAAACAATCATTTGGGTGTGTAAACTGAATGTTTAATAGTAATTCACCGAGGATCTGAAATGTTAAAGTGTCCAATTACTTCAGACATTCATGATATGCAAACAAGGTAAACACAAGATTTCTTGTTAGATCCTTATTTATGACCAGTTTCTAGTAAGTCACCGAATTGTTTACTTAAAGCTCACTGCCTGAGAGTAAACCTTCAAAGAGTCTAAAGCAGTCAAAGAAAATAAGAGCAAATAAATAAGCAAGCAGAACACCAACCCCATTCCTGCAGGTCCAGGCCAAGTTTGCCCCCTCCCAAAAGCTTGGCATCCATTTGAAACCAATTCCAATATCCGATAATTATGAGCTTTTCTGAAAAGTACAGCATAAGTTGGTGGGTTGGTTTTATTGCAGGGTCATGCCTCCCTGGCTGGCACCAAAATTCCAAAGCACAGTAATCGAATTTTCTAACCACATCCAGTTATCAAAAACCTTGTCCAGGACAACAACATAATTAAAAAGTACAGAGAAACCCACTGGCAATGCACGCCTGATTAAGCTGACATAGCAGGACTCATAAGAACATCTGAAGGGCTTGAGGCATACAGAGATCTTAAGTCATTAAGAAAAATAAAATAATTTTCAAAACGCAATACATTACCTCAAGTACCATCAATCCCGATGCCCTGGGACCCTACTTGGCACAGTAGACTGAGTTTTCTGACCTAGAGAGCTTCTTCTGCCTGGTGTGTGAACCCAGGGACAGATGAGAGTCGGTGCTGGTGTAGAGATTACCCACAGACAGGAGAACGCTGGAGTGTCACCATTGGCAGCACAACTGGGAACAGCCAACACACTAAGTCATTAAAATCCACTCAACCTGAATATGAATGTGACTTAAAATTATTTCCATGGGGGAGAAGAAATCTACACTTAGGTTGTCTCTTTACTATCAAGCTGTCCCTGGGATCTTATGCTTATGGAAATAGAGCAATAAAATTGTTTATTCAAAATGATATATATATTTGAACTCCGTGTGCTTTCATTCAATTCCTGCAATGTTCTATTTACCACTGAGAATCACTGAAGGTCCATAACTTCAACCACTGGTAACATTTTTAAAATTTTATTCTACTATTGGTTCAGAGCAATGGAAACAGACCCTTTAATTAACTGACTCATCTCAGGCATGCCCCTACCTGTAACTCGACCTTTAGGGAGCCCACAAATTTTAAAAGAAAACTCTCTTAGACCACAGCGAGGGAAGCACAGCGCTTAGCACTCAAGAGGATGTAAATCCGGGAAGATACTTTGAAAATACTCAAAGTTCCACCTAACTGATGACCCCAAATACAAGCTGACAATTTGTCCTTGGGAGGTGCACCTCAGCCCTGGCAGCTGTCTCCTGCTGGGGACACTGGCAGGAAGTCACAGCCACACAGTAGACACCCATGTTGAAGTCATGACGCCTCCCCTAGGCCTTCAACTAAGGTGCGTGTGAGCTGCCCCACCTGCACCTGTTGGACTGAACTCAGGGTGGAGGCACTGCACTTATCATTCTTCCTAGAGAACTGATATTTTATACTCTCCCAGGTCTAGAAGCACCTTTCCATATTTTAATATCTATTCATAGATGATTCGTGGGCAGGCAGAAAACAATGGAGCACAGCAAGCACTGCTAAGCCATCCCCTGCAGAGAGTCCTTATTATCATATCAGGTGTGGATCACGGACGCAGCTCCAATTGTTGGAATTTGATTCATTTATGAATCCCAAAGTGCTTTTATAAACTCTCCCTGGACTGCACCTACCTAATTCATTTACTAATTACTTGTAAATTACACATATGTCCCTCAGTTCTGAATGTTTTCAGACATAAACAATGATGCCCAACCACATTTGTAATAATTGTGACAATAACTATGAATTTCAGGGCTTTTTCTGTGAGATTCACAAATGGCATAAGAATTATAAGGCTGAATCATTTACCTTTGACTTGATAGGTTCTATGACTTCAAGCACTTAAAGTCACTGAAAGTATGGACAACATCAAGTGAGGACTTACTGCCCTGGCCGTTGGGGAGTCAGAGTTAAACTGTGTAGCCTATTTTACCACAGGCGAATTGATAGAAAGAAGAGCTAAGTTCCTACAGCATCCCATCAACGTTATAAAAAATCCATGAGGATATCCGAGGACCTCCAAAGTGATTCACTACAATTCTAAAGATGATGTAGGTACAGAATGGTCTGCCTGGTCTTTAGAAAGTCCTGTTTTCAAATGATCGCTGCTTAAAGTGAAGCAGGGGTGAGAAAGAAGCAAACAGTCCAACAATGGAGGGGACGCTTTAGTACAGACGCACACATGTGCATGTGCGTGCGTGCGTGCATGTGTGTGTGTGTGTGTGTGTGTGTGTGTGTGTGTGTGTGTGTGTGTATGTACTTGAGTGGGAAGGGAGCTTACTGACAGAGGGGAAAAGAACCAGATTATTCCTTAGATTCAGCCTAATATGGCAGAAAAAAGAAAGGAAAGTGGAGACAATAGGCTGGTGCCCAGTGCAAAGGCCCATGTTTCTCTAAGACTTCCAGACTGTGTCCCATGTGTGCTGGAGGGAAACTAGAGCATCCAAGGAGAGATGTCAGATGACCAAGCTTAGGGCTTGGGAAGATGACTGTCTGCCGATATGGAGGATGGGTGGAGGTGCAGGAGATGGATAAGAGTAGGTGGAGACATCTATAAAATGAATTTCTAGTGTAAAATGTCCCTCTGGTTTCTAACAATGCAGGGCTTCCCTCCATCTTTTTTGTAAAGAATATGATCAACACTAGCAGCTGAAACCCAGGAAACACACTGCCCTGCAGGAACTGTGAATCTCATCGTCTCCATCAGGGAAGAGACTCTGGATGGGCACAGGAAGCATAAACATATTTTCAAGCCATTTACACAGCACATGGCAAGGACATGTGAGAACAGCCACATCTCAGGAGCAGGTAAGAGACACAGCTTCCTTGTCAGGACACAGAAACTGAATCACAAAACTCCCCATGCTGTGGGTGAACTTGAAGTGTGGCTACAAGCACGCAGCTCCACACCAACTGGTTCCACTGCCATCTGGCTTTGGGTTTCAGCCAATTTCTTTGGCTTTAGGAAAATCCTGAATTTATACAAATAATCTGAGTTAGATTGATTTTTAACCCTCACCTGAGGATATGTTTTTAACTGGAGAGAGAGAGAGAGAGAGAGAGAGAGAGAGAGAGAGAGAAGAGAAGAGAAGAGGAGAGGAGAGGAGAGGAGAGGAGAGGAGAGGAGAGGAGAGGAGAGGAGAGGAGAGGAGAGGAGAGGAGAGGAGAGGAGAGGAGAGGAGAGGCGAGGCGAGGCGAGAGAGGAGAGGAGAGGAGAGGAGAGGAGAGGAGAGGAGAGGAGAGGCGAGGCGAGGCGAGGCGAGGCGAGGCGAGGAGAGAGAGGAGAGGAGAGGAGAGGAGAGGAGAGGAGAGGAGAGGAGAGGAGAGGAGAGGAGAAGGGGGAAGGGGGAAGGGGAGGGGAAGGGGAAGGGGAAGGGGGAAGGGGAAGGGGGAAGGGAAAGGGGGAAGGGGGAAGGGAGAAGGGAGAAGGGAGAAGGGAGGGAAGGGGGAAGGGGGAAGGGGGAAGGGAGAAGGGAGAAGGGAGAAGAAGAAGAGGGAGGGAAGGGAGGGAGGAAGAGAGAGAAAGAGAAACATTGATGTGAGAGAGAAACATCAATCAGTTGCCTTTTGTAAATACCCCTACTGGGCATCAAACCCAAAGCCTGGGTATGTGCCCTGACCAGGAATAGAACCCAAGGACCCTTCAGTGGCTCTAACCAACTGAGCCACCCAGCCAGGGCAGTATATTGCACCTTTATAAAGCAATCTGTCTGTTATCCTTTTTACTTTTCAAATCACATTTTCATTTTGTATTCTCTTCTTTCCTAGTAAATTTTAAATATTATCCTAACTTTTCTTTATATATCTTTGAACTTTAGTTTCTGGTATAATGGAAATCTCCCTCAAAGTTGATCAGTGCACTCTAAGTACTAGGATACTATCAGCCTAGACTGAGGTTTTAGATTTTTATTTATTCATTATTTCCAAATTGCAATGTAGAATTTCTCTATGAGGATGAAAACTCTAAAGAATATACATGACCTTAATCTTCCATGTCCTGCTGAATTTTTCTACCAGTTAGTTCCTTAAAAACATCTCCTAAGAGAGTCCAACTATATTATGCAAAATATCTCATAGAACTATTATCCACTATCTCATAGTATCTACTTGCAATATTAAACTATTCTAAATACACAGTGCAGAGGCTAGAAGTTGCCAAATGAAAATTGCCGGGAGCCGGTCCATCCTTGCTGTTTCAAGGGACCTGGCATATATGGCATACTGTTCTTAATATGTTTGCTCACCTTCTTGGCACTATGTGTTTTAACCAAGGTCACCTCTCTGAGAAAGGTTGTTTCCTCAGGTAGGGATTTTCCCCTAAAGTTAGGGAGGGAATAAAACCCCTTAACTAAGTGCCAGGTGGGTAATTAATCACTTTAACTATGAACAATCATGCTTAAGCTACATAATCTTTACTCCCAGGAATGGAGATAAGAAACGCCCTAACCTTTGGAATAGAGATTGATACGATTGGAATCAACTGGTATAAATACAGATGTAACAACACAACAGGACACAGAACCTAGACACAGAACCCACACAGAACCTAGACACAGAACCTACACAGAGAACCTAGACACAGAACCTATACAGAACCTAGAGACAGAAGAACTTCGCTGGAGAGAACATGGCAAAAGATCCTGGACAGAAACTGACCACAGAACCTAGACACAGAGCCTAGCGAGAGAACCTGGCTGAAGATCCTAGAGACAGAACCTGGCTACAGAACCTGGATAGAACATGGCAAAAGAACCTGACTAGAACCTGGGGACTGAACCTGGCTGGAGAACCTAGCGAGGGAACATGGCTACAGAACCTGGCTGGAGAACCTGGACAGAACCTAGAGACAGAACCTAGCAAGAGAACATGGACACAGAACCTGGCTGGAGATCCTAACCAGAACTTTGCTGGAGATCCTGACCAGAACTTGGCTGGAGATCCTGGCTAGGCTGCTGATCAACTGAACGCTGTCTCTGTGTCATTCCTTCTTCGCCAACTCCGTCCACACCTTTGGGGACCCCTGGACCTGCTGGGGTTGGACCCAGCAGAAAATAAATTTTATTAGTAAAGGAAATTTCATTTTAAAGTGTATTTTTTCATATAAAAATGTTCAGCTTTATCTTTTTAATAAACTGGAATATATTAAAATATGTCTTCAAGATTTACAGCATAATGTAGCAGCTTTAAAATTTATTTTTGACCCTGTGGTTATAGTGAACTGAAAGGAAGAGCTATAGCATCCAACAATTGGCAAAACTAAGCTCTTGTGTTTAGTTTTCATACACTTCACACAGCATGAAAGTTCCAATGACGAATAAATGTCAAACTTTTCTACTTTAATAGCACAGTTTATATTTCATACCTGGCTAACTCTGCCTGAACTCTTATCTTGTTTAAACCTGAATGTAAGCAGATGACACAAAACTGATCTATTCTGTTAAAAATTGGGATAGCAGTTACCTCTGGAAGAACAGCGACCTAAAAGACTTCTGAGATGTTGGTAATAGTTGGTTCTCGATCTAGCTGGTTACACAGGTATATTCAGTTTATAAAAATTCATCAGACTTTACACTTATGATCCATGCACAGTTATCATTAAAGAATGATCTAACAATTAACTTTCCTATATAGCAATCCTCTGGTTTGGAAAGATAGCTGAAGAAAACAAGATACCTAAATAGTTGCCCAAAAACCAAAGTAAAACTGAGCTTGGAGAGAGTGACACTACTTTCTCGCTATATACATGGACACACCAAGCCCAAGGCTGACACAGACATGTTTAGAGGGAAAAAAGAAGAAAATAAGAGTCATGAACTCACTGGTGGAAAAACACACTGGCAGCAGTGGGGGGCGGAAGAGGGATGGTGAGAATGGCATGCTTCTGTGCACCTCTTTTCTCCTCCCAAACTCCCCTGGACATCACTCACGATTGGCTGGAGGACTGGCAGGAAAAGAGGCAACACACAGGCAGTTCTCCTTGACTCCTGTACCAACCCTACTCATTTAGCAAATGATCCCACGGCCTACTTGATTTGCAGGCTGGGGACAGCACAGTGTGCTGTCAGAAGGTGGTTTGGGGCATTGTTCCTCTACCTTTTGTATTTGAGGTTGATGAAATCTGATATGTGAACATCCATGTCACATAACATAAATACAGTCCTATAAATTAAAAAACCCAACTGGTTTGGCTCAGTGGATAAAGCATCGGCCTGTGGACTGAAGGGTCCTGGGTTTGATTCCTGGTCACAACATGTGCCAGGTTGTGGGCTCGATCCCCAGTGGGGGGCGTGCGGGAGGCAGCCAATCAATCATTCTCTCTCATCATTGACTTTTCTATCTCTCTCTCCTTCTCCCTTCCTCTCTGAAATCAACTGTATGTTTAAAAAACTATGTTAAAAAAAGAAAACAAAACAAAAATAGGCTCCAAAAAACTATGTTAAAAAAAGAAAAGAAAACAAAAATAGGCTCCAGACCTGTTCAGTTCAATGATATCCCTCCTCCAAGCACCTGGAATTCAACAAATGCTGAGGTGGGAGTTTCTTTGGTAAACTTGAACATCTACCTCCTAACATTCTACCAAGAGAAGCAATGGGGCCCAGGTCTCAGTTGCGGTTTCCTCCACCCTACAAACCATTAGCACTGAGTGAAGAAAATGCCATCTTGGTATACATAGGTGAACCAACTTCCAAGGGACTTTTATGTCATCGCTGAAAAAAGATGAACTTACAAACTACACTGGATAAACCAGGGGAATGTTTAAATACAAAATTGCATCATCAGTCCTTGTTTTTAATTCACAATAAAAGAACAATAATAAAGGAAACAAAAACACACATGACCTCCCTCCTGTAATCCTGTTCTATGCCCAAGGCCCTCCACACACACAACTTGAATTTTTACTGCCAAGAAAAGAATAGGTAGGCAAATTAATCAATCTAAGTATGCATTGCAGTCCAGCCAGGAATGAATTGTAAAGAATGGCCCTCCTATTGTAAATTGTGCTTCTATGAACATAGGGGTGCATATATTCTTTCTGATTGGTGTTTCTAGTTTCTTGGGATATATTCCTGGAAATGGGATCACTGGGTCAAGTGGGAGTTCCAATTTAATTTTTTGAAAAAACTCCATACTGTTCTCCATAGTGGCTGCACCAGTCTGCACTCCAACCAGCAGTGCATGAGGGTTCCTTTTTCTCCACATCCTCGCCAGCACTTGTCATTTGTTGATTTGTTGATGACAGCTATTCTGACAGGTGTGAGATGGTACCTCATTGTCATTTTGATTTGCATCTCTTGATGATTAGTGACTTTGAGCATGTTTTCATATATCTCTTGGCCTTCTGTATGTCCTCTTTCAAAAAGTATTTATTTAGGTCCATTGCCCATTTTTTTATTGGATTGCTTATCTTCCTTTTGTTAAGTTGTATGAGTTCCCTGTAAATGTTGGAGATTAAACCCTTATCAGAGATAACATTGGCAAACATGTTCTTCCATGCAGTGGGCTTTCTTATTGTTTTGTTGATGGTTTCTTTTGCTGTGCAGAAGCTTTTCATTTTGATGTAGTCCCATTTGTTTATTTTCTCTTTAGTTTCCATTGCCCTAGGAGCTGTATTGGTGAAAATATTGCTTCGGCATATGTCTGAGGTTTTGCTGCCTTACAATAGCTAAGATTTGGAAACAGCCTAAGTGTCCATCAGCAGATGAGTAGATTAGAAAACTGTGGTATATCTACACAATGGAATACTATGCTGCTGTAAAAAGGAACTCCTACCATTTGCAACAGCATGGATGGACCTGGAGAGCATTATACTAAGCAAAATAAGTCAGACAGAGACAGATAAATATCACATGATCTCACTCATTTGTGGAATATAATGAACAACATAAACTGATGAACAAAAACAGATCCAGAGACAGAGAAGCATCGATCAGACCATCAAACCTCAGAGGGAAGGCAGGGGAGGGTGGGGGGAAGGGGGAGATATCAACCAAAGGACTTGTATGCATGCATATAAGCATTACCAATGGATACAGACACTAGGGGAGGTGAGGGCACGAGCGGGGGTGGGGTGGGGGGGCAATGGGGGGGGGGATAAGAACACATATATAATACCTTAATCAGTAAAGAAAAAAAACCAAAACTATGGTCGTCCTACCAAGCTGACAGTTCTGAGTTGAGCAGGCACCGGGGGACAGCGCCCTCTGCTGCCTGCTACAAGGATTGCACAGGGCATTTAGGGGGACTGTTGTGCATAGGCTGGACTGGCAATTCCCGGACCAAATTTTCTGGTCACTATGCAGGGTCAGTTTATACATTTCTGCACTCAAAAATCACCTCTCATCTTTAGTATGGTATGATAAGTTTAAAATAGGTTTAATTCGGGCACCTGGGAGGCAGGGACCTCGGGGAGGAGATCTAGGGTAAGGTGAGTTTAGTTTTGCCAGGAAAACATGCACATCATGCTCTGGTCATATGCACAGAATTCCATTTTATAACTGGGTTATAAGTAGGCCATTTAGGAACAGCAAAGGCTACTGGGTCTAGGATTCTTCTCACTACCCCTTAAGAGGCACATTATTTAATACAATCTAAAGCTTCTCTTTTGCACACTTCTGGTTTTACAGCTAATACTATGCTCACCAGTCATAAAAATATTGAAAAAAAACCCCCACACAAACCAAAAAGATTCATTCTGCTATTTCTGCATATATGTCAAGCAGTGATATGGGGTGTATAACTGGGGTATGACTATAATACAGTATGATATGTTTTACCTAAGTGGTGGAAGGTGTAGAGTGAAGCAAGTATGCTTTTGGATTAACTTACGGAAGAAATCACATTATTTTTAAGCCGCACTTTATAGACATTTTTCTACTCCTATCTAGGCAATTTCTGAAACTCTCCTACCTCAAGTAATGATGTAATTTATTTAATGGCATCTCTGAATAGTATTATAAAGCACCAAGTACTGAGTCAGGCCAATCACTTAACTAGTTCAATTCTTCTAGCTACTAATTTTGAACATAGGGCCGAAGAATACAGTTTTTAACTATTCTGTGACTCAAAGAGGGAAACCACACTTTGTAAAATAGAAATTATATACCTATGCACACATTATGTACATATACACACACATAAATAAAGTAAACCATGTTGCATCTGTCAGCTTCCTATTTAGTCATAAATTACTCAATAAATTCCTTGGGAATTAGAGGGTATAGTGCTTTTTTAAAATAAAACTCTGGAGCTTATTGTCTTAATTCTTTTATCGAAAGACTAAAGTGATCTGAGGACTATAATTCAGGGCAACTTCAAATAGTAACCTGTTCTCCAGGAGAGGTACTGAGTCACCTACACTATTTGGTCAACTTTAGATGGACCTGAAACACCTGGGAAGACTTGACCTCTTTCCAGTACAATGAATAGCTAACTAATATATAGCACTCAGTTATTCTGCAAACCACCAAAGGTACCCTGAGAATGCTGCTGTTATAAAGAACATTAACAGTCCTGCCAATGTGCCTCAGTGGTTGAGTGTCCACCCATGAACCAGGGGTTTGATTACTGGTCTGGGCATATGCCCAGTTGCGGGCTCCATCCCCAATAGGGGGCGTGCAAGAGGCAGCCGATCAATGTTTCTCTCTCATTGATGTTTCTATCTATCCTTCTCCCTTCCTTTCTCTCTAAAATCAATAAAAACATTTTAAAAAGAATATTAACAAATACACATACACATACATAAATGTGTTTTCCTATATCTATCCCATTTATATTAAATTAAGAGTAAAGTGTAAACCTGAAACATCTTTGATATCTTCTCACAAGCCACCTAGAAAATGGAAATACAATGATCTCGGAGATGACATAGGAAACACAAAGTTCTCTCAGTCAGAGGCCAGTGTTCTGGTCCTGACTTTGTTACAAGGGAATCCCAACAATTAAGTATCCTAATTCAAGTTCGTACTCCTAAATAAAAACATATTAATGCATATTCCTCCTGTATCTGTGTGTGTGTATGTGCGTGCGTGTGTTTGTATTTGTAAAAGAGAGATAGAGAGCAAGAGGGAGAAAGAGAACGCACATGCTCTTTTTAAAGATAGTTCTCTTTTTCATATTGGGATTTCTCATGGGATATAGTGTTTCTGATTTCAAAATATAATTTACTCAGCAAGATCCCTCTTCTAATCGTAGAACCAAATTAATTCATGCACCTATACTTTCATATTGTAAGTGGGTTAACTGTAGCATTTAGAAAACAAATCCTGTTATTAACTGTACCCTTTTCTACCCATTTGTGGTCAGAGGTACAAGTTTTCAGCATATAATAATAGACTTATGTTTCCGAAAAATCATCACTATATTTTCAAGGAAACTACTTTTGAAATGTATTTCTAAATACTGAAAGCTACTGGATATCTAACACATTTAATCTTTCCCAAATTTAATTCAAAGCTAAATAATTTTGAAAACCACAACAATCACCAACATGGAAGCATTTTTACTTGAAAAATTTGTATAATTTGGGCATGGAAACCAATTGTTTTAAATTTAATAAAGCATTTTCCTCTCAGGCTCAAACACTAGGAGCAACCTAGAATAGAACTTAACATGTGAATTATAAACTTGTGAAAACAGAGACTTATAATCAAGATATTCAGGGTTTTTCTTCACAGCATATTCCCTAATGATTTAGCCATTGTATTTCTAAATGTCCCAAGAGACTACTTTCTGAACTTGCTCTGTTCGTCAACCCAACACCTCAAAGTACGAGGATAATTTTCTCAAGTCTTAGCTTAAAATTTTCCTTGGAAATTTTACTTGCTCTGACAACCCTTCCTATGAGCCTGAATTTCATCTAATACTGACTGCCTGGATAGTCCAAACTTCAGGGGCCATTTGTAAGCTGCTGCTGAAGCCTCTTTCAGCTTCCAGCTTCTAGTACATACATGGGCTTTTTGTCTGTACGGCCCCGTGCCAGCCCCTTCCATCCTGTGCAATCTTCAAAATCCAGCCATGGTTTAGACAAGAGAAAGCTCACAGTCCCAACTATTCCCTGGCCCTCACAAAAGGACAGGAGGAGTCATTCCCCTTCTCTGTAGAGTCAATCTCAGTCTAACAGCATGGACTTGGGAGACACAAGAACCCAGGTCCAATTCCCAGCTCTGCTACTTTCTCACCAGGAGCCTTGGAGGAAGGCACTTCACCTTCCTGAGGCTGTCTCCTCACCTGTGAAATGGGGGTGATAATATGTACTAGGGCTGTGGATAAGATGTACGTACTTTGATAAGTATGCTGAGCAAATGGTAGGGTGTGGCACATAGGAAGTTCCAATCAGTGGCTGTGTTGTTCTGTGAATTACTATTCTCCCCTGTGCTATACGGTGTTTGAAGGGCTGTCCAACATGTTTACTAAATGTTCTCTTTTGAGCATAGAAATTAGCTTTGCAGTATGCAGACTATATAATTATCAATTTCATGGAATCCCAGCACCAGAAGACACCTTGGAGTCGATTTAATCTGAGTCTTCATCTTACAGCCCTGAAACTCTGGTGACGACCAGACTTCCAAGTGGGCCCCTGCAGGGCGACACTCCCTGGGACTCAGGTCTGAGGGCCCCGGAGCTTTCCTGGATGCTTTCTCTGTGAGACTGTTCACTGCAAAACTGCAAACCCAACCTTCACACCCTCCTAGCTTGTTAGAACCAATGTCTGCCTTGAATTCCAAATTCTTCCCTAGAACAGACCACAAAGGGAGGCAGAAGCCAGGGGGGCCACAGAGAAGTTCTGTGCAAACAAAACTCCCCAAGAATGAGCAGCAGTCCTCTGATGTCATTTCCACCCACACAGCACTTCCTTCCCGTAGCAGGTGGCACTTGGTGTAGTGCGACAGCCCAGAACCTGCAGGTGGCTACTGCTGGGACCCAGCTTTTACCAAGAATCAAAGCCTTCTGACTGCCCAGTTCCCACCTCACACCCTTTAAAGGTATGGCTGCCATTTACCCACAGGCTAGGTGGGTTCCAAGCATTTTGAATTGCAACTACTCCCCATCAATGTTTTTTGGGGGGAGCACTTGGAATTTTAGATCAGGATGGGATTTAGTAAGGGGCATACTTAATAATGTTTATAAACAAATCTGTAAAAAATAGGAAGGAGGGCTTTCAGAAAATGGCAGGTATATTAAATTGAAAATCCGATGTTTATTTGCTAACAGGAGCTGGTGATCTACACCACAAGCTGTCTTTGGCCTTGGAATCAACTGAATAACATTAAAAATTTCTGTGTGAATGTGCAGCTGCGCTTTCCAGGTTCCAGAATTAGTACCTGAGTCTGTGTAATTATTTCCCTTACAGTCAGTTGTGAATATCATCCTACACTTCTTTTTTAAGGAGCAGCTTTCAGGGCTTAAACACTCAAAACTTAACATATACCTACCACGAGGACACTAGCTTTTGCTTAGATGTTAAGCAAGTCAAATAAAGTACAATTACATTTAAGATCATATAAGAGAAGATCCAGGAGGGGAAAACAAGCATATTTAAAGAGAAGATGCATACTAGTACTCTAAACAAAAGAGACTATCATCATGTGTAAGGTATTTTTTATTCAAAAATATCAAGAATGAGACATCAAATCTGCAAATTAATTGAAAACGTCTCAAAGGACACATATCTGCAAGTTTTGGAAAGAAACCCATCAGTTGTTTATCTAAGCAGAAGGTGCAAAAACCTAGGAATGAGTTTGTTGTTTTAGAGAAGACGTAGCACTTGAGAAATGCTTGGATAAATTCTAGACCAAGAGTATAAAATTTCAGTTACTATATACAGTTTATCAGAGACGCACACACTTCAAATCATCTTAGAAAGAGGAGAAACTGGGGGTGGGGGTGGGGGGGGGGGGGACAAAACACAAAAACTTCAGAAGCAAGTATCTACAGGAACTCCTCAGAACCACTTCCTGATTTAACTAATCTCTCTGGCTGGCCACAAATCCTTCCCTAGACCCAACTTAAGTCTTCACCTTAGAGGAAACCCTTTCAGTCTTAATTATCCTCATCAGAAACCAAGCAGAGTTGACTGCTCTTCTCTGCATAATAAGTCTAGTCACATATTTTCAAATATTAAATCATGCTGGCCTTGAATCCTCCAGTCTAAATATACTCATTTCTTTATCATGTCTTCCTAGACCGTGTGCACTACATAATAAACTCACCAGTGCTGGTCTGCACTCTGAACTGTCTCCACCTCCTCCCTGGGCGCAGAGCTCCGCTAGGAGTGGAAGCTTCTACTGCACCAAGCAAAGGTGAAATGCTACAATATTATCAACCACAATAAAAGCTGAATCAAGAATTCAACATGTTTAAGTGCCTTTTTTAAACTTAACTGTAAAATTCAAGGCACCTATTATTTTAGGCTTTTCTCCATTTTGATCACAGCATCCATACACCATAGTCAACAGTATTTCTAAAGCATTAGTCGGAAATGCAAACCTTCAAGTGTAAACATTTTTGTTTCCGGTCGTAGAAAATAGGGAAAGGAGAATGGGTAAAAAGAGGTTCAAGGTCACATATTCTTTTTCCTTTAAAGGATGTGTTAACCCTAAGTTCACAACAGGATGACACATAGCATTTTAATTTATTGAAATTCTTCACTAGTCAAATTTTATTTCAAAACGGCAAAATACGTTGGCTAAATTTTCAAAAAATTTTAAGTATCAAGTAACTCGCACGAGGCTTTTTAAAACTGCAGAAAGTACTTAAAACAGCAAGCATGTGAATCCAACAACGCTGCCCTGGCCAGCAGAGTCCACAAGCTGAGGCCCCGCGTGCTCCTTTCCAGGTTAGAACGTCAATCGCTCGGAAAACAAAGATTTCGACCAAATATAGTTTGCACTCACCCAATTTTCAGTAAGACTAGGAAAATAAACTCACAAAAATCCAGCCAGGCACCGACTTTTCTCCCACAGTGTTTCTCGGAATGCAAAACAGCTTTGGGACTTCAGTTGACCAAACGGACAGGGTTCGTGGAGAACCTGGGAGGCGATCACACGTCTCCCGGATTCCTGGAAAGCACGGCTTCTCCGAGCAGAGCTCCTGGCTCTGGAAGGCAGCGCTTGCTGGAGCCGCGACTCTAACTTCACTCGGTTCCCAGGCTCTGTCAAATCGGAACGCGGCGGAGGTTCCATTTCGTACCCAAAGAAAGCATCGACCACCCTCTCTCTACAGTACACGGAGCAAAAGTAAGACAACTCAATGGCAGGAGTTCTCCGTGCATACAAAAAAATGAGCACCCGGTAGTTAGGATCTGCAAGGTTCCTTCTGTCCCTAAACACTTAGAGCTAACAGAAAACTAGAATCAGTAGAACGCACTTTAAGCTTTAAGAAGTGCAGTTTCGCAAGGGGGTAGGGTCTAGTAAGACAATTAAAAACCTAGATTCCTTTCCAGAGCCAAAATAAAATAAAAGATCACCATGACTGAGCCACAGGGGCACAACTGCCCCTTCCCAAAGCGCAAGCCCTCCATTTCGCTCACCCTCTCAAGAATTCCCTGTTTCTCCCCCCAAATTACCCTCAACGTCGCCCCCTCCTCCCTCCCCAAACAAAGGTCAGGCTCCTCATCGCCCAGACTAACTGCGTACGGAGCCGCGCACTGGCTGTGGCGACACCGAGGAGACGTCGGCCCATAGCGCGACCCCCGCGCGCTCCCTCACCAGCCTTCTCCGGACACCGCGGTGCTACGCGCTCCCCGGCGCGCGGCGCTGCAGTCGGGGACGTGCGTGTCACATTCTGTTCTCCGGCAGCCGCTCGGGCGCGCGCGCCACGCGCTCCCACACTCACACCGACGCCCGCCGGAGCGGGGACCCGGCCCGGAGGCGCCCGCCACGCGCCACAGAACGTGGGGCTGCACACCCCAAACGCGCAGCTCAGATTCTCCTGCTAGTGGCCGCCCCCTCCTGCGCCGAGCAGCCTCCCGGTGCTACCTCCGGAGCCCAGAGCGACCCGCGGTCGCGTCTCGGGGGGCCTGCAGGATCACCTCCCTGGGGCCAGAGCGGCTCGGCGCCGGGCGACAGCTGCGGCGAGGCGGGTGGCACAGCCTCGGGGCCCGAGCGAGGCTGCGGTCGGCTCCGCGCCTTCCGCCTCATTGTTCCCGGCTGCGGGCGGCAGCGCGGGCGGCGAAAAGGATGGCGGCCCCAGCGGCGGGGCCAGGCAGAGGCTCCCGACCCCCGCTCACAGCCAGCGCCGCGCCCCGCCCCTCAGGTCAGCGCGCCGCCTCCGCCTACCGCGGGCCCCTCTCGCTCGGCTACCGCCTGCATCCTCCTCCTCCAAGGGGCCTGGACTCACCTAGCGGGCGGGCGCCTGGCCGGGAAGTTGCACTCTCCCCGCTGGCCTGCAGCTGGCCAGAGCTGGCGGAGTGCACGGCGGGGCACTCCCTGGCGGCTCGCCGAGCTCTCCTCTGGCAGAGAGTGATGGCAGACTTGGGCTGCGGGGGGCTGCGCGGCTGCCTAAAAAGGCATGCCTCTCCCCAGCCAGCCGCCGCCTCCCTCAGCCCCGGTTTCCCCAAAGGTTACCTGTAGGGGCTCCGCCTGGCACCGCGCCTGGCATCCAGCGTGCACTCGGGTCCCAGAAGGCGGCAGGGATGCAGGAATGTGACGGACCTTGGGTGGCGTGGAGGCGAGTCCGGGCGCCTGGCCCCGCGGAAGTGAGGCTTTGTGTACCTTGCTCAACACACTCACCCGCAGCGCCCAAAGCCGGGCTACCTGCGCACGAGACAGCGCCCGCGAGCCGGCCGGGTGGGGCACAGCGGAGCGCAGCATCCTCCCAGGGCCCCGGCTTCCCTTTGTTCTTGCTCCGCAGGCTCTGCGCTGCCCGCTGGCCCTCTCTCCTGTGAGCGTCTCCGAGGGACTTAAGAGCCTTCACCTTCCAATTGGGAAGGGTCTCCCGCCAAGTCCAGTGGAAAAAAATCCTTAGAGGCCCCCACCTGTCCAACCCTGGGTCCAGAGGGACAGAAAAGTTCTCGGGGTGGTGGAGAACCAGCTGTGGCCAGGTAGCTGGAGCTGGCGGGCGCAGCCCCAAGTAGCCGCAGAAGGGTGTGTATCTGCTGGAATGTCCATTTGTCACTGCGGCTCTCAGCTCTTGCTCTTCCCAGGCGGCCCCAGCTGGTCCTGGAACCTGAGACCCTCCGCCCTTTGTTTGCTAGTAAACACGCTCCTTTTAAGTTTAATGCGATTCCCCGCGTGTGCTGAGGTGGCGTGGGACCTTGTTCCTTACCCAGTGGCGTCTTAGGGACACAGCTATTCACCTTTGGGGGTCTGAAGCAAGGTTAAGTTAAGTAGTGCCCGTCTCAGAGGAACAAGAAGTTACCCTTGCCCTAACCGGTTTGGCTCACTGGATAGAGCGTTGGCCTGCGCCTGCAGACTGAAGGGTCCCAGGTTCGATTCTGGTCAAGGGCATGTACCTTGGTTGTGGGCACATCCCCAGTAGGGAGTGTGCAGGAGGCAGCTGATGATGTTTCTAACTCTCTATTCTTTTCTCTTTCATGGATGTTTCTAACTCTCTATTGCTCTCCCTTCCTCTCTGTAAAAAAAATTAAAAAAATATTAAAAATAAAAAAGAAGTTACCCTCGTTCTGACCTCCCCTCCCCCCTCCCCGGGGCTAACATTTTGGAGCCGAAAACCCTGCACTAGATCTACTTATTTTGAAATTGGTATTTAAGTTCATTTAACTAATTGAGGCTTTTTAGAAGAAAACAATTAACTGGATACCTAATTCATTAGGTATGTGAGTGTCTACTATGTGCTGGAAAACCTGGGTTCAACAGTAATTATGTGAAAGGATTCAGAACACACCTCTCCAGCATGTCCCACTTTGGTAGGTGAACTACTTTGAGCTGAAGGCAATGCAGACCCTTTGGGATCATGAGAAAAAATTTCCACTCCCTTAAAGAATTGAAATTGGGGACCTTGTCCAAAATAAGAGTTATCACCAGAAAAACTTTTTATGGCTATCCACAGGGGAGGGCAAACTTCTGATTTCTGAGCATCTGCTCTTCTTATCACCCTGCAAACAGCCTTCCTTCTCTCTGAAGCCCCAAAGTGCCTTACTGCATCCTTAGCTCAGAATGCCTGATGTATATACCTCATTTTCCCTTTCTGTCTGGGGTCTCTGACTCTCTTATATATGTGAGGTTCCCATATTATGCATGTAATTAAATGCGATTCTTTTCCTTGTTAGTCTGTCTTATGTAGATTTAATTGCTAGACCAACATAAGAGGGGTTCAACTAAATCTGACCCAGTAAATTCATTGCACTCAATTACATGTGGGCCAGAAACACTTCCTCAATGTTTCCCCAATTCTGTTAACCGCTTCTGACACCTAGAATTCTGCAGAACTGCAGGAAGGGACAATGTGGCATATGGATTTAAAAAAATAACAGCTGTATTCCAGGAATGTAAAATATGTTCGGTAGCTAAAAGTAAGTTTTTAACAAAAGTGACATAAGAGTCCCAGGGCTAGTAAAGGGGGGAAGGGGTGGAGGGGGGGGAGAAGGAAGTTGTCCAGGAAGGAAGAAATGTCTACATCTGTAGATAATTTTTATGAGTTTATTTGAGCCAAACTGACAATTGCCTGAAAGAAAAATCTCAAGGGATTGAGAAAATACTCCAGAGAATGGCAATTGGGCACCTTATTTTATACATCAGAATCAAAGGAGAAGATGTAAGGATTACATGAAATCCATTGGTGGTGGATTAGGGAGGCGGGAGAAAGCAAAGCAGGAAATCTCTGAGATTGGATAACAAGTAAGATGATAGACACATACTTTTACATTGGTGAGGACAGGATAGTTAACATTTATAGCACACAGAGATGGTATGGGGGAACAAGATAGCAGTGAGGGGTTCTGTGGTCTGTGCTCTGGTGGGAGATGGTGACCTGAGGGGTCTGGAATAAGGGGAGTTCTCTGACATTCCAAAGGTATGTTATCATAGATGCAAAAAGACAACAGACAGGCTCCGACTATTGACAAAGATTGACCTTTGTCAAGATGTGCCCGCAACCAAGGTACATGCATGCCCTTGACGAGAATGGAACCTGGGACCCTTCTGTCTGCAGGCCAACGCTCTATCCACTGAGCCAAACCAGTTAGGGCCTCTTTTCTGTTTTAAAACTGTGCTCCTGCCCTGTCCTTTCTCATGCCCAGCATTGAGCAATAGGTTGTCTCACAGAGAACAGTCTTTCCAATTTCAGGAATTTAGCATTGGTATGCAGTCAAATCAAGAAGCTCAGTGAGTCTTCTAGCTGAGAAGTATTGGGGTAGGGAGGGAATGAGGAGAAACATTTTTTAACTACACCATGTTGAATCTGGGGTATTTGTTTTCACTTAACTACTGTTTATAGAAAATATTTATCTCCTCTTTATTATATCTTTCAGCTCTCACAATAAATCCATAGTTTATTTTACAGATGGGGAAACCGAAGCCAACAGGTATACTTAGTATCATTTTCTCTACGCATAATGTCTTCTGGTTCTGTTTACCTGAGATTATCATTCTGTAAATGAAATTAGCACCTCATGGAGGAAAATCACTTATAGATGTGTTCTTCCTAATTAATCAGTGAAACACATTTGTATGAGGTCAGTGTAAAAAGTAAATTTTGACAGCCAGCTGGCCTGGAGGTCAAATCCCCCTAGTATTAACTACAACAATCAAGGCTTAACTACAGGAGGACTGCACACAAAGACCACTAGGGGGTGCACCAAGAAAGCATAAAAAATGCGGAGACAAAGACACAGGACAAAACTGTCAATGGAGGATATTCAGTTCAGAACCACACTTTTAAGGTCTCTCAAGAACTGTCTAGAAGCCGCTGATAAACTTAATGAGATCTTCAACAAATCTAATGAGACCCTCGATGTTATGATAAAGAACCAACTAGAAATTAAACATACACGGACTGAAATAATGAATATTATACAGACTCCCAAAAGCAGACCAGAGAACCGCAAGAATCAAGGCAAAGATTTGAAATGCGAAGAAGCTAAAAACACCCAACCAGAAAAGCAAAATGAAAAAAGAATCCGAAAATACGAAGATAGTGTAAGGAGCCTCTGGGACAGCTTCAAGCGTACCAACATCAGAATTATAGGGGTGCCAGAAGATGAGAGAGAACAAGATATTGAAAACCTATTTGAAGAAATAATGACAGAAAACTTCCCCTACCTGGTGAAAGAAATAGACTTACAAGTCCAGGAAGCACAGAGAACCCCAAACAAAAGGAATCCAAAGAGGACCACACCAAGACACATCATAATTAAAATGCCAAGAGCAAAAGACAAAGAGAGAATCTTAAAAGCAGCAAGAGAAAGAAACTCAGTTACCTACAAGGGAGTACCCATACGACTGTCAGCTGATTTCTCAACAGAAACTTTGCAGGCCAGAAGGGAATGGCAAGAAATATTCAAAGTGATGAATACCAAGAACCTACAACCAAGATTACTTTATCCAGCAAAGCTATCATTCAGATTTGAAGGTCAGATAAAGAGCTTCACAGATAAGGAAAAGCTAAAGGAGTTCATCACCACCAAACCAGTATTATATGAAATGCTGAAAGGTATCCTTTAAGAAGAGGAAGAAGAAGAAAAAGGTAAAGATACAAATTATGAACAATAAACATGCATCTATCAACAACTGAATCTAAGCATCAAGTGAATAAATAATATGGTGATCATAAAAAAAAAAAGTAAATTTTGATACATCCTTATTTTGAACCCATTATTCAATGCTAAGAGCAGGAAAAAATGTGTGTTTCCTAGTCAACCCATAGATTTTGTTTTTAGAAATGTTAATAAGGAAACAGACTACTATCAAAAAGCAACAATCTTGCCAAACCGGTTTGGCTCAGTGGATAGAGCGTCGGCCTGCGGACTGAAAGGTCCCAGGTTCGATTCCGGTCAAGGGCATGTACCTTGGTTGCGGGCACATCCCCAGTAGGAGGTGTGCAGGAGGCAGCTGGTTGATGTTTCTCTCTCATCATTGTTTCTAACTCTCTATCCCTCTCCCTTCCTCTCTGTAAAAAAATCAATTATATATATATATATATATATATATATATATATATATATGCAACAACCTTAGATATTTGGATGTGTGTAGAGGCCAGAATCCTAATTGAGACCCCCCACCTCCCTTTTTTCCTTCAATATTTTCAGATGGTGAGAAAAAATCTGCTTAGCATCAGATTTAATAAAGATGCCATTTCAGCATCTGATACAGAAGAGAGGACAGTGAGAGGCAATCGGCTTGCTGTTATGTAACCAGACAACCCAGGGGTCCATGCTGCTTGTCACTACTTCAGCCAATTAAGCAGAGATGTGGTTGAATTATACATGAGTGTTTATTCCTATAATGCCAGCAGTATGGGAGAGCAGCAGGTCATCCACTAAAACCTGCTCTGCCTCTTCCCATAAGCCAGCTGCTTATATTGGGTAGAAGGACAAAGATTACCTGGGAAAGAAGGAATTTCAGGTATGGGAAAGAAGGCACGGGATAATTATTGCAAGTTACAAGTCATGCGGGCTGGAGTGGGGTCTCAGAGGGCTGGCACCCCGGGACCAGGTTACTGATAATAGGGATTGGGGGTTGTAAAGAGCAGGAACCTCCTGGACTAGATTTGTTCTGCCACGAGGTTGTAAATCTTTCCATAATGATAGGCAGTTTTCAGGACAGGACGATGGACTGCATTCTGAAGTTAGCTCCCATGCCCCGGGGTGTACATCTTTCAGTGAGGTTAGAATGTGCTTTCTTTAATCAGAACTGAACGATCATGGTTAACAGAGCATGATTAACATTTCTTATAATTGTGGCTGGTCCCCAATATTCTATTTCTTCCCCTAACATTTAGGCTTGCTGAGATCCAGTCTTTCCCCTGGGCCCTGGGCCCATCAAGGAGACAGTAGACAGAGCTGCCTCAGGGCAGGGGCAGGGATCCAGCCCAGTTTCTGGATTGTCAGCCAGCACCTTCCAGACATCGCAAGATAAAAACATGTCAGGGTGTGAAAGAAAATTTCCTCTCCTTAACTCTTCCTTGTAGTCCATAATCTAATGTTAAGGGTAAGATAGAAGCCATAGAGATCTGGGATTAGTTCTGACCTTGTCACTTTAGCGAATTTACATACCAAGTAACTTCATTTTATAGTTACCTCCAAAAGTCTGAACTTACATCACAAGCTTACAAACAACCACAAGGGCACAGCACTTCACAGTTCATATAAAGGCTTTCCTGTCCTTAGCTCATTGGATTTCCCCCAATTCTGCATCACCATCTGAAGGTTTGAGGAGATGAATGCCATAGACAGGTGGCCCTGTCACTTCTTAATTGTGCACAGTATTAATAATAACTAATGCTAATATTTTAAGGCTTATGTTCTAAATCCTTTATAAGTATTAACTCAACCCCCATAACAAGGGTTTTTTTTACCCTTTTTGATTTGAAATAATTTCAGACTTACAGAAAAATTGGATAAATAACACCTTCTCCCAGATTCCCCAAACATTGACACTTTACTGTGTTTGCTTTATCATTCCTTTACCTTCCATTTATAATTTTTCCTGAATTGTTGGAGAATAAATTGCATAGGTCATGTCCTTTTCTCCCTAAATACTTTATTATATTTTCCTAAGAAAAGGAACATTCTCTTACATAATTAGAATACAACTATCACAATTAGGAAAATAACATTGATTATACTCTTATTTAAAATCTGAGACTTTATTTAAATTTCGCCAGTTGTTCCTTTACAGCACATAACATTATATATATACACAGCGAACTGAACAGCAGAATGACCAGAATGACCGGTGGCTATGACTTGCACTGCGCAGCCAACCAGCCTGATCCAGGCTCTGATCGCCCACCTCCCCGCACCCCCACCCCAGCAGAACCCGGACCTCGATCAGCCCCCAACACCCCGATCAGGGGTGGGGCCAGCTGGCCAACCACCCACGGCCCCTCCCTCTGGCTGGCCTGGCCCAGTGGGCCCCCATGGTGGCAGGCTGGCCGGACCCCACCCATACACGAATTCGTGCACCAGGCCTCTAGTAATAAATAATATGGCCCAGATGCAATCCCGGGTCATCTGCTGTGTTTAGTTGCCATACTTCCTTGGTCTCTAATCTGGATCAACTCCTCAGAGCTTCTTTAACCTTCACATTTCTGCTGAGTTCAGACTATTTACTTTTTTAAATGCCCTCAATTGGTGCTTGTTTCTCATGATTAAATTCAGATTAGATTCAGGTTATGCTTTTTTTCTATTTTCTTTTAGCCAGGAATACCACTGCATTATTTCATCTCAAAGAAATGTATTATGTTAATTTTTTTCAATACTGAGGGACTTATCTTTTGTTTCTTGGTTAAGGTGGTATCTGCCAGTAGCTCCATAATGAAGTGAATATTCCTTCCTTTATAGTTAAAAAGTAACTTGTGTGGAGATATTTTGAAGCCGTGTAAGTATTCTGCTTCTCCGCAGCCTCTTGCTCACTAGTTTTAGCCTCTGTGCTTGACCCCTCTTGACTTTCTAGTTCCTTTGTTACTTCACACTGTGTGGCTCGTACTGTATCATAAGAAAGAGCCTTTTCTCTCCCCCCCCATTATTGATTTCATAGCAAGATTTTTATGCAAGTGTTTTTGTCACACGTTTTCTAAAGAGGAAGTGGCAAGTCCCAGAGAAAAAAAAGCAGTTGTCCTGTATCCCAGGTCTAGTCCCTGTGAGTAACTAGGGCAAGACAATAACTCAGAATCTGATTCCTCATCTGTAAGATGAGAGTAACCATCCATGTCCTTGGGCTGCTCAGCGGATTAAATGAGAGAGTGAATTCAAGGTGCCTCCAATCGAACATACAGTCATTGTCCACATAATGACATTTCAGTTAGTGCAGACACATGTAGGAAAGTGGTCCCACAGGTTATAATGCAGCTGAATTCCTATCATTAAGAGACACTGTAGCTGTCCAATGTAGCGCAAGGCATTACTTTGTGTCTGTGCTGACACTGGTTAAACAAATCCACTGCGCTGTCAGTCGTGTGAAAGTACAGCACATAGCACTTGATAATGATGATAACGACTGTTCCTGGTGTATGTTTACTGTACTCTACATTTTATCATAATGTAAAGTGACTTTACTTATAAAAAAACTAGAGGCCCGGTGCACAAAAATATGTGCACTCAGGGGGGTGGGTCCCTCAGCCTGGCCTGTGCCCTCTCACAGTCTGGGACCCCTCGGGGGATGATCACTTGCTGGCTTAGGCCCGCTCCTGGGGGATTGTGCCTAAGATGGCAATCAGATATCCCTCTGGCAGCCCGGCAGCCCTCGGGGGATGTCCACTTGCCAGCGGGGAGCAGGCCTAAACTGCAGTCAGACATCCTTAGCGCTGCTGAGGAGGCAGGAGAGGCTCCCACCACCACTGCTGTACTGGCAGCCATCAGCCTGGCCTGTGGCTGAGCAGAGCTCCTCCCATGTGAGAGCACCCTGACCACCTGAGGGAAGCTCCTGAATTGAGCGTCTGCCCCCTGGTGGTCAGTGTGTGTCATAGTGACCAGTCATTCCCAGTCTTTCTGCTGTTAGGGTCAGTTTGCATATTACCTTTTACTATATAGGTTAGAGGCCTGGTGCACGGGTGGGGGCTGGCTGGTTTGCCCTGAAGGGTGTCCCAGATCAGGGTGAGGGGTCCCGCTTGGGTGCCTGGCCAGCCTGGATGAGGGGATGATGGCTGTTTGCAGCTGGTCACACCCCCTTCAGGGTGGGGATCCCCACTGGGGTGCCTGGCCAGCCTGGATGAGGGGATTGTGGCTGTTTGCAGCTGGTCACACACCCTTCAGGATGGGGGTCCCCACTGGGGTGCCTGGCCAGTCTGGGTGAGGGGATGAGGGCCATTTTCAGGCTGTCGGGTGACTGAAGCTCCCAACCTCTCCTTTTATTCTTTTCTTTTTTTTTTTTATTCTGGGAGTTATTTACCTTCTATGGCTATCACTGGAACTGAGAGCCGGCTTTAGCCCTGAGGCTCAGCTCCAGCTCTGAGACCTCAGCTGCTGAAAGCAGGTACCTGGGTTTGTTTGGCTTCTGTAATTGAAACACTGTTGCAACTCCAGCTCTGAGGCCCGGCTGGCTGAAAGCAGGTTTCTGGGGTTTGTTTAGCTTCTCTAATTGCAACATTGTTTCTTAGAGTGCAAGCTCAGAGCCCAGCAGCGGCAGGTGGGGAACGTTGGCTTCCTCCATCACTGGAGCAAGGAAGCCTCCTGCTCGCTTCAGCTGCCTGGCTGCCGGCCGCCATCTTGGTTGGCAGTTAATTTGCATATCCTGCTGATTAGCCAATGGGAAGGGTGTTGGGTTATGGTCAATTTGCATGTTTCTCTTTTATTAGATAGGATAGACAAACATGGTAATTAACCATACCTCCGACAAGCTTCCCATTAGCTAATCAGGGCGATATGCAAATTAACTGCCAACGAAGATGGCAGCCGGCAGCCAGGCAGCTGAAGCAAACAGGAGGCTTGCTTGCTCCAGTGATGGAGGAAGCCAAGGTTCCTCGCCTGCCGCTGCCCAGCTCTGAGCTGCACTCTAAGAAACAATGTTGCAATTATAGAAGCTAAACAAACCCCAGAAACCTGCTTTCAGTCAGCTGGGCCTCAGAGCTGGAGTTGCAACAGTGTTTCAATTACAGAAGCCAAACAAACCAGATACCTGTTTTTCAGCAGCTGAGGTCTCAGAGCTAAAGCCGGCTGTCAGTTCCAGTGACAGCCATAGAAGGTAAATAAATCCCAGTATAAAAAAAAAGAATAAAAGGAGAGGTTGGAGCTTCAGTCACCCAACAGCCTGAAAATGGCCCTCATCCCCTCACCCAGACTGGCCAGGCACCCCAGTGGGGACTCCCACCCTAAAGGGGGTGTGACCAGCTGCAAACAGCCATCCTCCCCTCATCTAGGCTGGCCAGGCACCCCAGTGGGGACCCCCACCCTGAAGGGGGTGTGACCAGCTGCAAACAGTCATCATCCCCTCATCCAGGCTAGCCAGGCACCCAAGTGGGACCCCCACCCTGATCCAGGACACCCTTCAGGGCAAACCAGCCGGCCCCCACCCGTGCACCAGGCCTCTACCCTATATAGTAAAAGGGTAATATGCCTCCCAGCACTGAGATCAGTGGAGCTGCGAGGCCTCCTGAACCTGGGATCAGCGGAGCCGCAAGGCCTCACACCCTGGGATCAGTGGAGCCGCAAGGCCTCCTGGCACCGGGATCAGCAGTGCCTCCCAGCACTGGGATCAGTGGAGCAGCGAGGCCTCACTGTCCCTGTGTCAAGTAGAGCCGTGAGGCCTCCCAGCACCGGGATCAGTGGAGCTGCGAGGCCTCCTGGCCCCAGGAGCAGCGTGACAGGGGGCAGTGCCCAAACCCCTGATCGCCCTGCAGTTCTGTGTGTGACAGGGGGTGGGACCACAACCTCCCTATCCGCCCTGCTCTGTTCATGACAGGGGAAGGCGCCCAAACCCCCTGATTGGTGCCTTATAGGGGGGAGCTCCCCAACCCCTGATTGGCCCTACTCTGTGTGTGACAGGGTGCGGGGCCCCAACCCCCCCTTGGGCCCTGCTCTGTGTGTGACGGGGTGGAGCCGCAACCTCCCCATCGGCCCTGCCCTGAGTGTGACAGAGGGGAGTTCCCCAATCCCCTGATCGGCCCTGTTCTGTGGGTGACAGGGGGTGGTGCCCCAACTCCCTGATCTGCCCTATTGTGTGTGTGACAGGGGGCGGTGCCCCAACTTCCCTATTGGCCTTACTCTGTATGTGACAGTGGGGAGCTCCCCAAACCCCTGATCGGCCCTGCTCTGTGTGTGACAAGTGGGAGCTCCCCAACCCCCTGATCAGCCCTGCTCTGTGCATGACAGGGGGTGGCGCTGCAACCTCCCCATTGACCCTGCCTTGAGTGTGACGGGGGTGGAGCCCCAACCGCCAATCAGCCCTACCCTGAGCGTGACTGGGGGTGGCATTGCAACCTCCAGATCTTCCCTGCTCTGTGCATGACAGGGGGTGGCGCCCCAACTCCCCAATCGGCCCTGCTCTGAGCCTGACCAGGGGCACCTAGGGATTAGGCCTGCCCTCTGCCACCCGGGAGCGAGCCTAAACCAGCAGGTCGTTATCTCCTGAGGGGTCCCAGACTGTGAGAGGGCACAAGTGGGGCTGAGGGACACCCCCCCACCGCCAGTGCACAAATTTTTGTGCACCGGGCCTCTAGTTATTAGATAGGATTAGTCTGCTCTACAGCAGTATGCTGACAGCAGCCTCATACATCTTTTGTTTACTGTGTGCCTCGATTGTGTCATTTTCTCTTGTGCTGGATTTAATCTTGTGTTCTATTGTACAGTAGAGTGCTGTGCCAGCTTGTCGTCCAGGAGCAATAGGCTGTACCGTGTGGCCTAGGTGTGTGGTAGGCTGCTCCATGTAGGTCTGTGATGTTTCCACGACAACAAAATCACTCAAGGGCACATTTCTCAGGTAGTTTTCCATTGTAAAGTGGCACATAACTACTGTAACTGTTCAAGAAACAATACCTGTTATTAAAAGTATGGGACTATGCCCATTTATAGATAAGAAAGTATAGTTATCGAGGGAAGAGAGGTCTATAAGACTACTTGCTTCTGAGGATCCTTCTGACCCTGAATTTATCCCTTCACCAAGTATTTGTTGAGTGCCAGCTCTCTGTGAGGCTCAGTTCTAGGATCTAAAGGCATAGAAGTCAATAGCAGAAAAGGTCCTTGTTCTTACTACCTTCTATTTTTTTCCAGGTGAGACTGAATAGACAAACCAACAACACAACCAGACCACATGTCACAATAAAACTGACCCACGACCTGCAGAAAACAGACCAGGAAGCCCAGCTGCAGTCTCTGTACTGTGGGCCCCACTTCCAACTTAAGACCATGCATAGAAAGCCAAATACAGTCCCTGACCAATCACCAAGGATGCCCCATTTGTAGTTAGCCCATGGCTATGGACTGAATTCTGTCCCTAAATATTCATATTTTGAAATCCTAACCCTGTCTGTACCTCAGAATATGACTCTTTGGAGTTAGGCCTTGGTTAAAATGAAGTCATTAGAGTGGCCCTAGTTCAATCTGACTTTGTCCCTCTATGAAGATGAGATTAAGACCCAGAGAGACAGCAGGAATACTCTCACAGAGAAAGAGCATGAAGACACACCCAGCAGATGGCCATCGCAAACCAGGGAGTGAGGCCTCAGGAGGCACCCGCCCTGCCAGCACCTTCATCTGACTCTTCCAGGCTCCAGGGCTGTGAGACAATACATTTCTACCTCCCAATCTGGGGTACTTTGTTATGGAAGCCCTGGTAAATGCATACACCCACCTATAGCTTCCCCTGGCCAACAGTCTCTAGTGAGGATACACCCAAACCTTCCCTTTGTTATACCACAAAACTTTCCCATTACGCTGCCTGCTTTGGTCTCTACCAAGTGCAAGTGATGGTGACTGACTTCCTTGCTTTAGCCAACTCTGAATAAATAGCCTTTTGAGTTCTCCTTTGGGTGTTCTGTGTTTATTTCCACGCACAGAGAGGGAAGGCCTATCAGAAAGCTGCCGGGAGGACACTTGATTCCATGCCCTTCCTTGGGAGGACTTGAAAACACACTGAAGACTAGAGAAGGCATTTCCTCTTAAAAATAGACCTACAAGAACAAACAGCCCCTTTGTGATATTTCTTTGATTATTGTTTCGAAGACCTGTTGTGAACAAGCTAGCAACATAGTTAATTAATATCTACCTCAACTGCTGGGTATTCTTCCCATTGATTAGCTCTGCGGTTTGTTATACATCTCTCACAAAACCTTTTTTTTTTTTTTTTTTCATCTCTCACAAAACCTTAACCATTTTGAGTTGAAAACACCATGCCATTTCAGAAGTCAAAATCCTATAGCAATTTAAATTGTTTTCAGTCAGTGGTAGAAATGGTAGGAAATAGCTTTGGTTGTATAAATGAATGGATAATAATGGGACACACACGAGACATCAGAAGCATGAATACAAAGTGAAAACTGTGAACTAAATTTTTAAAAAGGACCTACTCATTGATGTTTTAAAAGAAATACTAGGTTATCTGATATTTCTCTTGTTCAGCTCAAGTTATTCTCCCAAACAAATTTACATATTTCAAGGTCTCATCTTATGCAGTTTACATTTAATACATGCCCCAGAAGAGAATCCTTACATGATTGGGATTGATTATAAGTTACATGTAAAATAGCACAATGTAGATAGCCATAAATTTCTCAATTTAAAATTCAACAAAAACAAACAACCAAACAAAATTGCCAAGGAAAGCTGCATTATATTACATGAAAGAAAAAGTTTTTACATTCCTGCCTGGTGCCCGCCCTCTGCCTCCTCCAGCTCATTTCTTCTCCTCCTTCACATTTCAGCTTAAATCGCATTTTCTCAGAAAAGAAGTTACTGATACCCCAGATGTGTTAAAATATAACTTCATGACACTGAGTGCTTTCCTTTTGTTGCCCTTAACAAAACTGTAATTACATCCAACAATTTATTGAGTGTCTTCTGGATGCCCAGACCTGATCTAGGTGCCGGGAAACACAGGGGAAAGGTAATCAAAGAATCTCAGGCCCCATGGGGCATACAGACAATAAGCAAATAAATACATAATTATATAGTGTGCTAGGCAATAAAAAGAGCAACAGAGAAAAGCAAAACAGGGAAGGCGGAGAAGGGGGGAGAGAGGCTGGTCAGGGAAAGCCTCACTAAGGAGGTAATGAAGCAAAACCCACTGGAGCCTCCGGACAGGAGGGAGCAGCAGGTAGCAAGGGTTGTAGATGTGATTCATTTATTAAGTAGCACAGGAAGTACATACTTTTAAAGTATAATGATATACTTTCTGTGGCACTCTTTCCCCTGCTTGGACCAATAAAGCAAGGACGTCATCTGCTGTGTTCCCCATCTGTAAATATTTGCTAGGTGGAACCCTAATGACCATGCTAACTGTCTTCATCTTCACTTTTCAGCTTGGCACAGTGTGGCTTTTCCCTGACTGTGCTGTCCTCTTGCTTCTAAAATCGGGTCCTTTCCCTCAACTCATCCCTTCCCGGAGGCTTTCCTCAGGGGCAGGCTCTAAGACTTCAGCACCCATCCTCAGAGCACCAGCAGCACTTGCAGATGATGTTCCCCAGCAAGAGGCACTCACCGACCTCTGCCCCAGGCCAGTCCAGGCAGGCACCTGCCTGCTGGCACCTAAAACTCCTCAGCCCCACAGAGAAACTCATTATCCTTGCCCTGGTTAGCTCAGGCTGCCCTAACACAAATGCAGAGACTGGGGGACTTAACAAAAGAAATTTAGTCTTCACAGTTCTGGAGGCTGGAAGTCTAAGATCAAGTGCTGGGAGATCCAGTTCCTGATAAGGACTCTTCCTGGCTCCCAGACAGTGGCCTGGCTGTGTCCTCACAGGTGGAGTGAGGAAGCTCGGGTGACTCCTCCTCTCCTTATGAGGACACTGACTAATGACCTCTACACCCAATTACCGCCAAATGGGCAGCCACCAAACACCATCACACGGGGGATTAGGACTTCAACATATGGATTTTGGGAAACACAAACATTCAGTGCCCAACAATCACTCCCCCCCATAAGTCTACTTCTTCCCTTGGAAGCCCCATCTATGCTTTTAATGGGCAGTGATCATGGTTCTGAAAGAAGATGGGTAATAAATGTAACCTTTGTGGCATTTCTTTCTCCTGCTTGAATGTATTTACCAAGGGGCATAGATCCGACTTAGTAAAGCTCAACTTAAAAAGAAAATCTGAAAATAGTCTGGAATGAACAAGTATAGGCCTCTCAAACTCTAAAAGCAGCAACATTTTAGGCCTTCAGTACTCAATATGGTTTAGCATTGGCAGAAAAATAAAACAGTGATGCCTTCCAGCAGTAGTGTTACATGTTAACTGGAGCATGGACTAACACTGAGCATTAATTTATTCTTCTCACCTGACACTAGTGGAAAGAATTTCAAACTCAAATCGTAATAGAGCTTGGCTAAAAGCATCACCTTCTATCTGGTTACCCAACCTAGGAAGCTGCAAATCAAACAAGATACATACATGTCTGATCCCTAACAGATAATTAAATTCCTTAACTCCTATATTTGCACTATCTCTTAAACATATTTTTTTTTCACTCTGGCAGGTGCTGCTTAGTGGTTAGAGCATTGTCCTGTACCCTGAAGGGTCTCAGGTTCGATTCCTAGTCAAGGGCACGTACCTGGATTGCAAGTTCAATCCCCTATCTTGGTCAGGATGCATGTGGGAGGCAACCAATTCATATGTCTCTCTCATATAGATGTTTCTCTCTCTCTCTCTTTCTCTCTCTTTCTCTCTCTTTCCCTCTCTCTCCTTTCCACTCTCTTAAAAAAAGATGGAAAAAATATCCTTGGGTGAGGATTGCCAAAAAATATATATATTTCTTTTCACTTCTATCACTTTGGATCAGATTCTTATTATCTCTCACCAAAACTGTTGTACAGTCTGGTTTTTCTACCTCTAATTTCTACATAATTCAAGTCATCCTTCATGGCCACCATATTGTGTTCCTAAAATCCATACATGCATACATAAATTCAGGGTGGGACAAAAGCAGGTTTACAGTTGTGAGTACGCAAAACAGTTTATTCTTTCTTTCTTTATTTTTATTTTTTTAGTTTTGTTTTATTGCTTAAAATATTACAAAGAGCAGAGTTTATTCTTGTATCATTATTTATTAATTGTATTATTTTCCATCAGAACAACTGTAAAACTTACTTGTACATACATACATATTTCCCTAAATCTGTATTTATTTATGCACCTGTTTGCATATATAATGCATATTATTCATATATGTAAATAAATGCAAATATATATGTTTATCTCTATGCACAGATATATCTACAAATCATATAAACATGTCTATATACAGATTTGCCAGTCTGCCTTCCCCTCTTTAAAATTGTCTTTGGCTCTTTAATACCTTCAGAATAAAAGCTAAACTCTTAAATTGGTGTTTAAAGTGTTCATTTGCTAGTTCAAAACCTCATTTTCCAGCCTCATTTTTTGCAAAAAATATGCAAATTTTTTTCATATTGAAAAAATTACCAAATTCATTATTTCTTTAAAGAATATTGTTTCTTTGCCTTTCTTCTTTCTTTAATTAGATCCATGGCTCTCACAGTGTGTGGTGGGCCCAGATGCCACAGCGAGCTCACTGAGAAGCTTCGGGACATTTTAAATTGCTTAGGGCAACACTGTGGGATAGTGCATTATGACAGTTGCAATGTTAGCTTGTGCCATGTTGTTATTGACGATGTCATATCTCTTTCAAACTGTTTTTCTGACAGTTGTCTTTAATCTGCATCAAGCTATCAGATTAAAAGTGTCATGTGAAGCCTGGCTGGTGTCGCTCAGCGGTTGAGTGTCAACCTATGAACCAGGAGGTCATGGTCCATTCCAGGTCCGGGCACATGCCTGGGTTGCGGGGCTTGATCCCTAGTGTGGGGCGTGCAGGAGGCAAGACAATCAATGATCTTCTCTCTCCTCATTGATGTTTCTATCTCTCTGTCTCTCTCTTCCTCTCTGAAATCAATTAAAAAAAAATACCATGTGAAAATAGTCTAACCAGCAATGAGGGCAGCTGTGTTCGATCTGATTCCAAGTTTGAGAAGTTGTGAGTGTTCTCTGGGCACATACACTATTAAATAACTTTGGGTACTTAAGAATGATGCAAAAGTATTTTTCCTTCAATTTGTATGTATTGCTTTTAAAATAGCTACACTTGATTCTTGTTATTTGTAGTAGTCATGATCTAGAACAGCGGTTTTCAACCTGTGGGTCGCGACCCCTTTGGGGATTGAACAACCCTTTCACAGGGGTCACCTAAGACCATCGGAAAACACATATATAATTACATATTGTTTTTGTGATTAATCACTATGCTTTAATTATGTTCAATTTGTAACAATGAAAATACATCCTGCATATCAGATATTTACATTACAATTCATAACAGTAGCAAAATTACAGTTATGAAGTAGCAACGAAAATAATTTTATGGTTGGGGGTCACCACAACATGAGGAGCTGTATTAAAGGGTCGCGGCCTCAGGAAGGTTGAGAACCACTGCCCTAGAATGTTCCCTGCAATAGTGAATTAGCAAATACAGAATCATTGCTCCCAGTGAAAATACTGAATTGGATTCTGCAAGCTCCTGATCACAGCATTTTAATCCATTGACCAAATCACAATCTTGTTCTACTAGTGTTTCTGCTTATGGACATCTTACTTATTGTGGACACATTAGTATTGAGCCCCCAGCCGGCAGCACTGTAACACGCTTGGAGGAGGCGGACCTGACACATGTGTTTTCTTCTGTGCTCAGGAACAGACAGCATTTCATCACCTGCTCAAGGTGTTCCAGTGAAATCACCCTCCAAAAGCACAAAAATGTGAGAAATATGGTGCTTAATAGACCACAAAAAGTAATTTGTTTACAGTATGAGAGTTGAAACAAAGAAGAAAGAACGTCCCCTTTTTTTAACCTCAACTGGAAACATGTGTGTCACAGGAGTCAACATTTTGATCACTGTGTATCTGAAAATGACCACGTCGGTGCCATCAGCATTGCTTCTGGGCGCTACAAATACATTGTAGCACATAGAATTCCAAAATTTGGAATCCAGGAAGGATGAGGATGGGCTGCATCAAGCTATTAGAATATACATACTGTTAAAGTTATTTAAGCCCAATTAATTAATAGGAGGAACCAAACTATTACATTTATTTTAACCTTTGAGGCCCTTGAAAAATGTCTGAGACACTGAGGACAGAGTAAACTAAAATTTGAGCACCTCTGGCTTCTTCTCTTCTTTCCTCCCTAAGTTATTGGCATCTTAGTCTTCTTTCCTAACCTTCTTGTCTCCAGTTCGCATGAGCCACTTCCTTTTTTGGGTCCTGCATCCTAAGTGCCAGGTGATACCGTAATGCCACTTATCACAGTACAAACTTCTATCATGAGACGGGAAACTCTAAACTTCAGGGAAGTATTTTATTCTTGTCCCCCCTCCCCCCCCCAGACTACAGTATTGTAGTTCCACCAAGAGTAACAACTAGAATTTTGCCAGCTCTTTTTTCTAGCTCTCCATTGCTAACCATTCTAAATTGTCTCAGTCTTTCACATTTTATTTCTGGGATCCCTAGATTTGGAGGGATGGAGGAAGGGGTAGGATCTAATTTGGGTTAAAAAAAATAAACTTTTTTTCTGTGCGTCAGTAATTTCTGAGTACAGTGCTATCCGCATCTCAAGCACTGGGTGCCGCCGTGGGTTCCGGGGCTGGCACCACAGCTGAGGCACTGCTCATTGCTGCTTCACCCCAGCAGCATCTTAACTTACCTATGGACTTCTTCCTTCTCCCCAAACTGTGCCTTTGCTATGGGAACAGGACAGCACATTGAGCTCTCTTTACCCTTGGGATAGAAAATTTCTCTGCACTGTATGAAAAGAGGTTCATCCAAAGGCATTATTAAGAGAATGAAAGTACTATAACGCACAGAGACAACACTTACAAATCAAAAAATAAACAAGAGAATCAAACATGTACTTTGTGAAAGAGTGTATACAAATGACCAATACATCTGAAAAGGTGTTTGACCTCTCTAATTAGGGAAATGCAAGTTAATCTGTAATTATTCTCTATATCAGCATAACTAAAATTTAATAAAAGACTGAAAATACCAAAAATAAATACATAATTTTTATAGCAGTATTATTTCTATTACCCCAATCTGGAAGGATTCCAAAGTTCTTCAACCATACTAATGTAATTATATTAGCATAATAGTACTAATTATAAATTAATATATGAAATTTATCAATTAAATTTTATAAGCATAATAATAACATAAATAGTTCAGACACAAAAGAACACCTGTTATATGAGGATTGCTGTACCATTTGACATGCCCACCAGCAATGGATAAGTGATCAGTTTCTCCACATGCTCACCAGCATTTTATTTTAGTTGCTTTAAATGTGTGGGACATCACATCCTGGGCTTAAATAGCACTTTCATAATGGTTAATGATGTTGAGCAACTTTTTGTGTGCTTACTTGCCATCTATATATCTCTCCATGTCCTCAGATGTTTTTTAATCAGACTGTTTATTTTTTCAATGTTGATATTTGAAAGTTCTTTATATAGTTTAGATTTGAATCGTTTGTCATACATGTGATTGCAAATATTACCTTGTCTTTTTATCATCTTGACATGGTCTTTCACAAAGCAAAAGTTTCAAATTTGATTTACTTAGCTTTGCCATATTTTTATTTATGGATCATGCTTTAATGTCATATCTTAAAACTCTTTACTGAGACATAGGACCTAAAGATTTTCTCCTTTGTTTTTTAAAAAGTTTAGTAATTTTCCCTAGCTGGTTTGGCTCAGTGGATAGAGTGCTGGGCTGTGGACTGAAGGGTCCTGGGTTCAATTCTGATCAAGGGCACATGCCTGGGTTTCAGGCTCAATAGCCAGTAGGGGGTGTGCAGGAGTCAGCCAATCAATGATTCTCTCTCATCATTGATGTTTCTATCTCTCCCCCTCCTCTCTGAAATCAATAAAAATATTTTTTAAAAAAAGTTTAATAATTTTATGCTTTACATTTAAATCTACTTTAATTTTTAAATAAAGGTCGAGTTTCATGTTTTTGCCTGTTTTATCCAATTACTCCAGCACAATTTGTTGAAAAGTCTACCCTTCCTCTATAGAATTGTTTTTACACTTTTGTCAAATATTAGTTGGTCATAATTGTATGGGACTATTTCTGGGTTTTCTGGACTAATCTGAACTGTTGATCTATCTATCTTTACCATTCCCAATATCACACAATTTTGATTACTATAGCTATATAAGTCTTAAAATTGGGTCAAGTGATTCCTCCAACTTTAGTCTTCATTTTCAGAATTATTTCAGTTAATCTATTTCTGTTACCTTTCCATATAAGATTTTAAAGTAATTTTGTTTATCTCAAAAATTCTTCCTGAAATTTTGATAGGAATTTTGTTGAACTTGTACACCAATTTGAAGGAAATTGCCTTCTTTACTATGTTGAGATTTCCATGAATCTATAAATTTAGTATATGTAGATTTCTTTACATTTTCTTTTGATTTCTTCCCTCAGCATTTTGTTGTTTTTCTAGGACAGGTTTTTTGTTAAGTTTATTTCTAAAAATTTCATTTTTAAATATCATGTTTTCATTTTTTCAATCCCATGTCTGCATTGCTAGTATGGAGAGATATAGTAGATTTTTGGATGTTGATCTTGTTTATGCTAATGTATGTATTCAGTGCTATAAAATTCTCTCTTACTACTGCTTTAGCTGCATGTCATGAATTTTGATAAGTTGTATATTTATTATCATTCAATTCAATGTATTTATTTATTATTTTAGACTTTGGCTAAAGGTATATTTAGAAGTATTTTGGTTAGTTTCTACATTGTGATAATATCTTTGTTTTCTGTCATTGTTATCTAGCTTGATTCCATTATGTTCATATAACATGATTTTAATAATTTTAAATTAGTTGCTGTTGGCTTTATGGTCCAAGATATGATCCATCTTGGTACTTAGTACTTGGGTACTTGAAAATAATGTTTTCTGTTATTGTGAGGTGAAGTGTTCTATAAATGTCAATTAGATTCTGTTGATTAATAAATAGTTGAATTCTTCCAAATCCTTTTTGACTTTCTGTTTAGTGGTTTCTCAATTCCAGAGAGGTGTTGAAGTTTCCAGTGATAATTGTGTATTTGACTGCTTCTCCTTTCAAATTTTTCAGCTTTTTTATTTGGTTCACACACATTTAGGATTATTATGTCTTCTTCATGGGTTGACTTTTTTACTATTATGTGATGTTCCTCTCTGTCTCTGATAATATTATTTGCTCTTAAAGCTGCTTTATATGATATTAATATAGCCACTGATGCTTTCTTTTAGTTAACATTTGCAGGGCATATACTCTTTCATCAATTTGCTTTCAAACTATGTATACCACTAGAGGCCCGGTGCATGAAAATTTGTGCACTTGGGTGGTCCCTCAGCCCAGCCTGCACCCTCTCACAGTCCACAGCTCCCTGGGGGATCAAGCTGAAGTTGGCAGTCAGACATAACCTCTGGCAGCCCGGGAGTCCTCAGGAGACATCCTTAGCACTGCTGCAGAGGCGTGAGAGGCTCCCGCCATCTCTGTTGCACTTGCCAGCCTTGAGCCTGACTTCTGGCTGAGTAGCGCTCCCCATGTGGAAGCACACTGACCACTAGGGTGCAGCTCCTGCATTGAGTGTCTGTTCCCTGGTGGTCAGTGCATGTCATAGCTACTGGTTGTTCCTGGTTGTTCCACCATTAGGGTAAATTTGCATATTACCCTTTTATTATATAGGATTATAGTTGAAGTAAGTTTCTTGTAGACAATCTCTGACTTTTAATTGGTATATTTAGTCTATTTACATTTAATGTAATTATTGAAATGTGAAGACTTAAGTCTGTGATTTTATGTTTTGTTTTCTGTTTATTATCTCTGGTTTTTATTTCTGCTTCTCTTTTCTTAATTTTTTTTATTACTAACACTTTTGTAGAATTTTATTTTCACTTGTATATCTTGTTTTTGAGTATATCTCATTTATAACTTACTTAGTGATTACTTTAGCTATTACATTGAAGGTACATATCTGTCAAATTCTACTAGTATTGATATTTTTATCAGTGTAAATTAAGTGTAGAAATCTTATTTTCCCTTCATATCATATATATTTCCTGCATTTACAATTACCTTAAATATTTTTTTTTTACATAGTGAAACACCATATTAGACATTGTTACAAGTTTTGCTTCCACTAGAAAATATAATTTAGAAGATGTAAGGAAAGAAATCCTATTGTATTTATTCATATATTTGATTTTACATTTTCTTTTGTCCATCCTGATGCTCCAAGATTTTTTTTTTTACAAATTATTTTCTTTCTCTTTAGAGAACTTCTGTTAACCATTTTTTTTTTTTTTTAGGGTAGATCTGTTGGTGATACATTCTCTTAATGTTACATCATCTGAAAATATCTGGATTTCCCCTTCTTTCCTGAAGGACATTTTCACCAGAAATTAAATTATGGATTGACAGTTTTTTTTTCTTTATGCACTTGAAAAATGTTGTCTTGCTTCCTTTGACCACCATAATTTCTGGTCAGAAATTTTGTTATTTGGATTGTTTTCTCCTTTGTTGGTAATGTATCATTTCACTCTGGCTGCTTTTGATATTTTTCTTTGTGCTTACTTTTCAAAAGTTTTCCTATAATGTGTCTTAGCATGGATATCTTTGGTTTTATTCCATTTGAAGATTTATCACTTTTGATCTGAAGGTTTATACTTTTTGCCAAGTTTAGGAAATATTCAGTTGCTATTTCTTTGAATATTTTTTTCATTCCCATCCTCTTACGGATCTCCTTCTGGGATTCTGATGACATAAATGTTAGATCTTTTGTTATAATCCCATGTGTTTGAGACACTATTCAATTTTTTAGCCTATTTTCTTTCTCTGTTGTGCAGATTTGGTAATTTTTATTATTGTATCTTCATGTTTACCAATGCTTTCTTCTTTCTTCTCCATTTGGCTGTTGATCCCATCATTGAGCTTTTTATCTTGACTATTATAGTTTGTAGTTTTAAACTTTTAATTTGGTTCTTCTTTATATTTTCTACATCTTTTCTGAGATTTTTCTACTTTTTAAAAAACATTTTTTATTGATTTCAGAGAGGAAAGGAGGAGAGAGATAGAAACAATAATAGAGAGAATCATTGATCAGCTACCTCCTGCACGCCCTCTCACTGGGGATTGAGCCTGCAACTGGGCATGTGCCTTTGACTGAAATTGAACCTGGGACCTGTCAGTCTGTAGGCTGATGCTCTATCCACTGAGTCAAACTGGCTAGGGCTGAGATTTTCTATTTTTTACATTTATTTCTTTCCATATTTAGACATTAAATATTTTTATGATAGCTGCTTTAAATCCTTGTCAGATCATTCTAACATCTGTGTAACCTTGGTGTCAATGTTTGTTGAGAAATTTTTTATGTTTTATCTGACAAGTGATTTTTTAAATTGAAATCTGGATATTATAAGATTCAGGAACTGATTTAAATTTAGTAGGGCTCATCTGACACCACTCCAGTGAGGGATAAAGGGTGTCAGATAGTAATGAAAGTCGGGTTCTTCATTTGGCCTCTTTTGGAACAGGACAGGATTCCTTGATATTACTGGGCAGGGGTCAGAGTTAGATACCCCACAAGGCACCTGCTAATACCACCTTGATACCCTGACATACTTTTCTTTATTTGGTATATTAAAAATGATAGATCTAAAAGTATTTCTCTGTCAACAATCAAATCACAAGCCCAAAAGAAAACTATGTATTTAGACAGGATAACTATTTTGGCTGATCTTTCCTTTAGAAGATAAGATAACACTCCTGACAGAGAAAACCTTTGTGCATGGAAGGCCAGCTGTCAATTAGTCAGAGGAAAGATAACTTTGCTAATTTTTTTCTTTGGTTTCCTTATAAGCAGACTTTGAAACAAGTGCAACTTTGGAGGTGAGCTCAGGAAACATCTGTAGGAGAGGAAGTGGGGAAAGAAGGCCTGTAAGTAATTAAATAAAATAAGGAGTGCATTGCGAAGCAAATAACCAGTGTGGTCACTCAAAGTTCAATCCTTTTGGAGTTCTATGTACTCCAGCATCAGACACACAGCTGGGGGTGTGATGGAGCCAGTGTTTTATGCATTAGTTCCTATAAGTCTTTGTTTAAGGGCTGCCTGGGGGATGCGAACAGTGGGAAAGGGTGTTAATTTTTTGATGCTGACTAAGAGGACTCCCAGCTACCAGAGAATGTTCCCAGGCACAGAAATGAAATGATGGCAGTTGGAAGTCAGCTTGGTGCACTACCAAGGCCAGATCTGATGGACTATCGACAGAGCACCAATAGCATTAGCAAAACTAGCCACCATGCAGGTACCTAGGAAGTACCTATCATGTACCACTGACATATTTTGGGGCCCAATCTAAAATACCTGGATGAAAAAATTTCCCCTTAAATGGAGCTCTTTCTTCAAGATATTTGCTTCTCCTCTCTGTTTTGTTTCAGCATGCTCACTGCCCTTTTTGATCTTTCCCTATTCAATCTTCTTCAAGAGCAGTCCCCATTGTTCTTAGGCAACACCATGCCTCATCTTTCTAAGAGAACACCAACGAAATCTACAATGTGATGACAACAATTGGCTCTGCTACCATTCCAGACTGAGTTACATTATAAGAAGGGAACAAATGAGTGTCTAATAGGCAATTTTAGGCACCTAAGCCTCTGAGTAGCTGCCCATTGTGGGGTATGAGGGGAATCCAGGTTTGCTTTTCTCTGGCTTTGATAACACACAACTGCAAATGAGTCGCCACCTACGCTGTTCTGGAGCCAGCCCACATTTGGCTTTGGTTTAAGCACAAACAGCACCTCTCTGAAGATTTGATTTGGCAAGTGATCCATGTGGATGAGTAAGTTAACACAAGGACCTGGTATTTAATGTAGGTGCCTGGGAGGCAGAGTTCTGCCTTTTCTTGAGCCACAATTCTTTGGGGAAAATAATTTAACACCTTGGCTCTTCATCTGTCAAGAGATTGGAGATAATATTGAACTACCACACTGGGACATTGTAAGGATCAATTGAAAGTATAATTGTTTAATTTTCCTACAATCACATAGGATGCTTTCCTTGTTGGGGACTCTGTGATGCTTTATAGGAGGGAAGTGCTGTTTCTGTTCCTTGGTTGCTGCAAGCTTTAGAACAATGTAAAATATGAAGAAACCAATTTAAATGTATGGAGGAGAATGTGTCCTCTATTTCTTGAAGGATAATAGCAATTTTACCCTTTCTTCATGTTTTATCTTGGCCTGAAATGTAAAGATATGGAACTAAAAATAAAAACTCCTTTAAATGCCTTAAGTGTGCTTGTCAAAATAATCACATGGTTAGAAACATTCCACCCCCATAAGAATTTGAAATTTATTTGAAGATAAAGATTCCTTTTAAAACTGTCTTTCTCTGCCACCTCTAATGGCAGTCAATAATGAGATTGTTTTTGACATAAGAGCTTGAAGGAAAAACCAAGTATATTGTTTAGTATTCTTTAATGTCAGAGCAAGAATTAATGCAAACAAGAAATTGGTTTTAGGTATATATCTCCTATAGCAAAGTATTGAATGCTTCAGCAAACTGTTTTTCTCTAGCATTTGTATTAGATTCCTAATGCTGCTGTAACAAATTACCACAATCACAGTGACTTACAATATGAAATTTGTTACTTGTCAGTTATGGAAGTGAGACCTGTGAAATCAAGGTGTTAGTAGGGCCAAAGGCTTGGCTCTTCCCTTAACTCTTTCAGCTCCTGGTGGATCCAGGTGCTCTTGGTTTAAGGCTAAATCTCTCCAGTCTCTGCTTTGTCTTCACACAGCCCTCTCTGTGCACCTCCCCTCAGTGACACTGGTCACAGGCTTCTGGGCCCACCCTGACAATCCAGGATGAGCTCATTTTGAGGTCCTTAATTACATCTGCAAATAAGGCCACATTCCCAGGTTCTGCGGGTTAGCAGAACACCTCTTCTTAGGGACCATTGTAGCATATCTTCTTTTAAAAGAGGCATTACACAAGATTAAAATTATAATAAAATGGATGTTATGTCAGAAATGCAAACATTTTAATTTTTTTGTTTGTTTTTAATTTATCTTTATTGTTGAAATTATTATGATTGTCCCCTTTGTTGTTTTTCTTTTTGTTGTTTTTTCTCCAGCACGCACCTACCCTTCCCAGGCCTTCATCGTACTATTGTCTTTGTTCATGGGTTATAATTTTCCAGGTTAATCTCTCCACACCACCCCACCCCACCTTCTGAAATTCGTCAGTCTGTTCCATGCTTCTATGCCTCTGGATTTATTTTTTTCATCAGTTTATTTTTTTATGGTGCCAATTTTAAATAGTTTTATTTAAGATGCTGCATTTTTCACTTTACAATACAGTTATAAAGTGCATTATTTTTCCTTTCCCTGTGCACAGTCCATGTTCAAGTATCAAGAATGCCCAGTTATTTGCTATACAGCAGCTCAACTTTTAAAACTGCCATGGAATTTGCTACAAATTTGGGTCTTTCAATATTTGGTGTGGAACAATGTTAGATCTATGCTCAAAGCTGGCTTAATCAACCTCTTCAATGGTGGGCCCAGAGGAGGCACCGCCAGACGGAGGAGCTCACCACCAGGGAAGCCCCCAGGCATTCCTCCGGGCATGCCTCCTGCACTCTGGTACAGCTTGGTAATGATGGGGTTGCAGACTTTTTCCAACTTTTTCTGCTGATGTTCAAATTCTTCCTTTTCTGCAATCTGGTTCTTCTCAAGCCAGTTGATGATTTCATTGTTCTTGTCAAGAATCTTCTGTTCGTCCTCATCATTGATCTTGCCTTGAAGTTTTTCGTCTTCAACAGTTGCTTTCATGTTGAATGCATAGGACTCAAGTGAATTCTTGGAAGACACCTTGTCCTGCTGCTTCTCACCTTCAGCTTTGTACTTCTCAGCTTTTTGGACCATGCGCTCAATGTCTTCCTTGCTTAGATGACCCTTGTCGTTAGTGATGGTAATCTTGCTCTCTTTTCCTGTACTCTTATCCACAGCAGAGACATTGAGGATGCCATTGGCATCAATATCAAAAGTGACTTCAATCTGAGGAACACCACGAGGTGCAGGAGGTATGCCTGTGAGTTCAAACTTGCCAAACAGGTTGTTATCCTTGGCCATGGCACACTCACCTTCATAAACCTGGATGAGCACGCCTGGCTGGTTGTCGGAGTAGGTGGTGAAGGTCTGCATCTGCTTAGTGGGGATGGTGGTGTTGCGCTTGATCAGGACCGTTATGACACCGCCAGCCATTTCAATGCCAAGGGAAACAGGTGTGACATCCAGCAGCAGATCTTGGACATTTTCAGATTGGTCTCCAGAGAGAACGGCTGCCTGGACAGCTGCACCATAAGCAACAGTCTCATCAGGGCTGATGCTCTTATTCAACTCTTTTCCACTGAAGAAGTCTTGTAGGCATTTCTGAATCTTGGGGATACCAGTAGAGCCACCCACCAGGACAATATCATGGATCTGGGACTTGTCAAGTGTGGCATCCTGAAGGGCTTTCTCTACAGGGTCCAGGGTGCCACAGAAAAGGTCAGCATTCAATTCTTCAAATCGGGCATGGGTGATAGAGGTATAGAAGTTGATTCCTTCATAGAGCAAATCAATCTCAATACTGGCCTGGGTGCTGGAAGAGAGCGTACGCTTAGTACGTTCACAAGCAGTACGAAGGCGACGGACAGCCCTCTTGTTCTCACTGATACCCTTCTTATGCTTGCGTTTGAACTCTGCAATGAAATGGTTGACCATTCGGTTGTCGAAGTCTTCTCCACCTAGTGGGTGTCCCCAGCTGTAGATTTGACCTCAAAGATTCCATCTTCAATTATGAGGATTGACACGTCAAAAGTGCCACCTTCCAAGTCAAAGATCAGCACGTTTCTTTCAGCTCCAAACTTTTTGTCTAAACCGTAAGCAATAGCAGCAACAGTTGGCTCATTGATGATTCTAAGTACATTGAGACCAGCAATAGTTCCAGCATCTTTGGTGGCCTGACGCTGACATTCATTGAAGTAATCAGGTACTGTGACAATTGCATTGGTAACAGTCTTTCCAAAGTAGGCTACTGTGATTTTCTTCATCTTTGTCAAAACCATGGATGACACCTCTTCTGGATAAAAGCTTTTTGTCTCTCCCTTGTATTCTACTTGGACCTTGGGTCTGCCAGCATCATTCACCACCATGAAAGGCCAATGCTTCATGTCAGACTGGACAACAGCATCATCAAATCTACATCCGATCAAGCACTTAGCATCAAAGACCGTGTTGGTAGGATTCATTGCTACTTGATTCTTTGCAGCATCACTGATAAATCTCTCAGTATCAGTAAAGGCAACATAACTCAGGGTGGTTCGGTTTCCCTGAACATTGGCAATTATTTCCACTTTTCCATGTCAGAATACACCCATACAAGAGTAGGTGATGCCAAGATCAATGCCAACTGCAGGTCCCTTAGGTATGGTTACTGGTGTGCGCGTTTGTCTGGCACAGATGGACCAGAACTGGTGTCCCTGTGTTCAATGAGTTCATCATTTTATTTTGATTATTTGGTTCCACATATGCTTGACATCATGTGATACTAGTCTTTCTCTGACTGGCTTATTTCACTTACCATAATACTCCCAAGGTCCATCCATGCTGTTGCAAATAGTAAGAGTTTCTTCTTTTTGCCTCCAGGTAGTATTCCATTGTGTAAATGTGCCATAGCTTTTTTAAAAAATTTTTATTTTATTGTTTAAAGTATTATATATAGTATTACATATGTCTCCTTTCTCCCCATTGACTTACCCCCAGCTATCCGTACCCCCTGGCACATGCCCTCACCTCCCTAGTGTCTGTGTCCATTGATTATGCTTATATGCATGAATACAAGTTCTTTGGTTGATCTCTTATTCCCACTCCCACCCCTCCCCTGTCTTCCCACTGAAGTTTGACAGTTTCTTCATTGCGTCTTTGTCTCTGTATCTATTTTTGTTCCTCAGTTTATAATGTTCTTTTTATTCTACAAATGAGTGAGATTATGTGATATTTATCTTTCTCTGACTGGCTTATGTTGCTCAGCATAATGCTCTCCAGGTCCATCCATGCTGTTGCAAATGGTAAGAATTCTTTCTTTTTTACAGCAGTGTAGTATTCCATTGTGTAGATGTACCACAGCTTTTTAATCCATTCATCTGCTGATGGGCACATAAGCTGTTTCAAAATCTCAGCTATTATAAATTGTGCTGCTATGAACATAGGGGTGCATATGTTCTTTCTGATTGGTGTTTCTATTTTCTTGGGATATATTCCTAGAAGTGGGATTACTGGGTCAAATGGGAGTTCCACTTTTAATTTTTGAGGAAACTCTATTCCATTTTCCACCTGGGCTGCAGCAGTCTGCATTCCCTCCAGCAGTGCATGAGTGTTCCTGTTTCTCCACATTCTTGCCAGCACTTGTCGTTTGTTGATTTGTTGATGACAGCTATTCTGACAGGTGTGAGATACTATCTAATTGTCATTTTGATTTGCATATCTCAGATGATTAGCAACTTAGAGCATGTTTTCATATGTCTCTCAGCCTTCTGTATATCAACTTTTGAAAGGTGTCTATTTAAGTCCTTTGCCTACTTTTTGATTGGATTTTTTTTTTAATCTTCTCTTTGTTAAGATGTATGAGTTTCCTATAAATTTTGGACATTAGGACCTTATCAGATATAACATTGACAAATATGTGTTCCCACGCAGTGGGCTTTCTTGTTGTTTTGTTGATGGTTTCTTTTGCTGTGCTTTTTATTTTGATGTAGTCCCATTTATTTATTTTCTCCTTAGTTTCCATTGCCCTAGGAGCTGTATCAGTAAAGATATTGCTACAAAATATATCAGATATTTTGCTGCCTATGGATTCTTCTAAGATTTTTATGGTCTCTCATCTTATTAAGTCCTTTATCCATTTTGAGTTCATTTTTGTGTATGGTGTAAGGTGGTGGTCTAGTTTCATTTTTTTTTGCATCTATCTGCCCAATTTTCCCAACACCATATATTGAAGAGACTGTCTTGACTCCATTGTATGTTCATGCCTCCTTTGTTGAATATTAATTGAACATAGTGGTTTGGGTCAATTTCTGTGTTCTCTATTCTATTCCATTGATCTATATGTCTGTTCTTGTGCCAGTGCCAGACTGTTTTGAGAACAGTGGCTTTGTTATACAGCTTGATATCTGGTTTTGGGATCCCACCTACTTTGTTCTTCTTTCTCAGGATTGCTGCAGAGTCGTTTTTTATTCCAGATAAATTTTTGGAAAGTTCGTTCTAGGTCTGTGAAATATGCCATTGGTATTTTAATGGGGAGTGCATTGAATCTATAGATTGCTTTGGGTAGTATGGACATTTTGATGATGTTGATTCTACCAATCCATGAGCACGGTGTATTCTTCCATGTGTTTATGTCTTCCTCTATCTCTTTTTTCAGTGTCTTGTAGTTTTCCGTGTATAGATCTTTTACCTCTTTAGTTAAGTTTATTCCTAGGTATCTTAATTTTTTTGGTGCGATGGTAAATGGGATTGCTTTTTTAGTCTTTTTCTGTAAGTTCATTTTTGGTGTATAGAAATGCCATAGATTTCTTGGCATTGATTTTGTATCTTGTTACATTGCCAAATTCATTTATTAAGTCTAATAATTTTTTGATAGAGTCTTTAGGGTTTTCTATGTACAGTATCATGTCATCTGTGAATAAGGACAGTTTTACTTCTTTTCAAATTTGGATCCTTTTATTTCTTCTTCTTGTCAGATCACAATGGCTAGTATTTCCAGTACTATGTTGAACAGGAGTGGTGAGAGTGGGTATCCCTGACTTGTTCCTGTTCTTAGGGAAAATGGTTTCAGTTTTTGCCCATTCAGTATGATGTTAGCTGTGGGTTTGCCATATATTGTTTTTATTATGTTGAGATATGATACTTCTATTCCAACCTTGCTAAGAGTTTTTATCAAGAAAGGGTATTGGATTTTGTCAAATGCTTTTTCTGAGTCAATTGATATGACTATGTGTTTTTTTCTTTCAATTTGTTTATGTGATGTATCCTGTTTATTGATTTGCGGATATTGTACCATCCTTGCATCCCTGGGATAAATCTTACTTGGTCATGGTGTATGACCTCTCTGATGTACTGCTGGATCTGATTTGCTAAGATTTTGTTGAGGATTTTGGCATCTATGTTCATGAGGGATATTGGCCTGTAATTCTCTTTCATTGTGTTGTCTTTACCTTGTTTTGGTATTAGGGCAATGCTGTCTTCATAGAATGAGCTTGGAAGTGTTCCTTCCTCTTGAATTTTTTATAATAGTCTGAGGAGGATAAGTTTTAGTTCTTCCTTGAATGTTTGGTAAAACTCCCATGTGAAGCTGTCTAGACCTGGGCTTTTGTTTGCTGGAAGCTTTTTGATGACTGCTACAATTTCTTCCATAGTTATTGGCCTATTGAGATTTTTAGAATCTTTCTGATTGAGTTTTGGAAGGATGTTTTTGTTTTTAGGAATATGTCCATTTCCTCCAGGTTGTATAGTTTGTTAGAATAGAGTTGTCCATAGTATTTTTTTAACTGTGAGGTCTGTTGTTATTCCGCCCCTTTCATTTCTGATTTTAATTATTTGGGTCCTCTCTCTTTGCTTCTTGGTGAGCCTGGCTAGAGGTTCATCAATCTTGTTTATCCTTTCAAAGAACCAACTCTTGATTTCATTGATCTTTTGTATTGTTTTTTTGGTCTCTATGTCATTTATTTCTGCTCTAATCTTTATTATCTCCTTTCTTCTGCTCACTCTGGGCTTTTCTTGTTGCTCTCTTTCTAATTATTTGAGTTGTAGAGTTAGATGATTAACTACCATTTTTTCTTGTTTTTTGAGGTAAGCCTGTAGAGCTATAAACTTCCCTCTCAGGACTGCTTTCATTGTGTCCCATAGATTTTGGATTGTTGTGTTTTATTGTCATTAGTTTCCAGGATGCTTTTAATTTCTTCTTTGATCTCTTTAGTAACCCAAACATTGTTTAATAGCATGCTATTCAGCTTCCAAGTATTTGACTTTTTTGTATTTTTTTAAAAAATATATTTTATTGATTTTTTACAGAGAGGAAGGGAGAGGGATAGAGAGTTAGAAACATCGATGAGAGAGAAACATCGACCATCTGCCTCCTGCACACTCCCCACTGGGGATGTGCTTGCAACCAAGGTACATGCCCTTGACCAGAATTGAACCTGGGACCTTTCAGTCTGCAGGCCGACGCTCTATCCACTGAGCCAAACCAGTTAGGGCGGATTGTTTTTGTTGTAGTTTATTTCTAATATTATGTCATTGTGGTCTGAGAAGATTCTTGATATCATTTCAGTCTTCTTGAATATGGGGAGACTTTGCTTTTGACCCAATATGTGGCCTATTTTTTAAAATGATCCATGTGCACTTGAGAGGAACATATATTATGAGTCTTTTGGGTGAAATGTTGTGAAGATGTCAATTAATTCCATCTGATCTAGTGAGTCATTTAGGATTGTTGTTTCTTTGCTGTTTTTTTGTCTAGAGGATTTATCCAGTGATGTCAGTGGTGTATTAAAGTGTCCTACTATGATTATATTGTTGTCAATCTCTCCCATGATATCTTCCAGGAGTGTTTCTATGTATTTGGGTGCTCCTGCATTGGGTGCATATATGTTTATCAGGGTTATATTCTCTTGTTGTATCGGTCCTTTTAGTATTATAAAGTGGCCTTCCTTGTTATCTCTTGTTATAGCCTTCATTTTGAGGTCTATTTCATCAGATATAAGTATTGCTACCCCAGCTTTTTTTTTTTTTCATTTCTATTTGCCTGAAAGATATTTTTCCATTTCTTCACTTTCAGTCTGTGTGAGTCCCTTGTTCTGAGGTGGGTCTCTTGTAGACAGCATATATATGGGTCATTTTTTTTTTCCATTCAGCTACTCAATCTCTTTTGATTTAAGCATTTAATCCGTTTACATTTAAAGTTATTATTGAAAGGTACTTGTTTCCATTTTTATTTTTTTGTTTTTTTTTTATTTTTTTGTGCCTGCTTTCCTTCTTACCTTTTTTCTTTTTACACCAGTCCCTTTAACATTTCTTACATTGCTGGGTTGTTGGTGATAAACTCCCTTAGCCTTTTTTGTCTGTGAAGCTCTATATTTCCCCTTCAATTTTGAATTATAGCCTCGCTTGATAGAGTATTCTTGGATTCAGTCCCTTGCTTTGAATCACTTTGTAAATTTCCTTCCGTTCTTTTCTGGCCTGATGTGTTTCTGTTGGGAAATCATTTGATAATCTCATGGGAGATCCCTTGTACGTAACTTTCTGTCTCTCTCTTGCAGCCTTTAGATTCTCTCTTTGTCCTGAACATTTGCTGTCATACTTATGACAGGTCTTGGTGTGTGTCTTTTCAGGTTCATCTTGTTTGGGACTCTCTGTGCTTGTGTGACTTTTTTCTTCCCCACCTCAGGGAAGTTTTCTGACATTATTTCTTTAAATGGGTTTTCTAACCCTTGTTCCTCTTCCTGTTGTTCTGGCACCCTTATTATTCGTATGTTGCTTTGTTTCATGTTGTCCCATTACTCCCTTAGGCTCTCCTCCTGTCTTTTAATTTTTTCTCCAATTGCAATTCAGTTTGGGTGTGTTTTGCTTCCCTGTCTTCTAATTCACTAATTCAGTCCTCCGCTTCTCCTAGTCTACTGTTGAAACTTTCCATGGTGTTTTTTATTGCAGTATATCACTCTTCATTTCTCCTTGATTCTTACATAAGTTGTTGATTTTTTTCATCCATTGCTTCTTGATTCTTACATAAGTTATTTATTTTTTCATCCATCCTGTTTATGAACTGTATGACCCTTATGCTACATTCGTTTCCTGACATATTGCATGCCTCTGTTTCACTGAGCTGTTTTTCTGGTGATTTCCCCTTTTCTTTCCTTTGGGGGTTTCTTTGTCTACCTATTTTTTATCTCACCGACTGATCTAGATGTCGAGTTGTGCAGGGCCTGCTCCATGGGTGGCAGTGGCTCCTTAGACTGTGTTTACTCCTTGGGGAGTTGTGGTAGTGGCTGCTCCTCCGTTGGCAGTGGCTCCTCTGGTGGGTGCTGTTCACAGCAGTGGTGGCTCTTCGGGCTGGTGGGGGGAGGCTGCTTGCACAGCTGCTGTACCTAAGATGAGGTCAGGCTTCTCACGTAGCTGCTGCTCCTTGGACAGGGGCTGGCTGTGCACTGCTGCTGTTCTGTGGATGGGGAGGATTGCTCGTGAGGCTGCTGCTCCTTGGAGAGGGGCAGGTTGTTTGCAGGGGTGCTGCTCCTCATATGGGTGCAGGCTGCTTGCACAGTTGCTGCTCCTTGGATGGGGGAGGTCTGTTTGTGCAGCTTCTGCTCCTCAGATGGAGGCGGGCTGCTTGAAGAGCTGCTGTTTTTTGGATGGAGGTGGGCTGCTCACATAGCTGCTGCTCCTCGGACGGGCCAGGTTGCTCATGCAGCTGTTGCTCCTCGGACAGGTGTAGCATGTGGGCTGCGCACAGCTGTTGCTTCTCAGATGGAGGCAGGCTGCACTGGGCTGCTGCTCGTCAGTCGTGGGCAGGCTGCTCGTGAGGCTGCTGCTCCTCAGACTGCTCCCATGATTGCTGCTCTTTGGTTGGGGGAGCGGTCCACTCACACAGCTGCTGCTCCTTAGACAGGGGCAGGCCACATGAGGGTGCTGCTCTTAGTCCTGGGGTGGGCTGCTTGCATGGCTGCTGCTCCTCGGACAGGAGTGGGCTGTGCACATGTCTACTGCTTGTATGGTTGGAGTGCCCTGGGCTAAAGCGTTGGGCCGGTCAGAGGGGAGTATACTTCAAAAGTCACAGACTCTTCAGGAGTCTGTGCTCATGGTGGCTGGAGACTCAATGACCGTGGGAACACAGTCGAGGTAGAAGGTCCCTGGCAGGGGTGGCTATAGAGTCCCAGGAGTTATCTGAGGGCATCCTGGATGGAGGTGAGGCTGGGCTCCCAGTTACAACAGCTCTCCCCTTCAAAAAAGCTAGGCCTATGAGGAAGAGCCGGCCTCCCGGTACTGTTTGCAACAGTAGCAGAGACTTGCTAGTTAGGCTAGCCTGGTTAGCCTGACCCCAAATGTCCTGCGGGATCTAACTGTGCCACACACACACACACACATACACACACACACACACCACAACCACACACTTCTCTTATGCTCTCTCCCTCACTGCTGCCTTCTTCCTGCCTCTGTAGTTGGGTTTGAAGTGTTATTGACCCATTCGTGGATGGATTTTCCTCTCCAGGTGTCTGGTTATGTGGCTTGCTCTCTAACACACTGGCCAGTCAGGATAAAATTCACCTTAAAAAGACATGACACAAAGGGAACAAAGCATGAATGTACTCATGACACCAATAACCCCAATATAAGTGTTCACCTGAGAAAAGAGAATTAGGGGAGGTAAAAGAGAGCACAAATGATAAGGAAGAAAGAAAAAAAAGATAAGAGAGTAAAGAAAAAGGAATATATATATATATATATATATATGGAGAAAACACCACAGAACCAATAGATAAACCAAAAAAATACAAACACCAAACACCCAGCAAAGAGGATGGGGCCAGAATCTGTAGAAGCTGAGTTTAAATACAGAAAATAAGGTTAAGAATTAGATGAGGAGTATGGGGAGGACCTCAATTCAGTATAGAGAAGTAGAAAAGGGATGAGTGGATAAGAAGAAAGAGAATGAGAAGAAAATAAGAAGAATAATAAATTTACAAAAAATTGATTTTAAAAAATATATAAAAATAGAAAAATAGCAAATAAAAACAAAATAAAATAGAGTGATGAAAAATAATGTGAAAAGAGATAGAAGATAAAGCAAAAAACAAAAAAAGGAAAAAAAAGAAAAAATAAGAAAAAAGAGATAACAAAATAATAATAAAAAATAAAATAAAAATGAAAAAGTGAAATGTCATTCCTTTGGCTGGCTTAAGATCCCAGTCTTCTGTATTGTGTGTGGTTTCTCAGTTTCCTGTTGCAGGGACTGAAGGCCTCTCTTTAAGCCATTCCCTGTGGACTTTCAGGCACTATTCAGATCTTTTGTTTGTTTGTTTTTAATCCTTTGTATTATTCAGGGTAGTATCTGGGTGTGGCTGTATTGGTTGCCTGGAGAATGGAGGGCGGGGCTATCTCTTCAGGACAAAATGGCTGCCCAGGTCCTGGGCTCAGGTATGACTCGGCGCCAGACTTGCTGCCACTTCTCCTGGAATCCCTCCTCTCCTCAGCCTCTCCTCAGACTCCACAAGTTCGCACATTTTCCCACACCTCAGCCACGGGATAAGTGTCTGTATCTGAAAAGTCCTATGAACCAGGTTCAGTAAAGAAAGGCACAGGCCACAGAGAGGGGAAAGACTATGACTCTGTGAGCTCCTTTCCTCCCAGCACTGTGCTGTCTGGTCAGCTCTTCAGGATGCCCCTTCTGGGATCTGCCTGTGGACCCAGATCTAGAATCCCCTGCCTCCAGCAGTCCTGTGGACCTTCTTTCCACAGTCAGATGCTTTGCCTATCCCTAGGGACGCAGCTTGGTGCCACGCGGTTTCACTCTGACCCTCTGGGCTCAGAGGTCTGGCAGACTCTCCTGTCCAGATTCTTTATTTTACCTTTCTCCAGTGATCCTCTGCCCTTCCCGGCTGCAAATTGTCACACCAGCTGAGTCTTCTTTGCCAATATGAGGTGGATATTATTCCTTTCAGCTGCTCATTCTATCTGCTCCAGGAAAAAGCTTGGGACATGTCCATCTACTCTGCTGCCATTTTTGAAAAAATCGAGTGTTTTTACTTTAGTTGACTTCTAATTTCATGCCATTGTGATCTAAGAAGATGCTTAATATAATTTCAGTCTTATTGAACTTGTAGAAACTTATTTTGCATTCTAACATGTCATCTATCTTTGAGAATATGCATTTGAGAAGAATGTATATTCTGAAGCTTTGTGGTGAAATGTTCGCTGTCAGTTAAATCCATCTGATTCACTGTGTTATTTAGACTGTTTCTTTGTTGGCTTTTTTTTTTTTTCCTGGATGGTCTATCCAGTGAAGTCAGTGGTTTGTTAAAGTCACCTACTATGACTGTATTGCTGTCGATCTCTCCCTCAAAATCCTCCAGAAGATTTTTTTATATATTTAGGTGGTCCTATAATGGGTATATATGCATTTACCTGTGTTTTATCCTCTTGTTGGATTGGCCCCTCTAATGTTATGTAGTGATCTTGATTTTCTCTTTTATTAGCCTTTATTTTGAAGTCTATTTTATCTGATATGAGTATTGCCACCCCAGTGTCTTTTTTCTATTTCCATTTTCATGGACAATTCTTTTCCATTCCTTTACTCTCATCCTGTGTGAGTCTTTTGTTCTAAGGTGGGTCTCTGGTAGGCATCAAGTTTTCTTATGCATTCAGCTACCCTATGCCTTTTTATTGGAGCATTTAATCCATTTACATTGATGTTATTATTGATAGGTACTTATTTTTGCCATTTTTATTCTTTATGCCTATGTTTCTCTCTCTCTCTCTCTCTCTCTCTCTCTCTCTCTCTCTCTCTCTCTGCGGCTCCTACCCTGCCCTTTTCATATATTAGAGGCCCATTGCAGGAGGATTCCTGTAAGAATAGGGCTTTGCTCCCATCTCTGTGGCTCCTACCCCGCCCTTCTCTGCGGCTCTTACCCCGGCCTTCTCTGCCGCTTCTCTCCCGCCCATCTCCGCTACCTAGGCTCCGTTGCTTGACTTCCTTCTATGATGTCTTCAGTCTTTGCTCCCAGCCGGTATATGCAAATTAGCTGCCATCTTTGTTAGTGGTTAATTTGCATATCACGCTGATTAGCCAATGGGAGGCGTAGTGAAGGTGCGGTCAATTACCATGTTTGTCTATTTTTAGATTATATATATATATATTCTTCCTATTACAGCAGTCCCTTTAACATTTCTTGCAATGCTTGTTTGGTGTTGATACACTTCTTTGGCTTTTTTATTTTTTTTAAAATATATTTTATTGATTTTCCACAGAGAGGAAGGGAGAGAGACAGAGAGCCAGAAACATTGATGAGAGAGAAACATTGATCAGCTGCCTCCTGCACATCCCCTACTGGAGGTACATGCCCTTGACCAGAATCGAACCTGGGACCTTTCAGTCCGCAGGCCGATGCTCTATCCACTGAGCCAAACCAGTTTCGGCACTTCTTTAGCCTTTTTATTTTTTCTCGGAAGCTCTTTATTTCCACATCTATTTAGAATGATAGATGGATAGAGTAGTCTTGGTTTCAGATCCTTGCTTTTCATTATCTTGAATACTTTATGCCATCCCCTTGTGGCCTTTGGTGTTTCTTTTGAGAAATCAGCTAACAGCCTGTTGGGAGGTCCCTTGTAGGAAACACATTACTTTTGTCTTGCTGCCTGTATGATTCTCTCTTTATCTTTAATATTTGGCATTTTAATTATGATGTCCCTGGGCACTGTCCTGTTTGGATTCTTCTTGCATGGGACTCTCTGTCCCTCCTGAACTCATGTGACTTTTTCCTTCCTAGGTTTGGGAAGTTTTCTGCCATTATTTCTTCAAAAACAGGATCTCTATCCCTTGCTCAGTTTCTTCACCTTCTGGCATTCCTATGATATGAATATTGTTATATTTTATGTCCCAAATGTCCTCTTGTTTGTGTTTTTTTTTGGGGGGGTGTCTCTGATTCAATGATATTTCCTATCTTGTCTTCTAATTCACTCATCCAATCCTCAGCTTCCTCTAATCTGCTGTTTATTCCTTCCAATGTATTCTTTATTACTGCTATGTAATTCTTCATTTCTTACCCGTCATTTTTCATAGTTTCTATAACTTTTCTCATGCTTTTGAGCATCCTTGTATTCATTACTCTGAGCTCTATAACTGATAAATTGCTTATCTCCATTTCAGTTAGCTCTTCTTCTGGAGAATTCTCTTTTTGTTCATTTGGGGCTTGTTTTTGGCTGCCTATTTGGGTTTGTTTCTATGTATTATGTAGATCTACTATGACTCAGTCTTTTTGGAAGGTCTATAGTGCAGGACATGGTCAGACTGGCTCTGAGTGCCCTGTTTGGAGCTATCAGTGATCCACAACTTGTGACTTCCTTTGTTGGAGCTGGGTGCCTTTGGAAAGGACTAAGATTTACCTCAAAGTCTGCTTTTTTATATCCCCAGGCCCAGAAACAGATCAGGCAAAGACTCAAAATATATAGAGATCCATCTCTGCCTGCAGGCTGATTGCCCTTCTGTCTCTTAGTGAGCCTCAGGCTGTAGACCATAGCAAGGTGTAAACTCCATAGGGTGGAGCGAGAGGTTTTCCAGTGACTGGCACAATTGCTATCTCCCCAGGTAAAAGCTGCCTGGCTAATGAAGCTCTGCTTGAGAAAGATGTCTTCTGCAGCATGGGGGAATGACTCAGCATAGGAAACCATGTGGCTGCCCTCTGAGCTCTATCCCCAGAGCCACCAACCCTGGAATCTCCTTACACAGCTCTAGTCCACTCTGCTCTCCCTCTGCTCAAGACCAAGGTGAGTGGCTGAACATGAAATTTTGTGTGTTGGCTCTTTAATATTGTGCCTGCATTTCTAGACATCTCTCTCTATCAGACAGATACCCTGCTGCTTTTTAGAGCCAGATGTTTTGTGGGCACCTTTCTCAGTTCTGGTGCTCTGGGCTGAGGAGCCCCACTCGGGGTTTAGAACCCAGTGTTCTCAGTGGGAACCACCTACAACTGAGATATCACTCTGTAACTTCATCTGCTGCCTGTGGGAGCCCCAGCATCCCTTTTGCACCTCTGCACTTCCTCCTAGTCTCTATGTGCTCTCCACCTTACATCCTTGGTTGAGGGTTCCCTCCAGCTAGTCTTCAGTTGGTTATTCAGGATAATATTGCTATATTTTAGTTGTAATTCCAGTTTCACCTTGGGATAATGTCATTGTAGCTTCCACTTAATTTGCTACCATCTTGAAATCCTTAGGGCAATAGTGTGTTTTTATCTCTCGCTTCAGTTTTGGCACAGAGACTACTAAACAGTGCTATATCAGAGCTGCCCAAAAACTCTGCAAAGATGAGATATCTTATATGTCCACTGTCTGACACACTAGTTACTAGCCACATGTCATACTGAGTACTTAAAAAGAAGCTAGTTTGATTAAGAAACTGAATATTTAATTTTATGTATTTTAATTAATTTAAATAGCCATATAAAATAAGGATGATAGAAGATATTAATGAGTAATAAAATCAATTAGAAACAGAATTTATTTTCAAAACCTGTGGCAGAGATGGTGAATTCTTAATCTCAATCTAGATGCTGTGGTACTGATACCTGCTTATTTCTTACTAATCTCAATTTTGTTCAGGCATTAGGAGTTCCTGTGCTTCCAGGACCCATCTCCAGTCCCAAGGATGTAAATATCAATTGATCTAATCAAGAGGTCCTTAACTTTAGCAGCACAATAGCATCACTGGAGAGACTTTTAAATATCTGGATGCTCAGAACTCATTTAAACCAATGAAATGAAACCACTGAGGATGAGACTTAAGCATCAGTATTTTGTAAAGTTCCCCAGATGTGATACTTAATTTTATGTATCAACTTAGAGGGTGTTTTGGGGATGAAATTAACATTTAAATTTGTGAACTTTGAATAAGTAGATTGTCCCCTGTATTATGGATGGGCCCTCATCCAATCACTGAAGATCTGAATAGAACAAAAAGACTGGCCTCCCCAGAGAGAGGAGGAAACCTTGCAGAAGATGTCCTTCAGACTGAACTGCACCTTGGCTCTCCTGGGTCTTTCATCTGCCAGCCCACACTGAAAATTTGGACCTTCCAGCCTCCATAATTGCGTGAACCAATTTCATGTAATAAATCTCCATATATACTCTGGATATCACTATTACACACATCCTATTGATTTTGTTTCTTGAAAAAAACTGGACTTATACTGATTTTGGTGCTAAAGGTGATTCTAAAGGAACAGAATCTTAAGGATAAATCTTCAGACTTTATTCTGGGGTTCCTGGAAATATAATTTAATTATATTTAAAAACTCTATCGACTCAATTGCCAGTAGTAAAGGGATCACATATAGTCTATTGCATGATCTCGAAATAGAAATACTCAAAATATTACCACTGAATAGTCCTAATCAAACAGTATAAGAAGTAAAGTTTCTTATTACTTTCAAACAAGCTTGTGTCAAACTAATGGGTATAATAATATTGTCTGGTTGCTCCTAATGGTGTTGGACAAAGTGGGGAAAGAAAAGAGTAAGCTCAGGGAGTTGAATTCCTATCTCAAGTTCCACATAAATGACCTAAGGGCTTCCGTGTCTTCTGTTTCCTGTAATCACCAGACAGAGATTGCTGAAAACCAAACCCAGAATCTCATCCTGTAAGTTGCTGAGCTACAAAGCCTTGAAGGTTATATACAGTTTAAGTGAGGGCACTGGTTGGGAAGGAATGGTATCCTAAAAGTTGGAATGGGTATGTGTGGGAAGATCTTGATAAAACTGTGGACATTCAGTCCCTAAATTCTGATGAACCTTCTTTGCCAGTAGAAGCAGCCTTTCCATCTCTATCAGGTGGAATTAAGCCTGCATTGATTAAGAAAACTGTAGAGACTTTCCATGTGATTCTCCTTTCAATATGGTAGCTTGAGGGGTTAGAAGAGGCTCTAGTAGTTTGCGTGATTGATTGGCTAAACATGAATCAAAAGGTGGCCTATAGTGAGCAAACTGGAAATGCTGGACCTGCTTTGGTTTATTGTAAACGATGGCATTCAAAAGCTTAGGGAATTTGGAATGTTAGGATGAACTTGTCATTTAGGACCTATTCATTACATTTAGTCTCCATAAAACACACCTTGCATTACAACTATGAGAAATAAATTTTTTAGGGAAAATATATCATCCTTGAGGAGCTCCACAGTGGTTCTCTGCAGGTCAGGCCTTCCCATAGAATCTGCTATCACTGAATTGGGAAACCTAAAGCAGTACTCAGTCACAAGAGGCGAGGTAGGCACAGAGTCAGTTAGTCTGACTCCTAGGATCTACAGCATTGGCTAGTTGGTGAGAGTGCTTCTAGATGTGAAATAGATAGAAAGCCTACTAAATTATTACTTGAGCTGTACAAGCACAAAAGTTCTAGGTCAAGTAAAAAAATCTAATCTGAATCACAGAAACTGAGAGTCACAGCTTCTCAAGGAATTTGGACCAATTCTCAGATCTAGAACTTCTTGAATAAAGAATAGGCAATCCGCCCTAACCAGTTTGGCTCAGTGGTTAGCGCGTTGGCCTGCGGACTCAAAGGTCCCAGGTTCGATTCTGGTCAAGAGCATGTACCCTGGTTGTGGGCACATCTCCAGTGGGGAGTGTGCAGGAGGCAGCTGATCAATGTTTCTCATCGATGTTTCTAACTCTCTATCCCTCTCCCTTCCTCTCTGTAAAAAAATCAATTAAAAAAAAAGAAAAAAAAGAAAAGAATAGGCAATCCATCCTGACCCAGTGGCTCAGTTGGTTGGAGCATTGTTTTATACACCAAAAGGTTGTGGGTTAGATTTTCAGTCAGGGCACATAACTATATTGCAGGTTCATTCCTTGGTTCAGGGCATATGGAAGGCAACTGATTGATGTTTCTCTCTCACATCAATGCTTCCTCCCATCTCTCTCTCTTCCCCTTTCTCTAAAATCAATAAAAACATATCCTTGAGTGAAGAGTAAAAAGAAAAAGAGGCAATTTCCTTGAGGAAGACCCTGATACAATACTGAAAATTTATACTATAAATCTTTTTCACAGCCTTCCTCACAAGGACTAACAGCTTTTTACTGGGATAAATGTATACTGGGCAAAAATAAATAATTGAAACCTTTGGGGACAATTGGATACTGTCTCTGAGTTGTCCCCAGTTCAAGGAGACCCAGCATGTCACTGTGGTTCACCAGTAGAGTAGGGACTTATGGAGGTCAGGTGAGCAATGAAGTTTTAGCTTAGGTTCATCTCAAAGTAGGTTTAGTGTGTCCCTGAACACATCCTGTGATTATTTCCCTAGTTGTGAAAGGAATAATTGGAATAGACATACTCAGCAGCTTGGCAGAATCCCCACATTGGTTTCCTAACCTTTAGAGTCAGGCTTATTATGGTGGGAAAGGCGAAGTTGAAGCCACTATAAGTGCCTCTACCTAGAAAAATATTAATTCAAAAAGCAATATCACGTTCCTGTAGGGATTGCAGAGATTATTTTCACCATCAAGGACTTGAAAAATGCAGGTGTGGAATTCCCACCACATTCTCATTCTAATTAGTGATTTGTTCTATGCAGAAAACAGTTGGATCTTGGAGAATGACAGTGGGTTACTATAAGTTTAACTATTTATTATCTTTAATTACAGTTGCTGTACTAGATGTGGTTTCATTGTTTGAGCAAATTAACACATTTAATGGTATCTGATATGCAGCTATTGATCTGGAAAATGCCATTTTTTTCATCCTTGTCATTAAGACCCATCAGATGCAGTTTGATTTCAGCTGGGATCCACAACAAGAAAAGGCTCTTCAACATATTCAGGCTACCTTAAACATTGGGCCATAGTATTCAGCAGATAAGTGTTGTTTGAAGTGTTGGCAGATAAAGATACACTAGACCCTTTGGCAGGCCTTACAAGTGAATTGCAGAGTCAGCCTTTAGGATCAGTGGGCAATGTTCTGTCGTTCCCTGAAGATAAATACTGTTCTTTAGAGAATCAGTTCTGGCCTGTTACTGGGCTTCAGTAGAGACTGAACACTTAACCATTGGTTACCATGTAACCTGAGCTGTCTCTCATGAACTGGGTGTTATCTGACCCACCAAACTATAAAGTTGGGTGGGCTGAACAGCACTCCATCACCAAATGGAAATGGTATATATATATATGATTGGGTCCAAGTAGGCCCCAAGGCACAAGTAAGTTACAAGAAAAGTGACCTAGATGCTTATGGTCCTCACTGTGGCCTTCTCTCACACACTGCCTTCTCTTTTCTAGGCTGCACCTTTAACCTCATGGCAAGCCCCTATGATCAGTTATGAAAGGAAGGAAGACTTGGGCCTAGTTTATGGATGGCTCTGGATGGCATACAAGCATCACCCAATGGTGAAGAGAAATCATCCCAATGGGCAGAACTTTGAGCAGTACACCTGGTTGTTCACTTTGCCTGGAAGGAGAAATGGCCAGACATGTGATTATAAATCGATTCATGGGTTGTGGTTTGTGGTTTTACTGGATGGTCAAGATTTGGAAAGAACATGCTTGGAAAATAGACAACAAAGAAATCTGGGAAAGATTTATGTGGATAGACTTCTCTGAATGGGTAAAAAAAATTGTGAAAATATCTGTGTTCCATGAGAGTGCTCACTAAATGGTGACCACAGAAGAGGAGGATTTTAATAATCAAATGGACAGAATAGTTAACCTTTTTCCCAGGGTACTCTTGTCATTGCCCAGTGAACTCACAAGTAAAGTGGCCATGGTTGCAGGTATACAAAGTAATGAAAACCAAGGGACTGAATCTGAGACTAATCTACCCAGCAAGACTATCATTCAAAAATGAAGGTAAAATAAAGAACTTTGCGATGGTAAATGGGATTTTTTGCTTAGTTTCTCTTTCTGAGAATTCATTATTGGTGTACAAAAATGCCATCAATTTCTTGGTGTTAGTTTTGTATCCTGCTACATTGCCAGAATTCATTTATTAAATCTAGTGGGTTTTTCTATGTACAATATCAGGTCACCTGCAAATAATGTGAGTTTACTTCCTCCTTTCTAATTTGGATGCCTTTTATGTTTTCTTCTTGTCTGATCGCTGTGGCTAGCATTTTCAGTACTATGTTGAATAAGAGTGGTGAAAGCAGACATACCTGTGTTGTTCCTATCCTTAGGGGATATGTTTTAGTTTTTGCCCATTGAGTATGATGTTGGCTGTAGGTTTGTCATATATGGCCTTTATTATGTTGAGGTATGATCCCTCTATTCCCACTTTGCTGACGTTTTTATCAAAAATGGGTGTTGGTTTGTTGATGATAGCCATTCTGACAGGTGTGAGATGGTACCTCATTGTCATTTTGATTTGCATCTCTCGGATGATTAGTGACTTTGAGAATATTTTCACTGCTGTAAAAACGAAGGAACTCCTATCATTTTCAACAGCATGGGTGGAGCTGGAGAGCATTATGCTAAGTGAAATAAGTCAGTCAGAGAAAGATAAATATCACATGCTCTCACTCATTTGTGGATTATAATGAACAACATAAACTGATGAACAAAAACAGATGTAGAGACAGAGAAGCATCGATCAGATGCTCAAAGCTCAGAGGGAAGGTAGGGGAGGGGAGGGGTGAGGGGGAGAGATCAACCAAAGGACTTGTATGCATGCATATAAGCATAAGTGATGGATGCAGACAACAGGGGGTGAGGGTGAAGGCAGGTTTGGGAGGATGAGGGGACATTGGAGGGATAAGGACACATTTGTAATATCTTAATCAATAAAGGGGAAAAATAGGTGTTGGATTTTGTCCAATGCTTGTTCTGCATTTATTGTTGTGATTATGTGATTTTTGTCTTCCAATTTGTTTATACAATGTATCATGTTTATTGATTTGTGATATTGCAATAGCCTTACATCCCCAGAATAAATCCCACTTGGTCATGGTGTATGATCTTTTTAATGTATTGCTCGATTTGATTTGCTAACATTTTGTTGAGAATATTAGTATCTATGTTCATTAGGAATAATGGTCTGTAATTCTCTTTCTTTGTAGTGTCTTCATCTGGTTTTGGAATTAGGCTAATGCTGGCTTCATAAAAAGTGGTTGGAAGCATTCCTTCCTCTTGGATTTTTTTGGAATAGTTTGAGGAGGATAGATGTTAGTTCTTTTTTGAATGTTTGATACAACTCCCCTGTGAAGCCATCTGGACCAGGGCTTTTTTTGTGTTGGGCTTTTTTTTTTTTTTTTTTTTTTTATAACTGCTCCAATTTTTTTTAATAGTTATTATTGGCCTATTCAGGTTTTCTGATTCTTCCTTATTCAGTTTTGGAAGATTGTATTTTTCTAGGAATTTGTCCATTTTATCCACATTGTCTTGCTTGTTGGACACCACAGAAGTATAAAAGATTGTAAGAAAATACTATGAACAACTATATACCAACAAGCCCTCAGTAAAGGTAGCTGTTAGTCTCTCTATAGTGGTGCATGTTATTCCATTTCCCAAGAATTACCTCTTATAGAATCTCACCATTTCCTGTCTTCTCTGCCAGAGGATATGCCAGGCCTTGGGACAGCTTTTCCAGTGTTCTTCAATTTCTCTCTAATTCTGTGTCCTTCTGTGTCATAGGCACTATTATTTTTATGTAAAAACACAAAGCAGTCTTCATAGAATTTTAGTTTCAAAGAGAGATACATTCATCAAAAGACTGTTTGATGTTTCCAAAGACCTGAGTGCTTCACTTCATACTATTCAATGATGGATAATTTGCTTGATTCTTCTTTGTCAGTTTTCATCCAGATGTTTGATGTTACTTGACAAATAGAGTGCCCGAGTGTTGCTCTTTTGTCAGTGTTGAAGGCTCTTTATGAATATGCTTGAAATCAAATAACAAAGACATATTTCTTTTTAACTTTTCTTTTCACTACACAATCATATTTGTATTCTTGAATCACACAGCAAACCACCACAGTCATCCAGATGGTAACTCACATCACATGAATCATGAGTCCAAGGCAAGTCTGGTCTCTGCCTTCTGCAAACATACCTGATAGTCACTATCCAGGAACATTATTTCCCTACTTCATCTCTGCATATTTGAGCCATGTTATGAGTCTATGAACAAAGAGAAAAAAGAGATGATTAAAAATCTAAATGAAGAAAAAACAGACTACAAATGAAATGGTAGAGTTGAAACTTAAAATATTTATCTACAAAGTGGTAAAAGAAATAAGCAGACTGATTGTCCCCCTTTCCCTGACTCCTGCCCCCACTCCCTCCCTGCCCCCCCCCCCCAACACATACATGCTCAAGATTGTCTGTCTTCATTTGGGACAGTGAGGCAAAAATCATGGTTAAACAGAAAAATGCAAGTCTCACATTTCTTGATTTCATTTAGCCTACTGCATTTATTAAAACTTATATTTAACATTTTGCTTATCCAAAATATACCATATGGACCACGTGGGTGAAAGTGCTATAAGAACCTTTATTTGTGGAGTCTCAGCTTATGTAGGCTTCAAAATAGCCTGAATGTTAAATTGCTATTAAAAAAAGATGTTGACTTTTAAAACCTTTATAAAAGGAAAGGAAAAACAGCTTGGTAAAACTTTCTTAAAGTCCCCAGGACAGGCTCACAGGGCAAGGGAACCGCTGAAGAGCAGGAGGGTTTTGAGATGGGTCCCTGGAGGCAGGGCAGGTAGTGAGTCAGTGCAAAGACTTCCTCCTCCAAAGACTAAGCCTTTAGACTCAAACAAGGAATTTGTTCGAACTATTGGTGTGCGTGTGTGTGTTTAAAACTCAGGAAACAAACAGAAACCAATGACCTCTTTATTAGCATCTCAAAAAGAGGTATCTGTGGGCACACTTGGGAGTCTAGATACTGGTTCCTCATTGCCTCTATAAGGTCTGCATCATTTGAAGAGACAGTTGATGACGTTAGGTCAAAATCCAGTGAACAAATTGACATAATCTTTTTAGTGCAAGTTTTGAGGCAGCTATATTACAGGCCTATTTTTTTGTAATCCACCCCCACAACCTTAAAAATATCCCCATGCTTCTTTTTAATGAACTATGTGTAAAGAAAGACTGCAGGTAGGAAATAAGAACTAAGAAAATCTGCTAGAATTAGAATACATAGCAAGTTGTACAAAAGTTATAGATCAATGTTACATTTTAAAAATTCAATCTCATGTTGAGAGAACTTGAAAATTAGAACCTTTAAAAACCATTAAAATGTGGTTAAGTAAAAGTAGTCTGTATTTACTACTTTTGAAATAGCTACAACTGTTTTACTATGAAGACATCTTTCTTTAAAAATGTGCAATTTGTTGCTTTTTGCTTAATAACAAACACAATTTCAGTGCAGTTATTAATCCATACTGTTTAATCCCATCCTATAAGGTTTCTTCTAATCTTTGGGTGACAAATTCCAAGAGTTAAAAAATGTCAAACATTATATTTGGAACAGAGGCCTGGTTGCCCCTAACTGCCTTCCCCTGCTGGCCTGGTCGCACCTAACTGCCTCTCTCTTGGCCCACCATGGTGGCTTTGTCCAGAAGGACATGCTGCCCTCTAGTCCCCCAATATCCATGTATTTTTATATATGTATGTATGTATGTATGTATGCATATTGTTTTTTTGTTAATCCTCACCTGAGGACATTTTACATTGATTTTTAGAGTAGAAGGGAAGGCGAGAGACAGAGAGAGAAACATGGACGTGAGAAAGACACATCAATTAGTTGTCTCCTGCACATGCCCTGACTGGATCCAGCCAAAATAACGCCTCTGACAGGGCTAACTGCTGGCGGCCCGCTGGGGCTCAGGTGTTGAGTGTATGACGATTTTCTGTTTCTGCTTCCACTTCTGGTAGAGGTCCCACTTGTAGGAGCTGCTGATGTATGAACCACTTTCTGTCTTGATCTTCTTTTTGTCCTCCTGTCCTGACTGTCCCAGAAACCACTTCTTCTGGTCCCACTTGAGCTACTGCCAGCCCCTGGTCAGGTTCTGGGCCTTGTCCCTTATCAGGTCCAGGACAGCACCAGCCACCTGCTGCTCAACGGCGCCCCTGTCCCTACCAACCTCAGGCCCCCTTCACTGTCGAAGTCCTTGGGCTAATATGGGACATAGCAATCATGGTCCAGCAGCCAGGCCTCTTCATTCCACCTCTTGGCTCCCCACTCAGGTCCTGGCTGCTGCCGTTTCCAGCCCACAGCCTCTGTGAAGACATCCTCCATGCTCTCTCTCTCTCCTCCTCCTCCTCCTCCTCCTCTGCCTCTTCCTCCTCCTCCTTCTCCTCCTCTTTCCCAGGCTGCTCCACCTGCTGCCCTGAGAAGCTCAGGGCTGGGCCAGCCAGGCCCTCCTGCTGCTCCTGCCGGCCCTGCTGGAAGCTGGCGATGGCCTTGCAGTCCTTCTGCTGCTTGGCTGCATCACCTGGCTGCTCAGGTCCTGGCTGGAGGTGTTGATCTTAAAGATGGTCGCTCATGAGTGGTACTGCTTGATGCGTCCACCAGTCTCAGCTGCTGCAGCTCCTCCCTGAAGCTTGAGTTGAAGAGGAGGGTGCAGGCCCAGCCCGGCAAGATCCAGCGCCTTGGCCCGTTTGATGAACTCTGGCAAGGGCGCCGGCCACCAGCACACATACTGCTGCTGGGCGTTGTCAGCCACGCAGCCCAGGTTCACAGCTGCAGTGACACCTCCAGAGCATTCTGCAGGCCACCAGAGTCCTCATCATCCACTACGCTCTGTGGCACCTGGCCTAGCATGCTGTCCACACCAACTGCACCTGAGAGTTCCTTGTGGGAGCGGGCAAGGGTGAGGACAGGGCCCAGGAACAGGTGCAGGTCCAGCAGGTTGAGGACCTCATCTGGGGCCACCAAGGAGTAGGCTGTCAGCCAGCCCGGCCACACAACCCACGGGGTGCAGGAAGAGCTTGCCCTCCACTGGAAAGCTGAAGTTGATGACGTTGTCCAGCAACAGGATGTCCAGACCCTGGGCCACCAGGTTAGTCATGATGAGGTGAAGCACTTGCCCCAGGTGAACTTGGCCAGGCTGATCTTGTGGGCTGTCTGGTCCCAGGCACTGTAGATGTGGGCACAGCTCACCCAGGGACCCAGGCAGTTTCACTCTGGCCTGGGACCTGGGCAGCTTCGCTCTGGCTCCAGCTTTGTCAGGAAAGACGGATGTCCAGGGCATATTACCCTTTTATTAGTATAGAAGATTATGGTATTTTTGTTCAATTAAAGTAAAACAACAAAAACCAAACATGCACATTGTTTTTCTCAAAAAGCCTATTAATAAATTGATGATGCAGCTTCTATTTGTGTCATAGAATCAAGAAAACAGTGTATCTCTATTAGGATAAGCAAGTTTAGATTTTTCTCAGTTTTTATTTTAATTTATTATTATTATTATTGTTGTTGTTGTTGTTGTTATTTTGCTTAATTCTCACCTAAGGATATTTTTCCATTGATCTTTTGGCCAGAGTAGAAGAAAGAGGGAATGACAGAAACATCGATGTGAGAGAAACACATTGATTGGTTGTCTCCTGCACATGTCCTGACCAGGGCCCATACCAGGGAGGAGCCTGCAACCAAGGTATGTTCCCTTGACTGGAATCGAACCTGGGACCTTTAGGTCCACAGGCCGAAGCTTTCTCTACTGAGCCAAACCAGCTAGGGCTCACAGTTTTTATTTTTCAATTATTTTATTTATAAGTATTTTCTTCTACATTAATTTCCTAATGTATTGATCTATTGGTTATGTTGATTAAAGGGCTCCATGACTCACCTACTCAACCCTCTCTTTTGTGCCTTAGAAGAGAGCTTTCTTGGCAATTAATTGCTAATGTTTCTTTTGGTATCCTTTTCCTCGCTGGTGTTGTGACCAAATCCTTCAGAAATTTATTTTTGTGCTTTTAAGTGCAAATATAATTATGTGGGAGAGAAACCTTTAGAAAGCTCTTGCCCCTTGCCTTATGAATTGCATATTGGTATGCCTCAAGATCAACATTTCTTTTGCTTCCTACCATAGCTCACCTGATATGCATGGACATTTCATAATTGAAAGGAACTGCTTTTACCTCTGGAGTTTCTTTGGGATTTTCAACATATCCAATTAACTTTTACCTTTGAAGCCAAAATTATAATGAGCAGAACAATACATTGAATACTGTGCCTGGGTTGTTTGAAAATAATTAGAGATTATTTGGAAAGATAAATTTTCTTGATAATTCTCTTTCTAGACTTGGCTGAATTTAGTGCACTGTAACAATTTTTAAATTACATGAATTTTCTTGAAATAGTTTGAAACAGAGACCATTTTTAATAGTATGTATGGCCCAGTTAATTAAACTCTTTCAGTGCACTAAATGGTACTGAAAGGCCATAAATTTTAGGTTTAATTTTATACTCAACATACTTATTTTTCTAAAGTCATATGGATATCTCATCTGCATAAACATCTCATCACCTTCTTATAGAATTTCAGGTCAGCACAATCTCCCCTTCCCACCTCCACATTTTATCATTTTTATTTTCATGAATATCTGCAGATATTAATGGACAAATGGTGAAAAGAGTTAGGTCCCCAGAACATTAAGGGTAACATTTCTGAACAAAGAACGAAGGCATTCTCATACTCTCCTAGTGATTGCCTGACAAGATAGCATATTTGAAGATAGGGGATATCCAGAACAGTGTTCTAGACTGTGCATCAGACACCTTCATATGCCACCCCAGATCCTAGACTCACCTGTCTTCTAGAACTTTGGCCAGTTGTTTCTGGTTCAGCCATAACCTATATAATAAAAGGCTAATATGGAAATCGACTAAATGGTAGAATGACCAGTTGCTATGACATGCACTGACCACCAGGGGGCAGACGCTCAATGCAGAAGCTACCCCCTGGTGGTCAGTGCGCTCCCATAGGGGGAGCGCCACTCAACCAGAAGCTGGGCTCAAAGCTGGTAAGCGCAGTGGCAGTGGCAGGAGCTTTTTCTCCTCCACAGCAGTGCTAAGGATGTTTGACCGCTGGCTTTGGCCTGCTCCCTGCTGGACATCCCTTGAGGGCTCCCAGACTGCGAGATGAGATAGGCTGGACTGAGGGAACCCTCCCCTCCTCCCTGAGTTCATGAATTTCATGCACTAGGCCTCTAGTAACTATATAATTTGTCACCCAACCCAGAAAATTTTTAGAGTAAGGAGATGCTTTTAACAATTACATTGTGACCATAGGTCTATAATGGGAGAATGTCTGGGCACTCAGAACATATAGCAAAGCTAAGTCTGAACAAGTAAACTTCTGGTGGCCACCATCTGATAGTGATGACATATCTTTTGAACATGGTATTTTGACTATGTACCTAAGACTAAAGATAAAAATAGCATGCACATATTGAATGATAATTAGTTACTTTTCAATCATATGGGGTAGTAATTCTGGTGTGACCCTAAGTATTTTAGGATTAAAGAAATAAGTGAATATCGTGAGGACAATTGGCCTCTAGTTTCTCCTTTCTGAATTACAAGTTTGGGAATGGTGAAGATAATGTATTGCCAGCTTAGGCCCAATCCCCTGGAGAGCAGGCCTTAGCCAGAAGATGGTCATTCCCCGAGGGGTCCCAGACTCTGAGAGGGCACAGGCTGTGCTGAGGGACACCCCCCTCCCCCCCCCCGGCGAGTGCACAAATTTTTGTGTACCAGGCCTCTAGTTCTATATAATAAATAGGTAATATGCAAATTGACCATCACTCCAACACACAAAGATAGCTGCCCCCATGTGGTCAAAGATGGCTGGCAGGGGAGTGGTTAGGGGGTGATCTGGCTGGCAGGCAGAAGCAGTTGGGGCAATCAGTCAGGCAGGCAGGCCAGTGGTTGGGAGCCAGCAGTCCTGGATTGTGGGAAGGATGTCCAACTGCCTGTTTAGGTGGGATTGGGCCTAAACGGGCAATCGGACATCCCTTGTGAGGTCCCAGATTGGAGAGGGTGCAGGCTGGGCTGAGGGACACCCCTCCTCCTTGTGCATGAATTTCTGCCCAAAACACACAGCCTGAAACTAATCATGACAAAACAGCCAGTTACCCTCACTGAGTGATCTTTTACAAACAAGTGGGCAAAGTCATTTAAAAAATCCTACATCAGAAATTCAGTTTAGGTTATATTGCAGTAAAAAGAACCCTCAAATCTCAGAGGCTTAATTTAATGTAATACAGGTTTATTTCTCACTAATGTTACTTATCCATTATGGGAAGGTTTGTACTCTGCTCCAGCCATTATCACTCTCATTCTGGAATGCCAACCTCTATCTGAAGCATCTTGGTTGCTTTGCTGCAGAGAAAAGAGAGAACAGGGCAAAATGCATACCATCTCTTAAAGTTCCTGCCACAAGTAACATAGACTACTTCAGCTCTCATTTCATTGGCCAAAGCAGGTCACATGGTCAAAGTTGACATCAAGAGTGTAGGGAAGCATAATTCTATTAAAGAAAAAGCACCAAATTTTTTAAAGGGGTTATATAGAATACTACAGGCCCGGTGCATGAAATTCATGCATGGGGGTGTGGGGGTGGGCGGTGTTAGCACCCTCTCCAATCTGGGACCCCTCAAGGGATGTCAAACTGCCTGTTTAGACCCAAGCCCAGTGGGATTGGGCAGTTAGGGACCCAATTGCCCCTAACTGCCCTCCCCTGCCAGCCTGGTCTCCCCTAACTGCCCTCCCTTGCTAGCCTGGTCGCCCTAACTGTCCTCCACTGCAGTCCTGGTCACCACCAACTGCCCTCCCTTGCAGGCCTAGTCCTTCCCAACTGTCCTTCCCTGCTGGCCATCCTGTGGCAACCATCTTGTGTCCACATAGGGGTGGCCATCTTTGACCACGTGGGGGAAACCATCTTGTGTGTTGGAGTGATGGTCAATTTGCATATTACTTCTTTATTAGATAGAATAGTAACTCACTCTAAGCTCAAGAACATATTCTAAATGAACCAAAGACTTAAATGTAAAAATGTGAGACAAAAAATATTTTTAAAGATTCATGGGATATTCCTTTTATTACTGTAGATGAGACAAGTTTCTTCTCCTTAAAAACCACATTCCAAAGTCATTGAGAAAATGGATATATTTTGCTATATATGAAAACCAAAAACTTCTTGGATAAAATAATGAATTTTTTCAAAAGACAAATTGCAACATGGTTAGAAAATAATTGTAATTTATAACATAGTCAAATTCTTCTTCTCAATCTATAGCTTGTAGCTTCCAGTCAGGATGTTGACATAGGTAAACATAGTACTCACATCCTCACACAATCACATCAAAACTACAACTAAACTACAGAACAACCATCATTCAGTATGCTGAAATCTCACTAAACAGAAGTCCTATAATTTCATAATTAATAGAAGTCCTATAATTTCACTTCTGGCTGTGAAAACCCCCAGGATTGTGCCTGAGTGAGATGAGGGCTGCTGGAGTCCCAGGTGTTCATATTAAAGGCCCCAGCCCAGACTTACTCACTGAGGGACTCACTCACCCTGAGTTTCAAAACTGGGGCAACAGCTCAAAACGCAGCAGGGACATATGGGGAAGAACTGAATTGTTTGGCATGAAGGCAGGAGCTGGGGGTAGCTTTCTCCCAGACAGAAGTGCTAATAGAGGCCATTGTTCCTTTTCTGAGAGACACCATCCCCCCCCCCCCCAACACACACAGAGCCAGCAGGTGGGCGCCATATCGCAGTCCCCATCAACTTGGCTCACACTGTTCGCCCTGCCCTGGTGATCCCCTAAGACCCTATCCCACCTAACTGCAGGCCCACCCAAGCTGCTTCCAGTGTATTTCCATACAAACAGCCTGTTTTGGCTCATGCTGCAGACTTTCCTAAAATCTCTGAAAGGTTCACAAACCCCAAACAAGCATCTGGTCTCAGTGTTCTCCATAAGTTTTGGTAAGTGAGCCCAAGCTCTCACTATTGGCAACTGGACTTGGTTCACAGCTTGGCCTATCCTGGGAACCTCAAAGCCCAGGACAAGAAGCAGCCATCTATAGATTGATTTGTAGCTTGTACTAGGTGGCCCTGGCAGAACACAGGAGGTGGCTGACCTTGGCCTGCATCTCTCAGGAGGCCTCAGAGCCAGCACACCCAGTGAACAATTTCAGGCAGTATCAGAGCATTACCCAACCACCTGCATGAGCAGATTGGATGGGCACCAGATCCCACTGACGTGAGTCCAGCTTCATGGGGCTGACACCTGCACAGCACCTCCTCCACTGTAATCACAACTGGTCCTAGCCACTGAGGCATTTATCCTACAGATAAACTTAAGCACTGGTGGAGTAAAGGAGCTGTATAGTAGAAATATACATAAGGAAGTGCCATGGAGAGAAACTTCTTTCCCTAGATGGATAGTCTATTGTTGCAGATGAACAGACTGTTGGTTAAACAGAGAACAGAGGGCAAAAAAGATCATTTGGGCTGAAAACATACAAACTACAGACATGTTAATGGTTTACACTTTACACCCTACCTTGCTTACATCAAACACTAGGCTTTGCATAATGTAGTTGGTGATTCTTCTCTCAAAGAATTGGTTGGCCCTCTGGAAGAAGTTCAGACAGTTGGTGGGGTGCTAGCACTCACAACATCACCTGCTTCTGAAGTGTAAAGTGAAGCCTTGTCCACACAAAGAGCTTTCAGGTTCTCTCTACTACCACATTCTAAAACATGAGCAAACCATTTGAAGGAGTAATTAATGGTAAAATAAATTACTCCAAACCCCAGAAAAAAGACTCTGTAAAAACAGAAGTAAATCAAGTAATGAAGAAACTTTTAAAAGCTCTAAGTATTAGGATGTTTGAAGGCAATTGTACCTATAAAATAAGGAATACGAACTGAGTGCCACGAGAGAGGAACAGTTCATATATTTATTAGAAGGCTGGGAAGATAAGGATAAGGAAGTCTCTTTGACTCTCGGACAGAAAAACATGAAAATGAAAAGCTTTGAAACTCAAGAGGATAAATCCAGAAGAATATCTGGCTATTAAGCATTCTAAAAGAAAAACAAAGACCATGTAGAGGTAATATTTATCAAATACATTAAAGAAAATCTTCCCTGGAGCTGAAAAGAGATATACCTTTAAGACTACAGGCATATATAGAAGGTAGTCAGAACACAGCCCTGAGGCTAAAGTAATTGGAAAGCAATCTCTTCTATTGTTCCTGATTTCTAAGTGAAATTGAAATTTCCAAGTGTAAACATCTGGATGACTTCAAAGCTAACCAGAGCAAAGAGCTAAGGAGCAAGACTTTAGACAAAATCAAAATCTCAGAAAATTAGGATGTTCTCAAAACAAAACACCTTCTAAGGATGGTGGCATGTCAAAGGCACACAGGAGCTCACTGAAAGAGCCAATGTGTGAATAATTTGAGCAAGAAAATAAAGTAGCATTGGATTATAGCTTGAAGTATAAAAGAAATATCCACGTGCCCATACTTACATGTGTGAACAGGAGCGAAGAGGCAAATCTCACGTGCAGAGTATTCCAGATAGTGTGTATAGAAGCTTCTTCTTCAAGGACAAAGAGCCAAATGTCCCATCCCTAAGTGTGGGCTACACATAATGACTAGTGACTTCCTTCCAAAGATGGTAATATTAGTAGGAAAAAGGGGAAAAAGTAACTTTACGGGGAGAAATCTGACAACACTACTTCGGTTAACAGCAAGGTTAACACCAATAGAGATCAGTCAGGTTGATGGCATGCATTCTTGATGGATGTGATGGAGTAGCACAGCTCCTTACTACCTTCCTCCAAAACTCATAACCCCACTCCAAACATTGGGACACATTAGATTACTTCTCAACTAACATTAAGGGTAGTATTGTCCTTAATCTTCTCAGTTTAATATCCACTATTGGAGGATAAAATAACAACAAAAAGACATTAGCTAAACCCCAACTGAGAAACATTGCACAAAACACCTGACCAGCACTCCTCAAAAACTGTCACATCATCAAAAACAAAACAAGTTGAGGAACTGTTAGAGCCAGAGGAGCCTGAGGAGACATGGAATAGTGTAACATGGTCTTCTGGGTGCAGTTCTAGAACAGAAAGAGGACAGTAGAAAAAAACTAAGGGAAGTTGAATCAAGTTTGGATTTTAGTTCATAATAATGTATTAATATTGGGTCATTTAATTTGACCAATGTACCATGATAATGTATGATGTTATTAGTAGGGAAACTGGGTAGGGATATATGGAGATTCTCTGTACTATCTTTGTAATTTTGATGTAAATTTGAAACTATTTTATAATAAAAGAAGTTCTTTAACAAATTCCAATTTGATATCCTACCCTGAGTTGCTGCCTTCTCTGAAGTGGGTGAGGAGCCACCTGGTGGGTGAGCTATGTCCTCGGAACTCACCTGACCTGGGCAGACACTCTTCCCTGATTTTCTGTCACATGCACAGGTCCTTTCTCAGCAGGAAAGCCAAGGACACTAGGATTAGGTGCATTTCTGTTTATTTATTGCTGTTCCTAGATCCTGAAGCCTTTCTTGTAATCACTACAGATCTAATTGTTTAGACTTAACCCACCACCAGCCAGCCAGGTCTCCCAATTCCTTTAACTGTAACCACTGAGTCCCCACCTCTTCTTTGATCTCATTTCTGCCTCGCACAATTTGGTTTATTTCTACAAAAGAATCAAAATATGTTAGATCATAGAGTCATTTTTTGAGTGATATTGAAATGAAACAGATCCAAAGAGAAATGGAGGGTTCACTGTCAGTCTTGACCTCATGGGTAAATTGGTCCCTGTGAACAGGCTATCAGGGTCAATATTGGCCCCTTCTTGGCCAACTGGACAATCCTGACAACATACCTGTTTTAGTTTATATGTGCTATGCATACACACAAAACCACAAATGTGGACATGTGTGGGAGTATGCACATGTGTGCGCGCATGTGAAGATTTAGTCCAAATTAATAGACCCAGTTCTTCTTTTAGCACACAATATTTTTTTCTGAAGGGGAAACTCAACCAGATTAGAGGAGCAACTATTGGCTAAAAATACACACTTCTAGGTTTTTTTTGAATATTTTAAATTATTTTTTGAAACTTCTGGAGTAAATGTGAGATAAAATATTTCCCCTGTTTCTTACAGCTAAGCCAATAAAGCTCCTAAAACTCTTTCAAAAGAAAAGATAGCCTGTGTCTGATTCATTAATTAATGCAGCAAAGTGTAAAAAATAGAATTAATTTTGACTGTTAAGCCTTGGTCTATATTTGCCTTTAGAAAAAGAGGTCACATTTTTCTTCATGGAAATGAACTTGAGAATATTATGCATTTGAATGAATCATTGACCATGGTAAGTAATCCTCATTTGAGTGATATGGTAAAATTTGTAGAAGCAATTTCCAAGAAAGCAATCTAAATTTAGAGTTGTGCTTTGGATAAGATGTTGTAGATTCTCAAAATAATATATTTACTCTACAGCTTCTGCAAATTAACTTTTGGCAATCCCAACATGCCCAGGTTGCAGGCTCGATGGCCAGTAGGGGCTGTGCAGAGGGCAGCCAATCAATGTTTCTATCTTTCCTTCTCCCTCTAAAATCAATTAAAATAGGGGAGGGGAGTACTTTTTGAAAATATACTTCTAGTACAAAAGCATAGACTTTTTGCCTTTTCTAATTGATCATATATTTGAAAATATCCATGCTGGCAATGTTTTATTTTTTCCTTTTAAAAACCATTGTAGACCTTTTGGACAGCAAATAAAGATGAACTCAATTAACACCTTCCTGAAACAATCCACCAAATCTCAGGATGGGTTTCAGAAGTGAAAAAAAAATATTGAGATTTGAATGTTTGGGTTGTGCACGAAAGTTAGGGTGCCTTTAAAAAATACTATTTTTCAATGCTTTTGAGTACTCAAAGGCAATTGTGTTTGATGTTTACTCTAACTCCCATCAAGAAATTTAACAGGGGTATGATCACTCACACTTCAAGGAAAAAGCCATTTATACCTTCCAACTCTCTGTTATCCCTTTTGATTTTTAGCATTGAGAAGTTAGTTTGAAAATTATAAATATTTCTGAGAATTGTCCATGTTAAAGTAGGTCCAGATCTTTTGAATGAAATGGTAGATAAAATTTTATACAGGGATGAGAAGAAATAAACCATCATTACAAGCAACAGGGTGGGTGAATCTCATAAACATAACATTGAACCAAATGAGCAAGACACAAAATATACTGTGTGATTTCATTTGTATAAAGCTTGAATGAGGCAGAACTATAATCTATGGAGTTGGGGTATGATTTTGATTGTGAAATCATAACTGGGCGGAACACGAAGGTGCCTTTGTGGTTCTTATAATATTCTGTTTCTTGATCTAGGTGCTGATTACACAGGTGTGTTATTGGGTGGAAATTAATTGAGCTGATTACACTTACAATATGTGCACTTCTCTCTTATTTCTGCGTATAACATGCTTCAATAAAAAGTTCATTTAAGACAGTCTGACTCAGTTCTTTGCCTTAAGACAGATGACTGTTAGCCGAAGATTCCTAGTAAAGCCAATCTGCGTTTAATTAGAGAAAATGTAAATCATAATGATAAACACACTGAAAGGTTTGCCTGGATTTTAAGTTTACTTCTTTAGATGTTACTAGGGTTTTGGTAGGTAGTGATCTGAGGAAGCCACTTGCACCAAATTCCAGCAGTTTTAAGCATCTCACTGTATATATATATATATATATATATAATGCTGGGGGTCAAAAACATTTCAGATGTACTGAAGTCAAAGGTACTTTGCTTAAGACTGGGAGAATTGAATCTTGATTGCCTAAAAATAATGCTGCAGTATGGGCATTATTTGTTTCTATTTCAACCAAAATTGAAAACACTTTGTAGATACACTATTTTCTTAAGGTACTGAGTCAAATATATACAGCAAGTGAACGCCAAACAAATTTGACTGTGTTTTTACTATGCTTATTTCTTAGGCCTACTCAACTCCTGGCATCAGCATTGCCTCAGAAGGAAGTTACTGGCATCCAGGGGGCATTAACTTTACCATTCATTCAATCCAATGTCCCTTAAAACAAATAAGCAGAGATACACAGAGAATAGAAGTTTTGACATGGCTTGCTAGCAAATAAAACTGGTATTAGCATAAATGGCAATTTAGAACTAAAAATAGTTCAGCTTGTCTATCATTCCAATGAAAAAAAACACGCATTGAAAGTTGATCTTGAAATAGCATTTAGTGTTATTACACAATGTGCATATTTTTGCAGGTGTAGCTGAAGAACTTATATGCATAATCCATGGACACAGACAATAGTGTGGTGAAGGCTTGGGGAGGGGGTAAGAGTGGGGATGAGGGGGTCAATGGGGGATAAAGGGGACATCTGTAATACTTTCAACAACAAAGATAAAAAATTTAAAAAATAGTATATATCCTGGAAGCTGTTTTCACAGTAGACCCTGGCACATTAAAAAAAACCTGTCCGTCATTTAGTTGTTGCTATAACAACGGCCTAATTCCAGCTAGAGAGAAGGGGATCACTTGGGCTGGCTCACAGGGAATTCCTTACTTCCCCCACCACACCCAACTATCAACTGCCATTGTGTGTGTGTGTGTGTGTGTAACATCATGCCAGGAAATACATTTCTGGTGGCCATGAATGAAGGACATCTATTTTGTTGTCTCTTGTTTATTGCTGATAAGTATTGTAATTACTTCCAATGTTTTTTAAAAAAGTCAAGACTTTATGTTTAAAAAAGCTATTTTACATAATTTTAAAGTTATTTTCACTTTTCCTTTGCTGTCGGAAATCTTGTTACCATCGGCTGCCACCAGCTATTTATACCTGTAGGGGGTGTTTGATGCTACCTATGGAAATGCCTACTAATGCTCCCCAGATGGGAGATGGTGATTTGGAGGAGGACCTCTGTGACTTGTCTGATCTCAGCCCACTGTCAACATATGGATTTAATTCTGAGTGGAAGCACTGGAATTATAACTGGCTTAGTGTCCTATGTAGGGGTTCGGGTCATGCTTGAATTAACCTAGGGGACAGGGCAAACTTCTCTTTAGATCTACATAATTTCCTGCCTTTAAATGCATTAATTAAAAATATTCATTATAAAGCAAAATAATAGAAATGTATCTTTTCCATTATGAATCTATAAGCTGTGATATTTCCCTTTAATCATTTTCAATTTTCTACAACCATGACATATTAATTGAATAACATAACATAATTATATCTTACTAGAGGCCCGGTGCACAAAAATTTGTGCATTTGGGGGGGTCCCTCAGTCAGGCCTATGCCCTCTTGCAGTCTGGGACCCCTCGAAGGATGTCCACCTGCTGGCTTAGGCCCGCTCCCTGGGGGATTGGGCAAGCTGGCAGTCAGACATCCCTCTAGCAGCCCAGGAGCCCTTGGGGGATGTCCACTTGCCAGTGGGGAGCAGACCTAAGCTGCAGTTGGACATCCTTAGCACTGCTGAGGAGGCAGGAGAGGCTCCCACCACCACCGCTGTACTGGCAGCCATTAGCCTGGCTTGTGGCTGAGCACAGCTCCCCCTGTGGGAGCACACTGACCACCAGGGGGCAGCTCCTGCATTGAGCATCTACCCCCTGGTGGTCAGTGTGTGTCATAGTGACCAGTCATTCCCAGTCATTCTGCTGTTAGGATCAATTTGCATATTACCTTTTTCCTACATAGGATAGAGGCCTGGTGCATGGGTGGGGGCCAACTGGTTTGCCCTGAAGGGTGTCCTGGATCAGGGTTGTGGTCCTGCTGGGGTGCCTGGCCAGCCTAGGTGAGGGGCTGAAGGCCATTTTCAGGCTGCCCACACCCCCTTCAGGTTGGGGGTCCCCACTGGGGTGCCTGGCCAGTCTGGGTGAGGGGCTGATGGCTGTTTTCACACTGACCAAGCACCCTGGCGACTGAAGCTCCCAGCCTTTCCTTTTTTTTTTATTCTCTCCAGCTCTGTGGCCATGGAGGCTGGAAGCAGGTATCTGGGGTTTATTTACCTTCTATAATTGAAACTTTGTTGCCTTGAGAGGAGGCAGCAGCCGGCTGGGAAGCTTGGCTTCCTCCATCATTGGGGCAAGCCTCCTGCTTGCTACAGCTCTGTGGCTGCCAGCAGCCATCTTGGTTGAGTTAATTTGCATATAGTCGCTGTGATTGGCTGGTGGGCATGGCTTGGGGCATAGCAAAGGTACGGGCAATTTGCATGTTTGTCTATTATTAGGTAAGATTACTTAAATTACTCTAATTTTTTAGGTCTTCATCTTAAAATAATTTAAAATGTACAGAAAGTTGACAAATAGAACAAAGAATTCCTGAATTCCTTCATCAAATGTAATCAAATATTAATATTTTATGTAACCACAGAATACTTATTAAAGCTCATTTTAAAATTGGAATTCTGCAGTAAGGGGGAGCTTTCCCTCCTATCTATCACTTATCTTTATTTCAGTATGGATTCATGGATGTGTTGCAGTTCTATAATTAGTTATTTTTCTCAATTTGTCCCAAATTTGGCTATTGGGAACTCTTTTAAAAATGACTCCTAAGCCCTTTGCCATAGCAGCATCATTCTTTGACCACTGCCTTACTCTCTGGTGCCTTAGGTTACTTCTAGATTGTAAGGGAGGGCAATGCAGAGAAGGCAGCTTGCTATTTGAGCCTTGAAAAGGGATATGGTTAGGATCAGTAAAAACGAAATGGTAAAGGGCCATGGGCAAGACATTACTTCCCTCTGTAAAGTTTATGGGATTAAGAACAAAACCAATTATGTGCACAGTGGAAATTTAAAGAAATATTTAAAAAGATGTTCAAAGTTCATCTCAATCTTCTCCTGCCTCAGTACTAGAATTTAATCACTACTTCTGAAAACCTCTGGCTTCTTTTATTGGAGAATTGTATTTGGAAAACCAAATCAGCCTGCTGAGTGAATTATACTTTTATTTTTTAATCTCAAAGTAATTTTGGTTGTTTCATCATTTTTTGCTGTTAATAAAGTTTATGCTTTAGAACTACAACTTTATTTACAAACTGTATTTCTAATATAAACTATCAATTTAAAAATGTTTATTATTTCCTTTCTGATTATAAGAGTAATATATGCACACTGGGGAAATATTTTTAAATAAAGAAGGTACAAATGAGAAAGCATAACTTAGTTCTCATTTCCAAGTGCTAATTACAGTTAACATTTAAAAAATTATATATTTTTTCTTTGGCTTATTATATATTTTAATAAATAAGAAAACTTACTGAACATAGTGCTATCATCTACTTACAAAAATGTAACACTACCTTTTGAACATTTACTATGTTATTAAAAATTATTCTAAAACACTCTTTTAATGAGTGTGTAATATTGCATTATATGGACTCTTTCTTGGAATAATGTTTCAAGGCTTAATCTTATATTTAATATGATGATAAATATTCTTGTACTGGAGGCCCAGTGCATGAAATTCGTGCATGGAGGGATATCCCTCAGCCCGGCCTGCACCCTCTCCAATGTGGGACTTCTTGGGGGATGTCCAAATGCTGGCTTAGGCCCAATACCACAGTCAGACATCCCTATCACAATTTGGGACCACTGGCTCCTAACTGCTCACCTGCCTGATTGCTCCTAACCACTTCTGCCTTCCAGTCCTATTGCCCCCAACTGCCCTCCCCTGCCAGCCCAGTTGCCCACAACTGCCCTCTCCTGCCACAACCCGCCTCCTCCTCCAGGACCCGCCTCCTCCGCGTGAGGCTGTAGAGATGCCAGGACCAGCCTCCTCTGCACTGTGTGGAGCCACAGGATCCCCAGGCCTCACCATGTGGAGTGGCCACCGGGCCCTGCCTCTGCTGTATGCGTGACCATCTTGTGGTGGCCATCTTGTGGCAGCCATCTTGTGACGATGTTGCGTGTGAGGGCCACACAGGCTTTTATTAGTATAGATATAAATTTTTGACACATTTGTTTTTTGGAAATCACATCTTAAAATAAAAACATATTTATTTTCTTATTTTTCTCCATAAGCTGGTTTATAATATTGTGTTTTGATAGCTTTTAAATTAATAATGGGAGATTTTGGAATGGTACATAAATGGGTAACTTCTCAGCAGTCGGTCAAACTCAGAACCTTAGTCTTATATCTTTGGCCTGTGCTGACAAGGATCATGTACATAGTTTTACTAAACAATTCTGAAACAGTGATTTTAGTTAAGATGGCAATTCAACTTTGGTCAGTACCGTAGGTATTCATATCCATCTTCATAAGAATTTCACAATTATTATCCATAAAATAAATTGATAGCATTGTGGAACTTACTCTTCATTTTTGTTGGTTTATTTTTGAATGGTCAGAAATGTATTTCTAATTGTTTAACTATGTCTATAATGGAAATTTCATAGCTAAGAGTTCAGTCTTTAAGAGATATATAAATGGGTCAGGCTGGTAGGTATCCATGCTTGAAATGAAGTTTTACACAATTTAATATTTAAAGGAGTGTTATGAACTTTCAGTGCTATATAAATTTTAAAGAAAAAGAAAGTAGTGTATAGATTTCATATTCCTGAAAGGCTTTCTGAAGGCAGTGGAATGTGTGCCATTTCTGAAAGCCAGCTCAACTTTATTAGGGCAATACTTACATCATCACAGTAAGAATTATGCAGGTGAAAGGAGTCAGGAAGATTTCATGATTGTGGAATAGCAAGAGTTTCTTGTGATAAGCCTAATAAAAAATATTTCTTGTGTATTATTCTCTGAACACTCTTATTTTGACCTGAAGAGTTCTTCCAATGATGGGTAAGCCAGAACCAAATTTCAAATCCCAAGCCTAAGGCAAAAATTCCTTTTCTTCTTTAACAATGAAAAATCAATAAGGAAGACTTGGGTTATTAAGAGACTACACATCACTTATTGTGATGAAATTTTGCAATATGATTGATTATATAGACACTATCAACAGTATATCATAGTCAATTTGTATGATGAGTTAATATTTATTTTGTCTCTTTTTATTTCTTAAAATTATATTATTGGAAGGAAATCATCTAACAGATTTTTAATGACATCGTTAATGTATGAAAATTGACACATGAAATTTAGAATAGCTTGTGAAACTCATTCATCATGCACCTGAGTGTATTTACTGGCCAAATATTGTTGAGGCAAAAATAGATGCAGGTTGAGGGATGGAGGTTCTGGGTCACACTGGCGTTCTCTCATTCTCCCTCATCCCCACAGAATGGATCTCAGAGTGGATGAAGACACTATGACAAAACCTTGAACAAATGGTGGGTGTGATGTTGGTAATGGACCTCTTCTCTTTCTCAGATCTCAGTCATGGATCTCAGAGTGGATGAAGGCACTCTGACAAAATCAGTAGCTCACTTGGCAGGGAGAGGCTTAAAGAGATGAAAATACCACTTATCTCCAGGAGCTTGGAATTCTATTCCTTGGTCCCTAAGGTGAGCAACTTCTGAAGCTTATAAAGCCCCTAAAAGTGTATAAAAGTTTGGAAAAGTTCACTGGGTATGGTGGTAGGGAAGAGAGTCAGATCTGCAATATTATGTGTGATTCCAAATAGGTAAAGAGCCAACATGTTTCTACCAACATGGTCATGAGGAGAGGAGTTAAAGTACATGGTTGTAATTGTTTTTTTACCTACAGTGAAAATATTTTCCTATTTTCTGAACCATAAATAGAAGCATTAGTAGACATGGTCTAACACAAGTATTTTGTATTATTTGTTTTAATTGAGGTTCTCTGACAAAACCTTGAACAAATGGTGGGAGTGAGGTTTGTAACAGACCTCTTCTCTTCCTCAGATCTCAGTCATAATCCTCTGAAGCCATAGCCTCCACCCCCTGAGCTTCCACAGTCAGAATAGAGAATAGAGCAGGACCTCTGTTCTTAGGCACTTATAAGTCTAGTCCTAGAAACAGCCATGTGAACTCATCATCTCAATGAAAGATTTGTGTATGGAACAAACTTATGAAAGCAAAAAGACATGTTACAAAACATTTATTCCTTTACAAGTTATGCCACCTTTATATTTTATAACCTATCCTAGCTAATAAAGAGGTAATATGCAAATTGACCATCACTCCAACACACAAGATGGCCACGCCCATGTGGTCAAAGATGGTCGCCCCCATGTGGACACAAGATGGCCAGCAGGGGAGGGCAATTGGGGGCAACCAGACCTGCAGGGGAGGACAGTTAGGGGCAACCAGGCCAGAAGGGGAGGGCAGTTGGGGGGGACCAGGCTGGCAAGGGAGGGAAGTTAGGGGTGACCAGGCCAGCAAGGTAGGGCAGTTAGGGGCAATCGGGCCAGCAAGGGAGCAGTTAGGCATTGATCAGGCTGGCAGGGGAGTGGTTAGGGGGTGATCAGGCTGGCAGTGGAGTGGTTAGGGGGTTATCAGGCTGGCAGGAGAGTGGTTAGGGGGTTATCAGGCTGGCAGGCAGAAGTGATTAGGGGAAATCAGGCAGGCAGGCAGGCGAGCAGTTGGGAGCCAGCAGTCCTGGATTGTAAAAGGGATGTCCTACTGCCCGTTTAAATGGGCAGTAGGATATCCCTCACGGGGTCCCAGATTGGAGAGGGTGCAGGCTGGGCTGAGGGTCACACCCCTCCTCAGGGCATGAATTTCATGCACTGGGCCTTTAGTAAATGATAAATGAGAATGAGACTTCATATTTCAAAGCATTTAAAATGTTTCTATCTAGTATTTCTATTGATATAACCATTCTTAGGATCTTAAGTCCTGGAAATAATTGAGTTTGAAGAATCCAGTTTTTATGGGGTTTATCTGCCCAGTGGTAGGCAGGGCTCATGTCACATAGCAGGGCTTGGCAATTAGGAAGAGATTCTGAGCAGACTTTTAGGTGAATGATGAAAGGAACTCCTTTCCCCTCACTCTTCTTTTTCTTCTTCTCCTTCTCTTTCAAGCAGGCCCTTTGACATTTCTTATAGTAGTGGTTTGATGTTAACAAACTCCTTTAGCTTTTTGTAGTCTGGGAATCTCTTTATTTCTCCTTAAATTTTAAATGATAGCCTTTCTGGTAAATTAGTCTAGGTGGAGGTCCTTGCTTATCTTTCTATTTTTTAAAAAATATGATTTATTCATATTTTTTTAGAGAGAAAGGAAGATAGAGGTAGAAAGAGAAACATTAATGTAAGAGAGAAACATCTATCAATAGCCTACCCAATGCACTCTAACCAGGGATCAAACTGGCAACCTGAGTATTATGTGCCCTGACTGAGAATTGAATATACAAACTTTTGGTTCATGGGATGATGCTCAACTAACTGAGCCAAACCGACCAGGGCAAATCCTTGCTTTTCATCACTTTGAATATTTTATGTCAGTTTTTTCTGGCCTGAAATGCAAAACTCTATTTTAGCATCAGCTTCCTCAGATCACTCCTAGCATCAAGTTTTGAATTAGGTTTGGAGGTACAGGCACCAAGACAGATTTTTTTTTTTTTTGTATGAAGGCATTTACTAGGAAGTGTTCTAAGCTTCAACATCTGTAGGGAAATGTAAAAGGTAGGAGTAAATACAGGGAAGAAATGAACTATAAGGTAAATCCTACAGAGAGCTCTAGACTTGGGATGATCCTTTAGATTATTCTATCTGTGCATTGACTTGTCATTAAATGCAGGCCATTTCTGGAACCAGTAATCTTGGGTAAAACTGCTGCCTTTGGCTGAGGGCAAATCCCCAGGGTCACTCAAATGAGAGCAATTAGCCCCCCAAACTACTGGCAATTAGGGAAATGAGTGCTCAGCTCTGAAGACAAATCTAGGTAACACACCAGAACAGGGGTTCTCAAACTACGGCCCATGGGCCACACGCAAATACAAATATTGTATTTGTTCCCGTTTTGTTTTTTTACTTCAAAATAAGATATGTGCAGTGTGCATAGGAATTTGTTCATAGTTTTTTTTTAAACTATAGTCCAGCCCTCCAACGGTCTGAGGGACAGTGAACTGGCCCCCTGTTTAAAAAGTTTGAGGACCCCTGCACCAGAGCATCCACTAAAAGAATTTCAAACTGGGAAATCAAAATGATAAAATTCTTTCTTTAGAATAATGATTCTGTCAGTGGTGAGAAGAAAGGATTGAAAGAGTTCATGTAAAATTTGTAATGTCATACTAATAAATCTACACTAATAAAAGACAAAGATGCTAATTGACCATACCTTCATTATAACTCAAGCCACACCCACCAGCCAATCAGAGCGACTATATGCAAATTAACCCAACCAAGATGGCAGCTGGCAGCCAAGGAGCTGGAGCAAGCAGAGGCTTGGTTTCCTGGGCGATGGAGGAAGCCAAATTTCCAGCCTGCCCTGAGCCAGCTGTGGCCTCCTCTCATGGCAACAAAGTTTTAATTATAGAAGACAAATAAATCCCAGATACCTTCTTCCAGCCAGCCTCCACTGGGAGCTTGGGTGGCAGGGGACCGTGGCCAGCCTGCAAACAGCCATCAGCCCCTCACCCAGGCTGGCCAGGCACCCCAGCGGGACCACAACCCTGATCCGGGACACCCTTCAGGGCAAACCAGCCGGCCCCCACCCATGCAGCAGGCCTCTATCCTATATAATAAATGGGTAATATACAAACTGACCCTAACAGCAGAACGACTGGGAATGACTGGTCACTGTGACACACACTGACCATCAGGGGTCAGACTTTCAATGCAGGAGCTGCCCCCTGGTTGTCAGTGCGCTCCCACAGGGGGAGCTGTGCTCAGCCACAAGCCAGGCTGATGGCTGCCAGTACAGCAGTGGTGGTGGGAGCTTCTCCTGCCTCCTCAGCAGCACTAAGTTTGTCCAACTGCAGCTAAGGACTGCTCCCCACTGGCAAGTGGACATCCCCTGAGGGATCCTGGGCTGCCAGAGGGATGTCTGACTGCCAGCTTAGGCCCAATCCCCTGGGGAGCGAACTAAGCCAGCAGGTGTTCATCCCCCGAGGGGTCCCAGACTGTGAGAGGGCACAGGCTGGGCTGAGGGACCCCCTAAGTGCACAAATATTTGTGCACCAGGCCTCTAGTACATTTATAATTGCATTTGAATTTATATGTGTATTTCTATTTCTACTACTACTTCTATTTGAGAGGCAGCATATTTCTGCCATGGAGGAAATCCAAGGTAGGAATTGGAAGATACATATAGGAAAATATAGTTTATCAATGAGAGCAATTCAGCCAGATTATTTAGATTTCTAGCCCTTATAAACCATAATATGATTCCATTGTTAGTTAATTTTTCATTCCTTAAAAGTGCTTTCATTCCAGTGCCATTATGCAGCTGAAACAAGATGTAAGCATTCTTATTTAGTAATAAGTTAAACAAATTGAGAATCTTATGTAAGATTTATGAGCACCAGGATATCGATAAAGGTATTATGGATGCAATAGTAATGAAAATTAGACTTACAGCTAATGAATGAAAGAGGGTAATATCCTTTGTGAGCACTTGGTCACTGTTCATTCTATAGCACAGGTGGAAATTAAAGGAAGAGAAGGAGAAGTCAAATAGAAAGAAGAACACAAGGTTTAAAAATTCTATTCTTTTTGCTGTACAGGATTAATATATAAATATACTTTCTATAAAAAATTTAGGCAGTGTAAAAATAAAACTAATTTTTAATTCTATCACTAAGAGATAATAATTGCTGGGGGAGCAACTAAGATGGCGGCATAGGTAAACACCGGGAAATTATCGTCTCATACAACAATTGAAAATTACCGCAAAGGACTGAGCAAACATCATCCAGAAAAACAGGAAGGCTGGCTGAGTGTAAATTCCACAACTAGAAGGAAAGAAAAACACGCTGAGAGCCAGAGGCGCTGCGGAGGTGAAGTGCAGAGGTACGGCGGCGCGTGCGCACGCGCGAGGAAAGGGGGTGGCGCCTGAGGACGCGGCTGTCTTTTTGAATCATAAACTCCCGACGGCCCTGAACTCCGGTTCCGGGAAGTCTCTGGGGACCCAGGTCTCATACGGGGAGAAGCTGGTCTGTCCGGCAGCGAGCGAACTTGAGGGCGGCTTTCCCTCAGAGGTGCTTGCAGCCGTTACCGGAACACTGAGACGCCGACTCCGGGGGAGAATCGGCCATGGCCGCTTTCTCCGCCCTCTGACTCCCTGAGACCCCGCCCCACCCAGGCTGCGGCAGAGGCTTTTGCATGTGAATGTACCTAACTGCAGCCCAGCCAGGCAGACCCGGAACTTCCAAGAGAAGGCCCAAGGCCCCGCAGCGGCTTGCATTGCTTCACAGCTGAGCCTCTTCGTGGCTCCTGCTGTGTGGCCTCAGGCAGAGGCTGAATTAGCACCTCCTTAGATCCAGGAGCCACTGTACCCAGTGGTCAGAGGGTACCAGACTGCAACTCCTCAGATCCATAAGGGACACACTCAGGGAGCAGACTCAGTGAGCACCAAAGCCCCACTGAAGCAAGTCTTGCCCCAGAAGGGTGTCTTCAGCACAGAAGTTCTCCCACTTTAGACACAGCTGATTCTCACAGCCAATTGGCCTGGAGGTCAATTCCTCCCAGTGATTCTACAACAACCAAGGCACCAAGAGTGCACCAAGAGTGTCCACCCCAGGTAACTGGGGAGGCTGAGCTACTGGGCCCTACAGGACACCTGGCGCACAGGGCCACTCTATCAACACAGGGAAGCTGCCAAAATGCGGAGACAAAGAAACAGGTCACAAATGGCAGAAATGGAGGAAAGCAAACGATTGGATATAGAGTTTAAGGCCACGGTTATAAGGTTTTTCAAGAATTTTATGGAAACCGCCGATAAATTTAATGAATCCCTCAATAAGTATAGGGAGACCATGGAGGACATGAAAAAGGACCAACTAGAAATTAAGCATACACTGACTGAAATAAAGAATAATTTACAGAGATCCAGCAGCAGAAAAGAGGATCCCAAGAATCAAGTCAAAGATTTGAAATACAAAGAAACAAAAAATACCCAACCGAAAAAGAAAAAAGAAAAGAGATTCCAAAAATATGAAGATAGTGTAAGGAACCTCTGGGACAACTTCAAGCGTACCAACATCAGAATTATAGGGGTACCAGAAGGAGAGAGAGGGCAAGATATTGAAAACCTTTTTGAAGAAATAATGACAGAAAACTTCCCCTACCTGGTGAAAGAAATGGACTTACAAGTCCAGGAAGCGCAGAGAACCCCAAACAAAAGGAATCCAAGGAGGACCACACCAAGACACATCATAATTAAAATGCCAAGAGCAAAAGATAAAGAGAGAATCTTAAAAGCAGCAAGAGAAAGACAGTCAGTTACCTACAAGGGAGTACCCATACGACTGTCAGCTGATTTCTCAACAGAAACCATGCAGGCCAGAAGAGAGTGGCAAGAAATATTCAAAGTGATGAATAGCAAGAACCTGCAACCAAGATTACTTTATCCAGCAAAGCTATCATTCAGAATAGAAGGTCAGATAAAGAGCTTCACGGATAAGAAAAAGCTAAAGGAGTTCATCATCACCAAACCAGCATTATATGAAATGCTGAAAGGTATTCTTTAAGAAGAGGAAGAAGAAAAAGGAACTCTTTCCATTTGCCACAGCATGGATGGAACTTGAGAGCGGATAAATACCACAGGATCTCACTTCATTTGTGGAATATAATGAACAACATAAGCTGATGAACAAGGACTGATCCAGAGACGGAGAGACATTGATTGGACTGTCGGGACTTGGAGGGAAGGTAGGGGAGGGTGGGGGTACGGGGGAAAGATCAACCAAAGGACTTATATGCAAGCATATAGGCCTAACCAATGGACATGGACAACGGGGGGGTGAGGGCATGAGCGGGGGTGGGGGGGGTGGGGGGTAGAGGGTAACGTGGGGACAAGGACACATATGTAATATCTTAATCAATAAAAAATATATTAAAAAAAAATAATTGCTGAGATTTTTATTATTTCTTTTATGAGAATATTTTAAATGAAATTAGTTATACATTATGTATTCACAACTTATTTCAGTTAATATCATATCATAAATTTTTTTCATCAAAACAAATTATTTGAAAAACTCTTACCTTTAGTGTAATGTAGTACGCTATTAAATGACTGTATCATATCCTCTTTTAATAAACACTAGAGGCCCAGTGCACAGATTTGTGCATGGGTGGGGTCCCTCAGCCTGGCCAGTGATCAGAATCAATTAGGGCCATCTCACCCAATTCTGATTGGGGCCAGTTGGGGCCAGCTGGTGGGGGGAGGGACTGTGGGAGGTTGGCCGACCTTGGGAGGTTGGCTGGCCATGGGAGGTTGGCTGTGGTAGCACACTGACCACCAGGGGCAGCTCCTACGTTGATTGTCTACCCCTGGTGGTCAGTGTGCATCATAGCTAACTGCCAGTCGTCTGGTCATCTGGTTTTCCAGTCGTAACGGTCACATAGGCTTTTATATATACAGATTTAGCTGAAGTGCTATTGGTCCATTGCTGATGCCCCTTACATATTCCAATGTACCAGAGAGATGAAGGCTTGCACGTTCTCTCTGCAGGAACCGCTTGGTGTCTGCTCATTCAAAAGGAAAGTTTTGCCTACATTTCTAAAGGATTGCAAAACAGTCTTATGCTTTTGTCTTGCTTTCCCTCACCTCCATTTTAGCTGCGGTAATCCTGCTGAGAAAGTTCTGCATACAGAAGCATGTATGCTTTCACTTAGGCTTCCACCAAAGGTAATATTAATTAAGAGCAGACTACTAGGATAAGAAGGCGACTGAACCATAGGCTCAAGGCCTTGATACCCCCACTCCTGATAAGAACCCTTCTTCTAGCTGAGATCTGAACTGTCTTTCTAAGAGTCAAGAGTAGGAGAATTGCAGTATTTCTCTTCAGTTGAACTCTACTAGAGTGGCAAGTTTTTGATTTATTGATTGGGAGATGATGAAATTGTTCGAAGACAAAAGTTTCCACTTGAATTCAGATTTGCCCATAGTTTTGTAGGCTGATGATATCATAACACAAATTACTTGAACTATTGCAAATTATGTGTGAGAGACTATACAAGCTTTCTTCTTTGATTGCACATTTTGTCTTCAAAGTATTTAGTGAAGTTGTACTGCAGGCAACATGAACACCATTAACAATTTTTTTATTTACCACAAAGTACTAGGAAGTAGTTAACTTGTACCTTAGTTTTCCAAAACTGAAAACCAGGATATCAAAGTAATTTGCTATTTCTCAAAGAGGGTGGAAATTCATTATGAATATTTTAAAAAGACAAGAAAATCACTTAAAATGAAGCATTTAGCTAAAAATGATTTTTTCTTGCTATAAATCCATATATAAATCTCAAAAACTATCATAAACACCAGCAGCACTTTTTGAATTTATAATAACCTCAAATCATAATGATGTTCATTTTCTTTGAAACTGACATGATTTGACACTTGCACAACTATTGACTTTAGCAAATTGGTAACTATACCTGATATTAAAAATATTTAAAACCACCAATGGAATAAAGGCATTTAAAGTTATTTTAAGTAAAACTTTTTGAGGGTTATACTGAACTCAATTAAAAATAACTTTTTATAGGCACTTTACTTTTAGCACTTGACTAAAGCAATTTTAAAAATTATAAATAAAATTCTTTTTTACCTGAGGCCTTGAAAAAAATTGGTTCTGAGTGTCATAAGCTGATTGAGATATAAATCTTTGCAAAATGATTATCAGAATAAGCACTATTGTAACTCAGTTTTAAACAGCCTGTCATGAGCAAGATCTTGCAATACACAATGTGCTCTAGTGTTTCACAAGTAAATCTTGGTAGAGGCTTTCAAACATTCTGGAAAACCTCCTGTACCCAATTTGAGCATTCAATTTGCAACTTTTGTGTCCCTGACCTGGGAAGAAGTTAACCATTCCCCTTTTCCTAGTAATAGCTATACTGTCTGAAATTTAAATTGATGACCACGTTATAGCCTGAAGTACTTGGTATCTCATTTCATAGATGTGTTAGTTAACTTGCTCTAAATATTCAAGGCCAACTTGCGCTATTCCATTATACCACTTGAAGTTATTAATTGATAAATAGTTTCCAGCTTTTAATATATAGTGATTTATAGGTCAGTTAATATCTTAAGAGGTTATACTCTTTGTCCCACAATCCACAGTTGCTTATTATACTCTTTCTTTGTGACAGTATTAGAGTAAAAACTAGTCCAGACACTGATCATGTCTGTGTAATGGATGGTTAGACAGGAGGTCAGATTGTATCAATTCAGTTTCCCATCTGGTGTCTGATTTATTCTGTGAAGTTGCTGAAGGCAGAGAGGATCTACAGATGACTGTTACTACAACATAACCATATGTATGTGTTTTCTATCAGAGAATGTCAATGTGAACAGTGACATTGCCCATGGCCCCACTCCATGTTTGTGAAGTGGCCTAGGAAAAATGCCTGCAGTCTAACACTTCCTGACGACAAAGACTGTCAAACATTGGCACATGGTGACAGACACGGTAATATGCTGTAAGACTAGACACACATATTTATGGAATGATTTAGATACTGTCAGGAAGATAGAGATTCTAGACTAAGCTGGAAGGATCCCCAGAGATTGGTTGTCTTAGCCTGTTTGGGCTGCTATACCATAGACTGGGTGACTTGTAAACAGCAGAAATGTATTGCTCACAGTTCTGGAGGCTGGAAAGTCCAAAATCAAGTCACCAGCAGATTCTGTGCCTGATTCATAAATGGACATCTTCTCACTGTGTCCTTAGAAGGCATAAAGAATGCATAAGCTCTCTGGTTTCTTCTTACAAGGGCATTACTTGCATTCAATAAGGTAGAGCCCTCATGACCTAATCACCTCCCACAGACCCCATCTCCAAACACCATCACATGTGAAGTTAGTTATTAACATATGAAATTTGAGGTGGACACATTCTGTCTAAAGTATCCTTTAAGCTATGAGTATAAAAACTTAGAAATGGTAAGTACACCCCCCTCCCCTTAAAATACCCCCTAGTCATGGCAAACCCATGTGTGCAGCGACTCTTCCTACCTAATGGTTCTGCCTGCAACCCAGATGTCCTTGGAAGCCTCTGTAAATGTTAGGACTCTGTTTCTGCTGATTGCAACCCACTCACAAACTCTGAGGAGAATATTTCATTGTTTAACACATTGAAAGTTTATGCTTATTTTACTGAGTGAACTATCTAATGAATAAAAAATGTCAGTTTTTATGAGATCTTCAGTATAATTAAATGGATAATACTGATAAAAGTGGCTTTAAGATAAGTAAGTACATTAAAAGATTCTCAATATTACTAATCATGAAGGAAATGAAAATTTAAGCCACAATGAAATACCACTTCACACCCTTTAGGATCCTATTTAAACCCTCCTCCCCAAAACAAGTGTTGAGAGGATGTGGAGAAATTGGAGACCTTGTGCATTGCTTGTGGCAATGTAAAATGGTGTAGCCACTGTGGAAAAGAGTATCATGGTTTCTAAAAAAATAAAAATAGAATTATCATATGATTCAGCAATTCTACTTCTGGGAATATACCCAAAATATTTGAAAGCAGGGACACAAACAGATACTTGTACACCAATGTTCATAGAGCATTATTCACAATAGCAAAAAGATGGAAGCAACCTAATTGTCCATTGATGCATGAATGGATAAAGAAAATGTGATTTATACATACAATGAAATATGATTCAGCCTTAAACAGAAACGAAGTTTTAATACATGTTACAACATTGATGAACCTTGAAAATATTAGGCTAAGTAAAATGTCAGACACAAATGGACAAATATAGGATTTCACTTCTTATTTGTGATACCTAGAGTACAGTGTATTCAAATTCATAGAGACAGAAGGTAGAATAGAGATTATCAGGATTGGAGGGAGGAAGGACTAGAGAAGCTTAATGAATACAGAATTTAAAGTTTAATGAATACAGAATTTCAGCTTGGGAAGGTGAAAAATTCTGGAGATGAATGGTGGTGATTGTTGTACAACAATCTGAACATACTTAATGCCACTAAATTGCACACTTAATATAGCTAAAGTGGTAATTTTTTTAAAAAGTAGCTTTGAGACTCATCCAGAGTCCTAGAAAATAATGGATTTTTAAGTCAGTGGAACTAGGTTTGAGTTTGATTCTTTGGTTGAGTTTGACTTAAATTGGGGCCTCTTTTCTTATACAGGCCACGTCCAAGGTTCTGAGAGGGGCCCTAGTCATGTCTTCACTAAGTTAGATACTTCTAAAATTTGCAAAAATAAACTTCATCTCAGTTGCTTAAGGCCATTCTCCTTCCACATTGTATTTCCCACTGTTGTGCTTTGTCATGTGTTGAATGCATTGGAGGGGCTGACAGCCAATTTTGGGATGCAGATCAGAAGGAGCTGAATGAGGGACATATTTAATCTAGTTTAGAGGGATCTGTTTATATGCTTTTGCTGCCATTTCTGTGCGCTTCATTATGGCCAGGTGTCCCAGGATAGGATTGACTTCAAAGCTTGTTTCCTGGATCCATTCACCTCACCACACATACCAAGAAGGAAGTGTGTGCTGGATCTCCCATGGCAAGCAGACCCTATCTTAGGTGCCTGGATGCAAAGTGTGTAAGAGTGGAGCCAGCAGCGCCAACCATTTCCAATTCAAAAACAGTCTAGGATTAATTACTCAGTAAGAAAGTTCTAAAAGCCCCGAAAGTTACAGCTCATGTTAAATTTGACATCAATCCTAAAAATTTACATGATGTTATCAATACTGAGTTGTAAAGATAAAAGAAACTTTTCTCATCTGTTGTTGGTAAAAACAAATTTGTTCAATTATGCTTAGAACAATATGTAGAATTATATTTCTATTCTTTCAATAGAAAATCATAGTTATACAATGGCAAGGTCAACAAATCTATATATGTAAAAGCTTAAGCGACCATTACAACATGTCAACTGAAGGACCAGCCAACCGGTCTCTATGACATGCACTGACCACGAGGGACCAGACACTCAAGGCAGGAGCTGCCCCCTGGTGGTCAGTGCGCTTCCACAGCCAACCTCCTGTGTTCCCTCCCGACAGCAGGCTGGTTCTGATCAGGGCTGGGTGAGACTTCCCCAATTGGCCCTGATCGCCAGCCAGGCCAAGGGAGCCCACCTGTGCATGAATTCGTGCACTGGGCCTCTAGTATATGAGTAAAAATATAGGGTAAAAAGTATGTTTCTAGGAAGTTAATTGATCAAAATGCTACTTTACTGGATTTTAAGGCCTTTCTGATGTTTGTTTTTAAAGTTCAAATTTATTTTTTCCATTTCTAATAAATATTCACTTTCATATGTACTTTTGTATTTGTGATTTTGTATTAGAGGGAGCCTAAAATTTTAAACAGTTTCAGACTCAATAAAATCTGGATCTGCTCTAGTGTGGGGCTTCAGATAATACTACTCTAGACATAGTTTCTATAGGCTTAAAAGTGGGTAATAGCCTAAAAGGGTTGTTATGAGGCTAAATTTAGGTATTATTAGTTTCTGGCACATAGTAGGGTCTCAATAAATGTTAATTTTCTTTCCCCTTATGTGATCTCTGATTTTTTACATTGTATACATTTATTATCTTAACTTTGACCTTTCTATCTTTTCTACCTGGTTAATAATCTTTTTATCTCCCAGATAAGTTTTGAGTTCATTGCACTCCTACCTGGTCTCTGTCTATGGTCTCTTTCTCTTTAACCCAGCTTTGTTCTTCTGTCATAGGGACTGTTAGAGTCAGACCTAATCTGTGCTAAAAATCTAAACTGCTTAAAAATCTTTAATGGCTCCTTTTACCAAGAGGTAATGTTGAAATACCTCAATATGGAACTTGAGGTCCTTAGACTCCTGCCTACTTTTTGAGATTTAATTCATGCCTTCCTAGAATTCTATGCTCCAGGAAGCCAGGTAAGTAAGAAATGCACCTCTATGTTTCCTATATTTCCCAGTTCAGACAAGAATGTACTCTTCCTGATTATAATTCATTCATTCAGTCATTCACTTATTCAGTCATTTATTCACCCATTAGTTGCAGAAATACTTATTGGGTCAATGCTTAATTTGTACAAGACATTATGCTAAGTATGAATATGTGTTGTGTGGGAAATTAGCTTCAGGCAAAAATCACTCAAAGCACCCTACCAGGGAAACCTGCCTAGAGATCACAGAATGAATGTTGTCTCACAGACTAAGTTAAAGGCCCCATCCCAGGGTTTATTAATCCCCAGCGGGAACAAAGGGAGGGAGCTGGGGCAGGTCAGCACACAAAGGATAGATGTTAGCAGTGGAAGAGCCATGCTTCCTGGGCTGTGCAATGTTCCCAGTCCCATCTCTTTCTACCACATTAGCCTTCCTTACTGATGATGTGGATGTCAGGCCAAGAGTTAGGGTTGCAGTAAGGGGGCCCCCAGAGAGGAGATGGCAGGGACCAGAACACATTCTTGCTGTATTGGAGAGAGCCTGGCACATTTGCCCACTCAAGCTGTAGTGCACCCATTACTGTGCTGAATGAACGTCAGCTGTGGACTGTACTTGTGGTTCTTGCACAGAATATATATGGGGCCATGATGGGGGTCCCACTGGGGCTACTGATGTGTGGCTAGTTTAGGGGTGACAAGCCTGTCAGGACACATAGGTAACATGATCATGACTTGGCTTTTACAATACTTTTGGTCCATACAGAAGTACACTTCTGTATGTTGCATTATACTTTCTATTAATTCTATCTTTGGCATGTCTTAGAGATTACTGATTTATTTAGATCTGTGCAGATTCACTCCCAGGTTGGCCAGGGAGCAGAGGAGGCTTTCTGTGGGGGAGAGGGGGTTGTGGAGTCAAAGGATGGCAAGAGTTATCCAGATTGGTAGGGCTGGTTAAAGGCACAGAGACCTTTCAAGAGCTATAAGCCACTGGCTCTGTCTGGGGCACGAATCCTACACAGAGGAGTAGAAACCTGTGGCTGGGGAAAAATTACCAAGGAGCAATTGGCCTTGATTGCCTTGTGAAAGGACTTGGAGGTTATCATGAAGTCCAGAAGGAGCTATGAAAAGATTTTCAGTCTGACTTTTCTTCTTTTTACCTTTAAACTCTTATCTCTACCTGTGATGGTTAATTTGACTAGACCTCCACACCAGTTACTATTCTAGATGTTCCCATGAAGGTATTTGTGTGGTTGGAATAAACATTTAAACCAGTAGACTTTGAGGAAAGCAGATTACTCCCTGTAATGTGGGTGGGCCTCATCCAATCTGTCGAAGGCCTTAAGAGAAAGACTGACCTTCCTGAGCAAGCAAGGATTCTGCCAACAGACGGCATGTGGGTGGAAACTACATATTACCCTGGTCTCCAGACTGGTGAGCTGCACTTCAGATTTCAGACTTGATAGCCACAATTAAGCTAATACCTGAAACAGTGAGCCGAGGTTTTTTTCTCGTGTCCTATCTCACGAAGCCAAAGAATGAAATCACAGACCAGAAGATTTAAGCAAAAAGAGTGGAAAATATATTGCAAGCAGATTCAGACTTGCCCCCCGGGGTGGGGGGAGGGCGGGGGGTGGGCGGGGGCCAATAATGGGTTTCCATGAAGCCCTGTAGTCTAGGGGTATATATAGCTACAAGCCTGCTCTGTATCTATCCATGTCACCACCTGATTGATTCCCTCAATTGTTCTTGCCCAGCAACAGACCTGAACTTTCTCTTATTGTTGCAGCCTCTCCCTAGTTTCACATACCTCCTGCTCTGAATCTAAAAGCATCCTGTTATTTCTGTATGGTTGGTTTCTGTGATTAGACTTGCTCAAATTGCCTTGTCTGCCCCTGCCTATGTTAGACCTGCCATTGTTTTCCACTGGAACCCTGACTGGTCTGCCTTCATGTCAAGTTAACTCTTCTCAATGTAAGCCCATTTTTAAATCTCTCTGTCTGTCTGTCTCTGTATATACACATACATATTCAGTTGATTCTACAGCTCAATTCAAATATTACCATATTTGTAAAATATCCCCAGATCCTCATTAATCATTCTCTTCCTAGCCACTCCTGTAAAATTTTCTGTATAATACTATTCAGGACTCAAACATGATTCATGCTTATTTATGTACATTTGTCTCTTCCACAAAAATGTGAGTAACTTGGGGAGCAGTTTTCATTCATCATGAATTCTCTGAGACTAACTGTGGTTGATACTAAAAAGGTGCTCAATAAATATTTATCTAAATAAATGAAAGAAATGAGGAAAGATTGTGTGCAGTTGCAATTTCCACAGTGACTTCAATGCATGGTGCACAGCAGGCAATGCATAAATATTCATAATAGTGATGCTGATACTGTAGGCACTTATTTACCAGGTTTCTGTGAGCCACATACTAGTCTGGGCTCTAAAAATACCACAAAACCTGAATGAGCTCACACAATTTTATCTTTTATTAAATCAAGGAATTCCGCCAAAGATTTCTAGAAGCAGTCATGTCTTAAACTACCTCTCCCACCATAACCCCACCCGACCTCCCAAACCCTGAGCTCTCTTTAGTATGAAGATAATGCAGGGCGTGTGACCAGAGAAGAAGAAGTGCAGAAAACAGTAAAAATGTAGTAGGGTAATGTATGGAGACCCAAGGTCAGGGCACACACCTGTGTGTCAAATGGGGCAGCTTCCATTGCTCTGACCCTTCTGAAACTCCCTGTGTCCTTTTAGTCCCTCTTGAGAAACACCTAGAAACACATTCCTAGGAACATGGGGTTTAAGCAAGCTCCAGGCAGGCCTTGGGGGAAGGCTTGGGAACTGTAATAGGAGAAAATAGGGTAATAAATCACCAATTTGTGACACTGTACAGCTGAGAGAGATGACTAAAGTGTGATTGCAATTTATTTTCCCTTTAAAAGAAAAAAAAAGTTACTTCTTACAGTGTCAACACCAGGTTTCTACCAATAAGTTTCTGGCTTATTTGTCCCAGAAGATATGGGCACATCAACATCTATAGGAAACTCCAGTTTCCTGGTGTAGGTGCCTTCAAAGGGAAGATGATCCAGTTAGAACAAAGACAAATTGCTCTTCACTGGGCTTTCTAGCAAAGCAGAACCATAGAGAGACGCCACAGGGAAAAGTAACTCCAGGTTTCAATGTTCTGATTTCTCCCTAAAATGATTCTGCACATTTAGAGCCCATCTGTGGTCCCTGCACCAGTGGTTGAAGGCCTCACTAGATTTTACATAATTTTCCTCCTTGCCTTCCCTCACATGCCCTTTATCAGATTTCTTTCTACCCAAAGTGACTCTTCGATACTGTTAGCCAGTTGGAGACTAGTAGGGGAGAAAGGAGGGGATCCCACAAGACAAACAAACAAGCCAAAACCCACTCTGCTGCCTTGCAAGCTCCCCTGGCAAGTAGCTGCAAATTAGAAATCCATAGCACATATTTCTACTTGTAAATTTCACCACAATAGGTCAAGCAAGATTTGTGTTCTATAGTGATCCTGCACATGCACTCCTCCACCCCCGCCCCCAAATAAATAAATAAATAAATAAATAAATAAATAAATCCTATCTAATAAAACAGAAACATGGTAATTGGCGTACGACCGCTACCCTTACCATTGGCTAATCAGCGAGATATGCAAATTAACTGATAGCCAAGATGGCGGCCGGCAGCCAGGCAGCTGGAAACTAACATGAGGCTTGCTGGCTTTAGTGACTGAGGAAGCCAAAGCTTCCCCACCTGCCTTGCCGGCCTCTCAGCTGCACTCTAAGCAACTATGTTACAAAAATAGAAGCTAAACAAAACCATGGGCTTCAGCCAGCAGGACCGCAACATTGTTTCAAATACAGAAGGTAAACAAAGGCCAGAAACCTGCTTTCAGCAGTGGAAGTCTCATAGCTGGAGCCGAGCCTCAGAGGTAAAGCTGGCCCAGAATGAAAAAAAAAAGGAAAAAAGGACAGGTTGGGAGCTTCAGTCACCCGTCAGCCTGAAAACGGCCCTCAGTCCCTCACCCAGGCTGACCAGCTGCAAACAGCCATTATCCCCTCACCCAGGCTGGCCAGGCACCCCAGTGGGGACCCCCACCCTGATCCAGGACACCCTTCAGGGCAAACCAGCCGGCCCCCACCCATGCACCAGGCTTCTATCCTATATAGTAAAAGGGTAATATGCCTCCTAGCACTGGGATCAGCAGTGCAGCGAGGCCTCCCAGCACCGGGATCAGTGTGACAGGGGGCAGCGACCAAACCCCCCTGATCGGCCCTGCTCTGTGTGTGACAAGGTGCGGTGCTCCAATCCCCTCTCGCCCCCCCACGGGCCCTGCTCTGTGTGTGACGGGGTAGAGCCATAACCTCCCCATCGGCCCTGCCCTGAGTGTGACAGTGGCAGCGCCCCAACCCCCTGATCTGCCCTGCTCTGTGTGACAGGGGGTGGTGCCCCAACTCCCCTATCGGCCCTACTCTGTGAGTGACAGGGGGCAGCACACCAACCCCCTGATTGGCCCTTCTCTGTGCGTGACAGGGGGTGGCGCCACAACCTCCCCATCAACCCTGCCTTGAGTGTGACAGGGGGCGGTGCCCCAACCCCCCAATTGGCCCTACCCTGAGCGTGACTGAGGGTGGCATCACAATGTCCCAATCTGCCCTGCTCTGTGCATGACAGGGGGCGGCGCCCCAACTCCCCAATCGGCCCTGCTCTGAGCCCGTCCAGGGGCTGCACCTAGGGATTAGGCCTGCCCTCTGCCACCCAGGAGCGGGCCTAAGCCAGCAGGGCGTTATCTCCCGAGGGGTCCCAGAGTGCGAGAGGGCACAGGCCGGGCTGAGGGACCCCCCTCCCCCTGAGTGCACAAATTTTTGTGCACCGGGCCTCTAGTAAATAAATAAATAAAAATGGATCAGCCAGAGTGCAGGAAGTAGAGCCATTCAGCTATTCAGGCCTTGGGCAGGATGCTGCTGGCTGGTGACCCATCAGTGCTGGCCCAGATGTCTTACAGCTGTCACAGAGTTGTCATAACAGGGACATAACAGGGAGCTTATTTTGAGGAAAATGGTCTCTATCTGGAAGCACTTGTGATGAAGAGATGCAGCCAGATGGCAGGACTCAGTCACTGCCCCAGCAACGTCTCATTGTGCCCAGTGTTGCCGGGAAGAGAGATGCTTCAGCCTTTTGTGTTGTGTCAATTATTACAAACCTATCTTGGCATTTCTCTGCTTTCCTATTACTGTGCTTGCCCCTTCCCTCACCTCTTCTGCCCTCCAAAAACAAAGCTAGATTCTGCTCAAGGAATTTTTTTCAAAAGCTCAACACAAGTGCAACCAAGATGAAGCGGATTTATTGGTGACTTCTCTGATAAGGAGTATTCTGCCAACAACTCCTTTCCACACCAACCCAAGCTGCTCAGGTCTAACTTGTCACAGAAAGGTCCTCATTTTCTTTAGTACCGAGCAAGGCAACCTCTTGGCCTTGTCTTTCTCTTCTCCACTTCCACAGAGCTGAGACTCACCCGTCCTGCCATAATCTAGAGCACTTCAGTTTGGATTCCACCTCTGCACTGAGAGGAGATCATGAATATCCACAAAGGTCTGAAATACCATGATTTCACTATGTTACATAGTCACAATAATACTGACTTTGAAAAATTTTATTAATGATTGAGACAATATTATAATAGTGGTCTAAAGTATATAGGTCCATATATAGGTCCATAAAACCTATATATGGATATCTTCTTGAAGAACAAAGGAGGAAGTTAGTCCAGCTTGCAGCTGAGTAGTGAATATTTTTTAATACTTCAGAAACTTAAAGTTTGAAGTAAAGATACCCTGAGAAGTTTGGTTTTACAGTGCCAATAAATTTATCAAATATTAGTTGAGCCTTATTAAATGTAGGCATTGTACTCGGTACAGTAGCTCCCCATCCAGTAGAGGACATGACATTCAGGCACGGGTTGTCATAACACTGGGTCCAGGAGGTGTGGAACATAGAAAGGTCTGGTTAACTGTACCATAGGGACTGGGCCATGGAACATTGGAGAAGGAGGAACATTTGGACTTGACTCTGGAGCCTTTAGAGAGCCATTGAGGTCTCATAAAGAGGGAAATAGCATAATCACACATGTTTTCGATAGGTAATTGGCAGCTGTATGTGGGGCAAGTGGAGACAGGGCTGCAAGACTGGAGACAGAGCAGGTTGAAGATTTGTCAAACGTACAGCAATGATTATGGCGGGAGGAGAGTGGGCAGATACCTAGAAGAAGAAATCCATGGAGTTTGCCCACTAGTTGGTGTGCTGGCTGAGGAACCGGCTCCAGGTTAACTCTGGGTGCTTGGTTTGCTCTCCAGGAGGGTGATGACACCTTCACTGGAAGGGGCTCATAGCTTCAGACATAGAGTTTGAGATGCTGTGGACTGTAGAACACCATTCTGCAAGTAGTTGAAAAAGCAGAACTAGAGTTTGACAATGGGGGGCATCTAGACACTGCAATGTGGGGATGTTACTTAAAGAAATGCTATTTATAAATGATACTTAAATCTAGTGATGACTCAAAGAGAGAATGCTGATGGAAAAATGGTGAAGACTACAGGTGGCATGATTTAGGTGATGAATTCTTGAGAAGAGAGGGCACAAGAAGAGGCATTGAGGTCCTAGGCATTAGAGAGGCATTGTTGTGGGTGTCGATAAAGAGGCACCTCAAAGTGGATGGAAGGGCACATATGGAAGGGCTTACATACCAGGACAAACTTGATTTCCTCCTTCACCCAGGCAGTCCTGTTGTAGAGCAGCCAATAGTAGTGTGCCCTGTTAGCTTTCTATGTTCCCAAGTTAAATAAAGTCTAGTCACATATATAAATTCAAACTCTGAAAATAATCAACTAGTACTGTCCTGGATAAGGGCTCTTATTTTATTGTAACAAATACTTACTCTAATTGGTGCTCTGGAACTTAAAGTACCTCCCCACCCTGGGCTCAAACTGTTTCTTACTACAAATAAACTCATTTTAGTTTTCCAACCACTCTATGAGCTAGGCACTAAAATTGCCCTATTTAACAGATGAGAAAACTGATGACCAGAGATTCAGCAATTTGCCTAAAGGCATGCAGCCATTAAATACTGAGACATGAACCCAAGCCTTGTTCATTTTCTTAGCAGCTGTGTGACTCTGAGCATGAGTCTCAGACTTACATATTCTTTTTAAAAATCCTTTTTATTGATTTCAGAGAGAGAGTAAGGGAGAGAGAGAGAAAGAGATAAAGAGAGATGGAAGGAGGGAGGGAGGGAGAAAGAGAATGAAGGAGGGAAAGGGAAACATCGATATAAATGTGAGAGAGAAAGGTCTATCGGTTACACCCCAATAGGGGATCAAACCTGCAACCTATGTATGTGCCCTGACCAGGGATCAAACCTGCCAACATTTTTGGTGCTCCAATCAGACTTACATATTCTTTATCTGAAAATAATGGTGATTATGACCTGTGCCAACTAATTCTTCTCTCAGTGATTTTACTGAGACGAACTGGGATGAACTAACTGTATCTGAGATGATGTTCAGTAAAATATACCTTGTTATGCATCTGCCCAACTGTAAAAACTGGTCCCTGTGATTGTCATGCTGGTTACTGCTCCTACTGCGAGAGTGGTCTCTTCCATTCACATGACTCAGATTAAATATATGTCTAGACCAGTGATTCTCATTCCTACCTGCACAGCATCATCACCTGGGAGCTTAAATCATCCTAATGCCCAGGGCGTACAAATTACATAATAATCTCCAGTGTGGATTCAGGATTGGGACTTCTTAAAGCTCCAGGTATTTCGAGTGTGCAGCCATAATTTAGAACTACTTATCCTGACCTATGTTCATGTGGAATCTTTCCCAGGCTATTATCAGTGCTACCTTTATTCGTGCATAGTCAGAGCTCCAAGTCTTTAGGAAGGTATTGAATTCTATGGTGGAGCAGAATTCTGAGAAGGTCCCTCAGTTTTCCATCCCTGATGTATACTCCTGTATTATTTCTTCCTCTTGAGTTAGGGGGAGCTGTGAACATCATGGATGTCACCCTTTGATTAGGTTACCTACATAGTAAAAGTGATAAAATATTGCATATGTAACTAAGGTCTCAAATCAATTGATTTTGAGTTCAGAAGAGAGTTTATCCTGGAGAGATCTGACCTAATTAGACCCTTTAAAAGAGGCAGAGACTAGAAGCAGCAGAGATTGTGTTTCCTGCTGGCCTTGAAGAAGCAAGACACTGTAAATTTTGTCACTGCAAAAAAACACATTTGATCAACTATCACAAGGGCTTAGAAGAACTTCAGATGAGATGGCAGATTCAGCTGACACCTCAATTGCAACTCTATAAGACTGAGCAGAGGGACTAGCTAAGCTGTGCTTAGACTGCTAATGTATGGAAACTGTGTAATAATAAATGCATGTTGCTTTTAGTCACTAAATTTGTGTCAATTTTTAATATATCATAGAAGACTAATCCAGCCCTGTACTGACCTGGGGCCTGGATAAATTTGCACAACCCAAGAAGGGGTGTTTAGGAGATCACCACTCTCTTTGTGGTATGACCAGAGCTGGTGGCAACTCAAAAAGTAGCATGGAGAGAAGGAGAGACAGCATCTTGGGTCAATGAAAAATGACAAGTTATATTACAGGCACAATTTATAATAAAAAATCAACATATAGTCTAAATGCACATAGAAATGAAACATTGGTTATTTTTTTTTTTTCAGAAAACTGTGCACACAAATAATGTATATGCTTGCTTGGAATCTGCTGCTGGTGGACCTTTGGTTCATAGAGTCCCAGAGAAGATGGGGCCAGAAGTACACATAGGCCAGCAATCACTGAGCCATCAATGTTGACCAATGACTAACCCATGAAAATGTTGGAGCAATGTTCATCTTTTTCTTTTTCTATAGGATGCAGTCGGAGGTGTCCTGAATTCTGTCTTTCCTGTATTTTACTTTAGCAAAGGAGAAATTGAGTGTTGCATGATCTTGCAATTATCATGGGCTCCTCAAATTTCTTTTGGATCTGGGATTTCAGATGAATATTGGGTTGGCAGATGTGATTTCCTGCTTATGAGAAGGATTTAGTACGTCTGAGTCAAACCATCTGGGACATGTTATCACTCTTAAAAGAAATCTTACATTTTTCTATTTTTAAGAAGAAGTGAAACTAAAGTGTGTGTATCCAATTTTGCTCAAGATGTAAAGGAATAAGCATTGGGGTAAAAAAACTGATCTGATAAAATGATTCATTTTTGCAATAGAGAAACCTAGTAACTTGATCAAGCATGAGGGCTGCACTATTTAAGTCTTTATTATGGAATATCTCAAACATGTATGAAGTAGAGAGACTAATACAATACACATGACAAACACATCTCCAGCTTTAGCAGTCATTGGCTTATGGTCAGTCTTGCTTCATCTCTCTCCCTCCTATTTTTCCTAACCCATCCTGGATGAAAGAATCTAGTTTTACAGAAAAAAAGGATAGCAAATAGACAGCACTTGTTTTTTGATTTGTTCTGCTGAGCTTGATGATGACCTCTAGGTACCCACACTTGCACTTGGCTCCCAAATCAGCCAGTCGACCTGGCCAATGGGCACATGAATGAGCACAAGAGGAGGCAGAAAAAAAATTTCTGGATTTCAGAAAAAAAATTTTCTGAGTCATCGTAGACACCTGTTCTAGAAGAGGAGAGTCATGCCCTGGCCAGGATGAAGCATACCCTACAGAGACAAGGGAAACAGAAGAACACCCTCATTTTTTCTACAAGCTTCTGAGCTTCGTACTGTCTCTTCTCTTCAATCCTTTGGGGAGGGTGTCAGAATCTTGTCTAGGACCATCTGGAGGGTAAGCCCTCCAGATAAGAAAGCCTCCTCACTTTGAAAGAATACATTAGAGAAACTCCAGGACATATTGCAGTGCTCAGTCACTCTCAGGAAATCCTGTCCCTGTTGCCAACCTTCCTTACTCTTGTCTGTTTTATCAATTTTCTTTTTATCTGGTTCTTCTGTTTTTAGAGAAAGTTCATATACTTTACTTGCAGAAGAACTTTTTATGCCCTTGATAAGCACCACATTCTGTCTAAGCTTTTGCAATATCTCTCTTAACCCTTATTTAGGGACTGTTAATTTTATAAATCAACTAATCAGCAATCCTTATAAATCTCTTTGGATCTTCTCCATAAGTCCAAATCCATTTTAAGATGGCAAGCCCTAAGCTGAGAAAGATATTCCAGAAGGAATTGAGAATGAAAACACATTAAAAAGCTCACATTCTTTTATTTAAGACTTGTGGATTATCATTATCTATGGAGATCAGCCTGCTTTTTAAAAATTAGACAACATAAATGTCGTAGAAAAGAAGAAGATAGCATCTGTCAAGGCGTACCGTGCTTATCTGGATTCCCTCTGAGAGCATTTGAAAAAATAAGTCCATGTAGCATCTTTAAGTGCTCCATATATTTAGTGGCATGAACAGATAGATGGCAGGAACTCCTCTGATCACCACTGCCATCATCAGATCTTAGAATTGTCTTATAAGAGGTTTGCATACCTTTTCTGTCCAAGGCCAAGTAATAACTATTTAGGCTCTGTAGGCTCTCTGGTCCTTTGCAGCTGCTCACCTTTGCTGCTGTAGCTAGAAGTGACCTGAACAACACGGAAATGAATCGGCCTGGCTTCTCCAATACAACTTATGGCCACTGAAATGTGGTTGTAAGTTTCACATATCATTAAATTCTTGTCTATGAATTTTCAACCATTTAAAAATTTGTACATTTTTATCTCACAGGCTGTACAGAAACAGGGGCTGGCTTGGATTCAGCTTGTGGGTTGCAGTTTGTCTGTCCCTGATCCAGCATCATTGTCCAATAAGCCTCAGTGAAAAGGAAGGAGGAGATCATTAGAGAGATAATCTGTACCATTTCAATTTTCCTATAAAAACTACATTTGAAAAAAATGACAAGTTAATATTCTTTAGTTTGAGTGGATAGCTATGGAGGGACCCTAAAAGCTATATAGGGTTTTAACAGGACAAATCTGAGTGGGACCTGTAGCATCTTTGCCAGATCAGGGATCCCATCCTAGGAGGCCCAGGGTCCTTTTACATGCATGTTGACTATACCTTAAGTATCCAAAGTCATGATTCAAACATTGATAAAAATTTATCTATCAGAATTGTAAATTTACATAAAATGTCATTAAATTAAAAACATTAAATGGTATTAATTACATAATTTATTACCTCAATGAAAAGAGTTGGAAATTCTGTGGAAGGTTTAGGACCTATGGTATTTATGAAGAGATTCACTAAAGGCAACTTATTAAGAGATCTTCCCCTGAGCATGTGTGAGCCAGGACTCAGTGTTACTGCTCAGAGCCTGGCCTCACCTGTCTGAAGTTGAATTTCACCTATTTCTTTTTTCAAACTTTATTTTTATTGTTGACACTATTACAGATACCCCCATCCTCCCCTTCCCTCTTTGCCCACCTCCGCTCAGCTCCCCCCTCTTCCCTCTGGCCATCACCACACTGTTGCTTGTGACTATGGATTTTGCACATATGTTCTTTGACTAATCCCTTCACTTTCTTTCATCCAGTCCCCCCCACCCACCTCCCCTCTGACAACTATCAGTCTGTTCCATGTATCTATGCCTCCAGTTCTATTTTGTCAGATTATTTTACTCATTAGATGACACATGTAAGTGAAATCATATGATATTTGTCTTTCTCTGACTGGCTTATTTCATTTGCACAATATTCTCCAGGTCCCTATGTGCTGTCTCAAAGGGTAAGAGTGCCTTCTTTTTTATAAATGCATAGTATTCTACTGTGTAAATGTACCACATCTTTTTTATCCACTCATCTACTGATGGACACTTGGGCTATTTCCAGATCTTGGTTATTGTAAATAATGCAGCTATCAACATAGGGGTGCACATATCCTTTCTGATTGGTGTTTCAGGATTCTTAGGATATATTCCCAGAAGTGGGATCACTAGGTCAAAAGGTGGTTTCATTTTTAATTTTTCTCAGTAAACTCTATACTGTTTTCTACAATGGATGCACCAGTCTGCATTGCCACCAGCAGTGCACTAGGGTTCTCTTTTCTCCACAGCCTCACAAGCACATGTTGTTTGTTGATTTACTGATGGTAGCCATTCTGGCAGGTGTGAGGTGGTGATATATCATTGTGGTTTTCATTTGCATCTCTGTAATGATTAATTATGTTGAGCATTTTTCATGTCTCTTGGCCATATGTTCTCTTTGGAGAAATGTCTGTTCAGGTCTTTTGCCCATTTTTAATTGGATTGTTTGTATTCTGGTATTGAGTTGTATAAGTTCTTTATATATTTTGGAAATTAATATCTTATCAGATGCATCATTGGCAAAGATGTACTCCCATACAGTGGGTTAAAATAGTGTTATGAGAGATATCTGAGATTTTACTGCCTATGTTTTCTTCTACTATTCTACTATTTTTATGGTTTTGCAACTTACATTTAAGTCTTTTATTCATTTTGAGTTTATTCTTATGTATGATGTAAGTTGGTGGTATAGTTTCATTTTTTGCATGTAACTGTCCAATTTTACCAACACCATTTATTGAAGGGACTGTCTTTATTATATTTTCTTTCCTCCTTTGTCAAATATTAATTGATAATAAAGATTTGGGTTGATTTCTGGGCTCTCTGTTCTATTCCATTGACCTATATACCTGTTCTTATGCCAGTACTAGGCTGTTTTGATTACAATGGCCTTGTAATATAGTTTGATAACAGATGTTGTGATACCTCCAACTTTATTCTTCTTTCTCAAGATTATTGATGCTATCTGGTTTTTTTTTTTCCCATATAAATTTTCGGGGTATTTGTTCTAGATTTGTGAAATATGCCATTGGTATTTTAATAGGAATTGTGTTGAATTTATAGATTGCTTTGGGTAGTATGAACATTTTAATGATGTTGATTTTTCCAATCCATGAACACATATTTCATTTGTTTACAAATAATTGGAAATCTTGTTGCAGCTGTGTATATTATTTACTGCCCAGTTCACTAATAATCTACTGAGGTCCTTTTATGGCTTTAAAATATGAATGAGAATAATAGTTTATGACATGCTTTAAATAAGCTTGTATCCTTTAATCTCTCAATTTGTAGTTCAGAACAAACTGTAAACCCATTTTGTTCTTGGAAAAGTAGTTGGCTGCCTCAGCGTAGCTGGCTGATACCGCATATCAATTCTCTAAATGTTGAGGCTGAAGTGTGCATTCTTAGATGGGTCTTTGCAAATAAAGTAAATTGTAGTAGGACTTTTCTTATAATTAACTAGATGCCTGGTGCATGAATTCATGCACCAGTGGGGTTCCTCGTCCTGGTCTGTAGAATCAGGCTGAAACTGGCTCTCCGACATCCCCTAGGGAGTCCTGGATTGCGAGAGGGTGCAGGCCCGGCTGAGGGACCCCACCGGTGCATGATTGGGGCCAGGGAGGAACGCGGGAGGTTGGCCAGCCAGGGAGGGACTGCAGGAAGACTCCAGTGTGTGTCCAGCCCATCTCACTCAGTCCTGATCTGCCGGACCCCAGCAGCAAGATAACCTACAGGTCTGAATGTCTGGCCTCTGGTGGTCAGTGCATGTCACAGTGAGCAATTTAGCGGCCTTAGCATATCATTAGCATATTATACTTTGATTGGTTGAATGGCCGACTGGTCAACTGGACACTTAGCATATTAGGCTTTTATTATATGGGATAGTAGTCTTAGAACAATAAGCTTGTCCTAGACAAAATCTAGATAGCCTTTAATGGTGTGGAAGTTGGATTGGAATGAATAATCATTTTAGATCATCATGTTACTGTTGGAAAATCAAATATTTGGCTATTACATAATAATTCCAGGTTCAAAAGTTAAGACAATTCATAATAATAAAAAAAGACATATATACTCAAAAGAGACTTCTTTGTTTGGAAGGCCATCTTCTTCTGAAACATTGAGTTGTGTTGAACAATGAGTCACATTAAATATTGAGTCTTATCATAGAACTGCCCAGTGTTGATGCCATGTACCAACTGAATTGACAGTGCAGGGTGGGGACCCTCTGCAGGGCCTCAGAGTCAGAATTTAGACTGACTGCTCATACCATGAGGATTGCTGCTTTGTTTGGGGGGAAGCATGCCAGCACTTTCTCACTTTGCTCCCCAGGTGCACAAGGAGGAGGAGGAGGTTCTAGGCCCTGGTCTTAAGGAAACACACAATGGGAGATTATAACTACATGGCCTGGATGATAAGAAAAAGGTTACAGGTCAGAATAGTTTCCAGCACTTTTCTCTGCATGCCAAGTTCAAGTCAGTTCTCTGTGTCATTTTACCTTGGTACATATTTCAAACAGGAGAAAGTCCATGGTTACTACAGTCACAAGGTCAAACACTGTCAATCCTAGTACAGAGAAAAATTTTTATTTTCTTTAGAAATTATAAGTGTAGCAGAAACTGGAAATCTCAGAGAAGAAGACCTGGGAGGTCTCCTTCTACAGAAGTTCTAGATATACCAATTCTTGATATCACACAATTAGGGACTTAGTTAAGCTTGTTTTTCTTGCTCTATCTAAGGTGCTCATTAGTAGTTGGAAAGGAATGGAAGCAAATTTCAGTATGTCAAGTTTTGGAAAAAACTTCTAAAATTGGACTTATAGGGATCCATCTGTCTATGAGGTGCATTAATCTCCCTATACCACAGGTAATCAAAAATTAACTGTATTGTTCTTAATCTGTAACCAATCTTCTTTCCTGCTTTCTTCTTTCTCTCTCTCCCTTTCTCCTTTGCTTATTGTCCTTCCTCCCTCCCTCCCTCCCACCCTCCCTTTCTTCTTTTTTTCCTTCCTTCACCCATTCCTGCTTCCTTCCTTTTTTACTTCTTCCCTTCCTTTGATAATGCTGCCCATGGTCATTGTTAATGGTTTTAATACCCTGTGAACAATACAGTTTTAGAACTAGAATAGTAAGATGCTTCTGGATTCTGTAAGGGAACTCTGATAACTGTGAGGTAACTTAACCCTAGTTTGTTATGTCATCTGTATCTACTCATAGCTAGCATGTAGTTGGTTGTTCAAAATATGTTTCTAAGTGTGCTGATAAATGACAAACATAAAACAAATAGAAATGCTGTAGTAGAAGTATACAGCTAAGGTTTGCTGAGTACAGAAGCAGCAGCAATTATTATGCCAGGTGGGCTTTCAAGGACTCCACAGAAAAGGGCACTTGAATCTGACATAGAAGGAAGAATAGAATGTAGGCCACTGCTGCTGTTGACTGAGATGTGACTGTAGAAGAGAGGGTAGATTTCTTTTTCTTTTTTTTTTTATTGCTTAAAGTGTTACAAAGAGTATTACATATGTCTCCTTTTTTTCCCCCCGCCCTTGACAATCCCCTGGCCTCCCCTACCCCTCAGTGTCTTATGTCCATTGGTTATGCTTATATGCATGCATACAAGGCCTTTGGTTGATCTCTTACCCACCCCTCTCCTGCGCTCCCACCCTCCCCGGCCTTCCTGCTGTAGTTTGACATTCTGTTCGAGGCAGCTCTGCCTCTGTATCTATTTTTGTTCATAAGTTTATACTGGTCTTTATTATCCAGAAATGAGTGAGATCATGTGGTATTTTTCCTTCATTGACTGGCTTATTTCACTTAGCATAATGCTCTCCAGTTCCATCCATGCTGTTGCAAATGGTAAGAGTTCCTTCTTTTTTACAGCAGCATAGTATTCCATCGTGTAGATGTACCACAGTTTTCTAATCCATTCATCTACAGATGGGCACTTAGGCTGTTTCCAGATCTTAGCTATGGTGAATTGTGCTGCTATGAACATAGGGGTGCATATATCCTTTCTGATTGGTGTTTCTGGTTTCCTGGGATATATTCCTAGAAGTGGGATTACAGGGTCAAATGGGAGTTCCATTTGTAGTTTTTTTGAGGAAACTCCATACTGAGATTAGGCCCTTATCAGATATGACATTGGCAAATATGTTTTCCCACACAGTGGGTTTTCTTGTTGTTTTGTTGATGGTTTCTTTTGCTGTGCAGAAGCTTTTTATTTTGATGTAGTCCCATTTGTTTATTTTCTCTTTAGTTTCCAATGCCCTAGGAGCTGTATCGGTGAAGAAATTGCTTCGGCATATGTCTGAGATTTTTTTGCCTTTGGATTCTTCTAGTATTTGTATGGTTTCCCGTCGTATATTTAAGTCCTTTATCCATTTTGAGTTTATTTTTGTGTATGGTGTAAGTTGGTGGTCTAGTTTCATTTTCTTGCATGTATCTGTCCAATTTTCCCAACACCATTTATTGAAGAGACTATCTTGGCTCCATTGTATGTTCTTGCCTCCTTTGTCAAATATTAATTGAGCGTATTGGTTGGGGCTGATTTCTGGGCTCTCTATTCTATTCCATTGATCTATATGTCTGTTCTTGTGCCAGTACCAGGTAGTTTTGAGAACAGTGGCTTTGCAATACAGCTTGATATCTGGTATTGAGATCCCACCTACTTTGTTCTTTCTCAGGATCGCTGCAGCTATTCGGGGTCATTTTTTATTCCAGATGAATTTTTGAAGAGTACATTCTAGGTCTGTGAAATATGCCATTGGTATTTTAATGGGAAGTGCATTGAATTTATAGATTGCTTTGGGCAGTATGGACATTTTAATGATGTTGATTCTACAAATCCATAAACAGGGTATGTTCTTCCATCTCTTTATGTCTTCCTCTATCTCTTTTTTCAACGTCCTGTAGTTTTCTGAGAAGAGGTCTTTTACCTCTTTAGTTAAGTTTATTCCTAGGTAGCTTAATTTTTTTGGTGAGAGGGTAGATTTCTAGCCCTATGATTTTCAAATTTTTTTGGTCTCATGCTTCCTCTACAATCTTAACACATTGTATGTGGGAAACATATTTATATGTTCTACCAGTGTAGTAGAGCATGGGACACATATTAATACTTTTTTTATAGACTAGCAGTAGAATGAGGGTAACGTATAAATACGTAAACTAAAGTTATCGTAATTTTACTGAATGTTGCCATTTGTGCAAAAAATTAGCAAAAATGGCCCATGCCACCTCTTTGCGCGCGATAAAAACTACCCGCAAACAATGTGTTAAAAAAAATTGAGAATACCAAATGATTTTATTTATGTGTGTTCTAATTACTGACACGTAATCTTATCTAATAAAAGACAAAAAGGGTAATTAACCATACCTCCGTTACGCTTCCCATTGGCTAATCAGGGCGATATGCAAATTAACTGCCAACAAAGATGGTGGTTAATTTGCATAAGTAGGCACAATGATGGGAGGCGAAAGGGGAAGGACAGAAGAAGCTGCCTGCCACTGACGGTAATTGGAAGGCAAGAGTCAGGTGGCAGGGCAAAGGCAGAGAACCCGGATCGCCTTTGCCCTGTGCTAACTATGCAGCTGGGAGAGGGGCATGGGGCCACTGGGAGCAGGGCGGGAACTTCCTGGGGTTTGCATCAGGCAGCCAGGAGCAGGGTGCGAACTATGCAGCCAGGAGAGGGCCACGGGGCCTCTGGGAGCGGAGCAGGAACTTTCCAGGGTTTGCATCAGGCAGCTGGAAGCGGGGCACAAACTATGCAGCCAGGAGAGGGGCACCTGGCCACTGGGAACAGGGTGGGAACTTCCCGGGGTGGGCTTCAGGCAGCCGGAAGTTCCCGCCCTGTAGCTGCTTGCTCAGTTACTTACTTGCTCATTCATTCACTCATTCACTCACTCATTATTCACTCACTCACTCAGCAAACCCTCTCAGGTCCCTGGCACCAGGCAAGGCACTGAAGTTGAAGCAAGATACAGAGCTATGTCCTCAAGATGTTAGTAATTCAGTAGGGTGAAGCAGGCACATGAATGAGGCAGTTGTATGCACAGATGCAGTGTACTGGGTTTGGTGAGGGCTGTAACTAATGCCGACTTTGTTCTCTTGATAAAATGGGGCCTCGGGAGCCAGGCCGCCTCAAGCCTGGGTCCTGGAACATGACAGAGGGTGCAGGTTGGGTTGAGGGGTCTGGCCCCACCCCTCACCCTCACCCCCAAGTGCACAAATTTTTGTGCACTGGGCTACTAGTGTATTATAAATAAAAATTGAATTTTTTAAAATTTAAAAATATTTATTAATTCATTGAAAAATAATAACAAACTCATTACATATTTTCATAAATCATATAATATTTTGCAAAAATTAAATTTGTTTTTAACAAATATTTAGTAAGAATAGTTGCACTATTTTATATTGTGGAAATTTCCTTACTATCTAGCTTAGAAGAGGACAGCGGATTTCATGTCTGCTTCTGCATCTGCTCTGTTGTGATATCACATGCTGTGAGGCCTTTGGAACTCCATTGTATATATGAAATAATGATAATGAAAGAGGTCAATAACATCCTAACTTTATGAACCAATAAGTAATATTTTAAACCATCTGAAAGGTGCTCAGAACCCCTCAAAAGACACCCAGAGGTCCCCAGACCACACTTTGAGAACAGCTATTCTAAGTGGAAGGAATAGCATGAACAGAATGCCCCATACTTCTATTAAAATATATTTTCTGGGATTCTTCCTTAAATTCCCTCTAAATCTCCTGGGGGAGCTAGCACACACCATGTTCTCAGTTGGCCTTTGAATTGTCGAATGTCCATGTTGCAGAGACCTCTCTCCTGAGCCCTCACCTGTGTGGTCCACTGCCCAACACCACTTCCACTAGGATGTCGATAGTGCCTCAGCTTGTCTAATGCTGCCCTCTTCCAGGAATATTTCATTTTCCTATATTTCCTAACTTCCAGAACATGAAAGTTACCTTGGTTTACTTTTCTTCCTCCCTCTTTGTCATCAATTAGTATCTTGGTCCTGATCATTCGATCAACTTAATACTGCACCATTTCTAACTCTACCTTATTATTATTATTATTATTATTATTATTATTATTATTATTATTGATTTCAGAGAGGAAGGGAGAGGGAGAGAGATAGAAACATAAATGATGAGAGAGAATCATTGATTGGTTGCCTGCTGCACACCTTATACTGGGGATCGAGCCCACAACTCAGACATGTGCCCTTGACTGGAATCAAACCCGAGACCCTTCAGTCCACAGGCTGGTGCTCTATACACTGAGCCAAACAGCTAGGGCCTAACTCTACCTTTTAGCAAAACCCTCAGACTGTTCCCCCTGAATAACTAAGCAGGCTGTTAAGTGACCTTTTGACTCTCTAGGTGTGTCTGTCTCCATGCCATTCTGTCGCTGTCACCACTGCAATCTTTATAAAATGTAAGCCTTGGGACACCAGTCTCTCAGTTTATAAACCTTGAATCCTAATACCATCAGATGAAATTAAAATTTTTAATATAGTTTAGAGTAATATTTGTCAAAATGCCATGAGTAACAGTTCTGTAAATAACTTAGTTGGTCCTGGCCAGCATCTTATAAAAACTATTATATATTAGAAGAGAAAATATTACAACACATTGCAGTTAGAACTAATCACATGCATTGTTTATGAAACTTATGTTACTATTATATGTGTGTGCACATATAGGTATGTGGACTGGATCTCAGTGCAAAACATATTCCTTACTGTGAGTCATGGTCAAATAAATTTGAAAAACGCATTCTTAAAGGCCCCCTGCTTACCTCTCTATTGTTAAATATAAGCTTTTTGAGAACCAATGAATTCTTTAGGCAGGTCAACTACTTGCAGATCAGGATGTTTTTCTTCCCTTTGGGCCTCTACTCATGCTTTCCACTTCTATAATGACCCTGCTTTTCTCTTCTTTACTCAGATAATTAGAACTCATTTTTAAAGATAAAAGTTATAGATTGCCTTTTTGGAAGTTTCTGCATCTCCCAACCTTCCACTCTCTACCTTAGCTCCCCAGGGTTATCCCAATATTCCAGCAGGGGTGGTGAAGAATTCAAACAACTAAATATATACTGTTCACCTGTTGAACCTCTCCTTGGCTGTTGGTTCCTTGAAGCTGAGTACACCATCTTTCTGTGTGGTTCAAGTGCAATCCTGGTACAGATTAAAAGCTCAGTGTACTTGTGTTAAATAAGGTCATCAGTTACAGCCTCAGAGACTCTAGAAGGCATTGTTGATACTTCCCTGTTTTTCATTCTCCATATTGAATGAAACAATGCTATACCAAGGATGAGAGGGAGAACTTGAGCACACTAATAAATATGACTCTGTAATTTTTTAACCATTAGTAAATGATATGTTGCCATGATATTTCAAAGACTTATGATAGCAGAAAGAAAGTGAGAACATGAGGAACAATCTTGCTTATTTAAACTTTGTCTTAGCTCCATTCAAACACCTCTCCCATACAGAACTTTTCTTTCAATTATCAGACTTGATCAAATGTCTAGTCTACTGCCTCCGAATACTTTTTACTTCCATTTGATAACAGATTTCACATTTTCAATTTTACAATTATTTTTGTGCTTATTTGATTAATGTCTTTCTGGGGTCATAAGTTTCTCACTAGAATATATCTTCCATGAAGGCAGGAACTGAATTTATTTTTATTCTATTATACTTTATATGCAATGAATGTTAAAGGAATGAATGATGAGGACAGCACTTAGCAGGCCAAAGACATAGTGTTAGACCAGGTGAGAAGAAGAGCCAGCCTGGAAGGTACAACTATTGAACTGGTTAACTTTATGTGTCAGCTTGACTGGCCTTTGGTGCCCAGATATTATTATTCTGAATGTGTCAATTATTATGATCATGTCTGTGAGAATTTTTGGATGAAATTAACATTTAATTAGTATACTTTGAGTAAAGCAGCTTGACCTCCATAAAGTGGGTGGGCCTTCAACTGATAATCAGTTAAAGGCCTAAATGGAACAAAAGATTGACCAACCCTGATCAAAAGGGAATTCTTTCATCAGCCAACTTTTGGACTTGAACTGCAATATTGGCTCTTTTGGGGGCTCCAGCCTGATGCCACTCTGCATATTTTGTCCTTGTCTGTTTTCATAATCTCTTCAGTTAATTCCTTAAAATAAATCTCTTCCTATATATACCTATCCTAATGGTTCTGTTCTGTAGAGAACACTGACTAATACAACTGTGAATACTCTACTTGTCCTGAGGCCTTGATTTTTATTCTCTCATCTTGGAAATCACTCTGAGGGGCTGTAATGTTGGGGTCCAACACCAGCAGGTCCAGGGGTCCCCAAAGGTGTGGATGGAGTCGGCGAAGAAGGAATGACACGGAGACAGCGTTCAGTTGATCAGCAGCCTAGCCAGGATCTCTAGCCAAGTTCTGGTGTTTATTGTCTTGTTACATCTGTATTTATACCAGTTGATTTTAATCCTGTAAATTTCTATTGCAAAGGTTAGGGCATTTCTTATCACCATTCCAGGGAGTAAAGATTATGTAGCTTAAGGGTGATTGTTTGTAGATAAAGTGATTAACTACCCACCTGGCACTTAGTTAAGGGGTTTTATCCCCTCCCTAACTTCAGGGAAAAATCCTTACCTGGGGAAACAACCTTTCTCGGAGAGGTGACCTTGGTTAAAACACATAGCGCTAAGGGGGTGAGCAAACATATTAAGAACAGTATGCCATATATTCCAGGTCCCTTGAAACACATGCTGTGCAGATGTTTCTTTCCTGCAGAGACTGTGTCAAGCAGCAAGGATGGACCGGCTTCCAGCACTGTAAGAAGTAGTCATGTCATCATGACTCATATTCCTGGAGATAAAGCATTAAATTCATTCAACGCTTTGGCAACCCTGGTACAGATTAAAAGAAAACTACTGTTATATTGAAATAAGCATGGGTATAATATAAACCAGAATGCAAAATGTGTATATGTTAAGAAAACAAAGCTGGGAACTTCATAGTCATACTAGAGGCCCAGTGCATGGAAATTCATGCACTGGAGGGAGGGTCCCTCAGCCAGGCCTGGCCCCTCTCACAGTGAAGGAGCCCTCAGGGGTGAGAGGCGACCCACCAATCAGGGGAAGGTGATGTCCCATCACACCTCTTCTGCTGCCACTGCCAGCAGCGCAAGCCTCCGCCAGCCCTGGTTACCTGAGCCTCTCGCCTCCCTGGGCATCTGGGCAGCCACCATCTGAGGCTTGCCTGGATCCCGGCCTGGCCCTGGGTATCTGGGGGGCTGAGGGAACTGGGGGACTCTGGAGGCAGGCACTCAGAGTGGACGGGCCAGCCTAAGGGTGGGCCCGGCCGTGCCATGTGCCTGCAGCCCCAGTGGGGCTGAGGGGACTGGGCGCCACCATCTTGTGCCTGTGGGCACTGCCATCTTTGAGGGCATGGCAGTCAATTAGCATATTCCCTCCTTATTGGCAGTGGGTACCACAATCTTTGAGGGTGGGGCAATCAATTTACATATTCCCTCTTTATTGGCTGTGGGTGCTGCCACCTTTGCCATGGTGTGAGGGTCAATTAGCATATTCCCTCTTTATTAGATAGGATTGCAGAGGCAGCTAGCAGATTGGCCCTTGGCCAGTAGATAACTTCAAGGATATGGATTCTTCATCTTTATTTATTTATTTATTTATTTATTTATTTATTTATTGTTAATCCTCACCCAAGGATATTTTTCCATTGATTTTTAGGGAGTGTAGAAGAGAGTGGGAAAGACAGAGAGAAACATCCATGTGAGAGAAACACATCAATTGGCTGCCTCCTGCATGGGCTCCAACCAGGGCCCGGGCCAGGGAGAATCCTGCAACTAGGTACGTGCCCTTGACCAGAATCGAACCTGGGATCCTTTGGTCCACAGGCCGATGCTCTATCCACTGAGCCAAAGTGACTAGGGCTGGTTTCTTCATCTTTAGATTTTTTATTGTGATATTTCGAGAAGCAGTGGAAGAGAGAAAAGAAGTTTTGGGGGTACATTTCAATGATATCACTCTGCAGGCAGTGTGGGACCTCCACCGGTAGAAGTTAATGGGGAGCCTGGAAAAGAGGGGCTGGCCATACTTCAGGTGGGACATGGTGGGGCCCATGTGGAGGCAGAAAAATTTTTAATTTATTATTTAAGGGTTAAATCAGGATCATCTTTTCTAGGAATCCTTTTCTGACCATTTCCTGAAGGTGAGTTTACCTGCCCTTCCTCTAATCTCACCAAATACCTGTTGTCTTGATCATAGCACCTCCACAGTATGGTGTAGTTATTTATTCAAGAGTGTGTAGCAATAGACTGTGAGCTTTTTGGGAACTTATTCTGCATCTTATTCATCTTTAATTCACCAAAAATAAACTTGAACCAAGCACAAGATTAAGTCCTCAGTAAATATTTGTTAGATGAAAGACTGAATGACTAACATTGAATTCACCGAGATAGGGAATTTGCTGAGATAAGAAAAACAATGAGTGTAAAAGATACTAAATTTACACATATCCAATATCATTTTACTATTGTTATTTATTATTATTTTTGACAAGTGTTTTCAAAGATATCAAAAAGGTAAAGGTAGTCCAATTGTGCACAGTCTAAACTACCATTAATTCTGAGTTAGCAAATTCTAGAATAATGATAATTCATTTTAAATATAGCTAGTTCTCATATATTGGATTATATTTAATTTTTAAAATATTTCCATAGAAAATGATAACTCACTATAGTAAATGTATAGTGTGTAATTTTTGTGTAATCTGCTTAGCTGAAATATTTAGTTGCATCATCTTTAATCTTAGGGCAGCCCACAAGACTGCAGTAGAAATGTCATAGACCTTGTTTGCATCAAAAGGAATGATTATATTCCATGTTCAAAACAAGGGGACACATACTATCTGCAACACAGCTGATTGCTATGCATGTATGTTTTCAGAGTTATCACAGACTAAGGATTTTAGGGGGGACACTTACTCCCTTCATCCTTATTTAATTGTTTCAGTCTTAGACATTTAATTCAGCTAGATATTTAAATCTGAATTCTTTATCAAGTTTCCAGATATTCCAAAAGTTACAAAGGCCATTGTCCAAGGGCAAGGGGACATTTTGATAGCAATGCTCAATAGCTCATCTATCTCATTTATGATTCAATAATTATAGACTTCTGTGTCCTTACCTTGTTTCCTTCTTAAAGACATTTGAGGAAGTGTGGTGAGTGAAAAAGTACATGGCACCTTTAAAAAGGTTTTCTTTATATTTTTTCCTCAGATTTGAAAATATCTCTAAACAATTATTGAGATATTGCAATATCTTATCAGTATGTCTCTTTTTAAGATAATATATGTAATGATGTCATGTTTTTTTCTCTCTCCCACTTTATGTAGTAACATGCAGTCTTATTTAATTATAAAATGTACATTTAACATACTAAGAACAAAAAAATTGAAAGGTAAAAAACCCTCACAATCTCACTTAGTGTTTGTATATTCATCCACATACAGTTTCTGACATTGTCAAAACTGAACATAATTTTTAGATTTAATTCCTTAAATCTACAAAAAACAGCCAGGAAATCTGAAAGAGAGAGAAATTAAGAGCACTATCAAGGGGATGGAAGTGGGGAAATGAGGCCCACAATGTAAAAGAATTAAAATACAGTTTGACATGATAGAGGGTGCAGTAGATCAAATGCAGGTTCATCTGCTTGCGGAAACAAACTTGTGAGGCAAGTGCTGATGCAAAAGGAAAGAGCTTATTGAGGTGCCACATGACCAGGGAGAATGGTGGACTTCTATCTCAAAGACCACCCCTCCTTTCTGCTCAAGCCTGGTTTTTATAGGGATAGGGAGGGGAGGGCTTTTTCTATCCAATTATCTTGCTAGTTTTTGGTGTGCTCAGGCTGTGTCCATTCATCGTTCTAGCCTTTGGCCCACTTGGTATATTAATCTACCCCTGAGCCATCTTTGGCTAATGGTGGAGACTCCCTGGTGCTCCCTGGGTACTCCTTGACTTTCTATAGTATCAGGATCAGTAGCGGGTATGAGGCTTCAGGACCTGCCACCAGGAAGCCTGCAGATGCCTCAGCTCTCAGTCTGCATAACAATGCTGGACATGGCAGACACCTGAATCCCAGTGTGCCCTGTGTCCTGTGTGCAGCCCCTGTGGGACTACCCCTCAAAAGTGGCCAGCCAGGCCTTAGCACTGACTGACCACTGCTTATGGTAACAATTCCAGATGAAAAGTTATTCAAGGATGGAGAAAGCACAGATATCATAATGCCCGGAACATTTTCACAGAGACCTTGTGCACAGAAGTCAGCTTTAGGGTATCTGGAAGGATGTATGTCTTCAAGGACTCCTGGCTCCAGTTCTGTCAAGGAAACTCAGTGACCGGCTCCTGGGCAGACTCAATGATCTCAGTGGTGAGGCCGCTTGGTGTTAAAACAGGGCTTTAGATAGGCCCTCTCCTAAGAGCCACCTCCTACTTGAGGTCCCTGACATATCAACAAAAATGCCATTTACTGAGTTTTTACTGTACTTGGCATGATACTGATCTCTGAACAGCCACTTTTCCAATATTAAGACCTTATCACTAGTATTAGTGGAAGATGGATAATAATAAAAAAAGGGAAAGACAAAAATCTACTCAAATCCTTAAGTAACTACAGTGTGTGATTTTAGTGGTTAAAAAAAAAAATAGGACTCTTCAATTGTTTCACCATATTTGAGGTCTTCATTTGGGTTGTAGACAATGCCTCCTATATACACACTCACACTCACATGCACACTCACACTCATACATGTGTATGAACACACAGAGATACACAGTGGTCTTGCTTAATAAAAGGAGAATTAAACTTTCCACAATGTTTTATGATCTAACTAGATCAATTCTCAGTATCATCCACACTTTGAACACGAAATAGCTCTACATTAATAGCACCTTTTAAGGTTGTCATTTTATAAATGCTGATTTTAAAAATTAGTTTTCAAGTTCTGTGTGTTCCTCCTTTCCCCACCTTCTTTCCTTCCCTTTTTTATTTTTTCATTTTTTTCCTTCCCTTCCTCCCTCCCTCCCTCCCTCCATTTCATTCCTTTTCTTCTTTCTTTCCTTCTGTTTTTCTTCCTTCCTTCCCTCCTTTCTTCCTCCCTCCCTCCCTTTTATCCCTCCTTACCTCTTTGTCCTTCATTATCCTATCCTCCAACACCTAGCACATAGTGCCTGGGATAAAGTGTTGGCACTGTGTACAATACACTGAATTTGCCTATGATGATGAATGAGTGCTGGTAGAAAATTTTCATATCCTTATGCCCTTGGGGCGGGGAAGCTGTGTAACCACCTGCACACATGTTGGGTTTTCCTCGAGAGAGCAGCTGAGGTCTTTATAGTAGCTATTTATTATGACTGGGTTGTAAGCATGGCCCCAGCATGTCTTGTACATAGGTAGTTGAATTACTGTCTTGGTGTGAGCCAGTCAGCAGAGGTTTCCAGTTGTGATGAGTTTTCTCTCGGTCTAGGCATCATGTACACAAATATGTGGATGGTAACATGTAGGTACATGTGCATACTTGATGTAAAGCCAAAAGATATTGACAGGGTCTTGCAAATATGTGTATCCAATGGATATCACCTAAGAATTACTCCCTCCTCCCCATTATTATGATTGTTGTTGACTAGGTTTACCACGCTTTTTGTGCTTAACTCTCAGTTAGCCCTCATAAATCAAGTTGCATATGACAAGATGGGAAGGAAAGTGACAGGATTTGCATTATCTGCTGGGAGGGATTATAGAAAAGAGCTTAGTTATAAACTGGGAGTGACAGATAGAGAACACATATTATTTTTATTGTTGAGCCCAATTTTCCCTTTCATATATGGAAGTACACAGGCAAGATGCCTTAAAATTGCCTAAAGCCCCATAATTGATTAGTGCATGGGACCAGATAAAGGAAGACAAAGCAATAAGATCATTTGCTTTCTCTTTTGCAAATAACTGCTGAGTGGTCTTGTATAGGTAACATTTATGGTGTCCATCCAGAGCTAGAAAGGGTGAAGAGGCCTCTGGGCTATGACTGGGTAGAACAATAATGGAACATTTGTAAAAATAAAAGCAAAACTCTGTTGAGTATTGATCTCTCCTACTGCCCCTGAAAAAAAAAAAATACATTCATCTCATGTAAAAATGGAATAGCTACACTAATAAAAGAGAAACATGCAAATTGGTGTCATTCTGCTATGCCCACCAGCCAATTGGGATGAGTATGCAAATTAACACAACAAAGATGGCGGTTAATTTGCATATACAGGCAAGGAGAAAAGACTAAAGGCTCCAGCCTGAGCAAAGACTGAAGACCACTGAAGAATGAAGATGACCGAAGACTGAAGACGACTGAAGACTGAAGACGACTGAAGACTGAAGAGGCTTGGCTTCTCTGCTGGGGCTGGAGCGAAGGCTCAGGTCCAGGGTGCCAGAGGAAAACCGGTGCCAGCAGCCAGGGGAAGGAAGGCCTATTGCATGAATCTCTTCATGCAATGGGCCTCTAGTTCTTTAATAATATAGGAAAGAAGAATAGCTGGTTTTCATTATAGAAATAATATTAAAAACCCCAGATTGTTGTAAATATGGTTTCCCAATAGCTTCATAAAAGAAAACACATGAGTATTTATATGAGATGGGCTTAAAGGGAATTATGAGTGAGTGTATAGCTGTTTGAGGTTTTGTACTCTGGGAAGCTGTTGAGCAGTCTCAGGGCCCTCAAGAGAGTGCATGCATGAAGGTAGTGGGACAGGGCATGCTATAGTCAGCACTGTTTCATTAAAGACAGGAATAGATCAACATAATGGGATGCTTGCAAATTCAAAAACAAACCAGTAACTAAGGAAGTCTATACCTACCTGATAATAAACCAACAAATGTTGAAAACTCTGCTGAAAAAGGTAAAGGAAATGGCACTATGTTAGGTTGAAGAAAACCTGCTTGGAGGAGCAACTCTATTTTGAGTCTTGGTCACCCTGGAGAACTGCTGACATCGCCTGAGGGAACTTTCAGTTAATACAAACACAGCCAGTCTTTGGCATCACAGCCTGGCTTTGAATTTCCAGGCTTTAAAACCTGATCCTATTGAAGGCAAAACAGGTGGCAAAGAGTTCAGTGATAATGGGAAGCTGAGGATGTGGTGGTTGGCCACCTTTGTCTTGGTGGTGTTTTCTTGGAGTGAAATACACAACCACTTGCAATTTGAGACTAAAGGTGAATCATGTCCAATCCCCCTATTCTGAGATCCCAGTGGAAACACGTTGATAAATAGGGTAGCTCTGATCCAAAGAGGCATGAGCACTGGCCTCAGCTCTTGTGGACAGTGTTGCTCAGCACGATCAGTGGGCTTCTCCATCAGCAGAAGAGAACAGCTGAAGTTTCTAATTTTTTCTTTGGTTGTCAAATATTTATACAGACACACACATCCTCAAATCATGTGGAATTATGTATGAGATGTATAGGCCAAGATCAGGGTTAGATGAATCTGAATTAGAAGGAATGATAGAAGCTGGATATGGATTTCTTTTAAAATCAGTGTGTGCTTGTGCATGCATGTGTGTGCATGTGTGTGGGGGTGCATGCATATGAGTGCCTGTGTGTGTATGCACATGCATGTGCTTGTGTGTAAGCATTCATGTATGCCTGTGTGTATATGCATGTGTTTGTGCCTGTGTGTGCATGCGTATGTGCTTGTGTGTATACCTGTGTGTGTGTGCATATATGTGTGTTTTGTTTTGCTATGCTATTGAAGTGGACTTTTTTATTTTTTAATTGTTTATTGTTGACAGTATTTCAGATGTCCCCCCCTTTGCCCACTTCCATCCACCCCCTGCCCCCACCTCCCTTAGCCCTCACCACACTATTGTTTGTGTCCATGGGTAATGCCTATATGTTATTTAGCTAATCCCTTCACCTTCCTTTGTCCAGTCTGCCCACCCCGTCTCCTCTGACATTTGTCAGTCTGTTCCATGTATCCATGTCTCTGGTTCTATTTTGGTTGTCAGATTACTTTGTTCATTAGATTCCACATATTAGTGAGAACATATGGCATTTGTCTTTCTTTGACTAGCTTATTTCACTTAGCATAATAAGCTCCAGGTCCATCCATGCTGGTGAAAAATAAGGGTAAGAGTTTCTTCTTTTTTACAGATGTTTAGTATTTTATTGTGTAAATGAACCACATTTTTTTATCCACTCATCTACTGATAGGCACTTGGGCTGTTTACAGATCTTAGCTATCCTATATAACAAAGAGCTAATATGCTAATTAGACTGAACAGCAGAATGACCGTCTGGACGACCTTCTGAACAAAACCGGGGCTGCGAGGGCCGGTTTGTGCACAGTGTTGCTCAGCACGATCAGTGGACTTCTCCATCAGCAGAAGAGAACAGCTGAAGTTTCTAATTTTTTCTTTGGTTATCAAATATTTATACACACACATGTCCTCATATCATGTGGAATTATGCATGAGATGTATAGGCCAAGATCAGGGTTAGATGAATTTGAATTAGAAGGAATGATAGAGGCTGTAAGGGACTGAGAGGGCTGGCTGAGGCTGCGAGGGCCGGTTGAGGCAGCTGGAGCTATGAGGGCTGAGCCCCTTGCACATATTTCATACATCAGGCCTCTACTCTATATAATAAAAGCCCAGCGACCCTTATGGTGGACTGACCAGAATGACTGGATGCTATGACATGCACTAACCACCAGGGGGCAGACGCTCAATGCAGGAGCTTCTCTCCGGTGGTCAGTGTGTTCCCACAGGGGGAGCGCTGCTTAGCCAGAAGCTGGGCTCATGGCTGGCGAGTGCAGTGGTGGTGGTAGGAGCCCCTCCCGCCTCCGTGGCAGCGCTAAGGAGTGGTGAGCCAAGCTGTAAGGAGTGAGTAGGCATGTGGTTAGGAGCGAGGGGTCCTGGATTGCAAGAGGGATGTCCAACTACCCAGCTGAGGATTCTTCCCCTGCATGAATTTCATGCATTGGGCCTCTAGTTGTAAATAATGCTTCTATGAACATAGGGGTGCATATAGTCTTTATTTTTTAAAACTCAATTGCCAGTACTCCAGCACTTAGGTTTCCTGATATGGTTTTATTGATTTCCAGAGAGAGAGGGAGAGGGATAGAAAGATAGAAACATTGATGAGAGTGAAACTTTATCAATCGACTGCCTACCACATGCCTCCTCCTTAGGATTGAGCCTGCAATCAGGGCATGTTTCCTGACCAGAACCAAAGTGGTGAACTATTGGTTCCTGGGTTGACGCTCAACCACTGAACAACTCTGGCCAGGCCATATATACTTTCTGACTGGTGTTTCAGGATTCTTAGGATATAGTCCAAGAAGTAGGATCACTAGATCAAAAGGTGGTTTAATTTTTAATTTTTTTTTAAATTTTCCACAGTGGATGCACCAGTCTGCATTCCCACCAACAGTGCACAAGGGTTCCCTTTTCTCCACATCCTCTCCAGACCTTATTGTTTGTTGATTTATTGATGGTAGCCATTCTGGCAGATATAAGGTGATATCTCATTGTGATTTTAATTTGTATCTCTCTGTTTATTAGTGATGTTGAGCATTTTTTCATATCTCTTGGCCCTCTGTATGTACTCTGTTCAGGTCCTTTGCCCATTTTTAATTGGATTGTTTGTCTTCTGATGTTGAGTTGTACAATTTTTTTTAATATTTTTGAAATGAACATTTTATCGGATGTATCATTGGAAAATATGTTCTCCTATACAGTAGGTTCCCTTTTAATTTTGTTAATGGTTTTATTATCATTTGTTGTGCAGAAGCTTTTTCTCCCATTTTGTGGGTTGTCCTTTCAGTCTCTTGGTAATGTCATTTGATACATAAAAGTTTTAAATTTTAATGATGTTCACGTTATTTTGTGTTGCCTATGCTGTTTAAGTGATTTTTTTAAAAATTAAACTTGTTGGGGTGACATCGGTTAATAGATCATGTAGGTTTCAGGTGTGGGATTCTATGTTACAAGATCTTTATATTGCACCATGTGCCCACCACCCAATGAGGAATTAATATTAAGAATATATAAAATTTTTTAAACAATTTAACAAAAACACACAACAAAGAACCCAACTCAAATCTGGACAAATAACTGAATAGACACTTTTCCAAACAAGACATACAAATAGCCAATAAGCAAATGAAAAGATGCTTCACATCACTAACCATGAGAGAAATTCAAATCACTCCTTACGATGGTTATTTTCAAGAAAACATAAAATAAAAAGTGTTGGTGAGAATGTGGAGATACTAGAACTAGTATGCATAACTAATTGGAATGTAAAATGGTACAGACATTATGAAAATCAGGGTGGCAGTTTTTAAAAAACTTAAACATAGAATTACCATATGATCCAGCAATTCCATTTTTGCACATATACCCAAAAGAATGGAAAGGAACACAAACATCTACTTGCACACCAATGTTCAGAGCAATAGTCTTTGGTTATTATGCACTATAGGCAAAAGTGGGAAACAGCCCTAATCCTATGTAATAAAAGGCTAATATGCAAATCGACCAAATAGCAGAATGACCAGTCGCTATGATGTGCACTGACCACCAGGGGGCATATGCTCAATGCAGGAGCTCCCCCCTGGTAGTCAGTGTGTTCCCACAGGGGGGAGAAGGCCTAAGCTGTCAGTCAGAAGTCCTCCAAGGGCTCCTGGAGCTGTCAGTCAGACATCCTCCAATGGCTCCCAGACTGAGAAGGTGCAGGCCGGGTTGAGAGACCCCCACCCCCCGAGTGCATGAATTTCATGCACTGGGCTTCTAGTGTCCATATAACTGAGTATTACTGAGTCTTAAAAAACAGAACATAGAATAGAGGTCACCAGAGGTTGGAGAGAGGGTTTGAATGAGAGTTGTTCAATATGTACAGAGTTTATATTTGGAATGATGAAATGATTCTGGAGATAGATATTAGTCATAATTACAGAACACTGCAAATGTACATAAAACCACTGAATTATACACTTAAAATGGTTAAAATGGTAAAGCTTATATTATGCATATTTTACCACACTTTCAAAGCTATGTAGACAGTGTACGTCTGTAAAATGTTGAAAGAGAAGAATGAACTATTTTATTTTCTAGCTGACTTTTCTAAACCAATTTGAAAGAAAGTAATCATGTGGTTGGGGTTCAAGAAAAAAAAAAAGAAAAAGAATTAGAGAGGAGGGGTGGAAGGCTATTATATTTTTTACTAGAGGCCTGGTGCACAAAAATTTGTGCACTCGGGGGAGAGGGGGATTCCTCAGCCCGGCCTGTGCCCTCTCGCACTCTGGGACCCCTCGGGAGATAACGCCCTGCTGGCTTAGGCCTGCTCCCGGGTGGCAGAGGGCAGGCCCAATCCCTTGGTGCAGCCCCTGGTCGGGCTCAGAGCAGGGCCAATTGGGGAGTTGGGGCACCGCCCCATCATGCACAGAGCAGGGCAGATTGGGAGGTTGTGATGCCACCCTCAGTCACGCTCAGGGTAGGGCCAATTGGGGGGTTGGGGCACCTCCCCCTGTCACACTCAAGGCAGGGTTGATGGGGAGGTTGCGGCGCCACCCCCTGTCACACATAGAGCAGGGCCGATCAGGGGATTGGGGCGCCGCCACTCTCACACTCAGGGAGGGCCTATGGGGAGGTTATGGCTCTACCCCGTCACACACAGAGCAGGGCCCGTGGGGGGGGGCGGTTGGGGAGCTCCCCCCTATCAGGCACAGAGCAGGGCTGCTCAGGGGGTTGGGGCCCCTCCCCCTGCTACACACAGAGCCGCAGGGTGATCAGGGGGTTTGGGCGCTGCCCCCTGTCACGCTGATCCCGGTGCCGGGAGGCATATTACCCTTTTACTATATAGGGTAGAGGCCTGGTGCATGGGTGGGGACGGCTGGTTTGCACTGAAGGGTGTCCTGGATCAGGGTGGGGGTCCCCACTGGGGTGCCTGGCCAGCCTGGGTGAGGAGCTGAGGGCTGTTTTCAGGCTGGGAGTGACTGAAGTTCCCAACCGCTCCTTTTTTTCTTTTTCTTTTTTTTTTATTCTGGGCCAGCTTTACCTTGAGGCTTGGCTCCAGCTCTTAGGCCTCCGCGCAGCTGAAAGTAGGTTTCTGGCCTTTGCTTACAATGTTGCGAATCTGCTGGCTGAAGTCTGGCGGTATTTGTTACAATGTTTCTTAAACTGCCTGCTCAGAGGCCTGCAGCCGCAGGCGGGGAACATTGGTTTCCTCCAATGATCCTCTGTCACTGAGGCAACCAAGCCTCATGTTAGTTTCAAGCTGCCTGGCTGCCAGCCGCCATCTTGGCTGACAGTTAATTTGCATATCTCGCTGATTAGCCAATGAAAAGGATAGAGGGCGTACATCAATTACCATGTTTCTCTTTTATTAGTGTAGATTATATTCAAGCTAGTGACTCAGTGCACGAAATTGGTGCGCATTAAAAGGGAATTAATTAGCCCTAACTGGTTTGGCTCAGTGGATGGAGCATCGGCCTGCAGACTCAGGGGTCCTAGGTTCGATTCCAGTCAAGGACATGCACCTTGGTTGCGGGCACGTACCCAGTAGGGAGTGCAGAGGGCAGCTGATCAATGTTTCCTTCTCATTGATGTTTCTAACTCTCTATCCCTAACCCTTCCTCTCTGTAAAAAATCAATCAAATATATAAAAAAGGGAATTAATTAGAGGAAATATTTCTCTATAATAGAAGTGTCTGAGATGAAAGAAAGTTAGTAAAATGTATATGAAAATCTTCCTCCAGTCAGAGTATGGGGCACGCCATGGGAACCAGAGTCAAGTCCCCACCACCCACATGAACCTCGAAATCGAGGGAGACCAGACCCTGCCAGCCCCACCCCCATTGAGCTAGATCCAGACCTGGCCGGCCCCATTCCTGTAAAGCCCCGCCAGGTGGGGGTCATGGCCTCAGGTCTCCTGGCCTGATGCCAGGGTGGGGGATGTGGCCTGAGACCCCACAGCCCTGGCCAGGGGGCACACCTTGAGGTCCACGTCAAGTCCCACTGAGCGGGCAGTGTGGCCTCAGGTCCCCTGGCTTGGGCCGGGGTGGGGGTGCACCTTGAGGTCCCCTGTCAAGCTCCGCCAGGTGGGGGGCATGGCCTCAGGTCTCCTGGCCTGGCACTGGGGCAGGGGCATGGCCTGAGGTCCCCCCTCAAGCCCTGCTGGGTGGGGGGTGTGGCCTGAGTTCCCCCATCAAGCTCTGCAGGGCAGGGGACGTGGCCTGAGGTCCCCTGTCAAGCCCCACCAGGCAGGGTGGCACAGCCTCAGGTCCCCTGCCAGGCCCAGTGCCACACAGCCTCAGGTCCCTGTTGATTGCTTGTTAAGGCTCATTATGGGAACTCGGCCTCCGCTGTGGGCACAGCCATCTTGTGTTACAGAATCCCTGCCTCCACTGTGGGCGCAGCCATCTGGACCGTTATAGCATGATGGTCAATTTGTATATTCCCTCTTTATTAGATGAGATAAATGTTTGCAACCTGTGCTTTACAAAAATTTACCAAAGAATTTGAAATAAAAATTTTTAAATAATTTGCAAATGAATGTATACTCAAAAATCAAGCTAAGAAAAAAACCTCAATCTTCTAAGATGAAAATAAACAAATGGAACTACATCAAACTAAAAAGCTTCTGCACAACACTAAGGATGTCCACCCAAAGTCAAATCTTCACCTTTCACCATATATTAGGACTCCTTTAACCCCTTACCCCCTTGCCTCAGGCAACCACCATACCATTGTTTGTGTTTGTGAGTTTCAGTTTTATATTCCACACTGGAGGCCCAGTGCATGAAGTTTGTGCAAGAGTAGGCCTTCCTTCCCCAGGCTGCCTGCACTGGCTTCCCTCTGACACTTGAAACCTGGGCTTCCCTCCAGCCACCAACAGGGACCCAGGACTGGGGCTTCCCTCACAGTCCTGCCTTCATCTAGAACAGTGGTTCTCAACCTTCCTAATGCCGACCCTTTAATACAGTTCCTCATGTTGTGGTGACCCCCAATTTCATTGTTACAAATTGAACATAATTAAAGCATAGTGATTAATCACAAAAACAATATGTAATTATATGTGTGTTTTCCGATGGTCTTAGGTGACACCTGTGAAAGGGTTGATCGACCCCCAAAGGGGTCGTGACCCACAGGTTGAGAACCGCTGGTCTAGAAGGGCATCCAGTCTAATTAGCATATTACGCTTTTATTATTATAGATATGAGTGAAATCATATAGTTCTTAGCTTTTTCTGACTGATTTATTTCACTTAGCATAATATTCTCAAGATCCCTCCATGTTGTTGCAAATGGTAGTATTTCATTTTTCCTGTGACTGATTAGTATTCCACATATGTACCACATATTCTTTTTAAAAAAAAATCTTTATTGTTTAGATTATTACAATTGTTCCTCTTTTTCCCCCATAGATCCCCTCCACCTGGTTCCCACCCCACCCCCTGCCCTTACCCACCCCCACCACTGTCCACTTCCATTGGTGTATGATTTTTGGCCAGACTCTTCCTGCACCCCCTACACTCCCTTCCCCACGAGAATAGTCAGTCCACTCCCTTTCTATGCCCCTGATTCCATTATATTCACCAGTTTATTCTGTTCATCAGATTTTTTATTCACTTGATTTTTAGATTCACTTGTTGATAATATGTATTTGTTGTCAATTTGTTGTTCATAATTTTTATCTTTACCCTTTTATTCTTCTTCCTATTCTTAAAGAATACCCTTCAGCATTTCATATAATACTGGTTTGGCGGTGATGAACTCCATAACTTTTTCTTATCTGTGAAGCTCTTTATCTGACCTTCAATTCTGAATGATAGCTTTGCTGGGTAAAGTAATCTTGGTTGTAGGTTCTTGCTATTCATCACTTTGAATAGTTCTTGCCACTCCCTTCTGGCCTGCATAGTTTCTGTTGAGAAATCAGCTGACAATCGTATGGGTACTCCCTTGTAGGTAACTAACTGTTTTTCTCTTGCTGCTTTTAAGATTCTCTCTTTGTCTTTTGCCCTTGGCATTTTTTATGATGTGTCTTGGAGTGGTCCTCTTTGGATTCCTTTTGTTTTGGGTTCTCTGTGCTTCATGTACTTGTCAGTCTATTTCTTTCACCAGGTAGGGGAAGTTTTCTGTCATTATTTCTTCAAATACGTTTTTAATATCTTGCTCTCTCTCTCTTCTTCTGGCACCCCCATAATTCGAATGTTGGTATGCTTGAAGTTGTCCCAGAGATTCCTTGAACTATCTTCATATTTTTGTATTCTTTTTTTCCTTTTGCTTTTCTGGTTAGGTGTTTTTTGCTTTTTCGTATTTCAAATCTTTGACTGATTCTTGGGATCCTCTGGTCTGCTGTTGGATCTCTGTATATTATTGTTTATTTCAGTCAGTGTATGCTTAATTTCTAATTGGTCCTTTTTCATATCCTTGAGGGTCTCACTATATTTCTTGGCGGTTTCTAGAAGATTCTTGAGTATCCTTATAACCGTGGTTTTGAACTCTATATCCAGTATTTTGCTTTCATCCATTTCTTTAATTTGTGACCTGTTTCTTTGTCTCTGCATTTTGGCTGCTTCCCTGTGTTGATAGAGTGGCTTTGTGTGCTAGGTGTCCTATAGGCCCAGTGGTTCAGCCTCCCTAATTACCTGAGGAGGACACTCTTGGTGCACTCCTTTGTGGGCTGTGTGCACAGCCTTGTTGTAGCTAAGCCTTGATTGCTGTTGGTATCACTGATAGGAATTGACCTCCAGGTCAAATGGCTGTGAGGACCACTTGTGTCTACAATGGGAGAACTTCTGTGCTGGAGACACCCCTTTGGGGCAGGACTTGCTTCAGTGGGGCTTTGGTGCTCACTGAGTCTGCCCCCTGAGTGTGTCTTTTATGGATGTGAAGAATTGTAATCTGGATGGTCTCACTCTGACCACTGGGTAGGCTGGCTCTTGGATTCTCAAGGGGGTGCAAAGTCACCCACTGCCTGAGGCCACCCAGAAGGAGCTACAGAGAGATCTTCAGATCCCTCCTCTTTGTTTGGGGTTTGGAGGTGCAGCTGTGAAGTAATGCAGGCTGCTGACGAGCCTTAGGCCTTTTGGAAGCTCTGGGTTTCTCTGACAGAGCTGCAGTTTGACAGGTATTTAGGAGGAGAAAGGTCAGGCCTTTAGTATGCAAAAGCCTCTGCACACAGCTTGGGTGGGGTTGTAAATTAGGTGCGGCATGGTCTCAGGGAGTCACGGGGTGATGCAAACAGCAATTGTTGCCTTTGGCCCTCCCCCGGATAGGTCCCTGGGTCTCTGTGTCCTGCAGCCCAGTGCAGGAACAATGAACACTGTGAGCACCTCTGTGAGAAAGCGCACTCACATTCCGGTCCGATGCCAGACAGTACAGTTTCTCTCCCTATGACTCTGGGTCCCCAGATTCTTGCCCAGAACTGGATTTCAGAGCAGTAGGGAACTTGTATCTCCCTCCCAGTTGAAAAAGACCACAGCATACCCAGCTGCCAGCCCCTTTTGCGCACGCCTCCTTACCTTCATACTTCCACACCTCTGTACCTCTTATTGGACTCAATGCACTTTTCTCTTTCCTTCTAGTTGTATAATTTCCACTCAGCCAGCCTTCAAGTGGTTCTGGATGCTATTCGTTTTGTCTTTTAGTTGTAGTTTTAATGTGGTTGTATGTGGCAGCAAGTTCAGGTGTTTACCTATGCCACCATCTTGGTTGTCCCCTGTACCACATATTCTTTATCCAATCTTCTATAGAAAGACAGTTTGGTTGTTTCCATGTCTGGCCCACCATTAATAATGCTGTAATGAAGATAGGGGTTCATCTATCTTTTCAAATACATGATTTTGAGTTCTTTGGGTATATACCCAGGAGAGGGATTGCTGGGTCATATGGTAGCTCTTTCTTAATTTTTTGAGGAATTTCCAGGCTGCTTTCAATGGTGGTTGTACCAGTGTACATTCCCACCAGCAATGAATGAGGGTTCCCTTTTTCCCACAACCTCTCCAACACTTGTTGATAATGCTTGTCTTGTTGATAATGGCCACTCTAACCGGTGTGAGGTGGTATCTCATTGTAGTTTTCATTTACAGAAATCAAGCTAAGAATAAACCTTAATTGCTAGTGAGTTTGAGCATCTTTTCATATATCTATTGGCTATTTGTATGTCTTCTTGGCAGAGGTGTATGTGCAGATCCTCTTTCTATTTTTTGATTGGGTTGTTTGTTTGGTGTTGAGTTTTATGAATTCTTTATATATTTTGGAAATTAAACCTTTGTTGGAGCTAGTGTTTGCAAATATCTTCTCCCATCTGGTTGGCTGCCTCTTTGTTTTGTTGACAGTTTATTTTGCTGTGCAGAGCTTTTTAGTTTGATACAGTCCCATTCATTTATTTTTGCCTTTACTTCCCTTGCCTTTGGGATCAAGTTCTTAAAATGTTCTCTATGACCAAGGTCCATAAGTTTGTCACCTATATTTTCTTCTATGTAACTTATTGTTTTGGGTCTTATATTTAGGTATTTGATTCATTCTGAATTAATATTTGTACATGAGGACAAACTTTGATCCAGTTTTATTCATTTGCATGTGGCTTTCCAGTTTTTCCAACACCATTTATAGAAAAGACTATCTTTAGTTCATTGTGAGTTTCTGGCTCCTTTGTTGAAAATTATCTTTCCATATACATGTGGTTTTATAGGTAGACTCACTATTCTGTTCCACTGACTTGTGTGTTGGTTTCTCTGTAGTATAATTTGAAGTTACGTAGAATGACACCTCCAGCTTCGTTCTTTTTTCTCAGGATTGCTTTGGCTATTCGGGGTCTTTTGTGGTTCCATACAAATCTGATGATTTCTTGTTCTATTTATTTAAAAAATGACATTGGGATTTTAATGGGGATTATATTAAATCTGTATATTGCTTTGGGTAATATAGCCATTTTAACTATGTTGAGTCTTCCAATCCATGGACACAGAGTATTTTTCCATTTTGTTGTGTCTTTTTCAATCTCTTTTAATAATGTTTTGTTCATTGACTTGTTTTCTGAGTGCACTAAATTGCCTGTCTGTATTTTCTTGTACCTCACTGAGTATTTTCAGATTTGAAATCTCTGTCATTTATATCACATATATTCAAGTGTTCCAGCCTGGCTTCTGGGGATTTTTTATTTTCTTTCTGATCATCCTCGTTACCATGGTTATTCATAGTATGTGCTGTTCTCCTTTGCCTAGGTATTTATATCTGACTATATTAATGGCTGATAGCAACTTCCTCTGAAGAGGTCATGCTATTATTTTCCAGTAGATGATGCTGAATTGCAAGATATTTTTTACCTCTGTGATCTCAGTCTTGACCTCCACAGTAACTGTAAGACAGTACAGTTGCTCTGTTTTGCCTTCACCATAATGGCAACCCCTGACCTCCATGGGGTCCCACCACAAACACCCATCTGGGGATCAGTCACAGAGGGAAACAGCAGATCTATTGCAATAGCTCTTGGTTTAAATAGGCTATTTGACCTGACTCCAAGGGCAACTGGAGGCAAGTTTTGGAAGTCAAAGTGGCAGCAGGGCTCTGTGTTTCCGTTTCTTTATCTGAAACACCACAGCCTGGCCCAACAATGGAGAGCCACATTCTTGTTGCTCCCCCTTCTGGACTGACCCCCACACAGCTCTCTGTTCCTCCCAGCTGAAGGAAGCACCTGCTACCACTGGCTTCCCCCCCACTCCAAGCCAAGCCCTGAGCTCTTGGATCCCTGTGATTTCTTCCTTTCTTGTCTCCCCATTTATTCCCAGTTGCCCACTTTTAGATGTTTCAGTGTACGGGTCTCTCAGGCATGTGTCTTTATTTAGCAGGGAATTCTTTGTTGAATTATAGTTGGTTAACTTGTTCAAATTTCAGGAGAGGCCAAGGGGCTCTCTCACACCACCATTTCTCTGATGTCTTACATGATTTTATAACAAGTATTTATTAAATGTTTTAGATGGACTCTGAGAAAACAAAACTTTCTCATACCCAATGTAGTTGGTCATAGAGACTCAACTGTGTAAATGGTCTTGTTGATGTTGCTATTCCTGGCAGTTACATCTGTGCACTTCAGCTGACTTAAATATTGCTATTGTTTCTGGGCATCTTCATTTGATACCAATAGGCAAATTGGTAGTTTTGTTGAACAGCAAATACCACTATTATTATGCTAGCATTTGGGTTGTTAGCAATCTATATGTCTCCTTTGGGAAAATGTTTAGTCATATCATCTGCCTATCTTTAAATTGGATTGTTAGTGTTTTTGCTATTGACTTGTATGAGTTTGTTATATATAGTAGTCCCCAAGGGATACATTCCAAGACTCCCAGTGAATTCCTGAAACTGTGGATAGTACTTAAATATACTTTATTTTTTCCTATATACATACCTATGATAAAGTTTAATTTACAAATTAGGCAAGGTAAGAGATTACAGAAACTAATAAAATAAAATAGAACAATTATACTGCAATAAACATTATGTGAATGTAGCTTCTCTTGCTCTGATAACAGAACTGATACCTGAGGTGGCCACTAAGTGACTAACAGGCAGGTATCATATAGAGCATGAATATGTGCTGGACAAAGGAATGAGTCATGTTCTGGTGGAAGTGGACAGGACATGATGAGATTTCATTATGCTACTCAGAAAAACATGCGACTTAAAACATAAATGATTTATTTCTGGAATTTTTTATTTAATATTTTCAGTGGTTGACTGAAGGTAACAAACCAGAAAGTAAAACTACAGATACTATTTTGGATATTAACTCCTTATCAGATGTATAATTTGGAAATACTTTCTTCCATTCAGTAGGTTGTTTCTCATTTTATTGATGATTTTCTTTTCTGTTTAGAAGCTTTTTAGTTTAATGTAGTCCCACTTATTTATTTTCACTTTTGGTATCACATCTAAAATATCATTGCAACAATAACTGTCAAGGAGCTTACCACCTATATGTTTTCTTCTAGGAGTTTTCTGGTTTTAGGTTTTACATTCAAGACTTTGATCCATTTTGTTAGCTTTTATGGATGGTGTTAGATAGTGGTCCAATTTCATCCTTTTGCATGTGGCTGTCCAGTAGTCCCAGTACCATTTATGGAAGAGACTCTCCTTTTCTTATTGTATAGTCTTGGCTCCTTTATAGTAAGTAAATTAATTCACCATGATTGTATGTTTATATCTGGACTCTCTGTTCTGTCAATTGATCTTTGTGTCTGATTATATGCCAGTACCATGCTATTTTGATTATTATAGCTTTGAAATACAGATTGAAATCAGAGAGCATGATACCTCTTGCTTTGTTCTTCTTTCTCATGATTACTATGGCTATTTGTGATTCTATAAAAATTTTTAGAATTGCTTGTTTTTTTTCTGTGAAAAATACAATTGGGATTTTCCTAAGGATTGCATGGGATCTTTAAATTGCTTTGAGTAGTATGGACATTTTAACAATATTAATTCTCCCAAACCATGAGCATGTGATATGTTTCCAATTTTTGTGTCTTCTTCAATTTCTTTCACTAATATCTGATAGTTTTCAGTGCTATAGATCTTTTACCTTCCTGATTAAATTTATTCTACTTTTAAATCTAAACTTTGTTAGATATTCTACAAGATTGATTCCCACTAATTGCCATAAAGTTTAATGCTTATGTACTTTCCTGGGGCAGGCAGCATTCAATTTTCATACATTAGAGTAACTAGGATTGGATTACCTAATTCCCATCATATATATTCTTCACCTCCTCTGACACATGCTCTGAAATCTTGCAGAAACTTAAAAAAGCATCTTGTCTTATCTGGCAAAGCAAGTTTGAATGAAGTTTTACCCCAGGCAGGGCCAATCTAACTTTTATTACCACTGATTGAATTTCCTGATAAATTATAAACTCTGAAATATGAAACTCCTCTTATGTTTGGAAGTCTTATAAAAATATACCAACAGTCATTCTATATGTCTACCTTCACACTAAGAGAAGAGCAAGGAGATAGTTTTCTATGTTGTGCTATGGTTCTCAATTTCAATGGCTTTGCATGCAGGTACTCATGTGTCACAAACACAAATTAGAACTTCCATTGAAAGAACAATCTGAGAATTCATGATTTACATTTTAATTTAGAAATTTATGGCCAAGTATCTATTTTCTTATAATCATTAGTCATTAAGGGTTTTTATTGTTCTGTAAATGTGTTTGGATCATGTTTATGTTTTATACTGATAAGCTAAGCTCAGCAAATATACTTTGATTTTATAATAATTGTTTTAATAGCATATACCTTTACAGTAATAAGAGATTAAGCTTGGAAGTGAAAACAAAAAAAAATAGTTCAAAATTGTATTTATTTGACTTTCCTTACTCAACATAAGAAACAGTACAGTAGAGAGAGGCTTAGTGCACTGTCTGTGTAATACTCCTGTGTGGGTTAGTTGAGATTTTGAGAATTCACCACAATAATGCAGACAAGGCTCTCAGCATGGGGCCCAGTGAAGAGGATGGGGAAAGAAGAGTGAGATGAGGCTGAGGAAAGTCATTCAGAGCCACGTAGGGGACTTTGGTTTTGCCAGACAATGTGAAATCACTGCCATATGTTAGGCAGAGAAGGGACATGATCCAATAATATTGGATCCTTTGGAGAGTTGAGAGTAGGTTGAAAGGGAGAAAGAGCAGGGAGACCAGTATAGGGACTCTAGAAGGTATGAGTCTGAAACAATTATAATCTAGGATACCTACATCGGTGAGGGAGAGGGAAGGGTCTGGTTTTCTCCACTGGGTAAAATCCAAGAGAGGAAACATTAAGACAATATCAAGTGCCCTGGCCAGGTTGCTCAGTTGGTTGGACCATTATCCATCACCCGATATACCAAAAGGTCACATGTTTGAACCCCAGTTCAGGTGCATATAGGAGGCAACCAATGGTTGTTTCTCTCTCACATTGATATTTCTCTCTCTCTCCGTCTCTCTAAAATCAATAAACATATCCTTGGGTGAGGATAAAAAAAAAATAAAATAGCTTCAAGTTAGGATAAGTGGTAGTGAATTATAAGTTTAGTTGTATCTTATTGTGTATGAAATTATGTATGAGGCAGATGGAGGGGCTGATCCTGAGTTCAACAATTCAGCTCATAGCTCATGGTCAGTGGAATGTGAACCATATCCAGCATGGCTAGGGGTAAACTTGATGGGGGTGGTGGTGGTGAAGGATTAAAGAAGACAGACAAGAGAATAAATCTGGGGTTAGGTAGGATGCTGCTCTCTGATGGAGAGACAGCACCACTGCCTGCAAGCCGAGTCTTTATTTTATAGCCAGATTCCATGAGGCAAAATAAAGGCATGGTCAAGATGTTTACAATGTTCTGGTGGGTTTTGAATCTTACTCAATTACATGCACCTGAACTCTATCAAGCCCACATCACTCAGCCTCCTGAGACCACGGGTTCGGACCATAAGGTCAAGTTTACAATTATAGTCTTTAGCTATAATTGTGCTGGGACTTGCACGTGGCTTTGCCATGAGAGGATCATGCCCTCTCATTAGTCCGAGGCTTGAACTTGTCCAAACGCTGTAGCCTCTCTCCACAGAATGGGTATCTGGTTCTGACTCTAAAGCTTGCGTTTTGTGCGAATGAGACTTTACCTCTGACCTAGTGGTCATAGTGCTGCTATAAGGAAAAGAGGGCTGAACTTGAACTGATTCTTTGATTTGTACATTTTGTTTTGTTTTGCTTTTTACTTACAAGCTGTTTGGGGGTTCTCAGGTAATTCATTTAACTTTCAGTCTCAGTTAAATGAGACTCAGTTTTCTTCATCTATAATTTGAGACTGTGATATCTGCCTTACTTGCCTCAATACTATTCAAATGCTACTTGTTTTAGAAATGTAAGTTATGGGAAAGGCAGCTTACTAGAAAAAATACTGGGTTCCACTCCTAAGACCTGGGTTCAAGAATTAACTGCACGGCCTCTGGGAAGTGACTTGAACTCTCAGAGTCTACTTTTTCACCTCTGTACAACAGAGGTAATGATAGTTATAAAGAACTCATGTGTGCTGTTGTGAGGCCAGATTACATAATGAATATGAAAGTGATTAAAACTCTAACATGAAATGTATCCCCATGATTCTGAATTATTATTAGACTAGGGGCCCAGTGCATGAATAAGTGCACCTTGAAAGGAACTGTAGGCCTCAAAGCTGCAGTGGGCACAGGGGCGAGTCTCAGTCCATCCTCTATGCCCCCATCTGGCCCCTCCTGCTGTGGCTATTGGTCCCCTGTCTGCCGGCAGCCTGCTCCTGCCACCACTGCTCCCACATGCTGACAGCGCAGTGCCACTTGCACCCGCTGATGGCATGGAGCGATTGGAGCCAGCGCCAGGCCAGCAGCGGGTGCAAGCAGGGCCGGCACCGTCAGTAGGTGCGAGTGGCGGCTGCTGCCCCAATCACCCCTCAGGAGCAGGGGGAGGTGGAGAAGCAATTGGGACCAGTGCTGGGCGCTGGCAGCAAGTGTGAGCAGTGGCTCCAGCACCAGCTGCAGATACAAGTGGGGCCAGTGCCAGCAGCGGGTGCAAGAGGCGGCTCCTGGCCCCAATAGCTCCTCAGGAGCAAGAGGAGGTGGAGAAGCCCTGAGGGATGATCAGGGCCAGCAGCCGCTGCTCGCACCACTGATGGCACCGAGTGACTGGGGCCAGTGCCAAGTGATCAGGGCCAGTGCTGGGCGCCAGCAGTGGGTGCGAGTGGTGGCTCCAGCAATGACAGCGGGTGTGAACACCCGGCGGAGCATGCAGGAGCAAAGAATTTTCAGTCACCACCAGAGGCTCCACCCGATGACAGCGACTGGCTTGGTCTGGTGCTCACAGTAGCATCATGTATTTATAACTTATAACTGACAAGGCATTTATAATGTAGACATATACTTGAGGTTAAATTTTGCTGTTTTTGAGGTGTTTGCCCCTTGAGTTTAAAATACAGAGATTTCACTTGGAAGCATGGAACAGACTGTTGAATATCAGAGAGAAGGTGGATGTGGGTGGATGGGAAGAGATTAACCAACGAACTTATATGCAAAGAACTTACATGCATATATGCATAACCCATGAACACAGACAAAAATGTGGTGAATACCTGCGGAGGGGGGCCAGTGTGGGCTAGAAGGGGTCAATAGGGAAAAAAGGGGGACATCTGTAATACTTTCAACAATAAAGTTAAATTTAAAAATATATGGATATTTGAAATTTTGGTAAAGTTAACAGAGATGGAATTATTGTGATATATGTACATATATATTCATTTTAGTATATTATTCCCAAGAAGTCTTTGTGGTTTAATTCTCCTTTGATTTTCAGGTTTATTGCTTCTATTAGCTTATTTCTTACATTTTCTCCCAGTCTTCACTTTTGTGGGGGTTTTCATCTTGTGTAAGGCATTTATAATGAGATGTTGAGGCCTTGCTCCATATCTCTTGATGAGTGAGGTCTGCCTCACAGATTAATGAGAACATGGCGATCTGTTCACGCCAGTGACAGTGAGTCATGTGTGCTGTTGCATTTAGGAGGAGAGACATTTTAGTTCTATCCTTTTGTCTCCGTGTTTTCTTCCTCTCCTTCTCTGCATGGCTCATCCAAGTCACTTCTCAGCTTCCTCATTAATTTCCACCAGAAGTTGTTTGTTTGTGTTATTACTAGAATTGAAATAATTCTCTTTTTGCCAGGACATCCATTATCAATGATACTGGAGATTCAATATAAGGTAATGATTAAAAGCCAGCCTTTGGAATCAGATAGCCCTGTCTATACCATTTATTAGTTGCATGAGTTGAGCAAGAAGCTTTGTATGCCTAGCAAAAATAGCATATGTTTGCCCTGGCTCCAACAGCCTTACAAATAAAGGCTTTACCAGACTGTTTTAGGCATAAGATGCTAAGTACATACTAACTGCTACCATAGATAAAACCCCAAATCTTCATGGATTAACAATGCAGAGTTTATTTTTCACTCATTAAAAGTCTAATTGCTGGCTTAGTTTTTGCTCCATGTGGTCAGTTAGGGGCCCAGAGTGACAGAAAATCTGTCATCTTCAACATGTGTCTTCCAAAGTTATCCTGGCTTCAACATCCAGCCAGAATGCAGGAAGAGATAGCAGATCATTCCAGGAATCACAGGATAGGCCTAGAAACATTCTACCTTCCCTTGATTGCTGTTCAATTAATAGCCAATGAGATTGAGAAATATGGTGTAGCTGTATGTCCAAAAGAAAAGAGGAATAGATTTGGTGAATACCTCTTAGTGTTTGCCATGTGGGATTTACCCTCATGCTATAGTCTAGTGAAAATGGCAAGAATAACACATATGAAGCCTTCTAAGAATAATTATGTACTAAATGGTACAACACTTAATACTAGGGAAGATGTGAGCAAAGAGATTATGGTGCATATGAAAGATTTTTCTAGAAGAAGTGGGATTTGGCAGCTGTTATAGAAGTGGAGTTTATTCCTGGCAAGGAGATTCATTTTGCAGGACAAGATAAAATTTATCTTGATGATTTGCCCTAACTGGTTTGGCACAGTGGATGGAGCATCAGCCTGAGGACTGAAGGGTCCAAGGTTTGATTCCGGTCAAGGGCTGATCTGTTTCTCTCTCACTGATGTTTCTAACTATCCCTCTCCCTTCCTCTCTGTAAACAAATCAATAAAATATATTTTAAAAAATTTATCTTGATGATTTGATTTTTTATATGTTTACCTTATGTAGGTAAGGAGAGAAAAAAATCAACAAAACACTGATGGGCTGAAAATATTTTCTCTAAGTTGGTGTAAGGCAAGTAGGCATTTCCAAATCCTACTTGACATACATTCCCATGGGAAATATTACTTCATGTGTCCACAAATTGCAGACACTAAAACTTCAATCTGCTCATCTCCTGAAGATATTATACATGTGACTCCATGAGTACAAGTTATCACTTATTTCACATCTCCACTTGTATGTCTAAGAGGCATCATGATTTTAATATGTTCACAAGTAGAGTTCTTGATTTTTGCCTGACACCTAAATCTGTTCCCAAGACAGTAAACCAGTCTGCCAGGCCTTCAGGTAAAATACCTGGGAGTCGCCTGGGATCACCCTCTTTCTATTACACACCACATATAATCCATCTTGAAGTTTTTCTGCTCTACCTTTAAGACATATTCTGGATCCAATTATATCTCAACTAAAGGTTTTTTTTTTCCACAACTAAAATTTTAGTTCAAGACTCCATCAATAGGTCTCCCTGCTTCTACTCATGTTCTCAGATAATAGAGTGAGCTTTTTAAAACTTAAATTAGAAACCCTTCTGTGATTTTTCTATAACATCAGAATAAAACCCAGGGTTCTCACACATAAAGAGCTAACTGCCAGTCATTCTTCCTCTGCATCAATATGGTCACTGCACATGAAAAGTAACTTGGAGCTTTTGTAATAATGGTTCTTTCATTGTGGAACCATCTTCTTCCAGAAATTCCTCACTTCATTTGGATGTATATTCAAATGCAGCTCCTGAAACAGGCCTTCCTGGACCTTCTATATTGAGAGCCTCTATGCTAACCTCATATCCTCACAGTTTTTCTTTATCTTTATGGAAATGACCTCTATCTTCCTATCTAATAAAAGAGTAATATGAAAAGTAACCATCACTCTGTAAAAAAGATGGTGGCGCCAATAGCGGCTGGGCAGGATACTGGCAGCGTCACCCTGGCAACATGAGCCCAGCAGGCAAGCGGGGCCTGTTGGGCGGTGGCAGCAGCGACCCACGAGCAGGCAAGCGGGGCCCACAGGCAGCACCCAGCAGGGCCTGCTTGCCCATCCCCATGTTGTAGAGCAGGCAGGCCCTGCAGAGAGCAGAGAACCACGGGGTGTGGGCCCAAGCCATCAGTAGCACATCCCCTGAGGGGTCCCGAATTGGAGAGGGTTCAGGTTGGGCTGAGGGACCTCCCTTCCCACCCTCACCCATCCCATGCACGAATTTCGTGCAACGGGCCTCTAGTCTATATATATAAAAACCAAGCGACTGGAACAACCAGAATGACCAGATCCTATGGCGTGCACTGTGGCCTGCCGACCGGCCCAATGTGGGTGGGGCCAGCTGGCCAACGTCCCATGGTCCCTCCCCCCAGCTGGCTGGTCCTGATTGGTCCTGATTAGGGCAGCCCGGCCAGACACTACCCATGCACAAGTCTGTGCACCGGGCCTCTAGTAATATATATATTACTAGTGCAAGGATTCATGCACCAGTGTGAAAGGCCTCATCCTGGCCTGTGGAGATTGGGCCAAAACCATCTCTCTGAGATCCCCCGAGGGGTCCTGGATTGCGAGAGGGCGCAGGCCAGACTGACAGGCCCCACTGGTGCACAAATTTGTGCACCAGGCCTCTAGTATGCATATAAGATCTTTAGTTAATCTCTTCCCGCCCTCCCCCTCCCCACTTCCCTCTGAGATTCATCAGTCTGTTCCATATTTCCATACCTGTGGTTTCTGCTCCTGCATTGAACATCTGCCCCCTGGTGGTCAATGCACATCATAGCTACTGGTCAGATGGTTGATTGGTCAGAAGTTGGCTGGTTGATTAGGCTTTTATACATATAGGTTTTTTCTTTTCTCTTTGTCTTCCCCAGAGTCCATGAAGACAAGGATATTGTCCATAATTTTCTTATCTGTATTCTCAGCACTAAGAACAGTGTTTGTACATAGCAGATACTCAACAGATAATTCTTTAGTGAAGAACTAAATAAATGACATATTTTGGGAGAGATTCTGAAATGTTATTCATCCAAACTTTGAAGACTAAATTGTATCATAATCTCCCTCTAGTACTGGATTGAATGCTTGTCAAATACTAGTAGACTCAGAAGTGCATAAATGTATATAAACAATAAAGTAATCTTAAATAATGTTAGAAACTCTGGATTTTCATCATGTCAGGTCTTCCCTCCTGGAGAACATTGGATTCACTCAGAAGTCCTGTGTCTGGTCTCTGCTCTGATTCACAAAGTATCTGTACTCCTTGAGTCTCAGCATTTTCATGCTCAGAATGAGGGGGTTGATTTTCATGACCTCTTTAAAAGACTTCTAACAAATCTAATATGTATAAAATGTTTTTAAAAGGAACATATAAGATAACATTAACTTTTAAAAATATTTAATGAAATGTGTATAACTAGAATTCAATTAAAAAAACCCACTAGAAACCACTAGGAAGTATAAACTATATAACAAAGGATTTGTCACAAGGACTTGACCTTGAGCAATTGGGAAATTGAGTTAAGGTAACTTGGTAAGCTTGTAGCCTTTATTACTGATGCCAGACCTTGAATTCCAGAGCAGGCAGATGGAAAGAAAGACAGATGGAGAGCTGGGGAGAGCAAGGACAAGCTGGAGCTCATAAGGATGCATAGAAACTGCCAATTCTTATTTCCCCTGACCTTGATGGTTTGGATCCTGCAGAAGTTGCTACCCTTGTCATGTAGCTAAGCATACATCAGGGCTGGGAGTCAGAGCAGCTGTAGGAGGACCCAGGGGGAGGTGGGTAGTTTCAGTCCTGTCTGTTGCCCCATGCCAACAAGGCAAGCCAACAGATAAAGGACAATGTGTGCCAGCTCCCAAATGACTGCCACTTCACTTCTACCCACCAGATCTTGCACAACAAGGTATCTTGTGTTCCATCCTAATTACAAACATACAGTGAAGGGAGTGCCAGCTGAGCAAGTGACACATGGCAAAGCCTCCCAGATGCATATTGGTGATTTCATGAAGTAATAGTTTTCACTCATTTACAGGAAGGAAAATTTCCCTTGGGTCTTTGAGCTTCAGTGGTGTATTTAAAATTTATCAGAGCTGTAATAGTGAAGCACATAAATGGGCAGAGAGAAGTGGGTGCAATGCTACCATCATTTCATTCTTTGGAAAGATACCAGAGCAACCTCGCATGTGGATTCAGACAGGGATGGAGGTCGTCCAACCCATCCCTGTGCTTTGCTGATGAAAAGCTGAGGCTCAGTAGAGTGCTACATCATTGTACAAGGTTACACTCCTGTGTGGTTGCAACTGTGGAAATAGAACACAGAAATCTTGAGTACAATCCTAATTTGTATTATCTCATCCTTTTCCTCCAGGAACACAGGATGGGTTCCCTCTAGGAACCAAATAATTGGATGAAGCTGGGCATACCTTACTGTACAAAATCAAGGACAAATATTACCACCTTAAAGGACTTCCTACAAAGGAAAAGTGGTTGTGGGAGACAGCTTCTGGCAATGCCCTTGCCCACCTTTCCCCTGACCTGCAGGGCCTGGTGTTCCTGTAGCTTTGGAGAGAAGGGGTGGTGATGTTGACTGGCAGAACAGAACAAAAATCCCCTTTGTGTTCTCTGAACTCAAAGTACTTAAGACCGAACCTCCCTGTGTCCGTGGGCCCCAGAATGTTATCTTCAAACCCTAGGTAAAAACAGGGCAGTGGGCTTGCTGGGGGTTAACTCTGGCTGGTGTAAAGTGGTAGCACAATCCGTAGCAGCCTTTGGCAAACCATCCTGTGTGTGCTGCAAGTGGAGTCTTTTTGAAGTATTTTACCAATTAATATAGAAACATTTTCTTATTTTAACTCACAAGAGCCTCTCCACAGAGTAATTGTAATTAGTTTGCTTCAGTGTGATATTTTAGTTTACGTCACATGTGATCACATTGACTTGTACAACTCTGGTCTTGTGTAACTTCCTCAGTTTATGAGCACAGAGCTGAAACATTAACTGAAGTTCATAGACTATAAAATGTCATGAGCTGGGCAGAAAATACTTGGTGGGGGGGCACTCTGAGGCGAGACATCTCATGGCACCCTAATGCTTACGTGGTCTTTCTGGCTGAGGGAGGCCTGAACTCCTGGAGATGGGTCACTGAGTCTCAGTGACTCACTGTGTCCATTATAGTGGGTGTGGAGTTACGAGCTGTGCACCAGCTATATTTACTGATCTTAACTGACATAAGGAGTTGTAATAAGTGGAGGTCCTTTAGGTAGCCAGCCAGGAATCTCAGATCCACAATTTCTCAAACAGCATTCCTCCTTTTAAGGAAACTCTTGATCACAAACTCCAGTTAAATGAGTTAATGCAGAAATAAACCTCTTGGATTAAGGACAAGGCAGATTGCATATTCTGTAAGAAGTAGTTTTCTGGAATCCTGTTGACATAGAAATTAAAATTAAACAAGACAAAATCCCACCTAACTATTCACAGCTTATTGTTAACTGCGTGCTGCATTTTCAGGTGGGATGTTAGGCACATTTTAAAATTTCCACATACATTCACTAGGTTCCAATTTTGACTGAAAATATACCTGGTAAGATGTGTTAAGTTTTAGGCTATAACTAGTGGACATAGGTTACACACCTTCTCAATACAGAGTTAAAGGACCAGATAGGAATATCTGCATAAGATCTGACATGTAAAAGAAGAAACAGCTGAAGAAGCAGGGGAGATTAAGCTAAATTTGGGAGAGTGCACAAAGAACCAATCTTTAAAAAATCTAGAGACCTATTATGCAGTAAAAAGATTCAATTTGATTGGCAGCCTCAGGAAGTAAAGTTGGAACAATGGGGCACAAACTTTGGGATGCATTCAGGAAGGCAAATGTCAGCTAAGTATGATGGAGCCATATCTTACCGCCAGAATTTCTTAAATACCCCTGAAAAAATAGCTCATTTGTTTCATCTACCTATATCCCTGGTTTCTGACTTGAGACCTTATTCTTCAGCTTTTTCCTGCAATACTGTGGCTACTTGAACTACAAATTATATATATATATATATATATATATATATATATATATATATATATATTTTTTTTTTTTTTCCCTCAAAGAATAAGGTTGATGGGCAATGGTAACTTTCCATAAAAGCATAGGCACTCTGTCAGTCATGGTCTTTAGGTTGTCAGCAATATAAAATATATTTATATTAATATATTTATTATATATTCTCCTGTCCTACCTTGCCTTTACAGTTGCCTTTCCCAGTCCCCTCCTTTCCCTCAGCACTTCTGTCTCCCCTGGGGCTTTGATCCTTTTCTGTGGGCTCAGGGATAACATGACCATTTTATTTAAAAATTATATATATTGGAGTTCAGGGTGCCAATATATATTGGACTGAATGTGTTACTTGGCTCAGTTTAACATTCCAATTCTAAGCAGAAGCACCAGACTGTCTCCCAAAGCATGGTTCACCTTGACTGTGACATGCAAGGCAAGAGACGGTGGTGCCTGCAGTTGTATAGGTTGTGCATTGCACAACGTAGGGCTATCATTCATGTGCCGAAAGGGCTGGCTCTTAAAATCAGAATAAATGCTGGGAGCATAATTAACAGAAAACCAGGGTCATCATTTATCAGAAAGAATGCAGAGGGCATCTAAGAGGGGTGGCTTATTTAGGAGGCTTTTCAATTCTGAGAGATTCTTTGAGGTGTTAGGTTCCTTGGTCTTCTAGTGTTGAGCATGACATAAATTAATACCTAGAATCAGAGTATTTTTGGTTGTTGTTTGGTTTTCAAACTAAGTTTAAGGTGGACACGAATCTTTATGTGTTATGACCAGTTTGAGTCATCAGCAATTCTCCTGTCCTACCTTGCCTTTGCAGTTGCCTTTCCCAGTCCCCTCCCTTCCCTCAGCACTTCTGTCTCCCCTGGGGCTTTGATCCTTTTCTGTGGGCTCAGGGATGACATGGCTATGGTGCACAACTGTCCTTTTAGGCAACACTCAATTTATTGTTTTGATGATTTTTGCACAAATATACACAAATCTCTATGTAATATATTTTTATTTATTTATTTTTTGAATTATATTTTTATTGATTTCAGAGAGGGAGAGGGAGAGAGAGATAGAAACATCAATAATGAGACAGATTCATTGATTGGATGCCTCCTGAACACCCGTACTGGGGATTGAGCCCACATCCTGGGCATGGGCCCTGACCAGGAATCAAACCATGACCTCCTGGTTCATACTTCTACACACAACTACTAAGCCACACCGACCTGGCTTAAACGTATTTTTATATACCTTAAACTGCATCGCTACGTATTTTTACTTGCAGTTTAGTCATTTTTCCATTGTTAGGCTCATATTACATTTTAGACCTTGTAAATTTCACTGCTGAGTAGGACTTTGAAGTAGTAAGGGATTCTGTTAAATTGGTAGAAACTAACAGCCATTTCTAGCATTACACAGTAGTTAAACAATAATTCCCAAACAAAATTAGCAGCCTCACACTAATGGCTAAGTGCTAGAATCAAACCCAAGATTATTCATGAACACAGAGCATCAAATATACTGTTCTACTAAAACATTTTTAGATTTTCCTTTTTTCCATTTCAATATTGTTAATGAGAGATTGAAAATTTGCCAGATATGTATGTAATTCTGGCATTATGTGTTGGGAAATACAAACAACAACTTTTTTCCTAAGATCTTTATTAATACAATTTATCTATAATAATAAAAGTGTAATATGCTAATTAGACCAGACCACTGAACAACCTTCCGGACATCATTCCAGACTTCCTTCTGGATGACCTCCCAGATAAAGCCATGGCAGCAGGGGCCAAGGCAAAGGTGGCTAGGGGCGATCAGGCAAGCAGGCAGAGTGGTTAGGGGCACTCAGGCAGGCAGGTGAGTGGTTAGGGGTGATCAAGCAGTCAGGCAGGTGATCAGTTAGGGGCAATCAGGCAGGTAGACAGTGGTGGTTAGTGGAAATCAGGCAGGCAGATGAGTAGTTAGGGGCGATTAGGCAGGCAGGCAGAGTGGTTAGGGGTGATCAGGCAGGCAGTCAGAGGGGTTGGGGGCAATCAGGCAGGCAGGCGAGCGGTTAGGAGCCAGCGGTCCCAAATTGCTAGAGGGATGTCTGACTGCCGGCCTAAACTGGCAGTCATATATCCCCCAAGGTGTCTGAGATGTGAGAGGGTGCAAGCCAGGCTAAGGGACCCCCTTCCCACTCCTGTGCATGAATTTTATGCACTGGGCCTCTAGTGTACTATAAAATTAATTGTACCATCTAATGACTTTTTATAAGTTTACAGAGATGGGAAACCACTATCATAATAAAAATTTTAAAAATGTGTTTTAGTTTCTGCCAATAATTTGATTCTTGCCAATCAAAGTCCTAGAATTTGTTCCTTTTGCTATCTGAGAGCAGACAAACATGGAAACAATTTGTCATCTAAAACTCTATTCCTCAATTAAATTCTCTAAAAGGATTAAATTATTTTATTCTATAACTAGAGGCCTGGTGCACAAAAATTAGTGCACTGGAGGGGGGTCACTCAACCTGGCCTGCTCCCTCTCACAGTCCAGGAGCCCTCAGGGGATGTCCTCCTCTGCAGGAGGTGACTGGGCTGATCAGGGGAAGGCACTTCCCCCATCACCCCAATGCTACTGCCACTGTTGGCCACCGCAGCTGCCAGCCCTGGGCCCTGGCTTCCTAGTGCTGGCCCTGCCTCTTGGGGGGGGGGGCGCAATCTGGGGCCAGGATAGCTGGGGGAGGGTCTGTGGGAGGTTGAAGCACAGCAGGTTGCACCCAGTGCAGCCTCTGTGGAGGCTTGGTGCCTGGGCTGGGCCCATGCTGCTGCCTCTGTGGCTGCATCTGTGGAAGGGGCAGCACTGGGACAGGGCTGCGCTATGGCCTGTCATGCACCACCCTTTCAGAAGGGGGCTTGGCACTGCCTTCTCGCCACCTCTGCAAAAGGGGCCGTGGCAGTGCAGGACCGGCCTGCCCCTCCCACGCAAGTGCTGGACCTGCCCGCCACTCCCACGTGAGCGCCAGACCCACCTGCCTCTTCCTTGTGGCACTGGCCCTAGGCTCTCACAGCAGCTGTGGCTTTGTACAGGTGGATGTCTGGATGGACGTCCAGAAGATGCCTGCCCTAATTAACATATTACCCTTTTTTTAGTATAGATATTCTGCTAGGACTTATCTTCCTGGGCCCTTACAGATTAATTACTGATTATCTGGATTTATATCTCAGTTTTGTAAGTATATTTACTTTTTCACTCAGATTGGCCTGCCTCTGAAATCTTTCAAAATCACTGTGGTGATTTTTAAAGATCCTGGAACAATATTCTCCTTAGGCTGACACATGCAGAGCTCACACAGTGTCTACAAAATATCTCAGTGTTCATTTTTTAGATTTTTGCCCAGGTTACACAGATAAAAGAATTGGCAGACACCCAAGGTTTTATCTTTGAATTCAAGCAAGGTGGTAGCCAATTCACAGATCAAAGAGAAACAGAAGAAAGAAAGCTGGCTTAGGCTTGGTTTTGAACCACCCATGTCTGAATAATACTAACTTCTTTTCTTAAAGATCATTGGCTTTCCATGAAAGGATTTAAAGGAGATAATTAAAGATAAGTAGGGACTCCTTACCACTGCCTGCAGTATGATTTTCCCTTGGTCTTATGCATTATTCTACCCTTATGATCCTCAAAGACCTTCATCCATATTGATCTGGGTCCTAAAAAATGAGATTGGAAAATCTAAAACTTTCCTTTAGGTTCTGTTTGTATGTGTCTGTGTATGTATGTAAACATTCACATTGTTGTACATACTATATACATATATGCATTTTTGGTATATACAGGTATGGGCAAAAGTAGGTTTACACTTGTGAGTAACATAAAATTAATTCTTGCATTATTATTCACTAGAGGCCCGGTGCATAAAAAAAGTCATGCACTGGAGGGGGTGGTCCGTCAGGCAGGCCTGCCCCCTCTCACCGTCCAGAAGCCCTCAGGGATGGGAGGTGACCCAGCAATCAGGGAAAGGCAATGCCCCATCACATCTCTACTGCTGCCATGGCTGGCAGCGCAAGCCTTGGCCGGCCCTGGTTACCTGAGCCTTGGGCGGCCTTGGGTGGCTGGGCAGCCGCCATCTGAGGCTTCCCTGTGCCTCAGGCTGGCCCTGGGCAGCTGGGGAGCTGAGGGGACTGGGGGTCTCCGGAGGCATATTTTAGGGTGGGGCAGTCAATTAGCATATTCCCTCCTTATTGGCTGTGGGTGCTGCCATCTTTGTGATGGTGTGAGGGTCAATTAGCATATTCCCTCTTTATTAGATAGGATTCTTGTATTTCTATACAAACAACTATAAACCTACTTTTGCCTAATATATATATATATATATATATATATATATATATATATATATATATATATATTAATATTAGAGGCCCGGTGCACGAAAATCATGCACTGGGGGGAAGGTCCCCTCAGTTCAGCTTGCACCCTCTCCAATCCAAGACCCCTCAGGGGATGTCCAACTTACAATCCTGGACTGCTGGCTTCTAACTGCTCACCTGCCTGTCTGCCTGATTACCCCTAACTGCCTCTGCCTGATGGCCTGATTGCCTCCAACTGCCTCCCCCTGCCAGACTGGTTGCCTCCAACTGCCTCCCCTACCGTCCTGGTTTCCCCACACAGCCTGTTGCTCGGCCCTTTGGTTGCCCCTCACTAACCCTCCTGTTGGCCTAGTTGCCCCTCACAGTCTTTTTGGTCATCTGTTTAGTTGCGATGGTGGCTTAGGCTTTTATATAGATAGAATATATATATATATATATGACACATACATTAATAAAAGACAAACATGCAAATTGACTGTACCTTCGCTATGCCTTAAGCCATGCCCACCAGCCAATCAGAGCGACTATATGCAAATTAACTCAACCAAGATGGCAGCTGGCAGCCATGGAGCTGGAGCAAGCAGGAGGCTTGGTTGCCCCAATGATGGAGGAAGCCAAGCTTCCCGCTTACAGCAGGCTCTGAGCGCCACTCAAAGCAACAAAGTTTCAATTATAGAAGATAAATAAACCCCAGATACCTGCTTTCAGACAGCCATGGCCATGGAGCTGGAGTGAGCAGGAGGCTTCCTCCTGCCCTGGCTGAGTGGCTCTGAATTCCTCTCAAGGCTATAAAGTTTCAATTATAGAAGGTAAATAAATTCCAGTATAAAAAAGAAAAAAGAAAAAAAAGAGAGGCTGGGAGCTTCTGTCGCCCGGGGGCTTGGCAAGCCTGAAAACGTCCCTCAGCCCCTCACCCAGGCTGGCCAAACCTCCATGGGGTGAGGGTCCCCATTGGAGGGGGCTTGACCAGCCTGAAAACAGCTGTCAGCCCCTCACCCAGGCTGGCCAGTCACCCCAGTGGGGACCCCCACCCTGAAGGGGGTGTGACCAGCCTGCAAATAGCCATCAGCCCCTCACCCAGGCTGGCCAGTCACCGAAGCGGGACCCCCACCCTGAACCAGGACACCCTTCAGGGCAAACCAGCCAGCCCTCACCCATGCACCAGGCCTCTATCCTATATAATAAATGGGTAATATACAAACTTACCCTAACAGCAGAACGACTGGGAATGACTGGTCACTGTGACACACACTGACCATCAGGGTGCAGACGCTCAATGCAGGAGCTGCCCCCTGGTGGTCAGTGGGCTCCCACAGGGGGACCTCTGCTCAGCCACAAGCCAGGCTGATGGCTGCCAGTACAGCGGTGGTGGTGGGAACCTCTCCCACCTCCTCAGCAGCGCTAAAGATGTCCAACTGCAGCTTAGGTCTGCTCCCAGCTGGCAAGTGGACATCCCCCGAGGGCTCCCAGGCTGCCAGAAGGATGTCTGATTGCTAGTATAGGCCCAATCCTTTGGGGAGCAGGCCTAAGGCAGCAAGTGGTCATCCCCCTTGGGGTCCCAGCCTGTGAGAGGGCACAGGCTGGGCTGAGGAACTACCCCCACCCTCCCTCTGAGTGCACAAATTTTTGTGCACCAGGCCTCTAATATATATATATATATATATATATATATATATATATATATATATATATCCCCTAATTGACTGCCATGCCCTCAAAGATGGCAGCGCCCACAGCTACAAGATGGTGGCGCCCAGTCCCCCAGCTTCCCAGGGCTAGCTCAAGGCATAGGCAATCCTCGGGTGTCTGCTGTCCTGCTGCCCAGGGCCGTCCTGAGGCACAGGACTAGCCTTGGGTGGCAGCTGCCCAGCCGCCCAGGGCCACCCGAGGCCCAGGTAATCAGGTTCAGCTGAGGCTTGTGCTGCCAGCAGTGGCAACAGCAGAGATATAATGGAGGCATCACCTTCCCCTGATCACCAGATCACCTCCTTCCCCTGAGGGCTCCTAGACTGTAAGAGAGGAGCAGGCTGGGCTGAGACCAGCCCTCCAGTGCATGAATTTTCATGCACCAAGCCTCTAGTATATATATCCTCAGGGCCATAGGACACAGGGCCCTGTAGGCTGGCTGCTGCTCTATATACATATGGAAAAATACTATTAACAAGCAAGAAAATGGGTGATTATTCAAAATTCAGGACCGTGGAGAGTCAGAGAGATAATAGAGAATAGTACATAATAAGATGGAACTGTTCTTAAGATAAAGGTTTTTGATTATTCATTTTATTATAATGCTTCATAATCTAACTATACTACCTATCTATCAGCTATCTATCTATCTATCTATCTATCTATCTATCTATCTATCTATCTATCTATCTATCATCTATCATCATCTATCTTTCCTGCTGTCTCCATCTCTGTTTCTTTTTCTCCAGATACATGCGTGGTTCAATATCAAGACCACCATTTATGTAAATTACTAGGTTACTTATTAAAACTGTAAAAACATATGATTATCTCAATTAATGCCAAAAAAGTGATAAAATTCTTTATTTTTGATAAAAATGCTCAGTAAACTTTAAAGAAGAAAATTTACTTAACTTCACAAAGATTATCAGACAACTGCAGAAAACAAATTTAATTGTGAAACACAAGGGTCCTTTCCACTGGCCTGAAGTAAGAATAGATGCCTACTGCCACCATTCTAATAGGAGGTGCAGCAAAAAAAGGGGAAAAGTAAGAAATAATAATGTTGGAAAAAATTGGCATTGTTTGCAGATAATATATGATCTATCTAGAAGCTTGCAAGGGAAATAATAAAATAGTCCAGCAAGAGGGATATTCAAAAATCAATGTACAAAAACCAATAGCTTTAAATAACCAATTGAAAATAGTAACCAAGGTCAAAATTAAAGTGATTAATTTAGAGACATAATATATTTCTGAACACACTTAATAATTATTTATGCTACAAATATTTATTTAGCTCATAATATATGCCAGGCTTTTTTTTTTCTTCTTTTTTTTTTACATAGTAAGTACTTTGCTGGAGAAAATAATTTCTGCAATGGGAGCATTACAGATATTTAACAAATAATTTTAAAATGTAGTTGTCAAATGGTGATAAGTATTATGGAAGGAAAATAAAGTGGGAAAAGATTAGGAGTGCTGACTGTGAAGAATGAGGGCTTGCTACTCGAATACAATGGCCATAACAACCTAAGTAGGAAAGTTATATTTCAGCCAAAACAGTAACTATCTGAAGGAATTGGATGCAGGCAAGGGAAATGGCATCTAAGAGCTGCTGGGTGGAAGTGTGCTTTATCAGTGTGAGCTGGAGAGGAGTGAACCTTCAGTGAATGGGGAAGGGGAAAAGACAGGGCCAGGGGTGCAGGGCTCTGTAGGCTCACTGCTCTAAGAACTTGTTTTCACTTTGAGGCAAGTGAAAGATGCTATGGGTTATAAGTAAAGGAGTGGAGTGATCTAACTTTCATTTTAAGAGAACCACTCTGGCTGTTACACTGAGAAAAGGTTCAGACTGAAGAATAGAAGAAATGAAGGACCTTCACTACTGCAATTTTTTTTTTCTTTTTTCACCTTTTAACTAAGAAACCATTTTTTTTCATTTTTTTCTTCTTCTTTTTTCTTTTTTTCTTTCTTTCTTTCTTCTTCTTTTTCCATCACCTGATTTTACCCTTTTAATTACTACCTTCTTATTTTTAACCAGTATTATTACTGCTACCATTTTACCATTTTTTAAAGTGCCGTTTTATTTTCTCTTTATTTTATTTTGGGATTAGTGTTCTCCATTCTATTTTCATCGTTATATTATTGGTTGTTTCTAGTTTGCATCCATCTCCAAGGAGCTGTTGCTGGAATTTGTTGGATTTAGTGGCGGTTCGATAGGAGTATTCTCCTCATATAAAAAGTCTCTTCCCCTCTTCCACTTCATTCTCTCTTTTCGCTCTTTTTCTTTTCTTTTCTCTTCTTTTCTTTTCTTTTCTTTTCTTCTCTTTTCTTTTCTTTTCTTTTCTTTTCTTTTCTTCTCTTTTCTCGCTTTTATTTCCCCCCCTCCTTTTTCCCAATTTCATTTTTGCACTCCTTTTTTTGGCCCCTACTTTTCTGTTTCTTTTTTCTCTTTTATCTTCCTTCTTCCTTATCCCCCAATTTTCTTAATTCGGGCGGTCAACTTATTTGGGGTTATTAATATCGTGAATATATTTGTGTTTAGTGCCTGGTATGTGGTGCCTTGTTGTGTTGTATTTTGTGCCTTTAAATCAACGCAGCAGATCCAAGCAACAGCAGCCTCCTGAGCACCACACCCTCTGCTGAGGAACAGCACCTGTACGCGAAACCTCCCCCCACCAGACAGAAGAGCCACCACAGCTGTGAACAGAAGCCACCAGAGGAGCTGCTTCCAACTGAAGAGCAGCTGCTACCGCAACCGCCCGAAGAGCAACCACAGACCAATGAGTCACTGCCACCAAGGGAAACAACCACTGAACGACTCAACGTCTAGATATGTCAGTGAGATCAAACATGGGTAGACAAAGAAACCCCCAAAGGAAAGAGAAGGAGGACTCTCCAGAAAAGCAGCTAAGTAATACAGAGGCATGCAACATGACAGAAAAAGAATTCAGAATAAGGGTCCTAGAGTGCATAAACCGGATGGAGGAAAATATCGACAATCTCTGCAAGAAGCAAGAAGAAACAGATGAAAAAATCAATAACATATGGAAGAAGCTAGAAGAAACAGATGAAAAAATAAACAACTTAAGTAAGACCCAAGAAGAAATGAAGATTAATATAGCTGCAATGAAAAACACCATTGAAAGTATCAACAGTAGACTAGGAGAAGCGGAGGACCGAATTAGTGAATTAGAAGACAAGGAAGCAAAACACATCCAAAATGTACTGCAATTGGAGAAAAAAATTAAAAGACAGGAGGAGAGCCTAAGGGAGCTTTGGGACAACATGAAACGAAACAACATACGAATAATAGGGGTACCAGAACAACAGAAAGATGAACAAGGATTAGAAAACCTATTAGAAGAAATAATATCAGAAAACTTCCCTGAGGTGGGGTAGAAAAAAGTCACACAAGCCCAGAGAGTCCCAAACAAGGTGAACCCGAAGAGACCCACACCAAGACACATCATAATTACCATGGCAAATGTTCAGGACAAAGAGAGAATCTTACAGGCTGCAAGAGAGAGACAGAAAGTTACATACAAGGGATCTCCCATTAGATTGTCAAATGATTTCTCAACAGAAACACATCAGGCCAGAAAAGAATGGACAGAAATTTACAAAGTGATACAAAGCAAAGGACTGAATCCAAGAATACTCTATCCAGCAAGGCTATCATTCAAACTTGAAGGGGAAATAAGAAGCTTCACAGACAAAAAAAGGCTAAGGGAGTTTATCACCACCAAGCCAGCAATGCAAGGAATGCTAAAGGGACTGGTATAAAAAGAAGAAATAAAAAGCTCAGAAAGAAAACAGCCACACACAAAAAGAAATGGCTACAAACAAGTACCTTTCAATAATAACTTTAAACGTAAACGGACTAAATGCTCCACCTAAAAGACATCGAGTGGCTGGATGGATAAAAAAACATGACCCATACATCTGCTGTCTACAAGAAACCCACCTCATTAGAAGGGACTCACACAGACTGAAAGTGAAAGGATGGAAAAATATCTTTCAGGCAAATGGAAAGGAAAAGAAAGCTGGGGTAGCAATACTTCTATCAGACAAAATAAATCTCAAAGTGAAGGCCATAACAAGAGATAAGGAAGGCCACTTCATAATACTAAAGGGATCAATACAACAAGAAGATATAACCCTGGTAAACATATATGCACCCAATGCAGGAGCACCCAAATTCATAAAAAACTCCTGGAAGATATTAAGAGGGAGATTGATAACAATATAATCATAGTAGGGGACTTTAATACACCACTGACATCACTGGATAAATCCTCTAGGCAAAATATCAGCAAAGAAACAGCAATCCTAAATGACTCACTAGATCAGATCGACTTAATTGACATCTTCAGAACATTTCACCCCAAAGCCACGAAATATACGTTCTCCTCAAGTGCACATGGGACATTTTCAAAAATAGACCGCATATTAGGTCACAAGCAAAGTCTCCCCAAATTCAAGAAGATTGAAATCATACCAAGCATCTTCTCAGACCACGATGGCATAATATTAGAAATAAACTACAATAAAAACAACCCAAAACACTCAAACACTTGGAAGCCGAATAACATGTTATTAAATATTGATTGGGTTACCAATGAGATCAAAGATGAAATTAAAAACATCCTGGAAATGAATGACAATGAAAATAAAACAATCCAAAACCTATGGGACACAATGAAAGAAGTCCTGAGAGGGAAACTTATAGCTCTACAGGCCTACCTCAAAAAACAAGAAAAAATGGTAGTAAGTCATCTAACTCTGCATCTCAAAGAATTTGAAAGAGAGCAACAAGAAAAGCCCAGAGTGAGCAGAAGGAAGGAGATAATAAAGATTAGAGCAGAAATAAATGACATAGAGACTAAAAAAAAAATACATAAAATCAATGAAACCAAGAGCTGGTTCTTTGAAAGGATAAACAAGATTGATGAACCTCTAGCCAGGCTCACCAAGAAGCAGAGAGAGAGGACCCAAATAAACAAAATCAGAAATGATTGAGGCGAAATAAGAACAGTCCCCCAGAAATACAAATAATTGTTAAAAAATAATATGAACAACTCTACTCCCACAAACTAGACAACCTGGAGGAAATGGACATATTCCTAGAAAAATACAACATTCCAAAACTCAATCAGGAAGAATCTAAAAATCTCAATAGGCCAATAACTATGGGAGAAATTGAAGTAGTCATCAAAAAGTTTCCAGCAAACAAAAGCCCAGGACCAGACAGCTTCACAAGGGAGTTTTACCAAACATTCAAGGAAGAACTAAAACCTATCCTCCTTAGACAATTCCAAAAAATTCAAGAGAAAGGAACACTTCCAAGCTCATTCTATGAAGACAGCATCACCCTAATACCAAAATCAGGTAAAGACAACACAATGAAAGAGAATTACAGGCCAATATCCCTCATGAATATAGATGCCAAAATCCTCAACAAAATTCTAACAAATCAGATCCAGCAGTATATGAGAGAGATCATACACCATGACCAAGTAAGATTTATCCCAGGGATGCAAGGATGCAAATCAATTAATGTGATACACCACATAAACCAATTGAAAGAAAAAACCACATAGTCATATCAATTGATGCAGAAAAAGCATTTGACAATATCCAACACCCATTTTTGACAAAAACTCTCAGCAAGGTGGGACTAGAAGGATCATACCTCAACATAATAAAAGTCATATATGACAAACCCACAGCCAACATCACAATCACGGGGCAAAAACTAAAACCATTTCCCCTAAGAACAGGAACAAGACAGGGTAGCCCACTTTCACCACTCCTGTTCGAGATAGTACTGGAAGTAGTAGCCATTGCAATTAGACAAGAAGAAGAAATAAAAGTCAACCAAATTGGAAAAGAATAAGTAAAACTGTCCTTATTCGCAGATGACATGATATTGTACATAAAAACCCTAAAGACTCCATCAAAAACTATGTAATCTAATAAAAGACAAACATGCAAATTGACCATACCTTCATTATGCCTTAAGCCATGCCCACCAGCCAATCAGAGCGACTATATTCAAATTAATCCAACCAAGATAGCAGCCAGCAGCGAGCAGGAGGCTTGGTTGCTCCAGTGATGGGGGAAGCCAAGCTTCCCGCCTGCCATGGCCAGCTCTGAGCTCCACTGAAGGCAACAAAGTTTCAATTATATAAGATAAATAAACCCCAGATATCTGCTTTCAGCAGGCTGTGGCCACAGAGCTTCAGCAAGCAGGACGCTTGGTTGCTCCAGTGATGGAGGAAGCCAAGCTTCCTGCCTGCCGTGGCCAGCTCTGAGCTCCACTGAACTCAACAAAGTTTCAATTATAGAAGGTAAATAAATCCCAGAATAAAAAAGAAAAAAGAAAAAAAAGGAGAGGCTGAGAGCTTCCATCCCCAGGGGTCTTGGCTAGCCTGAAAATGGCCCTCAGCCCCTCTCCCAGACTGGCCAGGAATCCCAGTGGGGACCCCCCACCCTAAAGGGGGTGTGGGAAGCATGAAAACAGCCATCAGCCCCTCCCCCAGGCTGGCCAGGAACCCCTGTGGGGACCCCCACCCTGAAGGGGTGTGACCATCCTGCAAACACCTATCAGCCCCTCACCCAGGTTAGCCAGGCACCCCAGAGGGACCCCCACCCTGATCCGGGACACCCTTCAGGGCAAACCAGCCGGTCCCCACCCAGTGCACCAGATCTCTAACCTATATAATAAAAGGGTAATATGCAAACTGACCCTAACAGCAGAATGATTGGGAATGACTGGTCACTATGACACACACTGACCACCAGGGGGCAGACGTTCAATGCAGGAGCTGACCCTGGTGGTCATTGCTCTACCACAGGGGGAGCTCTGCTCAGCCTCAAGCCAGGCTGAGGGCTGCCAGTACAGCGGTGGTGGTTGGAACCTCTCCCGCTTCCTCAGCTGCACTAAGGATTTCAGACTGCAGCTTAGGCCTGCTCCCGGCTGGCAAGTGGACATCCCACGAGAGCTCCCGGGCTGCCAGAGGGATGTCTGATTGCCAGCTTAGGCCCAATCCCCCAGGGAGCAGGCCTAAGCCAGCAAGTGGTCATCCCTGAAGGGGTCCCAGACTGCCAGAGGGCACAGGCTGGGCTGAGGGACCCCCCCCCCAAGTGCACAAATTTTTGTGCACCAGGCCTCTAGTTAGACTTAATAAATGAATTTGGCAATGTAGCAGGATACACAATTAACAGCAAGAAATCTATGGCATTTCTATACACCAATAGTGAACTTACAGAAAGAGAGACTAAAAAAATTAAGATACGTAGGAATAAGCTTAACTAAAGAGGTAAAAAACCTCTACTCAGCAAACTACAGGTCTTTGAAAAAAGAGATAGAGGAAGACATAAACAGATGGAAGAACATACCATGTTCATGGATTGGTAGAATCAAAATCATTAAAATGTCCATACAACCCAAAGCAATCTATAAATTCAATGCACTTCCAGTTAAAATACCAACAGCATATTTTACAGACCTAGAACGAACTCTCCAAAAATTCATCTGGAATAAAAAACGACCCCGAATAGCTGCAGCGATCCTGAGAAAGAAGAACAAAGTCGGTGGGATGTCAATACCAGATATCAAGCTGTATTACAAAGCCACTGTTCTCAAAACTGCCTGGTACTGGCACAAGAACAGACATATAGATCAATGGAATAGAATAGAGAACCCAGAAATCAACCCAAACCAATATGCTCAATTAATATTTGACAAAGGAGGCAAGAACATACAATGGAGTCAAGATAGTCTCTTCAATAAACGGTGTTGGGAAAATTGGACAGATACATGCAAAAAAGTTAAACTAGACCACCAACTTACCCCATACACAAAAATAAACTCAAAATGGATAAAGGACTTAAATGTAAGACGGGAAACCATAAAAATACTAGAGGAATCCAAAGGCAACAAAATCTCAGGCATATGCGGAAGCAATTTCTTCACTGATACAACTCTTAGGGCATTGGAAATTAAAGAGAAAATAATCAAATGGGACTACATCAAAATAAAAAGCTTCTGCACAGCAAAAGAAAAAATCAACAAAACAACAGGAAAGCCCACTGCATGGGAGAACATAATTGCCAACGTTATCACCGATAAGGGTTTAATTTCCAACATTTATAGGGAACTCATACAACTTAACAAAAGGAAGATAAACAATCCAATCAAAAAATGGGCAAAGGACCTAAATAGACACCTTTCAAAAGAGGACCTTCAGAAAGCCAAGAGACATATGAAAACATGCTCAAAGTCACTAATCATCCAAGAAATGCAAATCAAAAAAACAATGAGGTACCATCTCACACCTGTCAGAATGGCTATCATCAACAAATCCACAAACGACAAGTGCTGGAGAGGATGTGGAGAAAAAGGAACCCTCTTGCACTGCTGGTGGGAACGCAGACTGGTGCAGCCATTGTGGAGAACAGATGGAGTTTCCTCAAAAAGTTAAAAATGGAATTCCCATTTGACCCAGTGATCCCACTTCTAGGAATATATCCCAAGAAAACAGAAACACCAATCAGAAAAGATATATGCACCCCTATGTTCATAGCAGCACAATTTACCATAGCTAAGGTCTGGAAACAGCCTAAGTGCCCATCAGCAGATGAATGGATTAAAAAAATGTGTTACATCTACACAATGGAATACTCTGCTGTGGTAAAAAACAAAAAAGAATGGTTGGGTCTTATTCTTTTTAAATCTATCCAGCCATTTTATGCCTTTTGATTAGAGAATTTAATTCATTTACATGTTTATTTGAGATTTTTTGTTCGTTTGCTTCTTGAGGTAGCCTGTAATGCTATGAATTTTCTTCTTAGAACTTTTTGCTACGTCCCATAGATTTTGAGTTATTGTGTTTTCATTTTCATTTCTTTCAAAGTATCTTTTTATTTCTTCCTTGATCTCATTTTTAACCCATTCATTTTTTAGTAACATGTTATTTAGCTTCTATGTGTTTGTGTGTTTTTTAGTTTTTTTCTTATGATTAATTTCTAGTTCATACCATTATGATCAGAGAAGATGCTGACATGATTCCAATATTCTTAACTTCATGAGACTTTTTTGTGTGTGTGTCCCAACATGTGGTGTATCATAGAAAATGTTCCATGTGCACTTGAAAAGAATGTATATTCTGCTGCTTTGGTTGAAATGCTATGAAAATATCAATTAAATCAATCTGATTTGTTTTGTAATTTATCTGAAATATCCCTTGTATGGGTTATGTGAACGCTTCTATTGTAATTAAGTATTGATTGATATTAGCCCATGTGTGTGGAGAGCTACCCTCAGGCTGGCTGACAGTGAACATCGACCCTGACCACAGTGTATGAGCTTCTGTGTAGGTGTTGAACAAAAATGAACTGATTTTACCTCAGTAGGGTCTGGTGCCTGCTGAGATTTCCTTTGGATGTTGCTGCTTGTAAAAGTAATTGGATCCTGCTCAAATATTCTCTGAAAATCACCATTGAGTGTGTTGGTTCTGGAGCCTCTTGTGAAGTACTCTGGTGCAGGTCAATGTTGGATGCAGCCATGGGAAACCTGTTTGAAGCTACCAAGTGATCCACAGTTTTTGGCTGCCTCTGCTGTGCCGGAGTGTATTTGGGAAGGTCCAAGCTGTGCACCAAGGTTGGCTTCTATCAGCACTGAGTTCAGGGGTATGTCAGCAAAGGCTGAAGGCATTATGAGATCCACCCCCATCTTTCTCTGTCTGCTTGCTGTCTATTTGGCTTAGTCACTGAAAGAGGCTCTGGTGGTACTTGAGTTGCATGAGGTAGGTTTCCAGTGAGTCATCAGGTTGGGTCTAGTGGTCTCTAACAGACTGAGTCAGGTTCAAACTTATTGCTAGTGCTGGATTTGAGGCCACTCAGCAAAAGTTCCAGGGTACAGCAAGGCTAGCTGCCACCCACTGGGTGCCTGCAGATTTTTGTGTTGGGGTGTAATTTAAGGGAGTCATCAGGGTGAGACCAGCATAGTTTATCAAGCCCAAACAGACCAAGGTTTGCCTGGGTTATGGGGGCATCTCTGTACTAAGGGAAAATGGCCCTGTCATAGAGCCACGTAACTCAGTCTGTCCAGTATTCTGCCTGGACCTCCTGTAGAGCCTGAGTTCAGCATGGCAGGACCAACAGGAGTCGGGAGGGTAGGGCTAGTGGATCTGCTTTCACAGGGGTCGGCCTAAGACCATCAGAAAACACATATATAATTACATATTGTTTTTGTGATTAATCACTATGCTTTAATTATGTTCAATTTGTAACAATGAAAATACACCCTGCATATCAGATATTTACATTACGATTCATAACAGTAGCAAAATTACAGTTATGAAGTAGCAATGAAAATAATTTTATGGTTGGGGATCACCACAACATGAGGAACTATATTAAAGGGTCGCAGCATTAGGAAGGTTGAGAACCACTGTGCTAGGGGGAGGCACTGATCGGTTCACAGGAAGGTGGGGGAAATGACTCCTGAGCCAAAGCCATGCAATTCAGTCACTGACATCCCCTGAGTCTGGCTGGACATCTATGCTCCTGGCCCACTAGGGCCCTGTCCATTCATTTTTCTAGCTTTTGGAGCCCACTAGAACTCACCCTTGCACTACCTTGGCCAATAGGGAAGACTGCCTGGTGTGCCCTATGCAGTGGTCAGCAAAATTTGGCTCATGAGCCACATGTGGCTCTTCGGCCCCTTGAGTGTGGCCACGAAGTTTCAATCCCACTGTACGTGTATGCCTGCACATGGTATTTTGTGGAAGAGCCACACTCAAGGGGCCGCAGTTTGCCGACCACTGGTCTATGCTAACTGGATAAACACAACTCACAGAACAAAAATCTAGAATGAAAATAACATGAACACCAGGGGGGTGAGAGTATGAATGTGGGGGGGGGGCAATGGGGGAATAAGGACACATATGTAATATCTTAATCAATAAAGAAAAAAATAAGTAAAGAAAATAGCATGAAATGATATTCAACATTAAATGTAATCATAACTCTTAAAATTTGGCAGATTAACAAAACAAAAGTAATTAAGACTGTAAAAATTTGTGAAGCAATCACATCCATATGAAATGTTGTATTCTATAAATATAATATTGGAGATATATTCACTGATTTCTTAGGCAAATACTGGGCCATAAATGAAACTTTAATGCACAGCTTTCCAACCAATGTTTCAGAAATGGCTTTCACATCTGCTGACATGTAGCTCCTGTTAGTTATCCAAAAAGTTGAACAATATCAGGGGGAGTCAGAGTTCCCAACTACAGACAATCTTATCCATTTATTCAGTATGCCTTATAAATATTATCATTTCTCTGGGTACCATTATGTAAAAAAGTATTTTGAAGTATTGCTTTAATATTTCCAACAGTAAATCAAATTTAACTAATTTTGTTTGTTTTATATTCTTTTGTATTTAATACTGTACTTTAAAATAATATATCTGTACTACTAATTTATCAACTTTAGATAGTTTCTATTGGCTTTCCACTATGAAAAAATGAGAAATTTTGCTTTAAAATTTATTCTTTTTGGAAGCACTATTTTCATCTTACCATCTGTGCTCTCTGAGCTTCATTTAAGGAATAAAGCAAAGTTCTTCTTAAGGAATTCCCTTAAATCTTTCTCCTCCTCTAATGCACAATATCATCCTACATTTTCTTGTATTAATTTTGTATTTTTATTTTTCGTCCTTAGGTGTTTACTCACCTGGGGTCTGTGTTGTGAGATTAATGTTATATAGAAGCACAGCATTCTTTTTCTCAATGTTTTTCTACCACCATATACTGAATAGTTTCTATTTCCCTATTTGGTTTTGTATTACCACCTTTATGATAAATTTATTAGATTCATATATGCATATATTTGTACACATACTTATGTATATGCATATGCTTCTGTCTTTGATATAATCTATCTATCCCACTGGTCTGTTCTTTTTCAAAACTGAATTAGCTATTTTACCATATGAACTTAACCTAGATTTTTTATTGAAATTGCATTGATTTTATAGATTAATTTGATGAAAACTGATATTACAACATCACATGTAAGACCAGTGAGTAGATTTGCCTTTAATTCATTAATAGAATTTAAATCTGTTTCTATAAAGCCCTGGGCTTTAACATTTTAAAATTTTATTCCTAGATGTTTTATAGTTTTGTGGTTATTGTCACTAAGATATTACTATGTTTTCCAGTTGGTTATTTTTCTTATGGAACAATGCTGTTGATTTTTATTAGATAACTAGAGGCCCAGTGCATGAAATTTGTGCATGGGGAGGGAGGGGTCCCTCAGCCCGGCCTGCACCCTCTTGCAATCTGGGACATCTCTCTCACAGTCTGGGACTGCTGGCTCCTAACTGCTTACTGCCTGCCTGATCACCCCTAACCACTCTGCCTGCCTGCCTCACTGCCCCTAACCACTCGCCTGCCTGCCTGATTGTCCCTAACCATTCTGTCTACCTGCCTGATCACCTCTAACCCCTCTGCCTGCCTGCCTGATTGCTCTTAACCACTCTGCCTGCCTGTCTCATTGCCCCTAACCACTCACCTGCCTGCCTGATTACCCCTAACCACCTCTGCCTCGGCCCCCACCTTGGTGGCTTAGTCCAGAAAGATGTCTGGAATGACGTCTGGAAGGTCATTTGGCTGTTCGATCTAATTAGCATATTACACTTTTATTATTATAGATATTTTGCTAGACAACTCACTGAAATCACTTACAATTTTTAATAGGTTAATTTTATTCCATTTCATAAAATGACAATTTTATCTGTTTTCTTCTTCTCCTTTCACTTCTTATTTCTTTTTCTTTTCTTACAGTGTTGGCTAGGCCCATTAATTTTAAACCTTAATGGTAATGGTAAGAGAAGATTAGATCTTAAAGTACATTAAAATATATGTCTTGAGTTTTTCCATTAGTTATGATGATTATTGAGGTGTTGCTCTAACATATTTATTTATTTATGAAAATTTTATCCTATTCCTAATGGGTAAGATGTATAGTTTTAAATCATAATAAATGTTGAAGTTTTTTAGAGGTTACCCAGATACTTTATAAACAATCTTTATTACTTTCCAACAACAGAAAAAGGATGAAAATACCACTCCTTCAGTACATTCCACAACACCCACTCTCCTTCTAGCTCTGTTATCTTCATATTACTTTTGCATTGTCAAAGTTTCTTATTTAAATTATTTTTGGTAGCTAAAATTAAATCATAATTTTGCTTTTGGTAGATTATAAAATTTGAAAAAATGATAACATAAAATATTATGATTTATAAAATAATATTCAGTGTAGAGCTAAGTTTTATGATTGAGTCCTAATATAAATGAACTAGAGGCCCAGTGCACAAAAATTTGTGCACTCGGGGGGAAGAAGGGGTCCCTCAGCCTGCCCTGTGCCCTCTCGCAGTCTGGGACCCCTCGGGACATAACGCCCTCCTGGCTTAGGCCAGCTCCCGGGTGGCAGAGGGCAAGCCCAATCCCTAGGTGCAGCCCCTGGTCGGGCTCAGAGCAGGGCAGATTGGGGTGTTGGGGCACCGCCCCCTGTCATGCACAGAGCAGGGTGGATCGGGAGGTTGTAATGCCACCCCCAGTCACGCTCAGGGTAGGGCCGATTGGGGGGTTGGGGCACCGCCCCCTGTCACACTCAAGGCAGGGTCGATGGGGAGGTTGCGGTGCCACCCCCTGTCACACACAGAGCAGGGCCCATCAGGGGGGTTGGGGCTCCTTACCCTGTCACACACGGAGCAGGGTCGATCAGGGGGTTGGGGAGCTCCCCCCTTGTCACGCACAGAGCAGGGTTTATCAGGGGGTTGGGGAGCTCCCCCGTCACTCAGAGAGTAGGGCCGATAGGGGAGTTGGGGCGCCGCCCCCTGTCACACACAGAGCAGGGTGGATCAGGGGGTTGGGGCGCCGCCACTCTCACACTCAGGGCAGGGCCGATGGGGAGGTTATGGCTTTCCCCTGTCACACGCAGAGCAGGGCCTGTGGGTGGGGGGGTGGGTTGGGGCACCGCACCCTGTCACACACAGAGCCGCAGGGCGATCAGGGGTTTTGGGAGCTCCCCCGTATCAGGCACAGAGCAGGGCTGATCAGGAGGTTGGGGTGCCTTCCCCTGTCACAAACAGAGCAGGGCGGATAGGGAGGTTGTGGCTCCGCCCCCTGTCACACACACAGAGCTGCAGGGCAATCAGGGGGTTCGGGCGCTGCCCCCTGTCACGCTGATCCCGGTGCCAGGAGGCCTCATGGCTCCGCTGACCCCGGTGCTGGGAGGCATATTACCCTTTTACTATATAGGGTAGAGGCCTGGTGCATGTGTGGGGCTGGCTGGTTTGCCCTGAAGTGTGTCCTGGATCAGGGTGGGGGTCCCCACTGGGGTGCCTGGCCAGCCTGGGTGAGGGGATGATGGCTGTTTGCAGCTGGTCACACACCCTTCAGGATGGGGGTCCCCACTGGGGTGCCTGTCCAGTCTGGGTGATGGGCTGAGGGCTGTTTTCAGGCTGGCGGGTGACAGTAGCTCCCAACCGCTCCTTTTTTTCTTTTTAATTCTGGGCCAGCTTTAGCTCTGAGGCTCCAGCTCTTAGGCCTCCACTGCTGAAAGTAGGTATCTGGTTTGTTTCGGTTCGAAACAATGTATAACTCCAGCTCTGACTCCAGCTCTGAGATCCCAGCTCGCTGAAAGCTGGTTTCTGGGTGTTTTTTTTTAGCTTCTATATTTGTTAAAATGTTTCAAACTGCAGGCTCAGAGGCCTGCAGCGGCAGGCGGGGAACGTTGGAGTGCTCCGTCACTGAAGCAAGCAAGACTCATGTTAGTTTCAATCTGCCTGGCTGCCGGCCGCCATCTTGGCTGACAGTTAATTTGCATATAGCCCTGATTAGCCAATGGGAAGGGTAGCAGTCGTACACCAATTACCATGTTTCTCTTTTATTAGATAGGATGTGACTTCATGTCTCTAAATCCTGCTCAAATGTGAAGTCCCCAAAGTAAGGTAAAATTATTCCAATATTCTTCAATTATGTAGTAGAATCCTACCTTTTAGATTTCGTCATGAGTATGCAATTTATTTATTTTTTTATGCTTTGTTTTCCTTGATTTTATAATTGCCTTTTTTTTTTTTACTTCTTCTTAACAGGAGATTTGTAGCATCCTTAACAAACCATATCATCATCCACATCTTAATTGTGTTGTTTCTTTTCAATGAAATCCATATTTTTTTCCTTGATAATATATTTTTCTCAAATCTCTCTGATTCAGTACTGATTTGGACTGATTATTTCCTTTACCCCTACCTCCACATTCAGTTCTCATTTTGATATGTTTGTGCATATGCTCATGTTTCTTGAATTCCTCAAGATTTTTTCCTTAAGACTATCTTTTTGTTATAATAAAATATATCTTGATTAAAATTTACTAATAAAACATGCTTATTTTTGCATGTCTAAAATTATCTTTGTTTTGCTTTTGCAATCTTGTTAATAGTTTGGTTTGATTTTGAGGTTCAAACTAACTTTTCCTTAAAACTTTAGAGGTATTTCTCAATATTTTCTAGAATTAAGGACTGCTGAAGAAATCTAATAGATTTTTCATTGTCATTCCCTTCCAGAAAAGATTCCAATGCTAGTGTTCCTATGCTTTGTATAAGACAGTATAATATTCATTCTAAAATGAAACTTCTGTTAGAGAAAATATCACATGAGATTTAGAAGTGATTGAGACAAGAGGTCCTTTTAAACTTTAGTAATGGCAGGGTTGGAGGGCAAAGATATCTACTGGAGTGCTAAAAATGTGTTTATAATATAGTTCCTTGGTAGATTCAGGATAATGTATTTAACAATCATTGTGTAGCATTTACTCGGTGCCTGACACTTTACAAGGAATAACTTTAATTCTCACAACCACCTTATGAAGTAGGTAGTTAACTCCACTTCACAGAAGGGGAAACTGAAGCTTAGAGAGCTAAATAAGTTTCCCAAGGTCACATAGCCAGTAAAGGCAGTCAGACCTGACACCAGGCCTGTCTAGCTCTAGAGTGCATGCTTTTTACTACGATATTCCTCCACTTTGCCAGAAATGGTTCTTTTCAATATGGAGGTGTCCTTTCTGTGCCCACCTTTTCAGAACATGTTCTCAGAGCCTTGGGGAGTTTTCTGCCCCTGAGGTTCTTTGAGAAAGACATGGTCCACTGAGCGAGAAGGACACTGCCTTTTTCTGTTTGGATGGCACTGGACTTATCTGAAATATTTGTACAACTCAGATCCTGGATTCCATCCTTACTCCTATAATCTAAGTCTAACACAGCTGTATGTTCAAAACTGCCCCTGGCATGCCCAAGTCCTCTCAATCCTGCTGGAGGACCTGCTTTGCCACCCCGCTTCCTAATCATCTCCCTCCAGAGCTTCTCCATCCTTGCATTTCTCCCTTCTTCCTCATTACCTTTCCCAGCCTCCCCTCACTTCCCCACTCTCAGCTTACTCCCCTTTCTTACTTAGTCCCTCCTCCATTAGGCCCTCCCCCTTCAAAGCCTTCCCCTGCCATGCTAACTGATTCTACCTATCCTCACCTCTTTCAGGTTATGCCCAGATCTCATTTTCTCAGTGGGGCCATTCTTGACACTTTTAGGGTGTCCAGGACTGAGGGGTGTCCTGGACCGGGGGCTTTGGGTGGCACTCTCCAACCCATCCCCTCCCAGCCCCTGGTTGTTTTCCTTTAATAGTGATCTCCAAACTGTTTCCCTGCTTCTTTGTCTACTGCTGTCTCCATTCAAGACCCAGGTTATACAGCCCCTTGAGAATAGGACTCTTTGTTTTGTTTACCACTTTGTCCCTGGAACTTAGACTAACACATGGCACAAAAATATAAGTATTTATTGAATGAATGATTTCAGTGGGTCAAAGGATTAAAAAAGTTAAAAGGCACTGACATAGGCAATGAGAAGCCATTAAATATTTGGGTCTTTTTGGAAATATGAGAAGTCAACTCTCTATACCTTTGTCCTAGGATCTTACAGATATTTCTTTGTTCCTTTGGGCAACTCCTTCCCATACTGCCCCTTATTTACTTAATTTTTGAAAGATTTAACTTAAATACTTTTGGATAGGTAGAAAAAAGAACAGGGTCCAGAAAAGGAAGATTTGAAGATATGGAGAGAGAAACAGGAGGGTTTGGAAGGAGTTCTCCAGAATCGTGTTCCCTCACAAAAAGGGGGGTGTCGTCAGGGCTAGACAGGTCCCTCTGGACACAGTCAGGCCACCTTTAGCACTGGGGTTCCCAGTCCTGTGGCTGGGGGAGCAGAGCCAGGTCCAAGCCTCTTTCTCCTCGTAGGAAAACAGCCCTCCCTCATTCTGTAGGAGTTATAGATAACACAGCCATTTCAAGATATTCGTCTTTCATTCTTCATCCTGTGACTTTTTTCAACTCACATCCATTTTTCAGCTTTCCCTGTGCATTAGATAAAAAATACTTGGAAAGCAGTTTAAAAAAATAACCTTTATTTTTTTTTTTAAAGAGAGAATTTTTTTTATTGATTTTAGAGAGAGAGAGAGGAAGGGGGAGATATAGAGAGATAGAAACATCAATGAGAGAGAAATATCCATGGGCTGCCTCATGCTCACCCCCTACTTGGGAATGAGCCCACAACTTGGGAATGTGCCCTGATTGGGAATCGAACTGGTGACCTCTTGGTGCATGGGACCAAGTCCAACCAACTGAGCCCACTGGTTGGGGCAACTTTTTGTCTTTTTAATGCCTCAGGTTTAATAATTCTTACCTTGTCACAGAAATGATGGTAGGAGACAGATGAATGGCTGTATAGTAATTATTTAAGTGAATTCAGGTGGAATAGATTCTCCACTTACATGTCTGTACCCTCAGCAGAGCTCTGTTGAAAAGATACATTTTGATTGTTCCAAGAACTCAGCTTTTAATTATTTATTTTATTTTATTTTAAATTTATTTTATTGTTTAAAATATTACAAATAGTAGTACATATGTCTCCTTTTTTTCCCACAATGACATTCCCCCAGCCTCCCCTACACCCCGGCACATGCCTCCTCCTCTACCTCCCAGTGTCTTGCGTCCATTGGTTATGCTTATAACCATGCATACAAGTCCTTCAGTTGATCTCAACCCTCCACAGCCTTCTCACTGTAGTTTGACAGTTTGTTCAGTGCTTCTTTGCCTCTGTACCTATTTTTATTCATCAGTTTATAATGTTCTTCATAGTCCACAAATGAGTGAGATCATGTGATATTTATCTTTCTCTGACTGGCTTGTTTCACTTAGCATAATGCTCTTCAGTTCCATCCATGCTGTGGCAAATGGTAAGAATTCCTTTTTTTTACAGCAGCATAGTATTCCATTGTGCAGAAGTACCACAGTTTTCTAATCCACTCATCTGCTGATGGGCATTTAGGCTGTTTCCAAATTTTTATCTATTGTAAATTGTGCTGCTATGAACATAGGGGTGCATATGTCCTTTCTGATTGATGTCTCTGTTTTCTTGGGATATACTCCTAGAAGTGGGATTACTGGGTCAAATGTCAGTTCCACTTTTAATTTTTTGAGGAAACGCCATACTGTTTTTCAGTCTGCATTCCCATCAGCAGTGAAGGAGGGTTCCTTTTTCTCCAAGTCCCCTCTAGCACTTGTCATTTGTTGATGATAGAGATTCTGACAGGTGTGAGATGGTACCTCATTGTTGTTTTGATTTGCATATATCAGATGATTAGTGACTTTGAGAATGTTTTCATATGCCTTTTGGCTTTCTGTATGTCCTCTTTAGAAAAGTGTCTATTTAGGTCATTTGCCCATTTTTTGATTGGATTGTTTATCTTCTTTTTGTTAAGTTGTATGAGTTCCCTGTAAATTTTGGAGATTAAACCCTTATCAGAGATAACATTGGCAAATATGTTCTCCCATGCAGTGGGCTTTCTTGTTGTTTTGTTGATGGTTTCTATTGCTGTGCAGAAGCTTTTTATTTTGATGTAGTCCCATTTGTTTATTTTATCCTTAGTTTCCATTGCCATAGGAGCTGTATTGGTAACGATATTGCTACAACAAATGTCTGCTATTTTGGTGCCTATGGCTTCTTCTAATATTTTTCTTGTTTTTCATCTTAAGTTTAAGTCCTTTATCCATTTTTAGTTTATTTTTGTGTATGGGGTAAGTTGGTGGTCTAGTTTCATTTTTTTTGCATGTATCTGTCCAATTTTCCCAACATCATTTATTCAAGTGACTGTCTAGACTCCATTGTATGCTCTTGCCTCCTTTGTCAAATATTAATTGAGGATAAAGGGTTGTGTTGATTTCTGGGTTCTCTCTTCTGGTCCACTGGTCTATATGTCTGTTCCTGTGCCAGTATCAGGCAGTTTTGAAAACAGTGGCTGTGTAGTATATCTTGATGTCTTGTATTGTAATCCCTCCAACATTGTTCTTCTTTCTCAAAATTGCTGCAGCTATTCAGGGTTTTTTTTTTTAATACAGATAAATTTTTGGAGAGTTTGTTCTAAGTCTTTGAAGTATGCTGTTGGTATTTTAATGGGGAGTGCATTGAATTTATAGATTGCTTTGGGTAATATGGACAATTTAATGATGTTGATTCTACCAATCCATGAATATCGTATATTCTTCCATTTGTTGATGTCTTCATCTATCTCTTTTTCAGCATCCTGAAATTTTCTGAGTATAGGTCCTTTATCACCTTTGTTAAATTTATTCCTAGGTATCTTAATTTTTTTTGTTGCAATGATAAATGGGATTGCTTTTTTAGTTTCTCTTTCTGTGAGTTCATTATTGGCATATAGAAGAACCATAGACTTCTGGGTGTTAACTTTGTATCCTGCTACACTGCCAAATTCATTTATTAAATCTAGTAGTTTTCTGATGGAGTCTTTGGAGTTTTCTACATACAATATCATGTCATCTGTGAATAAGGACAATTTTACTTCTTTTAAAATTTGGATGCCTTTTATTTCTTCTTCTTGTCTTATCGCAATGGCTAGTACTTCCAGTATTATGTCGAACAGGAGTGATGGGAGTGGGCATCCCTGTCTTGTTCCTGTTCTTAGGGGAAATGACTTCAGGTTTTGTCCATTGAGTATGATATTGGCTGTGGGTTTTGCATATATGGCTTTTATTATGTTGCGATATGATCCTTCTATTCCCACCTTGCTGAGAGTTTTTATCAAGAAAGAGTGTTGGATTTTGTCAAATGCTTTTTCTGCATCAATAAATATGATTATACTAGTGGCCCGGTGCATGAAATTTGTGCATGGAACGGGGGGTTCCCTCAGCCAGGCCTGCACCCTCTCCAATCGGGGACCCCTTGGGGGATGTCTGACTGATGGTTTAGGCTCAATCCCTAAACCGTCAGTCAGACATCCCTCTCACAATCTGGGACTGATGGCTTCTAAGTACTCACCTGCCTGCCTGTCAGATTGCCCCTAAGTGCCTCTGCCTGCCTGCCTGATCGCCCCTAATGGCCTTCCCCTGCTGGCCTGATCTTGCCCCCAACTTCCTCTGCCTGCCTGATCACCTCTAACTGCCCTCCCCTGCCAGCCTGATATTGCCCCTAAATGCCCTCTCCTGCCAGACTGGTTGCCCTCAACTGCACTCCCCTGCAGGCCTGATCGTACCCCCAACAGCTCTCCTCAGCTAGCCTGATCTTGCCCCCAACTGCCCTCTCCTGTCAGCCTGATCTCGCCCCTAACTGCTCTCCCCTGTGAGCCTGATCACCCCTAACTGCCCTCCTCTGCTGGCCTGATCTTGCCCCAATGGCCCTGCCCTTCTGGCCAATTATTGGTCAGTTTCTATACTAGTCAGCCTCAAATGCTCCGCCTCCTAGGCAGACATTGGCTTCCCACACTTCACCCAGATTTGGTCCTGATTGGTCAGTTTCTATGCCAGTCAGCATCTTACAGCAGCCCCCCCTCCCCCCGCTGAGGCCCTGAGAGAAACAGAGGCCTGGCTACTGGCAAAGCCTGGAGAGAAAGAGAGTGGCAACTGCTGATCGACAGCTGCCATCGAGGCTGTGGATAAGATCCTGCCTCTCTCTCCAGACCTCTCTCCAGGCCTGGTCCGTAGCTCCCTTGGCATTCAGTGCTGGGTTGCTGCACCTGCACTGGTGGCAGTCAGTGCTGGACTGATTTCTGGTGTTCGGTCAAGCCTTCGGTCAGTCATAATGGACCCTGGGTTTTTATATATTAGGATGGTTTTTATTTCTCAGTTTGTTTATGTGTTGCATTACATTTTTATTATTATTTTTTTTATTGCTTAAAGTATTACAAAGGGTATTACATATGTGTCCTTTTTTCCCCCCCTCGACAGTCCCCTAGCCTCCCCTACCCCCTAGTGTCTTATGTCCATTGGTTATGCTTATATGCAGCATTACATTTATTGATTTGAAAATATTATACCATCCTTTCATCCCCAGAATAAATCCACTTGGTCATGGTGAATGAACTTTCTAATGTAATGTTGGATTTTATTTTCTAGAACAGTGATGGCAAACCTATGACACGTGTGTCAGAGGTAACACGCAAACTCATTTTTTGGTCGATTTTTCTTTGTTAAATGGCATTTAAATATATAAAATAAATATCAAAAATATAAGTCTTTATTTTACTATGGTTGCAAATATCAAAAAAAAATTCTATATGTGACACAGCACCAGAGTTAAGCTAGGGTTTTTCAAAATGCTGACACGCCGAGCTCAAAAGGTTTGCCATCACTGTGCTAGAGTTTTGTTGAGAATTTTGGCATCTATGTTCATGAGGGATATTGGCCTGTAATTCTCTTTCTTTGTATTGTCTTTGTCTGGTTTTGGGATAAGGGTAATGCTGCCTTCATAGAAAGAGCTTGGAAGTGTTCCTTCCTCTTGAATTTTTTTGAATATTCTAAGGAAGATAGGCTTTATTTCTTCTTTGAATGTTTGATAAAACTTTGCTGTGAAACTGTCTGGTCCAAGGCTTTTTTGTTGCAAGTTTTTTGATCACTGCTTCAATTTCCTCCATAGATATCTGCATATTCAGATTTTTTGACTCTTCCTGGTTGAGTTTTGGAAGGTCGTATTTTTCTAGGAATATGTCCATTTCTTTTAGGTTGACCAGTTTGTTGGAATAGACTTGCTCATAGTATTTTTTTATGATTCTTCATATTTCTGTGGGGTCTGTTGTCATTTTGTTTCTTTCATTTCAGATTGTGTTTATTTGGGTCCTCTCTCTTTGCTTCTTGGTGAGCCTGGCTAGAGGTTCATCAATCTTGCTTATCCTTTCAAAGAACCAGCTCTTGGTTTCATTGATCTTTTGTATTTTTTTGTCTCTATGTCATTTATTTCCATTCTGATCTTTATTATTTCTTTCCTTCTGCTCACTCTGGGTTTTTCTTGTTGTTCTCTTTCTAATTCTTCAGTTTGGAGAATTAGATGGTTTATTACCAGTTTTTCTTGTTTTTTGAGGTAGGCCTGTAGTGCTATGAACTTTCCTCTCAGATTGCTTTCACTGTGTCCCAAAGATGTTGGATTGTTTGTTTCACTGTTGTTTGTTTCCAGGATGTTTTTTCTTTCTTCTTTGATCTCTTTGGTAACCCACTCATTGTTTAATCATCTGGTATTCAGCCTCCAAGTGTTTGAATTTTTGTGATTGTTTTTATTGTAGTTGATTTCTAATTTTATGCCATTGTGATCTGAGAAGATGCTTGATATGATTTCAATCTTCTTGAATTTGAAGAGACTTTGCCTGTGTCCCGATATGTGGTCTATCTTTGAAAATGTCCCATGTGTGCTTGTGAAGAATATATTTTGGGTAGTTTTGGGGTGGAATGTTCTAAAGATGTTAATTAAGTCCATCTGATCTAGTGAGTCATTTAGGATTGCTGTTTCTTTGCTAATTTTTTGTCTACAGGATTTATCCAGTGATGTTAATGGGGTATTAAAGTCACCTACTATGATTGTATTGCTGTCAATTGCTCCCCTTATATCTTCCAGAAGTTTTTTTCTACATATTTGGGTGCTCCTGCATGGGGTGCATATATGTTTACCAGAGTTATATCCTCTTATTGTATCGATCCCTTTAGAATTATGAAGTTTCCTTCCTTGTCTCTTGTTACGGTCTTCACTTTGAGGTCTATTTTGTCAGATATAAGTATTGCTACCCCAGCTTTTATTTTTCATTTCCATTTGTCTGATAGATATTTTTTCATCCCTTCACTTTCAGTCTGTGAGTCCCTTGTTCTGAGGTGGGTCTCCTGTAGACTATATATATATATATATATATATATATATATATATATATATATATATAAAATCATGTTTTCTCATCCATTTAGTCACTCGATGTCTTTTTATTGGATCATTTAATCCATTTACATTTAATGTTATTATTGATAGGTCCTTGTTTGTAGCCATTTCAGTGCTTTATGACTGTGCTCCTTCCTCCCTTTCTATTTCTTCTTTTTACAGCATTCCCTTTAGCATTTCTTGCATTGATGGCTTGGTAGTGATAAACTCCTTTAGCATTTTTTTTTGTCTGTGAAGCTCCTAATTTCCCCTTCAATTTTGATTGATAGTCTAGCTGGATATAGTATTCTTGGATTCAGTCCTTTGCTTTGTATCACTTTGTAAATTTCATTCCATTCCCTTCTATCTTGATGAGTTTCTGTTGGGAAATCATTTGACAATCTGAAGTGGAATCCTTTGTAGGTGACTCTCTGTCTCTTTCTTGCAGCCTTTAAGCTTCTTTCTTTGTCATTAACATTTGCCATTGTAATTATGATGTGTCTCGGTGTGGGTCTTTTGGGATTCATCTTGCTTGGGACTCTGTACTTGTTAGCATTTTTTTCTTCCCACTATCATGGAAGTTTTCTGTCATTATTTATTCAAATAGATTCTACAATTCTTGCTGCTCTTTTTGTCCTTCTGGCACCCCTATTATATGTATGCTACTTTGTTTCATGTTGTCCCAAAGCTCCCTTACGCTCTCCTCCTGCTTTTTAATTTTTTTTCTCCAGTTGGTGTTCAGATTGGGCTTGTTTCTCTTCCTTATCTCTAACTCACTAATTAGGTCTTCTGCTTCTTCTAGTCTACTGTTGAAACCTTTCATAGCATTTTTGATTGTGCTATATCACTTTTGATTTCTTTCTGATTTTTGCATAGGTTGTTAATTTTCTTGTCCATTCAGTTTATGAACTGTATGACCATTATGCTAAATTCTTTTTCTATCATATTGCATGCCTCAGTTTCTCTTATTTACTTTCTTTGTGATTCCTCTTTTTCTTCTCTCTGGGGATTATTTTGTTGTCTCCCCATTCTAACTATCACCAGAAGGTCCAAATGACAAGTTGTGGGGGCCTGAGCCATGTGCAGTGGGAGTGTCATGCCACCCGAGTGTCACTAAAGAGCTCTGATACCATGACGTGGGGCTGCCGTGGGTCGGTGGGAGCAATGAACCGTGAGAATCAGAGTCACTAGTGCTCAGTGCGGCCTTGTGCGTGCACCTAGAATCAGGGACCTTGCATGTGCTGCACTAAAAAATAGTCCCTGCGGGTATATGCTGGAAATCAGAGTCCCCTAGCATGCAACAGGAGTCAGAGACCCCATGTGCACATGGAGTCTCTGTTGCTTGGTGCGGCTTCGTGCAGTGAATCAGGGTTTCTGTGTGTGTGTGCACCGAGAATTGAAGTCACAGGCACTCAGTGTGCATGCACTGAGAATCAGGGATCCTGTGCATGGTGAGAAACAGAGTCCCCACATTTGCGCACCAAGAGTCAAGTCACTGGTGCTCAGTGCTGCCTCTTGCGTGGAGAATCAGGGTCCCTGATCTACTTGGGGGTCTGGTTGCACAGGCATCCTGTGTTGGCGGGAGGCTCACTCCTGTGCCACGGGAAACAGACTCCTGTGTGTGCGCGCCCAGAGTCAAAGTTAAGTCACACAGCTGCCCTGTGTTGGCAGGAAGCCTGCTTGCACAGAGTGAGTCTGGAAGGTCCTAAAGTGCCATAGCGGGCTGGCGGGGAGGGGGATGGGCTCCATGACTCACAGTAATCTGCAACTGGGATGTCTGGAGTCCAGGTGTCGGTGGGTCTGCAGGTCTTTGTCCCGAGTGGTTGTAGGGTCCAGCTTGCATCTGAGACCAGATTTGGTGGTGATGAAACTAGGGTCCTAGTTGCAAGCAGCCCTCTAAGAATTCAGCTTTTAAAGTAAATGTTGGGGGAATCTTGTAATTCCTATAGTATAAGCCATATTATTGGTCAAAGTCTTAGCAATCCTTTGTGAAATAGAGGTCTTCATTTCAGGGCCACTGTTCTTGGCCTTTCCAGGTGTGGATATTGTCAAGGGGAGGAAGAGAGTGAATTGTGTACTTAGTGAGCACTGCTCACTTGGCTGTGCCCAGCACAGGAGTAGAAAGACTTTCCTCTTTAAATGAAACATTGATTATAAAAAAGAAAACAACAGAAACCCACACAGCATGACATAGAAGTGTTGAAGTTTCTCATCTTTGTTATTTCTTCCTGCCAGGAGGAACCCACTGCCTTTCCCCCAATGTAATAACATTTTACATTCAGACACACCAGTAAAATACATATGGCTAAAATGGAAGGAAAAGCCAGAGGTGGTCTCAGCTCATTGCTATTCAGGTCAAGTTTTGAGAATAATCAATATGCCCTTGCTTTATCATTTATGTCTGGCCCAGCAGACACAAGCTCAATATTTTTCTTAGCTTGTTCTATTCTTGGAGCTAATGCTTCCTCAAAGAAGAGAGAAGATTTCTCCAAATGCTGGGCCACTAAACAACACTCAAACTCAGACAGAAAGGTCTGTCTCCTACAACATAGTGGTTTGTTTTGTTGTTTTTCTCTTCTTACCATAATCTTCTGTTCTCAGGCCACAATCTCAGTTGGGAACTTAAGGTTCAGATTATTGTTTTATGTTTCCATAGTTGAATTAATTTCCTACCCCGTGATTTTTACCAGTTCCTTAGTAGAGGTGGGTATTCTCTCTCCTCAGTGAGGATTACAATGAAAGATCAGGAACCTTCTTAGATGCGGACCCTGTTTTGCTCAGAGGTGGTGTCTCCTGGTATGATCTCCACATGCCTATGCTGATATCTACAGCTCCGTTGGGTGGTGGGGCTGGTGGGATCACCTCCCACAGTGGCCCAGTTCTCCTCAATGCTGGCAGTTTCCCTGGCACTGGTTATCAAGTGGCCGCCCCCTCAGCAAATCATGCTTCCCATACCTTCCAGTTGTGGTGCTTCCCACTGGCCTGGGCATTGACTAGGCAGCGGCATTTCTCTGGATTCTGTGCTCTTTTGTGGCAGCCAACAGCTTCCAGCACCTTTTCCTGTCCTTGTATAGAACCTGCTGAATAAGATAACTCAGTGTTGTCTTCTTAGTACTTTGTTGGGACCAAATGAGAAAGGAGGCAAGAATTTAATCCCATACAGCCAGATTTGGGCTGAACCATTTGGCTCTTTCCTACTTCTTAAGCCTTCTTTTTGAACAGGGTGGCCACTCATACCAAGAAAACTCTTGACTTCTCAGTGGCTACAGTAACTTGCGTGGCCCTAAGTTGGCCCACATGCACTTTGGTAGGTCATATTCCAGCCATACGGGAGCTTCACATTCTCACATGTCCAGTGCCAGGCCACAGAATGACTCATCAGTACAGTGGCACACAGAGGCTAGTGCTCAGAGATGGTCAGGCGCTGGGCTGCCCACGGCAGAGGTGGCACCTAAGTTGGCCCACATGCACTTTGAACTCACCTCTGATTACTACTTACTCCCAATCAACCTTGTAACTTCACAAACCTAATCACACTTTGATTTTCTGCCACTCCATATCCCATTTCTTGCTCTAGGATGATATTTTCAGCTTTAAATGCATTCTGCTCTCTCTAGAACTTGGCAGATTGTCAAGAATGACAGGTTCAAATATGTCTTTGCAGCACAGGCAATGATTGCAGACCATGATCATCACAAACACTCACTGGGCACTGGCTAGTGCAGCTGCTCTGCTAGACACATCGCAGCAATCCTCACCACACTCAGGAGATGGGCACTTTCAACACCACTGCTTTCCAGAAGAGAAAAGTGAAGTCCAGGGAAGTAAAGCAACTTGCCCAAGGCTACCCAGAGGGCAGTGGTGGGAGAGGGGTTTGGTAGCAGGAACCTGGCTCTGGCCGCTGAGCCACTAAGTGGTAGAGGGATGTCAGGTGCAAGGCACAGGGCGAGGTTTTCAGTGGAGCTTCCCCCCGGGGCAGATGTTTCTGTTCAGGCTCATGCAGCCATACAGTGAGTGCAGCACCCTGAGTGAGCACTGGGTGTGGCTTATCCCCACACTGGCTCTTGGCTGCCTCCATTGTTGGCCCCATTCTCTTCTATACTGTCTTTCCTCCCCTGGGGAACCTATAGCTGTTTATGCATCTGTCTTGTAATCTTCATTATTAACATTTGGAAGAATAATTCATGTCATTTATTAATGAGACAAATTGGCAACTTCTCTATAGACTTCTTCTATTCTGAAAAATTATATTTGACAAGAAAACTAGGATAACATTTTATTTTATTTTTTAAAAAATATTTTTATTTATTTCAGAGAAAGGGGGAGGGAGAGAGAGATAAAAATATCAATGATGAGAGAGAATCGTTTATTGGCTGCCTTCTCCACACCTCACACTAGGGATTGAGCCCACAACCCAGGCATGTGCCCTGACTGGAAATCAAACCATGACCTCCTGATTCATAGGTCGACATCAACCACTCAGCCAAGCTGACCTGGTGAGGATAACATTTTAACTGTTCATGGTACTTTGGACATGTTAAAGTTGCCTTATGGTTCTTCTTATTCTGTGGATTGATTGTTTCTATTTTCCTTCTAGGACCTAGTAAGTTAGGTCATTTGAGATAACAGTACAAAAGAAAACATGTAAAATGCTTTCTTTATGTAGAAAGTAGCGATTTCCAAAACCTAATATGATATTTTTGTGATATTTATATCAAATGTGCTTATTTTAAATAGTTATGTTGTAATAAACTATTATGTGCTACTTTGGATTTTTGACCCAAACTTAACATTTTTGTAGATTTTTTTACTCTAGATTTTTAAACATAATTGCTTATCAAGATTTTAATTAGTGTCAAATAAGGAGCAGACCCATGAATATGAAAAGATATATAGCTATTATTTGACTTGGGTGCTGTTACCCAGGAATGTTAATTGCATCATAATTCATCAACCTCAACTGAGGATTGTGCACTTTTCTGCATTAATGTTACACTTTAACAAATATGTTTACAAAGAAAAACAAACAAACAAAAAAACATGAGAAAAGAGGTGTCATGCTGTATCAACCTGCAGCACCCACGTGTGTTTCCTGGGGAAGGATTGAGAGTGTGGGTTCCACCAGTAAAAATGACTGAATGGGTTGGGGGTGGCCAGGGAGAGGTCAATGGGGGAAAAAGGAGACTTATGTAATACATTAGACAATAAAGAATTTAAATTAAAAAAATAAATAAAAATGCCCAAGTGCCTGTTTACATGCAGACTTGACAAAGCACTCTTTCGCTGTTGACATCTGACTTTGCAGTTGCTCAGCTTGACCCCAGGATTGGTCCTGTGCCTCCAAATTCTGAGCACGGTCAGCATAACTGACTCCAAAATCTATCTCTGTAAACTATAATTTGCTATTCAAGCTGGAACCCAAATTTGCAATCTTGAAAAAATAGTCAAAGTGCCATTGAAAGCCATGATCTTTTTTTTTTTTTTTTTTTTTTTTTTTTTTTTTTTTTTTGCCATGATCTTTTTTAAGGAGTTTGATTCAAAATCAAAGAAAAGCACCAAAACAAAACTTTGAGATCTATCACTGCTTGTAAGATATAATGATGGAGTTATCTTAACCTGAGAAGGTTATGCTGTTTCAAGTTTTATCTTACAAACATTTCAGTTTTGAAACAAACAAACAAACAAAAACCCAATGGGTTTGGACAAAAAGACAGTAGCTGGATTCCTGAGCTATTATTAAAAGAAAATGGAAGCAAGTCTAGGAAGATGCCCATACTGAATCTCTGACAAGAAAAATATTTAAAAAAGATATGAGACTTGGCATCAAAAGAAATAAATATAATCTCTACAGATCTGAGATAAGAGATAGGCATATTCTTTCTTGGCTTTGGGCAACATTAAGTTGCAAGGGAAAATTTTAATGGAAATAGAATCTTTTGATTTTTTGTTCTTCTCTTTTCCTCTTTTATTTTACTCTATTTTTCTCTACATTTTTATTTCTTCTCTTTTCCAAAAAAAGGATGATTGCAACTTTGAAACTGTCATGTGAGTTAATATCTAAGATGCATGCATGAGCTATTTATTAGCTTTGCCCTATCTGATGTATCTACAATGCTTTGGCAAATAAGTTAGGGGATATTTCCTGAAGGAGAGAAAATAAAAAATGACCCAGCCTGCTCTGAGGCCATCATTGTGCTGCTAAGCCTGATGGGGGAACTTAGGACTTGGTAGGCCTATGGTGTCCTTTGCCTGTCCATTGCCTTGGCCTGAGCTGTCATGAATGATAAAGCAACTTGTAGGGATTACCTCCTGTACACCAGCCTCTTGTCCCTTCCCTCCTCCCAAAAAGCACATTATGGAAAGTAAATTTCTTGCATATTGATTCCAGTTTCTTTTTAAAAAAATATATAGTTAAGAGGACAAACTCTGCAGTTGCAAAACTTGCATTTGAATCTTGCCTCTGACACTCTTTATTAAAAATATTTTATTGATTTTTTACAGGGAGGAAGGGAGAGGGACACAGAGTTAGAAACACCAATGAGAGAGAAACATCGACCAGCTGCCTCCTGCACACCACCCACTGGGGATGCGCCAGCAACCAAGGTACATGCCCTTGACTGGGATCGAACCGTGGACCCTTCAGTCCGCAGGCCAACGCTCTATCCACTGAGCCAAACCGATCAGGGCTGATTCTAATTTCTGAGTGTGTTCAGAATTTAGCCTTCAGTTTTATGTCTCCCTGTTTGGGGATTTTCTATATGAATGGAGAAGTGTTGAGGAGACCAGGGCATTGTCTACAATGTCTGGGGACATTACTTATCCTCTTACTATCTCTCTTTAAAGGAAATAGGGCACAAAGGCCAGGAACCATGACTATGGGATGCAGGTTAGCTCAGTGACCTTGGAAAATTGGTTACACAATTCAAGACCCTGTATGCTCATCTGCAAAAATGGAGACAATCAGTGCTTCATTCATGAGGTTGTTGTGAAACATAGCATCTGCATAGCTTGGGCATATTGTAAATGATCAGCTAGAGTTTTTTATAATAATCAAGAAGTGACACCTCATCTCTGCTTAGACTTAGAATCCCTTTATGCCCTGGCTTCTGTATATCACTGGAGTCTGTTCCTATATACACTTTGATTGTGTGTACGCCACCTTATTCCATTCTTTGTGCAAATGTGACCACAGTGAGGCCTAAACTGACTATTTCATTTAAAATTGTAGTGCTCCTCCCTCCTTCCACTCCACTCTGGTTCTGTCCTTACACTATACCCTATTTATTTTTCTCCACGGCACTTACCACTTTTTTAAGGACACCAGAAAATGTATTTTTTAGGTGATTACCTGTCTTGTAACATTGGCAGTGAGCTTCCTGAAGCCAAAGACACTTGTTTTTGCACTCCTGGATCCCCAGTGCCCTGAAAGGGGAGCTGACAGACAATAGGAACTTTACGCATTTGCCGAATGAAGGAAAGAATGCAGGTCCCCCTGACTAAGTCTCATTAGGTAGTAAATCTAAGACACTTAGGAAATGATGAAAACATTTTGCCCACCTCACTTGGTCAAAATTTAGATTTTAGAGAAGATCAAAATTCGAGTTCCAGCTCCTCTACCAACAGTGTGACCTGGATGGAATTACTCATGGAGCTTCCGCTATTTTGTCTCTAAAATGGGGACAATCATGCCCAATGACAGGCATGCTAAGGTTCAATGAGAAAGTGGATTTGAAAGTGCTTGACATAGGAGAGTACTCAATATTCAGATTCTCATCCCTTACCTTAAAGATTAGGATATACCTTGAATCAAAATGCCCCCAATTTTTATGAAAACTGGTACTAGAACAGTCCAATGCAAGATTGGTTCATGAAAGCTAAACACTTCCCATTAATGAGATCTTAGTGGGGTTAAATGAAATAAAACTGCAGTGGGCTGAATGGCACCCGAGGTGTTCTTCCAGCTGTGAGTGTGTCACACTGCATTGAAAGGGACTGTGCAGAAGTCATTGCAGCGTGGACCTTAGAATAGGGAGAGTATCCTGTGTGACCCAGATGCTCCTCCTGACATGAAAGTTCACCAGCAGAGGGCGTTCTCTGGTGGGAATCCAGAGATGAGGCTCAAGGGAGAGTTGGTAAGACTTCAACTGTGAAAGGAACAGGGCCCCCCTCTGCTAATGAAGGGGCTGACTGGGGAGAATGAAAGGGAATGTAACCACCTCCAAGAAGGAAGGTCGGCCCCTGGCAGACAGCCAGCAAGGAAACGGGGACCTCAGTCCTGTCACCACAGGAACTGAATTTGGTGAACAACCTGCCTGAGCTCATGAGTGAATTTCTTGCCTCCCGTGAGGACTGCAGTCCAGCTGACACCTTGATTTCAACCTTATGAGGCCCTAAATGGAGGACACAGCTGAACCCAGGCTGACTTTTGAACTATACAAAAGGTCAGATAATACATTTGTGCTGTTTTAAGCTGCTAAATGTAAGGCAATTTGTTACGTAACAATAGAGATCTAATAAAAAAAATGCACTACATTTAAAACCAGTGAATTGTATAGTATGTAAATGATTGCTCAATAAAGCTGTTAGAAAAATGTCAATACAACAAAATGTAAGATGTTAGTGAACCAGAATCTGTGGGTAAGTATGGCACAGAGGTGAAACTGTCCTACCCAAGAAAGGATTCTGTAGTTACTAGTACTAAGATAGACTGAGGCAGAGTATTTAAATTCTAATATGTCCCATGGAGTTTCCTGTATAACTTACATATACCATGTCCTGGAAAGAGTGTGTACATATGTATTTATGGAGAAATGCATGTCATCATGGAAACAAGGAAAACAAGGTTCATCATGGAATAGCACAAAAGCACTGTTTTGCTTTTATGAGCCAAGGTAGAAACCTTAAGGTTGTAGAAAAGGGAGGAAAAGAATCAGAAAATGTGTAGTAGATTTCAGGTAATAAAAATACTATATAATAAGAGCCTAATATGCTAAGTGTTCAGTCGACCAGTTGCTATGACATGCTCTGACTAGTAGGTTAGCTTGCTGCTGAGGTCCGGCCGATCAGGACTGAACTAGATGGGCCAGACACGCCCTGGAGTCCTCCCACAGTCCCTCCCTGGCTGACGAACTTCCCATATCCTTCCCTGGCCCTGATCTTGCACTGGTGGGGTCTCTCCGGCCTGGCCTGTGCCCTCTTACAATCTGAGACCCCTCGGGGGATGTCAGAGAACCAGTTTCGGCCTGATCCTGCAGGCCAGACTTAGGGACCCCACTGGTGCATGAATTTGTGCATTGGGCCTCTATAAAAGTTTATGAAATTGTTCCCCTGACATCGGAATTGCTTGTCTGCATGTGCAGAGTGGAGACTTTGGAAGCTGGTGCAGTGACTGGGAGGGGTAGTCTCCTTCCCCAGGAGGATCCCAGAGCTGTCTGCATATGCTACTTAGAATTAAGTCCCAGCAAGATGTTGCTTGGATCTGAAAATACTGACTTGTACAGTGATGAAAAGAAAGATTTAACTGCTGTGGGTGAAAGAGCAAGCTGTTATTTTAGTCCCTTTAATCAGCAGATTTTCATGTTTCTTATTTCAGAAGGGGTCAGCAGCTAAATTTGACCTTTGTATAATTATTTTAGGGAAAGTCAAAGACCTGTTTTTATTTCAGCAAAGTCTATACTGTCTTTTTAAAACATCCAGTGAGTGACTGAAAGGGTATTATAAAATTTTAAATCTTAATGTCTTGAACGTGAAGATCATTCCTACATGATCAGAAAATGTCTATTTTTCTGGCTTACCTGTAACCTGTAATTGTCATATAAATTTGGTGAAAAAACTGCAGGGATTTTTCTATATAACTTGCTTTGCCTCTTTCTCCATACTGAATTGGGGGAGGTCCGATTCCCTAATTCTTCCAATACAAAAGCACTGTCTTAATTTTCTAGCTGCATTGAAATCCTTTTGCTTTGAAATCTGGAATAACTTGGCTCTCAGCTGTTTTTTGAATCATTCCTCTCAATCCATATTTTTTAAAAAAGATAATAACAGCTTTCATTATAAGATTTGACTTTTATTCAAGGGTGACTATAAAAACCAAACAAGCCAAGAACAGCAAACAATATGCCTTAAGCAATCTCTGTACTGTCTGTGTTCTGCTGGTAATGTGTTAGGAACCTTACTTGTCCAGTTTTAGGTGTTTTACTGCAGGGATGCAGTAGATGTTTAGAGAGACTTAGACATGGTTTGGGATCCTTGTTCTGTCACTTGATAACTGGATGTTCTCTAGCAGGATAATTAGTTCCTCCAAGTCCAGGTGTTTTGATCTGGACCATGGAGATTCATGGGGGTCCAAAGGAGGTCACACTTGAAGTGCTCAGCAGTTCCATTTGCTGTCTGCATGCCATGGCCACTCCGAGCCCTTCAGAATATGGCCTAAATTATACTACATTTAAATTGAATCATCTTTCATCATACCCACTATCGTATTTCTTCGTTCTTGCATCTTTTGGGGGGACTTACATTTATTTAAAATTATGTACTATAAAATTGACTTTCTTTTGTGTGTGTGTGCAGTTCTTTAACACAGGTAGAGATTTGTGTAATTACAATTATGTCATCCAAACAAATTGCTTAATGCTGGCATTTTGTAGTCAAATTCTCCCTATCCCCTGGCAACCAACCACTGATTTGTTCTCAGGCAGTTTCTATAGTTTTGTCTTTTTGCTTTTTGCTGTTTTTTATAATGTTACTAGTGGCCCATTGCATGAAGATTCACACAATAGGCCTTCCTTTCCCTGGCTGCTGGCACCAGTTTTCCTCTGGCACCCGGGACCCAGGCCCTTGGTCCTCCGCAGCAGTGAGGCTTGGCTTCTCGGCTCCGGCTGCTCCCAGCCCCTCCTTTTTTTTTTTTCCCCCAGCTCCTTGAGCGGAGCCCAGGGCTGGCTGGAATCTTGGCTTCCTCCGTTGCCGGGAGCAACCCAAGCTCCAGTTCCGTGGCCACCGCCATCTTCAGTTGTTTTCAGGATTCACTTCCCTCCTGTGTATGCAAATTAACTGCTATATTTGTTGGGTTAATTTGCATAGTCGCTCTGATTGGCTGGTGGGTGTAGCGGAGTGGAGGAGTAATGGTTAATTTTCATGTGTCTCTTTTATTAGTGTAGATATAAATGAAATCATAACATTGTATGCAATCTTTTTTTTTTGTTAATTCTTACCTGAGCATATTTTTTATTTTTTTAAATATGTTTTTATTGATTTCAGAGAGGAAGGGAGAGTGAAAGAGAGATAGAAACATTCTATATAATAAAATCCTAATATGCAAATCTACTGAACAGAGCAACTACTGGTCACTATGACACGCACTGACCACCAGAGGGCAGATGCTCAATGCAGGAGCTTCCCCCTGGTGCACTCCTACAGGGGGAGTTCCACTCAGCCAGAAGCTGGGCTCACAGCTGGCGAGCGCAGCAGAGGTGGTGGGAGCGCTAAGGACCCCTCCAGGAATATCCACCTGCTGATTTAGGCCTGCTCCTGAAAGGACAGAACAGGATTGATAGCTGTGTCCTTAACCCCTCTTCCAAGAAAAAGCTGCAGAATGTATCAGTTACTCAGCCTGCCCTTATCTCGGCCAATGGGAAAGCGGGGGAAACTAGCCCAAGGCCAAGAGTATGCTAGCCACCCCCCGTCTTTGTGTAACCAGACCCTAGCTGCACCCTGCCGTTGCGTCACTAGCCCCCGAACCTCACTCAACCAACCAGAATCGGCCAAATCAGTGGTCAGAGTGTGCCCCCACCCCCTGACCCCAAGCCCTATAAATTCTTTGTTCCCTTGGGACTCGGGGCTCTCTCTTGCATCCAGTAATGGAGGCAAGGGGGCGGGGGGACCAAGTCCCGGGCTTGAATAAAAGACTCTATGCTTTTGCATTGGACTTGGCGCTCCCTGGTGGTTCTGTGGGGGGTCTTGAAATCTGGGCATAACACTCCCTTTAGGGTCCCTGGGCCTGGACTGTGGGGAGCGGGCTTAAGCCCATAGGCAGACATCCCCTGAGGGGTCCCAGACTGTGAGAGGGTGCAGGCCGGGCTGAGGGACACCCCTCCCTCAGTGCACAAATGTCACGCACTGGGCCTCTAGTCAATAATAAGAAAGAATCATTGATTGGACGCTTACTTCATGCTCCCCACCAGGGGTGGAGCCTGAAACCTGGGCATGTGCCCTGACCATGAGTCAAACTGTGACCTCCTGATTCATGGGTTGATGCTCAACCACTGAGCCATGCTACCCAGGTCTGAGCATATTTTTTTCATTGAGTTTTAATGAGAGTGGAAGGAAGGGGTGGGGTAGAGAGAGAGAGAGAGAGAGAGAGAGAGAGAGAGAGAGAGAGAGAGATGAGAGAGACACATCTATTGGTTGCCTCCCCCACATACTCTGACTAGGGGCAGGGATCGAACCTGCAACCCAGGTATATGCCCTTGATGGGAAATTGAATCTGTGACTCTTTGGTGCTCAGGCCAATGCTCTAACCACTTAACAACAGTGGCCAAGTTGTATGCAACCTTCGAGATTGTCTTCTTCCATGTTCTTTCAGCATGACTTCTTTGGGGTTCATCCATGTTGAGTGTATAAGTTGTTTTCTCCTTCTCATTATCCACTGTATCAATGGATTGGAGTTTGTGTATCCTCTCACCTTTTAAAGGATGTTTGGGTAGCCACATGGTTTTGTATTATGAGCTTGTACTGGACATGCCTTCTCTCTTTTCCCCTTACACTAGTAGACTTTTCCTTACAGTAGTTCTAAAACCAGACTTCCTGTTCTGTCTGTATTTCTGCCTTTTCCATGCCTATCTTCCAAGGGCCTGTACTTGGATTCACATAGTGAGAAAGAGAGAAAGATTGCCATAACCTCTGTTGATTTGTTTCTGAACTGTCCCAATCAGAGTTGGCCACTTTTCTTTGTTAGATTTATTGGCTATACCCAGTGTGATGGCTGGTCTTTGGTGTGCAGGTGTTGTGTGTGTTGGCAGGAGAGTTCAGCAGAGTTCTCGTGTACATGGCATGGGTGGAAAAGTCCTTATCACAGGAATTTATTGGTGGTCAAGTTCTGGAATTTGTGTTCTGCAGTGTTTTAGTGAAACAGCAGGAGGTGGACATGAGTTCCACAGATGTTTTCAGACATAGCATCTGAATCCTGGATCTTACTTTAATAATGACTTATTTTTTAAAAATTCCAGTTAAGACAGAAAATATACATATAAGTATCCATTAATTATTCATTAATACACTTCCCCAAGTTTCTAAACCAATTTAGAAGTGTGTGGTATTCCATATTGATCTTATTGGGTCAGTAGGTCAACAATGGCAGCATCCTTCTTATTTATCTCTGGCTTGGCTCTTCTACCCACCCATCCCTCCACTCACATGCATGCTGCCACCCCTTAGAAGAACATGAGGCAGACACAGGATAGTAGCTAAATGTATTTTAGGAAATAAATTAGTGTGAGACCTCATTGTTCAAAAGACTAGGCCTTTACATCATGACCATTAATTCTGATCTGGAAATGTTGTTTGTGACCTTGGGTAACTAACTAAACTCTTTTCTGTTAAATATATAAATGCAGGTTCTACACGAGAGCTGCTGACATGTTTTAAGCCTTTCCCAACTCACTCCGAGCGAAATTTCCTCTGCCTTTCAAATACTCATACCCATATTCTGAAAACTTGTCATTGCCTTTGGTTGTTCCAGGTGTTTTAAGGATGCTTGTTCTGTCCTGCTTAAGAAAAATCCAGTTCTCTGATTCTTTGTTTTCTGTAGTACTGACACTATTACAGACCACACTGGTGTTGGAGTTTATGAGGAAATAGAACAGCATTTACTCAGTGCCTCATTTATGCCAGGCACTGAACCAGCACTGTCATATCTTCTATCTATTTCATGCTCACAATAAATCTTAGAGGAACATATAAATGCATCTAATTTTATGGATGAGGAGATGGATGCTTCGAGAAGACACTGCTGATGAGTATAAAATAAGAATTTGGATCTAGACTCTTCGACTATGAGATATGACCCTGTCTTTGGAAGTGTTGGATAGGGGTCTGCCTGTTAGGACAGGCATGCTGCAAATAAGGAGTGTACGGAAAGTCACCCAGATCTTGTCTTTGGCACAAAGTATTTCTTTTGTGGGATATTTGTAACATGTTGGGGAATGATGTGTCTGGTAGGGGTGCCACCCATTAAACCTCAGTTAACCTTCATGCGTGATTTTCCCTTTGTTCCCTTCTCAGCTCATCTTTGAGTACACTGCATCACTGTTTAAGTTGCTAATTTCTGTGATAATTTTAATTTATTTCCTAACCAATGCAGGTCATAGGGCCAGAATGAATGACAGAATTCCAGGTCTTTCCCCAGTGAGAGAAAGGCTGGGCTGGACCAAGTTCATACAGGGTCCAAGTCAGAGCCAGAGCTCCAACTCCCTATTTGCACCATTAATCAAGTGCTCTGTGTGCTGCCTTATTATGTATTGGTTATTAGTGTGACTAAGTGGGTGGGAACAAGAGTAAGAAGACAACTAGGAGAACATTGATTAATAGATTAATAGTGATCATGTTTATAGTTTCCATAAAGTGACTATTTTTTACTTCCATCTATCTAATTTTCCTATTTGTGAGAGTGGCCTTGTTCATGCTGTGTGTACTTTACACAGAGGTTAATTACCTATAAGGGGCCATAGCTTGACAATTCTTGGCAAGATGCAGGGTCTACTTTAATAGAAAAAAAAAAGAATTTCCTACCTGATGCTATGAAAAAAATATTTTAAAAATGAATCTATAGAAATTAATTGAGTCTGGATCTCACCTAAAATAAATTTAGAAATCCCATATATGACATCCCTTTTTGGAGGATCCCATTGCCTGTTAAAGTCTTTGAGAAAACCTGCAGTAAAGAAACTTATTTAGCTTCCTTAATATGGCTGTCCTGAATCTACTTTGATGTGTAACTTTTTTGTTGTTGCAAGAAAGTCTAATTGACATCTTGAAAGAACACTGTAGGTGAGAGTTTGGAAAACACACCTTGTGAAGTAAAGAAGTCCTTGCTTTTGTGTGGACTGTGCTAATTATTCAGGTGGTGAGGTTGGAGCAAAGGAAGCAATTTGATGCTTTTGGAGTCAGTCCTGGTTTAGGGTACAGAATCTCTTCCTGAGTAAGGAAATCAACATAAAGTTAACACCAAATTCTTTTCCAACTTAAATACTAAAAATATTCTTCCTATGGATAAAGTTATAGGAATTTGGAAGCAGATGTCAATAACAAAGTCCTAAAATCAAAACCAGGCATTGAACTTCTGGATAGAGAAAGAGACTCAGGGCAAAAAAATACCTGCTAGTATGCACATTACTTGTATTCACAACACCACAGCTTTGTAGGAATTGCTTTGAAAGCATGGTAAAAGGAGAACCTTAAAGTTTAAAGTGAAAAGTAATTGTGGAGGGCCCTGCTTTGCTCACCTGAGAAATGAAAATTTGCCAAGTAGAAAATATACATTTACTGCATTGTCTCTAACTTCTATTTTAATATAAAAGTTTACATGTCCTGACCGATGTGGCTCAGTTTGTTGAAGTGTTGTGCTGTGCATCGGAAGATCACTATTTGATTCTGGTGAGGGCACATACCTAGATTTCAGGTTCCACCCTGGTTGGGGAACATGTGGGAGGCAACCAATCATTGTTCTCTCTCACATTGATGTTTCTCTCTCTCTCTCTCTCTCTCTCTCTCTCTCTCTCTCTCTATTTATCTCTCTCTCTCTCTCAAATCAATGAGCATTCCTTGGTTGAGGATTAAAAAGAAAAAGTTTACATACGGCTCTTATAGGTGAACTTATGATTTCAATCTCCTAACATTCTCTTTATTATCTATAGCTAGAGGCCCAGTGCACAAAATTAGTGCAATGGCGGGACGGGGGGGTCCCTCAGCCCAGCCTGTACCCTCTCCAATCTAGGACCTTTCAGGGGATATCCCTCTTACAATCCAGGACCACTGGCTCCTAACCACTCACCTGCCTGCCTGCCTGATCGCCCCTAACCACTCTTCCTGCCTGATTGATCACCCCTAACTGCTTCTGCCTGCCTGCCTGATTTCCCCTAACCACCTCTGCCTGCCTGCCTGATCACCCCTACCTGCCTCTGCCTGCTGGCCTGATTGCCCCTAACTGCTCCCCTGCCAGCCTGATTGCCCCTAACCACCTTTGCCTTGGCCTCCACCACCATGGCTTTGTCCAGAAGGAGGACCAGATGACTGGAAGATGTCCGGTTGACTTGGTCTAATTAGCATATAACGCTTTTATTAGTATAGATGGCTCAATCAGATGTTACAATTTCAGGCATTTTCATTATCACTGTTCTTGAAACACAGGAACAACCACTATTACTATGTATCTCCTTCCTTAGGTGTCCACTTGGCAGAAGAACCCCTGGATGGTGCAGTAGGGAAGCACCTGATTTCTGTGACTAGGGCAATGTAAAAAGAGGTCCATGGCACTGGCACCTACTTATGCCTCATTGATCATCCATCCATTCATTCATCCAACCATCTGTCTATTAGTCCATCCATCCATCTATCCATCCATCCATCCATCCATTCATCTATACATCCTTCTATCAGTAGAGTGAAGCTTGTGCAGATCCAAGTGTGGCCTGATCACTTGGCCTGGTCAGAGTTAAGTTTTCTTGTTTAACCCTGGGGACGATTGTATTGAATACAAGATTGAAACAATGTTCAAATAAACCAGGAAATAAACTTTTCAAGTGTATCAAGTCCTGCTGATATAAATGTAGATTTATTCTCATTGAAACTTAAATAGGAAAATATAAAGTACTGATGGGCTTCCTCAGCCGAGCTACATGTAGCCACTGGGCGTTGTAGCAGAAAAGATGAGACCAGGAAGGATAGACGTGGTGCACAAGCTCCTGGAATAGTTCCATGTGAAGTGGGCAACTTAAAATATTGTTTTGAAACTGAAATATTCATGAATATGGTATGGATCAGAGTCAAGTACAATAACACACGCATATTCATTCAGCAAGTGTTCACCCCACACTTTTTGGCCTGGCCCTAGGGCACCAGGTGAAACCCAGTCTTCTGATCTCTTACTGAGATCTGGCTGCAGTGAGGAGCAGTGCGAGAGAAGAGCTGATGGGACACCTACATGCCTCTCTTCTCCTTTGCTCCTCTTCCCTCTTTCTCTTCCCCAGCCTGGGCCAGGTCTGAACCTGGAAGGAAATCCACCCTGGGATGAATGGATGGAGGAAGAGGCTGGTCTAGCCCGACCAAACTGGCAGTGTTGGACTGCCAAGGTGTGTAGCCTGACAAACTAATCTTGGCCACAGTTTCACATGGTCCAAGTGTGAAGGGCCAGGTAAAACAACAGATTTCTTGTGTTTCTGTTTCATTTTCTCTGTGGTTCTGCCTTTATTTCCAACCTCCAATATCTGTTTCTCCCCTCCGTTCACACTCATGCAACCTCAGTTCTTCAAATCATTCTACCCAGCCCAGTCTTCTACTTCCACTGCATGCAGATGTAAACCTCTGCTCCATCTTCCCAAGTACTTCTACTCATTCATTCATTGCTTCAGAATTATTACTCAGCTTTTACTACAGTCTTAGACACTAGAGAGCCAGAGGAAATTAGAATCTGACTTTGTCTTTATTTCTGTTATAGTCTTCATAAGATTTGGAGTGAAATCATTGCAAGCAATACACCTGACTTAAAGCAGCCAGTGAGGTTGTTTAGTGGCTCTGTGATGAAAATATCCCCTTGTCTGTGGCCCTGACAAATGGGCTCCCTGGTTTAAGGGCTGCCCCCCATCAAGAAGCAAGTCTTCCAGCTAGAAGCTTGGTTGATGAGTCCCTGCTCATTCTGCTGCATGCCTGAGCGCTGAGTTGGACCCAGACAAACACAGAGCTGTGGCCAGTAGAGGTTTTCCTACTTATCAAGAACATGGAACAGAGACAGGTTCATTATCACCGTTATTATTGATGCACTGGGCATTTCACTAATCTCTTCATGAGGAAAAACTGAGTTTACTGCAAACCCCAACAGATACCATTTATGGTTTCTGCTCTATAGTTATCCTTAAGATCACCATATTTTTATAGATAGAGCATTCTCCATCCATTAATAAATAGTGATGTATGTATATCTCTAACTCGGAGTGGACTGTTTTCATTTTCTCAAGTCCCCAGTTAAGGAACATGAAGAGTGAGTCTGCTGCATCACTCTCTGGCCCTCAGCCTGAGGACAGTCAGAGGAGCACTGTCCCTGTAGCGTGTTCTCTTCGTCTGCATTTTCCACTCAGGCTCCCCAGAGCAGAGGTCTTTCCCCTTTACTCGGGAAAAGTGGCTAGCTCAGCCATGGGCAAACTACTGCGCGGGCCGGATCAGGCCCATTTGAAATGAATAAAACTAAAAAAGAAAAAGACTGTACCCTTTTATGTAATGATGTTTACTTTGAATTTATCTTAGTTCACACAAACACGCCATCCATGCTTTTGTTCCGGCCCTCCGGTCCAGTTTAAGAACCCATTGTGGCCCTCGAGTCAAAAAGTTTGCCCACCCCTGGTAGCTGCTTGGGAACGTTCTGAAAAGGCTTAAGAGGGCTGAGGGTTTTAACTGGACAGAGGCGGAGCGGGTGTGCTCTGGGATGAAGGAACCACTAAGAGGGATTTGGAGCCAGACAGAACTGCAGCTGTATCCTGACTCTGTCACTGACCTTGCAAAACTGTGAACTTCCAAGAGCCTCAGTTTCTTCTCCTGCCAAATAGACAGTTACACCTACTTGGCAGCCTTGATTACAGATTAAATAAGAGAATGCATCTAAGACATTCCTGGCACACAGTAAGGGCTCAGTAATGGGAAGGGAGAGGGGAACACCCCCTGTGGGTCTGGAATGGCTGGAGGTTAGATGCATGGGGAGAAGTATGAAAGGACAAAGGTGAGATCAAGGCAGGAACCACAGTGTGGACAAAATCAGAGGCCTTGGGGAACAAAGAACAGCATATCGTTTTTTGTTATTGTTACTCATACTCACCCAAGGATATTTATTTCCACTGATGATTTTTTTAGAGTATATTAACATAAAAAACATTCAAACCTATAAAGAATTTTGTGAGTTTATTTGAGCCAAACTGTCGATAATTGCCAGAAAGCAGTATCTCAAAGGATTGGGATAATGCTTTGGAAAATGGCAGGTGTTCCTCTATTTTTTTTTACATTGTGATCAAAGGAGGGATGTAGATGTGCCACGACCAAGGTGGGGTAACAAACCTGCAGGTACATGCCACTGACCTGGAATCAAACCAAGATCCTTTGGTGTTTGAGCCAACACTTTAACCACTGAGCAACACCTAGCCAGGTACAAGAATAGCACATTTTACAAACAAAACTCAGAAAGCCAGGAACCTGGAGAATGTCATCTATTTTACCAGATGTAATTTGAACCCAAACAAATAATATAGTGAGTAGACTATAATCTTATTTATTTATTTATTAGACAAGTCCAGGAGGACTGCCTCTTGGCGGCAGCCTATCAGGAGTTAGCTGACGATTCCCTCTGTATTTAAAACAAAAATACTCAATAATTTGAACTTTGTAATTTCTCTCAATTAGGTCTAATTAGTGCATCTTCACTGTGCCATTTGTAATGTTTTCTTAGCCTGGCAAGGTGATGAATTGTTTTGGTTTACTATTTTGTCCCAAGGTTATTTATAAAGGAAACAGCAAGTGCCCTTTTAATAAATTGAGATCTAATGAGGGCAACAATCTAAATAAACCATTAACTAGAAAAGTGTCAGTGAAGCCACAATCTCCCCTTTCTTGCATTTAATGGACATTGGTTTATAGAGTTTGATAGTTTAATATAAAAACATATATGTGCATATAAGCTGTGTACAGTATACATATATTATATACGTGTATCATGCCTTTGTTATCCACATATTAATGATTATCTTTCAGAACATGTGGCAGACTCAAGATGAGGGTGGGAGCTGCGTGGTGTGGAAACGAGTAAAATGCATTCTCTCTCTTGCAGGACTTCACAATCCAGAAGCAGAACCTGATCACACCACAGGAATCAGAATGCAAGCTGATCCTGAAGTGTGCTTTAGGAATGTAAACCAATGCCAGGGGAACGTGGAGAAAAATTGTGTTAAATTTCAAAGCCATATATTTGAAGGTGAGAGCTGATGGTCAGGGCCATGTGAAGACTTTTAGAGAAGGTCAGATTTCAGTTGATCCTGAAAGATTGGTAAATTGGTAGTCTCTAAGTCATTATTGAAAGTGTCGTTTTTTATTTTTCTATGTTTTTCTTAATAACCTAGAATTTGCTATAACCATCTTTTTTAGTAAGTAGCAAAACACCCTTTGTAGAAAGTTTGGAAAGTAAAGAATAAAGAAGCAGGAAAAAATGACCTAGAAACAGATCTAGATATTCTATAAACGGAAATTGCTGAGTGGTATTGTTTCTTTCAGATTCAGCTGGGCTGAGTTTTCATGTCCACCTCAAGCAATGAGTACAGGTCCAGGGGTGTGCCAGGCCATCTCTGCTGACAGTGACAAGTGACTTGATGTCATGAATTTTTATGTAATTGTATTAGGTTCTGGGTGATTACTTTTTGAATATAAGCATAGTCTTTCTTCAATATGTTTAAATAGTAGTAGCTGTTTTGAAACACTATGGTAGGCAGACTAATAGCCACATACTAATTTCTGAACCTATTAAAATGGGACTTCACTTGGCACAGGGACTTTGCAGATGTGATGAAGTTAAAGATCTCAAAAGGGTCCTCAGGCAGGGAGTGAGGGAGGCAAGAGTGAGAGTGAGGGAGGAGAGGTGGCCATGGGAGCAGAGGTCAGAGTGGGCAGTGCTATGAGCCTCAGAATGCAGGCAATCTCTAGAAGCTGGGAAAGGTGAAGGAAAGGGTTTGGCCTTGAAATCCTTGAGAAAGGATCAGCCCTGCTGATACCCTGTAACCTTGATAAGCCTGTGAGACTGTTTTGAACTTCTGACCTCCAGAACTGTAAGATTTGTGTTATTTTCAGCCACTAAATTTGAAGCAATTTGTTACAGCAACCCTAGGAAACTCAGGTGGGCACTAAATTCATACAGCATATTATTGGCAAACACTAAGATCTTATAGTAACACACATGACCTGACTGATAGCACTTTTTCTAGCACTTTTTAAAAATGATTCATTTTTGGACAGTCAGTTCCATACTATATATGCAATTTTGAAACTGCAATGTCTTACCTAACATTTTATTACAAGCATTTCTTTTACATAATCTTGTAATGATTATGAACAAAATATTCAGACAATGTGTATATAGACATGGTCATGATGATATTGTTGGGTATCTTTTATTCCCAACTTTGAGTGTTATAGATGCTAGCTTAGTGAATGTTATATAGATAAGATGTGTATACAGCTGAAGATTCCTTAGGAAAGAAGACTGGTGGAGGGGGTGCATTTGCTGAAATCAGGACAGCTAGAATGCAAGCTCTGTCTTCCTGTGGTGACTGTGCATCTCAATAGCTTCAGAGTAAAGCAATCAAAGAACTTGAATGAAATGTTGAAGCATGAGAACCAAAAGTAACTGGTACAGAAGAAAATACACAAGTAAAGTGTAAGTTGTCACAATAGCAAGTTATAGGAGAGACTTATGTTGAAAAATCTACTGTGGGTGGAGATTCTGTTCATATTTGTGATAAAACCTCCCTAGTGCTGAAATCTTGCAGCCAAGATTGTGAATCTGAGTGTAGAGTAGGATTCCATCCCATGAAGATGATGTAGATGTCAGATGTGGAGTGGTATAAGAAGGTGTGGGTTCAGAAACACTTTATTTATACATGTATATTTATAAGTGTTGATCATTCTACTGATTTTTAAATCACTGTGGAGCCATTCACAAAGGAGAAAAGTGCAGAGGTTTTGTATACTTCTTGACCATTAATAGTTATGTAAAAACATTGTCAAAACATTTCATGAACAGAAAGAAAGAATTTAACTAACAAAGAACTCTAAAACCAAGCAAACAATCCTGAAGTTAATGGCCTTATCACTTGGTTTGAAGAATTTTGAGATGTAAACAGGCATTCCAATAGAGCAACTTTCAAGGTCCAAACATACTAATAGGTTCACATGTGACTTATTACGCATCATAGATGGAACTGCTTGTCTAACAGCCAAAACAACATTTGAAAAGTATATACGTTTTTAATTGGAAAAGAGATGAAGGAACATATATTAAACAAATGTAATATATTATGCACATTAAAATGTATGAATGTTAAATACATTTATATACCAATAACTTAGGTTGAATTACTGCTTAATCAAACTACTGTTGCTGGTAGCAAAGCAATAAAAAAAGGTAAATTGTTTAATAAAATTTAATGAGACATGCTTATGAATTACCTTGCATTTATTTAATAACTTTCAAGGTATTGGAGTAATTAATTGTTGTCCATAACCTTTGATTTATTTTAGAAGAATTTTCCCATTGCTAGGGAAAATTGTGTAGGGGAGCAGAATTTGCCATCCCAAAATATGCCCTTTTGGAATACTGGTTATTTTAATCTGGTTATTTTTAAGAAACTGCAGACATAGAGGAAGCTCTGAAAATGAGTAGAAGTTGCCCCTCTGCAAAGACATTAACACTTACTAGTAAGGGAAATTTCCATTTGAGATCGTATCTCCCTCACTGTACTAGGAAGAGGGAGAGAACTCAATCTCTAGAAATTTATCAGTGCAGAAGGCAATGACTTAAATCTACTTAACAAGATTAGCCTTGCTTACTGTGTTTTTTTCTGATAACTCCCAAAACTTTATCTTTAGCTGAAGATGGTATTTAAGGGAATGACTCTAGTCTTTTGGGGGAGTTATTCAGTTTTCCTGTGTATATATATATAGTTGTTGTTGTTGTTCTTCTCTTGTTAATCTGTCTTATATCTATTTGATTATTGGACCAGCCAAAGAACCTAAAAGGGAAGAAGGAAAAATTTTCTGCCCCTACTCTAGTCAACATATATAAGTGAGGCAGGATTAGTATATCATTTATTTGAATCCAGAAACTTCTTGGAAGTGGAATGAATTATTATATAAACAACTGATTTTTAATTATTTTTAAGGTAAACCAGTGAGTTTTTTAAGTCTGAAACTTCAGAAGGCCAATTATGGTGTTTTACTTCTTACTCCTGATGGCTTAGCCTGGGAATAGATGAATTTGGACATGCTATCCTTTCAAAAGTGTGAATGATTTATTTTTAGCTCATTAAAGTTTATCTCATTAGAGTTAAAAGGGTTACATTTAACAAAGACCCAAAGCTGAGAACAGCATATTCCAAAAATGGCCAAACAACATCCATTCTCCTGAACTCCAAAGAGAAATGTTTGACTTAATGTATTCTATATCTTAGTATGGATTTTTAGGTATTATGGATTGCCTTATGTTTCTAGAACCAAAAATAATTGTTTTTTATTTGTACAAGATTATAATTCTAGCAACAAGTCTTTGAAGAAGGTAACATTTTCTTCATTTATAGGTAGTGTTCAAAATGGTTTATTAACATTTTAAAATATCTCAAATTAAGCATCATATTCAAATTCTCTGAGACCAAATTTTATAAATCGTGTGATCTTTTAACAATAGCAAATTATTTGATAATACTAGGAACATCTTTTTAATACATATAGACACTGCACTTTCAAAAAATACTAGCTTTTTATCACATCAAACAATGTATGTGCAGACTCTTGATATCATTACTGTAGCCGTAAACCAAAACTGAATATAAGTTGTGATTTAGCAATTGTAGGGTAGAGAGTTTTGGTAGAAATCCTGAACTTTCAGGTGAGAGCATTTAGAAATATTGGTCAGCATATACAAAACTTTTTTTGAAGTATTGGTAAGTTGCCAAATCATTGTAGGGCCATGGTCAGAAGAGGAGGAAAGAACAGATTGTTGAGCCCAACATTTGCCTCTCTGTTCCCTCTAATATGACACCAGTGGCTGAAATGTTTAGCAATTCTTGGAGCTTACTGATAAAGCATGGCTGATGCAATGGAATCCGGGGCTCATGAGGGAGGAATAGTCCCTGGTAAACGATCAGATTATTGGAAAAATAAAAAGTGAAAAATAGGTATATATTAATATTTCCAGTATCTAGTAAAAGCATGGATTAGAAGAAAATTTGTAGCCTTAAAAGCATATGTCGAATAGAAAGGCTGAAACTAGTCATGTAAATGTCCATTTCAACAAGAGGTGAAAGAGAAAAAGGTTAAATCCAATGCCTAAAAAAGGGAGTGATGGGGGAAACCAAGATGGCACCATAGGTAAACACCGGAGATTGCTGCCTCGGAAAACCACTTCAAAAATACAACTAAAAGACAGAACAGACATCACCCAGAACCACAGGAAGGCTGGCTGAGGGGAAATTCCACAACTAAAAGGGAAGAGAAAAGCATACCGAGACTCAGAGGAGGCGCGGTGCAGAAGTTAAATACAAAGGTGCAGAGGTGCGTGTGGAGCAGGCTGGCAGATGAGGGTGCGGTTGTCGTTTTCACTTGGGAGGGAGTCTCAGGCTCTGGGCTCCGGTTACTGGCAAGTCTCTGGGGACCCTGACTCAAACGGGAGAAACGGAACTGTCTGGCATCGGTCAGAACTCGAGGGCAGCTTTCTCTCAGAGGTACTTGCAGCATTTGCTGGGACACTGAGAGGCAGAGCCTCTGGGTACGGGACTGAGAGCAGCTATAACTGCTCACTCTGCCCGCCTTGTTGATCTCCTGGTACCCGCCCCACCCAAGCCTTGCAGGGAGGCATTTGCTGGTTAGCCTCAGGCAGAGGCTAGATTAGCGCCACCCTAGAGATCCAGCACAGAAGTTCTCCCACTGCAGACACAGCTGATTCTCACAGCCAATTGGCCTGGAGGTCAAATCCCTCCCAGTGTTACATACAACAATCAAGGCTTAGCTACAACAAGACTGCGCACAAAGACCACAAGGGAGTGCACCAAGAGTGTCTACCTCAGGTAATTGGGACACTTAGCACAGGAAGCCACTCTATCGACACAGCGAAGCATAAAAAATGCCAAGACAAAGAAACAGGACACAAATGACAGAAATGGAGGAAAGCAGGCTGCTGGATACAGAATTCAAAACCACACTTTTGAGGTCTTTCAAGAGTCTTCTAGAGACTGCCAATAAACTTAGTGATATGTACAAGAAATCTAATGAGACCCTCGATGTTGTGATAAAGAACCAACTAGAAATTAAGCATACACTGATTGAAATAACGAATATTATACAGACTCCCAACAGCAGACCAGAGGATCGCAAGATTCAAGTCAAAGATTTGAAATGCGAAGAAGCAAAAAACACCCAACCGGAAAAGCAAAATGAAAAAAGAATCCAAAAATACGAAGATAGTGTAAGGAGCCTCTGGGACAGCTTCAAGCGTACCAACATCAGAATTATAGGGGTGCCAGAAGATGAGAGAGAGCAAGATATTGAAAACCTATTTGAAGAAATAATGACAGAAAACTTCCCCTACCTGGTGAAAGAAATAGACTTACAAGCCCAGGAAGCACAGAGAACCCCAAACAAAAGGAATCCAAAGAGGACCACACCAAGACACATCATAATTAAAATGCCAAGAGCAAAAGACAAAGAAAGACTCTTAAGAGCAGCAAGAGAAAGAAACTCAGTTAACTACAAGGGAGTACCCCTACGACTGTCAGCTGATATCTCAACAGAAACTTTGAAGGCCAGAAGGGAATGGCAAGAAATATTCAAAGTGATGAATACCAAGAACCTACAACCAAGATTACTTTATCCAGCAAAGCTATCATTCAGGATTAAAGGTCAGATAAAGAGCTTCACAGATAAGGAAAAGCTAAAGGAGTTCATCACCACCAAACCAGTATTATATGAAATGCTGAAAGGTATCCTTTAAGAAGAGGAAGAAGAAGAAAAAGGTAAAGATACAAATTATGAACAACAAATACGCATCTATCAACAAGTGAATCTAAGAATCAAGTGAATAAATACTCTGATTAACAGAATGAACTGGTGATTATAATAGAATCAGGGACATAGAAAGGGAATGAACTGTCTATTCTTGTGGGGGGGGATGGGGTATGGGGGATGGGGGGAGAGACTGGACAAAAATCGTGCACCTATGGATGAGGACAGTGGGTGGGGAGTGAGGGCAGAGGGTGGGGTGGGAACTGGGAGGAGGGGAGTTATGGGGGGAAAAAAGAGGAACAATTGTAATAATCTGAACAATAAAGATTTAATTAAAAAAAAGGGAAGTGATAAAAATAAGAACTATATTACTGAAATAAAAAAATAAACATACAATGTAGAGTATTAACATATCTAAAAGTAAGTTCATTGAGGAGACAAAGAACTGACAAAATAGATGGATAAAGGAAAAAAGAGACATACAAGAATCAGTGAGTGCATGAATGAGTGGAACAACAAATTGATGTTTCCTTCTCTCCTGTCCTCTTTCTCTCCCTTTCACACTCTTTCTAAAAATCAATAAAAAAGAGAGACACATAAAACCAATATAAGAATGACAAAATAGAATATCACCACAGACTGAGAGACTATACATCTCATAGGTAATTTTATACATACTATGCCAATACATTTGAAAATTTAGAAGGAACAGGAAAAAAAGAGAGAGAATATGGATAGTCCTATGCCTATTAAATTAAATTGATATTGGAAAACCTTCTCATGAAGAAAATCATAGACCTGTTGGCTTCAACCATGAATCATCCAAATAACAAAATAAGAAATTACTTCAATGTTTTACAAAATCTTCAAAATAATAGAAATATTTTAGTTAGTAGCCAACTTACTCTATGAAAATAAGAAAAATGAGATACCAAAATCTACCAAGAACATTCAATGAAAAGAAAAGTACAGGCCAATCTCTCTCAGGACCATCTGCAAAAATACTAAAATAGTAGCAAATAAAATCAACCCTGAAACCCTGTCCAATGAAAGGTGATACAATGGGATTACAGTGTGTTTATCTTAGTGATGCAAGTTTGATTGAACACTCAAAAATTAATGTAATATCATTTTGATGGAATAGAAAATAAAGCAAATAATAATTTTAATGAATGTAGACAAATACTAGACAAAATTGAATATCCTTTCATAACTAAAAAAAACAACAAACAGCCCTGGCCAGCTTGGCTTGGTGGATAGAGTGTCAGCCTGTGGACTGAAGGGTCCCAGGTTCGATTCTGGCCAAGGGCACATGCCTGGATTGTGGGCTCAATCCCCAGTGGGGGGGTGTGCAGGAGGCAGCCGATCAGTGATTCTCTCTCATCCTTGATGTTTCTATCTCTCTCTCCTTCTCCCTTCCTCTCTGAAATCAATGAAGAAATATATTTTTTAAAAACCCCCAAAAAACACAACTCATAAGAAACAAGGATAAAAGATAACTTTTTTTATTTTTATGGTGATTATCTACAACATTATATTTAATGGTGAACTATTGAAAGCTTTTATTCTGAGGTTGGGAATTTGATAAGATGTTCTCTATCTCCATATCTATTCAACATTTTAAAGGAGGTCATAGGTATGCCCTGGCTGCTGTGGCTTAATTGATTGAGCATCATCCTGTGCACCAAACGGTTGCTGGTTTGATTCCCAGTCAGGCCTGACCCTCCTCCTTACCCCACACCCTGGCCCCGCAAATAAAATCAAGTAAAATAAAATAAAATAAAATAAAGGAGGTCATAGGTAGTACAATATGTTAAGAACAAAAAGTAAACAGTGTAAGGGTTAGAAAGAAAGAAATGAAAATATCATTATTTGTCATGATTGGATTGTGTATGTATAAAATTCAAAATGCATTATCTTCATATTTTTGGGTTCTTTGTTCTTTTTGCACTTCTGATTGGGTGTATTTTGCTTCCTCATATTCCAAATTGCTGATTTGATTCTTAGAATCCTCTACTCTACTGTGATTCCCTGTAAATTATTCTTCATTTCAGTTAGTGTATCCTTCTTTTCTGACTGGTCCTTTTTCATGTCTTTGATGCTCTCTAAGATTCTTGAAATTCTCACTAAGTTCCTTGACATTCTCACTAAGATCCTTGAAGCTCTTATTAAGTTCCTTGAGCTTTCTTATACCTGTTGTTTTTAACTTTGTATCTAGTAGTTTGCTTGCTTACATTTCATTTAGTTCTTTTTCTGGAGATTTCTTCTGTTCTTTCATTTGTGGCATGTTTCTTTGTTTCTGCATTTTGGCTGCTTCCCTGTGTTTTTTTCCCCTCTGTATTAGATAGAGCTACTATGTCTCTGAAATTGGTAGAGTGGCCTTGTATAGTAGGTATCCTATAAGGTCCAGTAGCTCAGCCTCCCTAGTCACCTCAGCTGGGCACTTTAGGTGAGCCCCTGTGTGGGCTATGAGCACTGTCCTGTTGTGGTTAAGCCTTGGTTGCTGTTGGCATCACTGTGATGATTAACCTCTAGGCTAATCAGCTATAAGGACCAATTGAGACTACAGTGGAAGAGCTGCTGTGCAGGAGACACCCCTATGGAGCAGGACTTGCTTCGGTGGGGCTTGGTGCTCAATGAGACTGCCCCTTGATTGTGTCACTCATAGATGTGGTAGAGTTTTAATCTCGTGTGGTCTGAGGCTGTCTACCAGGTACACTCACTCTGAGGCCTCCCTAGAGGTGCAAAGTCAACATCTGCCTGGGGCCACCTGGCACAAGCTACAGAGCATTTTGAAGATGGCTGCTACTTGTGTTGGGCTTGGAGATGCCCAGGAAAGGCTAAGCTGTGAACCTTGGCAGGCTGCTGCTAGTGCCAGACTGGGGCCACTTATTGAGAGGCATGGGGCATGCTGAGTCCAGCTGCTACTTGTTTGAGAGATTTTAGAAAAGTCTGAAGCCTGAGCCAGGACAGGCTATTTGTATGGAAAAGCCATTGCAAACAGTTTAGGTGGGTTCACAAACTGGGTAGGGAGGGATCTCAGGGAATAAGGAGCTTCTGGGACAACTTAAAGCATACCAACATTCACATCTGGAAGGAAAAGAGAGGGACCAAGAAATTGAAAACCTATTTGAAGAAACAATGACAGAAAATTTCCTCTACCTGGTGAAAAAAATAGACTCACAAGACCAAGAAGCACAGAAATTCTCAAACAAGATGAACCCAAATAAGCCCACACCAAGACACATCATAATTAAAATGCCAAAGGTTAAAGATAAAGAGAGAATCTTAAAAGCAGCAAGAGAAAAGCAGTTAGTTACCTAGATGGGAACTCCCATATGACTGTCAGCTGATTTCTCAACAGAAACTTTTGCAGGCCAGAAGGGAGTGGCAAGAAATATTCAGTGACGAAAAGCAAGGACCTACAACCAAGATTACTCTACCCAGGAAAGCTATCATTTAGAATTGAAGGTCAGATAAAGAACTTCATAGACAAGCTAAAGGAGTTCATCACTACCATACCAGTCTTACATGAAATGTTGAAGGGTCTACTTTAAAAAGGAGAAGAAAAAAGAACAATAAAATGGCAACAAATACATATCTAAAAACAATTGAATCTAAACATAAAAATAAACAAACAAGGGGTTTAATGAACAAAATAAACTGATGAATAAAATAGAATCAGGAAACATGGAACAGACTGATGAATCTCAGTGGTAATGGGGAGGAGGGGTGAGAACAGACTAACTAAAGAACTTACATGCGTATATGCACTGATCAGGGACACAACAATAAGGTGGTGAAAGCCTGGGGCGGGGCAGGATTCGGGTGGAAAAGAGCAATGGAGGGAGAGAAAAGGAGGTTATCTGAAATACTCTCAACAATGATGGTTAAAAAAAAAAACAAGAAAAAAAAATACAAAATATTATACTTGATGCATTCTTAGAATTAACAAGTCAATTTAACAAGAGTTGTCCACTTTATAAAAAAGCAAGTTTGTTCTCATATGATTAAAAAATGAAATAAAAGCATCAAGAAATTTCAAATACCTGAGAATGGGTATAAAGGAAATACATGTTAGGCCTCTACACCGAAAGTATTATATATTATTGAAAAATTAAAGAACACTTTAACAAATGAAGTTATATACATGTTTATGAGTTGGATGACTCAATATGAAAAGCACACACCAATAATTACCCTCATATTGCTGTATAGACTAAATACAAACCCAACAAAAGTTCCAGAGGAGAATAAATTGCTACGACTGCTTTGAAAACTGGTAGGATCAGTTAAGGCTGAGCACATACATAACTTATGACCCAACAATACCATTACTAGATTTATGTCTAACAGGAATATACACATAAAATATGTACAAAAATGTTGATATTACTATATTAGTTCTCTTTTTGTGTAACAAATTAGACTGAAAACATGACCCCTTACAAAAGTAAACATTTATTTGTCACAGTTTCTGTGGTTCAGGAATCTGTAGTCTCTCATGAAGATCCAGTTAGTGGCAAGATTCAGTTCTTCATGGGCTGTTGGCCAGAGGACACCTTTACTTCCTTGCCCCATGGACCTATCCACAGGGAAGCTCGAACATAGCAGCTGGCTTTTCTCAACAAATGAATGACAAGAGTGATCCAAACAATGCCACAGTCCTTTGGGAGGGAATTTTACAAAGGTAAATACCAGGAAACAGAGATCACTAGCGGCTATCCCAGAAGCTGCTGATCACATCAGATTATTCAAAATAGCTTGGAAATAAACTAGTAATCAATATATTGTGCTACTACCACACAATAGAATATGATTCTACAATGAAAATTAACAGATGATTGTTCTGCCTAATAGCATAGAGGGCTCTCACAAACATAACAGAACAAAGGAAGTGAGAGACAACTTAGCCATACTGCATTATCCTCTTTATATAATGGGCAAAAGCTGGCACATCTAACCTATTGTGCAGCCGTGGGCAAACTACAGCCCGCGGGCAGGATCCTGCCCATTTGAAATGAATAAAACTAAAAAAAAAAAATAAAGACCGTACCCTTTTATGTAATGATGTTTACTTTGAATTTATATTAGTTCACACAAACACTCCATCCATGCTTTTGTTCCGGCCCTCCAGTCCAGTTTAAGAACCCATTGTGGCCCTCGAGTCAAAAAGTTTGCCCACCCCTGCTATTGCATTTATCTTTTAAAAGTGGGGGTGGAAAAGTCACTGGAGGGAAGTGTGTGAAGAGATATATTTGGATACTAATAATGTTTCATTTGTCAACAAGTGTGGTGGTTATATGTGATTTACTTTGTGATAACTCATTGAGTGCAAGATTTGTGTGCTTTCCTATGCATTAGTGCACCATATAATGATGTTTCGGACAACAGTGAATTGAGTATGCCACAGTGGTCCTGTAAGATTAGATGGAGTTGAAAAATTCCTAGTGCCATCATAGCTGTTGTAGCATTGTACCTCAGTGCTCATCAGGTGTTTGTGGTGATGCTGATGTAAACAAACCTATTATGTTGCCAGTCATACAAAAGTATAAGCACATACAGTTATCCACAGTGGATAATAATAAACTGCTACGGTATTAGCAGATGTATTTACTATACTATATTTCATATGGTTATTTTAAAATGTATTTTTTCTACTTATGGGGGAAAATGTTTGCTGTAAAACAGTATGCGGTGTTACACTGACAGCAGCCTCATCCATCTGTTAACTGCCTCTTGATTGCATCATTTTCTCTTGTGGCTGATTCAATCTTGTGTTGTTTTGTACATTTAACATGCTATACAAGCTCGTAGTCCAGCAGCAATAGGCTGTGTCATGTGTCCTAGGTATGTGGCAGGCTGTAACATCTAGGTCTGTGTACTCTAGATGTTCCCACAATGACAAAATAGCTTAGTAGTGTATTCCTCAGAATGTGTCCCCATTGTTAAGAGATGTATGACTGTACATATATTATATTTCAATAAAATGCTTATTTTAAATTGATTGTATAATATACCACAGAGACAATTCATTGTATAAGGTCTAAGACACCACTGCTCTGGACATCTTAATAATATAGATATCCCATGGACAATTAGACTGATTGGAATTCTGAGATGGGTGTCTGTAGTAACTTTAGAAAACTCCCAAGTACCTAAAAGAATTGTGATTTAAACCACCATAAGATGTAATACTAAAAGTAAAGGATTTGGAGGTATAATTTCTACGCAATTCCTTTCACAAAAGAAATCCAGAGGAACCGGAGATGGAAGTATTTATATCCTCAGTGAGGATAGTGGAAATGCAGGAAGGGCTGATGCTTCCCAAAGGAGGGCAGATTGAAGGCCACAACTGTGAAAATGCAAAGCCCTAGATACTTGGGATCTTTAGGGTCAACAGAGATTCAATAGAAGTGAGAAGCCCTCAGAGTGAGCAGAGAGATATAGAGGGATGAGGTATCTAGCATGTCAGAAATACTTTAAAAAAGTAAGACAGAGTTAAACAAGATACATAGAAAAGTCAAGCTACAGATTGACAGAGAGATATTGTTGGAGATACAAATCTCAATTTGGGGCGATGCTGAAGGGCACTGAGGAAAGGCCAAGGCAGCTTTGATCTGAACCCTGCCTCAGATGGAGGAAGACCATGGAAGGCCTTCTAAGGGAAGAGACTTTGAGCCTTGGTAACAGGGAAATGATGTGAGGGGGTAAGAATGCCGGTGCCTTTCTTCAGAGTTGGTGTCAGAAAACTAGCAGCAGCACGAGGATTGTAGCTGTGCAGTGCGGGGCAGGTTCTGGTCTGTTCGCTGGTATGAAAAATTCCTAGTGCCATTTATGGCCACACTGCATTTTTGATATTTTGTGTCATGGGTGAAAGGTACTGCATAAAGTTACTCAAAGTAACGTGTGATCTTTCTCAGGAAATACTTTTCTAAGGGGGCTTAATCTAGGGTACAGCATTTCAGCACTCTGCTGTGGGGCCAGTTAGAATGCTATATTCCACTGAACTCTCAGACCCCTGCTTTCACAGTCAGAAGCCAGGCATGTGACTACTTTCCTATTGGAAGTTTAGATTTCCAGAGAAACCACTGCTTATTGACAGAGTGAATTTGCCCTCTATTTATCCACCAACAAGCACACATTTCTTACCTGACTGACCACTCTATTATCCAAGGAGATTTATTCAAGTACCAAAGTGATAATTATTGAATCGGTATAAATATTGAATTGAAAAAAAATCAATCAATGTTTTTCAATGTATAACTTGACTCAGAACAAGTAATAGACCTTTTAAGGTATCTAAGGTATTAAACACTTCATATACACATTTCATGAGGAGAAATATTAAACAAGCTTGAAATATAATTGGTGAAAAAAGAACATTTTCTTGACATGTTTTCTTAAAACCAATTCATTAGAGGTGCTGCAAAGTACTGGGCTTAATTCTTTGTGGACAGAGAATAAGGAGTTTGTAGTGAGACTTAATAATGCTGAAGATGTTTTTTACACCTATGGGTATAGTCTGATTCTATATTAGACTCATCTAAAAGCTATAACCAAACTTTATTTCACATATATATCTTTTTTTTAAATATATTTTATTGATTTTTTACAGAGAGGAAGGAAGAGAGATAGAGAGAGTCAGAAACATTGATGAGAGAGAAACATCGATCAGCTGCCTCCTGCACATCTCCTATTGGGGATGTGCCCACAACCCAGGTACATGCCCTTGACCGGAATCGAACCTGGGACCCTTCAGTCCGCAGGCCGACGCTCCATCCACTGAGCCAAACCGGTTTCGGCCACATATATATCTTTAAATAATTTTTTCCATGAGACAGAGTTGTAAAAGCATAAGCTTGGAACCATAAGCTAATATCTTTGCAGTCCTGGCCTGCAAAGAACTCCAAAAGATGCCTCTTCATGCTTCCTGAGAAATTGGCATTTCAGCTGCATTTCTTCTTACCAGCTAGTCCCTCTTAGCATTTGAGGCTGGATGCAAATGATAGTTCCATCTCTTGAGGTTGGAGTTGGGGTTTATACTTCTTTCTGAACAACCACTTTGGGTTTGGTTGTGCCTCATGGGAAGTGAATCTTATTGGTGAAAATCTGATTTCTACCTACAGACATACATTAAGTGACTCCTACCCAATCCATTTCTAGGCTAGGCCCTGTTGGGGTACAGGGAAATTAAAGGAATGGCTCCTGTGCTCAAGCAAAATGAAAGATATGCACACCACAAACATCAAAATATAAAGTGATATGCACAGGGGTAATAAAAGGTGAAGAGGATTCAAGAGTTGTATCAGTGAGCAGAGGGGAGATAGCCCTTCCAGCTGTGGTGCTGACGAGAGGGTAAATACTGAAACTGGCACCTGGATGGGACCTTGTCATGAATAGGATTTGGATTTGCAGAGAGAAGGCATGGCTTGCAGATATGTTAGGGGATATCCAATCAATCTACAAAATGACTCATATGAGACCTTTAAATGGAACTTCCCTTTCACACAGAATTTTCCTTTTTCAGATGAGGAAACTGAGCACAGGGAAATTAAATAACTTGATGGAGGTCCAAAAGCTTCTAAGTGTCAGAGCAAAAAATTGAACCCATATTTTCTGGCTCTTGAGTCTATTTCTTAAACTGTATACTACCCATGCAATCATTCATTCAAATAGACGATTGCATATAAGCTACTGTACTAGATGTTTGGGATAAAAATGTGAAAAAGTCATAGATTCCTTCCTCAAGGTGTGGAGAATCAAATGGGAAGATAGATAAGTAAACAAGCTTTTTAAGACAGAATTGACAAAGGCAATACTAGGATCACCCAAAAGGGACCTTAATCTTCTCTTGGGGGTTCAAGAACACATTTAGGTAGGATCTGACACAGATGTTGAGAATTGGAAGGTGAGGAGGTATTAGCTAATAAAATGGGACAGACATTATGGAGATAGAAGACCACAGGACAGGCTTAACCTGAGGATAGAGAGCAGTTCCAGCTCTGAAGTAGAGGTATTTGGGTAAGGATAGGTATGAGGCTGAAGCCAAAACATGGCCTGATTATGCAGATCTTCATCTTCTGAGTTAAGAGTTTTGAGATTCAACCTGAGGGTAATGGAAGACTAATGGAGGGTAGCTCATAGCTGGAATAAAAAAGGATGGAAAAGGGGAGTTTAGAGGATAGACCACTTGGGGTTATTTATCCAAGTTAACAGAATTGTGATCTAATCTCTGTTTGAGTCAGCAAGGGGCAGTGGGTATCTGGGGAAGCAGATGGTTTTGGGAAATATAATAAGAAGGAAGACTCTATAGGAAATGGTGACTATGTAGGGGCAAGGTAAGGGTTGGGAGAAATGAAGGATGAGCTTCTCCTTTCTGTCTTGAATAAGTAGATAACAAGTGGTGATATGCATAGAGTCAGGAACATAATGGGAGAAAGGGCATGAATCAGGCAAGAATGACTGTTGAGATTGAATTTGAGATTTGGGGCATGGCCATGATTAGCAGGATGGCTAGGAAGATGAGTTCTGGAGACAAAATACTAAGGTTCAAGCCTCAGTTCCCACATCTATAAACCATATGGCCAAAGAAGAGTAGCTAAACCACTCTGGCCTCATATTCCTTATTTGTAAAATGAGAATAATTATAATATCCACTTTCTAAAGTCCTTAAAAATAGTAAGTGCTCAGAATATCTTGTCTAAAACCACTATTAGGCATAAGATGCATTGGTCTGAGGATCAGGAGATATGAGATTAGGCCCAGATATGGAGATTTGTGAGTTATTTTTGTTCAACTAGTTAGTGACTGAAGCCAAGGAAAAAGAGGAAGTCAGCTAAGAGATGTGCAGAGTTAAAGAGGAGGCAGTGACCAAACCAAGGAAACCCAACATTTCAGGAGCTGAGAGAGGTGCCCAGAATGCACACAGCTCCAAGCGTGTGGTTCTAGCAGGGTTATCTGGATTTCCTTTGCAGCTCTGGCACTACCTAAACCAGTGAGGCAAGTAAAGTCCAGAAACTCAGTCTTTCCCTGCCCTGTGGACACCGACCTACCATTCAGTACATAGTCATGCACTGAGCCTTACAGAGTGCCCAGAGGTACCTGGCTGGCTTCATGACAATTTCTGTTACAGCATATAGCACTGCTGGGCTGTACAGGTGGGCACAGAAGAGTCTTAAAGACAAAGATGGCACTGATTCATGGGGGGCAATGTTATAAGTTGAGGCTCCGTGTCACTATCGAGGCTGACCAACAGGTGTGCAGTGAGGGATTCAGTCAAAACTCCGTGCCCTTTGCCCCTACATGGAGGAGGGTGAGTCCTCAGAGGAGAAATTATCTGTGGCAGATCAGAAATCCTGCATGAGTCAGACACACAAGAAATGTGCATTTCTTGTATCATCTGTTTATTTGTTTTGATTAGTGTTAAAGTATAAAATATATTAACTTATTTCAAATGAACCTAGATGAGGTAATGTGTGCCTATGCACTGCTCAGCAACCTTTGAATGAAAAGATAATATTTGGTGTTAATAATGAATAGAGCACAGCACCAGGTTGTATATGAGATGATGTCTGTCAGACCCTACAGGTCACAAAGTACTTTCATGTACACTAGCTTGTTGGACCCTCTTATCCAGCCTGTGAAACTGAGATCACCATTTTCACTACTAAGACACTGAATTTCCTGTAAAAGTGTCAGAGCAAGGGTGGTAAGGTTTCTTCAGACATCTGGTTAAAGAGTCCATCCAAAGCCCATAGCTCTGGCAGGGGACCTACTTATGAGAAACATACAGTGAATATAATTGCAGTCAGGTTGACATTCATTGATGAATCTTGATAACTCTGTCATCTCTGGGGCTCAATTTGCTTATGCAAAGTCTAGCACCTTATGGCGTTCTATCACACTTTCACCAACTACCTGCTATTTCTGGGAATCCCCAAAATATATTGTAGTCATATAACCCAACTCTCCACTAGGCATAACCAGTCTCCAGGTAAGGCCACTGTGAAAGTCAGTCCCTGAATTGGTGGCAGAATATGTTCCACTTGCCCCATTGACCTGTTCCTCACCCACCTCCACTGTGCGGTATATTCTGGGAGGCTTATGGAGCTTGGATCTCATCATCTGTCTGTGGCTTCAGTGGGGTTCAGCAAATGAAAGGAGAGAGGAAGAGGATGGCTGGGTGTTCTTTCCCTTGCTCTCTCCCTATGTGATAGAGTCAAGCCATTGTGTCTCCCACCATAGGTCTTGGTTGAGCATAATTCCTATGCTTATATATTGATTTCAAAGAGGAATGGAGAGGGAGAGAGATAGAAACATCAATGATGAGAATCATTGATCAGTTGCCTCCTGCACGCCCCCTACTGGAGATCGAGCCTGCAACCCGGGCACGTGCCCTTCACTAGAATCAAACCAGGAACCCTTCAGTCCGCAGGCCGGCGTTCTATCTACTGAACCAAAACAGCTAGGGCTGCTTGCTGGGGTCCAACCCCAGCAGGTCCAGGGGTCCCCAAAGGTGTGGACGGAGTCGGCGAAGAAGGAATGACACAGGGACTTCTCCAGCCAGGTTTGGTCGCCAGGTTCTAGTCAGGTTCTCTTGCCATGTTGTGTCTAGGTTCTCCAGCCAATTTCTGTCTCTAGGTTCTTCAGCCAGGTTCTCTCGCTAGGTTCTGTCTCTAGATTCTGTCTCCAGTTTCTGTCCAGGATCTTTTGCCATGTTCTCTCCAGCGAAGTTCTTCTGTCTCTAGGTTCTGTGTAGGTTCTGTGTCTAGGTTCTGTGTCTAGGTTCTGTGTGTAGGTTCTGTGCGCCAGATGCCGGGGTCCAACCCCAGCAGGTCCAGGGGTCCCCAAAGGTGTGGACGGAGTTGGCGAAGAAGGAATGACATGGAGACAGCGTTCAGTTGATCAGCAGCCTATCCAGGATCTCTAGCCAGGATCTCCAGCCAAGTTCTGGTCTGGATCTCCAGCGAAGTTCTGGTTAGGATCTCCAGCTAGGTTCTGTGTCCATGTTCTCTTGCTAGGTTCTCCAGGTTCTCCAGCCAGGTTCTGTAGCCATGTTCCCTCGCTAGGTTCTCCAGCCACGTTCTGTCCAGGTTCTCCAGCCAGGTTCAGTCACCAGGTTCTAGTCAGGTTCTCTTGCCAATTTCTGTAGTCAGGTTCAGTCCAGGATCTTTTGCCATGTTCTCTCCAGCGAAGTTCTTCTGTCTCTAGGTTCTGTGTAGGTTCTGTCTTCTGAGTTCTGTCTTGTTACATCTGTATTTATACCAGTTGATTCCAATCCTATCAATCTCTATTCCAAAGGTTAGGGTGTTTCTTATATCCATTCCAGGGAGTAAAGATTATGTAGCTTAAGCATGATTGTTCATAGTTAAAATGATTAATTACCCACCTGGCACTTAGTTAAGAGGTTTTATTCCCTCCCTAACTTCAGGGGAAAATCCCTACCTGGGGAAACAACCTTTCTCAGAGACCTTGGTTAAAACACATAGTGCCAAGAAGGTGAGCAAACATATTAAGAACAGTATGCCATATATGCCAGGTCCCTTGAAACAGCAAGCATGGACCGGCTCCCGGCAGCTGCTGTGCTTTCTTTGTTTCTTGTGACCTTTGTCCCAAGTTGCTATCTTCTTACCTGAGATTCCATCTCTCTACCTGAGATAGGGCCCTGTTTATTCCCTGCCTCACAATCCATACTGAATCCCCACTTAGCATTTTTGAGCCTGATGTTATCAAGACATTGTGAGTACTAACTCACTCATTGCTAACGAAAGTGTCATCATTATCATTCGTTTTTTAAGTTAGCACCTCACTTAAATTTCTTTGAAACATTTTATGCCTCTGCTTCTGTTCTATAATCAGCTATAAAAACACTTAATTGCTTAGAAGTCAAGAGATCTGAACATGTAACCATTTGGTATATAATAATTTTAAATTGAAAATTCATTTTAGATTTTATAAAAATAAATGAAATGTATTCGAACCATTTAAGATATGCACAAAAAGTACTGGTTGGTAAGCTATTTTATTTCCAGTTCCCTGGTTTTGCTCTTGGTCTTTTGTCCCTCTCTTTATTTATTTTTCCCATAGCAAATTGAGCCAAATGATTGAATCAGTATCATAATGTCCCATCCAGCTTGCTTCTTTGATTTGGGCCCAAGGTTTTTCCAGGACCATGAAGCTTTCACGTGCAGCGCCACATGGTCCTTTCGAGGTGGACATCTGCCTATAGGAAGTGCTAGGCCAGCCTTTGGCATGGTTTCCCAGACACACAGGGGAATTTAGGAAAAACTCCTTAGGAGCTCCTTATCCTGGTCCCACATCCCCATAGTCCTCACCCTTCCTCTGGTGTAGACTACCAACACCTATATGAGCATCAGCACCTCAGAAGCCTGAAAGAGGAAGGGTGAAATAGGAGACTTTGTCCCTGGCCCTCTCCAAATCCCACGGACCTCAAGTCTGGCTGGTGCAGCAGGGAGGGGAGAAGTGTTTTTCAATTAGATATAAGATTGGGGTTTGAGTCCTGTGGGATTTTTATAAAGGGGGCAATGATCTTTCTGACATGTAGAAAAGGAATGAGTGAAGCTAAAGCAGTGATAGGAAAAAATTAAACAACTTCATCTCTATATCCCACTGAGTTGAAACCAGGCCCAAGTGTCAACTCCTTCATGAGTCTCATCTGTTTTCTCTTCCACTTCGTCTCCAGCAATACCCGACACAAATTTGGCAGACGCCTGGAAGATATTTGTTGAGGAAACAACCAAATAAACTGATAAACATAACATAAATAATTAAATGGACTCTAAGGTCTGATAGAACAAAATATAAAATCAGATTTGGCTACTTCCTAACAGGGTGGCTTAAACAATATCCTCAGGATCCCTATGTCCTCTGAGCTCTTCTCTCCTGTGAGTGTCATGTGATTATCCCGAGCCACAGGCTGGAACTTATTGACCAGGTGATGTACAAGCACAGAGTAAGTACTCAATAGATTTTTATTTCATCTCCTCCTTTGCGCACGCACCACATTATATACACATTATGTTTTATGTAGCTATTCAAGATAAATTTCTGTGGACAGCAAATAAATAATGTTAAATTCAAAAAAGAGAATCCAATACAAATAGTCACTTTATCCTGGCAAGGGTTTACTTAATAAGAACAATTTTTAAAAATCTGAGAAACATTACACCCTGTGAAATTAGTGCTGTAGGATTTATAGCACAAAGACAGCTCCAAGCACTATTCTAAGGTTTCCCACAAATTTATTCTACTTCTTTTCCTTCCCATCTTCTAGTCCCTCTGCAGGAAGACATTCTATCACATTTTCCTTTTATTAAAAAAACAAAACAAAAACAACTCTCTTTCTTTCATTTCCATGAACAGAGATGAAAGGGAAAGGAGGAAGATCAAATAGGTGAGGTAAGATCTGAAGGAGATCAATCTCTTGATCTCCTAAGTAGAAAGAAATAAGGATGTAAGAAAGAAACACTTAGGAGAGGAAAGAGAAGATGTGGGGCTTTGCTGAGTGTCACTGGTATATTTCAGGGTTGAGAAGAGTACATTTCTAAAAAAAAACTTTAAGAGAAGACTTATCTCCCCAGAAAATCTGAAAAACAGAGAGCAACAAAAAGAGAAAGATAACAGGTGACAAAAGGGTTGTTTTTTTTTTAAATTTTGTTTTATTGCTTAAAGTATTACAAAGAGTATTACATATGTCTCCTTCCCCCCACCCACCCCTTGACCGTCCCCTGGCCTCCCCTACCCAGGGTTTTGTTTTCTTAGAGAAGGAGGATACCAGATGTCAAACAGGCCTATTGGACCACTTCTCAGGGTCAGCTCCCCCCCTCCCCCACATACAAGTTAGTCTGTTACTTGTTAAGAAAGAATATCTAAAGAAATATAATTATGTTCAAATTTGTCAGGAACTGTGCATTTCCTATCTGGTTTATCTTCTTTTTATTTCCTTTTTTATCACCATCATTACTTCATGAAAAATACCATCATTGGGAATCTCCTATGTGTTCAGCAGTACGCAAGATACTATTGAATGAAATACAATATGAAGCATGGTTCCTACCTTGGGAAACTTTGAACTGGGCATGCCTGTCATAACACAGTAAACCTTATTGTGTTCAAGGTGGGGAAATTTCTCTACCCTGTGTGCTACTTTGCAAACTAGCTTATTCTTCACCTTGTGACCTTCCTTTTTAGGAGGTTTTCTTAAACTCACTTGATGGGCTCAATAATGATTCTGAGCTATGGATCTGGGGGTGTGAAACTTAATTCTAATCTGCTTAATTTGAGAGACTATACCTGGAAAGCAATAATACATCCCCACTTTGCCATTTATTGGCCACAAAGGTTGGGGAACTGTGTGGACAATAATCTATAATAATAAAAGCATAATATGTTAATTAGACCAGACGATTTTCCAGATGAAGCCAAGGTGGCCAGAGGGTGAGGCAGAGGCGACTGCTATGGCAGCGGGGCTCTGAGCCCCTTGCATGAATTCTGTGCACTGGGCCTCTAGTCCTATATAATAAAAGGATAATATGCAAATAGACCGAATGGTGGAACAACTGAACAACTGAACAACTGGCCGCTATGACATGTGCTGACCATCAGGGGTCGCACATGGAACATGCTGGGCATTAGCAGCAGTTGGCAGAGCATGGAACATGGTGGGCATTGGCTGCGGTGGGATGGTGGAGCATGTGAGCAGGGGTGCCAGAACAAAGCGGGGCACTGATTGCTGTCATCGGGGTGAGCCTCTGGAGGTTACTGAAAATTCTTTGCTTGCGCCATGGTCCCGCCTGGCACTCGCACCTACTGCCAGCACCAGAGCTGCTGCTTGCACTCGCTGCCAGCCCTGATCGCTTGGTGCTGTCAGTGGGTGCGAGTTGCAGCTGCTGGCCCCGATTGCCCTGAGGACTTCTTCACCTCTCCCTGCTGTTGAGGGGCATTTGGGGCAGTAGCTGCCACTCACACCTGCTGATGTCTCTGGCTCTGCTCGCACCCGCTGCTGGTGCCAGCCTCAATTGCTCTGCGCCTTCAGCGGGTACAAGCAGGGATGATGCTGTCAGCACATAGGAGTGGCATCAGTGGGAGTAGGGCTGCTGGCAGACAGGGGACAGGGGTGGGAGGGAGGGCTGTGGTGGGAGGAGCTGAGTGGGGGCATGGAGGATGAGCTGAGACCTGACCCTGTGCCCACCACAAACTTGTGGCCCACAGTTCCTTTCAATGTGCATGAATTTGTGCACTGAGCCCCTAGTGTAACATAATGTGGGTTTGTTTAAGGATGGTTCTCTTCTGGGATTATACTAGGTGCCACAACACGGACACAGACTCTCTTTTGAAGGAGCTTAGCCTGTTTTAGAGAAGATAGATACAGATGAAAATGCACACACAGTGGGAGAATTATTTATGAATATAGAGATTGAGCAAGGTGTTATGGATGAGGCATGATTTAGATAGGTTTAAAAGATCATTTAAGGAAAGGCAGTTTGAGTAACATACAGTCAGTTTAGGGAAGAATTAGGGAGCTGAAAGAATTCATAGATGGAGTGAGTATAAGGAATATTGCTTTGAGTGGTTTGGTAAATTTGAATTGTCAACTTATGTTGACCTTAGTGTGAACTTTGGCAATATTTGTATATTTTTCCATTTTTATCCTGCAAGAAAGATATTTAGAAGATTCTATTTTCAGAAGCCTATTTGGAGACACTAGCTTGGCAGCTGGCATGATAATGAGCTCATTTAAATGGAATGAATCCCATTACTATTAATATTAAGCAGCCACAGAATGATTCATGAAGGTTTTTTTTTCAAAATTAAAAAGTATTAGTCTAAAAGAGGGGGAGGACAAAGAATGAATAAAACAAACTCATGCCAGAACTTGATTATCTTTGGCTCCTGAAGAGTTAGTTCCTCTGTTTACCAGGCTGACTGATGCTGACATAGAGTGCATTGATTTATTTTACTAAATAAAACTTTGCTTTTGGGGCAACAGAGAAAATTCTGACAAAAGGCCCTAAATATCCATGGAGTTGATTGATCTTTACAGATCACACACCGCTCCCAGGTTTTTAAGTTCTGTGTCTAGAGTTTTCCATACTTTTCCAGTTTAGTCCCATATTCAATTAGAGTTTCAGTCCACATGGACACTGCAGAGTTTTCAGTACTGATTAGTAAAAGACTAGAGGCCCAATGCACAAAATTTGTGCATGGGGTGTGTCCCTCAGCCCGGCCTGCACCCTCTCACAATCTGGGACTGCTGACTCCTAACCACTGGCCTGCCTGCCTGATCACCCTAACCACTTTGTCTGCCTGCCTCATCACCCCTAACCACTCACCTGCCTGCCTGATCACCCCAACCACTCGCCTGCCTGCCTGATTGCTTCTAACCACTTGTCTGCCTGATCACCCCTAACCACTCTGCTTTCCTGATCATCCCTGACTGTTCACCTGCCTGCCTGCCTGATCACCCCTAACCACTCACCTGCCTGACTGATCATCCCTAACCACTTTGCCTGCCTTCCTGATTGCCTCTAACCACTCTTCCTTCCTGCCTGATAGCCCCTAACCACTCACTTGCCTCCCTGATTGCCCCTAACTGACTCGATCTTGGCCCCTGCCAGCCGCTGCTTCATTTGGAAGGATGTCCAGAATGACGTCTGGAAGGTCGTTCAGCTGTCCGGTCTAATTAGCATATTACACTTTTATTATTATAGATAGATACTGGCTTTCATTACTAACCCCTGCACTCTCCTCCCCATCTGTCTCACAAAAGATTACTTCCCCCAACCAACTGCTGCTTTTCAGCTCTTCTCTTCCTACTGCCCTTTTTCTCTTTTATAAATCCATTCATATAAATTCTTTTTCATTTGATTGCTTGATAGTTTTAAATTTGTCATCACTAAAGGATAATGAAACTTTTCTGCAAAAGGAAGAACTCTCTATAGAGGGAAAGGAATTAAGAGCCAATGGAGATACCTAAAAGTGGGTAAGGAGAGGAGCTGGGGAACACATATATTGATACAAATTTTGTCCCATTGCTTTACGCAATCTTCAAAATTTATAGCGGGATAGACCAACTCACTTCTTCAGGTCATCCCTAGGTGGGTGACCAGCAATAACTTGGGTGATTGATTTTCATTAAGGGAATCCCTTGATTCAGTCATTTCTGGCTGAAGGTGGTTGGTCACAATATCTATAATGTGGTTATTTAGGTAGCAAGGCCTGGGGCTGTGGCAAGTCTTCTTAGAGTCATGTGTTGTCAGGGAAGGTGATAATTAGCCTCAGCTGAGTACATTTCCAATAAACACAGAATGAATAAGCTACACACACCTTCGAAATTCAACAGGGCACCAACTCAGTGAGGATATCTAAATATGTGAGAGGGTGTAAGGGTAGATTACCAGTGGGAAAACACATGGTGATAAGTCCCAAGAGCTGGGGAGCAGGTCTTCATGGAAAGCCTTACCAATGTCTGTCAGGGTAGGACTGGATGGTGGCAACACCTTCCAGGCTTTTATGCTTATTTGACAGCAATGAACAAAAATAACAACTACTCCAAGAATCACATTAAAACAATAATATTTAATTAATGCTTATTATTTACAAAACAATTTCATGTGCATTAATTTATCTAATAATCCCAATAGCTCACTGATGGAGTATGATTACCACACTCATTTTACTCATGAGAACACTGAAGATCCTGAGTTTTAGTTACTGGCTCAGGGCACAAGTGCTGCATTCAAACTCCATCAAAATTTGTCTGTGTCCAGACTCTATCTCCACACCCACTGTACTGCAATTCATTTAAAATGCCAATATCGGAGGAACATCAACATGGATACTTCTTAATGAATTTTAACAAAAGACAATATGTCTCTGAAGTAAAATTAATTGAATAGCTTCTTTTTTATTTATCAACTAGTGGCCTGGAGCACAAAATTCGTGCATGTGAGGGGTGTCCCCCAGCCTGGCCTGCACCCTCTCCAATCTGGGACCCCTCGGGGGACATCCCTCTTGAAATCCGGGACTGCTGGCTCCTAACCACTCACCTGCCTGCCTGCTTAATTTCCCCTAACCATTCTGCCTGCCTGCCTGCTCACCCCCAACTGCCCCCCCTGCTGGCCTTCTTGCCCCCAATGCCCCCCCCCACTGGCCTAATAGCTCCCAACTGCCCCCGCTGCCAGCCTTCTCTACCCCAACGCCCCTCCCTGCTGGCCTGATTGCCCCCAACTGCTCCCCTCTGCCAGCCTGCTTGCTCCCAACTGCTCCCCCTCCCTCCCGCTGGCCTGATTGCCCTCAACTGGCCCTCCCTGCTGGCCTGCTCACACCCAACTGTCCTCCCATCCTGGCCTGATCACCCCTAACCATCTCTGCCTCAACCCTGCCACCATGGCTTTGTCCAGAAGGACGTCCGAAAGGTCTCCGGTCTAATTAGCATATTACCCTTTTATTAGTATAGACTAGAGGCCCGGTGCACAAAAATTTGTGCACTTGGCGGGGAGGTGGGCGTCACTCAGCCTTGCCTGTGTCCTCTCGCAGTCTGGGACCCCTCAGGGGATGACCACCTGCTGGCTTAGGCCCACTCCCCGGGGGATTGGGCCTAAGCTGGCAGTCAGACATCCCTCTGGCAGCCCGGGAACCCTTGGGGGATGTCCACTTGCCAGCGGGGAGCAGGCCTAAACTGCAGTCAGACATTCTTAGCGCTGCTGAAGAGGCAGAAGAGGCTCCCACCACCACCGCTGTACAGGCAGCCATCAGCCATCAGCAGAGCTCCTCCCATGTGAGAGTGCACTGACCACCAGAGGGCAGCTCCTGCATTGAGCGTCTGCCCCCTGGTGGTCAGTGTGTGTCATAGTGACCAGTCTTTCTGCTGTTAGGGTCAGTTTGCATATTACCCTTTTACTATATAGGATAGAGGCCTGGTGCATGGGTGGGGGCCAGCTGGTTTGCCCTGAAGGGTGTCCAGGATCAGGGTGGGGGTCACGCTTGGGTGCCTGGCCAGCCTGGATGAGGGGCTGATGGCTGTTTGCAGGCTGGTCACACCCCCTTCAGGGTGGGTTTCCCCACTGGGATGCCTGGCCAGTCTGGGTGAGGGGCTGAGGGCCGTTTTCCGGCTGGCGGGCGACTGAAGCTCCTAACCTCTCCTTTTTTTCTTTATTTTTTCTTTTTTATTCTGGGATTTATTTATCTTCTATGGCTGTCACTGGAACTGAGAGGCAGCTTTAGCTCTGAGGCTTGGCTCCAGCTCTGAGACCTCAGCTGCTGAAAGCAGGTTTCTGGGGTTTGTTTAGCTGCTATAATTGCAACATTGTTTCTTAGAGTGCAGCTCAGAGGCTGGCAGCGGCAGGCGGGGAACCTTGGCTTCCTCCATCACTGGAGCAAGGAAGCCTCCTGTTCGCTTCAGCTGCCTGGCTGCCGGCTTCCATCTTGGTTGGCAGTTAATTTGCATATCACCCTGATTAGCCAATGGGAAGCATGTCAGAGGTACAGTTAATTACCATGTTTGTCTATTATTAGATGGGATTACAGTTTATATTCAATATTACTCTGTAATAGTTTCGGATGTACTGCAAAGTGGTTAGAAAATCATGTACTTTACAGAGTGGTTCCCCCAGTGCTTCAAGAACCTACTTGGCCCCATACATATTTATCTCAATATTATCGACTATATCCCCTATGCTGTACTTTATATCCCTGTGACTATTCTGTAACTACCAATTTGTACTTCTTAATCCCTTCATTTTTTTAGCCAGCCCTGCAACCCCCCCTCCCCAGTCTTCTCTGTATCTATGAGTCTGTTTTTATTTTATTTGTTTATTTTGTTCATTAGATTCCACATATAAGTGAAATCATATGGTATTTGTCTTTCTCTGACTTATTTCACTTAGGATAATATGCTCCAGGTCCATCCATGCTGTTACAAAAGGTAAGATTTCATTCTTTTTTACAGCCATTTAGTATTCCATTATGCAAATGTACGACAGCTTTTTTATCCACTCATCTACTGATGAGCACTTGGGCTGCTTCCAAATCTTGGATACTGTAAATAATGCTACAGTGATCATAGGAATGCATAATTGAATAGCTTCTTAAGAAATAATTTGATTGGAGCAAAGGCATAGTGTTAGGGCTGGTGGGGCGGGAACAGTGGAGAGCATGAGGGTCATGCAGTCTGAGCTCTGCCACCCCTAAAAGTGTGACTTAGAGCCACATCCTCCATCTCTCTGTTTGCTCTATAGAAGAGCAGATCTATCTTGGGTGGTATGTGGAAGCTCTTTAAAGAAATATGTATTAAACACCAGGCAGAGTAGGCAGCTACTAAAGAATCTCAGTACTATCTCTGGAAAGGAGACATGTTGGGGCTTGTAAAATTGTTAAGGCTGGGTTGACACAGGGGCAAAAGATCTAGGTTGAGTGGGCACCCAAGCTCTTACCTGAGTGATGGGTCCCTTTTGATATCTTCAAGTTGCTGAGGGATGAGCTGGGATCTTTTACATTTTATCTGAGGCATAGACAAAGGCCCTCTCTTCCCCTCATGAAAATGAAAACAATCTTTCCCATGAACTATACAAAAGTGATGTGAGGGTTTGTATTTAAAGTGGATTAACCCTTAAGTGACAAATGAGCTCTACATTTCTAATATAGAAACCAGGCCATTTATATATTTTTTTAAAGAGCAGTTTATTCATGACTTCCTTTTCTGTTTCCAATTTCATAGGTTGAAATCTTGAAAATTCCGCTGATCTGTGTGAGGGGTGGTTATTATTTCTGTGGTGGTGAGTTGAGGTAAGGACAGGGGACCTATGAAGGTTAATTGTACAGTCCAGGGTGCTGCTGGTTTAGGCGGGTGCTAACAGATACTACTCTTTGTTTAGCTCCCATGGTTTTACCCTCTCAGTTAACACCTTTCTCATTTCAACTCCTCCCTGTCACTATTACCCATCTTATTGCTGCCTCTCTCCCCTCTCCTGACTGAAGAAAGAGTTCCATGTAGATCGTCTTTAAGTAGTTTATCTTCCCTTTAAAATGTATGGCAGGAAACTAAAGTGTCACATCTACTTCCTGACTAATTATACACGTACAAGACAGTTTGAATTTTCCAGCTTGGCACGTCTTTTCAATTAGTAGAACTGGAGAGAGAGAGAGAGCACACCAGATGGCATCTGTGTCATACCAGAAGCATAGGGTCTTCTTCTCAGGTAAACTAGCTACCATAAAAGAGGAGCTGAACTGAGCTTTACTTCATGCCACTGGTCCCTCTCTCAAGTCAACTCAGAAGAAATAGGCAAGATTTATATGTCTTCCATGAGGGAAAATAAAGACTCATTTTCCCTCATCAATTTGGGTAATTTTTCTTCTGTGAGTGTAATTTTTGGAAGAAAACAGAAGAAATATCATGTCTCAGGAACACACCTGCATAAAAGAAAGTTTATTCAATAACTCATTGACTCATTAGAAGGCAAGCTAGTGCTTCAGGACAGCCTGCTTTACTTTTAAAAGAAATTTATAACCAGCATCAAGCTTGCTGATTTCTAGGTCTAGATCATCAACAGACCTGAGCATCTGGGGTTGAGGGGAGGTCATGGCACAGCCATTCCTCAGCTTATTATGTCATGAAAATTGCCATGAGGAATCTGGCAAGCAGTAAACAAGGCTGTCACGGCAAGCCTCTCTTTTGAAATGTCATAACTACAAAAGGTAGGAAAAAATAAAACCAGCCATCTTTATAAGTTGTGTGGGTTGCTCAGAAATATACGAATGCACTTTCTTTTCAATAGGAAAAGAGACCTGCAGGCTAATTGCACATTGCTGTTGTTCTGAGCTTCGCCTCTTTAGAGTTCTTCCCCAGCAGTGGTGTAATATAGCTACTTTCTCACATACACAGCACTTCCGCTGCTGCTGGCAGAACAGCAGTGACAGATCTCCTGCTGGTGTGACACAACTTTTAAGCTTTGCTAGATACCCTTCCTGGTTAGCGGCAGTACCAACAGGGTGGCAAACCCAGTTCATCTGATGGGATTTTTTCATCTGCTGACACCACACTATCTAAACTCCATGCAGTATTCAAAATCTGCATTAGAGCTGGAGTCTTTATTTTTCTATTTAGCAGTTTCAGACTGTCAGACACATGTGCAGTTTGAATGTATATTATAAAAGCGAGGCTCCCTAGAGACTCAGAGCTGGCTCCTCCAGTGAAGGTGCTCACTGTGATTTTCCACTTGCTCTGAGCTTTCCACCACTGAATGGAAGAGAGTGCTTCTGTGGGAGGAGAGCCTGCACAGCCACCCTCAGCATGCTGGCAGCCTCCTGGGGAAAATTCATGTGGAAGCGGCATGACTGTTTGCTGTGGATTTTGTAGAGGAGATACTAGCACACGGGGATGGTTAGACTTTTGTTTCTTATATGATTTGACATTCATTTGAACAAACTAAAGCATACTTTCAGTGTACCCATCTCCAAGAACCCGGGAAGAGTCAAGGCTGGGTAGCTGCCCTTTGTGGTGTGTTGGAGAGTCATCTGGTGTGAGGTGGCTCTCTCCACTTCTCCAAGCTGCCAGTATCTATTCTGAACTCTGCATATCTGCTTACTTACATTTACATGTAGTTCAGAATGAGCCCTCCATCTTTGGGTCTACCTAGACCAGGGGTGGGCAACCTTTTTGTGAGTGCGTGCCAAAACCAGCAAAATCTCTGACTCAAAATTCTTCTGCGTGCCAACCCAAGTAGCATGTTATGCCTACTTGATATCTCTTAAGGTGTATGTATGTGAAGAACCTTGAAGAAATAATAAAATTCATTTGAGTTACAAAAACACAGTATATGATGATGAAAAAAAAACATTTATTTTTTAATGAATACATGTACACTGATAGTCCGACAGAAAACTTTATGACTCTGTTTGATATTATCAGTGGGACTTTTGCTGCTGCATTACTGATGACAGAGATTTTACATCAGGTTTATATTTCATGACTTTCAGAGATATGCACAAGCTACTACTTTCATCCGTCAGGCTACTCCTATTACAAGACTTAAAAAAATTCGTCACTGAGAACAAAGATTCACAAGTGTATGTGGATGAAACCAAAACACTGGTCGGATCTAGGAAGGCAGGGAGAGTTAAGGCAGAGGCATAGAAATTGTTCTTCCCCTCTCTCGTCAACCCACGTCTATGGTCTTTAAGATAACTTGTTATGTAAAATTATATATTTTTCTAAGATGCACCTACACTGAATTTATCTGAAAAATAAAAAAGTTGACATTAAGAAAAAAATTGTAAATGGAAGATTATAAGAGAGGGTTTCGCGTGCCAGCAAAAGTTACTGGTGTGCCATGTTTGGCACGCGTGCCAGGGGTTGCCCACCTCGGACATAGACTTTTGGTTCTAGTCTCCAGAGTTAAATACAACAGCTCCTTCCTTAGCTCAAAATTGGAAAAGTTATACCAATTAGACCAGATGGCTACCAATAGTGTCTATCATCTTGGTTTAAGAAAGCATTGGGGCCCTAGCTGGCTTGGCTCAGTGGATAGAACATCAGCCTGTGGACTGAAGCGTCCCAGGTTCAATTCCAGTCAAGGGCACATGCCTGGATTGTGGGCTTGATCTCCAATAGGGGACATGCAAGAGGCAGCCAATCAATGATTCTCTCTCACCATTGATGTTTCTGTCTTTCTCTCTCTCTTCCTCTCTGAAATCAATAAAGATTATATATATATATATATATATATATATATATATATATATATATAGAGAGAGAGAGAGAGAGAGAGAGAGAGAGAGAGAGAGATTTAAAAAAAAAAAAAAAAGAAAGCAGTAGATTTTGACTACTCAATATACCTGGCTCATTTTCCAGGGCTTATGGGTAAGAGGGAAAATTAGAAGGAGAATTTGCACATAGAGAGCAAATAATGTTCCAAAAAAACAAAAAAAAAAAGTCTTTCACTATTTTTATCCTATAGATTAATGTACAGCATATAACAAAATAAGATCAAACTTTTGGCTTATGTAAATAATACTGTTTTAAATATCAATATTCAAACATCTGTTCAATTCCCAGTTTCAATTCTTTTGAACATATATTTAAGGACTGGAGTTTCTGGGTCATATAGAATTCTAGATTTAACTTTCTGGTGAATTGTCACACTTTTCTATAGCACTTGCCCTATTTTACATTTCACCAGTATTTATGAGGATTCAAATTTCTTCACATCTTTGTGATCTTGTTATTTTCCTTTTTTTTTTTTTAATTACAAACCCTCTTAGTGATGTGGAGTGGCATCCCATGGCCAGTGGTTTTGCTTTTCAGCTCTCTACTAATTATACTGAGAATCTTTACATGGACTTATGACATATTTGCATATATTATTTGGAGAAATGTTTATTCAAATATTTTAATCATTTTTAAATTGGATTACTAGTACTTGATTTTTATTGTTAACTTGGCATTCTTTACATTTCTGGCTAGTAAATCCTTATTAGAAATATGATTTGCAATATTTTCATCCATTATGTGGGTTGTTTTTTCCATTTCTTGAGAATGACCTTTGCTACACAAAGCTTTCTAATTTCAATGAAATCTAACTTATCTAATTTTTTGTTTGTTTGTGCTTTTGTTGTCAATCTAAGAATCAATTGCCAAATTTGAGGTCATGAAGTTTCTCCCCTTTATTTTTTTCTGTTTCATAGATTTACCTCTTCTTTGTAAGACTTTGATAGTTTGAGTTTATTTTTGTACATGGTGAGTGGTCAGGGTCTAAATTTTTTCTTTTACATGTGAAAAATCTGTTTTGCTCAGTACCATTTGTTGAAGACCCAATTCTTTCTCCACTGGGTGGTCTTGGCACCTATGTTGAAACCATTTTTAGCATATATGCTCTCTATTCGATTCCATTGGTCTACACAGGGTGGGGCAAAAGTAGGTTTACCGTTGTTTATATGGAATGATAAACTAAATAATAAATAAGAATATAAGAATAAACTCTGTGTTTCATATACTCACAACTGCAACCCTATTTTTGCCCTACCCTGAATGTCTATCCTTATGCCAGTACCACTATTTTTTTAATTACTGTAGCTTTGTAGTATGTTTTGAAAATAAGAAATGTGAGTCTTGCAACTTTGTTTTTGATTCTTAACATTTATTTTACCTACCTGGGGTCCCTTAAAATTACATATAAATTTGAAGAAGATCAACATTTATATTTCTGCAAAAAGACTGCTACAATTTTCATAGGGACTTTTGGGGGTCTGTAGATTGCTTTTGGTTAGTATTGATATCATAACAATATTAAATCTTTTTTTTAAATTTTGTTTTATTGCTTAAAGTATTACAAAGAGTATTACATATGTTTCCTTTTTTTTCTCCCCTTGACCTTACCCTGGCCTCCCCTACCCCCCAGTGTCTTGTGTCCATTGGTTGTGCTTATATGCATGCATACAAGTCCTTCGGTTGATCTCTTACACCCCCTCCCTCCAACACTCCCTGGACTTCCCACTGTAGTTTGACAGTCTGGTCAATGTTGCTCTGCCTCTGTATCTATTTTTGTTCATCAGTTTATAATGCTCTTTATTATCCATAATGAGTGAGATCATGTGGTATTTTTCTTTCATTGACTGGCTTATTTCACTTAGCATAATGCTCTCCAGTTCCATCCATGCTGTTGCAAATGGTAAGAATTCCTTCTTTTTTACCACAGCATAGTATTCCATTGTGTAGATGTACCACAGTTTTCTAATCCATTCATCTGCTGATGGGAATTTGGCTGTTTCCAGATCTTAGCTCTGGTAAATTGTGCTGCTATGAACATAGGGGTGCATATATCCTTTCTGATTGGTGTCTCTGTTTTCTTGGGATATATTCCTAGAAGTGGGAACAATGGGTCAAATGGGAGTTCCATTTTTAACTTTTTGAGGAAACTCCATCTGTTCTCCACAGTGGCTGCACCAGTCTGCCTTCCCACCAGCAGTGCACGAGTGTTCCTTTTTCTCCACATCCTCTCCAGCACTTGTCATTTGTTAATTTGTTGATGATAGCCATTCTGACAGGAGTGATTTGGTACCTCATTGTTGTTTTGATTTGCATCTCTTGGATGATTAGTGACTTTGAGCATGTTTTCATATGTCTCTTGGCTTTCTGAATGTCCTCTTTTGAAAAGTGAATGTCCTCTTTTGAAAAGTGTCTATTTCAGCCCTTTGCCAATTTTTTGATTGGATTGTTTACCTTCCTTTTGTTAAGTTGTATGAGTTCCCTATAAATGTTGGAGATTAAACCCTTATCAGTGATAACATTGGCGAATATGTTCTCCCATGCAGTGGGCTTTCTTGTTTTGTTGATGGTTTCTTTTGCTGTGCAGAAGCTTTTTATTTTGATGTAGTCCCATTTGTTTATTTTCTCTTTAGTTTCCAATGCCCTAGGAGCTGTATCAGTGAAGAAATTGCTTCCGCATATGTCTGAGATTTTGTTGCCTTTGGATTCCTCTAGTATTTTTATGGTTTCTTGTCTTACATTTAAGTCCTTTATCCATTTTGAGTTTATATTTGGTGGTCTAGTTTCATTTTTTTTTTTTTTTCATGTATCTGTCCAATTTTCCCAACACCATTTATTGAAGAGACTGTCTTGACTGCATTGTATGTTCTTGCCTCCTTTGTCAAATATTAATTGAGCATATTGGTTCGGGTCGATTTCTGGGTTTTCTATTCTATTCCATTGATTTATATGTCTGTTCTTGTGCCAGCATCAGGCAGTTTTGAGAACAGTGGCTTTGTAATACAGCTTGATATCTGGTATTGAGATCCCACCTACTTTGTTCTTTCTCAGGATTGCTGCAGCTATTCGGGGTCTTTTTTTAAACAATACTAAATCTTGTAAAGCATGAACCCAGGATGTCTTTTCCTTTATTTAAGTCTTCTTTCATTTCTTCCAGCAATATTACATAGTTTTCAGTGTATAAGTCAGAAAGTGTAAAATACAGTGGGGTCTTGACTTATGAGTTTAATTAGTTCCGTGACAGAGCTCATAACTCAAATTACTCGTATGTCAAATCAAGAAGTGAACAAGTGAGACATGTGATGCTGGGCTGATGTTGTGGTGTTCACTGTGAAGTTCTCTGCGCCAACTAGCGGTGGGGTATCTGAAGCTGGCTCGTAACTCGAATTTTAGCTCGCAACTCAAAGCAAAAAATTGGCCGAGAGGTGGCTCGTATCTCGAAAAACTCATTAGTCAGGACACTCGTAAGTCAAGGCCCCACTGTACCTCTTTGGTTAAATTCATTTCTATGTTGTTGTTGTTTTGGATACTCTTGTAAATCCAATTGTTTTCTTTTCTTCTCTTTAATATATATTTTTATTGATTTCAGAGAGGAAGGGAGAGGGAAATAGAAACATCAATGATGAGATGGAACTATTGATTGGCTGCCTCCTGCATGCCCCCTCCCCCCCCCCCCCAAAAATGGGGATCAAGCCTGCACTCCAGGCATGTGCTCTGACCAGGAATTGAACTGTGACCTTCTGGTTCATAGGTCAATGCTCAATCACTGGGCCATACCAGCTGGGCATTTTCTTGTGAATTCTTTTAGAATTTTCTGTATATTGGGTTATGCCATCTATGATTAGATAGCTTTTCCCCCTCATTTTCAAATGCCTTCTATTTCTTTTCTTGCCTATTTTGTTTTTCTTTTAGTGCTTTAAATATATCATGACCTTTATGCTATCTGATGAGAAAGTGGCTGATAACCTTATTGAGGATCCTTTGAATGTGACAAGTTGCTCTCTCTTGCTCTCTTTAAGATTCTGTTTTTACCTTTGTCTTTCTACTCTTTTATTATAATACTCGAGGACTGGTGCATGAAATTTGTGCACTGGGGAGTGGGTCCCGCAGCCCAGCCTGCACCCTCTCGTAGTCTGGGACCCCTCAGGGTATGTCCGTCTGCTGGCTTAGGCCCGTTCCCCCCTGACAGCTGGAAATCACTCTTGCTGTCTGGGACCCCTCACTCCTTACCGCCTGCCTGCTCACTGCTCCTTACCACTTGGCTGGCTGCTCCTTAGCGCTGCCACGGAGGCAGGAGAGGCTCCTGCCACCGCCACTGTGCTCACCAGCCATGAGCCCTATCTTTCTGTGTAGTTGTCTGTGGGCCAACTGCTCTCTTCCTTCTCATTTAGGGAGAGCAGCATGTGAGTGCAGGGCACACTGTCGTGGAATGCAGAGGGCTGCCAGGAGCTGAGGGGAGTGGCTGGGCCCAAGGGGTGAGAGGCGGACACAGAGGACGCTATCTCACCCAATTGTGGGGTAGGCTGGCCAGCTTTCATCTGCCTGACCCCAACCAGGGAGGGACCAAGCAGGGTGTCTGCCTCACCATTCTCCATCCTTCCATCTGTGACACCTGTCACCCTTGCCAGGCCTCCCCCAAAGTGAGTTCAGCTCAATCCCTGAATGTAAAAGGGCATGGAGGGAGGGGAGCTCCACTCCAGTGCCCCCTGATTTCCAGTGACAGGACCTGGTCGACAGGACCAGGTCTCAGGATGGTGGCCACAGCTGTAGAACACAGATATGTTTCAAGAAAAGTTGGGAATGCAGACTTTCATATGAACCCCTATTCCAAAACGTGGTAGTTTATTCACATTGTGACAAAGACACCTTTAAGAGTAACATAAGGGATAAAGTCAGGGCCAAATCAGGGCATTTCCTCATCCAATCTCTCTGAGGCACGTGGACAGAACCAAATCTCAGCTCTTCGCAGGACACTTCTGAGGTTTTTTTAAGCCTAAAGGACAGTAGTCTGTCTCCATTCTTGTTCTTTGGGATTTTTTTCATTGTTGGATAAAAGGATACATACATTGGGGTAATCCTCTCGAGATACAATATTCCAGTTGCACCATGTGCTGATGACAGCACCCCTCAGAGTGAGGGAGCTGACAGATGGGGAGCAGGGAATTCTGAAAACCAAAGTGATGACAGAGATGCTAAGCCTTTCCTTCACACATCTGACACCCCTCTTCAGGCGGCCTGCAGGCCGGGCGTCTGCTGGACCTTTACCACTTGATGTTCTGGCAGGCTGCCCTGGGCCCTGCTAGGTGGTGTGCAGGGCTGCCTGGGCCTGGAAGGAGTCGCCCCCCACCAGCCACTCCTGGTACAGCTCCTGCACATGGACGCTGGTCTCCGGGGGCCACACCGGGATGGCAGCATAGATGCCTTCCATCTGCCGCAGCAGTGCCCTGTCTGCATGCCTGTCCTCTACCTGGGCCTGGCCCCTGATGCTTTAGCATCCCAAGCGCAGGCCAGAACCTCCACGAAGTGGCAGGGGAACTTGCCCCTCTACAACTTCAAGACCACTTCTGGATGTTGCAAAAGCCTAAGCAGCCTCAAAGCGTAGTAGAACCACTCCGTCCCTTTCAAGGGTAACCTCCTGGAAGTCTTTGTTCCTCAGGGTGCGGTAGGTGAGTACTCCCACGTCCTCGTTGAACAGCTCTTTGGCCATGTGCTTGAAAATGTGCGCCAGGTACCTGTCGGAGCTGGCACCCTCATGGAGCCTCATCTCTTCCTCCTTCATGTCTCCAAACAGAGTGTCCAAGGTGGCATCATTCGAGGTGAGGTCACTTTGTTCCATTATCTGGACAATTTCACCTGAGGTTAACACGCAGTTAGCACCCCGGGAACTATGCAAAGCTGTGGGAACTATGCAAAGCTGTGGGAACATCTTCTCGAAGGGCCTCCAGTTTCTTGTCATAACACAGGGCCACAATGGTGAGGAAAATCTTGTCTGGGGACAGGTTCTTCCATCTGGAGAAGTAATCCTTCACCAGAGAGCCCATGATCTGCTGGGGAGACTTGGCCTGCAGAGGTTGGGGTGATGGGGTGACCCAGCACCGCTCTGCATATCAGACCCAGCTGGGGCAGGTGGAGGTCAGCATGGGTAGCTGGGGCTCTTCCTCATGGTTCTGGCAGTACCGATGCACAAATTCCTTCTGACTCTCCAGGAGGCTGAAGTCTGCAGCTATCTTCATGTCAAAGACAGTGTGCCCCAAAGCTTTTGAGGAAGCTGTAGAGCCTTCTGAATGCATCAGTGACACTGAGGCTGAATGTAGCAGCAAAATAAGGCAGAGACTGAGGACACATGGACACTGCCAGAACCTTGTGCTGTGAGGTATCACATTTCTTATTAAGGTTCAGAACACGGAAGAAGCCCTGGGTGTTCTTCTGAGAAACTTGGACTCCTTCCTCTGCAGTCATACAACTGTCACATGCCAGGCAGTCACTCAGAAATATCTTGGCGTCAGCCAACTTATGGAATTCTCCCTTCTCTTCATTCTCCTGAGCCAGACTCCAGACGTTGACTGTGGCATTCTCTTGGTCATTGGTTTTTGTTTTTGTACTACATTCCTTCTGTGTGCAGTGCTCACACTTCATCTGGAGTGGAGTGGGCAGGGGCCAACTTGAGCGACCTGGAGGAAGCATGGGGAGAGCAGTCACGGCTGGTCACCCCTGGTGCTGCTGGCAGTATCTTTTCTTCCTTGTGGAGTGTCTAGGGAGGGGAAGCAGCTGCAGTGCCCGAGGCTGAGTTCCAGGAAGCCAGCAGTGCTGCTGAGATCATGCCGGCGGTGATGGTCTGTTGGTGCCTGGACTGTCCTCTGGAGATTGAACCTGCAGGACTACTAAGGAAGCCAGTCCCCAGTTCCACCCTGCCACTGCCACCCATTGATTGCATCCTGAGGGCCGGGAGGAGGGACCAAGAGGTCTGACTTCTGCCCACTCACCAGTCCCCAGTTCCACCCTGCCTCCGCCACCAATTGATCGGAGCCTGAGGGACCTCAGTTTCCCCGTTAGCCATCCCCTGATCAATTGCAGTCTGAGGGCCAGGAAGATGGACCCGTCATTTGTTCATCCTGGTTGTCATGGTCGCGGGCTTTTTACATATATATGGATATCTTGATGTGGATCTTTTTGAATTTATACTGCATTGAGTTCATTGAACTTCTTAGATATGCACATTCATGTCTTTTGTCAAATTTGAACCGTGTTTTTGGACATTGCTATTCAAGGAATCTTTCTATCCTATTTTCTCTCTTTTCTTCTGGAATTTCCATAAAACAGGGGTCCTCAAACTACGGCCCGCAGGCCACATGCAAATACAAATATTGTATTTGTTCCCGTTTTGTTTTTTAACTTCAAAATAAGATATGTGAAGTGTGCATAGGAATTTGTTCATAGTTTTTTTTTAAAACTATAGTCCGGCCCTCCAATGGTCTGAGGGACAGTGAACTGGCCCCCTGTTTAAAAAGTTTGAGGACCCCTGCCATAAAACATAAGAAGACCTGTTTCTTGCTGTCCCATAAGTCCCTTGGGCAGTGTTCATTTTCTTATTTTTTTTTCTTTCTGCCCCTGAGACTTGATCATTTTAATAGTCTTACCTTTAAGTTCACTGATTTCTTCTATTGCTTGCTCAAATCTACTGTTGATCACCTCTAGTAAAATTTTTATTCAGTTATTGTCTTTTTCTGCTTTAGTATTTTTGCTTTGTTCCTCTTTATATTTTCTATATCCTTAACACTAGAAACACTGAAACTTAGTATATACCTATATTGCCCAAAAGCAGTCAAAATGACTGCATTGTGAAAGAATAACTAATGTGTAAAGAAATTTGTTTAAAATTAAGTTGTAATATTTTGTATATTATTTACAGTTATATAACAAGTTATTAGTAAATATTAACAAAAAAATTTACTTCACGGAAAAAAAATAATTTATGCATTATTATTTGTACATTTTATGCAAATGAAAATGGAAATCTTTTTATGTGTACATCTTCCGCAAACATACTTTTGACATTTTTCACATATATTATTTGTTTTGTTGTTGTGGCAAAGTCGTACTTGACAAATTTTGCGTTTGTTAGAATGGGTTGCATTTGATGATGTTGCAGTTGATCTTTGTGGGTCTTCATGTTCTGATGAATTTTTCTGTCTTGCAGCTCTGTATTCGGTGGAAAGCTGTTCTGCTAATTGAAACAAGAACTCTTTTCATTGTAGTTGTATTCCTGTCGTTTCTTTGTAAAGGATCCAAGCATTTATAGCAGCCAAATCTAAAATATTGAAAAATATTTGGAGGGGCCATCTACAAGAACTAGCTTTTATTAAGTATTTTCTGGCCATTTGATCCGCCATATGAACTCCAAATTTTGTGCTGTTATAAAATTGAATAGATTCCGGTAACATTTTTTTATTACTTTTATCAATTTTCACAAATTTATGCTTAGAACTTAGAACAGCTACTCTTTTATTTGGTTTGCTTTTATATATTGTAAGAACACAATTCTCTGATTTATATAGCAGAGTGGAAAAACGAGGCATGTTATCCTTCATTTGTTTGGCTGCTTTGGGTAGTTCTCTTTTGTTTCCTCTAATAGTTCCAACTAGAGTTGTTTGTTTGTCCAATAATTTTGTCGCGAGTGACAGGCTAGTGAAAAAGTTATCGGTCGTGATATTTCTTCCACAAGTTTCAGAACAACGTGTTCACTGAGAAGCATTGAGGATGGTTGTTGTTCATCTTTCCCCAAATAAGGAAAACCATTCAAAACATATTTGCTATTAACATCTGATGCAAGCCAGAATTTGATGCCAAATTTGTTGGGTTTATTAGGCATATACTGTGTAAACCTGCACCTGGCTTTTGACGGAAATAATTGCTCGTCAACTGTTATATTTTGCCCTGGTGATAGCAAGCTTGACTATTTTCAATGAACTTGTCCCATATTTCCGAAACCAAGGCAAACTTATTTGTTTGTAGGTGCCTACTTCTTTCGGTTCTTTTGTCAAAACGAATAAATCGTAGGATTTGCTTGAACTTTTCTCTGGCCATAGTTTTTCTGAAGAATTCAGGACCCCACTTTGCTGACCATAAATAACTCAGTTTTAAATTTTTTGCCTCGTAGGCTCCACGAGCATATAAAATCCCAGTAAATGCACGTATTTCCGGTAATGTTGTTGTCCAATCGTTCCTCAAAATTCGGCAGCCTTCTTCTTCTGTGCACTTTTTTATATGTTTGATAATATAGTTATCTATTATCAACGAGAATGCACTGATAAGATTATCTGCCATAATGTTCCTTTTTGCGTAGCCTGTTGGCCCTTTCACACCCTTGAAAATACAAGTAGATGGTAACCTTCCAGGATTACCACCTTCGTCAAATTTTGACCACACAGTACCATCGGCAGCTGTTTCAGTCTCCTGAAAGGTGTGTTCAGTTTCTTCATCAGAGTCTGAACTACTTAGCACCCTACACCTTTTCCTGGGCATATTGATGGCACTTTCATTTTCATCATTGGTGATCGACTCTTCATCGCTATCTTCAGTGTCAGATGTTTCACTTTGAATATAATCCGCTTCATTTTCAGATGATAGTTCAGAATTTGTTGCATCTGATTCTATATCAGAGCACTCTTCACTTATGTTCGTTAGCTTTTCCAGTAACTCCCTTCTCTTCGACATTTCTTTCATGAATTTAGGGAGCAAAAGAAATAAAATAAACAACTTATTAGAACAAGTATCACTGCATAAAGATTTGAATAACAAGTACTAGTTTAGCTTATTGAGCAACTGCAACTTATCAAGTATCGACAATTTATCATGTACTTGTATGTTATCATGTGACGGTAATCGAAAAAAAAATGAAAACTGTTATTTCAATACAGAGCCGAACTGGTCATATAAGAAATTTACTCAATTCAATAATAAGAGTCATTTGATTATTTAAAATTTCCCAAGAAGTCAAAATGACTGCTTTTGGGCAATATAGGTATAACACACATATATATACCGGAAATGGAGGGGGGAGGTAACTACAATTATTAATAAACGCATTTATATGTTGTACAAAAAGTCACAAAAATCTAAGACATTGTGTCCTTATATACATAATTGTTTTTCTAATTGAAATTAAAAAGCAGTCAAAATGACTTCCTTGGGCAATCTGGTGTTAAAGACATTTTAATTTTGTTTATTCATTGTTTTCTTTATTTTTATATTTATTTGTTCAATATTTTCTTTAGTTCTTTGAGCACACTTATAATGATTGTTTTAAAATCTCTGCTTAGTAAATCCAATGATTGGACTTCCCTAAGGATGTTTTCTGTCCATTTATTTTGTTCTATTAAATGGGCTTTCCTGTTTCTTTGCATGCCTTGAATTTTTTTCATTGATATCTGGAATTTGTATATTACAATGAAGTAACTCTAGAAGTCAGATTTTTCACTCTTCCTTAGGGTTAGCTCATTAATAATTGTTGATGATTTTCTAGTTTACTTACTATTCCAAAGTATTTTTGGAAAGAATATATTCCTTGTTTGCTTTCATTGAAGTTTCTCTTTCTTTAGCTTATGTTCAGGGAATATTTTTTAAAATGTTTTTATTGATTTTTTAAAGAGAGAGGAAGGGAAAGAGAGATAGAAACATTGATGAGAGAGAAACATCTACATAGATCAGCTGCCTCCTACATACCCCCACTGAGGATTGAGCCTGCAACCTGGGCATGTGCCCTGACTGGGAATCAAACCAGTGACCTGCTGGTGCATAGGTCAGTGCTCAACCACTCAGCACCACCAGCCAGGCAGGAAAATTGTTTTGTTTTTAAATATATTTTTATTGATTTCAGAGAAGAAGGGAGAGGGAGTGAGAGATAGAAGCATCAATAATGAGAGAGAATCATTGATCGGCTGCCTCCTGCACTCCCCACACTGGGGATCCAGCCCACAGCCAAGGTATGTGCCCTGACCAGGAATCAAACCATGACCTCCTGGTTCATAGGTCGATGCTCAACCAACTGATCCACGAAGGCCGGGCTGGGCAGGGACATTTTTGACAGAGATTTCTTTGAATGCTAGGAGTTGCGACAACAAACAACCTCTTATTGTCTTCACAGATTGTCTCTTGGTAAGATGTTCCTTTAACGGTTAAGTCAGAAGTGAAAGATTAGGATCTTCATGTTTTTGAACATATGTCCTGCTCTGTGTAAGTACATGGATTTCTAAATTCCCCTCTATACATGGGTGCTTTTGAATTTCCTAATTCCTCAAATAAATTCTCCTCAGCTTTTCCTTTGAGGACTTAGCAGTCTATTATATGTCTCAACTAATTTTGTCCCGATTGCTATGAGTTTTTGGTTATCCTTACAGTCATTGCTTGCCACTTTTTTGTTCTTAATGGGCTCCATATTAGGCAAAACAAAGATGAGCACCTTGCTTCTGTTCTTCAGACAGACTAAAACAGACATACACAGAAACTTTTAAATAAGATCCATTCAGTCCCACATTGGGAATGGAAGTTGACATTTTTAATTCTGTTACTTATTTAGAGGGAAATATAACAAGACAAATAAAAAGAAAGCCACAAGCTTGTTTACTATTTTTAGCTTGCCTATTTCCTGATTCAGCATTTTCTTTGTAGCTATAAAACTGATTATTTTTCAGAGTTCTGACAATGTTAGTTCTGACAGTTTCTGCTGTGTGTGTGTGTGTATGTGTGTGTGTGTGTGTGTGTGTGTGTGTGTGTGTGTGTGTGTGTGTTTTGAGGGAAGCAGGGCAGGAACTTGAAGCTTTTCACTCTGCCAGCTTGCCGACATCACTCCAGTGGTGATTTATTATTTTCCCCAAGAAAACATGCTAGGCTTAATTTTAAGTCAGAAGTAAAAAAACTATAGCCTGTGGACCACATGCAGTCTGTTGACTGCTTAATATCTACAGCCTTATTGGAATAGCCACAAAGCCCAATATTAACTATCGGAACTTTTACAGAAAAAAATTTGCAGACCATGTTTTATTGTAAAAGCTGGGTGGTAGACCCTATTATTTAATTAAATTGTTTTCCATTTAATGTTACTTATATGTAAACAATGCTGCACATACTTTTGTAGTTTCAGCATTCATAAATGTATGGAAAAAAACAAATTTTAAAAAGGAGAAATAAAAACCTAAAAAATAATGCAGCTACAATTAACAACTTGATTTTACGTGAGGTTCTTTTAGATGAGATAAAGTTTCATGACAATGCATTATCTAAAATATTGTCTTAAAATAAATTTACTTAATTAAAAGTGTTATTAAAACTTTGTGGACTCCTCACTATATATTGGCAGATTGCATAGGGTCTGTGGACATGATTTGGAATACTAAATGACTTCTGGCTTGTAAGCATGTGGCTTTGTACTTATTTTTTAGTCACTTTACATTCAATTATTTGAGAGTAGAACTTTGTCATTTATTTCTTATCAGTCACATGGCCCATGATTTACATGTTAGATGGTCACTAGGTTATTAATGTTATAACTAGGAAGAATTTAAACTTTAGGGCTTCTATTGCATTAATATGCCATTTGAACTCAAGGCAGGGAACTGGAGACTACACAGGATGTGCATCAGAAGACCTGGGGTGGAGTCTGTAGTTCATCACTCATTAGCTGTATTAAAATGGAAAACTCCAGTTCTCTCATCTTTAACCCTTTGCGGTCATATTAAATTTGGACATGGGTGTCGTACTGGTCGGAATTAATTTCCATTGAAAGAGCAGTGATACATAACATGCAAGATTATGAAGGATAAACAAGATTTATTAATTCTTTTTTGGAACTACGTCACTACTAGTAGAATCACTACAAACGCTATCACTTTCTACGTCAGAGTCAGTATTCAAGGTGCCAAAATAAAACTCTTCATCGTTACTTTCAGATTCACAGTACACTTCTTTCGGTAACTTTCTTTTTGCCATTTTGGAGTATTATTTTGAAATATCTTAACAAGCGAGAATGCCTAATTACAGTTAAACGTAATTTGTAAAGCTTTATTTGAAATTCTGCGAAGTGTCTCTGAAGCTTGTCGATTTCTTCACTCTCAAAAGGCGACTGACTCTCCACGGTGTTTTGCATGGCGAGTGTGGAACGACCGCGTTTGTTTATATTGACTTTCGATATCTCTGATTTGTCGGGGCAATGTTTTGGTTAGTGACAAGGTCGCTTAGACACTTAAGAGCTTTCAGAGAAATTATGAACTGATACATGAATGAATAGAGTTAAGATTCGTACGGTTCCTTGCTGTGGTGGCTGAGAGCAGACATATGACCGGAACGGTAAAAAAGCTTTGGTGCCTGAGAGTAGACCGCAAAGGGTTAAAGTAGGAATAGCAAAATTAACACATAAGGAAATTCTATTTCATATCCCTAAACAAAAAGAAGCTGAACAAAGTGAAAACAAACAGAGAACTCAAGTTACAGAGCAAATTTCCACCTTGAAATATATAGTGACAGGTACATTCAGAGAGATACTGTACCTGAGATTTTCCTACCTGGAGCAGAAGCCTTTAGGAACATCTACACTAATAAAAGACAAAAATGCTAATTGACCATACCTTTGCTATGCCCAAGCCACGCCCACCAGCCAATCAGAGTGACTATATGCAAATTAACCCAACCAAGATAGCGGCCAGCAACCGTGGAGCTGGAGCAAGCAGTAGTCTTGGTAGCCCAGGTGATGGAGAAAGCCAAGCTTCCTGCCTGCTCTGGCTGGCTGTGGCCTCCACAAAAGGCAACAAAGTTTCAATTATAGAAGCTAAATAAATCCCAGATACCTGCTTCCAGCCAGCCTCCACTGGGAGCTTGGGTGGCTGGGAGCTGTGGCCAGCCTGCAAACAGCCATAAGCCCCTCACCCAGGCTGGCCAGGCACCCCAGTGGGGACCCCCACTCTGAAGGGGCTGTGGCCAGCCTGCAGCCATCAGTCCCTCACCCAGGCTGGCCACACCCTCATGGGGTGAGGGTCCTTGCTGGGGGGCTTGGCCAGCCTACAAATAGCCATCAGCCCCTCACCCAGGCTGGTCAGGCACCGCAGGGGGACCCCACCCTGAAGGGGTGTGGCCTGCCTGCAAACAGCCATCAGAATCCTCACCCAGGCTGGCCAGGCACCCCAGCAGGACCCCCCACCCTGAAAGGGGTGTGGTCAGCCTGAAAACGGTCCTCAGCCCCTCACCCAGGCTGGCCAGGCACCCCAGTGGGACTCCCACCCTGATCCTGGAAACCCTTCAGGGCAAATCAGCCAGCCCCCACCCATGTACCAAGCCTCTCTCCTATATAATAAAAGGGTAATATGCAAATTGACCCTAACAGCAGAATGACTGGGAATCACTGGTCACTATGATACACTGACCACCAGGGGGCAGATGCTCAATGCAGGAGCTGCCCCCTGGTGGTCAGTGTGGTCCCACAAGGAAGCTCTGCTAGCCACAAGCCAGGCTAATGGCTGCCAGTACTGCAGTGGTAGTGGGAGCCTCTTATTCCTCCTCAGCAGCACTAAGGATGTCTGACTGCAGTTAGGCCTGCTCTCCGCTTGCAAGTGGACATCCCCCGAGGGCTCCCGGGCTGCCAGAGGGATGTCTGACTGCCAGCTTAGGCCCAATCCTCCGAGGAGCAGGCCTAAGCCAGCAGGTGGTCATTCCCCGAGGGGTCCCAGACTGTAAGAGGTCACAGGCTGGGCTGAGGGACCCTCCCGAGTGCACAAAGTTTTGTGCACCAGGCCTCTATATAATAATTTTGATAAACTTTTGGAGGCTCAGCCAGTGTGAACTAGTAAACTAGTGTTAGAAGGAGACACTCCTGTGGACTGCAGTCACAGGGGCTCTTCACTTTTATGGACCTTCAGATTCTCAGAATGAGGGCCTGAGCAAATCCCCATAGAACCCTCAAAGGAAGAAGGAAAGAATAATCTCTGTGAAACACTTCTAGAATGTTTGCCCTAAAAAACAAATCAGACTCCAGGGGAATGGGATCCACCAGAGAGCAATTGTGAAACCTTATCCTAGTTGGAGAAGAAATCTCCTCCATTCAAGCTATTGTCAAGAAAGAGAAATAAAGTTAATAGGGAAAAATATTTCATGGAAATAGGTTAAAAATGTTTCAATAAAAGAAGAAATGAGAGCTGCCACCTTGAAGGAGGAACAGAAACACATGCTGAAGTCACAGGCTTCCTAAGACAGAAAATTATAAGTACATTTCCCTTCCCCGTACCTTACCATATCTCTGCACCAACCGGCTTTCAGCATAGTAACAGTGATAAGAACAGTTGAAAGTACTGAAAGATGCAGATTGTCTCTGAGAATCAGCACAAGGGAAACTGCAAGGACAAGAACAGAGACAAAGCCAAGGACAGTAGAGTAATTTGAAGTCCTTGTTGCTTATAGTTTCAACAAACTAAACAGTTCAATTTCCATCCAGCTTAACAAATTCCCACATTAAAAACTTATATGGCTCAATTCCTATTACTCAATGTGATGTTTCTCATTTCAGCAATTACAAGGCATACCAAAGGCAAGAATAAACAGTCTGAAGACATAAGCAAGTATTATGACCAGACTCAGACATGAACCAATAGAACAATGAGATATCACTAGATACCTAACTAGAATAGCTAATATTCAAAAGCTATATCATTAATTGCTGGCCAGGATGCAGAGTGACAGGAACTCTTATTCATAGCTGACTGGAATTCAAAATGACTTATCCATTTCTGCCTGGGCCATCGTTGTTCAGTAGGTTGCTGGTTTCATTCCAAGTCAGGACACTTGCCTGGGTTTCAGGCTTGATACTCAGTAGGGGAATGAGGGAGGCAGCCAGTGGATGTCTCTCTCTCATATCAATTTTCTATCTCTCTTCCTCTCCTTCCTCTCTCTATAAAAATCAATTGACATTATATTACTTTTATAGTTTATTCTATTAATGTGGTGTGTCACATTTATTGAGTTGCATGTGTTCAGGCATCCTTGAATCCCAGGGATAAATCCCACCCTGATCATGTTGTATTATCCTTATAATATTCTGTTAAATTCAGGTTGTTAATGTTTCATTAAGAATTTGCATCTGTATTCATCAGGGATAGTGGTGTATTGTTTTCCATTCCTTTAATATCCTTACCTAGTTTAATGCTGGCCTCATAAAATGAGTTTGTGAATGTTCCCTCCTGAATTTTTTGGGAAGAATTTGAGAAGAATTTGTGTTAACTCGTTTTTAAATGTTTGGTAGAATTCACCCATGGAGTCATCTGGTCCTGGATTTTTCTATGTTGGGAGTGTTTTTTAATACTGACTTAATTTCCTTCCTTGTTATTTTTCTTTTTCTTCCTTTCTTTTCATTCTTTCTTTGTGTGTGTGTGTGTGTGTGTGTGTGTGTGTGTGTGTGTGTGTGTGTGTGATTTACCAAAGGATATTTTCCATTGATTTTTGGAGAAAGTGGAAGAGACAGAGAGAGAAAAAAACATCGATATGAGAGAGACACATCAATTGGTTGCCACATGAGCTCTGACAAGGGCAAGGGATCAAGCCTGCAACCGAGGGAGGTGACCAGAATCGAACATGGGACCCTTCAGTCCATAGGCCAACACTCTAACCACTGAGCAAAACTGGCTAGGGTGTGATTTAAATTTTATAACTTGTATGGTTCTAAGAATTTATCCCTCTGTTTTAGGTTGTCTAATTTGTTGCCATACAATTTGTCATAGTAATCCCTTATGATCTTTTATATTTCTGTGGTATCAGTTGTAATGTCTCCTGTTTCATTACTGATTTTATTCATTTGTGTCCTTCCTCTTTTTCTTTCCATAAATTGAGCTAAAGGTATGTTCATTTTGTTTATATTCTCAAATGACCTACTCTTAGTTTCACTGATATTTTCTTTTGAGAGAGAGAGAGAGAGAGAGAGAGAGAGAGAGAGAGAGAGAGAGAGAGAGAAAGAGACCAATTGGTTGTCTTCTGTACAGCCCCCAAGTGGGGATCAAACATGCAGCCCAAGAATGTGCCATGATCAGGAATAGAACTGGCAATCTTTTGGTGTACTGGACAACACTCAACCAGCTGAGTAACCCAGTCAGGCTCTGTTGTTAGTCTTTTATTCTATTTTATTTATTTCTGCTCTAATTTTACTTCTGTAAACTTTGAGCTTAGTTTGTTCTTGTTTTACTGGTTCTTTGAGGTGTAAAGTTATGTTGTGTATTTGAGATTTCATTTTTTTTTTATATGTAGGGATTTATCAACTTAAACTTCCCTCTTAGCCTTGCTTTTGCTTCAACCCCTCTCTTTAGATATGTTGGGTTTCCATTTTTATTTTTTTCAAGATATGTTTTGATTTCCATCATAATTTTATATTTGACACATTGTTTTTTGGGGAGAATGTTGTTAAATTTCCACATATTTATGAATTTTGTAATTTTTTTCTGAAAATAGAATTCTATTTTTAACATTGTGTTTGTACAAGATACTTCATATAATTTAAATATTTAAAAATTTTCACTTATTTTGGGACTTAACAAATGACCCATCTTAAAGAATGTTTTTATTTCTATTATGCTGGTGCTAGATGCAATGTTCTGTATATGTCTGGAACATCTAATCTAAAGTCTAGTTCAAGTCTAATATTTCTTCTCATTTTTTTGTCTTTGTTGTCTATTCATTGCTGAAAGTAGGATATTAAAATCTTCCATTGTTATTCATTTTGTATTTCTCCCTCATATCTGTTAGTATTTGCTTTATGTTTAGGTCTCTGATGATGGGTTCATACTTATAATTGTTATATTTTCTTTATGTTTTGATCCCTTTATAGTTACATAACTTCTCTTCTTACTGTTTTTTGACTTATAGTCCATTTTGTATGGTGTAAACATAGCAACCTGTGCTCTTTTTCAGCTTCCACGTGCATAGAATATATTTTTTTATCCATTCACATTGAACCTATGTGTGTCTTTGAAGTGGAACTGAGTCTCTTTCAGAGAACATGTAGATGGATCTTGTTTTGGACCCATTCAGCTACTCAATGCCTTTTGATTAGAGGATTTTCTCTCTTTATCTTTAAAGTAATAATCAATAGGTAAGGATTCATTATTTCATATTGTCAATTGTTTTCTGACTGTACTTCTTTGCTCCTTTCTTCCCCTATTACAGTCTTTTTTTAGTTGATACTTTTGCACAGTAATAGAATTTGATTCTTTTCTTTTTTATCTGTATTTATCTACTAGGTTTTGGTGTTATGGTTACTCTGGGGCAGCTGTGGGCAAACTACAGCCCGCGGGCCGGATCCGGCCCATTTGAAATGAATAAAACTAAAAAAGAAAAAGACCGTACCCTTTTATGTAATGATGTTTACTTTGAATTTATATTAGTTCACACAAACACTCCATCCATGCTTTTGTTCCGGTCCTCTGGTCCAGTTTAAGAACCCACTGTGGCCCTCGAGACAAAAAGTTTGCCCACCCCTGCCTAGGGCCATGGTAGGCAAACTGCAGCTCACGAGCCACATGCGGCTCTTTGGCCCCTTGAGTGTGGCTCTTCCTAAGCCTTAGGAGTACCCTAATTAACTTAATAACAATGTACTTACCTATATAGATTAAGTTTAAAAAATTTGGCTCTCGAAAGAAATTTCAATCATTGTACTGTTGATATTTGGCTCCGTTGACTAATGAGTTTGCCGACCACTGCTCTAGGGCATACTTGGAACATCTTATAAATATAATGATCAATTTTTACACTAATAATTTAACTTTAGTAACTCTACCCTTTTACTCCCCCTTCCACATCTTATGCTTTTGATGTCACCATTTACATATTTTATATATTTATCCATTAACCAATTATTGTAGACTAGAGGCATGGTGCACAGATGCATGCACGGGTGGGGTACCTTGGCCTGGCCTGTGGGATCAGGCTGAAACCAGTTCTTTGACATCCCCCAGAGGTCCCGGAAATGGGCTGCCAAGTCACCGCAGCTCGGCAGCTCCTTGTTGAGCGTCTTCCCCCTGGTGGTCAGTATGTGTCATAGCTACCGGTCAGAGCATCTGCCCCCTGGTGGTCAGTGAGCGTCATAGCTTCTGGTCAGAACATCTGCCCCCTGGTGGTCAGTGCAAATCATAGCTACCAGCCTGTTGGCCAGTCTCTTAGGCTTTTATATATATAGATTGAACTATTCTTAACACTTTTGTCCCCTACCTTTATACCAGAGTTACATGGTTAATATACCATCATGTTATAGTATTAAAGTCCCCTGAATCTGATTATATACTTACTTTTAAAAGTATGTTCTATAGTTCTTTTTTTTGTATGTTGTATATTTCTATACATTTTCAAATTACTACTTATCTTCATATCAGCTTGAAGAACTTCTTTCAACATATTTTTAAGGCAAGCCTAGTGGGGATGAGTTCAACCTGTTTTTGTTATTAGGAAAAGTCTTTTTTTTTTCTTTTTTTTTTATTGCTTAAAGTATTACAAAGGGTATTACATATGTGCCCATTTTATCCCCCCGCCCTAGACAGTCCCCTAGCTTCCCCTATCCCCCAGTGTCTTATGTCCATTGGTTATGCTTATATGCATGCATACAAGTCCTTTAGTTGATCTCTTACCCCCCTACCTCCTGCCCCCCAACCCTCCCCGGCCTTCCCGCTGCAGTTTGACAATCTGTTTGAGGCAGCTCTGCCTCTGTATCTATTATTGTTCAAAAGTTTATAGTGGTCTCTATTATCCATGAATGAGTGAGATCATGTGGTATTTTTCCTTCATTGACTGGCTTATTTCACTTAGCATAATGCTCTCCAGTTCCATCCATGACGTTGCAAATGGTAAGAGTTCCTTCCTTTTTAGAGCAGCATAGTATTCCATCGTGTAGATGTACCACAGTTTTCTAATCCATTCATCTGCTGATGGGCACGTAGGCTGTTTCCAGATCTTAGCTATGGTGAATTGTGCTGCTATGAACATAGGGGTGCATATATCCTTTCTGATTGGTGTTTCTGGTTTCTTGGGATATATTCCTAGAAGTGGGATCACTGGGTCAAATGGGAGTTCCATTTTCAGTTTTTTAAGGAAACTCCATACTGTCTTCCATAGTGGCTGCACCAGTCTGCATTCCCACCAGCAGTGCACAAGTGTTCCTTTTTCTCCACATCCTCTCCAGCACTTGTCATTTGCTGATTTGTTGATGATAGCCAGTCTGACAGGTGTGAGATGGTACCTCATTGTTGTTTTGATTTGCATCTCTCTGATGATTAGTGACTTTGAGCATGTTTTCATATGTCTCTTGGCTTTCTGAATGTCTTCTTTTGAAAGGTGTCTCTTTAGGTCTTTTGCCCATTTTTTGATTGGATTGTTTATCTTCCTTTTGTTAAGTTGTATGAGTTCCCTATAAATTTTGGAGATTAGGCCCTTATCAGATATGACATTGGCAAATATGTTTTCCCACTCAGTGGGTTTTCTTGTTGTTTTGTTGATGGTTTCTTTTGCTGTGCAGAAGCTTTTTATTTTGATGTAGTCCCATTTGTTCATTTTCTCTTTCGTTTCAAGTGCCCTAGGAGCTGTATCAGTGAAGAAATTGCTTCGGCATATGTCTGAGATTTTGTTGCCTTTGGATTCTTCTAGGATTTTTATGGTTTCCTGTCATACATTTAAGTCTTTTATCCATTTTGAGTTTATTTTTGTGTATGGTGTAAGTTGGTGGTCTAGTTTCATTTTCTTGCATATATCTGTCCAATTTTCCCAACACCATTTATTGAAGAGACTATCTTGGCTCCATTGTATGTTCTTGCCTCCTTTGTCAAATATTAATTGAGCATATTGGTTCAGGCCAATTTCTGGGCTCTCTAATCTATTCCATTGATCTATATGCCTATTCTTGTGCCAGTACCAGGCAGTTTTGAGAACAGTGGCTTTGTAATACAACTTGATATCTGGTATTGAGATCCCACCTACTTTGTTCTTTCTCAGGATTGCTGCAGCTATTCGGGGTCTTTTTTTTATTCCAGATGAATTTTTTGAGAGTTCGTTCTAGATCTGTGAAGTATGCCGTTGGTATTTTAATGGGAAGTGCGTTGAATTTATAGATTGCTTTGGGTTGTATGGACATTTTAATGATGTTGATTCTACCAATCCATGAACACGGTATGTTCTTCCATCTGTTTATGTCTTCCTCTATATCTTTTTTCAACGTCCTGTAGTTTTCTGAGTAGAGGTCTTTTACCTCTTTAGTTAAGTTTATTCCTAGGTAGCTTAATTTTTTTTGGTGCGATGGTAAACGGGATTGTTTTTATAATCTCTCTTTCTGAAAGTTCACTATTGGTGTATAGAAATGCCTCGGATTTCTTGGGGTTAATTTTGTATCCTGCTACATTGCCAAATTCATGTATTAAGTCTAGTAGCTTTTGGATGGAGTCTGTAGGGTTCTGTATGTATAATATCATGTCGTCTGCAAATAAGGACAGTTTTACTTCCTCTTTTCCAATTTGGATGCCTTTTATTTCTTCCTCTTGCCGAATTGCAATGGCTAACACTTCCAGTACTATGTTGAACAGGAGTGGTGAGAGGGGGCATCCCTGTCTTGTTCCTGTTCTTAGGGGAAATGGTGTTAGTTTTTGTCCATTGAGTATGATGTTGGCTGTGGGCCTGTCATATATGGCTTTTATTATGTTGAGGTATGATCCTTCTACTCCCACCTTGCTGAGAGTTTTTATCAAAAATGGGTGTTGAATTTTGTCAAATGCTTTTTCTTCATCAATTGATATGACCATGTGGTTTTTTTGTTTCAATTTGTTTATGTGATGTATCACGTTTATTGATTTGTGGATATTGTACCATCCTTGCATCCCTGGGATAAATCCTACTTGGTCATGGTGTATGATTTTTCTGATGTACTGCTGGATCCGATTTGCTAAGATTTTGTTGAGGATTTTGGCATCTATGTTCATGAGGGATATTGGCCTGTAATTCTCTTTCATTGTGTTGTCTTTACCTGGTTTTGGTATTAGGGTGATGCTGGCTTCATAGAATGAGCTTGGAAGTGTTCCTTCCTCTTGAATTTTTTTGTAGTAGTCTGAGGAGGATAGGTTTTAGTTCTTCCTTGAATGTTTGGTAAAACTCCCCTGTGAAGCTGTCTGGTCCTGGGCTTTTGTTTGCTGGAAGCTTTTTGATGACTGCTTCAATTTCTTCCATAGTTATTGGCCTGTTGAGATTTTTAGATTCTTCCTGATTGAGTTTTGGGATGTTGTATTTTTCTAGGAAATTGTCCATTTCCTCCAGGTTGTCTAGTTTGTTGGAGTAGAGCTGTCCATAGTATTTTTTAACAATCATTTGTATTTCTGTGGGGTCTGTTGTTATTTCGCCTCTATCGTTTCTGATTTTGTTTATTTGGGTCCTCTCTCTTTGCTTCTTGGTGAGTCTGGCTAGAGGTTCATCAATCTTGTTTATCCTTTCAAAGAACCAGCTCTTCGTTTCATTGATTTTCTGTATTGTTTTTTTGGTCTCTATGTCACTTATTTCTGCTGTAATCTTTATTATCTCCTTCCTTCTGCTCACTCTGGGGTTTTCTTGTTGCTCTCTTTCTAATTCTTTGAGTTGTAGAGTTAGATGATTTACTACCATTTTTTCTTGTTTTTTGAGATAGGCCTGTAGAGCTATAAACTTCCCTCTCAGGACTGCTTTCATTGTGTCCCATAGGTTTTGGATTGTTGTGTTTTCATTGTCATTAGTTTCCAGGATGTTTTTAATTTCTTCTTTGATTTCATTGGTAACCCAATCAATATTTAATAGCATGCTATTCAGCTTCCAGTTGTTTGAGTATTTTGGGTTGTTTTTATTGCAGTTTATTTCTAATATTATGCCATCGTGGTCTGCGAAGACGCTTTTTATGATTTCAATCTTCTTGAATTTGGGGATATTTTGCTTGTGACCCAATATATGGTCTATTTTTGAGTATGTGTCATGAGCACTTGAGTAGAATGTATATTCTGTGGCACTGGGGTGAAGTATTCTGAAGATGTCTATTAAGTCCATCTGATCTAGTGAGTCATTTAGGATTGCTGTATCTTTGCTGATTGTTTGTCTAGAGGACTTATCCAGTGCTGTCAGTGGTGTATTAAAGTCCCCTACTATGATTGTATTGTTGTTGATCTCTCCTTTGATATCTTCCAGGAGTTTTTTATGAATTTGGGTGCTCCTGCATTGGGTGCATATATGTTTACCAGGGTTATATCTTCTTTTTGTATTATTCCCTTTAGTATTATGAAGTGGCCTTCCTTATCTCTTATTATGGCCTTCACTTTGAGGTCTATTTTGTCCGATATAAGTATTGCTACCCCAGCTTTCTTTTCCTTTCCATTTGCCTGAAAGATATTTTTCCATCCTTTCACTTTCAGTCTGTGTGAGTCCCTTCTAATGAGGTGGGTTTCTTGTAGACAGCAGATGTATGGGTCATGTTTTTTTATCCATTCAGCCACTCGATGTCTTTTGGGTGGAGCATTTAGTCCGTTTACGTTTAAAGTTATTATTGAAAGGTACTTGTTTGTAGCCATTTCTTTTTGTGTGTGGCTGTTTTCTTTCTGAGCTTTTTATTTCTTCTTTTTATACCAGTCCCTTTAGCATTCCTTGCATTGCTGGCTTGGTGGTGATAAACTCCCTTAGCCTTTTTTTGTCTGTGAAGCTTCTTATTTCCCCTTCAAGTTTGAATGATAGCCTTGCTGGATAGAGTATTCTTGGATTCAGTCCGTTGCTTTGCATCACTTTGTAAATTTCTGTCCATTCTTTTCTGGCCTGATGTGTTTCTGTTGAGAAATCATTTGACAATCTAATGGGAGATCCCTTGTATGTAACTTTCCGTCTCTCTCTTGCAGCCTGTAAGATTCTCTCTTTGTCTTGAACATTTGCATGGTAATTATGATGAGTCTTGGTGTGGGTCTTTTCGGGTTCATCTTGTTTGGGACTCTCTGGGCTTGTGTGACTTTTTTCTTCCCCACCTGAGGGAAGTTTTCTGATATTATTTCTTCTAATAGGTTTTCTAATCCTTGTTCATCCTTCTGTTTTTATGGTACCCCTATTATTCGTATGTTGTTTCATTCCCAAAGCTCCCTTAGGCTCTCCTCCTGTCTTTTAATTTTTTTCTCCAATTGCAGTACATTTTGGATGTGTTTTGCTTCCTTGTCTTCTAATTCACTAATTCGGTCCTCCGCTTCTCCTAGTCTACTGTTGATACTTTCAATGGAGTTTTTCATTGCAGCTATATCACTCTTCATTTCTTCTTGGGTCTTACTTAAGTTGTTGATTTTTTCATCTGTTTCTTCTAGCTTCTTCCATATGTTATTGATTTTTTCATCTGTTTCTTCTTGCTTCTTCCATATGTTATCGATTTTTTCATCTGTTTCTTCTTGCTTCTTGCAGAGGTTGTCGATTTTTTCTTCCATCCGGTTTATGCACTTTAGGACCCTTATTCTGAATTCTTTTTCTGTCATGTTGCATGCCTCTGTATTACTTAGCTGCTTTTCTGGAGAGTCCTCCTTCTCTTTCCTTTGGGGGTTTCTTTGTCTACCCATGTTTGATCTCACTGACATATCTAGACGTTGAGTCGTTCAGTGGTTGCTCCCTTGGTGGCAGTGACTCCTTGATCCGTGGTTGCTCTTTGGGGGGTTGCGGTAGCAGCCGCTCTTCAGTTGGCAGAAGCTCCTCTAGTGGGTGCTGTTCACAGCTGTGGTGGCTCTTCTGGCTGGTGGGGCGAGGTTTCATGTACAGCTGCTGTTCCTCAGCAGAGGGTGTCGTGCTCAGGAGGTTGCTGTTGCTTGGATCTGCTGCGTTGATTTAAAGGCACAAAATGCAACACAACAAGGCACCACGCACCAGGCAGTATACACAAATATATTCACGATATTAATAACCCCAAATAAAGGTGACCACCCGAATTAAGAGAATTAGGGGATAAGGAGGAAGGAAGGGAAAAAGATAAAAGAGAAAAAAAGAAAAGTAGGGACCAAAGAAGGAGTACAAAAATGAAATTGGGAAAAAGAAGGGGGGATAATAAGAGCGAGAAAAGAAAAGAAAAGAAAAGAAAAAAATGAAAGAGAAAAAAGGAAAAAAAAAGAGAGAATGAAGTGGAAGAGGGGAAGAGACTTTTTATATGAGGAGAATACTCCTATAGAACAGCCATTAATCCCAACAGATTCCAGCAACAGCTCCCTGGAGATGAATGCAAACTAGAAACAACCAATAATATAACGATGAAAATAGAATGGAGAACACTAATCCCAAAATAAAATAAAGAGAATATAAAATGGCACTTTAAAAAATGGTAAAATGGTAGCAGTAATAATACTGGTTAAAAATAAGAAGGTAGTAATTAAAAGGGTAAAATCAGGTGATGGAAAAAAAAGAAAAAAAAAGAAAAGAAAAAAAAGAAGAAAAAAAATGGTTTCTTAGTTAAAATGTGAAAAAAGAAAAAAAAATTGCAGTAGTGAAGGACCTTCAGTTCTTCTATTCTTCAGTGTGGCTCGCCTTAGACATGCCAGGTATTCAGGAGTGTGTTGGGTTTCCCTGCGATACACTGTTCCTCTGTGTTGTAAACCACAGTCCTTATTATAAAGCAGGCCGCATTTGTTTCCCAGACTGCCTTATTTTGTGTTTAGCAAAGAGTCAGTTTGTGGGTCAGCCTCTGGGTGGCAGTGTTCTGGGGTTGGCCTCTGAGGCTATAGGGCCTCTCTGTCCAGTGGAAGTTCACTGCCCAGAGCTGGCTGCGTAATAGTTAGTTACCGGTGCTGTGTTGTTGCTGGGATTGAAAATCCCTCTATAGGCCAGACCCTGTTAACTCCCAGGGACTGATCAGGTTATTTTAATCCTTGATCTCTTTCAGGGTGGAATCTGGGTGTGGCTGTGCTCCTTGCCTGGGGGTTGGGGGGAGGAGTCTCACTCTCCAGAGAGAATGGCTGCCCCAGACCTGGGCTCAGGGGTGTCTCAGCACTCAATTCGCTGCCACCTCTCCCGGCCCCCCTTCTCTCCTCAGTCTCTCCCCAGATTACACTCCTCCGCACACTCTCCCTCTCTTCAGCACAGGTGAGTGTCTGTATCCGAAATGTCCCATGAACAGGATTCAGTGAAAACAAACAAACAAACGCAGGCCGCGGTAATGGGGAAGGCTTGGTTTCTGTAAGCTTCTTCTCTTACCGGGACTGCATGATCTGGTCAGCTCTTCAGGCTGCCCCCTTTAGGCTCAGTTCTCTGTGATCACAGAACCCAGCTCTCAATTCCCCCGGCGGCGCCAGGAATCCCGCGGTTCTCCTTTCCCCCCCCCCGTCAGGAGCTGTGCCTGTCCCAAGGGACGCGGCTGTCTGCCACGGGGTCTCCCTCTCACTCTCTGGGCTCAGAGGTCTGGCAAACTTTCCTGCCCAAATCCCTGTTTTTGTTTTTTTTTTTACCTTTCCAGGGGAGTTCTGCTCTTCCCGGCTGCAAACCGTCTCACCAGCTGAGCAATTTCGCCAATTCGGTGTGGGTGCTATTAGTTTCAGCTGCTCTCTCCATTTGCTCCGGGACACGACCTGGGACACGTCTGCCTATATCGCCGCCATCTTCCTTCTCCGCAGGAAAAGTCTTTACCTTACCTTCCTTGCTGAGGAAAAACTTGGCTCGGTGCAATGTGTCGGCTGAGCTGGCATTTTTCCTTTCAGCACTCCCATTCTTGCTTGTCCTGTGAGGTGTCTGTTGAAAAAATCTGCTGGTAGCTTTTTTGGGGATTTTGTGCAGTCTTTCTTAAATAAGGTAATTGTTTTTTCCCATGCTGCTTTTCAAATTCTGTCTTTGTCTTCAGACAGCTTTAATAGAATATGTCTGGGAGAAGATGGTTTTGAATTTGAATTTTGAAGTGACTTTATTAACTTTATGAACTTGGATGTTCATTCATAACCCCTCCCTAGGTTTGGGAAGTTCTCAGCTATTATTTATTTAAATAAATGTTCCACCTTTTTCTCTATCTCTTCTCCTTTGGTACTACAATAATGCACAAATCAATTCTCTTATATTAAATTATTTATCTATGTTATCTTGTGGCTCTCTGAGCATTATAATAACAATTATGAATCTTTGAAGGCAATTATGTATCCCCATTGCTTTTGAGTTAGTTACTGGAAGTTTACTATGTTCTCTGGTGGAGTCATTTTATTTTTCTGATTCTTCATGATCCCTGTGGCCTTGCATTTATAAAAGGAGTTAGCTCTTCCAGATGTTATAGACTGACTACTGTAAGTAAAAATCTTTACCTACAAGTGGGGTCAGAGTGGAGCATTTTATTACTCCAGGTCTAGTAGTTCAAGCACAATTATGGGGGAGTGTGGCTGCTTCATGTTCCTTTTTTTTTTTTTTTGAGTTGATGTTTTTCCATAGTAATATACTTTGATTCTCTTCTTTTTTATTTTTTAAATATATTTTTTATTGTTGATAGTATTACAGATATCTCCCATTTTTTTCCTCTCATCCCCTGCCCTACTCCTTACCCCCCTCAGGTCTTCATTACCCTATTGCCTGTGTCCATGGGTTATGCATAGAAGTATATAAGTTATTTCCTTTATCTTTTCTTGTCCCCCCAAACCTACATCAAGGTATGTCAGTCTGTCCCATGCCTCCCTGCTTTGGGTCTTATTTTGTTGGTCAATTCCTTATGTTCATTAGATTCCACAAATAAGTGAGATCATGTGATATTTGTTTTTCTCAGTTTGGCTTATTTCACTTAATATAATATTTTCCAGGTCCCTCTATGCTGTCCCAAAGGATAAGAGATCCCTATTTTTTTTACTGCTGCATAGTATTCCATAGTGTAAATATCCCACAGGTTTTTTATCCACTTATCTATTGATGGGCACTTGGGTTGTTTCCAAATTTTAGTTATTGTAAATAACACTGATATGAACATAGGGGTGCATATATTCTTTATGATTGTTGTTTGGGGTTTTTAGGATATATTCCCAGAAGTGGGATCGATTCTCTTCTTTTTTTTTTTTCTTTAAAAAAATAAAAAATATTTATTGAAGAGAGAGAGAGAGAGAGAGGAAGAGAGAGAAAGAGAGGGAAGCATCCACTTATTTATGCATTCATTGGTTGATTCTTGTATGTGCCCTGACTGGGGATCGAACCCACAGTCTTGGGTATGGGGAGGATGTTTAAACCGATTCTCTTCTTTTTATCTTGTGCTTACCTACTTGGTTTTGGTTTTATGGTTACACTAAGGCAGTGATGGCGAACCTTTTGAGCTCAGCATGTCAGCATTTTGAAAAACCCTAACTTAACTCTGGTGCCATGTCACATATAGAATTTTTTTGATATTTGCAACCATAGTAAAACAAAGATTTATATTTTTGGTATTTATTTTATATATTTAAATGCCATTTAACAAAGAAAAATCAACCAAAAAAATGAGTTCGTGTATCACCTCTGACACACGTGTCATAGGTTCGCCATCACTGCACTAGGGCAAACTTGGAACATCTTCTAGATATAATAGTCTATTTTAAGCTGATAATTTAAGTTTAGTAGCATAAAAACTCTACTCTTTTATAAGAGTGGTGACTTGTTGGCTTAGGCCACTGGGGTCTACAGCATCAACAAATGCATGGTATTTGGTGAACACAGTGGAGGTATACACAGAGTTCACAAGAGCTGTTAGGGTCTATGGGTACCCTTCCAGGTCCAATAGTTAGAGGCCTGCATAGGCAGCGGTAGTGTGTATAGACTTGGCTGTAGGGTACAGCTGCAGGTGCCTGTGTAGTGGCAGGGGATGGTTGTAAACACACACATAGTGGTGGTGACTAGAACAAACAGCAATAGCCAGGGTTAATTGTGGGAATACTAGACTGTTGGCATGCTCTCTTGTGGCTGAAGGGTCTCGCCAATAACATGCTTCAGTGGAAGCTAAAGATAGGGTTTGGGCCAAAGTCATTTAGGTGTACAGATAGGAAGGTAAGCTACAGGTGAGCCCAGTGGTACAGGGCACTAACAGGAGATAGTGCCAGACCCTATACCATAAGCAGTTGTGGAGTCCTATCAGCTGACAGGCACATCTGTGACCTGTAAATAGTCTCCCTATAGGCATGTGCATAGCCATGGAGGCTGTGATGGCAGTCAAGCTTGGCACCTGAAGGGGCATAGCAGGAGGGTTAGCTGTGGATGAGCCCAGTGTTGCAGCCTAATGACAGGAGATAGTACTATATCCAGACTCACAAAATTTGTGTGGCCTTGGCTACTGGTCCTAAACTTCTGGGGTTCTTTGCAGAGCTGATCACTGGGACCTGCAGTCATTCCCACTGCATGGTTGACATTGGTAGTCCCTGCTTTTCTTGTTCTGAGCCATCTGTACTCATCTCAGATTTACCAGTCTTTAGGTGTGGTAAAACTGAGGCGGGTCATTCAAGCAATGCCTCAAAAGGTTGGGGGAGCTGGTCACTCATCCTACTCTCCTTCCTGATGTGGGAAACTCTTTCTAGTTGGGGAGTTCCCTCTTGGTACTGAGCAGTGCTGGCCTGGAGGATGGGGTGCACAGAGAATATGAAGCTATTTTTCCTTCTCCTTTCATGCAATTATTCTGAATTGTTTTGTTCCATTTTGTTGCTGAAGTTTCTTAAATGGACTCCTGAACTCTCTGAGAGATGTTTTGTTCATGAATAGGATCTTTGTTGTGAGGATGGAGGCTGGGGTTTCCTACTTCACCATCTTGGAGACATCACCCTCCCTTACTATTAATACTTACACAATTGTGGTACACTTATAAATACTAAGAAACTAGCATTAGTATTGTTGTTGTTTTTAAATTTTATTTTGTTTAAAATATTACAAATAGTAGTACACATGTCTCCTTTTTTACTCCATTGACCTGCCCCCAGCATCCCCTACCCACTGGCTCATGTCCCTCCCCCTTCACTCCACCCCCAGTGTCTGGTGTCCATTGGTTATGCTTATAAGCATGCATACAAGTCCTTTGGTTGATCTCTTATCTCCCGGCCCAACAACCCTCCCCAGCCTTCTCGCTGTAGTTTCACAGTCTGTTCAATGCTTCTTTGCCTCTGTACCTATTTTTGTTCATCAGTTTATAATGTTCTTTATATTCCACAAATGAGTGAAATCATGTGGTATTTTTCTTTCACTGACTGGCTTATTTCACTTAGCATAATGCTCTCCAGTTCCATCCATGCTGTTGCAAATGTAAGAATTCCTTCTTTTTTACAGCAGTGCAGTATTCCATTGTGGAGCTGTATCACAGTTTTCTAATCCACTCATCTGCTGATGGGCATTTAGGCTGTTTCGAAATCTTAGCTATGGTAAATTGTGCTGCTATGAACATAGGGGTGCATATATCCTTTCTGATTGGTATTTCTGTTTTCTTGGGATATATTCCTAGAAGTGGGATTACTGGGTCAAATGGCAGTTCCATTTTTAATTTTTTGAGGAAATGCCATACTGTTTTCCACAGTAACTGCACCAGTCTGCATTCCCACCAGCAGTCCAAGAGGGTTCCTTTTTCTCCACATCCTCTCCAGCACTTGTCATTTGTTGATGATAGCCATTCTGACAGGTGTGAGATGGTACCTCATTGTCTCTCGGATGATTAGTGACTTTGAGCATGATTTCATATGTCTCTTGGCTTTCTGAATGTCCTCCTTCAAAAAGTATCTATTTAGGTCCTTTGCCCATTTTTTGATTGGATTGTTAATCTTCCTTTTGTTAAGTTGTATGAGTTTCCTGTAAATGTTGGAGATTAAACCCTTATCGGAGATAACATTGGCAAATATGTCCTCCCATGCAATGGGCTTTCTTGTTGTTTTGTTGATGGTTTCTTTTGCTGTACAGAAGCTTTTTACTTTGATGTAGTTCCATTTGTTTATTATCTCCTTAGTTTCCATTGCCCTAGGAGTTGTATCGGTAATGATATTGCTACAACAAATGTCTGCTATTTTGGTGCCTATGGCTTCTTCTAAGATTTTTATGGTTTCCTATCTTATTTTAAGTCCTTTATCCAAAATGAGTTTATTTTTGTGAATGATGCAAGTAGATGGTCTAGTTTCATTTTTTTTTGCAAGTATGTGTCCAATTTTTCCAACACCATTTATTGAAGAGACTGTCTTGACTCCATTGTATGCTCTTGCCTCCTTTGTTAAATATTAATTGAGCATAATGGCTTGTGTTGATTTCTGGGTTTTCTGTTCTGTACCATTGGTCTATATGTCTGTTCTTGTGCCAGTACCAGGCAGTTTTGAGAACAGTGGCTCTGTAGTATAGCTTGATATCTGGAATTGTGATCACTCCTATATTGTTCTTCTTTCTCAAGATTTGCTGCAGCTATTCGGGGTCTTTTTTTATTCCAGATGAATTTTTGGAGAGTTTGTTTTAGGTCTTTGAAGTATGCTGTTGGTATTTTAAAGGGGATTGCATTGAATCTGTAGATTGCTTTGGTAATATGGACATTTTAATGATGTTGATTCTACCAATCCATGAACATGGTATGTTCTTCCATTTGTTCATGTCTTCTTTTAGCTATTTTTTTTAGCGTCCTAAAATTTTCTGAGTACAGATCCTTTATCTCCTTGGTTAAATTTATTCCTAGGTATCTTATTTTTTTGTTGTTGCAATAGTAATAGGGATTTCTTTTTTAGTTTCTCTTTCTGTGAGTTCATTATTAGTGTATAGAAAAGCCATAGACTTCTGGGTGTTAATTTTGTATCCTGCTACATTGCCAGATTCCTTTATTAAGTCTAGTAGATTTTGATGGAGTCTTTGGGGTTTTCTATGTACAATATCATCTCATCTGCAAATAAGGATGGTTTTACTTCTTTTCCAATTTGGATGCCTTTTATTTCTTCTTCTTATCTGATCAAAATGGCTAGTACTTCAAGTACTATGTCAAACAGGAGTGGTGAGAGTGGGCATCCCTGTTTTGTTCCTGTTCTTAGGGGAAATGGTTTTAGTTTTTGCCCATTGAGTATGATGTTGGCTGTGGATTTTGCATAGATGGCTTTTACTATATTGAGGTATGATCCTTCTATTCCCACCTTGCTGAGAGTTTTTATCAAGAAAGAGTGTTGGATTTTGTCAAATGCTTTTTCTGCATCAATGGATATGACTATATGGTTTTTATCTCTCAGTTTGTTTATGTGGTGTATCACATTTATGGATTTGTGGATATTGTACCATCCTTGCATCCCCGGAAAAAATCTCACTTGGTCATGGTGTATGATCTTTGTAATGTAATGCTGGATTCAATTTTCTAGAATTTTGTTGAGAATTTTGGCATCTATGTTCATGAGGGATATTGGCCTGTAATTCTCTTTCTTTGTATTGTCTTTATGTGATTTTGGGACTATGGAAATGCTGGCTTCATAGAAAGAGTTTGGAAGTGTTACTTCCTCTTGATTTTTTTGAAATAGTCTGAGGAATATAGGTTTTATTTCTTATTTGAATGTTTGATGAAACTCTCCTGTGATACCATCTGGTTCAGGGCTCTGGTTTGTTGGAAGTTTTTTTTTTTTATCACTGCTTCAATTTCCTCCATAGATATTGGCCTATTCAGATTTCTTGATTCCTCCTGGTTGAGTTTTAGAAGGTTTTATTTTTCTAGGAATATGTCCATTTCTTCTAGGTTGACCAGTTTGTTGGAATAGAGTTGCTCATAGTATATTTTTACGATTCTTTGTATTTCTGTAGGGTCTGTTGTTATTTCACCTCTTTCATTCTGATTGTGTTTATTTGGGTCCTCTCTCTTTGCTTCTTGGTGAGCCTGGCTAGAGGTTCATCAATCTTGTTTATCGTTTCAAAGAACCAGCTCTTGGTTTCATTGATCTTTTGTATTGTTTTTTGTTTGTTTTTTGGTCTTTATATCATTTATTTCTGCTCTGATCTTTATTATTCTTCCTTCTGCTCACTCTGGGCTTTTCTTGTTGCTCTCTTTCTAATTCTTCAAGTTGCAGATTTAGATGGTTTATTACCAGTTTTTCTTGTTTTATTGAGGTAGGCCTGTAATGCTATGAACTTCCCTCTCAGGACTACTTTCACTGTGTCCCAAAGCTTTTGGATTATTGTGTTTTCATTGTTGTTTGTTTCCAGGATTTTTTTTTCTTTCTTGTTTTATCTCTTTGGTAACCCACTCATTGTTTAATCATATGCCATTCAGCCTCCAATTGTTTGAATTTTTGTGATTTTTTTATTGTAGTTGGTTTCTTTCTTTTTTAAAGAATATAGTTTTATTGATTTCAAAGAGGAAGGGAGAGGGAGAGAGAGATAGAAACATCAATGATGAGAGAGAATCATTTTTCAGCTGCCTCCTGCATGCCCCCTTATGGGGATCAAGCCCGCAACCCAGGCATATGCCCTCAACCAAAATCAAACCTGGGACCTTTCAGCCCACAGGCTGATACTCTATCCACTGGGCCATACCAGCTAGGGCTGTAGTTGATTTCTAATTTTATGCCATTGTGATCTGAGAAGATGCTTGATATGATTTTAATCTTCTTGAATTTGGAGAGACTTTGCTTGTGTCCCAATATGTGGTCTATCTTTGAAAATGTTCCATGTGCACTTAAGAAGAATGTATATTGGGTAGTTTTGGGGTGGAATGTTCTAAAGATGTTGATTAAGTCCATCTGATCTAGTGAATCACTTAGGATTGCTGTTTCTTTGCTAATTTTTTGTCTAGAGGATATATCCAGTGATGTTAATGGGTATTAAAGTCACCTACTATGATTGTATTGCTGTCAATCACACCCCTGATACCTTCCAGAAATTTTTATGTATTTGGGTGCTCCTGCATTGGGTGCAAAATGTTTACCAGATTTATATCCTCTTGTTGTATAGATCCCTTTAGAATTATGAAGTGGCCTTCCTTGTCTCTTGTTATGGTCTTCACTTTGAGATCTATTTTTTCAGATATAAGTATTGCTACCTCAGTTTTTTGTTTTGTTTTTTTTTCATTTCCACTTGCCTAATATATATTTTTCCATCCCTTCACTTTCAGTCTGTGTGAGTCCCTTGTTCTGAGGTGGATCTTCTGTAGACAGCATATATATGGGTCATGTTTTCTCATCCATTCAGTCACTCAATGTCTTTTGATTGGAGCATTTAACCCATTTACATTTAATGTTATTATTGATAGGTACTTGTTGTATCTATTTCAGTGCTTTATACCTGTGTTCCTCCTCCCGTTCTATTCTTCTTTTTACAGCATTCCCTTTAGCATTTCTTGCATTGCTGGCTTGGTAGTGATAAACTCATTTAGCATTTTTTTTTTGTCTGCGAAGGTCCTGATTTCCCCTTCAATTTTGATTGATAGTCTTGCTGGATAGAGTATTCTTGGATTCAGCCCTTTGCTTTGCATCACTTTGTATACTTCACTCCATTCCCTTCTAGCCTGGTGTGTTTCTTTTGAGAAATCATTTGATAATCTGATGGGGGATCCTTTATAGGTAACTCTCTGTCTCTCTCTTGCAGCCTTTAAGCTTCTTTCTTTGTCGTTAACATTTGCCATTGTAATTATGACGTTTCCTGGTTTGGGTCTTTTGGGATTCATCTTGCTTAGGACTCTGTACTTTTGTGACTTTTTACTTCTCTCTACCAGGGAGGTTTTCTGTTATTAATTCTTCAAATAGATTCTCTAATTCTTGCTGCTCTTCTTGTCCTTCTGGCACCCTCATTATACGTATGCTACTTTGTTTCATGTTGTCCCAAAGCTTCCTTAGGCTCTCCTGCTTTTTAATTTTTTTTCTCCAGTTGGTGTTCAGATTGGGCTTGTTTCTCTACCTTATCTTCTAACTCACTAATTAGGTCTTCTGCTTCTTGTAGTCTACTGTTGAAACCTTCCATAGCATTTTTTATTGTTCTACATTACTTTTGATTTCTTCCTGATTTTTCCATAGGTTGTTAATTGTCTCATCCATCTGGTTTATGAACTGTATGACCATTACTCTGAATTTTTTTCTGACATATTGCATGCCTCAGTTTCAACTATTTCTTTTCTTCTTATTCCTCTTTCTATTTCCCCTGGGGATTGTTTTGTTGTCTCCCCATTCTAATTATCACAAGAAGGTCCATTTGCTGAGTTGCAGGGGCCTGAGCCATGTGTAGTGGGAGTGTTGAGCCACCTGAGTGTCACTGAAGAGCTCTGACACAGAGACATGTGGCTGCCATGGATCAGTGGGAGCCACGCACCCTGAGAATCAGAGTCACCAGTGTTCATTGCAGCCCCGTGTGCTCACCTAGAATCATGGACCCCCATATGCACTGTGCTAAAAACCAGTCCCCACAGGTGTACGCAGAAAATCAGAGTCCCCTAGTATGTGCCAGGCATCAAAGACCCGCATATACGTTCAGAGAATTGTGTATCGGAGTCTCTGTTGCTTGGTGCAGCCTTGAGCTGTGAATCAGAGTCCCTGTCTGTGCGTGCACCGAGAATTGGAGTCATAGCGCTCAGTGTGTGTGCACTCAGAATCAGGGATCCTGTGTGCGCATGGTGAGAAACAGAGTCTCTACGTGTGTGCACAGACAGTCAAGTCACTGGTGCTCAGTGCTGCCTCTCATGCAGAGAATCAGGGCCCTAGATCTGCGTGGAGGTCCAGATTGCACAGCTGCCCTGTATCGGCAAGAGGCCCACTCCTAAGCCACAGGAAACAGACTCCTCCGTGCGTGCGCCCAGAGTCAAAGTTAAGTCGCACAGCTGCCCTGTGTTTGCAGGAAACCTGCTTGTGTGGAGCATGTCTGGCAAATCCTATGCTGCCACAGTGGGCTGGCAGGGAGGGGGATGGGCTCTGTGACTCACAGTCATCTGTAGCTGTGATGTCTGGAGTCTTAGTGTCCATGGGTCTGCAGGTCTTTGTCCCCAGTGATTATAGGGTCCAGCTTATGTTTGAAACCAGATTGGGTGGTGGTGAGACTAGGGTCCTAGTCGCAAGCAGTCTTCTAGCATTAGTATTGTTAACCAAATTCCAAACCTTATTTGGATATCTCCAGCTTTTTCACTAATGTCCTTTGCATAGTTCTTACATTTATTATTTCTAGCTCTTCCTCTTCATCCCTCGTCCAATGTTTACATTATTCTTGCCTACAGCCTTTGCTTCTCCAACTCCTGTTCACATTTCTGTGGCTCCACCCCCAGGAAAATCTTGCTATTGCTAGTCTGGTTCCTGGAGATTTTGCTGGAGAAATAGAGATTTAACAAGGAACCTAACATACTGTCAGAGAAGATGTAGGAAGGGAGGGTACAGTTGTTGGAAACCAGGATCATCTACATGGAAAGAAACACGGAAAGAAAAAAGGGAACAGGAGTCAAAGAAAAGTTATTTGAGGGGGTGCAAAATACTTCAAGGCTCATTGATTAATCCTACAAAGGCAAGAACTGTATTGAAAGGTATTTAATTATTCAACCATTACATTGTCTGTGAGTGGGTTCATGGAGGATGCCATTCACCCCTTCAGGGGTCTATGGGACCAAATGCTAACTTCTTGTTGGCTGCTTCTTATCCTTTATCTCCCATGTGTTTGCTAAATGATTACTCCATCTTTCATCAGACACAAGCTCACACCACTTTAGACAACTATCCTTTTTCTCTTGCTTTGGAGGTTTTGACTAAGGGAGCTGCATCTGCAGTTAGTTTCTTACCTCTGCATTGTCCTGTTTATCTGTTTTTTAGGTTTCACTTTAAATTTAATCCTTCCTTTTATTGAAAACACTTGATTATCATGAAACCATATAACAGCAGAAAACAGTTTTATAAACACACAATGGGAGTGATATCAAGGTGTCTACAAACACAGATGTTTACTTTACATTCCTAGAGTCTAGTGCTGCCAATTGAAAGCTGAGAGTCCTCACAGTCCATTTGGGTGGCTGCTGGTAATTAGCATAGCTCCCAATAATCAGTGCAGTCATCCTTTCTGGGCAGTCAATATTCTTAATTTCAGATTTGAAGTGTGTGGTATGCTGTTCTGCCTCTGGCTAATTGCCAACTGCAAGTTCTATCCCAAAGCATTTGTTATATCAAGGTAAGAAGACTCAAGAGACCCTGAGAGCTGTGTTATTTTTTTTCTACTGCTCTCACATTTTCAACATAGCAGTAGTTAATAATGAAGTGCAAATATTAGACAGTCTCCTTTAAGGATCTAGACTATATTGATCTCATTTTTCTCACAGATTTCTGATTTCACTCCTCTGTGAAACTCAATTACATGTGAACTGGTCAACTGCTGAGTCCAGGTCCTTATAGGTCTTATTTTGTTTTGCAGTATTTATTTGCATCCTTAGGCAGGTTTCATGAGAGATCTGAGTATCTGTTTCACGTCTGTGTGGTGGAGGTAATTACTCTCTCAGAGCTATTGTGGGGATTAACTAGATACTGTGCCTAAGGCTCCAAGCACTGCTCATGGTCACCAACTGCAGTCTCTGGAGAAGTGGCAGCTCACATGTGGCGGGAAGTTCTGCATCCAGGCCGTAGCTTTCGGATAAGGAATTTTGTTCCTTTGCTTCTTATTCTTGTTTATCTCAAGTGCCTGACATGGGACATTTCATTGCTCATAAAAGTTGCTTACTTAACTTTATTTCTTGCTGGAATATAAACCTGGGTTCCTCTCTGTAGCCCTTAGTGACAAGCCCAGTAGAACAGATTGGACATGTAATAATCTCACCCCCACACTATCCTCTTTGGGAAACCCTGCTTGAATTAGAAGAGCTAAAGCTTCCTGAAAAAAAAAAAAATCAGCTCTAAAGATTGGGTATCCTGACTCTCCCAGCCTGTCCTGACCTGGGGAAATGCACTGAAATGGAGGGGATGGAGGGAGCGAACATGGGTTCCAGGCCACCAATTCATGCATCCCAGCAGTGGTGACCAGAGACCAACATGTAAATCATCCTCCAGTGGTCAAGCACTTGATAAATTCACGTTGTGTGAAAATTCATACAGTGACAGCAGCCGTTATTTGGTTTCAAAGTGACTCAAGGTATAGGTAAATGTTTCAAACCTATTTTACTACTTTCTACTATTTTGATATTGTTGTGTTAAAAATTGATAAGATTGGCAGCCGATTTATTTTGTGTGTGTTTTTTATTTGAGGATCCTTCTGACAATCAAATACAAATTATAAATATCTTACCAGAAACTTGTATGCATGCATATAAACAAAATTAACATATAATTTCTATTAATTAACAGGACCACTAAAACCAAATTTTGGGTCCTCATTCCCATGGACTCCATTGGCCTGGACTAGGTAAGTAACCTAGTATAAAGAACTTCACATAGTTAGCCAATGACCCCAACACATACACACACAACAGGCCTGATGCAGAGCCCTGAAGGTAGAGACCCATCTCCTCTCTTTGGGTCTTTCAGTCTTTTCACCCTTGCAACATACAGCACCCAATGGTGCCAGATGAATGGTGAATACATTCTCATGACAATTCATAGGAAATTACATTTTCATTTAAATTAAAAGACAAGTCTAATGAAGAGAACAGTTCTTTTAGAGGAAGGGACTTGATCTACAGGTCCATAATTCAGATGCCTAGGTGATTACATATCCCAGCCAAATATGTTTATCAGTAGCCATGCCAAAGAGTTCATGGTAGGTAGATGGGTGTTCAGAAGAATCCTAATGGACAGATGGGGGTGTACTGATGCCCTGGAGAAGTGGTCCATTTCCATAAAGAAGAACGTCTCAAGAAGAACGATGTGTTTTTAGGATGCTTTCAGGAAGTAGCTACATACTTCCCAGCAGTAGTACTATTGTCAGTGACCAAAGAATGATGCCTATTTTCATAAAGCATTGCAGATTCTGAAATAAGATAATGCCCTTTCTATCCACTGATCTATTATATTTTGTTATAGCTTAAACTTAATCAATGTAACATATAGTCTCAAGTCAGATTTTTCTATCATCTATCTATCTATCTATCTATCTATCTATCTATCTATCTATCTAATCTATCATCTATCTTCCTATCTATCTTTTCAAGTAAACTTTTACTGAGGTATAATGCATACAGACAATCATAAGAATAGAGCCTCATGGATTTTTATAAAGTAAACATGCCCACTTCAGCCTACTCAAATAAAGGTTGTACCCAAACCTTTCACTATTCACCTGCCTTCATTTGTACAAAGGTCAGTTGGCCTGTTTTTATAAAGGGGAATAATACATTATGTATTCTTTTATGTCAGGCTTCTTTCTCCTGAATTGGGTATTTTAGTTGCTTCACATCCTTACCACTACTTGGTATCATCAGGTTTTTTTTTTTGTTTGTTTGTTCTGTTTTAATATTCACCAATTCCATGGGCATACAGTCATATCTCATTGTGGTTCTATATGCTTTTCAATGATTACTAATACAATTGAGCACATTTTTGTGTTTATTAGCACTTTGATATTCCCCCCTTCAGAAGTGTTTGTTCAAATTCTTTACCCATTGAAAAACTAAGCATATTGTCTTTTTATTATTGATTTTCTTCAAAATTTATTTATATATTCTAATATAAGCTTTTTGATATTATATTTGTACAGTAAATGCTGCCCTCAATTCCCTCATTTACCTTTCCATATTCTTTATAGTATCTTTTGATAAAAAAGTTTATAATTCTTATGAATGTTTGATTTATTAAACTTAAATATGTTCATGGTTATTTTAATACTAGAGGCCTGGTACACGAATTCATGCACAGGTGGGGGTCCCTCATCCTGGCCAGCAATCTGGGTCAATCAGGGCCAATCAGGGCAGGCTGGCCAGAGGAGATTAGCCAGCTGTGGGAGGTTGGCTGTGGGAATGCATTGACCACCAGGGGGCAGCTCCTGCATTAAGTGTCTACCACCCCCTGGTGGTCAGTGCATCCTCATAGAGATCAGTCGTTCTGTTGGCTGGTCGTAACTGTCATATATATATATATATATATATATATATATATATATATATATATATATATATATATATATATATATAGAAAACTGCATCCCAAAGTCATGAAGATATTATGAAGATGTGGTTATTCTAAATTTACCTTTTGGATTTTTTTTTAATCTCTCATGTTTAGGTATACAGTTTACAGGGTGTGAGGTGTTAAAATTTATTTTTTCTTTATGTGAATATCCAATCAATCCAGCATTATTTCCTTGAAAAACCATCCTTTCCTTACTGTTCTGCAGTAGAACCTTGGTCCCAAACCAAGTGCTTATTTCTGTTTTTAGACTTTCTATTTTGTTCAATCTGTCCTTTTTTCTGTCCTTGCACTAGTTTCACACTGTCTTCATTGCTGTAGCTTTAGTAAATACAGATAACTGTTCATCTAAGTCTGCCATATAAAATTTAGAGTTATCTTGTCAATTTCCCAAGACAAATTACTGATGGAAGGAATTGACATCTTTCAGAGAAATAATACTTTTGGTGCACTGAATCTTCAATTCTATTTACCTGGTATATCTTCAGTTTATATAGGATTCTTTAATTTTGGCAAAAACATTTTTTTAGGTTTCTGTGGAATAGATTTAATGACACCAATTCCTAGGTGTTTGATGTTTCTCTATTATCTTATAAATGGTATCATTTAAAATGTCATTCTATGCCCTGGCTGGTTTTTCTCAGTGGTTAGAGTATCAGCCTGCATGCAGACCAAAGGGTCTCGGGTTTGATTCCAGGTCAACAGCAAGTACCTAAGTTGCAGGTTTAATCCCCGGCCCGGTTGGGGCGAGAGCGGGAGGCAACCGATCAATGATTCTCTTTCTCTCTCTTTCTCCCCCTCACCCCTTCCTTTCACTCTTTATAAAAATCAATGAAAAAAATATCCCCACTCTTTGGGTGAGGATTAAAAAATAAATGTCATTCTATAATTGTCTGTTGTTTACATATAGAAATACATTGGAATTTTGGTGGTCAACATTATAAATAGCAAATTTGTTATATTTAATTATTAATGACTAGAGGCCCAATCCATGAAATTTGTGAAAAGGCCTTGGCCCTGGCCCCGTCTGTCTGCTGCCACCATGACCGGGGGCCTCTGCTGCCTCTGCCGCCTCTGCCACGGCCCCCTACTGCGGCTTATTCTGAAAGGAAGGACATCCAGAAGGACATCTGGTCTAATTAGCATATTACACTTTTATTATTATAGATAAGTTTATCTATAGGTTCCTTTTTTGCTCTATTGCATCGACAGGCACTCCTAATCCAGTGTTGACTCTATTAGTCAGTTTGACAGTTCACCTTCAGTTCCCAGCTTCTCCATTCTGTCATCTTTCTTAACCAGTAGTACATCGATTACTTCAATTCTCCTCTCCTTCTCAACTGTCTTTTTTAAGCCTTCACTTCATTTATTAAAGAGTAGTTCATTATATATAATTTTTGGTATTTTTTCCTGCATTTTCTCACTAATTTATTTGTTTTTCTGTATAAGAATAGTGTTCACAGGCAAACTGTATATGCAATTTTACATCAAAGAATTATATATATATATATATATATATATATATATATATATATATATATATATATATGTATATATATATATATATAGTATATATATAGTTATATATACTAATATATATATATATATTAGTAAATCTTTATTGTTCAGATTATTACATTTGTTCCTCTTTTTTTCCCCCCATAGCTCCCCTCCACCCAGTTCCCACCCCACCCTCTGCCCTTAGCCCCCCACTGTCCTCATCCCTAGGTGCACAATTTTTGTCCAGTCTCTTCCCGCATCTCCCACACCCCTTTCCCCACCAAGAATAGTGAGTCCATTCCCTTTCTATGTCCCTGATTCTATTATAATCACCAGTTCATTCTGTTCATCAGGTTATTTATTCACTTGATTTTTAGATTCACTTGTTGATAGATGCATACTTGTTGTTCATAATTAGTATCTTTACCTTTTTCTTCTTCTTCCTCTTCTTAAAGGATACCTTTCAGCATTTCATATAATCCTGGTTTGGTGGTGATGAACTCCTTTAGCTTTTCCTTATCTGTGAAGCTCTTTATCTGACCTTCAATTCTGAATGATAGCTTTGCTGAATAAAGTAATCTTGGTTGTAGGTTCTTGGCATTCATCACTTTGAATATTTCTTGCCACTCCCTTCTGGCCTGCAAAGTTTCTGTTGAGAAATCATCTGACAGTCGTATGGGTATTCCCTTGTAGGTAACTGATTTTCTTTCTCTTGCTGCTTTTAAGATTCTCTCTTTGTCTTTTGCTCTTGGCATTTTAATTATGATGTGTCGTGGTGTGGTCCTCTTGGGATTCCTTTTGTTTGGGATTCTCTGCGCTTCCTGGACTTGTAAGTCTATTTCTTTCACCAGGTAGGGGAAGATTTCTGTCATTATTTCTTCAAATAGGTTTTCAATATCTTGGTCTCTCTCATCTTCTGGCACCTCTATAATTCTGAGCTTGAAGCTGTCCCAGAGGCTCCTTACACTATCTTTGTATTTTCGGATTCTTTTTTCATTTTGCTTTTCTGGTTGGGTGTTTTTTGCTTCTTCACATTTCAAATCTTTGCCTTGATTCTTGCGCTCCTCTGGTCTGCTGTTGGGAGTCTGTATAATATTCATTATTTCAGTCTGTGTATGCTTAATTTCTAGTTGGTTCTTTATCACAACATCGAGGGTCTCATTAGATTTCTTGAGGATCTCAATTGCTTTATCGGCGGCTTCTAGACAGTTCTTGAGAGACCTTAAAAGTGTGGTTCTGAACTCAATATCCTCCATTGACAGTTTTGTCCTGTTTCTTTGTCTCCGCATTTTTTATGCTTTCTTGGTGCACCCCCTAGTGGTCTTTGTGCGCAGTCTTGCTGTAGTTAAGCCTTGATTGTTGTAGTTAATACTAGGGGGATTTGACCTCCAGGCCAACTGGCTGTGAGAATCAGCTGTATCTGCAGTGGGAAAACTTCTGTCCTCTGGGGAGGTGCTAATCTAGCCTTTGCCTGAGGCTATCTGGCAAATGGCTCTGCGCAGGGCTTGGGCAGGGCGAGTCCCAGGGGATCAACAGAGTGGGTGGAGGGAGCAGTTATGGCTGCTCTCAATCCAGTCCCCAGAGGCTCTGCCTCTCAGAGTCCCAGCAACCGCTGCAAACCTTGGAGAGAAAGCTGCCCTCGCGTTCCGACCAATGCCAGACAGTCCCGCTTCTCCCGTTTGAGTCCGGGTCCCTAGAGACTCGCTCAGAACTGGAGCTCAGAATCTGAGACTCCCTCCCAATTGAAAACGACAACCGTGCCCTCAGCTACCAGCCCACTCCGCGCGTACCTCCGCACCTTTGTATTTTCCACACTGCACCTCCTCTGAGTCTCATATGCTGTTCTCTTTCCTTCTAGTTGAAGAATTTCCCCTCAGCCAGTCTTCCTGTGGTTCTGGGCGATGTCTGTTCTGTCTTTTAGTTGTATTTGTGAAGTGGTTGTTCCAGGCAGCTAACTCCAGTGTTTACCTATGCTGCCATCTTGGTTGATCTCCTATTTGTCAACATCAAGTAACTGTATATTTTTAACAATAATATTAATCACTTGGTAATCAGGAAGCAATGCTGTAAGAAATTTCATGCTAACATTATCATTTTTATTTATATAATGTTTTACTTTCATCTTATTTTAGGAATTCATTAGGGATATTGGTTAGGATTGAGATAATATAACACATTGTAGTTTTTCCCTTTTAAGATAATAAAGAAAGGTTCCAGTTTAGTGTTTTTGCAAAGAGCATCTGACTTTTAGAAATGGATGAATGACACGAAGTACAAGATGCCTATATTTTAAATGGTTCTTTTAGTATGCAAAAACAAAAATCATAGATAATATAATGAACCTATATCCATAATTTCAAAGAGACAATAAAAATCTCCAATTATAATATATTGGAAAACTAGAATAAAAAATAATTTATGATATACTAATATATACTGAAGAATGGAAGCCCTAAGATATGACTGTACTAGAAGTTAGTTAGAAAGTTACCAAATCAGACTACCCCCAATACCCAAGTGGTGTGGCTCTGGGTGACATGATTTTTCAAAATGGAGAACACATTTTAGAATGTTCCAATAAAACAAAATACAAATTTTCTTCAATTTATACTGCATTGCATTTCTGAAAAAAATCAGTGTAAAATAAAAACATGAATTTTTCATGATATTTATAAAAATCTAAATTAGTTTTTTCACTTACAGGAATTTTCCTTGGGATATTTTAAAGTTGTGTGGGATAATTCTTCAATTTATGGGACTGTTCTTTATTTTGCAAAATGTCTGGCATACCTGGATCTCAATCACTGAATTCTAGAGGTACCTCTTGATTATTGTGACTGCCAAAACTCACCTCTATATATTTTAAAACACCTAATTAAGAACCACAAGCAGAATGGATTATCAAATACGTAATTGTTGAGTGTCTATTGGTATAGTTGAGAGTTTAACTTAAGCACTAAATATCAAATGAGTAAGTGTTTGTAGCCATAAATGATAAAGGGTTAGATGTGGTAATTATTTTTAGGGAGTTAAGGGCAGCATCAGAGTCCCACTTAAACTTCCAGAATTTCTAGAACCAGAAAGTACTGAAGTTTACAGTCCAGTTTAGAAACCTACTGGGAGTTGTACTTTCAGAGACAGGACAGCTATAGAATTAAGAGTAGATTTTTGTCAGTGTGAATTTTCTACTGGTAAATAGTCAAAACAGGAGTAATTTGTAATCTATATGTTTGATGTATTTCATGTTTTTACTGTTTTACTACTAGGATAACTTTATTTCTTAAAATGGCTTTCATATTGCCCTGACCGGTTTGGCTCAGTGGATAGAGCATCGGCCTGAGGACTGAAAGGTCCCAGGTTCGATTGCGGCCAAGGGCATGTATCTTGCTTGTGGGCACATCCCCAGTAGGGAGGTGTGCAAGAGGCAGCTGATCGATGTTTCTCTCTCATCGATGTTTCTAACTCTCTATCCCTCTCTCTTCCTCTCTGTAAAAAATCAATAAAATATATTTAAAAAAAAAATAAAATGGCTTTCATATCAACCTCCACCTGGCAAATCAACATTCTACCTGTTGTTAGCAGGAGATGAGTGGACCTAGCTTTTCTGATCACTGAGAATTGTTGAAACCATCCCTCCAGCTTGGCATCTTCTATGTAACCTGCCTGATTGGGATTCCCCAGGAGAAAGGAGGTGTATTTATATTTGTTTTCACTTCTCCTTTTGTGAGCATTAGCCATTGTCTGAATTTTAATGATAAATTACCTAAGTATGATTTATACTCTGTGTTTCTGTAGTTCCATTCATTTTTATCTGCTGCTACTATAAGTTCTGGCCACTCCATTTCAAACAGACTGTGCCATCTATGACCCTACATTTTTGGCATCAGCAACAGGAAGTGTTGAGTAACATGTAGCAGTCATGGGCAGTAAGGGTCCCACATATAAGAGTCCAAAAGGATGAAGTATCTTTAAAGTGAAGGCCTGACTTATCTGTTCTACCTAGAGATTATGCAGTGCTTCATCTCTGGGCCTGATATGGTTGAGGGTGATGAATAGGAATATTGGTATTACGGTTGCTAGGTGATCAGGAAAAAACTGTATGTATAGGAAGGGGAGTTTATTACAGTGACAAGGCAAAAGCCACAGACATCTTATGAACATTTTAGAAAAGTCCTAGATTTTCTTTGAAAATTGCAAAGACTGAATGACAGATACTCAGGAGAAAGTCACCACAGTGTATTCAATAGAAGAATATGTAATAGAAAATTCTATTCAAATGTTATCATCATCTTGAACTTGTGAGTTGTGATCAGTTTAGAAGACATAGATATTAATGTTCCATATTAAGCCACAATATTGAGGCAACTAAGGGAGTATTTTGCATAGCACTGATTATGGCATCTAGTAGTCTCTCTCTCTCTCTCTCTCTCTCTCTCTCTCTCTCTCTCTCTCGCTCTCTCGCTCTCTCGCTCTCTCTCTCATTGTTTCTATTGCTACTAGATTATTTAGCAAACTATTTATTCTATTAATTTATTCAATGAGCATTTACCAAATGCCCACTAGATGAGGGTATACTAAAGATGGATATATGGATCTAGGAGCTGATCATCTATAAAAACTATAATCCATAAGCATAAGTAATTTTTTACTATGATAATATCCAGTTTTGCCTCATTATTCCTCCCAATGTTATGAGATACAGTAGAAACATCATTGTTTAGTGGTTTTTTGTTGACCAATAAATTGGTTTCTTCAGTGAGAGATATGAATGGATGAGTCTAGAGAAAATATTAATTACTATCTTTATTTTATAAATACAGAAATCTGGGCAGAGAGCAGAGAAGTGGTTTATCAAAAGTCATGTAGCTACTGCGTGGCAGACCAACCAATTACTCATATCTTCTAATTCCAAATTTCAAACATTACACTATTTTGTATTAGCTTAGATAAGTTCAAATAAATTAATTTATAAAAACAAGAAATGAGAAATTATAGCCCACTTGGTGTGGTTCAAAATCCAGTAGAGGGTGTGCAGGAGGTAGCCGATGGATGTTTCTCTCATTGAGATTTCTCTCTCTCTCTCCCTTCCTCTCTCTAAAATCAATAAAAACATATTTAAAAATAAATGGGAAATTATCTGTATGATTCACAAAAAAGAAAATGAATAAGTGAATCATGATATTGTTTAGTGTGAAAAATTATGTAGTCATTAAATATTACAAAGAGTCTTCCTTTGAGATAGTTCCTATGCTAACATGTTATGTATGGGTGTGGGGAGCAGAAGGCATGGGTGTAGGGAGTATAAAGGTAAGTGTGGAGAGGTATAGCTGCATAGAAAATATATGTTCATCACATTAGAACTGTATTCCAATATAAATCAAACAAGCAAAGAAGAAAATCTACCAAAATCTTTTATAATGGCTTTTTTCTTTTGTTCCTTATTTTCTGTTTTTTCCTTATATTTTTCTTCTTTTTTAAAAAATCTCTTTTGCCTTCTTTTTTTCCTCTTTCTTCTATTGTTTTTCTTTATGAGTTTCCAAGTTTGGATATGTTACATTTATAAAGAGGAATAAAAAATATTAAGGAGAGAAATTGCTTCCAACTAAAATGATCAAGATGAGGAAGGGCTCCATGTGAGCAAAAAGGCATTTGAAAAAATGGGTTAGATTTAGAACAAGGAGATGTGTAGAGAAAATGGAAAATGTTCCAGCAGGAATGGAACTCTCAACACACAGACTTCATATGAAGACACAACCAGGGTAATTCAGCTTGTTGCAGCAAAGGATGCAAGAATGGAATAGAACAAACTAAGGTTGCTGAGGTTGGTTGCGGCCCAGCTAAGTGTTTGACAGGGGAGTGATCTTCACTTCTCTGTCTTAGACTTGGTCTTAGGTAATTGAAAAAGAGCCTCATGTTTTTAGCACAACCAGATAAGTCTGTGCTGTCTGAATGCACAGAAGGCAGAAACCTCGGAGGTTTTTCAAAACCAATAAAATAATGAGAAATGGTTATGCTCACAAGTAGATGTTAAATCTAGGGCACATGCTTGCCAAAACACATAGGGTACTTGGCAAGCTCAAGCAAAAGCTATTAAACATTAGGGCCTATTAGTGAATATTTATGGTCTGCACCATTCTTGAAATGGTGTAATTTGAGTGTCCTCCAAGAGTTTATGGCAGGTATTTCTACACCAATCATGAGCACACCAGCAAGTTTCAGCATTATTTTTGTACCAATGCATTTTCATGCTCCACCAGTACCATATAAATTCAGTTCAAACACAGTTACTACAGTACATATATTATAAATATATATATTTTTTCAACTTAAAAAAAACCAAAAAACTTTTACCTGGATTTTTTCTCTTTTGAGGAATGTTCTACTTTGATTTTTATTATTTCAGAAGATAAAACAATTGATCCTAAATACTGAAGGGATGGATTTCTTTTCTTTTTTGGTGTGTGTGGTTAATCCTCACTCAAGGATATTTTTCCATTGATGTTTAGAGAGAGTGGAAGGGACGGGGAGAGACAGAAACATTGATGTGAGAGAAACACATCAATTGGTTGCCTCCCACAGGAGCCCAACCAGGACTGAGCCTGCAACCAAGGTGCATGCCCAGGAATCAAACCCGGGACCCTTCAGTCCTCAGGTCAATGCTCTAACCACTGAGAAAAATCCGCTAGGGCCTACAGAGATAGATTTCTATTGTGGACTCTGCTTAGGACTCTCCTTGTCCTTGATGTGCCCCATGAATTAGCATTAGCTCTGTTCATTGCTATGATATCCAGAGGCCAGAAAATGAGGGTGTATTTTGGACTTACATAACTATTCCTGTCTTATTTCAAAAGGAGATGAATTCTCCCAATGTGTTCTATGGCCCATTGTTACATCAATGTGCCAACTGCTTATTGTTTTGGGCCTCTTCCCAGTTCTAGTTTAGTTCAACAACTGGAATCCATCCAGTAACAAAAATGGTTTGGATCTTGATAATAGACTTAAATCCTCACCATTTACTATTTGACCTTAGGCAAGTAAAGCCTTGTGTTTCAGTATCAAAATATATAAAACGCTAATATGCTAAGTGTCCTTCCCTGTCAGGGCCAGCCTGACAGGGTTGAGCCGGGCTGAGGCAGGGAGGTGGGAATTGAGAAAAGAAAGAAAGACAGGAAAGCGGGGTCGGGAGGACCCCAGTTCTCTTGATGAACTGAAGCGAGTTTATTAGCTATACAATCCTATTTATACACAACACACTGAATCGGAGGTCTGTCAAGAGGAATGTATTCTTTGTTCCTCTTAATCTCTAAGGGAGAGACATAGCAGAAGGACAAGTTCTCAGTACAGCATATCTCAGTAAATAGTTACAGACTTCTGGGCAAGCTATGAAAGGCTATTCTCATTCTACAAATGTTACTCCCATTCTACTGATAATCGCTATCCAAACAAGTCTGGGAAAACTGTGTGGGTAAGGGTCCCAGCCTTGCTAGCCCCTGCAGGTGCAAGGACCTTGCCAGCTTACATCTGGCCCCCAACACTTCCCTCCATCCGGGTAATAACTTCACGTAGCAATGCCTGGCTTCCTCTCCCTAGCGATGACTAGCCTTCTTGCAGTTTCTTCAGCCCAGGAATATGACTTGCTTTATAGCCAGGTGGAAACACTTTGCACTGTAACCAAATGTCTGTGAAGCATTTTCCCATGCCTCATCTCATTTGATCCTCACAGAAGTTCTGGAGTAGGTAGATAGGAGACTGGGTGGAATCCTATTTTCTTTTCATTAGCTGGAAATGGAGATTTAGAAAATTTAGGAACTTGACCCAACTGAAAAGAAGTAAGAAATGGTGGACCTTGAAAATGACTTTAGGTTTTCTCATTGCACAGAATATAGTCAAACATGCTGTAGTTAAATATTTTACCCTTTGTTTTCCCTGTGTGATCTACAATAAGAATCTGCTTTGTGTTGATATTTACTGCTGTGTTGCTGACAATTACCTGAAAGAGAAGTTGGGGTGCTTCACTGGGCTGGAAAAAGTTTAGCTAAATCAGAAAGCTGGTCTAATTAAGCAAGTTTGTTCTATATCTATAAAAGGCTAAGTTGACTCGCGCGTGTGCGATACATATAAAGCTCTTGCAGGCGCCAATCGCACATGTGTGTTTCCATCTGTCATTGTCGATCACGAATTTGGTTAACACTTCTATTATAGAGAAAGGGCAAATAGCTATATTAAAATATTTCTTCTAATTAATTTCCTTTTAATGTGCACGAATTTGTGCACCAGGCCACTAGTTCTCATATAAGAATATTTTACTCATCAGATCAACAGGGTATTACTTGAATTAATAACATGCTGAGCATGGTGTCCTGGGCCCAGGTGTATGGCCCAGATTAATAGTTTCTTCTTTTTTTTAATCTTTGTTGTTGAAAGTATTACAACATGTTCCCTTCCACCCCTCTTTGACCCTTTCTACCCGACACCCACACCCCTCTCCCAGCCTACTGCACTATTGTCTGTGTCCATAGGTTATGCATATATGCATATAAGTTCTTTGGTTAATCTCTACCTACCCCAACCCCTACCCCATTCCTTCTGAGATTCCTCAATCTGTGCCATGCTTCCATGTCTCTGGATCTATTTTGTTCTTTAGATTCCACATATAAGTGAGACAATGTGATACTTGTCTTTCTTTGACTGGCTTATTTCACTTAGCATAATACTCTCCAGGTCCCTTCATGCTGTATCAAAGGGAAACAGATCCTTCTTCTTTAAGCTGCATAATATTCCATTGTGTAGATGTACCACAGCTTTTTTTATCTACTCATCTACTGAAGAACACTTGGGCTGTTTCCACATCTTAGATATTGTAAAGTGAGCTGCTATGAACATAGGGGTGCATATATTCTTTCTGATTGGTGTTCCAGGTTTCTTAGGATATATTCCTAGAAGTGGGATCACTGGGTCAAATGGGAGTTCCATTTGTAATTTTTTGAGGAAACTCCATACTGTTTTCCACAGTGGCTGCACCAGTCTGCATTCCCACCAACAGTGAACTAGGGTTCCCTTTTCTCCACATCCTCACCAGTGTTCAGTCCACCCAGATGGGAACCCAGCTAAGACATCTGGTGAGATTTTAAGAAATTTTATTACGTTCTTTCACGCCAAGCTGAGACCAGTATATTGGTGTCAGCAGCAAGAGTAGGGAGGTTGGGATATGTATATGTCTCTTGTGGAGGACAGATGTAGGTGCATGCAGTTGCAGGAAGCTGGGTCTAGAGCTGCTTTTCTGGGCCACTTAGCTGTCTCTTGTGACACCTGAAATGAGAATAACAGGAAAACAGAAGAGAGGGCAAGAGACTCAAGCAGGGCATAATAGAAAAGTACTGAGCAAAAGAGAAACCGAGTGCAGGAGAAATGTCCAGAATATGTCTAAGCACCAGCACTTGTTGTTTGTTGATTTATTGATGATAGCCATTCTGGCAGATATGAGGTGATATTTCATTGTAGTTTTAATTTGCACCTCTCTGATGATTAGTGACTTTGAGCATATTTTTCATGTCTCTTGGCCATCTGTATGTCCTCTTTAGAGAAGGTCTATTTAGGTCCTTTGTCCATTTTTTAAATTGGATTTTTTGTCTTCCTTTTGTTAAGTTGTATGAGTTCTTTGGAAATTAACCCCTTATCAGATGTATTATTGGCAAATATGTTCTAATGTTATCTTGACATCAATTGTAGGGGTGTTACCACTTACTTTGAACTAACCCTCACTCAGGCAGGCAAAGTGCATTTCTTAATGATGTTTGAACTTCCAATTCTGCTAAGGCAGCTTGAATACCATTATAAAAATGACCTTTTTTTAAAATCATTTTTAATTTTCATTATCTCTGTCATTTTTTCCCAAGGATAATTAACAACTAATACCATGTTGGAAAGCATCCTCTAGGGTATAAAGAGGAGAAAACTGGGGCTGATGGAAAATTCATAGCATGAAGAGCTATCTGCTCTGTTTTCTCACAGCAGGTCCCTTCTAGATACTGAAACTATTACAATGCCAGGACTGCCAATCCAGCAGGAGAGCACCACCTTCCCTCCAGTCCATTCTTCAGGCTTACATATCACTGATGCCAGGCCATTTTTCTCTTTAACTTGATTCTGGCTCCAGTAGCTAATTAAACCTGAAAATAAGATATAAAGCAAAAAATATTTCAAGGTACTTGGCAAAATTTGAGCAAAAAAATGCCCACATCTTGGTGTGTAGGTTCAGAATGATTAACTTGTTACCACTTAATTAACAGCTTCTTATAGATCTTGAAAATGGGTGGTGGAGTATTGTTATATACTCTGGCAGGATTTATTATATCAGATAATAGAAATACACACAATAACATTTAGTATTCATTTCTCAAGCATTTCTTATATAGGCTTACAAGTGAGTAAAATATGCTCTCAACCAGTTTTCAGAGATGGGGTTAATATCAGATGGTGATGATGGGAATATGTTTCTCCTTTCTTTACAGAATGAGATCAGGGCTAACTATCATGGAGCTTCAGAAGTGAAGCTTTTGATGTCTCAATCATGTCATAGCCTCCTTCATAGCAGGTCAGGTGTGGTTCCCAGGTGGAACAGCAAGTGAGAGAGGAGTATTAGGGACACAAACACAGTGTTTTAACAAGGATGGATAAAGGGCCTTTAAGTAAATCATAATCTAAGAAAAATGAGATAACATGTGGCTATACCCTCTCTTACCCCAAATTCATTTTCTCACTTCTTGCCGTAATTCATTTCACACTCTTCTACCTTCCATACACACACCTATCCAGCGACCTATAAAGAGCAGTACTGTGAACATTTATAAGGGCTTGTCTAGAAACTCTGGGGGCCCAGCAGCCTGGATTTGCAGAGAAGAGGAACCCACTAAGAGACCTAATGACCAGTGAAAACTTTTCTCCTGGGGGTTGGGAGTGGGAGTAAATTGCAAAGGGACATAAGAACTTTGGTTTCCATTGAGCTGATGTTAACATGCAGCTGGGCTACATCTGAAGACTGGAGCGAGCAGCAGAGTCTTTTCATGTTAAACAGCCATGACTTGGGTGGTCCATTCTATTGAAAGCAGGATCTCTGCCAACCCACGGATCACCAGAGAACAAACTTAACCTCCAAATACTTGGCAAGGATTCAGCATCTTAATTGTTTCAATATATTTTATTTCATTATATATTTTATTTTTATTAAATTTGGGGAGTGACATTGGTTAATAGGACCATATAGGTTTCAAGTGTACATTTCTATGATACATTATTTGTATATTGCATTGTGTGTCCACTATCTAAAGTCAAATCATCTTCCATCACCAAATATTTGGCCCCCTTTACCACACACCAGCCCCCCACACTCTTCCCTCTGTTGTCTGTGTCTATGAGTTTCAGCTTTATATCCCACATATGAGTAAAATCATGTTTCTTAGCTTTTTTCTGATTGCTTATTTCACTTAGCATCAAGATCAGTCCATATTGTTGCAAGTGCAATATTTCATATTTTTTATGACTGAATAGCATTCTATTATATATATGTACCGCATTGTCTTTATTCAACCACCTATCAAAGGACACTTAGCTGTTTCCATGTCTTGGCCACCATAAATAATGCTGCAACGAATATAGGGGTGCTTATATCTTTGCAAAAATCTTTAGGTAGATATCCATAAGAGGGGTTACTGGGTCATATGGTAATTCCATTCTTAATTATCTGAGGAATTGCCACACTGTTTTCCAAAGTGGCTGTACAGCTTACATTTCTACCAACAATGAATGAGACATGGAATTGGCAATAAAACAGACACACAGACCAAGGGAACAGAATTGAGAGCCCAGAAATAAGCCCACATATATATGAGTAAGTAATTTTTAACATAAGGGCCAAAATGTACAATGGAGAAAAGAGTACCTCTTCAATAAATGGTGCTATGAAAGAATGAAACTGGATTACAGTTTGTCCCCATGTACAAAAATTAACTCAAAATGGGTCAAGGACCTAAACATAGGATCTGAAACAACAAATTATTTAGAAAAAAACATAGATACTAAACTTATGGACGTTGGTCATAGTGATGATTTTATGAATTTGACCCTAAAGGCAAGGGAAGTAAATTTAAAAAATAAGTGAATGAGACTATATCAAATTAAAAGAGCTTCTGCATAGCAAAAGAAACTGACAATAAAATGAAAAGGCAACCAACTGAATCGGTGAAGATATTTGAAAACAACAGCTACAGCAAGGGATTAATATCCAAATTTTATAGTGAACTCATACAACTCCACATCAAAGGAACAATCCAATTAAAAAAATTGGTAGAGGAATAGACACCTCTCTCAAAAATGCTCAACGGATATATGAAAAGATGTTCAATGTCACTAGCTATTATCAAAATGCAAATCAAAACTATAATGAGATACCACCTCATACCTGTTAGAATGGCTACTAGCAACAAGATGGATAATAACAAGTGTTGGAGAGGTTGTGGTGAAAAGGAAACCTCATTTGTCACTAGTGGAAATGCATTTATTTTTATACAAATTATATAAATATTCTACCTTACATCCTAAAACAAAACATCATGGGAACATGATTGATAAAAGCTAAAGTCTGAACATTTTAAAAAGCATGATATCTATAACAATAAAAGTGTAATATGCTAATTAGACCTGACAAAGCCGCCATGGCCAGGGGCAGAGGCAGAGGCAGCAGCGTCAGCTGGGGACCAAAGCAAAGGTGGCCGCCATGGCGGTGGGGGCCAAGGCCCTTGCACAAATTTAGTGCATCGGGCCTCTAGTTTAAAAATAAATACAGATGGAAGTTGTGCTTTATTCCTGTGCTTCAAAGGATCACTTTGGAGAATTTGCTCTAGATGAGTGTTCTAGTGTTCATGGGAGGGCTTGATCTCATGGGAAGATGAGGTTGTTATTTGGAAGCTGAAGTTTAAGTCAAGCCTAGCAACTATGATACAGCAACATTAGTGAATGGTTACTCCAGTTAGGTGTTGCCAAAGGAGACCTGGGATGCCACCACAAAATATATATTGCATTTATGACAACAAAATCCTATCTAATAATAGACAAACATGGCAATTAACCATACCTCTGCTACACTTCCCATTGGCTAATCAGGGTGATATGCAAATTAACTGCCAACCACGATGGTGGCTGGCAGCCAGGCAGCTGAAACTAACAGGAGGCTTGCTTGCTCCAGTGATGGAGGAATCCAGGTTCCCCACCTGTCACGGCCCAGCTCTGAGCTGCACTCTAAGCAACAATGTTGCAATTATAGAAGCTAAACAAACCCAGATACCTGCTTTCAGTCAGCCGGCCTAGAAGCTGGAGCCAAAACAAAGTTTCAATTACAGAAAGTAAATAAATCCCAGAATAAAAAAAAAAAGAAAAAAAGGAGAGACTGGGGACTTCAGTTGCAGGCTTGGCCCACCTAAAAACAGCCCTCAGCCCCTCATCCGGCCTGGCCAGGCACCCCAGTGGGGACCCCCACCCTAAAGGGGGTGCAGGCAGCCTGAAAACAGCCATCAACCCCTCATCCAGACTGGCCAGGCACCCCAGTGGGGACCCCCACCCTGAAGGGGGTACGGGCAGCCTGAAAACAGCCATCAGCACCTCATCAAGGCTGGCCAGGCACCCCAGTGGAGACGCCCACCCTGAAGGGGGTGTGGGCAGCCTGAAAACAGCCATCAGCCCCTCACCCAGGCTGGGCAGGCACCCCAGCGGGACCCCCACCTTGATCCAGGACACCATTCAGGGCAAACCAGCTGGCCCCTACCCATGCACCAGGCCTCTATCCTATATAGTAAAAGGGTAATATGAAAACTGACCCTAACAGCAGAAAGACTGGGAATGACTGGTCACTATGACACACACTGACCACCAGGAGGCAGATGCTCAATGCAGGAGCTGCCCTCTGGTGGTCAGTGAGCTCCCACATGGAGGAGCTCTGCTCAGCCACAAGTCAGGCTGATGGCTGCCAGTACAGCGGTGGTGGTGGGAGCCTCTCCTGCCTCCTCAGCAGCGCTAAGGATGTCTGACTGCAGCTTAGGTCTGCTCCCTCTGGCAAGTGGACATCCCCCGATGGCTGCCGGGCTGCTAGAGGTATGTCTGATTGCCAGCTTAGGCCCAATCCCCTGGGGAGCAGGCCTCAGCCAGCAGATGGTCATCCCCCAAAGGGTCCCAGACTGTGAGAGGGCACAGGCTGGGCTGAAGGACCTTCCCCCCACCCTGAGTACACAGATTTTTGTGCACTGGGCCTCTAGTTAATTATATTTGCTCCAAATTACCAGAACAGGAATCTGGATATACCTTTTTTCTCAGTAAAGCTTGTTTTAAATTCTGGGTCAAACTAAATATATAGACCAAAGATAATCATGGTGCAATGTGTACAATACTTATATTTATAATATATAACCATACTCACCTGGTAAACTCTGAGATTGAACAGATCTCAGGAAGAATAACTATCTCCATCCTCTTAACAATTTAGGTTATAGGACATGATATATAGCCTTCCAAATGTGGGAAGTCATAACAAAGCAATGATCAACCCCTAAACTTAGGATATTTTGAGATTCCAGATGAGGTACATATGGAGTGGGCTGAAATTCAACAGAAAGATTGGCCCATAGGGGACTAGTTATCAAGAGTAATATTTTTGTCTTGCCAGAAAAGGGACATGATTTCTTGGAAAGCGTATGCTTTAGTGCAGTGATGGCAAACCTTTTGAGCTCGGCATGTCAGCATTTTGAAAAACCCTAACAACTCTGGTGCCGTGTCACATATAGAAATTTTTTGATATTTGCAACCATGGTAAAACAAAGACTTATATTTTTGATATTTATTTTATATATTTAAATGCCATTTAACAAAGAAAAATCAACCAAAAAAATGAGTTCATGTGTCACCTCTGACACGTGTGTCATAGGTTCGCCATCACTGTGTGTAATACCCTAACAAGATAGCCTTGTTGAGGAGGTATATTAATCACACTTCTCCAGAGAAACAGAATAATTAGGAGATTCATTATGAGGAGTTGGCTCACCTGGTTATGAAGGCTGAGAAATCCCATAATTTGGTATCTGCAAGCTGGAGACCAGGAAAGAGAGTGGTGAAATTCAATCCAAAGTCCTGAGAACCAGGGGATCTGATGGTGTAATTTCTAGTCTGAAGCTGGAGAAGACAAAATGAGGTGTTAAGCACTGAGGCAGGAAAAAAGGGTGACTTCTTCCTTTCTCCACCTTTGTTCTATTCATGACCTTGATTGGATGATGCCCACTCACATAGGGAAGACAATCTGTGCATTACACTGATTAAATGCTAATATCATCAGGAAATACCCTCACACACACCTAGAGAGGTTTACTCTGCGTACCCTGTGGTCAGTCACATTGACACAAAAAATTAACCATCACAGGAAGTAAATGGTTCTGTGTTGGTTTGAGAACTGAGGACATTAGGTTATGCACTCATTTCTTATCTCTTCCTTATAGAGCAGCAGTTCTCAACCTGTGAGTCGCGACCCCTTTGGCGGTCAAACGACCCTTTCACAGGGGTCGCCTAAGACCATCCTGGATATCAGATATTTACATTATGATTCATAACAGTAGCAACATTACAGTTATGAAGTAGCAATGAAAATAATTTTATGGTTGGGTCACAACATGAGGAACTGTATTTAAAGGGCCAGAAGGCTGAGAACCACTGTTATAGAGCTTCATGGGTGTGCAACCTTTGCATTCCCACAGGGTCCTGAGCTTAGAAGGGCCCTGAGGTTGGCTTAACATCCTTGACACCTTGAAGTTCTTAATAATTTTTGAACAAGGGAGCCTACATTTTTCTTTTACCCTGGGCTCCACAGAATACGCAGGCATTCCTGCTTGCCCACCATCTTGCCACCACACGCTACCTTCCCACTGATCTTGGCTGCCCTTTGCAGTCCTTCTCTGACCTCCACTCTTCCCTTTATTACTTGCTAACCCTTGACTTTCTTTTTGTTTTATATTTGGGCAAAGCTGTATTATATGTGGGACCAGTTTGAGCACAGTAATTAAATCAGTTAAAAAGTTAGTTAAATTGGTTTGACTTAATTTTGAGTTAACATGGTATTTTAATATCTAAACATGAGAATAACATGGATAAAAATTTTAATCTATCAAAATATATCAATAAGACTTTGTGAATTGAAAGACTATGTTGAACATCTGTATGTATTTTAATTGACTTATTTTTGAGAGCATGCATTATCTTGAGTCTAAAAATATTCAATATTACAGTTTACCCAGTATCAATCTACTAAGACTTCCTCAATATAGAGCTTGCAATCAAATTAACTGTCAATATAGTTTTGTTGGAAATTAGGTCTATTTATAGAGAACAGGTGAGATAAATGAGAGAGCAAAAAGAATTGCCACCTGATGAAGCAACCTGGATTTTTGTACTGCTTGCCTTGAGCACAGTCATTTTCCTTAATTGTGGTGTTAGCAATCCTCTGGAGGAAAAGAGAGACAGATAGCATGTCAAGCAGCGTAACATTTATCAAATAAATAGCCAGTACCATCCATCTCTTCATTTGAGATGAACTGCCAGTGAATATTAATGGCCATGAGATCCACATCATTGATCTTCACCAGGTAAGTGTATTATTCTTAGTGATGTTCTCCTGCAGCTGGGACACTGCCTGCCTCCATTGCATCGTGCCAGCCTCTTTTTCTCTCTCTCGCCTGCAACTTTCATTTTAACCTTTGAGACTTTCAACAAGGCAGTGACCTTGAGGATGGAAGTCTAAATGTGGTGGTAAATCTGAGGATGCACAGCCAAGCCTCTATCCCATTTTTCAAATAAAGGAAGGCTTTAATTTTTTTTATATGTTTATTGATTTTAGAGAAAGGAAAAGAAAGGAAAGAGTAAAACATGTATATGAGAGAGAAACATCTACCTCCTGTACTAGAGATAAAACCTGAAACCTTTAGATCTATGGGAGAACACTCCAACCACTTGAACCACACCAGCCAGGGCACCTGTACACCACTTTTGACAAAATCCGTTTGGGAATGCTGAAGGGAAGGATTCCCAATACCGCAAACATCTTACATTTGCCTGGTACCTAAACTTCACACTGTCTTCAAGTGATGGCGCTTCCCAAATTAATGCTGTAAGTCCTTTTTATTATACCATTTCTGAGTGATTATAAAATCTGAAGGTGAACTTTAAGTAACAATGCGAAATGACTCTTCTTTCCTTTGGGTTTGGTAGATTTCTTCTCTAGTGAAAGGCTTTACTTCTGGTCAGGCAGATTCAGGTTTTCATCCTGGCAAGGCCCAGCAAATTTCAGGCAGTGGCAGGGACCAGGGGCCATTGGGAGACACTTTACCTTCTGTCTCAGCCCCTGTGCTCCAGTAAGCTCTCTCTCCCATGTGAACAGGATGTTCTGTGAGCCCTTAGCTTCAGCCAGCTCACTGCCCTAAGGCTATTCTACAGGCAAATCATGTAGGTTCAAGTTTTAACTAAATTTCAGTTTAAGTTTGTAAATCTGGGATTAAAAATTCTTATCTCCTAAGATTTTCTGTGAGGATTAAATAGGGAATATTTATGGAAGTGCTGATTACAATGTCAGACACTGGTAGAATTTGATCTTTTTCTATGCAATAAAATGGTAATTATAAAATTAGGCACCCCAAATCTGTACAACCTATGTGGTCTGCCAAGCTATGGACTGTATAATTTTGCATGAGTGAATCTCCTATATACTCTACAATTATCCCTTAATGATCCTAAAATTGTTATCAAATTTCATGAAAATATTTCTTGAATTTAGTATGCAATTCCTTCTCCAGACAAAACGCACTACCTATAATCACATGTGTGCATGTGTGTATGTGTGTGTATGAGTGTGTGTGTGTGTGTGTGTGTGTATGTGTGTGTGTATGAGAGAGAGAAAGAGAGATATGTTCTGACATGCCTGTCACATCATCATTATGAACAGAGGTCATTCAACTGTAAGTGCTACATCCTTGAAATTTCCTGTTTATGTTAAAGTATTTTAAAGAATGAAACTACAAAGACCTTTACAAATAGCTTAATGATCATTAAAATAATTGTGCAACACTAACTAAAGAGGCTAATCATTGCCATTATACATACCTGAAAATTATAATGCTGGATATGTAAAATTAAATGTATTATCTGGTACTCACTAATATTCTATCTCAAAAGTTATTTGGATAATTATTTGGATTTCTTTTACATCATATACAAATGGAATGCTTGCCCCATCCTCTTCCAGGCCTTGCTGACTTTTGTCTCCAAGCTGTTGGCATTTCTTTTCTTGGGTCCACCATCTTTCCCACGAGACTCTAGGACTGAACACCGCACTGCAAAGTCCCCCAACTCTTCTGTGCCCTATTACCTCCTCTCTCCCTTCCCAAATCCTACGGCTTTTTCCCCTACTACTTCCTAACAGGAGTTATTTTCATAAACTTGAGTAAGCATTCTTATTATTCTGGAGAGAGTTGCATATAGAAGTAAGTTCGTGTTTATTAGGCTAGGTCAGTGGTCGGCAAACTGTGGCTCGCGAGCCACAGGAGGCTCTTTGGTTCCTTGAGTGTGGCTCTTCCACAAAATACGATGTGCAGGCACACACTTACAGTGTGACTGAAACTTCGTGGCCCATGCGCAGAAGTCGGTTTTCAGCCTGAGTGAGTCTATTTTGAAGAAGTGGCGTTAGAAGAAGTGGGGGGGTGTCAGTCGGTGAGGCGACGGGAGACGTGGCGCAGGCAGGCCGCAGGATACGCAGTGAGGAGAAGGCATGCGCGATTCATGCGAGTTGAGTGAGCCAGTCAGTCAGCAGTCTCATTGTGCAGTGGTTAGTGCTAGTTGCGTCCGTAAATTGCTCGCGGGAAACAAAAGTGCCTACTCGAAGCATAAAGTTACCTGTATTTTTCCAACCAGCTGCAAACCCTACAGCTTTTCTCAACAGGTTTCAGGAATTCAGAAACAGCAAAGCAATGTTAGCCTTTGTTAAAAAACCTCTTAATGCTACTGTAACAGAATTAAATTTTTCTCCCTTTAATATTGACATTGGCAACTTTGAAATGCAATTGCTGGATTTAAAAAAGAAAAAGTACTGTGTAGCTCGAAATTTGAACGTCTTTGTGCTGAATAGAAATACTGGAGAAAAACAAATGTGAACTTAGTTCACAGCACAAGTGGTCTGCTTTGAAAGACCCGGAGAAGGAAGATATGTTGATTTTGAACACCTGGAATAGTATTCCTGACTCATATAATCAACTGAAAAAAACTAGTGTTTGTTGTTCTTTCCTTATTCGGGTCTACATATTTATGCGAACAATCATTTTCAAACATGAACCTTATCAAGAGTAAATTGAGAAGTCGTCTTATTGATGAGAACCTGGAATTGTGCCTAAAATTAAAAACAACAACATACAAACCTGACTTACTCAAACTTTCCAAGGAGATGCAAGGCCATTGTTCACATTAGTCTTTGTCAGTCATTGTCATGATTTAATTTTATGGATATTGTAAGATAAATTGTAAGGAATTTAATTTTATCAATAAATAATATTGTTATTAAGTATGATATCAAGTTTTATTCAATGTACCTATAGTTTAACTAAGACTTAAAACTTTGAATAAAGTTTATTAAGTTAGTTTTAGGGAACATTGTGGAGTGAAAGAAGATGTAGTGTTGAGGATTGAGAAAGGTATGTTGAGATGGTTTGGACATACAGAGAGGATGAACGAAAGGAGATAGACGAAACAAGTATACAAGATGAGTGTGAATGGGAGAGTTGGAAGGGGTCGACCTCAGCGAATGTACCTCAATCAGCTTGAGGACGTTTTTAGCAAAGGCCAGCTTAGGAGTACCCTGATTAAGTTAATAACAAAAGAAATTTCAATTGTTGTACTGTTGATATTTGGCTCTGTTGACTGAGCTTGCCGACCACTGGGCTAGGTGTAAAGGGAACGTGCAGTTGGGAGGGTAGTGGGGGCCCCAGTGAGGGAAGCCGTCCATGCTCAGCTGCTGACTGTTCAGTGTGTTTCTGCTGCCTCCACCCTCAGCTGTTTCTTGGTGCTGTTCTCTTCCCTTTTAACAACTACAGAGTAGTTTTTCCCACTATTAATCTACATTTCTTTTTGTTTCTTCCAGTTCTGAACTTAAAGCTTATTAACTCCCTATGTGGGACAGACTCTCATTAGAAATTGCATCCACAAATGTTTCCTTGTGTAATTCAACAGGCTGCATTTCAAGCTCAATTTGCTTTTAATAATTGAATTGAAAACTCTTGAAAAACAGTGTCACACACTTTCTAGCTGTGTTCAACATTTACAATAGTATTTACTTTCATTTTATTGTGGAACACAGAGATCAATAGCCACTACAGTACTTGGGTTCCGACATGATTTTTCTACTCAAGATTGCAAATTGATTAATGCTGTGTAGATTCAAGACATTTGTGCACCCTTATTTTATCTTTTATTACCCTCCTCACATTTCAGGCTCATGTTTTATTCCTTTATTTATTATTTGTGTTTCCATAACCTACTCCCCACCCACTCATCACAACAAACGATTCTAAAATGTTTAATGTGATTTACATAGTTTTTTATTGTTCTTGTAAATTAGGAATGTGTCCTATGCACATAAATCTTAAATGCATGTGAATGGCAAATGAATACTGAATAATCCACTTGTGAATTTTCCCCTCTGTGTGCAAGATCCAGATATGCTGAGAGGCACACACGGCGAGTCCGGTTGTTGGGTGCTGTGTGGCACGGGTGCTGCAGCAGCAACTCTGCCTGCCTGCAGCCCAGCACCTGGGCATCGGTCTGTCTCCACCTCCCACCGCAGCAGCAGCAATACACATCCTTGTGTGTCCTAATTGTCATTTTGTAGCACCTTAGATGCTCTTGTCCCCCAATGTCTCATAGACTTTTGTAAAACTCTCCAAATATTTTCAAAGAAAAGTTCATTTTAGTTCACTTCTGATTTTTTAGTCCTCAAAATCAAAATAGTAAGTAGAACATCAGAATTTTAGTGAAAATTCCCCAGAAAAAAAAAAAAATCAATGCTACCCTGAAGATTATTTAATATAAGGTTCGGTCATAACAACAAACTCACCAGACCTCAAGTTTGCCTTGATCCTGTCCAGCTTCATCCAGTAAAAGCTGTGAGGTCTAAAAGCATTCATTTCCAGCTTCATCTTTTCTTTCACCTAATTCCTTTTGGTGCGGTCTATTTCTGAATAAGTAACTTTCCCTTTGAACAGACATTTCGTTTATCCTCCTCACCATCACTAACATGTTCTCCTCTGACTCCTGTTCTAACAGGGTTCTCCTAGGCAAGTAGAAACTAGGCTGGCTGTGCAAAGTATTTCCCCGATTGAGGTACTTTTGAGAGCAACAGGGGGCATTATTCCAAATCAAGTGGGGACCATAGAGAAAATCCTGGGCTGTTCTAAGCAAATGAGTACGTGCTCACTGTTAAAAGATGAAAGGCTGATTTGAGCCCAGGGTTTATATATTTAACTAGGGGCCCAGTGCATGAATTTGTGCATGTTGAAAGGAAATGTGGGCTGCGAAGCTGCGGTGGGCACAGGGGTGGGTCTCAGCCCATCCTTTGTGCCCTTACCGAGCCCCTCCCACCTTGACCCCTATTCCCCTGTCTGCCAGCAGCCTCATTCCCACCATCACTGCTCCCACGTGCTGATGGTGCTGGCCCTGCTCTCACCCGCTGATGGCATGGTGTGGTTGGGGTTGGCACCAGCAGTGGGTGCAAGAGGGGCTGGCACTTTCAGCGGGTGTGAGCGGTGGCTGCTGCCCGATCACCCCTCAGGAGCAGGGGAAGGTGAAAAAGGCCTGAGGGGTGATCAGGGCTGGTAGCTGCTGCTCGCATTCGCTGACAGTGCTGAGCAATTGGGGCTGGCGCCAGGTGCCAGCAGTGGGTGTGAGCAGGGTTAGTGCCGGCAGTGGGTGTGAGTGGGGTTAGTGCTGGCAGTGGGTGTGAGTGGTGGCTCTGGTGCTGGCAGCAGGTGTGAGCAGGGCCGCTGCTGGCCCCGATCACCCCTCAGAAGCAGGGAGAGGTAGAGAAGACCTGAGAGGCAATCAGGGCTGGCAGCCACCACTCGCGCCCACTGACAGTGTCAAGTGATCAGGGCCGGCACCAGATGCCAGCAGTGGGTGCGAGCACTGGGTGGCATCGCAGTGTGCAGGAGCAAAAAATTTTCATTAACCACCAGAGGCTTGCCCTGATGACAGTGACCAGTGCTCTGCCTTGGTCTGGTGCCCCTGCTCGACCATCCTGGCATGGCCGATGTCTGCCATGTTTCACATGCGCCCCCTGGTGGTCAGCGCATGTCATAGCGACTGGTTGTTCAGTTTTTCGGTTGTTCTGCCATTCAGTCTAATTGCATATTAGGGTTTTATATATATATATATATATATATATATATAGACTAGAGGCCCAGTGAACAAAATTTGTGCATGGAGGGGGGGTTTCCCTCAGCCCAGCCTGCACCCATTCCAATCGGGGACCTCCCAGGGGATGTCTGACCACCAGAATTGGACCTAAACTGGCAGTCAGACACCCCTCTCACAATCTGGGACCATTGGCTCATAACCACTCACCTGTCTGTCTGCCTGATTGTCCCTAACCCCTCTGCCTGCCTGCCTGATCGCCCCTAACCTCTCTGCCTGCCTGCCTGATCACCCCTAATTGACCTCCCCTGCCGGCCTGCTCTCGCCCCTAACTGCTCTCCCCTGCTGGCTGATCACCCCTAACTGCCTCTGCCTGCCTGATTGCTCCTAACTTCTCTCCCCTGCCAGTCTGATCTCACCCCCAACTCCCCATCCCTGCTGGCCTGATCGCCCCTAACTGCCTCTGCCTGCCTGATCACCTCTAACTGACCTCCCCTACAGGCCTGATCTTGCCCCCAACTGCCCTCCTCTGCCTGCCAATTTAGTTCTGATTGGTCAATTTCTATGCCAGTCAGCGTCAAAAGCTTTGCCTTCTAGGCAGGCATTGGCTCCTCACAGTTGACCCAGATTTTGTTCTGATTGGTCAGTTTCTATGCCAGTCAGCATCTCTGGGCCTATCAATGGGGCCTGATCAGAAAGGCGGGGCTGATCAGCAGACCCATGGAGGTCTGGAGAGAAATGGAGGTGTGGCTGTTGGCCAGGCTGAGAGAGAAAGAGTCAAGTTCTGATCAATGGCTGCCACAGAGGCTACGAATCAGACCCTGCCTCTCTCTCTGTAGGCCTCTCTCTGGGCCTGATCCACAGCCCCCTAGGCAGTCAGTGCTGGGTCCCAGCACCTGCAGTGGCAACCCAGCACTGAATTCCGGTCTCGTTGAGCCTTTGTTCATAATGGGTTGTTACGACCCTGGCTCTTTATTATATAGATAACCTGGCTTGCAATGCCTGCCAGACCAAAATGCATAGAGAGAAAAGTTCAGATGGTAGGAGGACTATTTTTGGCAAGGAAAGGACACCCCATCAGGCATATCACAAAAGCTGCTGCCAACTCTCCTGTCTTACTACACGTGTTCCTGCCATCTGCTTCCCTTCCTGTGTCCTCCAGCAGAGGGGACCCAGGGAGAGGAGACTACGTGGTTCCCAGTGATGCTCAGCTGCTGCAGCCCCATAGCTGGAGGCCCAGAAATGAAGGGAGTTGTGCTTGCTTCTCTGTTTCCACACAGACTCCTTCTTGTCTGAGAGCCCTGATTGAAACCGAGGGGAGATTAACTGAGCTGTTAGGTCCCAGGATTAGTCTGAGGTAGATTTGACTTCTTGACAAAGCAGTTTAATCTCTCCAGCTAGACTGAATTCCAAAAGAATCCCATGTTTCTTATAATTTCTTAGAATCTTATTCTCAAAACCCTATTTTTTTCTCATTTTATCATAAATACAACTAAGGCAAGCTCCTAAAACACCAGATCCCTGAGAAATTATTCCTGGCTGATTAATAAATCTGCTGACTTACCTAGAGTTGTCAAAGGCCAGTAAATCCCTCTACAAGAATTTATTAAATCTCTGACATCCCAGGCAAAAATGGCTTTCCTGTCAAGTTCAACAAATAATACTTGCTTATTTATTAGGTAATTGCTTTATGTTGAGAAAGAACTGTGGATAGTTTTGTTTTTCTTATTCTCCATGTTAGAGACCCTAAGCTTTATCAGCAATCTCTAAACTCATGGCTTTGTGTTGCAGCCCCTAACACTGGGTTGGGGAGTGGAAAAAACAGTGGTTTCCTGGTTACCTTGAAAAGGTACAAAGGGGGTCATCACAGTGGGTGTGAGGTCTGGAGGACAGTGGGACAATATTGGTTGAAATACATATGACAATTGCTTTCTCTTTTCCATCTTAACAGAAGCTCTGTGTGACTTTTTGTTCCTCTCTCCAAAGTCTTACCAAATATATTTGGAACTCCCCAAGAAGGGCACAAACACGTGTCCATTGGGAGCATGCCAGGTTCACTGATACTTGTCCTGTCTTTGGTGATGGGGTCCAGCAAGCATGGAGGACCCCACAGGAGGTGCTTACTCCCCACTCCTCAGCTCCTCATGTCTCTTCCTGTAGGGACTCCGACCGTGGACTTGGCCAGAAACTCAGTGGCCAGTGGCCATGGGAGGATGCCAGCCTTCTAACAGAAAACACACCTTTGTGCCCCACTATCACTAGGAACCAGAGGGAGGCTGTGTACAGTCCTAAAACCTCACAGAGATTTCAGTGTGAACACTGCAATTTCGATTTCTCTTCCTAGCACTTTTTTTTTCTAGAGAGCTCAGATGTAATTTGTAGAGATTAGCTCAAGGGACAAATTTTGGTAGACATCATGTTGTTTTTCTCAAATTTTGCTCTCAAACACCAATACGCATACACACTTGTGGATGTGGCTTCTATTAGAGGTCCTTTCTTTCTCTGTGGACTGCAGTGATCATGACTGCATGCCCTCGGTGAATTTCTTAGCCACTGTAGGTCCTGGTTCCCACAGCTCTAACATGTGAATAATAGCAGTACTTACCTTATACAGTTTTTGCAAGTTTTAAATCACTGTCAAATATAAACAGAACTTAGTGCCTGGTACATATTAAGTCCTGAATGAATGTTAGCCATTGTTGTTATACACATGTTCACTTTCTCCTCGAGTTCTAAAACAAACCCACTTATGTTGTCACCATAAGAGAACTTAGATTGACGATACAAATCCTGGAGGATTTGACTCAAAGAGATTTGTCTAAAAGCTAAATCCATCAACAGACACACCTTTAAAGGCCTCCATTAATTTCATAATTGTAGAAATTGGGGAGAGGGAGGATTACATCTACCTTTCAACAAATAATACCAAAAGTGCAGCAGCAAATCCTCTAGAATAAGGACGATATTGCCATGATGGTGACTTTAAATTTTCAATGAATATAAATATTACTATTGAACAATCAAATATGTGTGAAACCTTGAATTCCACCTCTGCCAGCCTTGCTGTGTTCTTTGATGCATTGTGATGAATTTTACAAAATGGGGCATCAAAGGACATTAGTGAAGGTCACTTAGTAGTTTTGCCCTAAGAGCAGGGCACTGCATCCCTCAGAGCCTTCATTTTTCTTGTAAAGTGGGTGATAATAACAATGGCTCACAGGCCTCAAGGGAGGTTGTATAGATCAATGAGAACATGAATATGAATGTGCTTCTCAAGCATCTAAGTTCTTCTAGAGAAGAATTGTCCAAAAATGGCGCTTTTACCTTGTTACTTCTTCATTAGAAACATCCTGTAGAATCCTTTTAAACAGAACAATCATATCTAAAATATTTAGCATGACCTGTAAAACATTCAGTAATCTGACCCCTACCCTAGTCAATCTGTGACCCTGCAACCATAGTCAATCTATCTATCCCATTGCCACATCTTGTGAAATTAAAAACACCTAATAAACACCTACTATACCACCATTGGTCTTTTGTCACTATTTATTGTCTGTAGAATGTCCTCTTTCCTACTCAGTTAGCATAAAGATATAGCTACCTGTTAGTCACTCTAAGTGGTTTACATTAATGTCCCACAACTGAATGCAGTTTTATTCCCTGCACTTTGCATGGGGGGAGGGGATGGAGGCTCTGAGGAGCCCAAGTGGGCCCAGTGGTTGTAAGCACAGTGGAGGGCTAAGCTTGGCCTTCTGGGGTCTGCAGAACACACTCAGAACCACCACTGCTCCTCGCCCATGCAGGGTCTCCTGACCACGACCTCCCTGTGCTCCGTGTCCCCCATGCTTGCTGAGCATCTCCCCGCTGTCAGCGACAGGGACCTCAGAGGTCACCCAGAACAAGTGCCTTTGTGGGTAGGAACCTCTTCTGAGGTGAGTTCTTTGTGTTTTAAGATAGTCCCATGAGAGGGAGAGAAACCAAGATGGCGGCATAGGTAAACACCTGAAATTGCTGCCTCGCACAACTACTTCAAAACTACAACTAAAAGACAAAATTAACATCATCCAGAACCACAGAAGGCTGGCTGAGTGGAAATTCTACAACTAGAAGGAAAGAGAAAAGCACACTGAGACTCAGAGGAGGTGCGGAAGTAAAGTGCAGAGGTACGGAGGCGCACGTGGAAAGGGCTGGCAACTGAGGATGTGGCTGTCTTTTTCAATTGGGAGGGAGACACAAGCTCCCAACTGCTCTGAATTCCAGTTCTGGGTGAGTCTCTGGGGACCTAGACTCATATGGGGAGAAACTGGACTGTCTGGCATCAGGTGGAACTCCAGGGTGGCTTTCTCTCAGAGGTGCTTGGGCTTTCTCTCAGAGGTGCTTGCAGCAATTACCATGCTACACTGAGACCCGGGGCCTCTTAGGGCAGGGCTGAGGATCAGCCATAGCTGCTTGCTCCACCCCGTTGATTCCCTGAGACCCTGCCCCACCCAAGCGGTGTTCAGAGGCTTTTGCATATGAATGCCCTGGCCCTTCGCAATCTAAAATTACCTAACAAACTGCAGCTGGATCAGAGATCCAGAACATCCAAAAGAAGGCCCAAGCCCCATAGCAGCATGCATTTCTTCACAGCTGGGCCTCATCTGGGTACCTACAAACCCCAAACAAGGAAGAGGAATCTGCAGATCTCTCTGTAGCTCTTGCTGGGTAGCCTCAGGAAGAGGCTAAATTAGCACCTCCTTAGAGATCCAAGAGCCAGTGTACCCAGTGGTTAGAGTGGGACCATCCAGATTACAACTCCTCAGATACATAAGAGACACACTCAGGGGGCAGACTCAGTGAGCACCAAAGCTCCACTGAAGCAAGTCTTGCCCCATAAGGGTATCTCTAGCACAGAAGTTCTCCCACTGTAGACACAGATGATTCTCACAGCCAATTGGCCTGGAGGTCAATTCCTCCCAGTGATACCTACAACAATCAAGGCTTAACTACAACAAGACTGTGCACAAAGCCCACAAAGGGGTGCACCAAGAGTGTCCACCTCAGATAATTGGGGAGGCTGAGCCACTGGGCCCTATAGGACACCTAGCACACAAAGCCACTCTATCAACACAGGGAAGCACCCAAAATGCAGAGACAAAGAAACAGGTCACAAATGGCAGGAATGGAAAAAGCAAACTACTAGATATACAGTTCAATACCACGGTTAAAAGGTTTTTCAAGAATTTTCTAGAAACCCCCAATAAATTTAGTCAGACCCTCAAGCATATGAAAAAGGACCAATTAGAAATTAAGCATACACTGATTGAAATAAAGAATAATATACAGAGATCCAACAGCAGTCTAGAGGATCACAAAAACAAGTCAAAGATTTGAAATACAAAGAAGCAAAAAACACCTAACCAGAAAAGCAAAAAGATAAAAGAATCCAAAAATATGAAGATAGTGTAAGGAGCCTCTGGGACAACTTCAAACCTACCAACATCCGAATTATGGGGATGCCAGAAGAAGAGAGAGAGCAAGATATTGAAAACCTATTTGAAGAAATAATGACAGAAAACTTCCCCTACCTGGTGAAAGAAATAGACTTACAAGTCCAGGAAGCACAGAGAACCCCAAACAAAAGGAATCCAAAGAGGACCACACCAAGACACATCATAATGAAAATGCCAAGAGCAAAAGACAAAGAGAGAATCTTAAAAGCAGCAAGAGAAAAACAGTTAGTTACCTACAAGGGAGTACTCATACAATTGTCAGCTGATTTCTCAGCAGGAACTATGCAGGCCAGAAGGGAGTGACAAGAAATATTCAAAGTGATGAATAGCAAGAACCTACAACCAAGATTACTTTACCCAGCAAAGCTATCATTCAGAATTGAAGGTCAGATAAAAGCTTCACAGATAAGAAAAAGCTAAAGGAGTTCATCACCACCAAACCAGTATTATATGAAATGCTGAAAGGTATTCTTCTTTAAGAAGAGGAAGAAGAAGAAGGTAAAGATACAAATTATGAACACCAAATACATATCTATCAACAAGTGAATCTAAAAATCAAGTGAATAAAAAATCTGATGAACAGAGTAAACTGGTGAATATAATAGAATTGGGCATAGAAAGGGAGTGGACTGACAGTTCTCAGGGGGAAAGGGTATGGGGGGTGTGGGAAGAGACTGGACAAAAATTGTACACCTATGGATGAGGACAGTGGGGGGCAGTAAAGTCAGAAGGTGGGGTGGGAACCGGGTGAAGTGGAGCTATGGAGGGGGGCGGGGGGAGGAAGAGGAACAACTGTAATAATCTGAACAATAAAGATTTATTTTTTTAAAAAAAGATAGTCCCGTGAATGTTGGGCTACCGCAATCACAGAAAAGAGATTCTTCCTGTAGAAACACCCCTTCTATGGTTAAAAGTTCCTAGATCTGTCCTCATAAATAATAATTAATAAGGTCCACCATTACTTTCTACATCTAAACTTATTAAGTAGCCGAGGTCTCTCACACATCTGCTGTGAACCAGACACTCTGTTACACAACAGCAACAATAAGAAAGATTACAGGTTTTGAGGGAGTCCTGGGTGCCAGGCATCTGCTATTACTTTTCCTGCATTACCTACTGAATTCTTAGCGCAGCCCTGTCTGGGGCTGTGACCACCAGAGGCACTTTGTCATCCATGTCCCTCACTTGTGAAGGGGCCTAACAATGAACATAATACCCAGATGGGAGGGAGAAGCAGTAAAGAATGGGACCCAAGTTCCCTGAGTGCTGGACTTTATGTGACTATTGTCACCAATCAAGTTTCTATTAGCTTTCTAAAGAGCATATCACACAAACCTAATAAAACTCAGTCTCACACTATTCTTCATTGTCAGACACTGTGCTGAGTGCTTTCCATACATTTCTCAGTGTTTTGATTTTACAAATAATAAGAAGAAAGTCAGGAAAATTAAGGACAGAGTCTGAGGTGATTAGGGCTGCCCATCCGGAGATAGAAGGCCCTTCGCTGTCCTGCACAGCTGAGCTGTAATGATGGATCTGGGGAAGCTGTCTGCTGTTTTCTCTTTCCTGGGTGAAGCATTTCAGTATCATCTCAGACAGGTTTCTGCTCCTTGCAGATATTTTCTGTGATAGTCAAGTATTATCCACAATAAGCTCAGGGGTAGGCTGGGGGCAGGGACCCCAAAAATGTCTGCTAATTGGAATTAAGAATATAGTGTATTCTTTTGTTTCGTATGCAGGGGACAGACACTCTCAGTCTGGAGCTCAATAACATGTATTGACAAAGTAAAATTTCTAAACTCATTTATTAGTATGGGTCAGCTTTTCCAGAACATGAATGATCTCTGTTTTGCTGAATTAATTACTTGCTAGAATTTTAGAAGAAACAGAGATGCTAATGAGGCACTAATCACCCATACACACCCTTTTAAGCAACTAATTATAACTAATAGTTATGAACCTGTGTCAGCTTTCAAACCTAATGAATTCAGCCTTAAGAAGAAAAATGATTAATGGGTATGGTCTGCAGATAACTTAATAGGAAAAGGTCATGGTGGCTATTGAGAATAAGATATTGAAAATGCTGCAAATTGTGAGATGTTTTCACCCAATCTGTTATTCGAAGTAAAGAGTGATGTCTTGATATGTCTGTTTTATAAGCGATCTGGAGGTTCAGACAGCACTCAGCTCCCAGGGAACTTAAAAAGTTAGGCATTTCTCTCCTGTAAGAATCTCTCTCTCTGTAGGGTTGGTACCTCATTTGCAATTTTAAGAGAGCTTTGCAGGCTTGAAGGATGTTGGTAACATAGTTTTTATTTTGTGTCTGTTTGATGTCATTTGCAGTGACTGACTATATGACTGCCTCTGGCTACCTAGTGACTATTTTTCAACTTCATAATTTCTCCTGGTTTCAGCTGAATGTTGATAACTTTTTGCAGGGCTCATGAATAATAACATAGAAACAAAAAACAAAAATTAATATGAAATTACCTTTTTTAAAAAATTGAATGAATTATTACTTTTGCATTAAGTTTGGAATTTCTAGAAGCTCTCCCATCACACTGGTCTTGAAAGATAACACAACTAATATGCATGCGTGCCCAAGGCTTGCAACACAGACGCAGAGTGCGCTTCATTCCTGCGCTGCATTCATGTGCTTCACTCCCACCTGCAGCTGTCCCTGTCCTACTCAGCTTACTCAGGCTTCTCCTGCAGGTGTCCATTCTCCATCAGATGGCCCCAAGGAGGTCATGGTGGCTATTGAGAGTAGTGCTGCAAAGTTCATATCCTGCTGTCTCTCTTGCCAGGCACCACACCCATTGCTAGGAGCTCTTTAGTTGGCCAGTCCTGCAGCTCTGCTTCAAATGGGAGAACATGTCTCTGGCTTTGAGTTGTATTTCTTTGAAAGACAACAAACAATGTTTCTTATAATCAAATGTGATGAAAATTTCTAACTCTTTCGGTTTTGAGTTATTATATCCTATATTCTCTTCTAAGTTTCTCTCATGGAGCTGGACCCGGAAGGACCTGGACAGTAGCCCACAGGCAGTATGCCTCTCTTCTCACAGTGACAGCACTGCCCCCCATGCCTCCCTTCTCACAGTGACAGCACTGCCCCCCATGCCTCCCTTCTCACAGTGACAGCACTGCCCCCCATGCCTCCCTTCTCACAGTGACAGCACTGCCCCCCATGCCTTCCTTCTCACAGTGACAGCACTGCCCCTCATGCCTCCCTTCTCACAGTGACAGCACTGCCCCCCATGCCTCCCTTCTCACAGTGACAGCACTGCCCCCCATGCCTCCCTTCTCACAGTGACAGCACTGCCCCCCATGCCTCCCTTCTCACAGTGACAGCACTGCCCCCCCATGTCTCCCTTCTCACAGTGACAGTACTGCCCCCCATGCCTCTCTTCTCATAGTGACAGCACTGCCCCCCATGCCTCCTTTCTCACAGTGACAGTATTGCCCCTCATGTCCGGGTCTTCCTGGTTCTAAGAACTGTGATGGTTCCCTTCGACAGGCCAGGGGACAGATCTGAGGCCAATTATGTGATGCCCAAGCCAATAAGTTTTCACCATAAAAAATTTTCTTTATAATCTAGAAATTTATTCATTAGTACTTTCAGATCCAGTGTGTGTAATAGTCCCAAATATCTGGGTTAGAGTTAAATGTCCTCAAACTGAACCCTGGTTCTACCATTAACTGTGTGACCTTGAGCAAGCCGCAGTATCTTTTTTTGCTTCCATTACTCATTTATAAATTGGAATAATAATAATGCATACATCACAGAACTGCAAAGATTAAGTAGTTAAATCTTGCATAGCGGTCAATAGATTGCCTATCTCCATATATAAAGAGCCAGGGGCCATCGCAACCGAACAGACGACCGAACAGACGACCAACAGGCTGTGTGGGGCAACCAGGCCAGCAGGGGGGACAGTGAGGGGCGACCAGGCCAGCAGGGGGTGCAGTTGTGGGCAACCAGGCCAGCAGTGAGGGCAGTTGGGGGCGACCAGGAGAGTGGGAGGAGGGGGAAGTTGGAGGTGACCAGGCCAGCAGAGGGGGGCACTGGGTGTGACCAGGCTGGTGGGGGGCAGTTGGGGTAACCAGGCTGGTCAGGGGCAGTTAGAGGTGACCAGACTAGAGAAGGGCACTGTTTGGGGCAACCAGGCAGGCAGGGGGGCAGTAAGAGGCAACCATGCTTTTGGGGGGGCAGTTAGGGGCAACCAGGCTGGCAGGGGTGGTAGTTGGGGATGACCAGGCTGGCAGGCAGAGGCAGTTAGGGGTGATCAGCCTGGCAGGGGGGCCAGTAGGGGCGATGAGGCAGGCAGGTAGGTGAGCAGTTAGGAGCCAGCAGTCCTGGATTGTGAGAGGGATGTCTGACTGCCAGTCAGACAATTGGGCCTAAACCAGCAGTCCCGAGGGGTCCTGGATTGGAGAGGGTGCAGGCCAAGCTGAAGGATACCCTCCCCACATGCATGAATTTTGTGCACCAGGCCTCTAGTAAAGAATAAAAGCCTAAAATGTTAGATCTTGGGTTATTAATTCTCTCATCATTGTATTGATTGCTTTAAACTGTTTTGTCTTCTTGTTGTTGGTTTATTTTAGAAAATTAGAACTAAGCACCCACCCAAAATATACCTATTTTTAATAATTAAATAAATAATTTAAAAAACAACAAAAAAACAGGAAACATTGAACAAATGTGTGTTAGAGAAAACAAGAACTGGAAACCAATATTAGGATTATAAATTGAGTACTATGGTCAGAAATGACAACATTAGTTGAATTAAGGCTTTTCTAAAACATTGCTGATTTTAAATATTATTTCCAGTCATTCCTATAGTAAACATGTTTGAAACAAGGCTGTCTGTAGTCATATCTATATAAAACTTCAAACCAAAATGATAGCTATTGTCAAGATTAAGAAATTACTTTTAAACAAATTGTAACAAGGACGTTGAATCAGGTCCACAAATCTTAAAAGAATTTAACTTCCCCATATCCATAAGGCTACACAGGCAGGCTGTGGTCAGCCCTATAGAGTTCTTTCTCCTCTTCTTTTCTGTGGGGACAATTAATTATTAGGGAAGAAGGCTGGAGGTCAACACTCTGACTTTATTAGTCAGAAGCTGGGCAATTCATGAGGCAGACAGACCACCATAGGCAGACACCTGACATCTCAAACAATCTTCCCATGGAAAAAAATGTCATGAGTGAAATAGTTAAACATTTCAAAAATGAAATCATGCATCTTTACCAGGCAAGGAATGGTTGCTTTATTCATCATATAAGCCACTAATCCACAATCCGAAAAGTCTGAAAAAGCTATCCTGACACAAAAAGCCTAAAATAATCAACTTCTTTTGTAGCAGGATCAGAGGAGTGCAGTCTAATATATATACCTTAGTTTAATCCATCAGCTGGTGTAAATTTTAATCCCCAATCCCTCTTTTGTTTAGGGAGTGGTTGTAGAAAACCTTCAAAATCACGGCTATATGGCCTAGTGCTAAAGATGCTCGATGCTCTCAAAGCACTTAGTCCTTTGCACTATGAAAGCTTTGGTTGCTTGGTGCTCTGAGTGTGAGCCTTGGGATGCAGCTGAATTTCACTGGGCAGCTATGCAGGAGATTGATTACCACTTTTCCTGGAATTTTTACTTACAGTTGTTTTTAAAAAGCTTTTCCTTTTGAGAATTAATGTTTATAATATGAAATTTCAGTGTCCAGCATTTTATCATTCTAAATTAAAGCAAATTATTAGGAGAAGCTCATGGATACATGCTGTAGCAAAAGGTAGATGGGCGTATCTAGAAAGACTCTCAAACTCAACACCTTCTCACTTCCCATCAATAAAGAGATGATTTTCTAGGACTAACTTCAAATGTTTTAGGCTTCTTTGTTTGGAGTAATCCATCACAGAACATCTGGCTGTCTCATAATAGCTTTGCAGTTTCAAATGATTACCTAGCCTAAATTGCTCTAGATATATCAGCATTACTTTTTATTAGTAACTAGAGGCCCAGTGAACAAAAATTTGTGCACTCGGGGGTGTCCCTCAGCCAGGTCTGTGCCCTCTGGCAGTCTGGGACCCCTCGGGGAATGACCACCTGCAGGCTTAGGGCCGCTCCCCAGGGGATTGGGCCTAAGCTGGCAGTCAGACATCCTTCTGGCAGCCTGGGAGCCCTCGGGGGATGCCGACTTGCCAGTGGGGAGCAGGCCTAAGCTGCAGTTGGACATCCTTAGCGTTGCTGAGGAGGTGGGAGAGGCTCCCACCACCACTGCTGTACTGGCAGCCATCAGCCTGGCTTGTGGCTGAGCAGAGCTCCACCTGTGGGAGCACACTGACCACCAGGGGGCAGCCCCTGCATTGATCATCTGCCCCCTGGTGGTCAGTGTGTGTCATAGTGACCAGTCATTCCCAGTTGTTTTGCTGTTAGGGTCAATTTGCATATTACCCTTTTATTATATAGGATAGAGGCCTGGTGCATGGGTGGGGGCTGGCTGGTTTGCCCTGAAGTGTGTCTCGGATCAGGGTGGGGGTCCCACTGGGGTGCCTGGCCATCCTGGGTGAGGGGCTGGTGGCTGTTTTCAGGCTGGCCAAGCCCAGCAGCGGGGACCCTCACCCCATCAGGGTGTGGCCATCCTGGGTGAAGGGCTGATGGCTGTTTGTAGGCTGGCCATGGCCCCCAGCCACCCAAGCTCCCAGTGGAGGCTGGCTGGAAGCAGGTATCTGAGATTTATTTAACTTCTATAATTGAAACTTTGTTGCCTTGAGTGGAGACCACAGCTGGCCAGGGCAGGCAGGAAGCTTGGCTTCCTCCATCGCTGGGGCTACCAGGCCTCCTGCTTGCTCCAGCTCCGTGGCTGCCGGCCGCCATCGTGGTTGGGTTAATTTGCATTTAGTCACTCTGATTGGCTGCTGGGCGTAACTTGGGGCATAGCGGAGGTGTGGTCAATTTGCATGTTTCTCTTTTATTAGATTAGATACTAGAGGCCCTGTGCATGAAATTTGGGCATGATAGGGGGTGTCCAACAGCCCAGACTGCACTCTCTCCAATCTGGGACCCCTTGAGGAATGTCTGACTGCCTGTTTAGGCCCGATCCCACTGGGATTGATCAGGCCTAAACGGGCAGTCAATCTCTCTCACAATCCAGGACTACTGGCTACCAACTGCTCACTAGCCTGCCAGCCTAATCACCCCCTAACCACTCCCCTGCCAGCCTGATCAATGCCTAACTTCTCCCCTGCTTGCCCGATTACCCCTAACTGCCCTCCCATGCTGGCCTGGTCACCCCTAACTGCCCTCCCCTGCAGGCCTGGTCACCCCCAACTGCCCTCCCCTGCAGGCCCAGTCCCCCCCAACTGCCTTCCCCTGCAGGCCCAGTCCCCCCCAACTGCCCTCCCCTGCAGGCCTGGTCTCCCCCAACTGCCTTCCCCTGCCGGCCATCTTTGACCACATGGGGGTGGCCATCTTGTATGTTGGAGTGATAGTCAATTTGCATATTATCTCTTTATTATATAGGATAATGGACAAGTTTCATATTGTTTTGTGCCAATAAGGAAAACTGTGATGAATAAAATTCATTCTCCAAGTGTGTAATGCTGCATGAATGAGGAACTCTTTTCTCCTGAGAGCTTTATCTCTGCTTTGGTGAATTTGGTGGTATATACGTTTTAGTATTTTTGATTATAGCATATGGATGAAATTACCAAATTCTGCCCTGAGCTGTGTGAGGGTTTCCTTTAATGGCTTTCTTATTTGAGTCTTTATTGTTATATGTTTTATTGTTATTATGATCGTGCAACCATAAAAATGAGTTTGTGGTTGAATTCAGTTCAATAGAAAAGCAACAGGTGCTAAATGTACCAATTTTGATATAAATTGATAAGCAGATTAATTTTTTATGAAAAAAAAATGAGCTATGCAATTTTAGGACTGGTGTCTATCAGAAAATAATCCACATAGCTTTTAACACATGCCTGATATTGAATTTCCAAGTGTTAAAAAATTGTTGTGTATATTAGATATTTGCCCCAAACTGTCAAAACTTCAGGTTTGTTTGAAAGAACATAAAATAAGCCCTGGCCAGTTTTCCCAGTGGTTAGAGCACTGGCCAACAGACCGAAGGGTCATGGGTTCCATTTCCAGTCAAGGGCATGTGGTTCAGTCCCTGGCCCTGGTCAGGGTGCGTGTTGGAGGCAACTAATCGATGTGTCTCTCAGGACAATGTTTCTCTCTCTCTCTCTCCCTCTCTTCCCTCCCTTCCACTTTCTTTAAAAAAAAAAAAAAATCAATGGAAAAAATACCCTCCGGTGTGGATGAAAAAAAAGAACATAAAATAAGAACATTAAAATTGGAACATAATTCAGGGAAAGGAAGTAGAGTAACAAAGAAAACACTGCATTTCAATTGTAGTTGTTAAACAGTAGCTATATATGAGCAAAACATTTTGGATCTTAAGCTTTCTTTCAGCCAAAGTAAGTAGGATATGTGACAAATTATGTAACTCTAAGGATCAAAAGGTAGGAAACATGGTTTTCCTTGAGAGATACAAATATCTTTCAATTGGTTTTGTGTATCCATTCAAAATTTAAATCTTGACAAACACCTGTACTCACATGAATATATACATTTAATTCATAGAATTATCCCTCAGTGACAATTGCTTCAATTACAAATAAAGCCCCAGAGACCATGGTGTTTCAGAGGAGCTAATTAAAATCAGTTGGCAAAGTTTGTAAGCATGAATAAATACATATGATATTATGTTTCTAATCTTTATAAATTAAATGGTATGGGTTGTCAGTTACATTATCATCATCTAATTACAATACACTTATTGCACAGTCTTTATAATAAACTAGAGGCCTGATGCATGAAAATTCGTGCAAGAGTAGGCCTTCCTTCCCCTGGCTGCCAGCACCGGCTTCCCTCCAGCACCCGGGACCCAGGCTGGCTTCCCTCTAGCCCCGGCTTCGTCAGGAAGTACGTCCAGTCTAATTATCATAATACACTTTTATTATTATAGATAGGTAAGTATAATGGCAATTTCAGCTGTAATATCATGTCATAAATGCAGTTATGATTTGTAGAAAGTGTCTAGAAGTCTTTCATGGTGAAGTATCTGGTTCAAATTTAAAGATGGGATAATCACTAAGATTGCAAGGAACTCAGACTGTTATTAGGGCGTTTAACTGTATGTAGACATGGTAGGAATCACAGTTGAGCTTGTTTGCACAGCATGACCACTAGGGGATTAATACCAGAAGCCCTAGCCATGTAAAAGAATCACCACCAAATCAGGACTGCTGCCTTTCTAGACCAGTCTTCCACTCTTTCTCATCTTTTGTGTGTCTGAGGAAACTGAACTCTGTGTTGGTTTGGCCAATAGGGAGCATCGTCAAGGGATCAAAGGCAGGGAGGATAGAGAGTTTGGGAAATTTATAACTTTGGACCCTTCCTTACAATTGTGTAATGTGATGGTCTACCTACAGCCATGGCTCCTGTCTTGCAGCCCTTCTCAGGCACTATCCACCTTTTCCATTTCCTTGTTCCTTCAGAGTCTTGGATAATGGCTCTCTGATGTCGCTGAACCCAGAGGATTGAATTACCAATTGTTTCACATTATCCTGATTCTTATCATAAATAATTATTTGTCAAATTATTCAATATGAGTTAACTTTGTGTTTCTATATGGATCTGGAATTCTATATATGCTATATATGCATGAATATAGATGACATTAATTGGGACTTTAAATGCAATATTAAACTGATCTCTTTGAAATTTTTTATTTAAGTTTCCTCAATACTAGTTATTTTACAAATTACTGATATAATAAAAATAAGGGATGCAAATATAAAAAGTAGAAACTATTTATTAAACACGTTAGACACACTGCTATGCAGTTTGTACTTATTGTTTCATTTTAATCTCACTCAAATCCTTTGCAGCGTATACTATTATCATCTTTATATTACATATGAAGAAACTGAGCTTAAAAAGCTCTGGTACACTTACGTAATGGAATACTACATGGCCATAAAAAAGGAAATCTTACCTTTTACAATAGCATGAACAGGTCTGCAGATTCTGAAGTTAAGTGAATAAAACAGTCAGAAAAAGACAAATAACAAATGATCTCATGTATATGTGGAATCTAATGAACAAAATAAACTGACAAAATAGAAACAGAGGTATGGATACATGGAACAGACTGACAAGTGTCAGAGGGGAGGTTGGAGGGGAACTGGATAAGAGGAAGTGAAGGGGTTAGCTAAAAATAATATATACATAAAATAATCACAGACAACAGTGTAGTGACAGCCAGAGGGAAAAAAGGGGTTTGGTGAAGGTCGGAAAAAGCAAGGGAAATGGAGACAGAAAGAGAGTTTGTTTGGGACAATGGTGTATGGTGCAGTGTGCAGACGATGTTTTGTTGAGTTGTACACTTGAATCCTGTATGGTTTTGTGAAACCAATGTCACCCCCGAAGATTCAATAAAAATGAAGTGCTTTCATAGATGGCAGGTGAGAGGACCAGATTAACATGCTTCATTTGACTTCTCTAGCTCACGGGCTTCAACAGAAAAGGGCAATTCGGACACAGAGTGGGGAGCTGGAAAGAAAGTGAGGGGTCAACTGGAAGTGAAAGGTGGAGCCAATGAAAAGCAAAAATACTAGGAATGGTCTTGTGAAAAGAAAGATGAAAAAAATGATGAATAGGAGAGTAATCAGCACAAAGAAGTAAAACTGAGCCCGTTGGAAGGAAGCAGTGAAGGATAGAGCAAAATGGGAAAGAGAAGGGAAGGCATGAGGGTGGGAGTGAAGGAAATTAGAAAGGTTCTGGAAATGGCATCTCCATGGCCTGGTGGTTCTTACCTCTTATCACTCAAAACTGAAGAGAGGGAGAAGGCAAAGAGGGAGAAGGAGAGAGAGGAAAAAGATAAATTATCAAGCAGAGCCATTTTTGTAATAAAAAATGCCAAGGCTTTACCTCTGCTATTCCTGTCCAGTCCAACAGTGTGAAGACACAACCTTGGCGGAATTTTAAATGAGAGAAAATTCCAAAGGCACCACACATCTTTTTCAATGAAACATATACCATCTCAAGTAACTGAACATCCACTTCCAAACTGCAATGCTCAGAGGTCACAATGGAGACAGTGAGTACAGGGGTGCATGCTGTGTTGTTTTGAACCTCCCTACTTGATAATTTTCATTTATTTCTGTTTCCTTTTACAGCATAAGCCTTTTAGGTTGTTTTGTTCCATATTACTACTTTCTCTGCATTCTCATCAGTATACACCATTCAAGCCTTTGTCTCCATCACCCCACAAACATTTACTTTACCAATGTCGCCAATAATTCACATTCTGTCCTATCAGTGGTCACTACCCAGCCCTCATCTCACTGGACCTTTTGTCCATTTGGCACATGGGACCACTCCCAACTTGGAACAGCTCTGTTAGTTTCTAGCACCCCACACCTTCTTCTATTTTCCTTCCACTTAGCTGGCTACTCCTCTGCTTCTCTTTATTGGACCTTCCTCCTTGCCCTGACCTCAAAATGGAACAGTTCCTTAGAGCTCAGTTCCTAAGCCTATCTTTCCTGCCCAGCCCCACATTTTTAAATGCCATCTCCAGCCTGAGGGCTCCCAAATTCAAATTTCCATCTTTGAATTCTGCCTTGAGCAACAGACGCTCACCACTGCACACTCTGCCTTTCCCCTGGAAGTCTAATAGGCAACTTAAATTTAGCATGCTCTAAACCAAAACTCTTGAACTACCTCACAAATCACTCCTTTCCAGCCTTTCCTTTCTCAATAAATGGTGCCCAAACCCTAAAAATCATTCCTGATTCCTTTCTTGCATATTTGCATGGAATCAGTTAGCAAATTCTGACAGTTCCACCTTCTAAATATGTCCTTAGTCTACTCACTTCTCTTCAAAGCCACTGTTACCATTGCACTTAGCTGAAGTCCCTTGCCTGGACTAGATGGCTAGTTTTCTGCTTTGACTGCAGGCTCTTCTCCAATTAGCAGTCAGACTGGTATTATTGCCGGTGAAAGTGGTGTCGCCATAAAAGCTTTTTCAGGGATCCACCAGGGAGGATGAGGTCTGGTGATATGATTTATTTGTGGTGCCAGGTGCAAAATCAAAGGAGTGCCCTTGGTTTCCCATGTCCCATTTCTGTCCATCCTCCATGGTAAAAGCCCAATCTTGCCTTCATCAGGCCCAGAAATAGGGCCAGTGTCCAGCAATTCTGTGCCATGCCAAGGCTAGTCCAGTCCAGCCTTTCTCCCCATTAAGCTAGCTAAGTTTGTGTCCCTGGCTGTGCTTAGGCTGGTGCTGTGTCCAGGCCTGTACTAGAGGCCTGCACAGTCTGTGGTGGGCCCCAGGTGGCTGCTAGAGTGAATGGCTGCTACAGAGGGAATGTGCAAATGAACATATACCAGCAAGGGTGGGGGAAGTTCGGGGGGGAGGGAGAGAGAGAGATTCTTTGTTAAGCTGATTATATTATTTTGTGCTTGAGAAGAACCAGGCCCTTTTTTAAACTATCAATCAACTACTTCTCAAACTTTCCCTGGATTCTGATGAGTCCACCCCCTCCCCCCAACTAATCTGATCTTCAGGGTTGTGTCTTAATCCAATCTGATCCTTTCTCCAGGCTAGACTGACAGGCTGCTATGGTCTCCATCTTGGCTCACCTTCCCCTTTATTGCTCTATCCCTTCTCCCATGACCTGTGGGGAATGGACCAGTGGTTCCCTGGGAGTATGGGAAGCTGTATCTTCCTAGGGAAGCAAGCAAGCTCTTTTCCTTTATTAATATCTAGCTACCTAGGCTAGACTATCATTGAGAAGACCAGGTGACACCACATCTTTTCGTAAAATTGCCCAATGGTTCTGTCAATGGGAGAAAATGTCAGTATTTACAATGGCTTAAAGTGTCCTTCAGCAATCTGGTCCTGCCTACTTCCCCTAACTCATTTTTTATCACTGCCCTTATTCCAATCTAATCACATTGGTCTTTCACAAATACTCAAATGTGCTAAGATTGTTTCCCTTCCTGAGTCTTTTCTATTGCTACTTTTTCTCCCTAAAAATCCATTTGTCTTGACATTTTTACAGCTGCCTCTTATACTTTGTTCAAATTTCCCTTCAAATTTTTACTTCTTAGGGCACCTTAACTAAAATATAGTTTCTTCTTCCAGAAACCTGTATTTATAGTCCCTTATCTTGCTTTATTATTTTTTTCATGGCATTTTATTTTATCTTTTTTAATTAAATCTTTATTGTTCAGATTATTACATTGGTTCCTCTTTTTTCTCCCCCATAACTCCCTTCCACCCAGTTTCCACCCCGCCCTCCGCCCTCACTCCCCACCCACTGTCCTCATCCATAGGTGCACAATTATTGTCCAATCTCTTCCCGCACCCCTCACACCCCTTTCCCCCCAAGAATAGTCAGTCCATTCCCTTTCTATGTCCCTGATTCTATTATAATCACCAGTTCATTCTGTTCATCAGATTATTTATTCACTTTATTTTTAGATTCACTTGTTGATAGATGTGTATTTGGTGTTCATAATTTGTATCTTTACCTTTTTCTTCTTCTTCCCCTTCTTAAAGAAGAATACCTTTCAGCATTTCATATAATACTGGTTTGGTGGTGATGAACTCCTTTAGCTTTGCTTATCTGTGAAGCTCTTTATCTGACCTTCAATTCTGAATGATAGCTTTGCTGGATAAAATAATCTTGGTTGTAGGTTCTTGGCATTCATCACTTTGAATATTTCTTGCCACTCCCTTCTGGCCTGCAAAGCTTCTGTTGAGAAATCAGCTGACAGTCATATGGGTACTCCCTTGTAGGTAACTGACTGTCTTTCTCTTGCTGCCTTTAAGATTCTCTCTTTGTCTTTTGCTCTTGGCATTTTCATTATGATGTGTCTTGGTGTGGTCCTCTTTGGATTCCTTTTGTTTGGGGTTCTCTGCGCTTCCTGGACTTGTAAGTCTATTTCTTTCACCAGGTAGGGGAAGTTTTCTGTCATTATTTCTTCAAATAGGTTTTCAATATCTTGCTCTCTCTCTTCTTCTGGCACCCCTATAATTCTGATGTTGGTATGCCTGAAGCTGTCCCAGAAGCTCCTTACACTATCTTTGTATTTTTGGATTCTTTTTTCATTTTGTTTTTCTGGGTGGGTGTCTTTTGCTTCTTCGTATTTCAAATCTTTGACTTGCTTCTTGTGATCCTCTGGTCTGCTGTTGGGAGTCTGTATAATATTCTTTATTTCAGTCAGTATATGTTTAATTTCTAGTTGGTCCTTTATCACAACATTGAGGGTCTCATTATATTTCTTGAGGGTCTCCTTAAGTTTATTGGCGGTTTCTAGAAAATTCATGAAAAAACCTTAAAAGTGTGGTTTTGAACTCTATATATAGTAGTTTTCTTTCCTCCATTTCTGTCATTTTTGTCCTGTTTCTTTGTCTCAGCATTTTTTATGCTTCGCTGTGTCGATAGAGTGGATTTCTGTGCTAAGTGTCCTATAGGGCCCAGTGGCTCAGCCTCCCCAATTACCAGAGGTGAACACTCTTGGTGCACCCCCTTGTGGGCTTTGTGCACAGTCTTGTTGTAGTTAAGCCTTGATTGTTGTAGGTAACACTGGGAGGATTTGACCTCCAGGCCAATTGGCTGTGAGAATCATCTGTGTCTACAGTGGGAGAACTTCTGTGCTGAAGACACCCTTATGGGGCAAGACTTGCTTCAGTGGGGCTTTGGTGCTCACTGAGTCTTCCCCCTGATTGTGTCCCTTATAGATCTGAGGAGTTGTAATTGGATGGTCCCACTCTGACCACTGGGTACACTGGCTCTTGGATCTAAGGAGGTGCTAAACTAGCCTCTTCCTGAGGCTGCCCAGCAGAAGCCAGCTGTAAAGCGATGCAAGTTGCCCTGGGGCCTTGGGGCAGCTGCAGTTTGTTAAGTAATTTTCAGATTACTAAGGGCCAGACCTTTCATATGCAAAAGCCTTGTGCAGGGCTGGGTCCCAAGGGATCAACAGGGCGGGCAGAGCGAGCAGCATGGCTGCTCTCAGTCCTGCCTTCAGAGATCCTGGCAATGGCTAGGAGTGCCTCCGAGAGAAAGCTGCCCTCGAGTTCCGACCAATGCCAGACAGTCCTGTTTTTCTCGTATGAGTCTGGGTCCCCAGAGACTCGCCTGGAACTGAAGCTCAGAGCCTGAGACTCCCTCTCGATTGAAAAAGACAATCGTGTCCTCAGCCGCCAGCCCTCTCCGCATGCACCTCCGCACCTTTGTATTTTACTTCTGCACTGCACCTCCTCTGTGTCTCGGTATGCTTTCCTGTTTCCTTCTAGTTGTAGAATTTCCACTCAGACAGCCTTCCTGTGGTTCTGGATGATGTCCGTTCCGTCTTTTAATTGTATTTTTGAAGTGGTTGTGCGAGGCAGCAATCTCCGGTGTTTACCTATGCCGCCATCTTGGTTTCTCCTTTCATGGTATTTTAATTACCTGACATTAGGTTTTACATTTGTTAGCTTGCTATCTTCTCCCACACTGAGCATAGCTTCCTGAAAGTGGGGACTTTGCTACTTTCATTGGTATGTCACTCGTGCTGAGACCTATTCATTGCAGATGTTCTCTAAATGTGTGTTGAATTAATGCCTCTCCATTGGTCACCACACTGAATAGTCATGTAGAGTGAGACTCTCAAAGAGAGGTCTATGTGTGTGAATGTATATAACGTGAGTTTGTGTGTGAATGTGATACTCTAGAACCATCTGATGAAAAGACATAAAATTATAGCCCAACAACACTGGGCACACCTAGCACCAATATGTTAGTTTCTAAATTCCTTCATTAAAAGGAATCATATCTTTTTAAAGAAATGGCTGATTCTAGGTTTGGAGAAGAAAAATATAATATAAATTGGGAACATTTAATAAGACAGAAAGCAAGAAGTGCTACAAAACTAACATGGATGCTTCAGAAAACACAGGCACCATATTGCAGAAGCTGACACTCACCAAAGTTGGAGAATGAAAGCATCAAAAAGAAGAAATATTATAATTTAATGAACCATGTTTACAATGTCAAGGGGGTTTGAGACACAGAGACAGAGAGGGAGAGAATTGTCTTTTGTAACTGATTTTTTTTTTTTTTTTGCAACAGGGTCTAATCAAATTTTATGCATTGTATTGGATTGTTAACTAAAATAATCAAAAAAGCAGAAAGTGTTTCCTAAATAACAGTTTGAAAATATAATTCTAGGACTTGCTGGAGAAAAGCTTTTCCCCAGCTGGCCACACATCTGATTCCCTCCACAGGATGGGTGGCACCATGGTGATTGGTAGCTGGGGTAAAGGAGGCTTCCCAGCTGCAAGCAGCAAATCTGCCAGCTGCACAAAGCCCCTTCACGGGCTGTAAGAAGCTGAACGTCACTTTAGGAATCAGCCAAATGTAGGCTCAGGCTTGAGAGGTTAGGTCTATGGGTTCACCTATCTTATTAGGACCATTTCCCTTTCACTAACTCTGCGAATGGGTAATGCTGAAAACAGGGAATTCCTGGAGTTTCCAAATAACATTCTGTAATGGTGCATCATTAACATATAAAGTTAGTACATATTTGTCTAACGCATTTGGGGAAAATAATTCCCCCAAGGTACAACCTCTCATAATCCCAAATCATAAGCAGAGGAGGAAGAAGCAGTGCTGGTGATGAAGGGACTGTGAGTGAGAGCTCCAGGCAACAGCGGGTCCCCATAGTGTGGTAACATGACTTGGTAAATTTAAAGTGATGGTAATTTGCTCCTTTCTTCCTTCTCTGTAACACAAAGAATAAACTCCTAGAGCCACACAAATGCATTATGTATCTTTTTAAAATGAGAGACCAAAAATAACTCAAGGAATAATCAAACAAAGAAAGTAAAGCTTATTAAAAATTTTCTATTTTCTACACAAGTGCAATTTTTTAAAAGGAGGGGAAAATGGCAGCTTTTTTTCACTCTAATTAAAACAGCTATTTTAATCCTGGCCTGTGTTGCCAAGTGGTTAGAGCATCGTCCTATGCACCTCAGGGTTGCAGGTTCAATTCCTGGTCAAGGGCACATAACTGGGTTGTAGGTTGAATCATCGGCCCTGGTCATCGCGGTGTGGGAGGCAACAAATCCATATATCTCTCTCACCTCTCTCTCTCTGTCTCTCTCTTTCTCTCTCTATCTCTATCTATCTCGATCTCTATATCTTCCCCTCTCTCTCCCTCCTTCCATTCTTTCTAAAAAATCAATGAAAAAAATATCCTCTGGTGAGGATAAACAAAAAACAACAGTTATTTTAATGACATGGAATAATATATAGGAAAAACTGTAGGACTAAGGAACATGACAGAACTGAATGAGCGCCCGCACATCTTTCTAAGCCTCACATGAAATGCCTTTTAAAAGGCATTTTATGTAGTGGGTAATACTTTAAGTTGCTCTTATCTGTACTTAAACATGCATTAAAGTCATAGTGAAATGAAATTCTCATATACAGGCTGGAATCATTCCTGAATACTTTGGCAAATAAAATATGTTATTATTTATTTTATTTTTATCATTTTATTTCCTTTTAAAGTGTGATAATCATATTAAAAGCATCCATGTGCTTTGAGTAAGAGTGATGCAGTGACCATCAGTTAAATGTATGAGAGGTCAGGATTTTGTACTGCCCGAGGGTTACTACTGCTACTCTTCTCTGGGCAGTAATTCAACCCTCAGCAAGTGACTGTAGAAGATATCTATATCCAGAAAAGCCTAAGGGACTGAACGACCAAATGATCTGTCAACAGGTCACTGTGATGCGCACTGACCACCAGGGGGCAGACGCTCAATAAAGGAGCTGCCCCCTGGTGGTCAGTGCGCTCCCACAGCCAACCTCCCCTCCAGCCGGCCAATCTCTCGTGGTCCCTCACCCAGGCCAGCTGGCCCTCATCTTGGCCCTATCACCAGCCAGGCTGAGGAACCCACCCGTGCACGAATTCTTGTACTGAGCCTCTAGTAGGACATAAAATCAAATGACTTAAAATCAGGACAAATCATAGACATCAGTTATTAATATGAACTGGTTTCCTTGCCATTTATCTGTTTGTTCATCTGAGTCAGATAACAAAATCATTCTGCTGAAACATTGCTTTCTATTCCTGCGGCTTTACTCACTGGCCCTGCTCATTCTATGCTGTCCTAAGACACTGTAATATCAGCTTGTCAAAAACATCCTCACAGCCCATGTGATCCTTATTCTCGCTTCACATTGTGAGCCTCAGTTGAACTTGTAGAATATCCACCTCAGTCCAAATCCCTGGTTTTAAGAACAATTTATACTCTTTGAAAATCAATTCAATTTGATTACAAGAAAAAAATTGTATTTAATACCATTTGTTATGTAATATTATGCCAAATATTACCAGAAAAACGAATAAATTTTTTTCTTAGCTCCTATTTGCTATGGGTTAGCAGTGAAGAATCATTGGTGTTCTTCAGTAATGGAGTAGACTTGTAAGTAAAACCTCAATTCTGTTTTTGTTGTTGTTTTTAATATATTTTTATTGATTTCTAAGAGGCATGAAGAGGGAGAAAGAGATATAAATATCAATGATGGGAGTGAATCATTGTCCTGCTGCCTCTTGCACACTCCCTACTGAGGATCGAGCCTGAAACCCGGGCATGTACCCTGACCTGGAATCAAACAGTGACCTCTTGGTTCATAGGTCAATGCTCAACCACTGAGCAAGACTGGCTGAGCATCTGTTGCAAAGTACCTTATAGAGAAGGCAGCACTGCTTGTGCAGTTCCCAGGATGGCCACCACCAAGACAAGTGGAGCCCTGTGCTCTGCATCTGCGGTCGGCCACTCTGGGATGATGGTCTTTGGTTTCACATTATAGCTTTATGAAGATGTTGGAACCTGGTGAAATAGAGCTTCTGCATATTAACATTATCATGGCTTTTGCCACCAATGCTGGATCTAAATATCCAGAAATAACTTTCTCTTGCTCTGCAATGTTCGCCCCATCATGCTGGTTACCATGATGTTTCAGGTGGAGATTGTCCATCCATGTTCAAGGTTTGGTGGCTGAACTCAGGCAAGACAATGGTGCAGCCAAAGACCTGCAGGAAGCTCCCCCTGGTGTGGGAGGCAGAGTTTGTGTTCTATTCAGGCATGAGGCCCACCTACATTGTGGAAGGCAATCCATGCTACCCAAAATTTACCAATTTAAAAGTTAATCTAATCCAAAAACATCCTCTAAGTTGACATAAAATTAACCCTCACTTTTAAGATGGCTGCACAGAACCTGTACTCTTCCCTAGGAATGGAAGACAATTAGGAAAAAAGGCCCTTATGACCTGTGAGCGAACAGATTTTAGTAGCATTAGTGCACCTTTACTAGTGGCTGATTGGAGGGCCCACTCAAGTCTGGGCCAGTGTCTGCCAGACTTGGATGCCATATGTGAAAGAAGAAAGCTATTCAAAGAAATGAGCAACTTCCCTGTGGTGTCTAAACAGCTGGTTTCCATTCTTAGCAGACAAGTGAATAATTTTGTAAACAAAATACATGGAGGCATCAAGGCATCCATGCTTCACAAGGTGAGGCATTATTGCAATTATAATCTCATTGCTTGCCCCCTACCCTGAAAGGAGTTCACTAGGGATGAGGGTGGGGCCTTCATGGCACCAGCTGCCATGTGCTGTATGGGGCAAATAATAATTAAGATCTGCTGAAGGACCCTGGGTGACACATTTAAATATGACTTACTCATTTGTGAGATTGGTGAAAATGTTATTCAAATTTCCCCCAAACAGGGATGAGGCTAACAACCTGGTTTGCTCAGAGGCACTATGGGCACATTAAGAAACGTGGTTCCTGAAAGAATGATGTTACCAGAGACACAGAGAGCCAAGTATATTACCTGTTTGGAGACAGAAGTGGGCTGAGCTCAGTCTGAGTGTTGTAATTCAGAACCTCCTGAGCCTTTTTCTACTTTTGCAGCAGTTCTCAACCTGTGGGTCGCGACCCCTTTGGCGGTCGAACGACCCTTTCACAGGGGTCGCCTAAGACAATCCTACATATCAGTTATTTACATTACGGTTCATAACAGTAGCAACATTACAGTTATGAAGTAGCAATGAAAATAATTTTATGGTTGGGTTACAACATGAGGAACTGTATTTAAAGGGCCAGAAGGTTGAGAACAACTGGCTTACAGGAAAGCAGCATTGCTTAGAATTGACAACTGGTTTTATTTATTATAAATTTTATTCTTTATTAATAAAATCTCCAAACAAGCACAGAAGTAGAGGATTATTTAATTTAGATACCCATCACCCACTTTAGAAATTCAACTTGCTAGTCTTGGTTCATTTATAACCCCTCTTACACACTCCACCTTCCCCATTCCCCCTGAAGTGTTTTGATGCATAAAGTCACTTCATTTGTAAATCCTGTAGCATGTTTATTTAAATATACAGATGATATTTTAAAACAAAATAACATTTTTATGCCCAACAAAACTTAAAATAATTTTTCATTATTATTATATATCCAATTTTCTCAAAAAATGTTTTCTTAGAATTGGTTTGTTTACTTAGGGCTCTAAAAGCTTCTACCTAGCATCTCCTTTTCTGTGTTAGTTCCTTCTCCATCTACCCATCCCACACCAGGCCACAAGTTAGCTGTTGGAAGCAGATGATTAAAATAGAATAGGCCCAAGAGACAAAATGGCAGTGAAATAGGTGGACGTATCCTGAGCCTTGTCCCGGAGCAGATAGAATGAGCAATTAAATCGAATAACATCCACCCCAAATTGGTGAAGTGGACACAGCTGGTGAGACAATTCGCAGCTGGGAAGGGCAGAGAATGCCTGGAGAATGGTAAAATCAGGGATCTGGGCTGGAGAGAACTGAGAGACCTCCAAGCCCAGAGGGTCAGAGGGAAATGGCACTGTACGGAGGCTGCGTCCCTTGGGACAGGCATAGCATCTGACTGTGGAAAGGAGGTCCACAGGGCTGCTGGTGGCAGGGGATTCTGGATCTGGGTCCACAGTCATGAGAGGCTGAGCCCAGAGAAGGCAGCCTAGATGGCTGCCCAGGCCACATCGTGCCGGGGGGGAAAGGGGCTCACAGGGGCACAGCTCTTTCCTCTCTTTTTTGTCTTTACTTTTGTTCACTGAACCGAGTTCATAGGACCTTTCAAATACAAACTCACCCATGGCTGAGGTGCAGGTGGAGGTGTGGACTTGTGGAGTCCAGGGAGAGGCTGGGGAGAGGAGAGGGTCAGGGAGAGATGGCCGCGAGTCTGGTGCTGACTCATACTGATGTCTCAGACCTAGGTAGCCATTTTCTTATGAAGAGATAGCCCCTCCCTGCAGTCTCCAGGCAACCAATACAGCCACATCCAGACTACACATTGAGTGGTACAAAGGATACAAAAAAAAATCTGAATAGTCTCTGAGAGCCCACAGGGACTGGACTAAAGAGAGGCCTTCAGTCCAAGCAACAGTAAACTGAGCAGCAGCAGACAGTACAGAAGAGTGGGATCTTAAACCAGCCCCTCATGGGGAATTAAAAATCTGTGGGAAGGAATGACACTTCATTTTTTTCATTTTTATTTTATTTTATTTTATTTTATTTTATTTTATTTTATTTTATTTTATTATTATTTTGTTATCTCTTTTTTCCCCTTATTTTCCTTTTTTGTTTGTTTATTTTCTTTTAGCATTATTTTTCATCATTCTGATATTTTTAGTTTATATTTTTAAAATTATTTTTAAATTATTATTATTTTTTTATCTTCTCTTTCTTCTTCCTCTATACTGAAATGAGGTCTTCCCCATATTCATCCAATTCCTTAACCTTACTTTCTGTATATAAGATTATGCCACCACCCTCTTTACTAGGTATTTGGTGTTTGTATGTGTTGGTTTATTTGTTTGTTCTCTGATGCTTTCTCCATATATATATATATATATATATATATATATATATATATATATATATATATATATTCTTTCCTTTCCTTTTTTCTTCATTTTCTTTTCTATCATATCACTTTTTCTCTTAGATAGCATTTGTGCTCTCTTTTCTCTCCCCTAATTCTCTTTTCTCTGGTGGTCACTTACATTGGGTTATTGATGTTGTGAGTACATTCGTGTTTTGTTCCCTTTGTATTGAGTCTTGTTGAGGTGAATTTTATCGTGTTTGGCCAATGTGGTAGAGAACGAGCCACATAACCAGACACCCAGAAAGGAGACTCCATCCACAAACGGGTCAATAACACTCCAGACCCAATTATAGAGGCAGGAAGAAGGCAACAGTGAGGGAGAGAGTGTGAGTGAGGGAGGGAGCAAAAGAGGAGTGTGTGGTCATGTTGGGTGTGTGTGTGTGGTTGTGTATATGTGTGTGTGTGTGTGTTACAGTTAAATCCCCCAGGACATTTGGTGACAGGCTGACTGGGATCTCCTAATAAGGCAGCCTCTGCTACCATTGCAAACAGTCCCAGAGCAGCCATCTCTTCTGCAGAGGCTGTGCCTTTTTGAAGTGGAGAGCTGCTGTGACTGAGAGCCCAGGCTCACCTCCACCCAGGGTGCCCTCAGGACGACTCTACTGCCACCCTTGCCAGGGACCTGCTGTCCCAGCTGCGGTCCTACGGTCACTGAGGCTCCAGCCATCCTGGATGCAGGCTCCTGTGAGTTCCAAAGCATGCTCCCTTCTGGCCTGGCCAACACTTTAGTCCAGGCCACTGAGGCCACATGAGCATCAGCCTCATGAGCAGTCCTCCCTGATCTGAGGAGCAGCAGCTGTGCGAGCAGCCTGCTCCCACCAGCTAGAGGAGCCACCACTGCTGCAAGCAGTGCCCATAAGAGAGCTGCTGCTAACTGAGGGGCAGCTGCTGCTGTGGCCACCCAAAGAGCAGCCGTTGCTCAAGGAGCTGCTGCTGCCTGAGGAGCAGCCTCTGCATGGCGTGATATCTAGATACGTCAGTGAGAGCAAAAGTGGGAAGACAAAGAAACCCCCAAAAGAAAAAAAGGAGGAATGGCCAGAAAAGCAGCTAAGTGAAATGGAGGCATGCAATATGTCAGAAAAAGAATTCAGAATATGGGTCATACAATTCATAAACTGAATGAATGAAAAAATCAACAACTTATGTAAGAATCAAGAAGAAATAAAGAGTGATATAGCTACAATAAAAAACACTAGAAAGTTTCAACAGTTGACTAGCAGAAGCAGAGGACCAAATTAGTGAATTAGAAGACAGGGAAGCAAAACACATGCAAACTAAATTGTAATTGGAGAAAAAAAATCAAAAGACAGGAGGAGAGCCTAAGGGACCTTTGGGAAAACAGGAAATGAAGCAACATACGAATAATAGAGCTGCCAGAATTACAGGAAGAGGAAAAAGGGTTAGAAAACCTATTTGAATAAATAATGTCAGGAAATTTCCCTGATGTGGGGAAGAAAAAATTCATACAGGCACAGAGTCTCAAACAAAATGAACTTGAAAAGACACACACCAAAACCCATTGTAATTATGATGGCAAATGTCCAGGACAAAAAGAGAATCTTAAAGGGTGCAAGAGAGAGACAGAACGTTATGTACAAGGGATCTCCCATTAGATTATCAAATGTTTTCTCAACAGAAACATACCAGGCCAGAAAGGAATGAAAGGAAAATTACAAAGTGATGCAAAGCAAGGGACTGAATCCAAGAATACTCTATTCAGCAAGACTATCAATCAAATTGAAGGGAAATAGGAAGCTTCACAGACAAAAAACAGCTAAGGGAGTTTATCACTATCAAGCCAGCAATGCAAGAAATGCTAAAGGGACTGGTGTAAAAAAAGAAGTAAAAAGGGAAGAAGGAACACAGGCACAAAAAATAAAAATGGTTAAAAATAAGTACCTATCAATAATAACTTTAAATGTAAATGGACTAAATACTTCAATCAAAAGACATCAAGTGGCTCAATGGATAACAAAACATGACCTATATATATGTAGACTACAGGAGACACATCTCAGAACAAAGGACTCACACAGACTGACAGTGAAGGGATGGAAAAATATCTTTCAAGCAAATGGAAATGAAAAAAAAGAGCTGGGGTATCAATACATATATCTGAAAAAATAGATCTCAAGTGAAGGCCATAACAATATATAAGTAAGGCCACTTCATAATACTAAAGGGATTGATACAATAAGAGGATATAACCCTGGTAAACATATACGTACCCAATGCAGGAACACCCAAATACAAAATAAATAAATAAATAAATAAATAAATAAATAAATAAATAAATAAAACCTCCTGGAAGATATCAAGGGAGAGATAGGCAACAATACAATCATAGTAGGGGATTTAATACCCCACTAACATCACTGGAAAAATCCTCTAAACAAAAAATCAGCAAAGAAACAGCAATCCTAAGTGACACATTAAGTCAGATGAACTTAATTGACATTTTCAGGACATTTCACTCCAAAACCATGGAATATATGTTCTTCTCAAGTGCATATGGGACATTTTAAAAGATAGAGCACATATTGGGTCACAGGCAAAGTATCTCCAAATTCAAGAAGATTGAAATCATATCAAGCATATTCTCAGACCACAATGGCATATTATTAGAAATAAACTACAATAAAAACAATCAAAAAAATTCAAACACTTGGAAGCTGAATAACATGCTATTAAACAATGATTGGGTTACCAAAGAGATCAAAGAAGAAATTAAAAACATCCTGGAAACAACAATGAAAACACAACAATCCAAAATCTATGGGACACAGTGAAAGCAGTCCTGAGAGGGAAGTTTATAGCTCTACAGGCCAACCTCAAAAAACAAGAAAAAAGTGTAATAAATCCTCTAACTCTACAACATAAAGAATTAGAAAGAGAGCAACAAGAAAAGCCCAGAGTGAGCAGAAAGAAGGAGATAATAAACATCAAAGAAGAAATAAATGTAATAGAGACAAAAAAAAAAAAAGATCAATGAAACCAAGAGCTGGTTCTTTGAAAGGATAAAAAAAAATATTTATGAAGCTCTATCCAGGCTCAACAAGAGGCAAGGAGAGAGGATCCAAATAAATAAAATCAGAAATGAAAAATGTGAAATATCAACAGACCCCACAGAAATAGAAAGGATTGTTAAAAAATACTGTGAACAACTCTATTCCAGAAAACTAGACAACCTAGAGAAAATGGACATATTCCTAGAAAAATACAACCTTCCAAAACTCAATCAGGAAGAATGTAAAAAACACAATAGGCCGATAACTATGGAGGAAATTGAAGCAGTCATCACAAAGCTTCCAGCAAACAAAGGCCTGGGGCCATATGGCTTCACAGGGAATTTTTACCAAACATTCAAAGGCTACCCTTCTCAGACTATTCCAAAAAATTCAAGAGGAAAGAACACTTCCAAGCACATTCTATGAAGCCAGCATTAACCTAATATGAAAACCAGATAAAGAAAACACAATGAAAGAGAACTACAGGCCAATATCCCTCATGAATGTAGATGCCAAAATCCTCAAAAAAATTCTGGCAAATCAGATCCAGCATTACATCAGAAAGATCATACACCATGACCAAGTAGGATTTATCCTGGGGAAACAAGGGTGGTACAATATCCACAAATCAATAACTTGATATATCACATAAACAAATTGAGAAATAAAAATCACATAGTCATATCAATTGATGCAGGAAAAGCATGTGGCAAAATCCAACACCATTTCTTGATAAAAACCCTCCACAAAATGGCAATAGAGGGATCATATCTCAACAAAATAAAAGCCACACATGACAAACTTACAGCCAACATCATATTCTATGGGCAAAAACTAAAACTATTTCACCTAAGAAAAGGAACGAGACAGGGATGCCCACTTTCACCATGCCTGTTTGACATAGTACTGGAAGTGCTAGCCACAGCAATTAGACAAGAAGAAGAAATAAAAGGTATCTAAATTGGAAAAGAAGATGTAAAACTGTCCTTATTTGCAGATGACATGATACTGTACATAGAAAACCCTAAAGACTCCATCAAAAAATTATTAGATTTAAAAAATGATTTGGGCAATATAGGAGGGTACAAAATTAATGCCAACAAATATATGGCATTTTTATATACCAATAGTGAACTTACAGAAAGAGAGATTAAAAAAAAAACAATCCCATTTACCATCGCACCAAAACAAATTAAGATACCTAGGAATAAACTTAACTAAGGAGGCAAAAGACCTGTACTTGGAAAACTACAGATCACTGAAAAGAGTGATAGAGGAAGACATAAACAGATGGAAGAACATGTCATGTTCATGGATTGGTAGAATCAACATCATTAAATTGTCCATACTACCCAAAGCAATCTATAGATTCAATGCAATCCCCATTAAAATACCAATGGCATATTTCACAGACCTAGAATGAACTCTCCAAAAATTTATCTGGAATAAAAAAAGACCCCGAATACCTGCAGAAATCCTGAGGAAGAAGAACAAAGTAGGAGGGAATTCAATACCAGATACCAAGCTGTATTACAAAGTCACTGTTCTCAAAACTCAAGGTATTGGCACAAGAACAGACATATAGACCAATGAAACAGAAGAGAGAACCCAGAAATTGACCCAAACTACTATGCCCAAATAATATTTAACAAAGGAGGTAAGAACATATAATGGAGTCAAGACAGTCTCTTCAATAAATGTTATTGGGAAAATTAGACAGATACAGGCAAAACAATGAAACTAGACCACCAACTTACACCATACACAAAAATAAACTCAAAATGGATAAAGGACTTTACCATAAGACAGGAAACCATAAAAATATTAGAGGAATCCACAGGCAACAAAATCTCAGACATATGCCAAAACGATATCTTCCCCGATATAGCTCCTAGGGCAATGGAAACTAAAGAGAAAATAAACAAATGGGACTACTTCAAAATAAAAAGCTTCTGTACAGCAAAAGAAACCATCAAGAAAACAACAAGATAGCCCACTGCATGGGAGAACATATTTGCGAATGTTATCACCGATAAGGGTTTAATCTCCAACATTTACAGGGAACTCATACAACTTAACAAAAGGAAGATAAAAGACCCAATCAAAAGATGGGCAATGTACCTAAATAGATACTTTTAAAAAGAGGACATAGGGAAAGCCAAGAGACATATGAAAACATGCTCAAAGTCACTAATCATCCGAGAGATGCAAATCAAAACAACAATGAGGTACCATCTCACACCTGTCAGAATGGCCATCATCAATAAATCAACAAATGACAAGTGCTGGCAAGGATGTGGAGAAAAAGGAACCCTCTTGCACTGCTGGTGGGAATGCATACTGGTGCAGCCACTGTGAAGAACAGTATGGAGCTTCCTCAAAAAACTAAAAATGGAACTCCCATTTGACCCAGTGATCCCACTTCTAGGAATATATTCCAAGTAACTAGAAACACCAATCAGAAAGGATGTAGGGACCCCTATGTTCATAGCAGCACAATTCACCATAGCTAAGATTTGGAAACAGCCTAAATGCCCACCAGCAGATGAGTGGATTAGAAAACTATGGTACATCTACACAATGGAATACTGTGCTGTGGGAAAAAAAAAAAAAAAAAAAAAAAAAAGGAACTCTTACCATTTGCAACAACATGGATGGACCTGGAGAGCATTATGCTAAGTGAAATAAGCCAGTCAGAGAAAGGTAAATATCACATGGTCTTACTCATCTATGGAATATAATGAACAACATGAACTGATGAACAAAAACAAATCCAGAGACAGAGAAGCATCGATCAGACAGTCAAACCTCAGAGGGAAGGTAGGGGAGGGTGGGAGTAAGGGGGAGAGATTAACCAAAGGACTTGTATGCATGCATATAAGCCTAACCAATGGACAGAGACACCAGAGGGGTGAAAGCATGAGTGGAGGTGTTGGGGGACAATGAGGGGATAAGGACACATAGGTAATACCTTAATCAATAAAGAAAAATAATTTAAAAAAATAGAGTAGCAAGAGAGAGAAAAATGGCGACCGGCAGGAAGGTAGGGAGGGAGAGAGTGTGAGAGCACAAGGAAGTGATAGAGGAGTGTGTCAACATGTGTGGTGTGTGTGTGTATGAGCTAGGGACAGTTAGATTCTGTAGGTCTTCTAAGGGGCTGGTAAACCGGGCAGTCTTAGATGGCGGAGCCCCGCTCCCTTCGGGGACACTCCTGGGCAGCCAGCACGGGCACAGCGACCAAGCCATCTTGGGAAACAGAGCTGCTTGAGACTAGGATCCTGGCCTCAGCACCACCCAGTCTGTTCTCAGAGGCATACCAGGACCCTGCAGCCACTGGGGACAGAGACCTGTGACCACAGCTACAGACCTGCGGACACCAAAAGTTCAGAAATCCACGCAGCAGATCCATGAGTAACAGAGCCCATCCCCCTCCCTGCAGGCTCGTGGGCAGAACCATAGTAACTGATAGACCCACCCCTTGCCTGGGCCTCAGTGCTACTACAGAAACTTTAGCCTGAAAGTGCCCTAGCACCTTGGAACTGGTCCCACATAGTGCCTGCTGCAGGAGTCCTGGGCTGGGAGCAAATGCCAGAACACCAGGAACTGATCCTGCATGCACTGCAAGCTTCAGGAGCCCTGGGCTGGGGGCAAACGTACCAACACCCGGGAATTTGTCCCACGTCGCGAGGGCCCAGGGACCCGGATTCTCTGGGAAGGAGGCAGTACCAAGCACCAGTGACTTGACTGTGTTTCTTATCACCTGCGCCTGAGATCCCTGATTCCCTGTGCATTCATACTAAGAGCCAGTGACTCCAATTATTGGTGCAAGGGCACACAGGGACCCTGATTCTCAATTCAAGGTCGCACGAAGCAACAGAGACTCTGATACTGGATTCTTGGTGAACTCTGACTCCTGGTGCACTCTAGGGGGTGCTGATTTTCAACATGCTCCAGGGGGGTCTCTGTTTCAGCACGGTGCAGGCAAGGTCCCTAAATCTAAGAGCTTGCACAAGACCACATTGAGCGCTGGCAACACTGACTCTGAGCGAGCCTGGTTCCCACCAACCCACAACAACAACACATCTTAGTGTCAGAGCTCTTCAGTGACACCTGGGTGGTATGAGGCTTCCACTGCACATGGCCCAGGCCCACACAACTCGACGTTTGAACCATTGGGAGATAATCAGAATGAAGAGACGACACAACACCCAGAGGAAAGACAATGAGGAGTTGCCAAGAAAGGAAATTAATGAAATTGAAGCATGCAACATGACAGAAAAAGAATTCAGAATAATGGTTGTACAATTCATTCACCGGAAGGATGAGAAAATCAACAACCTATGCAAGAATCAGGAAGAAATGAAAAGTGATATAGCTACAATCAAAAACACCATAGAAAGTTTCAACAGCAGAATAGAAGAAGCAGAAGACCAAATTAGTGAGTTAGAAGATAAGGTAGAGAAACAAGCTCAATCTGAACAGCAACTGGAGAAAACAATTAAAAAGCAGGTGGAGAGCCTAAGGGAGGTTTGGGACAACATGAAACGAAGTAACATATGCATAATAGGGCTGAAAGAAGGACAAGAAGAGCAGCAAGGATTAGAAAATCTATTTGAAGAAATAATAACGGAAAACTTCCCAGATATGGGGAAGAAAAAAGTTACACAAGTACAGAGTCCCAAGCAAGATGAACCCCAAAAGACCCACACCAAGACACGTCATAATAACGATGGCAAATGTACATGACAAAGAGAGAATCTTAAAGGCTGCAAGAGAGAAACAGAGAGTTACCTACTGTTGAGTGTTTCCTTCCACGACTCGCGTGGAGTAGGGTTCGGTATCTGAAAGAGGAGCCGCACAGCAAATGAGAGAAAAAGACACGAGATAATTTTGCAATATTGGGGGACCAGGCGGCAAGTCCCAAAGGACTTCTCTCTCTTATGCTCAGGCCTCACCAAGCTTTTATTGATCTGGGATGCCCCTATAGCATAGCCCTAGGCAGGTGACCCCCTGCAACAGGCAGACTAGCCCATCAGCAAGGATTTACATAATAATAAATGGGGGAGCAGTTTCAGCTACCACTGTCTGGACAAAGAGAGGTGACGCCTAGCTCTGACCTTTGGGAGGGCTTCAAAGGCACCCAGCCTTCGGGGGGTTTCGGGGAGTGCTCTGTCTATGCTTATCAGATAGTGAAGGCAATAAACAGTTTCCCACATCTCCCCCTTATTTTTTTCTTTAAAAAATAATCAAGTCCCAATTTCAATGTCCAAAAGTTCTGAGTCCATGTTTCAATGTCCAAAAGTTCATGTGTACATGCCAGCAATGAAATGTTGGTTCTGGATGGTGGAAAATGCAGGTCCGGTCCTTTCTGGTCTGGTCCTGGGCAACCTGCAGCGACGCATAGCTGCTGACTGCTAGCATGGCAAGGCGTCTTCCACCATCTCCATCTCTGAACTGTCTCTTCTGTCTTTGTGGCTGGCTTTCTGTGATCCATTATTACAGGAATCCACATGGTCTTGGAGTTGTTCTCTGAAAATATACAAACATATTCTCGACCAAAGGTTAATAATTGAAATTTTACTTGGGGAATCCTTTTTATATTTGCCCAAATGATTTTCCTTTGGCTTATTTTGACACCACATATGTTTTTCATGGGTGTCTTGCTGTTAGCATTACAAAATGAAAAAAGAAATTTTTCTAGATGTAATTTAGTTACAGGATATTTTTCCTTACATGGTATTCTTCCACTATCCCCCTTTTTTGATTTAATTAGGAGGCTTATGGAAAATTTTTTAATGCAGTCTAGATAACTTTAAATATTAATTTTTTGTACAAAAATATGACTGCTTTAGGTTCATTGCATGTTAAGCAATTTTACCATGAAATGAAAATTTTGGTTAATACTATATGAATAATTACTTATTTCAAATTAGCCAAATTTAATTAATTTGAAAACTTGACAACTATTTTACTGTCAAATTTAATATCTTAACAATAATCTTAATTTATACTGTAAATATTAATTGAAAGGATCACTTTACATCCTTGTGAAGGCTCTGAGCATTCCTGTTGTTAGACTAGATTTAGACATAGGGTCTGTTAGCCAAGCCTCAGTTTTTCTGGGTACTGATTTCAGCTGGACCAAATCTCTTCTATTTGGTTCCTGATCTGGGCTGGGCATGGGAAGCAAGAAGCAGCCATGGGGACAGGAGACCTTCCTCAGAAGGGGCGAGTGTTCAAGCCCGTGTACCGTTCAAGCCTGTGCACCATTGGGGGGGGGGGTGAGGATCTGTGCCCCACCTTTGTTGCACCCCAAGTTTTCTCCTACTGGCCCCCAGCTGTGCCTGTCTTAGGTCGTCCCACCCTGTGGGATCTTACCCGTCGTTGACTACCAGCTATCTCTGGGCCAAGTAGGGTGGCGTGAGGTTCAGTTCTGTCTCCTTGATAGCCTATGTCCCTCTGGCCTCCATGCCCAGCAACTGCCTTTGGGTCCCCTCGCCTGCTGGCGGGGTCCCGGCATTGATCATAGGGAACCCAGGTTTCTTCTCCAGAGAGGGCCCAGCTTACGCCATTGGGCCAGAGACAGATCCATGGTACCAGCTTTTCATGATCCCAGCTTGAACAGAAAGCTCAGGTAACAGCTGTAGGCAATTGGATTCCTCTTGGCAAAAAAAGTCAAGATAGGTCAATACAGAATGCTTAAGTGCCTTCCCCAGGAGGCCCTCCACACAGTGGAAAGGAATAAATCCCTTCATGTAAAGCATTCAAATTCATTTGTAAATTTGTTTGGGATAAATGCACAATATACTGTTATAAAGCATCAAAAATTATTAATGAAACTTGTAGAATAATACCATGTAGGAATATTCTTTGCTCTAGGTCATGACAACTTAATTTTAAACTCAAGGTTTGGAATGAGGAACCTAGTTAGCAAAAAAAAGCAATTTACAGAAGCAGAGACAGTATGCTATCTAAATTACAGTTTTGGGTCTCCAGACCACTGAGTTGACACGCTAACTAGATCCTTATGCTGTCCTTCCCAGGTAAAGGGAAAATGTGCCTTCTAAGACATATGAAACTTACAGTTTTTACCTGAATTAATTGTTACCATACTTCACTTTACCATGCCCCAGGTGGTCTCTAGGCTGTTGGTTGTCTGGTTTGTCTTCCTCCTGCTGGATTACACTTGGAGAACTTTAACTTAAAAAGGAAAAATCTTTCTTTTTTACACCAAGTAACTTATAGGGTTACTTCTTGGATGTTGACTGATAGTGCTGCAAGGCCATGTATTCCAAGTCATTAAACATTTATGGTGACTGCACTTATTTTCAGATTTGGTATTTTAACAGCAAATCATTAGATTATCCTGTAAATATTAGTGGAAGATATTTCAAAATATTAAACTTTCTCCTTTTTATTAAATTTAAAATAATGTTTTTAAACAGCATTCCCTTTTGACTTATTTGCATATACAGAGGGATCATGGGAAGCCTTCAGTAACTTTTTAGAAGAATTTTACTTTACTAGGATTCAATTGCTTACAAAGATTAGTAAATTTAGTAAAGTTTTATGTCTGATACACAAGGTGCAAACGCTGCTACACTTCCAGCCTAATTTAAAATGCAGCGGTGAGGAGCTTTTAAATAAAAGACATTGCTAGTTTAAATAAAGACTTTGCTACTAATAAATCAATTCTTTCTTTTATTTGGCAAAAATTCCTTATGCAACCAAGTATATTATATTTTGAAATATTGTACTCTGGAAAAACTGTCAAATACATATCTAATTAAAAAATATTTAACACTTAAAAACAGTTCTCAACATAATAGGATCTAGTCTTGACCATGGAATCAATTACTCTTAATTTGTTTATGATATATGTATAACTGTGGTTCTACTGAGAATTTAAGATATCTTTGAAAAATGTATCTACAAGCCTTTTAAGAAATACAAGCTCTATTGTCGGCCCTTATAAAGCCAACTGCTTAAAACATTGGTCTATCATACCACTGAAATTATATTAAGACCATGATTGCTAATTTATTAAGTATTAAAAATATCTTCTTAAAAATAGTATTAAATAAATCTACGAGGCAAGCACACTGTTTGCCCCATCCAAATTTCCGCAGTAAAACTCCGCCTTAAAACTCCACCCCTGAAATCCCATCCTGCCTCAGTGAGCAGACACTCCTTTTGTGATTGGCTAAGTCAGAGGGAGGGGCTGTTCCAAGATGGCGGCCCCTAGGGGCGCCGCATGCCATGCGGCCAACATGGCGGCTGCCAAGTCAGGCAGCTCAAAGTGGCAGCTGTCTACACTGTTCTCTGACAGAAAAGATGATTTCCTTATTCTCACAATAAACAAGGGAAGAGCAAACCAAAATCCCTAAAAGATAGATGGCCAACATTATATTGTAGACAAACAGAAATCTCATTAGCTGTTTATACCCTTTATAATTATTTTAAAGAATATTAATCAGATTTAAACTGGTTTTTGTATTAAAAATTTCAGTTGAGATCTTAAAAATTAATACTCTTCTTAAAATCAGACCAAGAAGTAACATATTTTGAATTCCTAATCATTTAAGAGAAAACACATTCTATTTTTTCAAAAACAAGTTATACATTAGATATTTAATTAATTTCTCCTGATTCAATTTGCACTTTAAACTTTCAGAGCTTTAAATCTTAGACATTTCAAATAAAATATAAGGCATTTTCAATTAATAGATTAACTTCTATCATCTAGACTTCATACTAGGCATACTCAGATCAACATTTCAGTATTATAAATTTCAATACTTTTAGATGATTTGAACTTAAAAGCTTTAAGTTTCCAGCCAATAAGCCTGGCATAGCTGCTAAAATGGTCACAATTTTCCTGTTGGGGAAGTCAAGAAACAAAACCATTGCTATTCACATGTAAACTTGACTATCAACTTCCTGGTGGTACTTGCCTCAGGGCGGGAAATTTCAAAAGCTACTTTAAATCGCTTTGGGAAACCAGTCTGCATTTCTTTCTTAGGTTCATCTCCGTCATTTTTAAGACCAAAACAGTCTCAGGTTTTTATTCTGTACGCAGCAAAAAGTCAAGTTCAGCTCAAAACTATGCGCACTCGTTTTTAAACTGGCCTTTTCGCTTTACATGTGCACAGAAATCCTGGATGCATTTATAAATTTATAAAAGCTTTTCAATTACTAGAAGGACTTTAATTTTAGAATACTTGGGGAGGGGGCATCCACACTGGATCGCCACATGCTCCTTCTTCCCTTTCCCCACATCCTGCTTTGGGGGAAGTTTCAGCAAATGACTCAGATGGTGTATTTTTCCCAAAGTCATGCTTAATAGAAGACATTTTAAATTTTTTCCTATTTCGCTTTCTAAAGTCATGGCTAGCACCCAAGGTTATCTTAGCCAAAGTTTGGTTGTCATAAGATGTTCTCCGGAAGATGGCGGCGGTATAGGCAGACGCGTCCCAGGTCGTGTCCCTGAGCAAATGGAGTGAGCAGCTGAAACTAGTAACATCCACCCCGAATTGGCGAAATTCCTCAGCTGGCGAGACGGTTTACAGCCGGGAAGAGCAGAACTCCCCTGGAAAGGTAAAAAAAACCAGGGATTTGGGCAGGAAAGTTTGCCAGACCTCTGAGCCCAGAGAGTCGGAGGGAGACCGCGTGGCAGACAGCCGCGTCCCTTGGGACAGGCACAGCCCCTGACGGGGGAAAGGAGAACCGCGGGATTCCTGGCGCTGCCGGGGGAATTGAGAGCTGGGTCTGTGATCACAGAGGACTGAGCCTAAAGGGGGCAGCCTGAAGAGCTGACCAGACCATGCAGTCCCGGTAAGAGAAGAAGCTTACAGAAACCAAGCCTTCCCCGTTTCCGCGGCCGGCGTTTGTTTGTTTGTTTTCACTGAACCCTCTTCATGGGACATTTCGGATACAGACACTCACCTGTGCTGAAGAGAGGGAGAGTGTGCGGAGGAGTGGAATCTGGGGAGAGACTGAGGAGAGAAGGGGGGCCGGGAGAGGTGGCAGCGAATTGAGTGCTGAGACACCCCTGAGCCCACGTCTGAGGCAGCCATTCTCTCCGGAGAGTGAGACTCCTCCCCCCAGCCCCCAGGCAAGGAGCACAGCCACACCCAGATTCCACCCTGTAGGAGATCAAGGATTAAAATAACCTGATCAGTCCCTGGGAGTTAACAGGGTCTGGCCTATAGAGGGATTTTCAATCCCAGCAACAACACAGCACTGGTAACTCTTACGCAGCCAGCTCTGGGCAGTGAACTTCCACTGGACAGAGAGGCCCTGTAGCCTCAGAGGCCAACCCCAGAACACTGCCACCCAGAGGCTGACCCACAAACTGACTCTTTGCTAAACACAAAATAAGGCAATCTGGGAAACAAATGCGGCTTGCTTTAAAATAAGGACTGTGGTTTACAACACAGAGGAACAGTGTATCGCAGGGAAACTCAACACTCTCCTGAATACCTGGCAGGTCTAAGGCGAGCCACACTGAAGAATAGAAGAACCGAAGGACCTTCACTACTGCAATATTTTTTTTTTTTTCACCTTTTAACTAAGAAACCAATTTTTTTTCTTTTTTTTCTTTTTTTTTCTTTTCCTCTTCTTCTTCTTCTTTTTTTTTTCCTTCTTTTTTCCATCACCTGATTTTACCCTTTTAATTACTACCTTCTTATTTTTAACCAGTATTATTACTGCTACCATTTTACCATTTTTTTAAAGTGCCATTTTATTTTCTCTTTATTTTATTTTGGGATTAGTGTTCTCCATTCTATTTTCATCGTTATATTATTGGTTGTTTCTAGTTTGCATTTATCTCCAGGGAGCTGTTGCTGGAATTTGTTGGGATTAATGGCTGTTCTATAGGAGTATTCTCCTCATATAAAAAGTCTCTTCCCCTCTTCCACTTCATTCTCTCTTTTCGCTCTTTTTTTTTCTTTTCCTTTCTTTTCTCGCTTTTACTTTCCCCCCTCCTTTTTCCCACTTTCATTTTTGCACTCCTTTTTTTGGTCCCTAATTTTCTTTTCTTTTTTCTCTTTTCTCTTTTTCTCTTCCTTTTCCTTATCCCCTAATTCTCTTAATTCAGGTGCTCACCTTTATTTGGGGTTATTAATATCGTGAATATATTTGTGTATAGTGCCTGGTACGTGGTGCCTTGTTGTGTTGTATTTTGTGCCTTTAAATCAACACAGCAGATCCAAGCAACAGCAACCTCCTGAGCACCACACCCTCTGCTGAGGAACAGCAGCTGTACGTGAAACCTCGCCCACCAGCCAGAAGAGCCACCACAGCTGTGAACAGCACCCACCAGAGGAGCTGCTGCCAACTGAAGAGCAGCTGCTACCGCAACCGCCCGAAGAGCAACCACAGACCAAGGAGTCACTGCCACCAAGGGAGCAGCCACTGAACGACTCAACGTCTAGATATGTCAGCGAGATCAAACATGGGTAGACAAAGAAACCCCCAAAGGAAAGAGAAGGAGGACTCTCCAGAAAAGCAGCTAAGTAATACAGAGGCATGCAACATGACAGAAAAAGAATTCAGAATAAGGGTCCTAGAGTGCATAAACCGGATGGAGGAAAAAATCGACAACCTCAGCAAGAAGCAAGAAGAAACAGATGAAAAAATCGATAACATATGGAAGAAGCTAGAAGAAACAGATGAAAAAATCGATAACATATGGAAGAAGCTAGAAGAAACAGATGAAAAAATCAACAACTTAAGTAAGACCCAAGAAGATATGAAGAGTGATATAGCTGCAATGAAAAACTCCATTGAAAGTATCAACAGTAGACTAGGAGAAGCGGAGGACCGAATTAGTGATTTAGAAGACAAGGAAGCAAAACACACCCAAAATGTACTGCAATTGGAGAAAAAAATGAAAAGACAGGAGGAGAGCCTAAGGGAGCTTTGGGACAACATGAAACGAAACAACATACGAATAATAGGGCTACCAGAACAACAGAAGGATGAACAAGGATTAGAAAACCTATTAGAAGAAATAATATCAGAAAACTTCCCAGAGGTGGGGAAGAAAAAAGTCACACAAGCCCAGAGAGTCCCAAACAAGGTGAACCCAAAAAGACCCACACCAAGACACATCATAATTACCATGGCAAATGTTCAGGACAAAGAGAGAATCTTACAGGCTGCAAGAGAGAGACGGAAAGTTACATACAAGGGATCTCCCATTAGATTGTCAAATGATTTCTCAACAGAAACACATCAGGCCAGAAAAGAATGGACGGAAATTTACAAAGTGATGCAAAGCAAAGGACTGAATCCAAGAATACTCTATCCAGCAAGGCTATCATTCAAACTTGAAGGGGAAATAAGAAGCTTCACAGACAAAAAAAGGCTAAGGGAGTTTATCACCACCAAGCCAGCAATGCAAGGAATGCTAAAGGGACTGGTATAAAAATAAGAAATAAAAAGCTCAGAAAGAAAACAGCCACACAAAAACAGAAATGCCTACAAACAAGTACCTTTCAATAATAACTTTAAACGTAAACGGACTAAATGCTCCAAACAAAAGACATCGAGTGGCTGAATGGATAAAAAAACATGACCCATACATCTGCTGTCTACAAGAAACCCACCTCATTAGAAGGGACTCACACAGACTGAAAGTGAAAGGATGGAAAAATATCTTTCAGGCAAATGGAAAGGAAAAGAAAGCTGGGGTAGCAATACTTATATCGGACAAAATAGACCTCAAAGTGAAGGCCATAACAAGAGATAAGGAAGGCCACTTCATAATACTAAAGGGATCAATACAACAAGAAGATATAATCCTGGTAAACATATATGCACCCAATGCAGGAGCACCCAAATTCATAAAAAACTCCTGGAAGATATCAAAGGAGACATCAACAACAATACAATCATAGTAGGGGACTTTAATACACCACTGACAGCACTGGATAAGTCCTCTAGACAAATAATCAGCAAAGATATAGCAATCCTAAATGACTCACTAGATCAGATGGACTTAATAGACATCTTCAGAACACTTCACCCGAAAGCCAGGGAATATACATTCTACTCAAATGCTCATAGGACATATTCAAAAATAGACCATATATTGGGTCACAAGCAAAGTATCCCCAAATTCAAGAAAATTGAAATCATAAAAAGCGTCTTCGCAGACCACGATGGCATAATATTAGAAATAAACTACAATAAAAACAACCCAAAATACTCAAACACCTGGAAGCTGAATAGCATGCTATTAAATATTGATTGGGTTACCAATGAAATCAAAGAAGAAATTCGAAACATCCTGGAAACTAATGACAATGAAAACACAACAATCCAAAACCTATGGGACACAATGAAAGCAGTCCTGAGAGGGAAGTTTATAGCTCTACAGGCCTATCTCAACAAACAAGAAAAAATGGTAGTAAATCATCTAATTCTACAACTCAAAGAATTAGAAAGAGAGCAACAAGAAAACCCCAGAGTGAGCAGAAGGAAGGAGATAATAAAGATTAGAGCAGAAATAAATGACATAGAGACCAAAAAAAACAATACAGAAAATCAATGAAACCAAGAGCTGGTTCTTTGAAAGGATAAACAAGATTGACAAACCTCTAGCCAGACTCACCAAGAAGCAAAGAGAGAGGACCCAAATAAACAAAATCAGAAACGATAGAGGCGAAATAACAACAGACCCCACAGAAATACAAATGATTGTTAAAAAAATACTATGGACAGCTCTACTCCAACAAACTAGACAACCTGGAGGAAATGGACAAATTCCTAGAAAAATACAACATTCCAAAACTCAATCAGGAAGAATCTAAAAATCTCAACAGGCCAATAACTATGGAAGAAATTGAAGCAGTCATCAAAAGCTTCCAGCAAACAAAAGCCCAGGACCAGACGGCTTCACAGGGGAGTTTTACCAAACATTCAAGGAAGAACTAAAACCTATCCTCCTCAGACTACTACAAAAAATTCAAGAGGAAGGAACACTTCCAAGCTCATTCTATGAAACCAGCATCACCCTAATACCAAAACCAGGTAAAGACAACACAATGAAAGAGAATTACAGGCCAATATCCCTCATGAACATAGATGCCAAAATCCTCAACAAAATCTTAGCAAATCGGATCCAGCAGTACATCAGAAAGATCATACACCATGACCAAGTAGGATTTATCCCAGGGATGCAAGGACGGTACAATATCCGCAAATCAATAAACGTGATACATCACATAAACAAATTGAAACAAAAAAACCACATGGTCATATCAATTGATGCAGAAAAAGCATTTTACAAAATTCAACACCCATTTTTGATAAAAGCTCTCAGCAAGGTGGGAGTAGAAGGATCATACCTCAACATAATAAAAGCCATATATGACAGGCCCACAAGCCAACATCATACTCAATGGACAAAAACTAACACCATTTCCCCTAAGAAC